>NC_086098.1:173810603-175205603 GCF_963921235.1 Mobula hypostoma
CCAGCATTCCTCCTTACCTTCCCCCACACCCCCCCCCACTACTCTGGCTTCTTCCCCTTTCCTTTTATTTCTTGTTTGTTTTATTTAGCAATACAGAGTGGAGTAGGCCCTTTTGGATTTTCAGTCTTACAATCCCACAAAGCACTAACCATTTACAATCACCAATTAACTTACCCGGTACGTCTTTGGACTGTGGGAGGAAACTGGAGCACTCGGGGGAAACCCATACATTCCATGGGGAGACACTGAAGTGTGTGCACTCAGTGCAGTGACAGCAAACTGAGATTTTCTGTGTGTAAATGTGCGTGTGTAAGGAGTGTGTTTACCGAATGCCCTCTGTCACAGTATCACTATCAGTAAATATGACTAGGGAGCAGGAGTGAGTGCAATTGCTGTTACAAAGGGGGAAAAAAAGCTATGCAGACTCAAAGGTCTTAGGGTGGATAAGTCACCTGGGCCAGAAGGACTAAATCACAGAGTCCTAAGAGAGGTTACTGAAGAGATAACAGATGCATTGGTCATGATCTTTCAAGATTCACTTGATTCTGGCATGGTCCCAGAGGAATGGAAAATTGCAAATGTCACTCCACTCTTTAAGAAGGGAGGAAGGCAAAAGAAAGAAAATTAAAGGCCAATGAGCCTAACTTCAGTGGTAGGGAAAGTGTTGGAGTCTATTAAGTATGAGGTTTTTGGGGTACGTCAAGACTAATGATAAAGTAAGACAAAGGCAGTATGGTTTCTGTAAAGGGAAATATTGCCTGACAAATCTGTTAGAGGTCTTTGAGGAAGTAACAAGCAGTGTGCCTCAATATGTATCCATGCAATGAACTGCAACCATTTTGGCTTCTTCCCCTTCCTTTCCAGTTCTGATAAAAGGTCTCAGCCAGGAATGTTGACTGTTTATTCCTCTCCATAGATACTGCCAGGCCTGTTGAGTTCCTCCAGCATTTTGTGTGTGTGTTGCTCAAGATTTCCAGTATCTGCAGAACTTCTGTGGTTAAAAGGAGAGGCTGGACCTTTTTCTCTCCTGAAGTATAAGAGGCTGAAGTTTATAAAACTATGAGGGTGCAGATAAGATAAATGGTCTTTTCCCCAGGGTAGAGCAGCCCAAAACTAGAAGCCATGGGCTTAAAGGTGAGAGGGGGAAAGATTTAAAGGGCACTTGAGGGACAACGTTTCCATGCAGAATGGGTGAGGCAGGCAGGTATAATCATCTACCTGTCAGCCTCCTCACCAGAAGCCAAGGCAGCTGCGTCAGCTGAAGTGGGAGTCAGGAGGCAAACAGCTGCCAGTTCATAGCTAAAAAGTTCAAAGTGCAGTAAATTTATTATCAAAGTACATATATGTTGTCATACACAATCCTGAGATTCATTTTCTTGTGGGCATTCACAGTGAATACAAGAAACACAATATAATCAATGAAAGACCACACCCAACAGGACAGGCAGCCAATGCAATAAAAAACAACGAATTGTGAAAATACAAATAGAAGGAAGAAGATGCATTAAAAAAATGCCATGAAAGAGTGAAACCAAGGCAGAGAGATCAAGAGGCAGAGACAACAGGAGAAATAGAACGCAAACAACAGGAATTCTGCAGATGCTGGAAATTCAAGCAACATACATCAAAGTTGCTGGTGAACGCAGCAGGCCAAGCAGCATCTATAGGAAGAGGCGCAGTCGACGTTTCAGGCCGAGACCCTTCCTGACGAGTCCTGACGAAGGGTCTCGGCCTGAAACGTCGACTGCGCCTCTTCCTATAGATGCTGCTTGGCCTGCTGCGTTCACCAGCAACTTTGATGTATGTTGTTAGGAGAAATAGAAACTGAGGAGGCTGGAGATGAGAGCTGAGGCGGGAAGGGAGGAGAGAAAGAAAGGCTTTGTGTCGGTGGGCACCGCAATGTTTACTCTGCTATGTCCTGAACTGAGGCTGAGGCTGTAGGCCTGCTCCGGCCTTTGTGTCTGAGGGGTCACTTTCATTCCGAATGCTGCTTGCTTGCTTTTATTGTTCGCACCATTTTTTTCTCTCTGCACATTGGATGTTTGTCAGTCTTTTTTTTAGCAGGTTCTTGTGGGTTTCTTGTTTGTGGCTGCCTGTTAGGAGGTGAATCTCAATGTTGTATAAAGCACACATAGAAACATAGAAAGTAGGTGCAGGAGTAGGCCATTCGGCCCTTCGAGCCTGCATCGCCATTTATTATGATCATGGCTGATCATCCAACTCAGAACCCTGCCCCAGCCTTCCCTCTATACCCCCTGACCCCCGTAGCCACAAGGGCCATATCTAACTCCCTCTTAAATATAGCCAATGAACTGGCCTCAACTGTTTCCTGTGGCAGAGAATTCCACAGATTCACCACTCTCTGTGTGAAGAAGTTTTTCCTAATCTTGGTCCTAAAAGGCTTCCCCTCTATCCTCAAACTGTGGCCCCTCGTTTTGGACTTCCCCAACATTGGGAACAATCTTCCTGCATCTAGCCTGTCCAATCCCTTTAGGATCTTATACGTTTCAATCAGATCCCCCCTCAATCTTCTAAATTCCAACGAGTACAAGCCCAGTTCATCCAGTCTTTCTTCATATGAAAGTCCTGCCATCCCAGGAATCAATCTGGTGAACCTTCTTTGTACTCCCTCTATGGCAAGGATGTCTTTCCTCAGATTAGGGGACCAAAACTGCACACAATACTCCAGGTGTGGTCTCACCAAGGCCTTGTACAACTGCAGTAGTACCTCCCTGCTCCTGTACTCGAATCCTCTCGCTATAAATGCCAGCATACCATTCGCCTTTTTCACCGCCTGCTGTACCTGCATGCCCACTTTCAATGACTGGTGTATAATGACACCCAGGTCTCGTTGCACCTCCCCTTTTCCTAATCGGCCACCATTCAGATAATAATCTGTTTTTCTATTTTTGCCACCAAAGTGGATTACTTCACATTTATCCACATTAAATTGCATCTGCCATGAATTTGCCCACTCACCCAACCTATCCAAGTCACCCTGCATCCTCTTAGCATCCTCCTCACAGCTAACACTGCCACCCAGCTTCGTGTCATCGCAAACTTGGAGATGCTGCATTTAATTCCCTCATCCAAGTCATTAATATATATTGTAAACAACTGGGGTCCCAGCACTGAGCCTTGCGGTACCCCACTAGTCACTGCCTGCCATTCTGAAAAGGTCCCGTTTATTCCCACTCTTTGCTTCCTGTCTGCTAACCAATTCTCCACCCACACCAATACCTTACCCCCAATACCATGTGCTTTAAGTTTGCACACTAATCTCCTGTGTGGGACCTTGTCAAAAGCCTTTTGAAAATCCAAATATACCACATCCACTGGTTCTCCCCTATCCACTCTACTAGTTACATCCTCAAAAAATTCTATGAGATTCGTCAGACATGATTTTCCTTTCACAAATCCATGCTGACTTTGTCCGATGATTTCACCGCTTTCCAAATGTGCTGTTATCACATCTTTGATAACTGACTCCAGCAGTTTCCCCACCACCGACGTTAGGCTAACCGGTCTATAATTCCCCAGTTTCTCTCTCCCTCCTTATTTAAAAAGTGGAGTTACATTAGCCACCCTCCAATCCTCAGGAACTAGTCCAGAATCTAATGAGTTTTGAAAAATTATCACTAATGCATCCACTATTTCTTGGGCCACCTCCTTAAGCACTCTAGGATGCAGACCATCTGGCCCTGGGGATTTATCTGCCTTCAATCCCTTCAATTTACCTAACACCACTTCCCTACTAACAAGTATTTTGCTCAGTTCCTCCATCTCACTGGACCCTCTGTCCCTTACTATTTCTGGAAGATTATTTATGTCCTCCTTAGTGAAGACAGAACCAAAGTAATTATTCAATTGGTCTGCCATGTCCTTGCTCCCCATAATCAATTCACCTGTTTCTGTCTGCAGGGGACCTACATTTGTCTTTACCAGTCTTTTCCTTTTTACATATCTATAAAAGTTTTTACAGTCCGTTTTTATGTTCCCTGCTACTTTGATAATAAATGTACTTTGAACTTTGAATGAAGCAGTGAAGGAGAGGGATGAGAAACTGAGAAAATAAAAGGGCAGGGGAAAAGGGGATGAGAAAACAGAAAAGTGGCTGAGGAGAAGAGATTTAAATATCTTTCCTTTAAATAATGAAATATCAGCTGCATTTCTACATCAAAACATCAAAATATTTAATGAAATGCGTCATTTGCATCAACGACCGACGCAGTCCGAGGATGCGCTCAGGCCAGCCCGCAAGTGTCGCCACGCATTTGGCACAAACTCACCAACCCTAACCTGCATGCCTTTGGAATGTGGGAGGAAACTGGAGCACCCGGAGGAAACCTACACAATCACAGGGAGGATGTACAACCCCCTAACAGACGACGGTGGGAATTGAATCCTGATCTTTCAGTTGGTGGTGCTGTAAAGCATTACACTAATGGCTTCACTACAGTGCCGCCCTAGAAGGGGATGCGAATGAGGGTTAAAGCCTGGGGGGGAGGGTGAAAGAAGGAGTAAGGAGGTATGTGAGGAGGGAAGAGGCTGAGCAGAATAAATGGAGAAAAAGCGAAAGTGGAAAGGAGGCTTGCGGAAGAATAGGGGAGCGAAAGGAGAGACAGATGATGAGCTTGCCAGGGACAGCAAGACATCAAAGAGGAGAAGGTGAGTGAGATGGTGGGGGTGACCTGAGGGAATACAAAGCAGGTTTCAAACCAATCAGAATGAAGCTAATCATAATGGTCCACTTTAGACATTTCTTTCACACTCTACTTGTACACTGAATACCACCTGTTCGCTGCTCCTGACCCAGTATACAGAACACTACTGGGTCAGTCTTCTGTAAAGATTCATCGCACGGGAGACAAAGGGAATGAGTGGGTGGGCCAGTGACTGGGAGGAAAGGTTTACCTTTTGGCTTCGCAGGAGAACCCAGGCAGTGGTAGCAGATTGTTGCCTCTCTGATTGGAGACCCATGACTAGTGCAGTGCCGCAGGGATCGGTGCTGGGTCCATTGTTGTTTGTCATCTATATCAACAATCTGGAAGATAATGTGGTAAGTTGGATCAGCAAATCAGCGGGTAACATCAGATATGGGGTGCCATGGACAACAAAGAAGACTATCAAAGCTTGCAGCGGGATCTGGACCAGCTGGAAAATTGGGCAGAGTAATGGCAGATGGAATTTAATGCAGACAAATGTGAGGTGTTACACTTTGGGAGGACCAACCACAGTAGCTATCACACAGTCAGTGGTAGGATATTGAGGAGCATGGTAGAACAAAGGGATCTGGGACTAGAGATTCATAATTCCTTGAAAGTGGTGTTACAGGTAGACAGGGATGTAGAGAAATCTTTTGACACATTGGCCTTCATAAATCAATGATTGAGTACAGGAGTTGGGATGTTATGTTGAAATTGTATAAGACATTGGTGAAGCCTAATTTGGAGTAGAGTGACCTACCGACAGGAAAAATGTAAATAACATTGAAAGAGTACAGAGAAAATTTACAAGAATATTGCTGGGTCTGGAGGACCTGAGTTATAAGGAAAGATTGAATAAATTAGGACTTTATTCCTTGGAACATAAAAGATTGAGGGGAGATGTGATAGAGGTATACAAAATTATGAGGGGTATAGATTGAGTAAATACAAACAGGCTTTTTCCACTGAGGTTGGATGGGACTACAACCAGAGGTTATGGGTTAAGGGTGAAAGCTGAAATGTTTAAAGGGAAACTGAGGGGAAACTTCTTCACTCAGAGGGTGATGAAGTGTGGAACGAGCTGCCAGTGGAAGTGATGGATGCAGGTTTGATTTCAACATTTAAGAGAAGTTTGGATAGGTACATCGATGGGAGAGATATGGAGGGCTATGGTGTGGATGCAGGTTGATGGGAATAGGCAGATTAATGGTTCAGCATGGACTAGGTGTTTCTGTGCCATAGTGTTCTATGTTTCTATGATTCTACCCTTCTTGGCTGATGATGGGGGTTCACTCCCAGTGAAAGAGGTTCCCAGTGTTTCACATGGTCTCTGTTTCCTTCAGGGCAGCTGGCAGTCAGTGGCCGCACAGAAGCAGAGTCTGGGGAAGTAATTTGGGGGAGGGGTGTGGAATTAATGAGAATGTGAGGAGAATGCAAGTGATGTTGTTATTAGTACTGGTTTATTATTGTCACATATACAGTGAAAATAGAGTGGTGGGACGGAGATACGTCTCTACCAAAGGAGATGTAGGATGCTCCTTCCCTCCGTTAGCCTGCAGGTCACCCTAGGACAAGATGTACTCCCACACCCTGCCACTGCTCAGGGTCACGTGAAGCCATGGGAGCAGGTGGTGGATGGTCATATGAGCAGCTGGTGCACATCACAAGTCCTGGTTTCGTGACCACTGACACCAGGCAGACAATCTCTGAAGAGTATTAATAGTGGCTGAGGTCACCCGTCTTGTAAAGACACTGACTGGAAAGAAGACAATGGCAAACCACCTCTGTAGGAAAATTTGCCCAGAACAATCATGATCATGAGAACATTAATGCCCATGTCACACAACATGGTGCGTAATGATGATGACAGTGAAAAGCTTGTCTTGCATACAGTTCATTCAGACCAGATCACTACACAGTGCACTGAGGTAGAATAGGGTAAAGAGGTTTTTTTAAAGATTAGCTTTATTTATCATATGTACATTCAAATGTCAAAACAAATAGTGAAATGCAGTAAAATCCAGCTAGCCTCCTTCCTCTCCCCCCCCCCACCTCTTTATTCTGACATCTTCCCCCTTCCTTCTCAGTCCTGAGGAAGGGTCTCAGCCAAAAAATCCACTACCATCTCCACAGGTGCTGCCTGACCTGCTGAGCTCCCCCAGCAATTTGGGTGCGTTGCACTGAAACACATTGTGTGCATTAGCGGGAATGTGCTGGGGCAGCCCGTGAGGGTCACCGTGCTTCCAGCACCTCAACTTGCTAACCTTAACCTGTATTTCTCTGGACTGTGGGAGGAAACCAGAGGAAACCCACACGGTCACAGGGAGAATGTACAAACTCTTTGCAGACAGCAGTGGGAACTGATCCCCACTCTTCCCGTCACTGGTGCTGTAAAGTGTTCTGTCACCGCGCCACCCAGTAAAACAAAAACAATGGAGCATAAAGTGCAACAGCTACAGAGAAAGTGCAAGATCATAATGAGGTAGATCCAGAGGTCAAGAGTCTATCTTATCATACAAGAGACTAAAACTAGGGGACATAGCCTTGAGATTCGGGGAGTAAATTTAAGACGGAGATGAGGAGGAACTGCTTTTCCCAGAGGGTGGTGAATCTGTGGAATTCTCTGCCCAATGAAGCAGTGGAGGCTACCTCAGTAAATATATTTAGGACAAGGTTGGATAGATTTTTGCATAGTAGGGGATTTAAGGGTTATGGGGAAAAGGCAGGGAGGTGGAGATGAGTCCATGGCCAGATCAGCCATGATCTTGTTGAATGGTGGAGCAGGCTCGATGGGCCAGATGGCCGACTCCTGCTCTTATTTCTTATGTCCTTATGTAAGAGTCCATTCAAGAGTCTGATAACAGTGGGGTAGAAGCTGTCCTTGAGCCTGAAGTGGCATGTGCTTTCACGCTTTTGTATCTTCTAACCGACGGGAGAGGGAAGAAGACAAAATGTCCAGGGTGAGTGGAGTCTTTGATAAAGCTGGCTGGTTTACTGAGGTATTGAGAAGTGTACAGAGGGCCCATAGAGGGGTGGTTGCTTTGGGTGCTGAGCTGTGTCCACAACGCTCTGCAGTTTCTTGTGGTCACATGCAGAGCTGTTGCTATACCAAGCTGTCATGCATCCAGATAGAATGCTTTCTACAGTGCACTGATAAAAATTGGTAAGTTTCAATGGGGACATGCCGAATTTCTTTAACCTTCCGAGGAATTAGGGGAGTTGGAAAACTTAGTGGAGTGGTCGGGATTGTGCAGTCACTTCACGTCAACTCAATGGCCAAAATAGCCTCCTTCCATGTCACAAGGACATATAATGGTGAACTGATGGAGTGCTGCATTGTTAGGATATTTCACTTAACATGTGACTCTATCTCCCTCTTGGGCAGGTGTCAAAGACCCCATTCTGCTCTCTGAAGGGGCACGGTGTGATTTTACCTGACTCACGTTCATGCATCATGAGAAAGGCAGATGGTCTGTCCATGGTCTCACCAGTGTCTGGGGTATCTTGCTGTGCACATTAGCATTTCTGACATTAAAACAGTGACTTCATAGTTATTGACTGAAATAAACCTTTGACATTGACTGAGATTAGAAAAGGCACAAGATATTCTCCTTCAGCGCGCCCTGACCTGTTGCTTGCCATGCACTGACGTTCTTCATTCTCCACTAACGATGCCATTAACGACTTATCCCCACAGCAACCCTGGTCTCACCCTATTACCTGATTGGACATCTGCTGTAGGTAGGTAGGATAGGAACATTTGCAATATTTAAAAGGTAATGCGCGCGCGCAGCCTTCCAGTGAAAATGATATCTTATCTGTTAAATAGGGGCCGTGGACAATTCTGATTTGATGGAGACAGATGTGAAAGCACAGAGGAACATCAGGAGAAATTTCTGAAATGCCCATTCGCTGCTGTTGTTACCGCGCAATCGAGAATCTCCGGAGGGTAGGCCTCAAAATCCCCGGTTTTGCCTGCTGCTGGCGACCGAGATTGAGGTCGAATCATTCGGATAGAGATGGTGCTCAGTACTCGCTGTCGGAGGGCTGATCGGAGGCTTGAAGTTTTTGGACGACTCAGAGTCAGACTGTGGTCAGGCATGGCAGGGAGAGTTTTCTTCCTTCTTCCGTCTGCGTGAGATGTGGGACATTTGAGAGACTTTGAACTTGCTACTGTGCTCATGGACTGTTCTTCACCAAGTTATGGTATTGTTGCACTGTTGTAACTATATGTTATAATTATGTGGTTTTGTTAGTTTTTTCAGTCTTGGTCTGTCCTGTGTTTTGTGATATCACACTGGAGGAAATATTGTATCATTTCTTAATGCATGCATTACTAAATGACAATAAAAGAGGACTGCGTGTCTTCATAACTTAATCTAATCTAATGGAAAGGCAAGGTTTAGAGCAGGGGTTCCCAGCATTTTTTTCTGCCATGGACCAAAGCCGTTAAGCAAGAGATCTGTGGAGCCCAGTTTGGGAACCCCTGGTTTAGAGGGGCATAGGCCAAATACAGCTAAATGAGCAAATAACAGGAATTCTGCAGATGCTGGAAATTCAAGCAACACACATCGAAGTTGCTGGTGAACGCAGCAGGCCAGGCAGCATCAGGAAGAGGTACAGTCAACGTTTCAGGCCGAGACCCTTCATCAGGACTGGCGAAGGGTCTTGGCCTGAAACATCGACTGTACCTCTTCCTGGAGATGCTGCCTGGCCTGCTGCGTTCACCAGCAACTTTGATGTGTGTTACAGGTAAACGAGACTAGTTTAGCTGGATAATTTGGTTGGCATGGAAGAGTTGGGCTAAGTAGCCTGCTTCTACATTGTATTACTCACAGATAGAGTTACAGAAAAGTACAGCACAGAAACAGGCCCTTTGGCCCATCTAGTCTGTGCCAAGCTATTTAAACTGCCTACTCCCATCAACCTGCATTGGGACAATAGCCCTTGAATTTTTCCTTTGTTATATCCATCCCTCCCCCCAAAATTCACTACAACTTTAAACTGATGCTTTTCTCACACGAGATTCTGCAGATGCTGGAAATTCAGAGCAACACCTGCACAAAATGCCGGAGGAACTCAGCAGGTCAGGCAGTGCCTATGGAGATGTTTCAAATGTTCAGAGGTTCATCTTATTGTGAAAGTATGCATGTACAATATAACTGTGATATTTTTCTTCTCCAGATAGCCATTAACTACAGAAAGACCATGGGTGTTGATGAAAGAAAAGACATCAACTACCCCCCCCACACCACCACTAAACAGCACAAAAAAGAAACAAAACTCGCAGACCTCAAAATAACCCCCTCCCTACAGCAAAAAACAGCCACAATAATAATCAACGAACCCCTACACATAACAATCTCCGAACCCCTCACTTGCAGAAAAAAACAGTGACAGTAACACCAAACCCCACAACCCCCTCTTACAAACAAACATTAACAGATCACCCACCCACCAATCGTCCACAAGGAAGAAAACACTGAAAAACTGAAGGAGACCTATATAAAGTACCGTCCAATAATCACATAAATCTCAGAATATGGGAAACATCTTTTCATCTGCATACGAGGAGAGCAGCTGCACGAACTCAGTCCTTCCATAAAGACTGACCGCCAACCCCGGTCCAAACGCCATCGATCCAAGTCTGAATGCGCTGTTCCGGCTGCTGACTGCCTCCGCTGGGAGTCAACGCTGACCCCTCTGCATTCACCTCGCTGCTTCAAGATGGAGTCACTCATGAGCCGGCACCTCGTGTCTGGTTTGTTCCATGAGTTAGCTTGTCTTCTCCAACCTTCTCAGCCTCCTGTCTCTAACCTCCGCGAGGCAGCTCTCTGGACACAGCGCAGTGCTGGATCTTTCGATCAAGATGCAAACTGTACGTCACAGGCTTCAACAGTTTCTGTAAGAAAAACATGACAAAAAGAACAAGCAAAAGGCGTAGTAAATGTGAAATAATTGGAAAGATTTGCTATCTGAAAGATGTGCTCAGGGAATCATTGTTTGCTGATGCCGTCTTGACCGGAAGTCCAAACAGTCGACGTTTTGGGAAAGTGTGAAAAAAATGTTTTTTTTTTCTCTATCGCAATTCTACTGAAAGATCTTTGATCTGAACATCACCTCTGTTTCTCTCTCCACAGATGCTGCCCGACCTGCTGAGAGTTGCCAGTGTTGCAAGATAATCTTTCTTCTGCCTCAGCAGACCTTGGGCTCAGAGCTGGTGGGATCACTGACATCACCTCAATGTTCTCGGTTTTGAGTGAGATAACTATCTAGTGAGGTCTTGTCGGAGAGCGTGTGACTGTCACCATAAAAACCAAGCTGTGCTTGGAGCTTAACTGTACTGCCTAACTTGTGCTGAAATAACGGGCGTCAAACCAAGTATCAAAGGGGGAGAAACAATTAATGTTGCACATCTGGGACCTCAGAATAGTAGGGGAGAAACAGGTGGGGGTGGAAAGCTGGACGGAAAGTGTAGGTGTGGTGTGTGACGGTGGGGGGAAAATAAAGTTTTATTGAGCTGATCTCTGCTGGTAGATGATCCTGTCATATCAGGGCAGATAACAGGGACACAAAGGGTGACATATGGCAGTCCATCTGGTAGCGGTCTTTTATTTCATGTGGTAATTATCATATTTACTCTATTAAGCACACCTGGGGTGGGGAAGGAGCTCAGCAAACCGCAGCTTTAAGCACATGATATTATTGCATCAGAAGAGGACACGTTTCCTTCAAAGGATGTCATAGAAAAATAACACACAGCTTCCAGGCTGCAACCTGTTGGCAGCAGCAAATTCCACCAATCAGGACTCGCCTTCCTGGCTGTAATTATGTGGAGCTTCTGCCTTGTCTGTTTGGGGAGAGTAACATCTGATGCCCAAAGGGTTCTGTGTGTGTGTGTGTGTGTGTGTGTGTGTGTGTGCGCGTATATGGTTGTGTGCGTGAATGTGTGTATATGTGTATGCGTATGTGCAGGTTTCTGTGCATGTATGTGTGCATGCCAATGTGTGTGTGTGTGTGTGTGTGTGTGTGTGTGTGTGTGTGTCTGTGCATGTGTGTGTGTGTGTTTGGTTATTTGTTTGTGTGTGAGTCCGTATATATTTCCTCTCCAGACAGCAGTCAGGAATCTTGACTGAAGACGTCGTTTGCTGAGGCTCTGAACTGCTTCCTCGGCTGAGGGAACTGAACTCGGATCACTGTGGCGTTGGGTTGTTTCTCCATTTTGCTGCCAATTATGTGCCAACACCTGGACTCCGGGGGTGTCACTTCATGCCTTTCCCTCTTCATTTTCTGATAGGTGGTCCGTTAACAGTAATTCTTTTTCTTGCTTCACTAATCCTAAATCCCCTTGCTTACTGAAAATCTAACAATCAGATGATTTTTACAAGTAATCCACTCCACCTCCAGCCTTTGTGAAGGATACAGTGCCTGAATTTCATCTCTTCTGAAAAACTCTAATTAACCCAGATGGTTCCTACTTCAACCCTTTACCTCTTCCACCTATCACCTCATTGCTTCTCACTTCATTCCCCCTCCTCCCCCATGCACCTTTCCCCTCACCTGGCATCACCTGTCCTCCTTACCCTCCTCTCACCTATTTATTCCGGCATCTTTCCCCTTCTCTTCCAGTCCTGAAGAAGGGTCTCAGCCTGAAATGTCCATAGATGCTGCCTGACCTGCTGAGTTCTTCCAGCATTTTGTGTGTGTTGCTTTAGATTTCCAGCATCTGTAGGAAGTCTTGCGTTCACCTACCTTCTTCTAGCTTGTGCACCTTCCCCTCTCGTACTTTCTCATTATGGCTTCTGCCCCCTTCCTTTCCAGTCTTGATGAAGGGTCTTGGCCCAAAATGTTGACTGTTTACATGTTGCCTGTCCTGTTGAATTCCTCCAGCATTTTGTGTGTGTCAGCCTGGACGGCATTGTTCAGATTTTTGGGTTGTACCCCTTGCACTGGCAGGTCCAAGTTCCAGAGGTGACCATTTCTCCCTTCTGTAGTTTTCCAGGCATGAGAGTTTGTTTTTGTTTGTTCAATTGTGAGGTGTGGACATCACTAACTGAGGAGATAGGTAAGAGTCACTTAAGAGAGTGGGTAAGAAAGGCAGATTTCCTTCCGCAAACAAAGTTATAGGTTGAAACTGGTTCAGGAGCCTGGTGGTTGGTTGTAGGGCAATATCTGCTCCCGAACCTGGGCTTGGCTCCAAATTGGAAAATAATTTTCTGACATGAGAAATGAACCAAAATGACATGACAACCAACTTCACTCAAAATTTCTTTAGCCAGAGAATGGTAGATCTATGGAATTCATTGTCACAGATGGCTGTGGAGGTCAAGTCATCGAGTATATTTAAAGAGGAGACAGCCCGGTACGGATGTACCATGGAGAGCATTCTGATTGGTTACACCACCAACCGGTATGGGTGGGGGGGGGGGAGGGCACTGCACAGGATTGAAGTAAGTGGCAGAAAGTTGTAAAATTAGTCAGCTCTACCAGCCTCTGTAGTATCCAAGGAATCTTCAAGGAGTGGTGCCTTAAAAAGGCGGCGTCAATTATCAAGAAGCCTCATCACCCAGGGCATGCCCTTCTCTCACTGTTACCATCAAGGAGGAGGTACAAGAGCCTGAAGGCACACACAGCAATCCAGGAACAGCTCCTTCCCCTCTGCCATCCGATTTCTGAATGGACATTGAACTCATGAATACTACTTCAATGCTTTTTTAATTTCTGTTTTTGCTCCACTTATTTTAACTTAACTATTTAATATCCATATATATATATAATTACTGTAATTCAGTTTTTTCCCCTGTATTTATCATGTATTGCATTGTACTGCTGCTGAAAAGTTAACAAATTTCATGACCTATGCTGGTGATATTAAACCTGATTCTGATGGGTTCTCAATCAGTCAGGGCATGAAAAATTACAAGGGAAGGCAGGACAATGGGGTTGAAAAGGATAGTAAATCACCCATGATGGAATGGCGGAGCAGACTCGATGGACAGAATGGCCTAATACTACTTCTGTGTTTTATTACTTTTACTTTATCGTCCAAAACCAACACATAATCAGGTCTACAGTAACATTCACAAAATGCTGGCCAGGCAGCATCTATTGAAAAGAGTAAACCCTATCCCTGGTAGACAAGAGAGACCCAATCCCTTCTCATAATTCCTTCATTCCTCTTCCCACCCTGTCACTTGGAAAAGTGCTATCCCTTTCTTTCAGATCCTCCATCTCCACCACATCTGCTCCCAGGATGAGGCTTTTCATTATAGTTCTAATGAGATGTCCTCCTTCAAAGAAAGAGGCTTTCCTTCCTCCACTGTCAACGCTGCCCTCACCCACATCTCTTCCATTTCACGCACATCTGCCCTCATCCCATTCACCTGCCACCCCACCAGGGATAGGGTTCCTCTTGTCCTCGCCTCTGCATCTAGTATATAATTTTCCATAACTTCTGCCATCTCCAACGGGATCCCACCATCAAGCGCACCTTTCCCTCATCCCCATTTTCCACTTTCCACAGAGATTGCTCCATATGCAACTCCCTTGTCCATTCATACCTCCTTGCTGATATCTCTCCTGGTACTTCCAGTGCCTATAAAAAGAATTCACCCCTCTTGGAATTTTCATATTTTATTGTTTTACAACATTGAATCACAGTGGATTTAATTTGGCTTTTTTGAGACTGATCATCAGAAAAAGTCTCTTTCATGTCAGAGTGAAAACAGATATCTACAAAGTAATCTAAATTAATTACAAAAATAAAACACAAAATAATTGATTGCACAACTATTCACCCTCTTTAATATGACACACCAAATCATCGCTGGTACAGCCATTTGATTTTACAAGTCACATAATTAGTTAAGTAGAGATCACCTGTGTGCAGTCAAGGTGTTTCAATTGATCGTAGTAAAAATACACCTGTATCTGGAAGGTCCAACTGCTGGTGAGTCAGCATCCTGGCAAAAACTACACCATGAAGACAAAAGAACACTCCAAGCAACTCTGCAAAAAGGTTACTGAAGAACACAAGTTGGGAGATGGATACAAGAAAATTTGGAGTACAGTTGTCAATCATCAAGCAATGGAAAGGATTTGGTACAGCTGTAAATCTGCCTAGAACAGGCTGTCCTCAAAAACTGAGTGACTGTGCAAGAAGGGGGCTAGTGAGGGAGGCCCCCAAGAGACCAATGACAACTCTGGAGGAGTTACAAGCTTCAGTAGCTGAGATGGGAGAGACTGCACACACAACATCTGCTGCCCAGGTGCTTCACCAGTCGCAGCTTTATGGGAGAGTGGCAAAGAGAAAGCCACTGTTGAAAAGAAACTCTCAATGAAATCTCAGCTGGAGTTTCCCAGAAGGGAAGTTGGAGACTCAGCTGGAAGAAGGTTCAATGGTCTGATGAAACCAAAATTGAGCTTTATGGCCATCGGACTAAACACTATATTTGGTATAAGCCAAATACTGCACATCATCGAAAATCATCATCCTGATCATGAAGCATGGTGGTGGCTGCATCATGCTGTGGGGATGCTTCACTGCAGCAGGCCCTGGAAGGCTTGTAAAAGTAGAAGATAAAATGAATGCAGCAAAATACAGGGAAATCCTGGAGGAAATCTTGATGCAGTCTGCATGAGTACTGTGACTTGGGAGAAGATTTGTTTTCCAGTAAGACAATGACCACAAGCATAAAGCCAAAGATACACAGGAATGGCTTAAACAACAAAGATAATGTCCCAGAGTGGCCAAGTCAGAGACCAGACCTCAATCCAATTGAGAATGGGTGGCTTGTCTTGAAAAGGGCTGTTCATTCATGATCCCCATGCAACGTGACAGAGCTTGAGCAGTTTTATAAAGAAGAATGGGGAAAACTTTGCAGTGCCCACATGTGCAAAGTTGATAGAGACCTATCCACACAGACTCAAGGCTGTAATTGCTGCCAAAGGTGCATCTACTAAATATTGACTTGAAGGGGTGAGTAATTATGCAATCAATTGTTTGGTGTTTAATAATTGTAATATATTTAGACCAATTTGTATAAATTTGTTTTCACTTTGACAAGAAAGAGTCTTTCTGTGTTGATCAGTGTCAAAAAAGCCAAATTAAATCCACTCTGATTCAATGTTGTAAAACAATAAAATATGAAAACTTCCAAGGTGGGTGAATACTTTTAATAGGCACTGTATCCCTGCAAGTGGAACAAGTGCCACACTGCCCCTACACCTCCTCACTCACTACCATTCAGGGCCCCATATAGTCCTTTGAAGTGAGACAACAGTTTACCTGTGAGTTGGTTGGGTCATCTACTGCATCCAGTGCTGCCGGTGTGGCATCCCGTATATCGGTGAGACCTGACGTAGATTGGGAGGCCGCTTTGCTGAGCACCTACGCTCTATCTGCCAGAAAATGTGGGATATCCTGGTGGCCGCCCATTTCAATTCTACTTCCCCCTCCCATTCTGACATTTCAGTCTATGGCCTCCTCTACTGCCGCGATGAGGCTACACTCAGGATGGAGGAGTAACACCTTGTATTCCGTCTGGGTACCTCCAAACTGATGGCAACAAGATTGATTTGTCTAACTTCCTGTAATGGGTACACCCCCCCTCTTCACCGTTCCCCATTCTCATTTTCGTCTCTCACCTTATCTCCTGCTCTGCTCATCACCTCCCTCTGGTGCTCCTCCCCCTTCCCTTTCTTCCATGGCCTTCTGTCCTCTCCTATCAGATTTCCCCCTTTTCCAGCCCTTTACCTCTTTTACCAATCGACTTCCCAGCTTTTTACTTCAGCCCTTCCCCCCACCACCCCGGTTTCACCGATCACCTACTACCTTGTTCTTCTTCCTCCCCTCCCCCCACCTTCTTACTCTCCCTTCTCATCTCTTTTTTCCCAAGTCCTGATGAAGGGTCTCAGCCTGAATCATCTACTGTTTCCTCTTTTCCATAGAAGCTGCCTGGCCTGCTGAGTTCCTCCAGCATTTTGTGTGTATTACCTTGATTTCCATCATCTGTAGAGTTTCTTTCGTTTGTGAAAAGTCAACATTTTGGGCAAAGCTCACTTTTCCTTCTAAGCTGAGTGGGTTCGCGGCCCCGGAATAACTGAAATGCTCCCATGCACATAGACTTCGTTGCCATGCAGCTGGATTTGGACGCAGCTAGAAAAGGTTTCTGAAATGTGAAAGAATTTCTTTGTACAGTATTTCAATATACCTTTCAATTATTAAGTATGTGATTTTTCAATTTTCATGCTAAATGTTCATATTATGCATATTACGAAAATAAATATTTGAAGTGTCACCGCGGTTTTCAGGCCGTGTAAAAATTTCCTTATGGAGTAATGGTTGGGACACAGAGCTGAAAAGAGAATGGGAGGGAACGGTGGCCCAGACCTTTCATCAGTTTGGGCTGGGTATCTGAACTCGGTAGTGGCTGTATCTGTCACTGCTTCTTAGTGTGTCTGTACCTCGACACATTCCACAATGGCGTGAAGCATTGCTACAGATGTATTAATAAAACCATAGACTTGGATTTCTATTGGCACTTCCATATCCCTTACAGGCTGCTTGAAACCACTTTACAGACCGAACAGTTGCTCTGAAGTGGCCACTGCTGTAATTTGGGCAGTTCAGCAACTGATCAGTCCATCATCGTGCTCCTTGACCTTGCAACATGATCCCCCATTCTCATTTTAACTTCTCCTATACATGGGCATAAGCAACAACAAGGCTTTGCTTCCAGATCAACTCAATACCTTTCAGGCTTGCTTTAACCATCAAAGCATGGATAAATCATCACGAAGTCCCACAGCCCCCAGTGATCCTGTGAATTCAGTCTCTGAGGCTGATGTGCCAGCAGCCTCCAGGAGGGTGAACCCACAAAAAGATGAGGTACCCGGCTGAGTATTTAAAGACCTGTGCTGATCAGTTGGCTGCAGTGATAACCTCTCACTTCAGCACTCTGAGGTACCCACCTTCAAGCTGGTTTCAATTATAAGAAGAATGTGGTGACCTGCTCCAATGACTATCATCCTGTAGCACTTACATCCACAGTGATGGATCATTTTGAGAGGTTGGTAATGAAACATATCAATTCCTGCCCAGAAGCAACATGGATCCACTCCAGTTTGCCTACTGATGCAACAGGTCCACAACAGATGCCATCTCACTGGCTCCCCACTCAACCCTGGAACATCTGGACACCGAAGATACATACATCAGGATGCTCTTTATCGACTACAGCTCAGCATTCATTATTATTATGATTATGAGGACACGCAGTCCCCTTTTATTGTCATTTAGTAATGCATGCATTAAGAAATGATAAAAATGTTTCTCCAGAATGATATCACGAAAACACATGACAAACTGACTTAAAAACTAACAAAAAGCACATTATTATAACATATAGTTACAACAGTGCAAAGCAATACCATAATTTGGTAAGAACAGACCATGGCACAATAAAGTCTCAAAGTCTCTCGGAAGTCCCATCATCTCACGCAGACGGTGAACCTCCAGCGCTGCCAACTTACCGATGCAGCATCCCGGAAGCATCCGACCACAGTCCGACTCCGAGTCCGTCCGAAAAACTCCGAGCCTCCAACCCACCTCTTTGACACGGAGCACCGAGCACCATCTCTGCCGAGCGCTTCGACCCCGGCCCCGGCAACAGGCGATACACAAAGCCGAGGATTTGGGGTCTTCGTCTCCGGAGATTCTCGATCGCACAGTAGCAGCGGCAGCGAAGCAGGCATTTCAGAAGTTTCTCCAGATGTTCCTCTGCGCTTCACGGCTGTCTCCATCAAATCAGGATTGTGCACGGCACCCCTAGTTACACATATCGATATTCATTCGGAACAGCCATCTTCTTCTCCCTCCAGGTAGGAGGGATTCAATACTATCATCACCACAGAACTAATCAATAAGC
This sequence comes from Mobula hypostoma, assembly GCF_963921235.1. Lineage (NCBI taxonomy): Eukaryota > Metazoa > Chordata > Chondrichthyes > Myliobatiformes > Myliobatidae > Mobula > Mobula hypostoma. Next base: position 173,829,238 of record NC_086098.1, read on the forward strand.
TTCAAGACCTTGACCTCAATACCTCCTTGCGCAATTGGACCCTCGTTTTCTTCACTTGCAGACTCCAGTCAGTGCGAGTTGGCAACGACATCTCCTACACAATCTCCATCAGCACGGGTGCATCACAATGCTGCGTGTGTGCTCAGTCCTCTGCTCTACTTGCTTCACACTTGTGACTGTGTTTAAGCACAGCTCCAATGCCATACTTGCAGAGTGGTACCACCAACATTGCGGCCTCTCTCCTGGATGAGCTCAATCATTTTTACACTCGGTTCGCTGTTGCTAAATCCGAGCCTCCGAGGAAAGCCACTGCTACAACCTGCAACCTGGTCATCTCTGAGGCCGAGGTATGCAGAAGTTTCCAATGAGTGGGCAGTCACAAGGCTGTGGGACCGGACGGCATCCCAGGGCGAGTACTCAAGACATATGCAGCACAACTGGCAGCTGTGTTTACAGACATTTTTAATCTCTCCCTCTCCCAGTTTAGAGTGTCCCCGCTTCAAATTATCCACCATTGCCCCATTCCAAAAAAGACCAAGGTAACATGCCTGAACAACTGGGGTCCTGTCGCACTCACCTCAATAATAATTAAATGCTTTGAGAGGCTGGTCAAGGACTACATCTGCAGCTTGCTACCACCCACACTGGACCCCCTACAATTCACCTACCAACACAACCAAACAACAGATGACACAATAGCCACAGCTCCACGCACCGTCCTTACACACCTGGAGAAGAGGGATGCTTATGTGAGAATGCTGTTCTTGGACTACAGTTCAGTATTCAACACCATAGTTCCATCCAGGCTCGAAAGGAAGCTCAAGACCTCAGCCTTGATCTTGCCTTGTCCAGCTGGATTCTGAACTTCCTGTCAGATCGCCGGCAGGTGGTAAAAGTGGGCTCCCTCACCTCTGCCCCTCTGACCCTCAACACAGGAGCCCCTCAGGGATGTGTACTAAGTCCCCTCCTTTAGTCCCTGTATACCCATGACTGTGTCGCCACACACGGCTCTAATCTGCTAATTAAATTTGCCGATGCCACTACATTGATAGGCCTAATCCCAAACAATAATGAGAAAAAAGCGCCTGAAGGGTCACTGGGGACCCAAATCACCCCAACCACGGTCTATTCCGGCTGCTACCATCTGGGAAATGGTACCGCAGCATAAACGCCAAGACCAACAGGCTCCAGGACAGCTTCTTCCACCAGGCCACCAGACCGATTAACTCATGCTCATTTGAGTGTATTTCTATGTTACATTAACTGTTCTGTTTATTATAAATAATTATAAATAACTATGATTGCACAATACACATTTAGACAAAGACATAACGTAAAGATTTTTACTCCTCGTGTATGTGAAGGATGTAAGAAACAAAGTCAATTCAATTCAATTCAAGTTGCTGATGTACCACTGTCATTGGCTGAATCAAAGATAGTGATGAATCAGCATATAGGAGGGAGATTGAAAATCTGACTGAGTGGTGACACAGCAACAACCTCCCACTCGATATCAGCAAGACCAAGGAGCTGATTATTGACTTCTGGAGGAGGAAACTAGAGGTTCATGAGCCAGTCCTCATCAGAGGATCAGAGCAGGAGAGGGTCAGAAACTTTAAATTCCTTGATTTTATCATTTCAGGGATGTGTCCTGGGCCCAGCACATAAGTGCAATTACAAAGAAAGCACGGCAGTGCCTCTACTTCCTTAGGAGTTTGTGAAAATTTGGTAGGACATCTAAAACTTTGTCAAACTTCAATGGATGTGTGGTGGAACGCATACTGACTGGCTGCGTCACAGTCTGGTATTGAGAGACTAATGCCCTTGAATGGAAAATCCTACAAAAAGTAATGGATATAGCCCAGTCCTTCATGGGTAAAGCCTTCCCCATCACTGAGCACATCCTCATGGAGCGTGGCTGCAGGAAAGCAGCATCCATTATCAGGGATTCCCACCACTCAGGTTACGCTCTCTTCTCGCTGCTGCCATCAGGAAGAAAGTACAGGAGCCTCAGGACTCACACCAGGTTCAGGACCATTTATTCTGGAACACAGTAGCTAGGTTTAGCAGGAACCTGATATAGTTATTGACAAATCCTAAAAAGGACCACAACTGCGACACATCCTTTGCCCTCAGTGCATTCTCCGTTACTTAAATTTTCTCAGCACACTTGTGTAAATCTTGTGCATCAATGGTGTGACCACAGTAAGTGATGCTTGCTTTAAAGAATTTACACGAGTTGCATCATGCTCTGAGCCCGTAATTTTCCAATCTTTTTAACGCTACCTGGAGATTTTGGAGATGTTCCTTTCATTCATCCTCACCGGTAACAATGATGTCATCCAGGTAACGTTGAACCCCGGCAGCACCAGGTTCATCGCTTTCTGCCAGAGTGCAGGTGCAGATGTTACTCAAAAATAAGCTTATAAGTGAGTGTATCTGGTGAGAAATACTTTGGACTCTTCTTCCATCTCCATCTGTAGGTAGGACTCAGTTAAGTCCACTTTGCTGAAGTGTTTCCCTCCAGATAGGTTTGCAAAGGTATCCCTCATCTTGGGCAGAGGGTATTGATCTACTTTCAGTACTGGGTTGATGGTGACCTTAAAATCACCACAGATCCTGACAGACACTTTTCTTCTTGGCTACTGGGATGACTGGCACTGCCCATGGGCTCCATTCAACCTTGGAAAGAATTCCTTCAACCTCCATGCAATCCAGCTCACTGGCTGCTTTATCACAGATGGTACAAGGAACTGGATGAGCTTTGTAAAACTTGGGTATGGTATTTTCATTTCACACTATTTTACCCGTGATATGTTTGAGTTTTCCAGTGCCATCCTTGAACACTGCTGTGGCATCATCCGGTACCTTCCTTAATTTGCTTTCAATTGACTCTGTTGCAGGGGATGTGAGCTTACAAATTGTGATGGATTTTCAATCAGGTTGTAGTTGTCTCAGCCATCCATAGCCCTACAATGCTCACCTTCCTGTTTTTACCACATACAAGACCAATTTGGCTTGTTGGTTGCTGTAATTCACTGTTACAAATGCCATTCCCACAGGAGTTATCTTTCTCCAGTACAAGTTCTTTGTTGAATATCTGCAGGCTTCAGTTCAGTATCTTTAAAATGTTGTTGAAACTCAATTTGTGGAACGACTGAAACAGCCGAGCCAGTGTCCAATTCCATATGACCATAAAATATAGGAGCAGAATTAGGCCATTTGGCCCATTGAGTCTGCTCCACCATTTCATCATGGCTGATCCAATTTTCCTCTCAGCCCCAATCTCCTGCCTTCACCCCATATTCCTTGTGCCCTAACCCATCAAGAATCTATCAACCTCTGCCTTAAACATACATAAAGATTTGGCCTCCACGGCTGCTTGTGGCAAAGAATTCCACAGATTTCATCTCCATTCTCAAAGATGCCCCTCTATTCTGAGGCTCTGCCCTCTGGTCTTGGACTCTCCCACCATAGGAAACATCCTCTCCACATCCACTTTATCAAGGCCTTTCACCATTCAATAGTTTTCAATGATGTCACCCCTCTTTCTTCTGAATTCTGCTGAACTCAGGGCCATCAAATACTCTTCATGTGACGAGCCATTCAATCCTGGAATCATTTTCATGAACCTCCTTTTAACCCTCTCCAGTTTCAGCATTTTTTCTAAGATAAGGGGCCCAAACCTGCTCACAATACTCTAAGTGAGGCCTCACCAGTGCTTTATAAAGTCTCAACATTACATCCTTGCTTTTATATTCTAGTCCTCTTGAAATGAATGCTGACATTGCATTCGCCTTCCTCACCACAGGCTAAACCTGCAAATTAACCCTTAGGGAATCCTGCACAATGTCTCTCAAGTCCCTTTGCAGCTCAGATATTTGTATTTTCTCTCCATTTTGGAAAATAGAAAGAAAATAGAAACTACAGCACAGAAACAGGCCTTTTGGCCCTTCTTGGCTGTGCCGAACCATTTTCTGCCTAGTCCCACTGACCTGCACACGGACCATATCCCTCCATACACCTCCCATTCATGTATCTGTCCAATTTATTCTTAAATGTTACAAAAGAACCCGCATTTACCACCTCGTCTGGCAGCTCATTCCATACTCCCACCACTCTCTGTGTGAAGAAGACTCCTCTAATGTTCCCTTTAAACTTTTCCCCCCTCACCCTTAACCCATGTCCTCTGGTTTTTTTCTCCCCTTGCCTCAGTGGAAAAAGCCTGCTTGCATTCACTCTATCTATACCCATCATAATTTTATATACCTCTATCAAATCTCCCCTCATTCTTCTACACTCCAGGGAATAAAGTCCTAACCTAAATAGTCAACACTTTTGATTCTTCTACCAAATTTCATGACCATACTCTTCCTGACACTGTATTCCATCTGCCATTTCTTTGCTCATTCTCCTAATCTGTCTAAGTCCTTCTGTAGCCTCTCTACTTCCTCAAAACTACCTGTATCTCCTCCTATCTTCATTATGTCTGCAAAGTTTACAACAAAGCCATCAGTTCCATCATCCAAATTATTGATGTATAATGTAAAAAGAATTGATCCCAACACAGACGCTGTGGAACAACACTAGTCACCAGTAGACAACCAGAAGAGGCTCCCTTTATTCCACTCTTTGCCTCCTGCCAGTCAGCCACTGCTTTATCCATGCTAGAATATTTCCTGTAAAAACATGCATTCATAGCTTGTTAAGCAGCCTTATGTGTGGCACCTTGTCAAAGGCCTACTGAATATCAGAACATCAACCTGAACTGAACATGAGAACACAACATCAACCGATTCTCCTTTATCTATACTGCATGTTATTTCTTCAAAGAATTCCGATGGATTTGTCAGGCAAAATTTTCCCTTGAGGAAACCATACTGACTACAGCCTATTTTACATGTGCCTCCAACTACACTGAGACCTCATTCTTAATAATCGGCTTTAATATCTTCCCAACTACTAAGATCAGATTAATTGGCCTATAGTTTCCTTTCTTCTGCCTCTCTCTTTTCTTGAAAGTTGGAGTGAAATTTGCAATTTTCCAGTCTTCTGGAACCATTCCAGAATCTAGTGATTCTTGAAAGATCATTACTAATGCCTCCACAATCTCTTCACCTGTCTCTTTCAGAACTCTGGGGTGTACACCACCAGGTCCAGGTGACTTATCTACCTTCAGCCCTTTCAGTTTCCCAAGAAGCTTCTCTCTAGTTTATGGTAACGTCACACACTTCATGTCCCCTGACACCTGGAACTTCCACCATACAGCTAGTGACTTCCACAGTGAAGACTGATGTAAAATACTTATTCAGATCATCCGCTATTTCTTTGTCCCCCACTATTACATCACAGGCATCATTTTCCAGCAGTCCAATGTCCACTGTCACCTCTGTTTTACAGTTATGTATCTGAAGAAACTATCCATTTTAATGAATTTGTTGTTCACTTCTGGTGTAAGCCATATTGCTTGTCTCTTGCTAGTTTTCACACTTATCAACCTTCAGAGACCTTTCAAAGGGTGCTTCCCAAGCACCTTCTCCTTAGTAATAGCAACTACACTCACTTCTGCCCCCGACTGTCTTAAATTTCTGGCATACTGCTTGCATCTTCCACAGTGAAGACTGATGCAAAATACTTATTAAGTTCTCCCGTCATTTCTTTGTCCCTCATTACCACCTCTCCAGTGTCATTGTCCAGTGGTTTGATATCCACTCTCATCTCTTTTTCACTCTTTATATATCTGATAAAACTTTGGTATCCTCTTTTATATTATTGACTAGCTTACCTTCAAATTTCATCTCTTCTCTCTTTATGGCTTTTTAAAGTTGGCTTTTAAAAGCTTCCCACTAGTTTTTGCTATATTATATTCCCTTTCTTTTCTTTTTATGATGTTTGACTTCCCTTGTTAGCCATGGTTCTGTCATTCTCCCTTTAGAATATTTCATCATTGTTAAGATGTGTCTATCCTGTGCCTTCCAAATTGCCCCCAGAAGCTCCAGCCACTGCTGTTCTGCCATCATCCTTGCCAGTGTTCCCTTCCAATCAACTTTGGCAAACTCCTCTCTCATGCCTCTATAATTCCCTTTACTCCACTGTAATTCAGATGTATCTGACTTTCTCTTCTCCCTCTCAAACTGCAGGATGAATTCTCTTAAACTATGATCGCTGCCTACCTTAAGCTCCCTGATCAAATCACGTTGTGCCAACCTTTTAGCCTAGTAACGCTTAAGATTGATCTAACCCTTCCCTCCTACGTAGCCTTCCATTTTTCTCTCATCCATGTACCTATCTAAGAGTTTCTTAAGTGCTCCTAACGTGTCTGCTTCTAACATACTACCCTAGCAGGACATTTCCTGCATGCACCCAGCACTCTCTGTGTAAAGAACTTACCTCTGATATCCCCCTCCTATACTTTCCTCCAATCATCTTAAAGTTATGCCTGCTTGGATTAGCCATTTCTACCCTGGGAAAAACTCAGAATTTATTACCAAAACTGTTTCAGAAAGCTAGAAGTTTCAGCTCTATCTTTTGCAATATCAGTATCGTTGAACTCCAGCTGGAAACAGAGTGGTGGATATATGAAATGCTCTGCCCCAGAAGGCTGTGGAGGCCAAGTCTCTGGATGCTTTCAAAAAAGAGATGGATAGAGCTCTTAAAGATAGCAGAATCAAAGGTTATGGGGATAAGGCAGGAACTGGATACTGATTGTGGATGATCAGCCATGATCACAGTGAATGGCGGTGCTGGCTCGAAGGGCCAAATGGCCCACTCCTGCACCTATTGTCTATTGAAAACTCCTCACATGGTGTGTATGTGCAATGATTTCACAAACTCTTCTCCACTTTCCCTTTCCCTGGGATGTCATCTGCTGCCTTATTCCCACCCCACGAAGAACACACCTTAGCCACAGAGCAGGCTGCCGAGTGCACAAATGTTTTCCAGTAACAATAAATTTTCACCCATGTATAAGAATTATTTGCTTTAAGACAGAACAAAATTAAATAAAATAACAAAGGTCATCTGTTGTAGTTTTGACTCTGGCCTTATCACAAGATGCAAGAGGGGACAATGGGCTGAAGTAAACCTTGGCAACTGAGACAGAATGGGGCTAAGCACTATTAAGAGCTCCTGATTCTTTCTTTCTTTCTCTCTCTCTCTCTCTGTCTCTATCTCTCTGTCTCTATCTCTCTGTCTCTATCTCTCTGTCTCATCTCTCTCTGTTCCCTGCCCTCTCTTCTGCCCTCCTGCCTCAGCTAATAATCATTGTTTGATCTCTTCCTACAGAAGCTAAATAAATTTGGCATGTCCCAATTGACCCTTACCAATTTTTAATTGAGGCGCCGTAGATGTGCATGGATAACCGTGTGCCTTCCTCCTGATCTGATCAACCATTCTGGTGTGGCCCAACACCCTGCTCTATCTATTACCCTTGTCACTGCACTGTAAACACTTTAAACCCTTTTTACAATGTTGCTTACATTGTCAATGCATGCTGGTATATTTATTTATACATATTTTATTCCATATTCATACTTTAACCTCTAATAACTTTATTTCTATATAAATTATAACGATTGAAAGTTGCTTTTTGTTGCATGTCGCACCCAGACCAATGCACCACAGCAAATTCTGGCTACATGTAAATGTACATGGCAAATAAAGTTGATCCTTGAACTTCAGACACCACTACCCTGAACTGACCTAGACACTCACTTTCAAGGACTCTTTACAACTCATGATCTTGATATTATTTCTATTTGTGCAGTTTGTCATCTTTTGCACATTAGTTGTTTATCAGTCTTTGCCTGTTTATCTATAATTGTCCATAAAATTCTACTGTATTTCTTTACTTCCCTGTTGATACCAGCAGGAAAATGAATCTGAAGGGAGTATATAGTAATGTTTGCATATTTTAATAATAAATGTGTTCTGAACTTTAAAGTTTGAAGTTGGTTTAGCCAAAGTTATGGTGACTGGCTCAGGACTTCATACACACCATAATGTGCCTTTTCAAACAAGAGAAAATCTGCAGATGCTGGAAACCCAAAGCAACACACAAAATGCCAGAGGAACTCAGCAGGCCAGGCAGCATCTATGGAAATGAATAAACAGTCGATGTTTCAGTTCGAGGCCTTTCATCAGAATGGTGCCTTCTCTCCACGATCTGTATTTGCTGTTTCAACCTCGACTGGTAAACAGTGTGTTAGAGTTTGCATGCAGACTCAGTAGCCACTTTATTACATACAGGAGTGGACCTAACAAAGTGGTCATAGGAGGTGAACGGTGCGATCTTCTGCTGCTGTAGCCCATCCACTTCAAGGTTTAACCTTTTGTGTGTTCAATTAACCACTGTTTTACTACATGGTTAATGGAGTTATTGTCACCTTCCTGTCAGCTTGAACCAGTCTGGCCATTCTCCTCTGACCTCTCTCCTTAACAAGGCATTTCCCCCACAGATCTGCTGATCACTGGATATTGCTTTGATTTTCACACCATTCTCTGTAAACTCTGTTAGACTGTTAGGCATGAAAAACCCAGGAGATCAGCAGTTTCAGAGATACTCAAACCACCCCATCTGGCACTAACAATCATTCCATGGTCCAAACAACAACTGAACCTCCTGACCATGTCTTATTCATTGAGTTGCTGCCTTGTAATGGGCTAATCAGATATTTGCATTAATGAGCAGGTGTACCTAATAAAGTGGCCACTGAGTGTATGTTCTTTTCCTGCCGCTGATGTCTCATTTGTTCACCCTCCATCCCTCACCCTTGTTTCACCCTCTCCTACCTGGTTTCTATCTACCCATCACCCATTCCTTTCTCCATGAGTTTCACCTCCCTTGGTTCACCTTTTCTCTCCCCACGCCCACCCAAATCCATCTACATAAATGTTCTTTTCTTACCTGATCCTACTTATCGTCTACCAGCCTCTGTCATAATAATCCTTGTCCTACATCTGGCTTTCTGTGCCCATCATCCCTCCCTCTCCTGGTTCCACCTCTCTCCTCCAGTCTCGGTCTCGGTTCTCCCTCCCACTTCAACACTCTGGCTATCTTCCCTCTACACCCTCTGTCCTGGTGCACAGTCTCCTCTTGAAGCATTGCCAACCCTTTGCCTCCAGAGATGTTGCTCGACCTGCAGAGTTCCTCCAGTGGCTTGGTTTCCATGGCGACGTTGGGTAAGGCTGGCACATCCACCGGATATGCCCCAGTGAAGGAAGCTCAAGTTGAGAGGCAAACTTTTTCCAAACTGAAGGCAGTGGGTATATGGAACAAGATGCCACAGGAAGTGGTTGTACAATTTATTATGAGCAGTTTTGCGCCCCTTAGCTAAGAAAGAGAATGATTCCAGACAATGAACGGGTTAATGTATGAGGAGTGTTTGATGGCTCTGGGCCTGTACTCACTGGAGTTTAGAAGAATGTGGGGGGGGGGGGGCGGGGTGGTTCAGTGAAAGCTGTCAGACACTGAAAGGCCTGGATAGAGTAGGTGTGGAGAGGATGCTTCCTAAAGCAGGGAAATCTGGGACAAGACAGCACAGCCTCGGAATACAAGGACATCTCTTTCAAACAGAAATGAGGAGGAATTTCTTTAGGCAGAGGGTGGTGAATCTGTGGATTTCATTGCCACAGACAGCTGTGCAGGCCTGTTGACCTCGGTTTATTGCAATGAGAAGGGGATCTCATTGAATACCATCAAATGTTGAAAGGCCGAGATAGAGTGGATGTGGAGAGGATGTTTCCTTTAGTAGGGAAGTCTAGGACAAGTGGCCATAATCTCAGAATACAAGGATGTCCCTTTAGCACAGAGATGAGGAAGAATTTCTTTAGTCACAGAGTGGTTAATCTGTGGAATTCAGTGCTGTAGATGGCTTTGTAGGCCAAGTCATTGGGTATATCTAAAGCAGAGGTTCATAGATCCTTGATTAGTAAGGGTGTCAAAGGTTATGGGGAGAAGGCATGGGAGTGGGGTGGAGAGGGATAATACATCAGCCATGACAGAATGACGGAACAGACTTGAGAGGCTGAATGCCCTAATTCTGCTCCTATGTCCTATGGTCTAACAGAGGTGGATAGAATTACGATATATACATGGATAAGAAAGATACGGGGCAAAAGCAGGTGAACAAGACTAGCTCAATCTGGCAATTTTTGTCAGTACAGATGAGTTGGGCCAAAGGGCCTGTTTCTGGGACATGTAGTTACCTGGCTCTACGAACCTTCATCCGACGTTTCAGGTATTGGTTGAGGGGTAAACCTAGATGTGTTGGGGAGAATTAGCCCATTGCACTGGGGCATCTGGTACACCAGACAGCAGAGAAGGTCCTCGCCCCGTTTCCTTGTCTGAAATCTCTGGCACTTCAGCACTCCCTCAGTGTTGCACCGGAAGCAGCAGCCGAAAGGAAAAAAATCGGGGCGGCACAGTAACGTGAACGCTTTACAGCGCCAGCAACCCGGGTTCAATAACCCCCCCACTGTCTGCAAAGAGTTTATATGTTCCCCCCGTGACTGCCTGGGTTTCTCTCACATCCCAAAGATGTACGGTTTACTATATTTGGGTGGTGCGGGCTTACTGAACTGGAAGGGCCTGGGGCTTGTTGCTGCGCTGTATCTCTGAATAAAATAAAATTCACCCGGGAGTGAGACTTGGCCCTCAGTACTCCAAGGTGACAGCGCAGGCCTGACTGACGTGGCATCTGGTACTTAATTCACAACAGGTGTAAGGACCTGTTTCCTGGGGAAACTGTGTTACATCCACACTCTTCTCGTGTGGGTCTCTGCACAGATGGGACTTAGATTTACTGGATGACAGATGGCATCTATTTCTGTCCCAGATGTCTGCGAAAAATTAATGCCAGCAAATTCTGAGTTGCTTTAATAACAACAAAATATAAATTAAAAATTTATAATTCCACTAGCTGTCAAGTGGGAGTGGGGAATCAAAGATGAAATCAGGATCTTGTGCATTAAGCAACTAGAAGAAAACATATTAGAAGATTTAACAATCAAAATTAGAGGAAGAGTGAAGAATAATATCCTTTAAAAGTGGTTGAAATTCTTCCAATTTATACAAGGCTGTAAGAAGATCTTGCAAGTATTAATAACTTACACTTTGTTCTTAAGTCTCAAAAACCCAGGATTTGATTAGTCTCCTAACCCCTCATTCATAAAATGGGACCTATTGTTCTTAAGCAAATATTCCTGCACTTAGTTGTAAATGAGGTGACTGTAATATGGCTAAGTCTCCATCTTGGCAAATTTCAAAAGCCTCTTATTGATGCAAAGTATTTTAGGCAACCTGGTGTTAGCAATCTTCCAAGAGGTTCACAAACGTCGTAGGTTTTGGAGGCTTGCATGCCTCAATAACCCAGAAAGCTGTGCTGGCCGGAGTCAGGGCTTTATGCTTGGCTCTTGGTAGATCACCCATACCAAACAGGTCAAAGTGCAGAGGCCAGAGTAAGAGTGGACCACTAGTCCTCCAGGTTCAGGGGTTCAGCTCAGGGCTAACAACCTTGACTGGCCAAACAAAACTCATGACAAGAGTCCTTGAGAAGAATGGCTTGGACCCAAATGCTGGAGTACCCGCAGCAAGGATTGAGACACGGTATCGAGAATCCGAGCACAAAACAGACACTAGACAAAATCACGAGTAGGCTTACAATTGAGCACCAAACATTAAATGCTCAATCCTTGGCACCCAAAACGTGATTGCCAATTAGCGGGACTGTCCTGAAACTTTGAACAGGCCACACCAGCTATCCATACGCCGGGGAGTTAGAGTGTCTAAACCTCGGAAACTGGCGCAGATGGGTGCGTGTCGTAACAGGACATCCTCCCCTATAGCTGACTCCTGATGGCCCAGGCTGCTCGGAGAGACAATGATTGCAGTCATAGATGGGAGCCGGATCCAAGATGTCTCTTTCAGGCACCCAGCACCTCTCCTCTGGTCCGAATCCTTCCCAGTCCATGGGATTTTCCAAACACCTTGAACAGTACGCGGGTCCAAAATTCTTCTCATGGTGGAAACCTGTTCCCTATCAACAAATCTGGGTGGCGGTGGGGCTGATGGTGGTGGAGTCAACAAGTTTGTTTAACTTGGAAAGATGGAAAGTGGGATTGATCTTGAGGGTCTTGGGGAACTACACAGTGTAGGCCACTGGGTTTACTTTCCAGAGAATCCTGAAGGGTCCAGTGAACTTGGGTGCCAACCTCCTGGACTCCACTTGGAGAGGCAAATACTGAGTAAGACCCATTGCTCAGGCTGAAAAACTGGTGCCTGTCTTCCCTTGTAGTTAACTTTTATTTCAGCCTTCTGGGTAGAAACTAACAAGATTTCCCTTGCCCTAGTCCATTTCTCCTTGCAGCATCAGATGAGACTCTTCATCTAGAGGAACCCCAAGCTCTGCCTCCTGCTCGGGGAAGAGTGACAGAGAATACCCAGATTGGCATTTGAAAGGGGACATCCCATGTGCCAAATGCTGTAAAGTGTTGTGGATGACCTCTGCCCACATCAAATGGTCACACCACTCGTTCAGTCTTTCAGAGACCAGGTATCTTAGGGTATTTTCCGTGCCTTGGTTCACCTGCTCCATCTGGCTGTTGGACTGTGGGTGAAACCCAGAGGAAAGACTCGCTGTTTCCCCAATCAGTTTGCAAAACGCCCTCCAGAAGCATGATGTGAATTGCAGGCTGTGATCCAGCACAATGTCCACTGGAAAACCGTGGATTCTGAAGACCTGCTGCAGGACAATCTTTGCCATTTCTACTGCAGATGGAACTCTGTCCAAGGCGATGAGTTTACAGGCCTTCAAAAAATAATCCATGATAGTAGTCTTCCCTTTGGAAGGAAGAAGACCTGTGACAAAGTCCATGGAGATGTGAACCCATGGTCTGTCCAGAACAGGCAGAGGGTGAAGGAGACTTTGAGGTCGTGTGTGGGGCTCCTGGTTCCAGGTGCACAGTCCGCATGCCTGCACATATTGATGGACATTTCTCACCATTCCAGGTCACCAATATCTTCTCTTAATGAACTCAAGGGTCCTGGCAATCCCTGGGTGAGGTGTCAATCTTGATGCATGTTCCCATTGAAGAATCTGAGACCAGACAGGACTAGGAATGACCAGCCAACCCAGAGGGCCATTCTGAGAATCTCCCTTTGTGCCTGTGCCTTGTGAACAAGTGTGTCAATCCCTCAGTGAATTGGCACTGTCACCTTGGCTTGGGGCAAAATGGTGGTTGGCTGCTTTTCTCGATCGGATTTGTTAAATTGCCAGGACACAGCATCTGGCTTCTGGTTTTTAGATCCTGGTCAATAGGTCAGGATGAAATTAAAACCATGAAAGAGACTACCTGGCCTGCCTGGAATTCAGTCTCTTGGCCTCCTGAATACAAGCCAGGTTCTTGTGGACCGTTTTTACGGATAAAAATGTCCTTGGCCCCCTCGAGCTAGTGTCGCTATTCCTCCAGATCCAACTTGATCGCGAGCCGTTCTCTATTTTAATGTCATAATTCACCTCTGCTGGGGATAGTCACCTGGAAAAGAATGCACACAGGTGCAGATTATTGTCCGAAGGTGTCCACTGGGACAATACTGCACCCACTCTGACATCCAAGGCGTCGACTTCCATGATGAAGGGAAGGTCTGGGTTGGGTACAACCAAAATAGGAGCTGTTGTGAACTGCCATTTGACATCTGCAAAAGCAGCCTCCGCCTTGGTAATCCAAATAAAGGGGCCCGTGGATCTCTTAATCAGTGCCGTCAGCGGAGCTGCCACTGAGCTGAAGTTTCTGACAAATTTTTGATAAAACTTGGCAACTCCCAGGAATCACTGGACTTGCTTCACGCTGGATGGTTGTGAACAATCTCCAACTGCCTGCGACCTACAAGGGTCCAATTTGAGATTGCCATTATGAAGCTCAAAAAAGAAACAGTGGTTACGTGAAATTCAGACTTCTCCGGCTTGATGTAAAGTCCACGATCAAATAGCCTTTTTAGGAAATTTTTGACATGCTCCTGTGGACTTCGAGAAAATTAGGATGTTGTCCAAGTAGATGAAGGCGTACTTATGGAGAGCATCACAGATCATCATTACGTCGTTTATAAAGGCCTGGAAAACTGCTGTCACGTTCAAAAGGCCGAAGGGTCTGACCAAGTACTCATAGCTCCTTGTCAGTGTGTTGAATGCTGTTTTCCACTAGTCACCCTCCTTTATGCGCTCCACAAGTCCAGCTTCAAGAACTCTCTTGCCCCTTGGAAAATCTCGAAAGCAGTGTTCATGAGTGGAAGAGGGTAACAATTCTTGACCATTAAGCCCTCGATAATCAACACAAGGTCGCAGACTCCCGACCTTCTTCCGTGTGAAGAAGAAGCCAGTACCGGCTAGAGAGGTGGAGGGCCAAATGAATCCCAGAGCAAGAGCCTCCTTAATATACTCCTCCATAGCGCCTCTCTCCAGCCTGAGAGCGCGTATAATCAACCCCACAGAGGAATCCTACCTGGCAGTAGAACTATTGCACTGTCATAGGGACAGTACGATGGAAGAGCAGAGTCCTTTTCCTTACTGAAGACCTCTTCCAAATCCTCGTAGACAGAAGGGATTTCCATTGGCTTGGTGCTGCAATTTCGCCTGAACCTTCCTCCAAGGATAACTTCGGTGACTCTGTCGGTAGCGGGGGTGCTTTGACAGACCCCAGAGTCTCCCTCGTAGGTCCACAAGAGTCTTTAGTGAAAATAGAAGCCAAATCACAGTCCAATTCCTCGTTCGTCTTCTCAGACATCGGCAGTGAGGTGCGACAAATAGACCTTGTGCTCCTGGGATTAGATTCCAAGGATCACTGTCTTGGAATCTTCCCTTTTGACAGTACCTGGCAACTGGAGCCCTTGGGCTCAGCTGTTAGAGTTTCATACTGGTTAGGTACCTCTTTGGTTTGCTCCTGAACTAGAGATCTCATTCCAGCGCACCCTTGACTGGATTGGGTCGGGACTCACGCGGGCCTATTGGCTGGAGCCAGTTTGTCTTCCCTTGAAGGCAGGACTGGGTCTCTTGAAGACTACAGGTTACCCTGAGCAGAAGTCTGTCCCCTCGCTGGCTGCTGGTCTTGGAAGAGTCTGGGGGCAGGAACACCAAGCTGAAAACAAACCCGCTTACAATGGCTGGGCCAAGCAGTGATTCTCCCCTCCCTCCAGTCCACGAATGGGTGATGCTGAGACGGACAGGGGTACCCACAGATCAGGGGTATGAGTGGAGAATCAATAATGTAGAAACTAATGTCTTCCACAAGACTCCTATCCTCATCTGCAACGCCATAGTCTGCTGCTGGATCTACCTGGAACATAGCAGGCGGCCATCCAAGATAGTTGCGTCAATGATTGATACAGCTCTCGCAGTGGCATGTTGAACCGATGGGCAGATCCTCTATTCAGAAAATTACCCGCTGCCCCAGAGTCCACATTTGCCTTCACCTGCCTCAGGTTCATTCCCCAGGTGAACTCCGCCTTCAACACAAAACCAGAATCTGTGGGTTTAGGCATCGTGGCTGCTACCGTCACAGTCCTCCCGGTGCTGGACGGTCTTAGCAGTTCCCCAGGTGGCTGCAGCTTCGAACATTTGGCCTGCAAGTGACCTGATTTCCCGCAGTAAAAGCAGCAGGGCTGGGACCTCATGTTGGCGAAGGGTTGCGTGAAACTGACCTGCAGGGGTTCAACTGGATCTCGAGCAGCCGATGGGCTGGTCATGGTCCGAGTTTGGGGACTGGACAACAGTGCATTGAGTCTGGGCTCGGGCTAGCCCTCCTTGACCTCCTGATGTAGTCCCACTTACCCTCTGCTAGATGATCATCAAGTTGGATGGACTGGTTGATGAGAACCTCGAAGTTCTCAGCAGGCTTTCCCAAGGCGAGGGCATCCTTCAGTTTATCTCAGAGTCTGCGGTGACGTAGCATGGCCAGAGCCTCCCGTTCCAATCACTCTCCTGGGCCAAGGTCTGAAATTCGATTCCGTGGCCTGCACACTGACCGTACCCCCTGTTGAACCTTCATCAGGCTGTCTGAGGCTCGTCTGGCTCTGGCGGGATGAGGAAACACCCCCCACACGGTGGCAACAAATTCCTTCGAGTCTGAGCAAGTCTCCGACCTACGTTCCCAATGGGTGGTGTCCCAGGCCAGGGCTCTCCCAGTCAGGAGAGAGATAATGAAGGCCACCTTTCAATGTTCCAAAGGGAACCGGGAAGGCTGGAAAAATACTAGTGAGCACTGAATGAGAAAGCTGCATCAAGAACCTGGATCCTGGTTGAATTTCTCTGGGGTTGGAAGGTGTACTAGCTCTGGAATGGGGCTGAATGGTTCTCCCAAGTGACTCTGGCCTCCTCCTTGCAAAAGTTGGCCAATGGCTACCTGGAGGTCGTGTACTCCAGGCTCTGTTGGGAAATATCTTCACTGTGGCTGACAAAATACTCTGATACCCTGCTGGGTCCATATTGGCACATTTGTACTGTGATGAGAGTCCTTGACAAAGATGGCTTGGACCCCAGTGCTGGAGTATCCGCTGCAAGGATCGAGACACGGTTTCAAACTGGATCAAGAATCTGAGCACAGAACGAACACTAGACAAAATCACAGGTAGGCTTATGATTGGGCACCGAACCTCAGTTCAGATGCTCCTTAAATGCTCAATCCTTGGTGCCCAAATCATGATTACCAATTAGCAGCACTGTCCTGAATCTTTAAAGGAGCGGTGCCAGCTATCCATACTCTGGGGAGTTAAAGCATCTAAACCTCGGAAGCTAGCATGGATGGGTGCATGTCATTACAAAACTGTTAAAGAAACAGCAATGAAGAATCCTTCTACACCTGAGTACAGTGGTATTCCTGAGTCTCCACCAGAGCTTGCATGACTGACAGAAGTGATAACCGAGAGGAAGCTAACAGCACGATGAAGGAAGCCCGGAACTCTGCTGGGGACCTGATCGGACCTTCAAACGCCAGCAGAGTAACAGGCAGTAAGGTGTTAGGAATCGTAAACACAAAATACTCTGCAGATGCTGGGGTCAAAGCAAAACTCACAACACGCTGGAGGAACTCAGCAGGTCGGGCAGCATCCGTGGAAACGATCAGTCAACGTTTCGGACTGGAACCTTTCGTCAGGACTGAAGAGGGAAGGGGCAGAGGCCCTATAAAGAAGATGGGGGGAGGGGAGGGTGGGAAGGAGAATGGGAGTGGGAAGCAGAGTTTTGGTGGACGGAGCGGAGGTGCTCGACGAAGCGGTCCCCCAATCTGCGCCGGGTTTCATTTTCTCCCGGTGCGGCCTCCTCTACATTGGTGAAACCCAGCGCAGATTGGGGGACCGCTTCATCGAGCACCTCCGCTCCGTCCGCCAAAACGGACAGGACCTCCCAGTAGCCACCCACTTCAACTCTGCTTCCCACTCCCATTCAGAGATGTCCATACAAGGCCTCCTCTACTGCCACGATGAGGCTAAACTCAGGTTGGAGGAGCAACACCTCATATACCGTATAGGTAGTCTCCAGCCCCTTGGTATGAACATAGAATTCTCCAACTTCTGGTAATTCCCTCCCCCTCCCTTCCCCTATCCCCATTTCACTCTGCCCCCTCCCCTAGCTGCCTACCACCTCCCTCATGGTTCTACCTCCTTCTACTACCCATTGTGTTTTCCCCTATTCCTTCTTCACCTTTCCTGCCTATCCCCTCCCTGCCTCCCTTCCCCCACCCCTTTATCTTTCCCCTTACTGGTTTTTCACCTGGAACCTACTAGCCTTCTCCTTCCCACCCTCCCCCCACCTTCTTTATAGGGCCTCTGCCCCTTCCCTCTTCAGTCCTGACAAAGGGTTCCGGCCCGAAACGTCGACTGATCGTTTCCACGGATGCTGCCCGACCTGCTGAGTTCCTCCAGCGTGTTGTGAAGGTGTTAGGAATGTTGATTAATAAAAGTAAGTTCTATCACTATATTTCCTTCCATCAGGACAACTCCACTAGACTTGGCTCTCATTATCTTTATAACTTCCTCAAACTATAACCCTTTAAAAACTCGAGCGACACACACAAAGTGCCAGAGGAACTCAGCAGATCAGGCAATATCAATGGAGGGGAGTAAACTGTCAATGTTTCGGGCCGAAACCCTTCATCAGGACTGGAAAGGAAGGGGGAAGAGGCCAGAATAAGAGGGTGGCGGGTGGGGGGAAGGAGTACAAGCTGGCAGGTGATAGGTGAAACCTGGTGAGGGGGAAGGCTATGAAGTAAGCAGCTGATAGGAAGAAGAGGTAAAGGGATGAAGAAAAAGGAATCTGATATGAGAGGACAGTGGACCATGGAAGAAAGGGAAGGAGGAGGGTGGTGATGAGCAGGTTAGGAGATGAGGGGAACCTGAGTTTGGCCTTATCATGGCAGTAGGAGAGGCCTTGTCAGAATGAGATGGGGAAGTCAAATTGAAATAGGTGGCCACTGGGAAATCCCGTCTTTTGTGGCGGGCGAAGCAGTCCCCCAATCCGCTGTACATCAAACCTCACACTGTTGTAGAGGAGGCTGCACTGGGAGCACCGGATACAGTAGATGACCCCAATAGACTCACAAGTGAAGTGTCAGTTTGAGAACTGTTCGACCGATCAGTCTACTGATCATTTTCATGACAGTCACTCCAGCATGTCTTCCGTTTCGGAGACGCTGAATTCATCAGCTTCCTCTCTTCACTGATGAAGATTTTGTTCATCTCTTCATGTGGTGCCTTCTCTTAATTAATTTTGATAATTTGGTATTGAGGTGCCTCAGGGCATTGTTCAATAGCAGAGCCTTAAGATATTTGCAATTCATATTAATTTCAAACAAAGAAATATTAAACTTTGTAGATTAGGTTGCGTATTAGCAGATAAAGTAGGAGAAGGAAATTATAAAAGAAAATTCAAATTTAGATTCAGATTTACTTATTACATGTACACTGAAACATACAGTATAATGTATAATGTGTTAACAACCAACACACCTAAGGAAGAGCTGGGGGCAGCCCACAATATCGCCACCCATTCTGGTGCCAACATAGCAAAACCACGAAACCCAGCAGAACACAAGGCTTCCAGGAATGAAGGGGTTAACATATGAGGAGCGTTTGGCAGCTTTGGGCCTGTACTCACTAGAATTTAGAAGAATGTTGGCGGGGGGGTGGTTGGAATCTCATTGAAACCTACAGAATGTTGAAAGGACTAGATAAGGTGGGTGTGGAGAGGATGTTTTCAATGGTGGGGGTATCCAGAACTAGAGGGCACAGCCTCAAAACTGAGTGGTGACCTTTTACAACAAAGCTAAGGAAGATTTATTTTTAGCCAGAGAGTAGTGAACCTGCGGAACGCCCTGCGGTGGAGGCCGAGTCCGTGGGTATATTTAAGGCGAAGGTTGATTGTTTCCTGGCATCAGAGGAAATGGTGAGAAGGCAGGTGTATGGGGTTGAGTGGGATCTGGGATCAGCTGTGATGGAATGGCGGAGCAGACTCAATGGGCTGAACGGCCTAATTCTGCTCCCATGTCTTATGGTCTAACAACACAGAACACAATAAGCAACTAAACACCAATAGCAAAGCAAGTCCCTTTATATACACACCCACACACACACAAACACAGCCACACAAACACACACACACAGACACACTCAAACACACACACACACACACACACACACACATATTCATGTCATCAGCTTGGAGGAGACCCAGACAGAATATAAGGTGTTTATCCTCCTCCTGAGGGTGGCCTCATCCGACATACCGGAACGGGAATGGAATTGGAATTAAAATGTTTGCACACTGGGTATTTCTGCTTTTGGCAGATGGAGTGAGGTGCTCGAGGAAGAGGTCCCCCAATTTACAACAAGGTCTCACCAATGTAGAGGAGGCTGCTTTTTATAAGTATATATAAAAAATTAAAAAAAACAAAATAGTGAGGAAGTGTTGATGGGTTTATTGTCCATTCAGAAACTGGAGAATGGACTGGAAGAAGCTGTTCCTGAAACGCTGTGTTTTATGTCCTCAGGGTTGTATACCACCTCCTTGATAGCAGCAATCATCAGGGATTCTACCAAGATAATTACAAGTGGTAGTAAACCAACAAGAAGAGTACTTACAATTTTTATAGGAAATGAAGGTTGGTCAGAAATTTTACAGAGGTTTTAAAGACTTAAGGCCAATTTATACGTCTGCATTGAATCTACGCCATAGGTATGGCGGTCGCCGCGTACCCTACGCCATAGCCTGACACGCACCTCCCCAAAAATGTAGCTACGTGTTGCGGCAACGCAGACCGCAACAACTGTGATTGGTCCGCTTGGTAGCATTGCATTTCTTCCTACGCATTTCCGGTTGCTTCTTCTCGTCAAATCGTCAAATCTACCTACTGACATCCGAAAATATTTGAAATGCATTTCCTCGTCCATGTCTCTCAGTGGCCAGACAGGCACAGAAAATTCACCCTCCTTCTGCCTCAATCCGTTCAATGGTCGTACACACCATCTCTTCCCACGTCTTCTCTCTTTTCTGCATTGCAGTAATTTCAATAAAAATAAATCTTGTTCAACATTTATTAGCTCCAACTCCAACATGATGCGCTCAGTTTCAGTCGCCACTGTTTGAAGTACACAGAGAAACTCAACACAGTGGCATAGAAACCCCACCGTCAACCAGCGTTTTGGCGGTGAATTGCAGAGCGACGCAGACACACGAACGCACAAGTATAAATGCTCACAACGGCGTAGGCCACTTGCATAGGCTATGGCGTAGAGCCTTAAGAGTGTCGCAATGTGCACTGGCAATGTCGGAACTCAGTGCTGAGGAAAGACAGATTCCGATGTAGCAGCAGTGACCAGAGTTTAGTTGTAATAATTCCGGTGGAACATCAGTGGCTCAGCCAAGTGGCACTGTAAGAAGCAACATTCTCAAAACTAGGACCCTGCGCTTAGTGTTAATATGTCATCCACTTCGATAATATACTGGAATAATGGAATCCCCAAGCCTCGCAAAATAAACTTAACAAGTTTAAACAGAAAGCACCCGGAGACTGCATTACAAACAGTGAGTCACTTTAGGAAAATGCAAGGAACTGTAAACAATTAATGACTTCCATCAAACAACAATTAACCGATGCAGGTGCTCTACGAACCTCGGAGCCCAACGCTCTCTGGCCTGGAGAGCTCATTACAGAAAGACGTGACAGTGTAATAAACATCCAGAAATGGCACTGCTGGGTGTTGCACTCAGGTTAACTGTTGAGGAAAGGAATAGCAAGCCAACTCTCAAAGGAAAATTAATATGGAATGAGAAGTGGAGAGGAACAAAATAGATAAGTAAATGGATTGAATAATGGCATTGACAAGCATCCAGAACTAAATAGTTTCTATCACATTTCCAGATCTCTCACCATAATCCTCTTGGCTTTGGCAATGATACTTTACTTTGGAAAAATATGCAAATGTGGGAACTGCGGTCCAGCTCACCCAAGGCAAGAAACCTGCAGAGGTTCGAGGAAGTTTGAGGGGGAAATGTGTGGGGTTATTTATTTCTCACATGAGAATGGTTTGTGTTTTTCTATCAAGAATTATATTTTCATCCTGTTAAGTGCAATGTTTGGAAAGGATAAATTCAAAAAAGGTACCAAGGTTCTGGTTTCAGGTAAGCCTGACTTTCATTGAATGAGACAGTCAACAGGAACTGGATTTAACAAGAAAAGCTCAAAGTGAGGTGTTTCATTAAGAGTAGCAAAGGATTTTGTACTCCCGAGGGTATGGAATGATTGTAAACCCTGAGATTTATCAGCTGATCATCAGTGTCCAATAATGAAAACCATCTCCAGAACCCAAGAGGGACTGCTGATGCTGGAAACCCAGAGCAACGCACATCGATGTGCTGCAGGAACCCAGCAGGTCAGGAGCATCCATGGAGAGGAATAAAGAGTGGATGTTTCAGGCCAAGACCCTTCATCAGGAGTACCTGATCCTTCTGTCTGTTTAAAGTAGTGGACAGCAAATGTGCAAGGGTTTTGTTCTTGTTTTCTCAAATGTATCTATCTATCTGCCTATTTATTTATTTATCTATCAATCTAGTTATTTATTTATTAAATTACAGTGTGGAACAGGCCCTTCTGGCCCTCTGAGCTATGCTGCCCAGCAACCCCTGATTTCACCCTAGCCCAATTACAGGACAATTTACAATGCCCAATTAACCCATCAACCAGTACGTCTATAGACTGTGGGAGGAAACTGGAGCACCAGGAGGAAACTCACACGGTCACAGGGAGAACGTACAAACTCCTTACAGGCAGTGGCGGGAATTGAACCTGGGTCGCTGGTACTGCCAAGCATTGCGCTACTATGCCACCCTGCCACCCAGAAGGGATTTAATACAGTCCCTTGCAAGTGATCAATCATTAGCTGAAACTAAAGCTCTTGGTATTGAAGGAATATTATCCACCAGGTCATGAGGGGCAGAGATTGGGTGAGTAAGGTTGGGTAAGACTAGAGGTCATAGGTTTAGGGTGTGAGGTGAAATAAGTACGGGGACTCTGAGGTGAACCTTCTCCACTCAGAGGGTAGAATGAGGAATGAGTTGCCAGCAGAAGCGTTAGACGTGGGTTGAATTTGATTTATTTTATTTGGAGTTACAGGCCCTTCCGGCCCAAAAGGCCTGTGGCCCCATTCACACCCATGTGACCAATTAATCTACGAAAATGTTTATATGCCCCTGGAATGTGGGAAGAAAGCAGAGCTTCCGGAGGAAATCCACCAGTCACGGGGAGAACGTACAGACTCCTTACAGACAGTGGCGGAATTAAACCCAGATCTCTAGCGCTGTAATTGCTTTGCATTAATCACTATGCTATCGTGCCGCACCCTTTAAGAGAAGTTTAGATAGGTACATAGACGGAAAGGATACAGTCCAGGCGCAGGTAGATGGGGCTCAGCAGAAAATCAGGTTGGCATGAACTAGATGGGCTGAAGGGCTTGTTTCTGCGCTGTAGTATTCTACGACTCAATAAAATACATCCAGTGGCAAGAGAGAAGAGTGGAGACAACGAACAGGAGCTCAGTCTGGCAGGGTGTGAGCCATGGTGTCTTACAAGGATATCAGCCCGGTTGCAACTATTCAATGTAAATATACACAGCTCAAATAATGGGACAAAGAGACATCTGCAGATGACACCAAGGTAGTTGGAGTTAATATTGACAGAAGCATTAAGTTGCAAAGAGATGTTATTAAGTTAATTCAACGGTCAAAATAGCAACAGCTGGATTTCAGTGTAGATAAATGTGCAGTTACCCAGCTGAGGCCAGTAAGATCAGAATCAGGTTTAATTTCACTGACATATGTCATGAAATTTGTTGTTTTATGACAGCAGTACAATATAAGACATATAGTATTGTGCAAAAGTCTTAGACACATATATACATCTAGGTGCCCAAGATGTTTGTACAGTACTGTAGTAATTTTATGCATTGCACTGTACTGCTTCCACAAAATAAAAACAAATTTCATGACAGGAGACTGATGATAAACCTGATTCCGATATGGGTCTGTGGACTGAGAGTGGGAAGGGGGCAGGAAGTGGGGAATTATGATAGGGAAAAGGGGAAGGGAGAGGGGAGGGAGCGGAAAGCACTAGAGAGACATTCTGTAATGATCAATAAACTAATTGTTTGGAATTAAATTACCTTGCCTGCTGTCCCAGGGCTGGGTGTGTCTGTCTGCTGCTTCCCACTCCCTCTCCTCTCCCTTCACCTTTTTCCCAACCACGAATCCCTTCTCCCTGTCCCCTTCCCACTCTCAGTCCACAATAGAGACCCATATCAGAATCAGGTTTATCATCACTCATACATGTCATGAAATTTGTTTTCTCTTTGCAGCAGCAGTACATACAAAACATAAAAGTACTACAGTACTGTGTAAAAGGCCTAAGCATCCGACCTATATACAAATGAGCCCAAGACTTTTGCACAGTACTGTACGTAAGATAACATATGTGTGTAAAGTGATGCAAGGCACAGGAGTGTCTGTACATAAGAACTACACAAAGAATGTACGTACAATACATAAGATAATGTCTGTACATACCTCACTGCGGTCAACATTCAGCCCTTTGATTATTACATGTCTCATTTCTCTGCGTTAAGAATATTAAGAGCTTTTTTATTGTCATATGTACAAATGTGGTGAGGTACAGGTACAAGTATAGTGAGACACAGTTACAGGTACAGTGAGGTACAGGAACAAGTATAGGAAGGTACAGGCACAGGTATAGTGAGGTACAAGTATAGGTATAGTGAGGTACAGGTGCAGGTACAATGAGGTACAGGTACAGTGAGGTACAGGTACAAGGACAGTGCGGTATATGTACAGGTATAGTGAGGTACAGGTACAGTGAGGTATAGGTACAGGTACAAGTATAGTGAGGTACAAGTATGGTGATGTACAAGTACAAAAAATAATTTGCTTGCAGAAGCATCACAGGCAAAGAACTACAGGCAAGAACACAGAATATAAATTAAACATAAAAGTCGTACAAAATAGCAAAAAAAAATTAGCAAAAGCGAGCTCTCGTGACAAAGTACAACAACAACAACAGAATTGTCGACAGCCCATATACATAAGATTCTGGATCTCTTTGAGCAAGCTCAACCCTAACTTCATCCTAACCTTGGCTCCCTATCCCCTGAACCTGCACCCTGCCCAAGTGAACAGCCACTGTTTGTAACAGCAACAGACACGGGAAGAAACCTGCAGAGAGTCAACCCTTGTAAGGTGGTCAGGTCAGACACCATCTCAGGCCGAGTGCACACCAGCTCACTGATGTCTTTACAGACATCTTCAACACATCACGTGGCTGCCCAGGCTGCTGTCCCTATGTGTTTCAAATCAGCCACCATCACCCCTCTACCGAAGAACTTCTACACCTTCAGAAGTAAACAACTACTGCCCAGTAACACTGATGCCAGTCATCATGAAGTGCTTTGAATGGTTGGTAATGGTACACATCAAAAACTCTCATTCCTGCCATACAAGACCCTCACCAGTATGTGGACCGACAGAACCGCTCTACAACAGATGCCATAGCATCTGTCATGCACCTGGCCCTGACTCACCTAGAAAGCAAGAACACTTATGTCAGACTGCTGTTTCTGGATTTCAGTTCAGCATTCAACACTATTGTCCCACAAACCTTGGTGAGCAAACTCCACCCCCTCAGTCTAAATACACTTCTGTGCAGCTGTGTGTTGGATTTCCTAACCAACAGACCTCGGACAGTCAGGATGTACAACCGCTCCTCCCTCCCCATCATCCTCAACATGGGATCCCCCCAAAGCTGTGTGCTGAGCCCATTGCTCTACTTTCAGCTCACACGACTGCACAGTCAAACGCCCGAGCAATCACATTATCCAGTTCACCAATGAGATGACAGTGGTGGGCCTCATCACCAACAGCGATAAAGACAGGCCACAGAGAGGAGGCGGAAGAGCTCGAGGCCTTGTGCCAGGCAAATAACCATTTCCTCAAAAGACAAAGGAGATGGTTATTGACTTCAGGAGAACTTGCACTACTCACAACCCGCTTCATATTGGCAGTACACTGGTGGAAACTGTGAGCAGTTTCAAACTCCTGGAAGTGCACATTTCACACAACCTCCATGTGGACCCAGAACACATTCTACTTAGTCAAGAAACCTCACCAATGCCTTTAGTTTCTGAGGAGGCGGAAGAAAGCTGGACTATGCACATCCATGCTCGTGACCTTCGACAGTGGAGAGCATCTTTGCACGGTTCGGAAACTGCACTGTGGCAGATAGGAAGGCTCTACAATTGGTAATCAAAACTGCCCAAAGTACCACTGACACCAGCCCACCTGTCATCAAAGTACAACAAAGGAGCTGGTGGTGGACCTGAGGGGAGCTAAGGTACTGGCGACCCGTTTCCATCCAGGGGGTCAGTGTGGACATGGTGGAGGATTACAAATACCTGGGGATACGAACTGACAATAAACTGGACTGGTCAAAGAACACTGAGGCTGTCTGCAAGAAGGGTCAGAGCCGTCTCTATTTCCTGAGGAGACTGAGGTCCTTTAACATCTGCCGGACGATGCTGAGGATGTTCTACGAGTCTGTGGTGGCCAGTGCGATCATGTTTGCTGTTGTGTGCTGGGGCAGCAGGCTGAGGGTAGCAGACACCAACAGAATCAACAAACTCATTCATAAGGCCAGTGATGTTGTGGGAATGGAACTGGACTCTCTCACGGTGGTGTCTGAAAAGAGGATGCTGTCTAAGTTGCCTGCCATCTTGGACAATGTCTCCCATCCACTACATAATGTACTGGTTGGGCACAGGAGTACATTCAGCCAGAGACTCATTCCACTGAGATGCAACACAGAGCGTCATAGGAAGTCATTCCTGCCTGTGGCCATCAAACTTTACAACTCCTCCCTTGGAGGGTCAGACACCCTGAGCCAATAGGCTGGTCCTGGACTTATTTCCTGGCATAATTTACATATTACTATTTAACTATTTATGGTTTTATTACTATTTAATTATTTATGGTGCAACTGTAACAAAAACCAATTTCCCCCAGGATCAATAAAGTATGACTATGACTATACAGCACTGCGTAAGAGTCTTAGGCGCGTATATACACTTAGGATGCCTAAGAATTTTGCCCAGTACCGTACTTTTTAAGGTGGAGCAGAGAGCGAGTTTGTAAGTCTGGCTTGCAAAGGATGTCAGGAATGTCAAGGGTAGAGCACCACAGGAAATGTGTGGGACAAGAGGCAGAGAAAAACCCCCAGAGGCAAGAGATTGCATCGGTGCAGGCACACCCTGTCATTAAATTAGGTTTTTTTTGTGGCAGTGGTACAGCGCAATACATAAAATTACTATAGTACTGTGCAAAAGTCTTTGGTATTCTACTATATACATGTGCCTAAGACTTTTGCACAGTATTGTATATACAGAAACATGCTGATAAAGAGCCAGTAACATTATGAAGGATCTCACCCACCCTGCTCGTGGACTGTTGCTCCCACTCCCATCAGAGACGAGGCTACGTATCATCCACACCACGACCACCAGACTCAAAAACAGTCACTGTCCCCAAGCAGGAAGGCTCATCAACATCTCCACCCACTAACCCACCCCACCACCACTACTTTATCATTTCCTGTCAGAGCCACCTCATGTACAGACACTGCTGTGCCTCGTGTCACCTTATGGACATACAATCAGTCTACATATGTACAGTGTATAAGCTACTGTATGTAAGTTCACATTTATTATGTTTTTTTTATTATTGTGCACTTTATCTTATTGTTTTTGTGCTGCATTGGATCTGGAGTAACAATTATTTTGTCCTCCTTTACACTTGTGTACAGGAAATGACATTAAACAAAAAACAAACAATAGATACACGCAAACACGAGGAAATCTGCAGATGCAGGAATTTCAAGCAACACACATAAAAGTTGCTGGTGAATGCAGCAGGCCAGGCAGCATCTCTTGGAAGAGGTGCAGTCAACGTTTCAGGCCGAGACCCTTCGTCAGGACTAACTGAAGGAAGAGTGAGTAAGGGATTTGAAAGCTGGAGGGGGAGGGGGAGATGCAAAATGATAGGAGAAGACAGGAGGGGGAGGGATAGAGCCGAGAGCTGGACAGGTGATAGGCAAAAGGGGATATGAGAGGATCATGGGACAGGAGGCCCAGGGAGAAAGAAAAGGGGGAGGGGGGGAAAAAGCCCAGAGGATAGGCAAGGGGTATAGTGAGAGGGACAGAGGGAGAAAAAGGAGAGAAAGAAAAGGAATGTGTGTATATAAATAAATAACGGATGGGGTATGGGAGGGGGGCATTAGCGGAAGGTTGAGAAGTCAATGTTCATGCCATCAGGTTGGAGGCTATCCAGACGAAAATCTTATATTCTGTCTGGGTAGCCTCCAACCTGATGGCATGATCATTGACTTCTCAAACTTCCACTAATGCCCCACCTCTCCCGCGTACCCTATCCGTTATTTATTTATATACACACATTCTTTCTCTCTCCTTTTTCTCCCTCTGTCCCTCTCACTATACCCCTTGCCCATCCTCTGGGCTTTTTCCCCCCCCTCCCCCTTTTCTTTCTCCCTCGGCCTCCTGTCCCATGATCCTCTCATATCCCTTTTGCCAATCACCTGTCCAGCTCTTGGCTCCATCCCTCCCCCTCCTGTCTTCTCCTATCATTTCAGATCTCCCCCTCCCCCTCCCACTTTCAAATCTCTTACTAGCTCTTCTTTCAGTTAGTCCTGACGAAGGGTCTCGGCCCGAAATGTCGACTGTACTTCTTCCTATAGATGCTGCCTGGCCTGCTGCATTCACCAGCAACTATTA
Organism: Mobula hypostoma; assembly: GCF_963921235.1. Lineage (NCBI taxonomy): Eukaryota > Metazoa > Chordata > Chondrichthyes > Myliobatiformes > Myliobatidae > Mobula > Mobula hypostoma. Next base: position 173,857,622 of record NC_086098.1, read on the forward strand.
TACTAATAGATACACACAAAATGCTGGAGGAACTCAGTAAGTCAGACAGCATCTATAAAGGGGAATAAACTGTTGATATTTTGGGCCAAAACTCTTCATCGAGACTGGAAAGAAAGCGGGAAGAAGCCAGAATAAGAAGGTGAGGGGGAGAGGAAAGAATACATACTGGCAGGTGATAGGTGGAACCAGGTGAAGGGGAAGGTTGGTGGATGAGTGAGAGGGATGAAATGAGAAACTGGGAGTTGAAAGATAGAAGAGGGAAAGAACTGCAAATGAAGGAATCTAGTAGGCGAGGAGAGTGGACCATGGGAGAGAGGGAAGCAGAGGGAGGTGATGGGCTGGTGGGGAGAAGAGAAGGGCTGAGAATGTAACCAGAATGGGGAATGGAAGAAAAAGAGGGGGGAAGACATTACCAAGTTAGAGAAATTAATGTTTATGCCATCATTTTGGAGGCTACCCAGATGGAATATGAGGTGTTGCTCGTCCGATCTGAGATTTGCTCATCATGGCAGGAGAGGACACCAAAGGCAGACGTGGGAATGTGAACAAGAATTGAAATGGATGGTTGGTCACCGGGGGAGCCTGCTTTTTGCAGGAGATGGAGCGAAGTTGCTGGAGCAAGCAGCCTCCCAACCTGTGCTGGATCTCACTGAAGTGGAGGAGCCCTCACCGGGATCAATAGATGATCCCAACAGACTCATAGGTGAAGTGTCACTTCACCTGGAAGGACAGTTTGGGACCCTGAATGGTGGTGATGGAGGAGGTATAGACAAGTCATTGTTGGTGCAGCATTCCATTGCTGAGGTAAGGTAAGGGTTGTGTAGGTCAGTTCAGGGACTGGATGGTTGTAGGAAAATAGCTGTACCTGAACCCGGAGCTGGGATTTCAGGCTGTGGAATGTAAAGATTTTAAAAGGATTAGTTTTATTTATCACATGTAACTCGAAACAGCCAATGAAATTTGCAACAAATCATAGCAGCAAGGATTGGGCAGGCTCCAAGTGTCGTCATGTTCCCGGCACCAGCATAGTGTGTCCACATTTACTAACGCTAGCCTGTACGTCTTTGGACAGTGAGAGGAAACTGAAGCACCTGGAGGAAACTCACACAGTTACGGGGAGAACGTACAAGCTCCTTACAGTCAGCGACAGGAATTGAATCCACCGGTGGTTGCTCAATTGTGATAGAAATATAGAAACATAGAAAATAAGTGCAGGAGTAGGCCATTCGGCCCTTCGAGCCTGCACTGCCATTCAGTACAATCATGGCTGATCATCCAACTCAGAACCCTGTACCTCCCTTCTCTCCGTTCACCCGATCCCTTTAGCCACAAGGTAAGGGATAACCCCTATGTTACTGTCACCTACCTGATAGCTGTGAGAAGAGGGCATGTCCTTGGTGATGGGGATCTTTGCTGATAGACGCCGCCTTCTTGCAGAAGGGCCACCTGTAGATGACGGGGAGGACTGAGCCTGTGTTGGGCCTTGGCCGCATCTTCTTGTACTCGTGTGTACCATTAGAATTGTCCCATCAAGCTATGCTGCAACCAGCCAGGAGACGTTCAACGCTGTCTCTGGGGGGATTTATTGGTCTGTGCGGCGGCATGCCAAATCTATAAGGGAGTAGAGTTGCTGGTGAAAGTCTCATCGGCCCCTGAGAGAGAAAAATTCACCTCATCTTCAGTTCTGGTCACCTCATTGTAGGAAGGATGTGGAAGCTTTAGAGAGGGTGCAGATGAGATTTACCAGTATTTCACCTGGATTAGAGAGCATGTTTTATGAGGAAAGGTTGAGCGAGCTGGCGCTTTTCTCTTTGGAACCAAGGAGGGTGAGAGGTGACTAGATCAAGGGTTTACAAGTGTGGATATCCAAAGGTTTTTCTCCCCAGAGCAGAAATAGCTAAAACAAGAAGGTATAATTTTAAGCTAATGGCAGGGTGGGGGTGGGGGGAGAAGTGACAGAGGTAAATTTTTACACAGGGAGTGGTGAGTGCATTAAACACCCTGTTAGGGGTAGTGATGAAGCAGATACCTTAGGAGCATATAAGAAACTGTTAGATAGCCACATGGATGACAGAACTATGGAGGCCTATGAGGGACGGATTGCTTTTGCATTAGGTTAAAAAGTCGGCACGACATTGTGGGCCGAAGGGCCTGTATTGTGCTGTCGTGTTCTATCTTCTAGTTCTTTTATAAAAAGGCGACCCCCTGTTTTCGAACAGTGGCCACGAGTCCCCATTGCTCCGCAAACGGAAACATCCTCTCTACAATCATCCCTCGGCGGGCCGGCTTCTCCCACTTGCGAACCTAGCTACTGTACTTCGCAGTTCCCTCTCTGAACACTGCAGCCCCTCCCGCCCTTCAAGTTCTTCCCTAAAACCCACCCACTTAACCAAGTCTGTGTTAATATCTCCTTACCCCCGGCCGATGTTGTTTGATATCGCTCCAAACACCTGGAGCTACCTAAATACAACTTGTTGTTGACGACGTCGCCCAGAATCACATTAAGTTTGGCGAGTCTCGCTTGATTTTGCGGCTGTATTCTTTTAATTAAAATAGTTTTTTTTTGGCTTTTAGGGGCTGGTGTGATACGAGTCGTTTCGCGAAAATTGCAAAGAAGCGCAGAAGAAGAAAAGTGTCTAATTTAAATTTGAACCAACTCCCCGGGTGCATTGGGAAATCGCCTGAAGATATACAGAATGGAGGGGGTGGGGATGGTTAGAGTGTACAATTAGCCGTCTGTTCGATCTGCTAGCTCGGGTAGTTTATCCAAATGGTATGCAAAGTGGAGAGGCTGCCTCCTGCAAACATTGGCTGAGTTGGCGCCTTTGAAGTCTTGGTCATGCTCGATTCCATTCGGGGTCTGGCGAATCGATCAGACTTGGAGAGGGGCTCTTGAGAGGGAGGGGGGGAGAGGTCATCACCACACGGACAAAAACAACTCCCATCCAGAGACAAAGTGGAGCTCTTACTGCGCGCCGCAACTCCAGGACACCGCGAAAGTTTTCCAGCGCCAAAAGGCGAAATGGTGGGGATTTCTGGATCTTATCACAGTGAGTGAGACCCGTGGGTGTTGTCTCGTTGTTGATTCTTTGTTAAGCTCGTGGTCGTGGTGGTGGGTAAATAGTTACAACATTGTATTTTTGCAAAAGACCACCATCTCTCCCACTCTATAAAAAAAAGTTCTACCGAGCCAGAGGTTTTGGTGAAGATCAAGAGTTGCCTTAAAACAATCGATCTGAAGGAGTGGGGGGGGGGTGGATGCGGGAGAAAGAGAGAATCTTTGGCGTGAGACGTGTTTGCTTTCGAGTCCCGTGTGATTTTTAGCGAAGTGGAGGGAAACTTCGGAAACACGCGGAGTGTTGGTGGTATTGTGTCGAGTCCCGCTTTAGGGTGACTCTGGCGGCAAGGTCGGTACTTGTAACTGCTTGTCTATATCCGAAGAGGAATCCTTGCCAAAAAAACATGCTGATGTTTATTACAGTGTATAAAGAAAGAATAACAAAGTTGGAATTTTCTTTTGGAATTTTTTTGATATTTAAAAACTTTCAACTTTTTATATGTATTGTTGATCTTTGATCATAATTTGTAAATTGTACACCTCTTACTTTCTTATGTCCAGTGTAATAATGGTTTTGTGTAGTTAGTGCGGTAATGCAGCAACATGTTACACGTACGTGGTCAGTAACGGAGTAATACGTGTAATATAGACATGCAAAGTAACATTGTTCTATGTGTTATGTATACATGGTCAGGATCGGTGCGGTTTGCGATGTACTTACAAGGTCAATTTCAGTTTGGTATGATACATACATTGCCAATCGTGCGTTAATATCTCTTTCTTAAAGTAGCCCCTTGGGATTAACGCCTCCGTTTCGGCAGGGGGTGGCGGTGAGGGGACTGTTGTGGCCAGTGTAGGACCCAGACTTTGTATAGTTATTAGTGAGGGGAGACGCCACGATGGATCGGTGACTGGTCGGGGAGAGTTGGTGCGTTTCTTTTGACCTTTTCTTCTGGGAGATGTATGTGAAGTTCTCTTTTCCCATTGGCTGTAGATTCCAACATGTTGGTGCTATTACTTCATTTATTTGCAAGACCATAAGATACAGGAGCAGAATTGGGCCATTTAACGCATTGTGTTCTGCCTTTCGATCACGGCTGATTTATTAAAACTCTCAACCCCACTCTCCTGCCTTCTCCCCATAACCTTTCACTTCCTAAGTAATCAGGAACCTATCAACCTCCACTTTAACTATACCCAATGACTTGGCCTCCACAGCCATCTGTGGCGATGAATTCCACAGATTCACCACCCTCTGGCTAAAGAAATTCACCCTCGTCTCTGTTTTGAAGGGACTAGCTTGTATTCTGAGGCTGTGCCCCCTGGTCCAAGACTTGCCCATTATTGGAAGTACCCTCTCCCTGTCCACATGTGAGGATGATGTGGAAAACACTGTGGGCTCTCTGCCGACACAGGGAGGCTCACAGGGGTACAGTTCTGCTTCACAACTCCAGCCGCCCTGAGTTCAATCCTGATTTCTGGTGCTGTCTATGTGGAGTTTGCAAGTACTCCCCCAAAACGGTGTGAGTTCCGCCGGGTGCTCAGGTTTCCTGCTACGGACCAAAGATTTGTGGGTTGGTGGGTTAATTGAATGCTGTTAACTACTCACAGTGTGTAGGTGAGTGTTCAGTGACCAGGGCTGAATTCCCAGAGCCTTTGAGAATGTCCTTGAACCTCCGAATCAGAATGTCACTGGCAGTGCATTGCAGTACATAATTTTTAAAAGCTGTAAGTTACATTAGGACGCAAACAACAGGAATTCTGCAGATGCTGGAAATTCAAGCAACACACATCAAAGTTGCTGGTGAACGCAGCAGGCCAGGCAGCATCTCTAGGAAGAGGCGCAGTCGACGTTTCAGGCCGAGACCCTTCGTCAGGACTAACTGAAGGAAGAGTGAGTAAGGGATTTGAAAGCTGGAGGGGGAGGGGGAGATGCAAAAATTTTGCATCTCCCCCTCCCCCTCCAGCTTTCAAATCCCTTACTCACTCTTCCTTCAGTTAGTCCTGACGAAGGGTCTCGGCCTGAAACGTCGACTGCGCCTCTTCCTAGAGATGCTGCCTGGCCTGCTGCGTTCACCAGCAACTTTGATGTAAGTTACATTAGGAAGTATATTTTAAAATTAAATTTTATAACGGTTTCATTATCCATTGAGAAATCTGATGGCAGAGGGGAAGAAGCTGTTCCTAAAATGTTGTGTGTGCCTTTATGCTCTTGTACCACCTCCCTGATGGTAGCTGTGTCCTAGCTGATGGAGGACCTGCATAGTGGATACTGCTGTTTTAACCCTTTGCTTTGCACGCCCGTGGAAGTGGACAGAGAGCCTGGTTTGGAATGCTAGTGTCACCTCAGTGCCCACTGGAGCCAACTCCACATGATAGGTTCCCGACACCTGTGAAATTGGCCTGGCAAAGTTACCGTTCTTGGTTCCCCTGTCTCCCTAGCAGAAAGGGCAGGAACTGATCACAATCACAGAAAGGCTGGGTTTTGAGTTGGATGATCAGCCATGATCATAATAAATGGCGGTGCAGGCTCGAAGGGCCGAATGGCCTACTCCTGCACCTATTTTCTATGTTTCTATGTTTCTAAAACACCAGGCATTCCTGGATGGGAAACTCCCACCACAATTTAAGAGAAAACTATTTTGCAGGAAGGAGGTGCAGGAGCCTAAGGTCCCATACCACGAGGTTCAGGAACAGTTATTACCCTTCAACCATCAGCCTTTTGAACCAGCATGGATACCTTCACTCACCTCAAACTGAACTGATTCCACAACCTTCAGACTCTCTTTCAAATATCCTACAACTCATTTTCTCAATATATATATATTATTTACGCAATTTGTCCTTTGCACATTGTTTGTTTGTCAATCATTGTTTATATATAGTTTTTCATGAACTCTGTTGTGTTTCTTATTTTTCTGTGAATGCCTGTAAGGAAGTGAAACTCAAGGTAGCATATGGTGACATATATATACTGCGATAATAAATTTACTTTGACTTGACTTTGAAAGAGTGCAGGAGAGCTTACAACTTATCCATCGTTCATTTATGTGCTGTGGGCGATCATGGTACTTCCATGCCCGTGATTGTTCTTGGCAAATTTTTCAACAGAAGTGGTTTGCCATTGCCTTCTGAGCAGTGTCTTTACAAGACGGGTGACCCCAGCCATTTCAGTACTCTTCAGAGGTTGTCTGCATGTTGTCAGTGATCGCATAACCAGGACTTGTGATGTGCATCTGCTGCTCCCATGGCTTTAGTTGACCCTGATCTGGGGGGCTAATTGGGTGCTACACCTTGCCCAAGAGTGGCTTGCAGGCTAGCGGAATGAAAGAGCACCTTAAATCTCCTTTGAGAGAGTCGCAACACACATAAAAGTTGCTGGTGAACGCAGCAGGCCAGGCAGCACCTCTTCCTAGAGATGCTGCCTGGCCTGCTGCGTTCACCAGCAACTTTTATGTGTGTTGCTTGAATTTCCAGCATCTGCAGAATTCCTGTTGTTTGATAGAGACATATCTCCACCCCACCGTCCCCCCCGTGGCTTGAATATATTCAGAACTGTCAAGACCATCTAGTGAAGCACCCAAAGGATGACCCCAAAGAGAATGAAGAGGTGTGTGTTTTCACATAAATTACATGTGGACTAACACGGTCAGTTGTAGCATGGTATGCGTATAACATACAAAAGGTGCTGGGGGAGCTCACCAGGTTAAGCAGTGTCAGTAGAGAGGAAAGGACAATTTTATGGGTTGAGACCGTTCATCTGTTGAGAGGTCCCAACTCTGAATGTGGGTTGTACATTCCCCTCCACAGCTGCAGCCTGACCCACATTCTGCCAGCGATTTGTGTGTTGCTCTGGGATTCCAGCATCTGTGGTCTCTTATTTAAGTTTTCACATATATTACATACATGATCAGTGACTCCTCAGTATGGGTGATGCATACATGGTCACGGGCAGTGTGTTTTATGTGTTCTGTGTTCTTTGCACTTATATTTATGGTACTGTACAAAAGTCTCAGGCATGTATATGTAGCTAGGGAGCCTAAGACTTTGCACAGTACTGGAGTAATTTTATGTATTGCACTGTACTGCTGCTGCAGCAAAAAAACAGATTTCATGACGTATGTGGGTGATGATAAACCTGATTCTGATATGGGTCTCTATTGTGGACTGAGAGTGGGAATGGGACAGGGAGAGAGGAATCATGGTTGGGAAAACCGGGATGGAGGGGGGAGGGAGAGGGGAATCATGGTTGGGAAAAAGGGGAACGGAGAGGGGAGGGAGTGGGAAGCACCAGAGAGACATCCTGTAATGATCTACAAACCAATTGTTTGGAGTCAGAATGACCTTGCCTGGTGCCTTAGGGCTGGATGTGTCTGCACCCACGCCACACCTTCCACCCCTGGCACTCCGTCTCTGCCACCTGTTTGACACCCCTCCTGCGGCGGTCCAGCCTTGACAGTCCCAACATCCTATGCTCCCGCCAGATTTACAAGCTTGCTCTCTGCTTCTGGTTGACAAAGTACTGTACTAGCTGTATATATGTGCCCAAGACTTTTGCACAGTACTGCAGATAACATTGTCTTGTTACACCCCCAGCACTGGGTGCCTTTGGAATTGTCTCTTGTGCCCTGAGAGATTGTGTAGCTTCCAATTCAAGAATACCTTGTGCCTGTGGTTAATTAACTTCTGCGTCTCCTCGGTTTTTGCATCAGAACAGTCCCTGGGGGTGATTTCCGGGGTTGAGGCAGGAGGCTCTTCACAGGTGTTAATTATTGTGACCCAGGGGCAGTCCAGCTACCCTGGAGATTTATGGGCTCCTGTTGGTTGGAAGTTACCATGTTGCTAATGAGGAGGCACTGATGTGGAGAGCTTCTTCAGGGCACCCGTACGCACATCTACTTGTGCATGTGACCATTAACTTGACTTTGAATTTGAAATGAGACCTGTGGGAATGTTGTTTTGGGACCTGACGGAGGAAGTGATTGGTGTCAGCTTGGTAGACATTGACACCTGTCATAGTGTTGTTGACATCCTTGCTCGGGCAGTGATATAGTGAGTAGGTGCCAGTCCCTGGGATACTGGTGTTTCATGGAAATAGCTGAAATGTATAAAGAAGACAAACTGGGTATAAAAATATGTGAATTAAATGAAACACAGATCAAGTCAGAACACTAACAATACTACTTCTGTACTATAAAATTGTGTATCAATTCCCAATAGTTATTGGTAGATTAATTCATCTATGTCGCATTCTTTTGACTGTAAATGAACAAAATCAGCACAGTGTAGATAATGGACAGTCAATGATTGCACCCTCCAAATCTTCATTTTCATTGTAACATTCAGGATGATTGTCGATACCTTCAAATTTTTCGTTATTCCTAAGTAGTAGAAGTAATAAAATTGTTTCATTTTCAATCCTGACCATTTTTGGCATCTCCAAATCTCAATGCTTGAAACTGCAGTGAGCAAAACATTTCTGAATCATTTTATTGCTTATTTCTCGCCAACCATCAGTGAGATAATTTGTTAATTTCTGAACAGAAGCACAGGCAACTGAAGTTATTTAAAAACTGTTTGCTCAAAGCGTGGTGTAGTGTCTAATGGCCAAGAAAGTGCATGTGACTGATTATTCGGCAGCAGTCTCCTGCCCTGTTTAAATGGCAGAGTTTCCCAAATAAGCAATGGGAATCCTGGCTGTTTTCTCAATTAGTTTTTGTTCTTTAAGAATGGTCCCAAATAAGTGATTGTCTTAATTAACTGAAGGCCCAATTAACTCCAGTCTGCCTTGTATCTAGTGAGAACCATTTTGCTGTACTTGTTCCATATATGGGCTGAACGACTAAACGTCCTAGGAGCAGAATTAGGCCATTCGGCCCATCACAACTCCTCCGACATTCTATCATGGCTGATTTATTATCCCTCTCAACCTCATTCCCCTGCCTTCTCCCCATAACCTTTGATGCCCTTACTGATCAAGAAGCTATCAACCACCTCTTTAAATATACCCAGTGACTTGGCCTCCATAGCTGTCTGTGGTGATGAATTCCACAGATTCACCACCCTCTGGCTAAAGACATTCCTCTCATCTCTGTCCTAAAGGGATGCCCTTCTATTTGAGTTTGTGTCCTCTGGTCCTAGACTCCCCCACCATGGGAGACATCCTCTCCACATCCACTCTATCTAGCCCTTTCAGTATTTGATAGATTTCAATGAGATACCCTCTCTCTTTCTTCTAAGCGCCTGCGAGTAGAGGCACAGAGTCATCAAACGTTCTATTTATGTTCACCCTTTCATCCCCAGGATTACAACTGCAGTTTGTGCTGTTTATACACAACCCCTGACAATGAATATATGATGGTTACTAAAGATGGAGTGTGTTGTACAGGAAGAGCATCAGTGTTATGTAGGGTTAATAACTGTGGAGTGTGTGTTCTACGTATAGCAGTGGGGTTATGTGAACAAGTAACATTGAGGTGTTATTTGTTGTTGTTACATGGGTCATTAACACTGCAATCAGAACAAGTGATAGATTCAATTACTGTGTAGATACCAAAATATGGAAACAACAATGTTGTGAATGAAATGGGTCGTTTCTAACTTTACTGTGAAGTACTCAGCCAATGGTAATGCGGTCACGCAGGCAGCAATTGTTTTCTATACATCTTCATTCTCATGGCACATTTATTGCAGGAAAACATCCCAAACCCATTGCACAGATGTACCAGGGATAACAGACATTAAGCCAGATTAGAAAGCGTGAACAAGGGCTTTGTTAAACTGAGTGTTATGAGGAAGTGGAGGGATTCAGAGAGACAGTGAGGACGGTTGAAGATACAGACAGCGATCAGTGGGGGATAGGGTGGGGAGGCCTGACTCGTCAGAGTAGCAGGTGTGGAATATAAGCAGAGGGCAGTGAGATCAATTGTAACCTGGACCGAACACCTTCACTCTGTCTGCGAGAAGCAGGATTTTCCCTGTGGTCAAACCATTTTAATTCCACTCCCCTTTCCCATTCTGACATGTCAGCCCATCACCTTCTCTACTGCCAGGATGAGGTCACATTCAGGTTGGAGGAGCAACACCTCATATTCTGTCCGTGCATCCTCCAACTTGATGAGATATGAATATCGATTTCTCTTAACTTCCATTAATTTCTCCCCCCTTCCCCTTCTCCCTTTTTCCAATCCCCGCACTGGCTCCCCCTCGGATTTTCCCTTCCACTCACATGCCCACCAGCTCCCTCTGTTTCCCCTCCTCCTTCCCTGTCTCCCATGATCCACGCTCCTCTCCTGTCAGATTCCTTTTTCAGCCCTTTACCTCTCCCACACTCAACCTCCCAGATTCTTTCTTTAGCCCTCCCTCCCCGCATCCACCATCCTCCTCATCATAACCCATCACCTGCCAGCTTGTACTCCTTCCCTTTACCCCGCCTGCTTTTACTGGCTTCTCCTGCCACCCTTTCCAATCCTGATGAAGGGTCTCAGATTGAAAAAAAATCTATTCCTCTCCATAGATGCTGCCTGACCTGCTGAGTTCCTCCAGCATTTTGTGAGTGTGTTGCAGGTGTTCCCAACCTGGTGTTCACGGGTGCCTTGGTTAATGATAGGGGTCCATGACATTAAAAAGGTTGGGAAACCCATCTGTAAGAGGTAAGGCAGGGTGAGGCATCATCAGACCCGTGGAAGTAGTCTCAGCCTGAAACGTCGACTGTACTCTTTTCCATAGATGCTGCCTGGCCTGCTGAGTTCCTCCACCATTTGGTATGTGTTGTAAGGCCATGGAGCAATTTTGGGGTGTGGGAGCATAACTAGAACAATATTGGAGCAAGAGGGGACAAAATTTGCATTTGTATGGCAGCTTGAATAACCTCAAAGTCAAAGTAAAATTCATTCTCAAAATTGATTACCGTTAACAGTACAGTGAATTCCGCTTATTTAGGACACATCAGGACTTGTACATTTTGGCCAATTAAGCGTCTGCCCCAATTAGCCAAAGTTTCATGTAAATAGTTAAAAAGAAATAAAAGAGATAAGCTATTGTTTAACTGAGTTGCAAATTATGTATTCGAGTGAAATACAGAACAGATTAGAACACAGCCAATGTTAATACAGTAGTATAAAGCTGTATTAGTTCCTAATGGTTGTTGACGGAGGAATTAAACTTGTGTACCCTGCCATGTTCTTTTGATTGATTGTAAATGAACAAACTCAGCCCAGATACCTGTGCAGATAATGGACTGCCTTCATACAATGTTTTTGACAATTATATCCTCCAAATCCTGATTTTTATTGTAACATTGAAAATGATTGTTGATGCCTTCAAATTCTTCATAGTCCCTAACTTGTTGAAGTAGTGAAATCATTTCATTTTCACTCCCGGCCGTTTCTGGCGTCCCCAAGCCTGAATGCTTGAAACTACAGTGAGCAAAACTGTTCCGAATTGTCTTACTGCTCACTTCTCGCCAACTCTCAGTGACAAAAATCAATGTTTTTTGAACTCAATCACAGGTAGCTTAGGCTATTTAAAAACTGTTCACTCGAAGCACCACCCTAACAGCCACACAAGTGCAAGCAACTCGCGGAAGTGAGAGCCCATTGGGCAACAGCTTCCTTTCCCAATTAAAAGCAGCATAGCATCCCAAATAAATGAAGGCAAGCAACACACATAAAAATTGCTGGTGAACGCAGCAGGCCAGGCAGCATCTGTAGGAAGAGGTACAGTCGATGTTTCGGGCCGAGACCCTTCATCAGGAACCTCTTCCTATAGATGCTGCCTGGCCTGCTGCGTTCACCAGCGATTTTTATATGTGTTGCTTGAAATTCCAGCATCTGCAAATTACCTCGTGTTCGCTCTTTTAAATGAAGGGAATCCCAGGTAGTTCCTCTGTTAGTTTCCATTCTTTAAGACTTGTCTCAAATAAGCGGTTGTCGTTCTGATTAACGGATGGCTCAATTAACCGGAATCCACTGTGTTAGCTTGAGGTTCATTTTCCGGCAGCCATTTACAGAAAAATAAAGATATAAACTAGAATTTATGAAAAAGACTGACAAACAATGTTTAACAAAGACAAATGGTGTAAATATAAAAAATAATACTGAGAACATGAGTTGTGGAGTTGTAGGGTGTAGAATCAGTTCATTGTTGAGGTGAATGAAGTTATGCATGCCAGTTCTGGGGGCCAATGTTTGAAGGGTAATAACGGTGTGTTGCTCCAGCCCTCTCTATGCTTTTCTGGAGTGATGGCTTAGAGTTTGGAAGGTCAAACTTGAAGACAGAGGACAAGGTTCATTGCAGGAGTCTTAGCAGTTTGGAAGAATAGAAGGATCTTGGGGTCCACATCCATGAATTCCCTCAAAGTTACTGCGCGAGTTGATAGGGTAATTAAGAAGGTGTATGGAATGTTGCCCTTCATTAGTTGGGGGACTGAGTTTGACAGTTGCAAGGTAATGTTGCAGCTCTGTAAACCAAAATTAGGGTGGAAAGTATAGGAGGGATGTCAGAGGTAGGTTATTTACCCAGAGATTGGTGAGTGCTTGGAACATACTGGTGGTGGTAGAGGCAGATACATTAGAGACATTTAAGAGACTCTTAGATAGGCACATGGATGATAGAAAAACAGAGGGCTATGTAGGAGGCAAGGGTTAGATTGATCTTAGAGTAGGTTAAAAGGTTGGCACAACATCGTGGGCCAAAGGGCCTGTACTGTGCTGTAATGTTCTGTTTTTCCAGTGAGTGGTTAGAATCCATAGAGTTAAATCACAAGGACTTCAGCTTGTGATGGAGATGGGTAGTGTTAGGGACCAGGAAGCCAGGGGGCCTTGTGATGGCGAGGAGGTGTGGTTAGACAGGGTGGTCCTGGGTTGGAACAGGACTCCCTGAGGTTTGATACAATGACCCAGGAAGTGAGGAGGAGGGAAGGGATGCTGCTTTGAGGCATAGGCAGACAGCTGATGATGACTTTGAGGGAAGTCAGCACTGGTGTGACGACGATAGTTCACATCCATCACCGGTACAGTAGTTGTTGTGTTGTTGTCGTTGTGGCTATCCCTCGAGGTCGAGGACGATGGTCTTCGTTCTGTTGATCTACTTATGTGCTCTCAAGTGGCTTATGAGTCCAGTCTTGGCTTTGAAGTACAAGGTCAGTCATAGAGCGACTGATCTGCATCAAAATCCATTTCTTTGCCTTTGGTCCCTGCCACATAACAACCTTAACTGACTGAGGACATTTCTGACTCAACTGTGGCTGTTTCAGTTGGGCCCCAGCTTCCCATGTCTGGAGGCAGAGAATTCTGGATTTCTGTTCCCCTTTGTGTGGGAAAATGATTCCCATTCCCTCCTGCTGTTGTGAAGGTTATACCCCCTCGCTCTTGAGGAAATTGTTTTTCCGTCTGCTGCTAACGGTTTAAACAGCTGGAACAGGTCACCCACTGTACTGAGGGACGTCTGTGCAGTCATGACCGCCCAACTCTCGCTGTGGCTGCTGTTTGCTGCTTGTGGGGTGCCCACCCCCTTCCTGTGGTGCAGTGGGCAGAACTGGGTGCACCCTACACAGAGGCTGTTGCAAGACTCTGCACAAGTTGTGCAGAGCTCTGCCTTTGTAATCCAACCCCTTGAGACAAAGCCAACATTTTCGAATGGTTTTTAATTCCTTTTGTTGGGCTTAAGTGGTTTCTGGACTTGCACTCCTGAAACTCAGCACTGCTTTTACGATCTTGTTTACGCTCGGAAAGCACTTGATTTACCACTCCTGGGCACGCGGACACTTTCAGGGTCCCGAGGATGCTGGAAGCTTGGAGCAGAATTCAGCCGCCACTCCCTGCAGTGTGATTGTGGCTGCCCTGCCCCGGGTTTCAGCTCTTCAGTAGCAGTTCCACACCATCCCTAGTTCCCCAATCTCCTCAAAAAATTGTCTACCTCTTCTTTAAATACCTCCATTGATTTAGCCTTGCTGTCATCAGCTCTGTGAGTTGCTTATTGCTTGTCTGGACTGGTGGTGATGTCGGAACTGCCATTCATCCCTCCTCAGGTGCTGTAGTGACAGGTCCTGTGCAGAGATCTGTGCATCTGAGTGTGTGTGTAATACTATATTTGCACGTGTGGGTGTGTAATACTGCGTAAATATGTGTGTTTTGTATGTGTGTGTGTGACACGTGTGCACAATTAAGTGTGTGTGATAATGCATATGCCTGTCTATATGTGTGCTTGCATGTATGTGTGTGTTTGCACGTGTGTGTGTGAGTCTCTGCATGTGATGTGTATGTTTTGTGTGAGGTTGAGAGTGTGTGAGTGTTGCCGTGGTAGAAATTCCAGTTGCTGCAGATGTTTTACAGGATTTGTCCACTTTCCACGACTGTGAATTTTATCCTGGCTGTTATCCTGAGCTCCTGTTAGAGTGCAAGATGCACCGGCGAAGATCGGTGGCAGAGGAGTGACCTTTTAGGCCATCGGGTCCACAGTCACTGACCTAAACTGCAACAGAGTTCTTGCCTGCCAGCAATGAGCAGGGGCTTTCCCGACAACATTTTTGCTCTGTGGAGATTTATACCATTGTTGCATTAAGTTCAAATTCAATTTTACTGTCATCTGATTGTATATATATATTTATATAACCAACAACGTTTCTCCAGGCCACGGTGCACCTACAAAACATACATCACACACAGCACGCCAAACAAAATATTACCACATGTAAGGTGTTGGAATATAATTCAAAGTGCACATAGTGTGCAGCACAGGTAAACAGTACAGTAAATAGCTTGCTGTCCCGGAGAAGAGACCGCGCTGATGGCAGCTTCTTCCCTCAGGCTGTCACTAGTCTCAGAGCCTGGGGGAAGAAGTGTTCCCCAGTCTGGCAGTCCTAGTCCTGATGCTCCTGTACCTCCTTCCTGATGGTAGTGGGTTAAGGAGATTGTGGGATGGGTGATACGGATTCTCAACAATGCTTTGGGCCCTTTGTATACAACCTCTATTGGTAGATGTGTCAAAGGCCAAGTTGAGTTGCCAATGTAAACAGACAAGGAAACGAGATTGGGTTATGTAGTAGGTTTCATGATCTCGGCATCTCTCGGCTAGTGATGGTCCTTTCGATGTGGTCATGAAGAGGAGGTGGCTGGCCGGTTTGAGCAAGGCAGGGTCTTGTAAATTATGGGCTAATAATTAATTACCTTGTGTTACTGCTTGCCAGAACGTGGGTGAGAACTGGTGCTCTTCCCCAATGCCAGTGGGTGGGGATTTCCAAGGACAGAACTGAGGTTGGATGGAAATATTGGGGTGGGTGTGTGTAAAGTGCAAAGTAAATTTATTATCAAGGTACATTTATGTTACCATAGTCTACCTTGAGATTCGTTCCTTGCAGGCATTAGCAGGAAAATTAAAGAAATACAATAAAATCTACGAAAAGCCATACACAAACAAAGCAAACAACCAATGTGCAAAAGAAGACAAACTGCAATCAAAAGTAGTATTGAGACCATGAGTGGTAAAGAATCCTTTGAAAATGAGATTGTAGGTTGTGGAATCAGTCCAGAGTTGAGGTGAGTGAAGTTATCCCATTCAAGAGCCTAATGGTTGTGAGGTAATAACTGTTCCTAAACCTGGTGATGTGAGAACTGAGGCTCCTTTCCCTCCTGCCCCATGGTAGCAGCGAGAAGAGACATGGCCTGGGTGGTCGGGTATCCTTGCTGATAATGCGGGACAAGGGCAGAACTGAGGTTGGGTGGGAATATTGGGCTGGGTGTGCTCAAAGTAAATCTATTCTCAAAATATGCAGATGTTACCATGTACAACCTTGAGATTCATTTTCTTGCATGCATTTACAGGAAAAATAAAGAAAGACAATAGAATCTATGATGAGCCATACATAAGCAAAGACTGATAAATAACCGAAGTGCAAAAGAAGCCAAAATGTGCAAAGAAAACAAAAATAATCAAGTTCAAGTTGATTGTCATTCAACTGTATACATGTATACCAGCAAATGAAAGAATGTTGCTGCAGACCAAGGTGCACAACACTGTACATACAACTCACACACAACACATATATAATATTGCCATAAAAATATATTCCAGAGTACTGACATTTAGCATAAGGTGCATTTATGACACAGGTTAAAAAGTAAACAGTATAACGTTACAGGTGGGTGGTGGCCAGGAGTTCAGTAGCCTCACGACCTGGTGGAAGAAGTTGTTTCCTATCCTAATAGCCCTTGTCCTAATGCTACAGTACCTCCAGCGTAACACGCCTTGCACAGTAGTAAGACAGACGGTGTCGTGCCCCCACCATACAGTCACTTTGGGATTCCAAATCAGATGCTAAGTGGTACACAGGAGTGTAACAGACTTCGCGGATAAGGAAGCTGCCCCACAATGACAACTAACTAGTCTAGTGATGCCGTCCGTTGACTAGCACTCTGGTTCCGACTAGCACTCTGGTTCCTTCGCATGCCACCAAGGTGGCTGTACCACTGACCCTTTTGGATTCATCTGCCACAGACACCATCAGACGCCCTGCTGCTGGCATCCTCGTTGGGAGCAGCCTTTGCCTGAAGAGGCATAACCTACGAAGTAGCAAAGGCATGCTCACCTCCTTGACTTAGCTAGCCACGATCCTACTGCTAGATCTAGTCTAGTACTATACCGATGGAACATCACCTTCACGGCTAGAGAACGAATCTCTGCTGTACTTCGCTGATGTTCAGCCAGTGTCACTCCTACGCCACAGTGAGATGCCAAAGTAGGATTTTGTAGGAGACCTCCTGTGTAATAGTAGGGGTTATACTGAGAATATGAGCTGTAAAGAGTCCTCGAAAGTGACTCTGTAGGTCTTGGAATCAGTTCGGAGTTGTGGTGAGTGAAGTTATCCGTGCTGGTTCATGTGTGCGTGCGTGTCCTGGAGAGAGAGCTTCTTTGAGAAGCTGCACCGATCAGAGACCCTGTTGGTATGGGCGAGCTTGCTGCTGCTGACACATGCTCTCACTATGCTAGGTACGGGCAGCCCCAGGCCCCAGGCCCCAGGACTCCGTGGATTTGAACTTTCAGGAAGGTGGGGGAAGTAAATCTGGTTCTGTGACCAGGACTTCAGTTTGTGCATTGCAGCAGGCATGGTGGACTTTCACCCGTCCTTTCACGTGGCCGCATTTGCAGTACCCAGATGAAGCTCCTGGACCATCGAGGGGAACCTGGCATTACTTGAAGTGGAGCAGGGCAGTTTCTCTTCTTACTGTCCTGCACACTGTCTAAACCAATCAACTGCAGAAAAGACAGATTACCCGGTTGTTTTTTCCTGTTCCTGTTGCTGGACTCGTCTTTTTCTCAAAGTTGTTAGTATCTTAGAAAGGGGGTGTGAAGGGGATGCGGCAGGTTGCCTTCTCCTCGCTTATAGAGTTATAGAGAGATCCTTTCTTTCTTTTTCAATCTTTTTATTAATTTCGAAGTATAGAAACAAAACATAGCAATAATACAAATAGTAGGAGAAATATTGTTACACTTAGGAAAAGTAATTGTAAAATCAAATAGTGTAAATTAACAAAGCTCCCAATCATGTAGAACTGACAACGGATAATACAAATCAAAAAAAAAACTGAAAAAAAGTCATGAAAAAGAAAAAAAAACAAAACAAAAAAAAAACAAACCCCATCCCCAAAGAAAAACAGAATTAATCAACTGAACTAAAAGACTTGGGCAAAACTAACAACTTAAAAATGGAAAAGAAGAAAACCTCAGCGTCGACGACTCCAATCCCCTCCAACAACAGTACAGAGAGATAAAGCAAGTTTGGAAATGATCAAATTACATCAAGTGAAAATGCTGAATGAATGGCCTCCAAGTTTTTTCAAACTTAATGGAAGGGTCATAAACTGCACTTCTAATTTTCTCCAAATTCAAACACAACATAGTTTGTGAAAACCAATGAAATACCTTAGGAGGGTTATAGAGAGATCCAACATCAGAATCAGGTTTATTATCACTGACATACAGTATCACATGGCCGGCTGGTGGCGCAGTGAGATCAGCGGTGGACTCCAGAGCGAAGGTTCCGGAGTTCGAATCCAGGTCGGGCCACCCCTGAGCACGCTTTCCATCCGTTCCAGGTTGAGTGTCGAGCTAGCCACTCGGCCTCGTAAAAAATACAAGGGTCGAGTCCAGAATGTTCATAACGTGACCCGGTTAATCCTGACATCACGTGCCAGACGAGAATGGCTGAGTGTCTGGTACGACACGCTTTAAAAAAACAGTATGACGTAAAATTTGTTTTATGGCAGCAGTTCAAAACATTAAAAATTCCTTTAAGATAAAAGAAAAATTACTAAATTGTGCAAAATGTTAATGGGTTCATGGACGGTTCAGAAATCCAGTGTTGGAGATCAATAAGTTATTCCTAAAACTTTATGTGTGTGTCTTCAGGCTCTTGAACCTCCTCCGTGCTGGTAGTAACGAGAAGGGGACTTGTTCTGGGTGATGGGGTCCTTAACGTTGGACACCGCTTTCTTAAAGCACACTCTTGAAGGTGTTCTGGGTGGTGTGGAGGCTTGTACCTGTGATGGGACTGGCTGAGTCTGTAACCCTGTGCAGCCTCTTGTGGTCTTGTGCTTTGCAGTCCCCACATCAGTCAGAATGCTCTCCACCATCCAATTGTAGAAGTTTGTTAGTCTGTGGTATCCAGGAGGGGCGCAGGCCCAACAACCCACTGGGACCACCACCCACTTACACTAATCTGACATTCCCCGTATTCCCTTCAGCTGTGCCCCCCACCCACCCGTGTTCGCGGTGGGCCACTCCCTCCCATCCGTGCACCCCAGTGGGCCGCCACTTAACCCACCAACACTCTAGGGTGGGCAATGCTCCCTCAGACAGCCACGTCTTGGAATGAAGGATGAAACCTATGTAGTCACATGCACACACCACCCAGACAGTGAGTGAGGTCAGGATTGAACCCAGCCATTGGGACGGTGAAGCAGCAGCTCTAGTAACTGACTCATTGCATCCCCCCCATAGAACGCATCCTATCTGAAAGCATTGCAGATTGCTATAGCAGATGCTGTGCCCAAAACTACAAGGAATTGCAGAGTTGTTAACTAAGCCTGGACTATCATGAAAACCAGCCATGTCTCTATTTACTCTGATCACACTTCCCACTATCACTGATTTGTTTTTTTGCGCATGGGGTGGGGCTAGGGCTGATGTTCTTGCTGCTGTTTATGCAACTTGTTTTTTTGTATGCATGGGGGGGGGCTCTGATGTGTTTTTCTTTGTACTGCTTCCATGGTTTTCTTTGTTTTGTGGCTGTCTGGAAAAGACAAATCTCAGAGTTGTATATTGCATACGTACTTTGATAATAAATATACAGGACCTTGAACCTGAACTTTAAACCTATTTCAGGAAAACAGCCAACATAAGACCCTTCTGGTTCTGGACATTCTCTCTTCTTCCGGGCAGAAGGTAGAATTGCTTGAGAACATGTACCAGCAGGCTCAGGAACATCTACTCCATTGTTATAAGACTGTTGACTGGACCTCTTGTACGACAAAGATTAACTGTATTATCCTCTTTAGATGCTGCCTGGTTTGCTGAGTTCCTCCAACACTTTATGTGTGTTGCTGAAGGTTACCAGCACCTGCAAAATTTCTTGTGTTTATGATTTCTCTGGCTTTCTGGCCTTACTATTTACCTACACTGCATTTCCTCTTTAACTGTAACACTCCATTCTACATTTTTTCTCCTTTTGTATTACCTCGATGTGTATGAAATGATCTGTTCTGGATGGCGTACAGTGGGAAAAAATGCTTTTCACTGTATCTCAGTACACGTGACAATAATTAACCAATTGTGATTGGTGTTGTAGCCATATGTAGAAATGGTTGTCCAGGTACCAGAGTCCATTGGCACTTCACAAGGGTAATTAAGATTGCATAAGTGGTCCTTGAGTCTCTCACTTCCTTTCTCCCCCAGCGTTGTTGTCCATGCCTTGAGCTGCTTAGATCTCTGGAGCTTTCGATTCATGGGGTGGTGCAAGGCAGATATAGGCCCTTTGGCCCAACGTGTCCATGCCAACCTTTCATCCATCTACAACATCATCATCTTGTGCCATGTCATATGATGTAGGTGATCATGGTCTTGACCATGATTCTTCTTGGCAAACTTTTCTGCAGAAGTGGTTTGCCATTGCCTTTTGGACAGTGTCTTTACAAGACGGGTGACCGCAGCCATTATCAGTAATCTTCAGAGATTGTCTGGCGTCAGTGGTCGCATAACTAGGACTTGTGATATGCACCAGCTGATCATACGACCATCCACCACCTCCTCCCATGGCCTCATGTGACTGATCAGGAGCTAAGCAGGTGCTACACCTTATCCAAGGGTGACCTGCAGGTTAGCGGGGGAAGGAGAGCGTTACACTTCCTCTGGTAGAGATGTATCTCCATACCACCACCAACTCACCTACATTAATCCCATTTACTTAAATTAGCACTGTATCTTTCACACAAACCTCTTCCTTTATAGATACTGGAGATTCTGCAGATGCTGGAACTCTTGAGCAACACACACAAGATGCTTGAAGAACTCGGTAGATTAGGCAGCATCTATAGAGGGATTAAAAATAAGAATCAGGTTTAATATCACTGGCATGTATCATGAAATTTGTTAACTTTGCGGCAGCAGTACAATGCAATGCATGATAATGGAGGGAAAAAACTGAATTACAATGTGTGTATACATACAAGTTAAATTAAATATGTAGTGCAAAACAAATAGGAAATAAAAAAGTAGTGAGGTAGTGTTCATGAGTTCAGTGTCCATTCAGAAATCTGATGGCAGAGGGGAAGAAGGTGTTCCTGAATCGTTGAGTGTGTGTCTTCAGGCTCCTGTACCTCCATCCTGATGGTTCTTCCAATGAGAACCAGGCATGACCTGGGTGATGGGGGTCCTTCATGTTGGACACCACCTTTTATAGGCATCGCTCCTTGAAGGTGTCCTGGATACTATGGAGGCCAGTGCCCCTGATGGAGCTGACTAAGTTTACAACTCTCTGCAGCTTACTTCGATCCCGTGCATTAGCCCCCGCCACCACCGCCCCCCCCCATGTCAGATGGCGATGTAGCTAATGTTTGAATGAGACCCTTGTTCAGGACACTCTTTCCTCTTAACCTGCACCCTAAAGCTTGCCTATTTGGCTAAGCAGTTTAAAAAAAATGAAATGAAGTTCTGTCTCAGGGCCTTCAACACAAATGTTTAATTCTGTTTCACTTTCCATAGTTGCTGCCTGACTTGCTAATTCTGTTTTTTATTACTTTGCCTGAGCATTCGGTTGTCTGCTTAATGTCTTTTATATTCTGAATGCACTCCTGTGAAATGTCTTGGAATGTTTCAGCATGTCAAAGGCTGCCTTAAAGAAGGATTGTATTTTTAGGAGCAGACTGGATGACTTTTCTACATCCCACGGTACCTCATGGCCAATGGTGGCTTAATGGTTAAATTACTGAATTAATAACCTCGAGGCCTGGATTAAACATGTTCATATCCCAACATTGAGCAGCTGTGTAAATTAAATTCAATTAATAACGTGGAATTTAAGTGAAAAAGAAACTAGTCATTAGTAAGGATGATTACAGTGTCCACCAGCTTTTTGTAAAAAAACAATCTGGTTTACCAGTGACTTTGAGAGGAGAAAGTCTGCCATCTTACTCCCCGTGCCAGTCTGGCCTGTATGTGACTGCAGACCTGCTAATGAAGTTAAGTGTTAGAACATCAGAGCAGTGCAGTGCAGTACGGGCCCCTCAGCCCGCAGTGTAGTGCTGACCTTTTCACCTACTCTAAGATCAATCGAACCCTTCCCTCCCACACAGCTCTCCATTTTTATTTCATCCATATGCCTGTTTAAGAGTTTCTCAGATAAGGACAGCATGGCACCGTCGCTTTGAGGCACCTGCGATCGCCAATCAGAGTTCCTGCCGCTGTCTGACAGTCTCCCTGAGACTGCGCGGATTTCCTCCAGGTGCTCCAGTTTCCTCCCACAATCCAAAGAGATACAGGTTGGGGTTAGTAAATTGTAGACAGGCTACGTTGGCACCAGAAGGAGGGTGAGGCTTACAGATGGCCCTCTGGGAATTGTCGGACCGTGCTGGTCATTGACAGTAATGACACGTTTCATTGTGTATTTCGATGTATATGTGACAAAGCGAATCTCCTCAAATATCCTTAATGTGTCAGCCTCTAGCAGCACATACAGCACTTCCCACTCTGTGTGAAAAGAAAATACCTCTGACTTCTCTCCTAAACTTTTTCCCACTCACCTTAAAAGGATATGCTCTGGTATTATCCATCATTGTGCCTCTTAACATCTTACACGCCTCTATCATGTCCTTGAGAAACTCCTAGCTCGTCAACCTCTCCTCATAAGACATACTCTCGAATCCAGGCAGCATCCATTATTAAGGGTGCCCATCACCCAAGACATACCCTCAGGAAGGAGATACTGGAGCCTGAAGGCACACACTCAACAATTCAGGAACAGCTCCTTCCCCTCTGCAGTCCGATTTCGAAATGGACATTGAACCTATAAACACTACCTCACTACTGTTTTCTTATTTCTATGTTTTCACTACTTATTCCTATGGGCACGTGGCCAAGTGGTTAAGGCATTCGATTAGCGACCTGAAAGTTGTGAGTTCAAGCCCCAGCTGAGGCAGCATGTTGTGTCCTTGAGCGAGGCACTTAACCACACAGTG
The DNA here is from genome assembly GCF_963921235.1 of Mobula hypostoma. Taxonomy (NCBI): domain Eukaryota; kingdom Metazoa; phylum Chordata; class Chondrichthyes; order Myliobatiformes; family Myliobatidae; genus Mobula; species Mobula hypostoma. The sequence continues at coordinate 173,880,407 of NC_086098.1, forward strand.
CTCTGCAACGACACTGGTGCCAAGCTGTATCGGCCCTTGCCCTTCCCTTGGACAACATCGGTCTCGTGGAGAGGGGAGACTTGCAACATGGGCAACTGCCGGTCTTCCATACAACCTTGCCCAGGCCTGCGCCCTGGAGAGTGAAGACTTTCCAGCTGCAGATCCATGGTCTCGCAAGACTAATGGATGCCTTACTTATTTATTGTAACTATTTAATACACATGCTTACTGTAATTTACAGATTTTTTTTTATTACTATGTATTGCTTGGCACTGCTGCTGCAAAGTTAACAGATTTCACAGCATATGCCGGTGATATTAAACCTGATTCTGATTCAGCTTGGTAAGTCTCCTCTGCACCCTCTCTAAAGCTTGAATGGCCTAGGAAGCCACTGGGCTCAAGGACGGTTTGGGATGACCAGTAAATGCTGGCCTTGCTACTGTAGTCCACATCCCAGGAAATTCAGTGTTTGTGGAAGTGCGGGAAACGCTGCATCCAGTTTGTCCACAGCAAGGTTCGAACCACTGGGAACTGAGTGCCCTACAAGAGGCACTGATCTGTGCAGCATGCTTAACTTGACCCAAATCTCAATCAGCATTCTGCTCTGAGGAAGGGGTATGGAAGGCGATAAAGAGAGGTTAAACAAACTTGGGTCGTTTTCTCTGGAGCGATGCAAGCTGAGCAGAGACCTGACAGAGATTATAAAATCTTTAGACGTCTAGATAGGGTGGACGGTCAGAATCTTTCCTGGGGTAGAAGTGTCAAATAGTAGAGGACATGCATTTAATGTGGGAGGGGGAAAGTTTGAAGAAGATGTCTGGGGCAAGTTTTTTTACACAGACAATGGTGGGTGCTGGTAACAGGCTGTCAGAGGTATAAGACCGTAAGCCCATAAGAATTGGACTATTCAGCCCATTGAGTCTGCACTGACATTCCATCATGGCTAATTTATTATCTCTCCCAACCCCATTCTCCAGCCTTCTTGCTGTAATCTTCGGCACCCTATCAAACATTCTATCAACCTCTGATTTAAATATGCCAGTGACTTGGCCTCTTCGGCTGTCTGTGCAATGGACTTCATAGATAGAGTACCCTTTGGCTAAAGAAATTCCTTGTTGCCTCTGTTCTAACTGGACCGCTTTCTATTGAGGACATGCCCACTGTTCCTAGACTCCCCCACTTAGATCTCAGTGGGGTTCCCCCTCATTCTTCTGAACTCCAGCAAGTTTATCAAACCCTGTCAAACTATCAATCACTCCTTTACCGTTAACCCATTCATTCCCAGAATGATTGTCGTGAACCTCTTTAGGACCCTCTGTGATGCCATCACATATTTTTTTTAGGTAAGGGGCACAAAACTGCTCACAGTACTTCAAGTGCGGTCTGACCAGTGCCTTTTAAGCCTCAGCATTACATCTTTGCTTTCAAATTCTAGTTCTGTTGAAGTGAATGCTGACATTGCATTTGACTTCCGCCTTATTGATAGAAACAAATATGTTTTTGGTGTTAAATCTCTCCAACTCTCACCCACATCCCACTTCGCCCTTACACAACAGGGATTATTCATGGTGGCGAGGTTAACCGCATGTCTTTGGGATGTGGGAGAAAACGGGAGCACCCAGAGGAAACCCACACGGTCACAGGGAGAATGTACAGCGTCCGTGCAAACAGCACTGGGAATTAAACCTGGGTTGCCGGTGCTATAATAGCATTAGGCTAACAGCTACATTACTCTGCCTTCCTAGAAAAAATAATGTTTCCTGGTTTCAGTTCTAAATCACCCTCCCTTCATCCTGTCGTAAATTGGGGGACTGCTTCATCGAGCATCCCTGCTCCATCCACCCAAAGCGGAATGTCCTGGCACCCAGACACTTTAATTCCGATTCCTATTCCTGTTCTGTCTGGGTAATTGTTCCGACATGTTGGTCCATGGCCTCCTCTTGTGCCAAGATGAGGCCACCCTCAGGGTGGAGGAACAACATCTTATATTCTCTCTGGGTAGCCTCCAACCTGATGGTATGAACATCAGTTTCTCCTTCCGGTAAAAAAAATCCTCCCCCCCCACCCCCCTCTTCTTCTATTCCCCACTCTGGCCTTTTACCGTTTTTCATCTGACTGTCACTTCCCCCTGGATCCCATCCTCCTTCCCTTTCTCCAATGGACCACCCTTCTCTCCTATCAGATTCCTTCTTCTTCAGCCCTTTACCTTTCCCACCCACCTGGTTTCACCTTTCTCCTTCGAGCTCGTTCTCCTTCCCCTACCCTGACCTTTTTATTCTGGTGAGATACCCTTTTCAGTCTTGAAGAAACATCGACTGTTTATTTGCATAGATGCCGCCTGACCTGCTGAGTTCCTCCAGCATTTTGTGTGTGTTGCCCTTCATCCTGAGCCCGTGTCCCATTCTGTCGAGGGCTCCCATCCCATACCATCAGCCCCTACCAGAATGTTCCATTTTACCAAGGTTCCTTCTTACCCCTGTAACCTGCCCAGGATAGGAGACTGTTCTATCTATCTCCTCTTTGTTGGACTGCCACCTCATCCTGGAAACTTACTTTCTCTAGCAGCAGTGGAGCAGATATGCAGCACATGAAATGCACTCTGCTGCTTGCTGTGTGTATTCACTGCATTTCTCCCAGAGTAACGGACCCTGAACTTCAAATGCTTGGCTGTGGAGTATTTAGCGATGTTCTGAAATCATGAAGGGTCCTTTATAAATGCTGGTTTGTTGTTCTGATTTCTTTGCTCATTTTATAGAGTGGTTAGAAGCTGCTGGCTGAACTTTCCTCCTCCGTCTCTGTCTCCCGCCCACTCCCCCAGTCACCCCATCTCTGCATCACCCCCACTCTCCATTCCCCCTGCACCCCACTTCTCCCTGCCCCCTCTCCTTCACCCTCCCCCCTTGTGTCACCTGCACACCTTCATTCTTTCTCAGCCTTCCCATCTTTCACTCTTTCTCCTCACCCTCCTTCTATCTGTTCCCCGTCTCTACTCCCACTTCCTCTCTCTCATCTTCTCCTGAATTCTTTGTATGTGTGTGTCTTTCTCTCTCTGTCTCTTGCTCTGTGTGTGTGTGCGTGTGCCTGTCTCTCCCTCTATCTTGTTCTTTCTCTCCTCCCCCCCCACTTCTCCTGCCGTGTGATCTGTCAGCTGTCTTTTGTTACGCAGCCGATGCCATCCTCCTCGTACAGAAGGCTGAGAGCACGGCAGCAGTTGAGGGAATTGAGCCCAGGCACACCCCACCTGTTCCCTGCAGAAGGGATTAAATCGAGTTCCCATCTGCTGCCTCTAAAAGAGCCCAGATCACCCACAGCAGCACAGCAGAAGCCCCGTGTTCCTGCGGGTAAGCCCAGGTTAATTAAAAACTGCCTCCTGTTGACACCAGAGCTGAGGTGCAGAAAGGGGAAAACAACTTGTGTTTCTATAGCGCCTTCTCCCTCTTTCTAAATCCTTAAGTGTGTTGTAGCAAATGAAGTGTGTTTTCGTCGTAATCTTCTTAAGCATTCTCAGGACTGAGGGTGACCTGCTTTTAATCCAGTTCTGAGGTGGCAGATGATGGCTGTATGCGAAGTGCAGACTCTTCCACACGTGGGACAGGAGCTGGCAGATGGGGGGGTGGGCACTTAAATCCACAGATCGATGAACTGGTTCACTGTTGTCATATCTACAGTGGAAAAACTTTGCTCTGCATGTAATCCATGAAGGATCATTTCACCACATCGCGACAGATCATATGATTAGCTTCATTTGTCATATATATCACAACATACAGTGAAATGTGAAAATCGTGCTGGGGCAGGCCGCAATTGTTGCCACGCTTCTGGCGCCAATATATCATGCCTGCAGCTCACTAACCTGAACAGTACGTCATTGGAATGTGATATAGGAACTTAAGACCATAAAGCATAGGAGCAGAATTAGTCCATTCGGTCCATCGAGTTTACTCTGCCATCCCTTAGTCCTTCTCTCCCATTGGCTTAGACAGCCCTCAGCTCGGCTCTCCATTGGCTCAGCTGTCCCTCAGCACTGCTCCTCCATTGGCCCAGCCGTCCCTCGGCACTGCTCCTCCGTTGGCCCAGCCGTCCGGCGGCACTGCTCCTCCGTTGGCCCAGCCGTCCGGCGGCACTGCTCCTCCGTTGGCCCAGCCGTCCGGCGGCACTGCTCCTCCGTTGGCCCAGCCGTCCGGTGGCACTGCTCCTCCATTGGCTCAGCCCTCCTTCAGCTGTGCTCTCCCATCCGTGAAGTGGTGAGGAGTTCTCCTCTTTGGTTCAAGAGCCTGATGGTTGAGGTGTACTAATGTTCCTGAACCTGATGGTGTGATTCCTGAGGCTTCTGCACCTTCTTCCTGATGGCAGCAGTGCGAAGAGAACATGTCCTGGGTGGTGGGGGTCCCTGATGATGGGTGCTGCTTTCCAGCAACAACACTTCATGTAGATGTGCTGAATTGTGCGTAAGATTTTACCTGTGATGGACTGTGTCATTTCCTTTACTTTCTGGAGGATTTTCCATTTGAGGGCATTGGTGTTTGCACACCAGGCCGTGATGTTCAATATATTCTCCATTTGCATCTACAGAAGTTTGTTAAATTTTGGATGTCATGCCAAATTTTCACAAACTTCTAAGTGGAGGTGCTGGCTCTAGTGCAGAAAAGAAGACAAACTTTAAATACAGAAAAGAAAAATAAGTAAGTAAATAATAATGAGAAGATGAATTATAGAGTGCTTGAAAATAAGCCCGTAGGTTCAGTAGAGCCATTTTCAGAGAATGTATACAGTATACAACCTGAAATTCTCACTCTTCACAGGCATCCACAATATAGAAAAAAAACCCCAAAGAATGAATGAGAAAATTTTAGAACCCCTGTCTTAGACAGGTTCTCTCTCACTAGCGATGGAGAGAGAGATATCGCTCCTGCCACAACGAGAAGGGAGACGGACAGCTTGCTAGATCGTGGTTTTTTTAATTTATTGAGATACAGCATAGAACAGGCCCTTCTGGCCTTTCGAGCCACGCCACCCAGCAACCCCCGATTTGATCCCAGCCTAATCATGGGACAGTTTACAACGACCAATTAACCCACCAATCAGCACGTCTTTGGACAGTGGGAGGAAAGTGGAGCATCCGGAGGAAAGTGGAGCATCCAGTGGAAACTCGCGTGGTCACTGGGAAAACTTCAGACTCCTTACAGGCAGTGGCGGGAATTGAACCTGGGTCGCTGGCACTGTAAAGCGTTGTGCTACCGTCCATGCTGAGTGAAGTTACCTATGTTGGTTCAGGAGCTTGATGGTGGAAGGGTGCCGTGCTTTCACCTTCAGAACCATTTCCGGGACCCTCCTCACCCCCTTGTAAAAATCACTTCCTGGGGACCTGCCACCTCCCACAGCTGTTGGTGTCAGGTTTGACTGGGTTATTCGTTTCAAGCAAGCCAAAGATTTTAATTCCTCTCTCTGCTAGGGTGATTTGGTGAGATTGAGAATGGCTTTAGGGTGTGTGCCCCAAGTGTATCGTGGCGCCGGATTCCGGGTCCTAGAGCGAAGAACTTAACAATTTAAACACTGGCACAGGTAGACTAGGAAGCCCAAGGGTCAGGCTGATTTCGCACGCTCTCCCGCGAACGTTCATTCCTTTCTCCGTGGCACCGAGGCTGTGAGCTGATCCGGCTGCTGTGTGTTTTTGCCTCACTGCTGTGGTGAACCGGGACTGAGGCTTGGGCCTCACTCTGACTGTTCCGGGACCGGATCCGGGACTCAAGTCTGATTCGGACGCTGTTGGCTTGCCTCTGTCGTTTGCATGATTTGTGTTCTTTTTCTCTCTCTTTCACTGTGCAGTGGTTTTTGATCTTCCTTTTTAAAGTTGGATTATTCGGGTTCCTTGCTTTGTGGCTACCTGCAAGCAGGCAAATTTCAAGGGGTATAATTCCTGCATACTTTGATAATAAATGTGCTTTGAATGTTTGGAAAAAGGTGAATACCACTCGCCTAATTCAACCGGGTTTCCAACAGAACTTCCCAACCCCTAGCGTGGGTGCAGTTGGCAAGCACTGCATGATTTTCACTGAGTAAGTCTGAGAACACTTGTGTTGTGGTTCCAGGTGCCTGTTGAAAAGGGGGTGGAAATTAAGCGGTTGCTGTTTTGGCTCCTAATCTAGTTTATCTCACAGCTGCACAAGAGTCGGGTCTCTCGGAATGCTGCCTGGCAAGAAATGCTTTAAAAAGGCTGTGAAGAGCATCTCGGGTACGATAGCAGTTTTCTCTTCACGTCAAGATGTTTGGCTGCCTGTGCCGGCAGGTTTTCCCAGCGCCATCACAAGCTGCTTTTCTGTTTCGGTTTCCCTCTGGTCCACGCTGGCTTTGGTGTAGACTGTTTGTCCATAGTTGGGCTGAGTGTTTCTTCCTCCCTGTTTCATTGAGCCCACAGTCAGCTCCAGTACTCCTGGTGTAAGGGGATATGTCAGTGAAGGTTGTGGAGGCAGCTCTGTGATTGTTTAGGCAGGGTGGGGTAGAACAAGGGAAAGTTAAAGATTAACTTTATTTGTCGCATGTATATGAGGTGGCGGGGTGGAGATGCATCTCTGCCAAAGGAGATGTAAGGCGCTCCTTTCCTCCGCTAGCCTGCAGGTCACCCTGGGGCAATGTGTAGCACCTGCTTAGCCCCCCTGATCAGGGTCACGTGAAGCCATGGGAGCAGGTGGTGGATATCACAAATCCTGGTTATGTGACCACTGACACCAGGCAGACAATCTCTGAAGAGTATTGATAATGGCTGGGGTCACCCGTCTTGTAAAACCACTGCCTAGAAGAAGGCAATGGCAAACCACTTCCTCAGCACTACCTATCTTTGTATCATCAGCAAACTTTGTCACAAAGCCGTCAATTCCATTATCTAAATCATTGACAAACAACTTGAAAAGCAGCAGTCCCAATACTGACTGCTGAGGAACACCACTAGTCACTGGCAGCCAACCAGAAAAGGCCCCTTTTATTCCCACTCGCTGCCTCCTGTCTGTCAGCTATTTCGCTATCCACGCCAGTATCTTTCCTGTAATGCATCAGGACTTTATCTTGTTAAGCAGCTTCATGTGTGGCACCTTATCAAACACCTCTGAAATCCAAGTAAGTGACATCCACTGCCTCTCCTTTGTCTACCCTGCTTTTAACTTCCTCGAAAAGCTCTAGCTTTTCAGGCAGGGTTTCCCTTTACAGAAACCATGCTGACTTTGACAGTCTATCACTAGTCTCCAAGTACCCCGAAATTTTATCCTTAATAATAGACCCCAACACTTTCCCAACCACTGAGGTTAGGCTAATTAGCCCATAACTTCCTTTATTTTGCCTTCCTCCCTTCTTAAAGTGTGGAGTAATATTTGCAACCTTCCAGTCCTCCGGGACCATGCCAGAATCAAGTGATTCTTGAAAGATCATGAACAGTACTTGAGAAGGGATATACTGGCTTTGGAGGTGGTGCAGAGGAGGCTCACCAGGTTGATTCCAGAGATGAGGGGTTTAGACTATGAGGAGAGATTGAGTCGCCTGGGACTGTACTCACTCAAATTCAGAAGAATGAGAGGAGATCTTATAGAAACATACAATTATGAAAGGGATAGATAAGATAGAGGCAGAAAAGTTGTTTCCACTGGTAGGTGAGACTAGAACTAGGGGACAAAGCCTCAACATTTGAGGGAGTAGATTTAGGATGGGGATGAGGAGGAACTGCTTTTTCCAGGGAGTGGTGAATCTGTGGAATTCTCTGCCCAATGAAGCAGTGGAGGCTACTTCAGTAAGTATATTTATGACAAGGTTGGATAGATTTTTGCATAGTAGGGGAATTAAGGGTTATAGGGAAAAGGCAGGTAGGTGGAGATGAGTCCATGGCCAGATCAGTCATGATCTTATTGAATGGCGGAACAGGCTGGATGGGCCAAATGGCCTACTCCTGCTCCTATTTCTTATCTTCTTACGTGATGCAGCCATTATCTCTTCAGTAATCTCTCTCAGGCTCTGGGATGTAGTCCGTCTGGTCCAGGTGACTTACCATCTAAAGACCTTTGAGTTTGCCTAGCAGTTTTCCCTTTGTCATAGCAATGGCACTCATTGCTGCTCCCTGACACTCACGGATCTCCGGCACACTGCTAGTGTCTTCTACAGAGAAGACTGATGCAAAGTACCCATTAAATTCATCTGCCATTTCTTTGTCCCCCATTACTGCCTCACCAGCATCATTTTCCGGTGGTCCAATATCACATGGATGATAGAAAAATGGAGGGCTCTCTATGAAGGAGAGAAGGGTTTATTTGATCAGAGTAGGTTAAAGAGTCAGCACAACATTGTGGGTTGAAGAGTCTGTAATGTTCTATGTTCTAAATTCTGTGCTTCAGACAGGCTCAAGTAGAAAATATGGAGTTCCCAATAACAACACAAATCTAATTACTACTTCACCCACCATAGGTTCCTTCCTTGGACCTAATGAGGCTCTTTGCCTCCCTGGAGAATGAGTAAACAACAGTGATTTCGCCTTCTGATAAACAAATTTCCCTGCCCCCAACCTTCCTCTATTCCCAAATCTGTCCTCTTACTTCTTCTCACCTGCCTATCACTCCCCCGTGTCTCTCCTCCTGCCCTTCCTCCTGTCATCCACTCTCCTCTCCTCCTGTCAGATTCCCTCTTCTCCAGCCGTTGTCCTTTTCCACCCACCTGGTTTCACCAATCACCTTCCAGCTAGCCTCCTTTCTCTCCCCCCACTTCTATATTCTGACATCTCCTCTCCTTCATTTTCAGTCCTGAACAAGGGTCTCAGCTTAAAATGTCGACTGTTTATTAATTTCCGTAGATGTTGCCTAACCTGCTGGGTTCCTCCAGCATTCTGTGTGAGTTGCTTTGGATTTATTCAGCCTCTGCCCCTACCTCCAGACTAGAATTGGTTTCTTACGTTCACACAAACCAGAATACACTTCAGTGAAAAGCTTTCGTTTGTGTGCCAGCCTCACAGGTCATGTCAGATGGTAGTATAAAGAAACAAGGGATGCAGAAACACGATAGCTCAAGATAGTCTGCAGATGCTGGAAATCTTGGACAACACACACACACACACACACACGACGCTGGCAACACTGGATGAACTCAGCAGGTCAGGCAGCGTCTGTAGAGGGAAATAATCCAAGAACAGCAGAGGTCACAGACAGGGAGGTGTGTGTGTGTGAGTGAGAGAGAGATATTGAGCTACTGTGGAAGAGAGGAAAGAAAGCTTCTTCAGGGTAGGTGTAACTTGAAGAGACTTTATAGTGGAACTGTAAAGACTCAGGCTGAAATATCGACTGTTTATTCCCTTCAATAGATGCAGCCTGACCCGAGTTCCTCCGGCATTTTGTATGTGTTACTCCGGATTTCCAACATCTGTAGGTTCTCTTGTGTTTATGAGTTTGGCCATACATGCCATAATGTGCCTTTACAAACAAGAGACAACCGCAGATGCTGGAAATCCAAGCAACACACGCAAAATGCTGGAGGAACTCAGCAGGCCAGGCAGTGTCTATGGGAAAGACCGATGAAGGGTTTCAGCCCGAAACGTCGACTGCACTTTTTTCCATAGATGCTGCCCGGTCTGCCGAGTTCCTCCAGCATTTTGTGTGTGTTGCTTGGCCCTCTGTTTTCTCATCACTACCTCGATGACCTGGCATTATGGAATGATCTGCCAGGAAGGAACAGAGACAGAGCGAGGACCATGACGCGGTTGACTGTGAGATCAGGAGTTTATCTGTAGCGTAGCTTTAGTGTCGAAGTCCCAGTCTGTATTGTAATCATTGAAGTGTTGTTACCATTGTAAAATGATGGTTTGAGGCTACTGATGTATGGCATACCCTGCTTAGACCACACTTGGAGTATTGTGTTCAGTTCTCGTCGCCTCATTGCAGGAAGGGTGTCAAAACTTTCGAGGAAGGGTGCAGAGGAGATTTACCAGGATGCTGCCGGGATTAGAAAATGGAGTTTTATGGGCTGTGTAGGCGGGAGGGGTTTAACCTTTCGTGGAGTAGGTCGGCACTTATATTGTGGGCCAAATACTGTTCTGTGTTCTGATTCAGATCTGTTGATCAAAACACACAGTGAAATGTGTCGTTTGTGTTTAACAACCAACACAGCATAAGGATGTGATAGGGGTAGGCCATATTCTGGTGCCAACATAGCATGGGCACCATGTTCAGCAGAACAACACAGAACACAGCAAAACTAAATATAGAAAACAGAGTACCAGCTCCGCACCATCTTGACATATCTATGTTCTAAGTTGCTGCAGAATCGGCCAATACATGGAGTTTATTTATTTATTGAGATGCAGTGTGGAGTTCGCTCTTCTGGCCTTTCGAGCCACGCAATCCGCCAATTTAACCCTATCCTAATCACAGGACAATTTACAATGATCAATTAACCTACCAAATGCTACATCTTTGGACTGTGGGAGGAAACCCACGCGGTCACAGGGAGAATGTATCATCTCCTTACAGGCAGTGGCAGGAATTAAACCAAGGTCACCTATACTGTGAAGTGTTATGCCAACCACTACTCTCTGTGCTGTGCTTATGTCTTCCACAGTAGTGCAGCTGGTATAGGTGCGGTTTCAACTTCCAGTAGCTTGACTTTGACCCATTGCTGTTTGTGTGGAGTTTGCAGGTTCTGTCTGTGACCATGTGGGTTTGCCCCATTTGCCCTGGTCTCTTTCCACTTCCCAAAGAACTGCTGGTGGTTAGGTTAATTCACTGCTGTAAATAGACCCTGGTGTGTAGGCGGGGGAGTAAAGTTACAAAGGTTAAAGGTTAATATTGGCTTTATTTGTCACATGTACAAGGAAACATCCAGAAATATGGTGAAATGCATCACTTGTGTCAACAACCAGCACAGTCTGAGATGTACTGGGGGGGCGCCCATAAGTGTCCATCCACCACATTTCCAGTGCCAACATAGCATTTCCACAACTTACTAACTCTAACCCGTACATCTTTGGAATGTGGGGGGAAACCAGAGCACCTGGAGGAAACCCATCTGGTCATGGGGAGAAAGTACAAACTCCTTACAGATGGCAGCGGGAATTAAACCCTAAAGGGCAACCGCTGTCTCTGCAAAGTGTTGTGTTAACTGCTCCGCTACTGTACTGCCCAAGCTGTCTGCTGGAGGAACCCAGCAGGCCAAGCGACCTCTGTGGGTGGAGAGTCGGTGGTAAAGGGATTTTCAACATCTTGAAACCCTGCATTAGAGGTCTTCAATGTTCAAAGTAAATTTATTATCAAAGTACATGTATGTCACCATTATACTACTCTGAGATTCATTTTCTTGTGGGCATTCTCAGTAAATCTATAGGATAATAATAGAATCAATGAAACACCACCCAGCTTGGACACTCAGCCAGAATGCAGAAGACAACAAACTGTGCAGATACAAAAAGAAAGAAAGAAATAATAAATAAATAAATAAATATCAAGAACATGAGATGGAAAATCTTTGAAAGTGAGTCAGTAGGTTATGGGAAAATTTCAATGATGGGGCAAGTGAATTTGAGTGAAGTTATCCCCTTTGAATCAAGAGCCTGATGGTTGAGGGGTAATAACTGTTACTGAACTTGATGTCAGTCCTGAGGCTCCTGTACCTTCTTTTTGATGGCAGCAGTGAGAAGAGAGCATGCCTTGGGTGGTAGGGTTCCCTGATGATGGATGTTGCTTTCCTATGATAATATTTCATGTAGATGTGCATCAATGGCTGGGAGGGCTTTACTCATGATGGACTGAGCCATATCCACTATTTTTTTGGTGGATTTCCCATTCAAAGACATTGGTGTTTCCATACCAGGCCATGAGGCACCCAGTCCATATACTCTCCACTGCACACCTATAGAGGTTTGTCACGGTTTTAGATGTCATGCTGAATCTCAGCAAACTCCGAAGGAAGTAGAGGCACTGCCGTGCTTTCTTCGTAATTGCACTTGCATGCTGGGCCCCGGGCATGTTGTTGTTAGTCCAGATAACAGCTTCTGTAGCCTTTTTGTGAGGTGCTACATTTTGGTAGGACTAATCAAAATAGGACATACATGGTAAATGGTAGGGCATTGAAGAATGCAGTAGAACAGAGGGATCTAGGAATAATGGTGCATAGTTCCCTGAAAGTGGAATCTCATGTGGATAGGGTGGTGAAGAAAGCTTTTGGTATGCTGGCCTTTATAAATCAGAGCATTGAGTATAGGAGTTGGGATGTAATGTTGAAATTGTATAAGGATTGGTAAGGCCAAATTTGGGGTATTGTGTACAGTTGTGATCACCGAGTTGTAGGAAAGATGTCAATAAAATTGAGAGAGTACAGAAGAGATTTACTGAAACGTTGCCTGGGTTTCATCTCCTAAGTTACAGAGAAAGGTTGAACAAGTTAGGTCTTTATTCTTTGGAGCATAGAAGGTTGAGGGGGGACTTGATAGAGGTGTTTAAAATTATGAGGGGGATAGATAGAGTTGACGTGGATAGGCTTTTTCCATTGAGAGTGGGGGAGATTCAAACAAGAGGACACGAGTTGAGAGTTAAAGGGCAAAAGTTTAGGGGTAACATGAGGGGGAACTTCTTTACTCAGAGAGTGGTAGCTGTGTGGAACGAGCTTCCAGCAGAAGTGGTTGAGGCAGGTTTGATGTTGTTGTTTAAAGTTAAATTGGATAGATATATGGACAGGAAAGGAATGGAGGGTTATGGGCTGAGTGCAGGTCAGTGGGACTAGCTGAGAGTAAGAGTTCGGCATGGACTAGAAGGGCCGAGATGGCCTGTTTCCGTGCTGTAATTGTTATATGGTTTTTTATTGTCTCCTGGCTGGAAGGGTTGATGAGACAGAGTTATTGGGAAAATTAGCAGATGTACGGGAATGTTCCATGAATCCTAGACTTCGTGAGTCCTTTCATGTTGTAAAAACGTTGTTGTTGTTGTTGTTCGTCCATCGTTGACGTCGAAGAGGACCTCGACACCATAATGATGGTGTCGAGACTAGAGCGTGATTTGGATTTAAGTGAGGGAGAGTTGCGCAGCGTCACCTTCTCTCTCTCTTCCCAATTCCCATCTGGATCCAGTGGCAAGACAGAGTCTAGACGGCTGGAGATGGGACTAGGCGCAGTGGACGACCAGGACGTCTTCTGTGTCTTGTCCTGCTCTACACGTTCTACGACGCTTGCAGAGACCGCCTTCTTGACCATTGGACCTTCCATTGGTCTCGTCCGCTCAATCCGCCAGAGTCTGTCTTCACATGCTGGGATAGACAACTCTCTATCTCACCGAGGGTTTGAGACCCATTGGCGACCCTCACCTGGTTTAGTCGGCTTGTCAAAGCCGGTGCCCGGGGTGTGGCCGCTGTCACACGCAAACAGCTACGGGGAGCCACAGGTGAGAGCTGAGTGCCGGGTGGGGACCAAAGGTGGACTAACCACCCTGAAAAGGACGCGACATGTTCCCCCACCAGAGGTGCTACCCCTCCCTGACACCCCATATACCCCATATGTAAAAACATATGGAAATGTGGAAGGAACAAGTTCTGAATGGCACAGAGTGCTGGAGGAACACAGCAGGCCAGGCACTGTCAGTGGAAGGAAACAGGCAGTTCACGTCAAGACACCTTCACCTGGACACCTGCTGAGTTCCTCCAGCATCTTGTGTGTCGCTGTAGATTCCAGCATCTGCAGTCCCGTCCCTTGTATCTCCAAGTTGTGAGTCGTTGCAGTTTCAGCTGTGTGGACAGTCTGCATTGGGAGCTGCATTTGTTTTCTTTGTAGAGGAGGAGGCTGAGAGGGAAGGTACACAAGAGTCAGGAGAGGTTGAATGAAGAGGTAAAGTAAAACTCCTGAGAGTGATATCCATGAAAAGAGGTCACCGTTTATGGTAAGAGGAAGATTTTGATTCATCCAGAGGCTGGTTGAGTTCAAAGTAATTTTTATAATCAAAGTACATATATGCCACCATATACAACCCTGAGATTCATTTCCCTGCGGGCATACTTAGCAAATCTATAGAATAGTAACTATCACAGGATCAATGAAAGATCAACCAGAGTGCAGAAGACAACAAATTGTACAAACGCGAATATAAATAAATAGCAATAAGTAACAAGAACATGAAATAACAAGATGAAGTGTCCTTAAAGTGAGATCATTGGTTGTGGGAACATCAAAATGGATGGGCAAGTGAGTATAGCCATCCCCTTTTGAGATTGTAAAGGCAGGTACTTACATTAGCACTTGAAATGCAAGAGCATAGAATGATATGGATCGAGTTTTAGGAAATGGGGTTACAGTAGTATGGATAGGTACTCTCATTGGTAATCGGAGGCAGAGAGGGTCAATAGCCTTAAATTCCTTGGCACTATCATATCAGAGGATCTGTCATGGGACCAGCATGTAAGTACCATCATTAAGAAGGCTCCACAGTGCCTCTACTTTCTTAGAAATTTTGTATATACTCCGGCTCTTTGAGCCCGACTTATCCCTAGCCAAATCACGGGACAATTTATGATGACCAATTTAACGAACTAATTGGTACATCTTTGGACTGTGGGAGGAAACCAGAGCACCCGGAGAAAGCTCACGCATTCCACGGGGAGGACATACAGACTCCTTACAGATGACGTTGGAATTGAACTCTGAACCCCGACGCCCTGAGCGGTAATATCGTCGTGCTAACCGCTACACTACGGTGGCGCCACTCATGCCCCGTCATGAGACCAGTCTGCCCTGGTTTAGTCTGGGAAGGCCAAGCGACAAGCTGCTGACAGTGTTTAACAAGCCACGAGTTAAATCAAGAGGGTTTGGATGTCATACCCTGACAGCATCGGACTCCTGAACTGGTGTGGATGACTTCACTACAACTCTGAACTGATTCTACAACCTACAGACTCACTTTCAAGGACCCTTTACAACTCACGCTCTCAGTATTATTTTTTATTTGCACAGTTTGTCTTCTTTTGCACATTGGTTATTTGTCAGTCAGATTTTTCATAACCTCTGTTGTATTTCTTCCTTTTCCAGTAAATTTCTGCAAGAAAGTGAATCTCAAGGTCATATTGAAATATGGTACATATCTTGATAATAAGTTTTATTTGACTTTGACTACCTGGTGGCTGGCACAGACAAGGTGGGTTGAACAGCCTACCCCACGTTCTACAACTTGGCAGCCTCGTACAGCCCTGCCATTAGTACAGTCCATCCTGGCTTAGTCTGGAGAGACCAAGTGTCAAGCTGCTGACAGTGTTTATCAAGCCAAGAGTTAAATCAAGGGAATTTGGATGTCATAAATCATTGGGGTTGTTCTTGGCTCGACTTTGCTGTTTTTAGTAATGAAATCCAGGCAAGGGTTATTTTCAGAGCCATGTTTGGCTTGCAAGGCCTTCCTGAGTGAGGGCAGATGTAGACATTCCCTGGTCTTTGTGCAGAAAAGATTTACCAGGATGTTTCCAAGACCTGGGGAGTCTAACTTGTAGCAAGAGTTTTCTGGGACTAAGACTTACGTAGGCGAATGAGGGGTGACCTATTGGAGGTCTATAAGATCAAGAGGGGTTTCGACCGGTGAAAGAACATGAAGTCCTTTTCCTCCCTAGGGAGGGGTGCTAAAAGCAAGGGAACAGAGGCTTAAGGTGAGAGCAAGGGATGTAAAAGGGATATCGGGGGCAGTTTCTTCACACAAAGGGCTGGTACATGAAACTTGTGCTGTAGCGTGGGCGGAACATGAGCATATCAGTGATCATGATCAGGTTTCAATTCCTGCCACTTTCTCTCAGGAGTTTGTACCTTCTCCCTGTGACCCTTGGGTGCTCCAGTTTTCTTCCACATTTCATTCATACAGGTTAGGGCTAGTAATTTGTGGGCATGCTGTGTTGGCCTCTGAAACAGGGCGACACTTGCCCCCAGCACATCCTCGGACTGTGACACATTTCACTGTATGTTTCAATGTACATGTGACAAATAAAGCTAATCTAATATTTGGAGTGAGCTGCCGGAAACAATGGTTGGGGTGGGCATATTAGCAGCATTTAAAAGCCATCTAGTTAAGTACTTAGGTAGGAGGTGCAGGGTCGATGGGCTAAACATGGACAGATGAGACTAGCTCGTTGGGCAGTAAAGTCAGCATGGAGGAGATGGGCTGAAGGGCCTTTTCCCGAGCTGTTTGACTCTACGGCCCTTGGCTTCTGTGATCCTGGCTAACATAGATTGTCTGCCTCCTCCCAGCATGCATCAACCAATGAGACAGTGCTAGGCAATGGAAGGAGGGAGACAAGGGGATCAGCACATCAGGGGACCCTTGACCCAGTCTGTAATGTGTACAGTGGGCCCAATGGCTGCCTTCTTCATGGTAAATTTCCAGAGTAACATACAAAATGCAAGAGGAACCCAGCAGGTCAGGCAGCATCCATGAAGGGCTGAGACCCTTCATTAGGACACTTATCATTTTGTACACCTCTATCAAGTCCCCCCTCATTCTCCTGCGCTCCGGTCCTGATGAAAGGCCTTGGCCTGAAATATCGGTTCTTTATTCCCCTCCATAGATGCACCCTGGCCCGCTGAGTCCCTCCAGCATCTTGAGGGTGCTGTTGCTTTTCTGGATTTCCAGCTCTGCAGAATCTCTCACATTTGTGGTAAGTTTCCAGTCTGACTCCCCCAAGGATATCTTGGCTGGTCAGTTTTGCCAAGATGAGCACCATGCATCGGATTCTTGTGTCTGTTTATGGACTTCCCAACCTGCGCCAGGGAAAAGGTAATGTATCCTGTCTGGAGTAATAGAGCAATACAGCACAGATCCAGGTTGTTCGGCCCAACAAGTCCATGCTGTGCCCAACCACTATCGCCAGATTTCCTGTGTTCAGCCCATGTTGCTCCAAGCTCTGCCCCCTCCATGTACCTATCTTAAATGGTTGCTCATCTGGCAGTTCACCACCCTCCGCGTGGAAAAATAGTTACCTGCGGTCCCTTTTAATTCCTTCTCCTCCCACCCTAAATCTGGTTTTGGACTCCCCTGCCCCTGGGAGAAAGACTGCGGAGTGTGAGAGTTTTCAGCCTCTGCTGGAGAATCTGAAAGGGCTGCTCCTCGTGCTCTGCCCCACTTCAGCTCTTCAGTCACCCAGTACGGTCACTGGGGGATCTCCTGGTCGTATTGCTCCTGAGCCTGGCCAAGTAGGCCGTTCACAAGTCCAGGTGGCAAGCATTTGAGAAACAGGAGGGTTTTAGAGGGCTATGGGCTGGGATCTTCCTGTGCTTCTAGCAAGGGATTGTATAGGATATTTACCATGCAGAACCAAGAAGGCCAATCAGCTCAGGGAGGTGAGCCTGTTCTGCACCTATTCCACCCCCTCCATTGCACTCATCCATCACACCTCCAGCCCCAGTGACTCGCTTTTATTGCAGTGAGGGGGCTTCTCATTCAAACTTTTCGAATATTGAAAGGCCTAGAGTGAACGTAGAGAAGTTGTTCCCTATAGTGGGGTAGGCTAGGACCAGAGGGCACGGCCTCAGAATAGAGGGACGTCCATTTAGAACAGGGATGAGGAATTTCTTCAGCCAGAGGATAGAGAATCTCTGGAATTCATTGCCACAGGCGGCTGTGGGGGCCAAGTCATTGGATGTATTTAAAGCAGAGGTTGATAGGTTCTTGATTAGGAAGGGTGTCAAAGGTTACAGGGAGAAGGCAAGAGAGCAGGGATAATAAATTAGTTATGATCGAATGGCGGGGCTGTCTTGATGGGCCAAACGGTCTAATTCTGCTTTATGTTTTTATTGTCGGGCTCTGGAGGGAGATGCTGATTGGTGGTACGTTAAGCGCAGTTTCTGTGGAGTCTGTCTGTGAGTAGTAGTTGTCTGGCTGGCTGGCTGCAAACGAGAGTGATACTGATAGAAAGCATATGGTTTTTCTCGCTTGCTAAAAATGTGGCAGTCTTCCCCCAGCAGAGACGGAGGGCTCAATCCTGGGAACTTTCACAACTGCCTTTTCACTGAGTCCATGCTGGGGGTGCTACAGCAAGGAGACACAAACCAGGCCAGGCCCTGTCATAAAATAAGCCACTCTGTGTCAGGGAGGTGATAAAGAACAGCGCAGGCTGGATCCTGGGTTCCGACTACAAGATCATTCTGTCCCAGGCTCTGTGTGTTGGCGGAGATGGGGCAAGCTCAGAGAGCATGAACACATGCCCTTCGGCCCATTGAGTCTATGCTGATCATCAAACCCCTATTTACACTAATCCCATTTACTTCTCCTCACAAGGCCAACTCTATTTGCCATGTACCTTTACACATATTAGGAATCTGCTGTGGAGTGTTGGTGTGACACACAACAATAAACAGCATTCAACAATTATAAAGAATGAAGAATTAAATAAAAAAGAAAACCTGAGCACATTTCTCTGGTGTTGGCATCATTACACTGGCTGCCTGTTTCCTTTAGGATCAATTTTAAAATACTATTAAATGTATATAAGGCTCTGAATAATCCAGCTCCTCTGTATATTTTGGAACGTCTATCCCCTTACATCCCTGATAGTAATCTTTGATTCGTTCTCGTCTGCAGCCAGCCAGAGACAACAACTTGCAGCCCGACTGCACAGAAACTTGTGTAGTGTACGACTAATCAGTATCTCTCTCCAGAACTTGACAAAAAGACCATAAGACATAGGAGCAGAATTTGGCCATTTGGCCCATCGGGTTTGCTTCTCCATCCCATCATGGCTGGTTTATTTATGGTTTGCTTAGTGTTCCTAGAGCCAAGCCTATAAGAACTGGAGAAGCGGCCTTTTGCTCTTAGCACCAAAAATCTGGAATACTCTGCTGACTGAGATAGGCCAGGCTCGTATTGTGGAACGTTTCAAAACACTTCAAAAAAACCTACTTTTTAAATTTGGCCTACTTATAGGATTACTTAATGCCTGTTGTTGTTGATTATATTTATATAATTCGATATATTCAATTACATTTAGTCTGTGCAATGTTTGTCGTTACTTAGGATTTTTAATTTTGTCTCATATTTTTATGACTATATTGATTTATCTTTACAATCTGTGTAAAGCACTTTGAGCCTGCATCTTAATGTATGAAAGGTGCTATATAAATAGTTATTATTATCATTAAAAAATAAAATTAGCCCCTTCAACAATCCCATCCACACAGATTTTAACCTCCACCAACATAGTAGGGGCAATTTACGCTGGCCTAGCATCCTACTAATCTGCATGTTTTTGCAGTTTGCCAGAAAACTAGAGCACGCACTCACAGGGTGAGCGTGCAGACTCCACAGAGACAGTACCCAAGGTCAGAATTGAACCTAGGCCGTCAGAGCCATGAGGCAGCAGCACTACCAGCTGTGTTGTCCCATTCTGTGTGGTTTCATGCCCAGCGTTGAAGGGGGTGATTCAGTCCATCATGCCTGAGTTGGATCTGCAAACCTTATCCAATCAAGCCTGCCCCTCTCAGTTTCCCTGAAGCCTCATAAGTGTTTTTGAGTACTTTCTTAAACACAGTGGGTAGATATAATCTGCAATGTATGGCCTAAAAGAGCTAGTCATAGCAGTGTGGAGACAGAGGGAGATCTTGGGGTCCACATCCAGAGATCTCTGGAAATTGCTGTGCAACTTGATAGGGTGGTTAAGAAGACGTATACTGTGTTGGCGTTCATTAGTCAGGGGATTGAGTTCAAGAGCTGCAAGATTTATCTTGCAGCTCTATAGAACTCTAGTTAACCACACTTGGGGTATTGTGTTGAGTTCTGATCCCCTCATTATAGGAAGGATTTGAAAGTTTGAGAGAGGATGCAGAGGAGATTTACCAGGATGCTACCTGGATTAGAGAGAGTGTTTTATGAGGAAAAGTTGAGCAAGCTAGGGCTTTTCTCTTTGGGACAAAGGAGGATGACTTGATAAAGGGGTACAAGATGACAAGAGGCATAAATAGAGTGAGATGGACGGAGGAGTGGGAGTAAGAAGGGAGAGGGAGATGGAGAGAGAGTGGGAAGGGGAGATTGGGAAGAAAAGGGGAGGGAGAGGGAAGAGAAGGGAGCTGGAGAAGGAGGGAGAGGGAAGGATGAAGGATGGAAAAAAGGCGGGAGGAGGGGAAGGGAGAGAAGGAGAGAAAATATGGGGGGGGGGAGATGGGGATTTGGATATATATACAGAGAGAGGGAAGGAGTGATGGTGGGGGTGTAGATATAATCTGTTTGACTGCATTTCAATTCAAATCCAGATCCCAAAGGCAGAGGTAACCTACTGTACATTCATCAGACCTATAGTATTTCAAACAAAACTGTTAATGTTTTTATTGTAATGAAACACCCCTCAGGACAGAAGGGGTGGGGAAAGAAGTCCTGAGAGTCGGAGCCAGTGAGTTCTCTCTCTGTATCTGTTGACGCTTGAGGGGGAGAGACAGCTCGAGGCCTGCACTTGGATATTTGAGGCGGCCAAATTGAACCTTGCCTTTTGGTGACAGAAAGGGCAGAGGCTGCAGAAGCGGTCGGGATGGGCCAGCTGGTGACGCTCAATTCTGCAGCTACGATATCTGCAGAAACAGGTGTGAAAGCCGTTGGTGCTGTTGGGAAAACCTAGACCATTTTCCAAATGCTGCACCTTTGGAATCTGCTGCAGCCCTGACAGTTGTTTACACTGCTGAGGTAAAGACAGAGTTGGAAAGGCAGCCGGGAAAAGAAAAGGAAATGGGTTTTGTTGTACAGTGCGTCAAGTGCTCAGTGACTCATCCCCCCCTCAGTCTGTACGATGTCATTCCCCATCCTGGAATACAGAGTGGAGCACAGTGCATTGTTTAAGATGCTACTGAGCACTCATGGAAGATCATTTGATCTCAGATGGGGTAGGGTGAGAACTGGCTGCTGGGCTCATTCCAAAAAGCACTGGATTCAGCAAGCCATCATTGTGGTGTGAGCACGCTCTTGAGAGTGTGTGTGTATGTGCGCATGCAAGTGTGTATGTGTACTGTACATGAATGTGTGTGTGTGTGTGCTGGTCTGTATGCCTCTGCGTGTGTGTGTGTGTTACAAACATGAGTACATTGAATATGTTCAGTACATGCGTGCATGTGCGAGTGTGTGTGCACAAATGTGTGTGTGTGGTGTACGGTATGTACAACCTATGAATTAGAAGTGGTCTACCCAGTGCTCAAGCCTGCTGCCTCCTGCAATAACCGTCTAACCTCAGTCGTGCATTGCCAATGACCTTTATAAGTTTTCACTCCTTTGCTTATCAAAGCATCTACCTCAGCTCCTTTGGGGAGAACTTCCAGGGACTCGTAACTCTGTTTTCTGTCACCTCTTGCCTTAAGTTAATTGACCTGTCAGAACTCTCAGTATCTTGCATGTCACCCCTCACAATTGTAAGCAGCTCCAAGCTAGTCTGTTCCAGCCTTGTATGGTAACTGGCACATTCTGGGTATTAGCCTAATAACTCATCTCTACTTACAGCATATTTACCACCTGTTTCAGATCAGTACTTTACATGGTACTCCAGGTACACCTGGTTTGGTAGCGTGCTGGTCAGCATGACCCTGTTACAGTGCCAACAACCCATGTTCGGCTCCCCCACCTTTTTCCCCATGAGCATCCAGGTGCTCCGCTTTCCTCCCTCAGTCCGACGACGTCGGGGTTAGTAGGCTGATTGGTCACATGGGGTAATTATGCAATGTGGGATGGTTCGGTCGGAAGGAATTGTTCTAGTGCTGCATCTCTAAATAAAAAGAGTAAACTTAGGACAAGACCACCCTGTTCAATATCCCCCAGAAATAAACAATAATAAAATCTGCGGCTGCTGGAAATCCAGAGTAACACGCGCAATGTGCTGAGGAACTCAGCACGGTAGGCAGAATCTGTACATGCCCGGCAACGAAGGTGGTGTTCTGGGCTTCCTTCATCACACCAGTAGCCTCCTCACAGTTTTCACTACTGTCAGTCCAGGGTGGAGACTCGAGGGTACCTTCACACACAGGTGTAGAAATGTTCTTCATTGCTATTTCTTTAACCGTTTTGTTTTACCAGTCAGGGCTGTTAGCCGAATCTGGAGAACCGGTGGACCACTCTTAGTCTGTCCTCTACCCTTTGACCTGTTAGCTTTGTGTGACCCTACCAAGAGGGTCATGCAGTGGAATACCCAGGTACCCCTGCATCTCAGACCTATGCAATCTTTAGAGACAGGCAGTTTGATCTAACAGGTCTGTACTCGCAGGAATGTCAAACACTCGAGGACTTGCATTTAACGCAAGAGGGGATAGTTTAAGGGAGATGTGTGGGGCAAGTTTATTACATAGAAAGTGTTAGATGCTTGGAATGGGCTGCCAGCAGATACTGTGATTCAGAGCCAGATTTGTTTGTCACATGTAGATCGAAACATGAAGTAAAATACAACCTGCTGGGGACAGCCCACAAGCACCGCATGGAATCCGGCGTCAACACAGTGTTCGGCAGAGCAACACAGGCAACAAAACATCAGCAACAGCAAAACACGCTCCTTTCCTCACTCCCTCCCACCCGCCCCCAGCCACGGGCAGCCGGCCAGCCTCCGGGGCAGCCCTCCAGCTCCAGGGCAGTCCTCCAGCCTCCCGGGCAGCCCTCCAGCCTCCAGTCTTGGGCCGTTGGGCTTCGACTTGTGGACTGCCAATCAACCTTTGGGCTTCATTCTTTGGTATCGACCCCCACCCCCCCCCCGACTCGCTGATGACAGGACCCCGAATTCCAGGTTCGAACTCTCGGCACGTTGACTGGCCACCCCTTGCATCACCTGCACGCACAGACTCCGTGGCATTTAAGGGGCTATTAGATAGGCAGGTGAAGAGGAGGGAAGGGAATTGCGTGCAGGCACAGATATGGTCAGCTGAAAAATGTGTTCTTGCGCTGAACTGTTCTACATCTTAGTGATTCTAGTGGCATTCAAAGTTCAGAGTAGGTTTATTATTAAAGTGACTAAAGCCAATGTCGGTGAGGTCAACCATGGGTGTTGTCCAGTCTGCCTAGATACGCAAGTTTGGGCAGCACAATATGGAGAGCAAACTGTTGCCCATGTAGCAAGCTCCCCCTCTCCACGCAGCTGATGAGCACAGCAGGAGTTGCTGGTCAGTGCTGAACTCAATGTGGGACTGCCCTCAGGACTCTGGCTCCAGATTTTTCCCTCGGGGTTTACTCCCAAAGCCTTCCCCATGAGTGGGTATAGCCGCAAGGCAGCGGAGGTTTGACATCAGAGTTTTCCTTCGTCTAGATGAGCTGCCAACCACGGCTGACGAGCCCCACCTGCACGGAGCAGCTGGTTTTAAGGCGCCAGAAGCTGCCTTCTCCTGTCAGTAGAAACAGTTCTGTCAAGCTTAGTAGCTAAGCCATACATGAAGGTTAGGAGCTGGACTTGGTTGTCAGAGACTATTTGAGGTACATGGCATTGGGAACATTTAATGGGTAGTGGGAGCTTTTCCCCATTGCCACCCCCGACTATAACAAACTAAAGGAACCAATATCAAAGTACATACATCTCAATGTAAGTTTGCCATGATGGAATGGTGGAGCAGACTTGATGGGCCAAGTGGCCTAATACTGCCCCTATGTCTTGTGTCACCACATACTACCGTGAGATTAATTTTCTTGCAGGCATTTATAGGAAAATAATGAAATACAACAGAATTTATGTTAAACTACAATAAATAAAAATTTGCAAAAGATGTGCAAAGGATGAATGGTGCAAATAATAATAAACTGTAAATAATACTGATTTTAAGAGGCCTTGAGAGTGAGTTTACAGATTGTGGAATCAGGTCAGTGAGTGAAGTTATCCACACTGGCCCCGGAGCTTGATGACTGTTTCTGAACCAGGTGGTTTGGGACTTTACCTCCTGCACGATGCTAGTAGTATCGAGGAAAGAGCATATATTTGTTTTGCTCCTCTCATCGGCCGAGAAGGGGTCAGAAAAGGGGTGAGTCCCTACAATAATGAAAGTGCAGCGAGCCGGGAGTGCTTCAAAGGCGGTGGTTCCGATCGGCTCTGCCTGCTGCCTTTGATGTCCCCACGCGTCACGGGAGCGGTGTGATCGGCTCGGCTCCGCTCGGCCTGAAGGAAGCTCTGGGAGAATGGGAGAGTGGGAGAGTGGGAAGCGGCGGCCAGGAGCCGAGCCAGACTGTGAGGCAGCGGGGGGAGGGTCAGCGCTGCTAGAGCACTAATGACTCCCAGCAGTGCCGGAGAAGCCAGACTTTGTGGAGCCGAGAGTGAACTTATTGGAATACCGAAAAGCTCCGTGTCTTCCCCTCTTCCTGTGCTCGCCAGCCATTTGTTCTCCCAGAGTTGGATTCATCATCAGCAGACCACACTGTCCAAGAGTGAAAGAACGGGGTGGGTCATGGGTGGTGTGAGGGGGGTGGGGGCGTCGAGGGGAAACAAGAACAGCCTGACAATAAATCTCTCTCTCGCAGAACAAGGGATTTTGATGGAATTTGAAACTGGAGGGCTGGGAAAGAAATCAACTAATGCCTTATTCTTCCGATTATTGGAGATTCAGACTTAAAAACTGAACAGCAGTAAAGTGAAGAAATTCAGGGAAGACTGGTGATTATCATCATTAGTAACAGTTAATTTTTGCAAACTTTTATTTGGATTCAGTTCTTTTTTTCCTAAATCCTTTGGCCAGACCTCTTCATCAACAAGATATTCTTTGTGCTACCGTATCAAATTCTGTCGATAATCGTCTTACAAGGCCACGTTGGCAGTTCTGTTTAATCAGGTCGAACGCTTAAAGTGTGGAAACAGGCCCTTCAACCCATTACTTCAGTACTAGCCATCAAACACCCATCTACAGACATCCCAGAATCAGGTTTATTATCACTGGCATACGTTGTGAAATTTGTTGTTTTGCAGCAGCGGTACAGAGCAAGACATAAAAAAACTATAAATTACAGTAAGAAATGTATATTAAAAAAAAGAGTCAGAACACTACAGCACAGCAACAGGCACTTTGGCCTATCTAATCCGTTTTGCCATACCAAGCTGTTGTGCATCGTTTAAAAATTGGTAAGGAACTATGGAATGTGCCAAATTTCTTTAGCCTTCTGAGGAAGAATTGGCCTTGGTGAGGTTTTTTTGACTGTGACGTCAGTGTGGTTGGATCAGAGCAGGCTCTTGCTGATGTTCATCTTGATAATCAAGGTAGAATGAAAATGTACCCTGGTGCCACTTCACTGTACCAGTTTCAGGCATATGCTGGGTAGAATTATCAAGGCCTCAGCTTTTCCAGGTAGAACATAGAATATTGCAGCAACAGTATATGATCTTCGGCCCACAACGTTGTGCCAGCCTTATAACCTACTCTAAGATCAATCAATCCCACTGCTATCTGTAAGGAGTCTGTACGTTCTATCCTCCGTTTTATTCTGGCATCTTCCCCCTTCCATCTCATTCCTGAAGAAGGGTCTCGGCCCAATATGTCAATTGTCTATTCATTTCCATAGATGCTGCCTGACCTCCTGAGTTCCTCCAGCATTTAGTGTGTGTTGCTTTGGATTTTCAGCATCAGCAGGCTTTCTTGTGTACGTTCTTCCTGTGGCCACACGAGTTTCCCCCAGATTCTCCGGATTCCTCCCACATTCCAAAGATGTACAGGTGAGGGGTACAAGTTGGTGCTGGAAGCATGGTGACCCACTTGTGGGCTGCCACCAGCACACCCTCGGACTGTGTTGGTCATTGATGCAAAGGACACATTTCATTGTGTATTTCGATGTACATGTGACAAATAAAGCTAATCTTTTAAGTTTATCGCGTTTGTTTGGCAACTTTTCCCTGATGGGGTTTGAACTTGCATCACTCTGTCTCGGTAACCAGTGTAGAGAAGATGAATTGGGGAGCACAGTGCCAGGAATCTACGTTGCCCTCCTGTGGCAAGTGGAATGAGTGCTTGAACATTCAAAGGGGATGTAAATGTGCCCTTTTTAGTCCACGTGTGATACATGCTCTGACCATGAGACTGGGGGGACTCCCAACATAACAGAGGTTAGAGCGACTGTTAGAGTTACAGTTCAGGGCATCAAAGTTCAGAGTTCAATTCCGCCACTGTTTGTAAAGAGATTGTACGCTCTCCCAGTGAACGCGTGTGTTTCATCTGGGTGCTCTGCTTTCCTTCCACATTCCAAAGACATACTAGTTAATTGGTCATTGTAAATTGTCCCGTGATCGGGTTGGGGTTAACTAGCTGGGTTACTGGGCGGTGTGGCTCGTTGGGCCACAAGGCCCTGTTCTGTGCTTGATCTTTAAATAAAATAAATAAATAGCTTCTGAAGCTTGCAATGTGAAGTTAACATTTAGCGTTATGTCTACAAGTGGGAGGTTCTGAACCAATGGGACACAGATCAGGGAGAACAGTCATTTAAAGCTGAGGTGTGTAGGAACTAGAGGGCACAGGTTAAAGGTGAGGGGGCATAAATTTAAAGAGGATCTGAGGAGTAGGTTCTTTGCACAGTGTTTGAAAGGGTAAATATTATTTGTCACACGTATATCATACAGTGAATTGTGCTGCATGCTTCGACGACCAACGCAGCCTGAGGATGAGCTGGGGGCGGCCCGCAAGTGTTGCCTGCTTCTGGCGCCAACATAGCGCGTCTGCAACTTACTCGCTCTACCTTGTACTGTACCTCTTTGGAAACTGGAGCATCCGGAGGAAACCCACGTGGCCATGGGGAGATCTTACAAGCTCTGTACAGACAGTAGCAGGAATGGAGCCCTGATTGCTGGCATTGCTAAGCGTACGCTAGCACGCCTAGCACGATAAGATGGACTCTTGAAGCCATAATCCACCTTGCTATGACTTTACACATTGTTTACCTGCACTGCACTTTCTCTGTAGCTTTGTTCCACATTCTATTATTGTTTTAACTTATTCTAGCTCAATGCACTGTATAATGATCTGATCTGTAGAAATAGTATGCAAGACAAGCTTTTCACTGTATCTTGGTATATGTGACAATAATAAACCAATACCAAAAGGCATTAACGTAGACCAGGGGTTCTCAACCTATTTTATGCTATGAACCCCTACCATTAAGCGAGGAGCAGACTGATGGTCAGAATGGACGTGGTGAATTATAGCTCCCCTTTCTCTCTGTCATGTTTCCCTAATTCTATGATTTTCTTGAGAAGGATCAGAACAAGATTGGCAACATTTACAAATAATCATTTTTATATCCAATCAATGCAATTTTTATTGAAATCTTTAAGAGGGAGATCAGCGGGGAAGAACTCTCTGTACTCTTATTAAAAAAAAGATAACAGAAGTGAATGGCCCAGATGCACAGCACCAGTCCAGCTCAAGAGGGGCATGGTCGGGAATGTTGATCTTGGAAGGAGAGTGCTGCAATGTCGCTGAGAGCAGTCTTTGTGCCACCGCCACTGAGTCATTGACTTGGTAATTCAGGGCACGCAAAGATACAGCGGAGGTGCTCTTAAAGCGAAGTGCTGTCCATGGTAAAATGATTGGAGTTCAAAAGGGGCATGACGATATCTGGGCAAAGTCTATGGCAGATCCAGATCTATTTAACATCATCTTCTGTTTGCCGGCCTTTTAAGTGACGCAGTGTGAATGTTAAACTGATGGACGCCAAGCACAAATCCTTCTTTTCATCTGGGTCCCTTTCACCCTCGTCCACCTCTGTCATGCACGTATCCTGCTTTAACTATTCATCGCTCCACCCCTTCCCCTATTCTGATTGCTTCCACTCCTGAGGCTCATTTACTGATGAGGTAAATGCAATAGAAATGCAAATTAACTTTGTTGCTATTTTGCATACATCTCAAAGTTTCAAAGTACATTTATTGTCAAAGTATGCATACTTGGGACTGCACGGTAATGTCGTGGTTAGCACAATGCTTTACAGTACAGCCGACCCAGGGTCATTTCCTGTTGCTGACTGTCAGGAGTCTGCACGTTCTCCCTGTGACCGCGTGGGTTTCCTCTGGGTGCTCTGGTTTCCTTCCATAGTCCTAGGTGTACTGGTTGGTAGGTTAATTGTTCATTTTAAATTGTCCCGCGGTTAGGCTAGGATTAAATCGGCGGGAATTGCTGGGTGCCGTGGCTTAAAGGGCCAGAAAGGCCTGTTGCCTGAAGTATCTCAATAAAATAAATAAATGTACTTACTCGAGATTCGCTTTCTTGCAGACAGCCACAAAACAAAGAAACACCATTCAACTTGTTTAAAGGAAACCCCCACACAATGAGACAATCAGATGTTGGAGTGGGGCGGGGGAAGAACATCTCAAGATTTAATTTGTTTTATTCAGAGATACAGCCCAGTAACAGGCCCTTCCTGCAGATGCTGGTAATCTTCAGCAACACACGCACAGAAAGGATTCCTCCCACAGTCCAAAGACGAGACAGTTAGAAGGTTTAGGCTAAGGCCTCTCCCATGCTGTATCTCTAAATAAAATGAAATAAATGCTGCAAGAACTCAAAAAGATCAGGCAACATCTATGGAAGGGAATAAACAGTTGATGTTTCGGGCTAAGACCCTTTCTGATGAAGAGTATCATGAAGAGATGAAATCAGCAATGATTGAAGGGCTCGATGGGCTTACCTACACACTTAATTCCTGCCTGTTACACTGCTGATGTTTAGGCCAGCAATGAAGGTCCTCTGGCTTTCTTCATCGCCTCAGCAGCTTCCTCTCGGTTTTCACTACTGTGAGTCGCACGTTTCTTGGATGGAGACTCAGGAATACCATCGCACTCAGGTGTAGAAGGATTCTTCATTGCTGCTTCGTAGCAATTTTGTTTTACCAGCCAGGGTTTAGCTCTGAGCTGGACCCCTGCAGCTGGAGGACCAGTGGACTACTGGCATCTACTCTTTGACCTGTTTGGCATGGGTAACCCTACCACGAGCCAAAGCATAAAGTCCTGACCCCAGCCAACATATGTAGCTCAACAGGTCATTGAGGCATGCAGGCTTTGAAGCCGTGACAAGGTTCTAGTTCCCCTGGAGGAAATTTGATAAGTAGAATGGCCTGCGTTAGTAAATGCTAAGGAATGTTGATGAATAGAGAGTCTCGGGTGTACAAGTCCATGGTTCCCAGGAAGTGGCAATGCAGGTGGGCATGTTGGTGAAGAAGGGATCTGATGCACCTACTTTCATAAGCTGGGAGATAGAATGCAAGAATTGTGTGTCATGTTGTAACTTTTAAAAAAAAAACTGAGGGTGCACTTATACAGTAGTATTATAAGTACAGAATTAGAAACATAGAAATCCTACAGCTCAATACAGGTCCTTTGACCCACAAAGCTGTGCTGAACATGTCCTTACCTGAGAAATTACCTAGGGTTACCCATAGCCCTCTATTTTTCTGAGCTTCATATACCTGTCCAGGAGTGTCTTAAAAGACCCTATCGTATCCACCTCCACCACCGTTGCCAGCAGCCCATTCCACGCACTCACCACTCTCTGCGTTAAAAAAACTTACCTCTGATATCTCCTTACCCCCGATATTGCGGTGCTTGTATTCAAAAAGCAGTGATTTTGGCACTGATAGTGGGCGAGAAAGTCAATTCAGAACCGCTTTGCTCTCTGCGGTTTCAAGATTTCAGACTTGGAGATGCCAGGATCGGCCAGAAGTGAAAATGAAACCATTTCACTACTTCAACAGGTTAGCACTACGAAGAGTTTGAAGGTATTGACAATCATTTTGAATGTGACAATGCAAATGAATATT
The DNA here is from genome assembly GCF_963921235.1 of Mobula hypostoma. Taxonomy (NCBI): domain Eukaryota; kingdom Metazoa; phylum Chordata; class Chondrichthyes; order Myliobatiformes; family Myliobatidae; genus Mobula; species Mobula hypostoma. Next base: position 173,910,100 of record NC_086098.1, read on the forward strand.
TGCAGGATGTAATCATCAAAAGCATTCTATGAAGGCAGTAATGAAACTTCCATGAAACTTCAGCGAATTAGGGCAGCGTTTAATTGGGCCAAAATGTACTGGTTGCAATGAGTCCCAATTAACCAGAAACCACTGTACATGTAATTGTGTATGGTGAATAAAGTTGATCCTTGGCTGTGTTGGAGAGAGTGCAGAGGAGATTCATTTGGGTGTTGCCGAGAATGGGGGATTTTGGTTATGGAGAAAGATGGGGTAGGATGGGCTTGTTTTCCTTGGAGTGAAGTGGCAAGGAGTATGTGTCGGAGCAAGGAAAATTATGAGAAGCATAGATTGATTTATTCATATGTTACGTGCCATGTTTTATGACGTGGTCGATCGTGGCCTTTCCATGATCAAGATTGTTCTTGGCAAATTTTCTACGGAAGTGGTTTACCATTGCCGCCTTCTGAGCAGTGTCTTTACAAGATGGGTGACCCCAGCCATTATCAATACTCTTTAGAGATCGTCTGTCTGGCGTCAGTGGTTGCATAACCAGGACTTGTGATATGCACCAGCTGCTCATACGACCATCCACCACCTGCTCCCATGGCTTCACATGACCTTGATCAGCAGGGGTGGGGCTGGGATTAAACAGGTGGTACACCTTGCCCAAGAGTGACCTGCAGGCTAGTGGCAGGCAGGAGGGCCTTACACCTCCTTTGGTAGAGACATATCTCCACCTTGCCATCCATCAAATTGATTGATAGTCAAATTCTTCCTCTCACGTCATGAACAATAGGCATAGATTTAAGATAAGAGAAAGGAATTTGAAAAGGGGATCTGTGGGGTAAATAGGGAACAAGATCGACATGAAAGTCAAAGTCAAAATATTTACAACAGTTCACCAGAATAAGTCTGTTAGTCTGTTCTAAAGACTAGACCTGCTTAACCCCCTGATTAGGGTCATGAAGCCATGGGAGCAGGTGGTGGACCATAAAGGGAAAATGGAGGGTGATGTGGGAGGGAAGGGTTAGATTGATCTTGGAGTAGGTTAAAGGGCTGGCACAGCATTGTGGGCAGAAGGGCCTGTACTGTGTTCTATCGTTATATGTTTTGTGTTCTAAATGTGGAGGTGCTGTTCCACAGTGATCCAGTGCATGGGCTCTTCAGGGTAGAGGGCCTTGCTGGCTATTTTGAAAATATGTTCATTCAAAAGACGTGGATGTCATTGGTAAGGCTTGTCTCTATTTGCATTGAACTGGGACTGAATCAGAGGGCAGTTCTGACTCAGTTACATTGCTCTAGGTCTGGGTCACATAAAAGCCCAGATGGGGTAATGAGGGCAGATCTCCTATGCAGAACCGGTAAGATAGAAATTCAGGGGTTTTCTGTTCACCATTACCAGTACTAACCACGGATTTGTAGAGTTATAGAGCACTGAAACAGGCCCTTCAGCCCAACTCGTCCATGGTAACCATGTTGTTACCATGGTAGCCTGAGTTGTTGACCTGAATTAGTCCTATTTGCCTGTGTTTGGCCTAAATTCCTCTGCACCACCGGTACCCAACCTGGGGTCCATGGCATCAAAAAGGTTGGGAACCTCTGCTCCACCCCTTTCCTTTCCATATACCTGTCTAAATGTTTTTTTTTAAATATAATTGTCCCCATTTCTACCTGCTCATTCCACAGACTCACCAACTTTGCTGTGAAATGTGTCACTTGCCTGTCAAGGACCAGCACAGTCCAAGGACGTGCTGCAAGCAGCCCTCAAGTGTTGTCATTCCTCTGAAGCCAACATAACATGCCCACAAATTAACCCTAAGGTGTACGTCTGTGGACTGTGGGAGGAAACCAGTGCACCCAGAGGTAACCCAGGTGGCCACGGGGAGAATGTACAAATCCCTTACAGGCAACAGTGGGAATTGAACCCTGATCGCTGGTGATGTAAAGCGTTAAGCTAACTGCTATGCTACCATGCTGCCCTCTTAGATTTAAAGTGAGAGGGAAGGATTTATTTTATTTAGCGATACACCACAGAATAGGCCCTTCTGGTCCTCCGAACCATGCCACCCAGTGACCCCCGACAACCCCGATTTAACTCGAATCTAATCATGGGACAATTTACAATGACTAATTAACCCACCTGGGTTTAAATCTAAGCCCTCTAATTTTAGACTCCCCTAGCCTGGGGAAAAGACCATTCACTTTATGTATGCCCCTCAGGATTTGACGTAACTCCATGAAGTCACCCCTCAGCTTCCTACGCACCGGGGAAATAGACATAGCCTATTCAATCTCTTTGTAACTCAAGCACCCCACAGTCGGTAACATCCATGCGGATTTTTTCTGCACCTGACCTGTACCAGCTTAGTGTCGATCTTCGTGTGAAATTCTGTGGGAGAAGTCTTTGCTACATTATGAGCGCAGTATAGGTTGATGCCTGAGGCATTTAGCAGGCCTCAGGAGCGGGAGGCTCTGATGATTTCTAAAAACGCAAACAACAGGAATTCTGCAGATGCTGGAAATTCAAGCAACACACATAAAAGTTGCTGGTGAATGCAGCAGGCCAGGCAGCATCTCTAGGAAGAGATGCAGTCGACGTTTCAGGCCGAGACCCTTCGTCAGGAAATTCTGTTAGTTTTTCTTGGTTCCACTTTGGACTGGATAGGGAGTTAGAAGGTTCAAACCTTGCATTAATTTCCATAGATGCTGCCTGAGACCTGCTGATTGCTCCAGCATTTTGTGTGTGCTTTCCTACATTCCTATTGGAGGAGCAGGGGTATCCTGTGAGTCCAGTGCTCTTTTTTTGTCCCCTGTGCCCTACAGTACTGTGTGCACTTTTCCCATATTACCAGCCCCCCCCCCCCCAATCCACTGAGCACATTTACACAAAATGTTGTTGCAGGAGAGCAGCATCCATTATCAAGAACCCCCACCATACAGGCCATGCTTTTATCTCATTACCACCATCAGGCAGAAGGTATGGGCGCCTGAGGTGCCACACCACCAGGTTCAGGAACAGTTATTAACCTTCAGCCATCAGGCTCCTGAACCAGGGTGGATAACATCACTCACTTTAACACTGAAGTGATTCCACAATCTATGGACTCACTTTCTCAGTGTATTACTTAGAGTCATGGAAAAGTACAACACAGAAACAGGCCCTTTGGCCCATCTAGTCTGTGCCAAACCATTTAAGCTTCTGCTACTCACTTCGACCTATACCAGAACCATAACCCTCCGTACTCTTACCATCCATGTACCTATCCAAACTTATCTTAAACATTGAAATCAAGCTCTCATGCACCACTTGTGCTGGCAGCTCATTCCACACTCTCATGACCTCTGAGTGAAGAAGTTTCCCCTCATGCTCTGCTTAAACATCTCACCTTTCACCATTGACTTTTAGTTGTCATCCCACCCAACCTCAGTGGAGAAAGCTTGCTTGCATTTACCCTATCTATACCCCTCAGAATTTTGTATACTGTTCCTCTGTTAGATCTCCTCTCGATCTTCTGCGCTCCAAGGAATAAAGTCCTAACCTATTCGTTCTTTCCTTATAACTCATTTAATTATTACTTTTTCTTTTTATATTTGCATAATTTGTCACTTTTTGCACATTGGTTGTCTGTCTTTGTGTGTAGTTTTTTGTTGATTCTGTTGTGTTCTTTGAATACACCGTGAATGCCCACATGAAGATGAATCTCAGGGTCATATATGTACTTTGATAATAAATTTACTTTGAACTAATCCCACCTTGTCCGAAATGAGGAATTAAAATCCTCTGGACCCCAAAGAGTACTCGCAGAAACCAGGAGCCCTGTCTTACACCAGTCAGCGAGACTGAGCAGCCTACAGTTTTAAAATAATGCTGAGGGAAAGAGGAAACTGATTTGGAATTACTTCAGCAGTTCATTCATTTGTTCTGTGCGTATCGCCGAGGCAGTTTTGCAGACAGCCACAAGGAATGAATCCATCTGAAAATGAGGTTAATATGTTAAAGGAATCAACGTCTAGACTCCAGGGCTGATTGGCCAAGGCTTTATGGAAGGGGGCATGTCTTTAGTGACGTCACTGTGAAGGAGGCTTGAAATGAAATGTATTTGTGACGAGGCAGACGGGGCCATATGAAACTGGTCACTCCAGCTACACACAGAATTCCATCTGGACTCCATCTGCTCAGCATGGGCCAAGCCTCTGATTTTTAAAGGGAAGGAGGAGGAGGGGAAAACAAGAAAGGAGATTTTTTTTTTGGTGGGGGGAAGAGGAGTCTGCTGCTTGGTTCCCAATGGCTCACAGATGTGGGAGTTTGAACACATGCTCAACATATGTAGGGGAGGAAGGAGGAGAGCTGGGAATAAGACTGCTTTGAGGAATGAAACCAGGAGATGAGAAGCGGGTCACCTCTTCCTAGACCTCCAGCAATCCAGAGGAGTATCTTGACATTTTAAGATCTGTCTTTTGGGGACCCAACTGGAGCAAGGTAAGTCTGTGGCACCTGAGGGAGATATATCTCCTTCAGCGTGGAGATGCTTTATCTGGAGAAAAACATTACATAAATCTAGCAGTATTAGCTGCATTCATAAATTATAACAATGGAGTTCTGGAATACTTGTGCATGAGGTGTGCGTATACGTACTGCTGTATTGTGGATCCTAATTAAATCTCTCTCTATATTCTAATCATTTGATGGATGGAAAGGGGTTGTGAAGTGCGCAGGAAAGCTTAATGAGGAATGGATTTCTCTGCTGCTCCCACCCTGACAGAGGAGGGTTCCCAGTGACCGAGCATGGTGGAGAGAGTCTGCCCGGTGTGTGTGTGTGTATGTGTGTGTGTGAAGTAAGCTTCCCCCTGCCTCCCGTTCACCACCCCTGCCCTCACTCTCACCTATTGGCCCCCCCCCCCGTTGCATCCTTGGCTTCAGCCGTCAGTTAGGGGGTCAGAGGTGTTGGTGGTCGCTGGTAGGGAAGGAAAAACTATAAACGTGCCCAAGCATTGGCTGTGAGGCAGTTCTTCAGCCCAGAGAATTTTCAATTTCCCCTTTATTTTAAATTTTTGTATTTTTGTCACCGATGCTTTGATGAGGTGTGGTAGTGTGTGAGGGGGAAGTCGTCCGCTTGAAGTGAGTAAAGGCTCCCTCCGCTTTGGAGCCTCTGCCCTTCTGAAGTTTGGATAAGCCTCGAGCCCTGTGATGCCAGGTCTGTTGCTGGTGCTGCTGATACCAAGGGTTATCTGGGCTGAAGTGGCAGCATTCTTTTGCACTGTGTGATTTTTCTGGTGGTGTCTGGAGTTTAAGCTAGGCCGAGGTCTGTTCCCAGCTCACTCGGGTCGGGCAGGGGACAAGGTGGGGGGTTTACTGCATAGTGCTCTGCAGAAACCCGACTATAATTTTTTTACAATCTTACATAAAATGCTGGAGGAACTCAGCAGGTCAGGCAGCATCTGTGGAGACAAATAAAGAGTTGACATTTTGGGCTGGAACCCTTCATCAGGACTGGAAAGAAATGGGGAAGAAGCCAGAATAAGAAGGTGGGGGAAGGGACAGGAGTTCAAGCCAGCAGTTGATCAGCGAGACCAGTGTGAGGGAAGCCTGGTTCACCCACCACCTTCCAGCTTGTAGTCCTTTCCCCTTCACCCACTTTCTTACTCCCTCAGTTTCTATCATTCACCTACACTCATAGGGCAATTTACAGAGGCCTAATGTGGTGGCCTAATTCTGCTCCTATGTCCTTATGGTCGTACACCTAGTCTCACATTTTGCTGAGTGTCACACATCACAGAAACAGACCCTTTGGCCCATCATATTTTTGATCAGGATCCCAGCATATGCAGTCTCTTGTGTCCCTAGAAACCTGTACTCAACGCAATCCCAGCAATGTGATAATGCCATTTGTTTGTTTATCGATTGATTGAGATACAGCGCAGAACATGTCCTTCCAGCCTGTTGAGCCCCCAGTTTATTCCTGGAGTAATTCATGGAACAATTACACACGGTCATGGGGAGAACATACAAACTCCTTACAGGTAGTGCTGGGAACTGAACCCGAGTCACCTGCACGGTAAGGCATTGTGCTAACCACTACGCTACTGTGCTTTCCCGTCAACTCTCATCGACTTAGCAAGGGCAATTTACAGAGGCCAGTTAACCTACCTCTAGTCTCCCATTTTGCATATGGTCATACAGCATGGGAATGGGCCCTTCAGCCCATTGAATCTGTGCCTGTCACCAGGAACATCTATGGGAAACCCACGTGGGCAGGCGGAGTGCTTGCAAACTCCACCCAGGTATTGAACCCCGCTGGAGCTGGCAGGTAGCAGCTGTCCTGGCTGCCCTCTCTGAGGGCCCGCTGCCTCGCAACTCCAGCAACCTGCGTTCAATCCCCATCTCCATAACCGTCTGTGTGGAGTTTGCAAAATCTTCCCATGACGGTGTGGGATTTCCCCAGGTGGTCTGGATTCCTTCCATTTTCCAAAGACATGCAGGTTGGTAGGTAAGATGGCCATGCAAATTGCCCCTAGTGTGTAGGTGAGTGGGACAGTATCGGGAGGAGTGATGGTACTGTGGAGAAAATGAAATAGGATTAGTGTAACAGTGATGTGAATGGGTGCCTAGTGACTGGCGTTGACTTAATAACTTAAGGGCTTGTTTTCTGAGCTTAACTCGTCATCTCATGTTCTCAATATTTATTGCCTATTTATTTTTATTTTTTCTCAGCTCAAGCTGGTAAAACCTGAGGTACAGGCAGAGCGAACCACACTAATTTATCAATTGCTAGGAACTTTCGGACTGTTCTGGTGGTGTTTAGTACTGCAGCTTTCTGAAGGTTTACATAAATATTACAGTGTAGACCTAATTGTTTAATTCTATCGTGTAGTGACTTTAGGATGATACCAGTTGTAGATATTACTATTGGGACAATGTATATCTAGTTCATGTTCCATAGTCTTTCAATTTCCTCTTTTAATTCAGCACATTTTTGGTGTTTTTCACTTAATGATTTTTGTATGTTATGTGTGTTTAGAATGGCTATATCTATTGTTCTTGTTTATTTATCCTGTATTATTATATCTATTATTATTATTACTTTTTTTTGTTTCTGTAATGGCACAGTTTGTTGTGTTTTGCACATTGGCAGTTTGTCTTGCTATGTGCAATCTTTCATTGATTCTATCGTGATTCTTCGTATTTTCTGTGACTGCCCACAAGAAAACGAATCTCAGGGTTGTATATGGTGGCATATATGTACTATGATAATAAATTTACTTTGAACTTTGTATTATCCTTTGACATCTTGTATTCATGTTTCTACAAACAAAATGGAGGCACAAGAGACTGCAGATGCTGGAATCTGGAGCAAGAAAAATGCGCATCTGAAAGAGCTCAGTGGGTCAGGCAGCGTCTGTGGAAGGGAATGGACAGTCAATGTTTCAAGTCCAGATGAAGGGGGTTGACTCAACAGTGATTGTCTATTTCCCTCCACAGATGTTGCCCGACTCACTGAATTCCTTCAGCTGTTGTTAGTAACTGGAGTTAATGGGCTTCTGAGAGAGAGGGAGAGTAAGATGTAGGGATCCTGGGAAATAATGGGTGTTGGGGGGGGTGAAAGAATGGGTTCGATGGGATTGCTGCCTTAGGATTGGTATAGACAAGTTCTGGTTCAAGTTTATTGTCATTTAACCGTATAGGTGTATACGGCCAAATGGAACAATGTTCCTCCGGACCAAGGTGCACAACACAGTACGGATAACTCTCACACTACACATAAAGTAATATTACCACTAATAAGTGAGCGAACAATAAAACATATTCCAGAAGACCCAGTAGGCTGAAACGCTGCGTGTGTCAGTATATGTACAAAGACGTTGCCAGAAAGCCGAGACCAACAGGTCATGGTGCGCTGCTCCGTAGACAATGCATTCAGCTTCCTGATTGAGTCAGTTGGACTTGGTAATGTGAGAATATGCAAATAATCCCCCCGTGGCCAACAGCATACCTGCTGGAAACGTCCATGTTACATTCATCCTTCCGAGGAGTGCGAACAGCTGATTTGTAGGCGGGTGAGGCTTAATGTCACAAATGAAGAGCCTGACCTTTCCAAGGATGGCAGCCTAAAAGTGTCACAGGGAGGCGGGTGCCTGAAGGAGAGAAACCGTTAGGGCGAGTTCCCAACCTTTTTTAATGCCTGGAACCCATACCACTAACCGAGGGGTCTGTGGACTCCAGGTTGGGAACCCCGGTATCCCACAACACTCCGGCGGCACATTCCCACCATCCTTTGCTCTGGCCAGATTTCCAAACCGGCTCTCCACTCCATGTTGACAAATACAGTACTGTGCAAAAGTCTTGGCCAAACAGGTATATATGTATCTGTCTAAGACTTTTGCAGAGTACTGTAGGGAATTCTTACGTCATTCCTACTCGCACCCAGCCCTCACCTGGACCTACCTATCACCCACAAGCTCTATCACCACCCCTTCCCTCCATCTTTTGGATGCTGTCTGACCCTCTGAGCTGCTGCATTTTGTGTGTTGATCCAGACTTCCAGCATCTGCTGTCTCTTTTGTGTCTGTCATTTGGTTCTCTGACCCTTCTCCAGCATTCATCCAGATCATGCCAAGCTTCCACTTCATCTTCATTCTCTCATTTTCCCCATATCTCAAAAGTCCAAAAGACCATAACACGTAGAAGCAGAATTATGTCATTCGGCCCATCGAGTATGCTTCGCCATTCTATCAGGGCTGATTTATTGTCCCTCTCAACCCCATTCTCCTGCCTTCTCCTCATAACCTTTGACGCCCGGACTAACCAGGAACCTATCAACCTCGGCTTTAAATATACCCAATGACTTGGCCACCACAACCGTCTGTGGCAATGAATTCCACAGATTCACAACCTTCTGGCTAAAGAACTTCCTCCCAATCAAATTCCCCAGATTGACTGACTGACTTGCGGGAGAAATACAACGTAGTAACAGGCTTTTCCGGCCTGTGAGTGTGTGGAATTCATTGCCGCAGATGGCTCTGGAGTCCAGTTCATTGGGTATATTTAAAGTGGAGGTTAATAGGTTCTTAATTAGTAGGGGCATCAAAGGTTACAGGGAGAAGGCAGGAGTATGGAGTTGAGAGGGATAATAAATCAGCCACGATTGAATGGCGGAGTGGACTCAATGGGCCAAATGGCCTAATTCTGCTCCTATGTTCTATGCTCTTGTGGTCTAACAAAGCCAATGTGCGGATTTTAATGTGGGAAAATATTGAAAATACATCTCACCAGCAGATACCAAACAAGATTTGACACAGAGCCAATGAAGGACGGACTTGGCGGGCTAATCGACAGTTTGGTCAAAGGGTCATAAAGAATGTTTAAAAAAGGGACATGGAGAGGTGTTAGGTTGGAAGTTGCAGGAATTTGGATCTGGCAGCGAAGGACATGACAGCCAGTGGTTGAGTGTTGGAAAAGGGGTAGGAGACGGAGTTGTTCAGATGCCTGGGCAGTGGGGTGAGGGTGCAGGAGCAGTACCACCCTTAACTCTGGTGGGAAACAAGATAAGACCACAAGAGCAGAATTAGGCTATTTGGCCCATCGAGTCTGCTCCGCCTTTGCAACATGGTTAAGTTACCTTCCCTCTCAACTCCATTCTCCTGCTTTCTCCCCATAACCTTTGACACCCCGACTAATCAAGAAACTGTCAACCTCTGCATTGAATATACTCAATGAATTGGTCTCCACAGCCACCTGTGGCAATGAATTCACAGATTCACCACCCTCTGGCTAAAGAAATTACTCCTCACCTCTGTTCTAAAGGAACATCCCTCTCTTTTGAGGTTCTGCCCTTTGTTGTAAGGAGGACATGGAAGTTCATGGAAAGATCTTTTAAGAGACTCTCAGATAGGTACATTGGAGCTTGGAAAAATAAGAAGGCTATGAGGTAGATTAATTCTGGGCAGTTTCTAGAGTAGGTTACATGGTCGGCACAACATTGTAGGCCAAAGGGCCTGTAATGTGCTGTAGATTTCTATGTTTTATCTTAATCATGACTCTTCATGTATAAATATGTTAGCAGCCATGGTAGCATAGTGGTTAGCACACACTTTACAGCACTAGTGACCCGGGTTCAGTGAAGAGTTTGTATGTCCTCCCCATGACCGTGTGGGTTTCCTCCAGGTGATCTGGTTTCCTTCCAAATTTCAAAGACCTACGGGTTAATAGATGAATTGGTCACATGGGCCTAATTGTGTGGTGTGGGCTTGTTGGGCCAGAAGGGCCTGTTACTGTCCTGTATCTCTCAAAAGGGGTTCCCAACCCTTGCTTAGTGGGATTGGTCCATGGCATATAAAGAAAGTTGCGAACCCTTGCTCTAAATAATAGAAATAATGTCATGCAAGTGACCTACGTACACAAGAACATAAGCTAAATGCCAGTCCACACCTGATGATTCTATTGTTGAAGCTGATAGAAGGCATTCCATCTCTCTCCCTGGCATTAGGATAGGATTTTACAAGGGCTGAGATAACGAAAAGACACCTGTGAATTCTCACAAGCTAAGCTGATGATGTGCCAAAACATCTGCCTTTTCAGCAGATGTCAAAAATAAAGCAGTGCACTCATTTTACAGAAATAACTGGAGATTTTTTTTGTCAGTTTTGTCTGGTGGTGTCGGGATTCCTCCCTGATATCGTTAATACAGTAGAAAGAGCCTTCTTAAGTTGCTGCTGATGTGGCCTCATCTACACTGGTGGGACCTGCTGTAGATTGGGGGACTGCTTTGTTGAGCACTTCAGTTCCATTCACCAAAAGCAGAATTTCCCAGTGGCCAACCATTTTACTTCCTATCCCCATTCCTGTTCTGACACGTTAGTCCATGGTCTTCTCTTCTGCCACGATGAGACTATTCTCAGGGTGGGGAAGCAACACCTCATATTCTGTCTGGGTAGCCTCCAACTGGATGGCATGAACATTGCTTTCTCCAACTTCCAGCAATATTTTTTCCACTCTCCTTTCCCTCGTCTTTATTTCCTCACTCTGGCCTCTTACCTCTTCTCCTCACCTGCCTGTCACCTCCCCCGGTGTCCCTCCTCTTTTCCTTTCTCCCAAGGTCCACTCTCTTAACCCAATGCCTTTTCCATCTATTTTCCATCTATCGTCTCTCAACTTCTTACTTCATTCCCCCCCTCCCAAAATGTCGACTGTTATTCATTTCCATAGATGCTGCCTGATCTGCTTAGCTCCTCCAGAAATTGTTTGTGTTGCAATTAAGTACAAGAGTTGAGATATTATGAAGTTATAGGACATTGGTGAGGCCTGATTTACAGTATTGTGTGCAGTTCTGGTCACCTACCTACAGGTGAGATATTAATAAGCTTGAAAAAGTGCAGAGGATATTTACAAAGATGTTGCCGGGGCTTGAGGCCCTGAGTTATATGGAAAGGTTGAATAGGTTAGGACTTTATTTCCTGAAGCGTAGGAGAATAACGGAAAAATAGAGGCATACAAATTATGAGGGGTATAGATAGGGTAAAACAAAGCAGGCTATTTCCATTGCGGTTGGGTGAGACTAGAACTAGAGGTCATGTCTTAAAGGTGATAGGTGAAACATTTTAAGGGGAACTTGAGAGGGCTGTTCATTCAGAGAGTGGTAAGGGTGCGGTATAAGCTGCCAGTGGAAGTGGTGGATGTGGCTTCGATTTCAACATTTACGAGAAATTTAGATAGGTACATGGATGGGAGAGGTATGGAAGGCTATGGTCCAGATGTGAGACATTGGAAGTAGGCAGAATTACAGTTTGGCACAGGCTAGATGGGCTGAAGGGCCTGTTTCTGTGTTGGAATGCTCTATGATAAAGTTGAAATCACAGTTTATGAAGCTAGAAGAACTTACTTATTTGTTATGGAACAGGAGGAGGCCATTCAGCCCATCAGATCTGTACCAGCTCCCGGCAGAACAATCCCATCCAATCCTATTCTCTTTATTTACTTGTACCCTGACTAGTGATCTACAGGAGCCATTAACTACCAGCATGCCTTTGGGATGTAGGAGCAAACTGGGTAACCCCACAATCAAAATCATGGTATACATCGTGAAATTTGTTATTTTGCAGCAGCTATACATTGCAATACATAATAATAACTATAACTTACTTAATTTATATATATATATATATAATTTCTTATTGTAAGTAGTGCAAAAAGAGAGCAAAGAATAGTGAGGTAGTATACACGGGTTCATTGTCCATTCAGAAATCTGATGGTGGAGGGGAAGAAGTTGTTCCTAAGATGTTGAGTGTGTATCTTCAGACTACTGTACTTTAACCTTGATGGTAGTAATGAAAAGAGGGCATGTCCTGGGTGATGGGGTTCTTTAATGATCGATGCAGCCTTTTTGAGGCATTGCCTGAAAGGTCATGGGGAGAACAGGCATACTCCATACAGTTAGCACCCAAGGGCAGAATTGAGCCTGGCTCTCTGGACCTGTGAGGCAGTGGCTTTACTCCACTCTGTACTTCAGTGAAGTTGGTGTATGGGAAAATTCTCACCTCATCACCCAGGACTTTTCTTGCTACCTGACTTGGAAGTTTATCAAAGTTCATGCCGTCAAGTTGGAGGCTACCCAGACAAAATATGAGGGTGGAAATAATTCGGAAAATGTGTATCTCAGGTGGTTGATGGTTGTGTTGAGTTGTTCTCCGATCTTGGCAACTTACTTGCGGACATTTTGTCACCATGCGAGGAGATGTTGTCAGTGTGCTGTTGATTATGGTGTGTCTTCCGAATGCTTGGCCTCTGTATACTTCTCATTCAGCTGAATGGAGAATATGAGGTGTTGCTCCTCCAACCCGAGTGTAGCCTCATCACGGCAGTAGAGGAGGCCATGGACTGATATGCCGGAATGGGAAGTAGAATTAAAAGGGCTGGCCTTTGGAAAATCCCACCTTTTTGGAGCGAGTTGTTTTCTGAGGGACAATTGAGTAAATTGGGACCTCTATTCATTGGAGTTTAGAAATGTACACTCAGTCATTATTTTATTTGGATACCTCCTGTACCTAATAAAGTGGCCACTGAGTATTATTTGTGGTCTTCTGCTGCTGTAGCCCATCCACTTAAAGGCTCGACATTCAGAGATGCTCTTCTGCACACCACTGTTATAACACATGGTTGAGTTACTGTTGCCTTCCTGTCAACTTGAACAGTTTGGCTGTTCTCCTCTGACCCTCTCTTTCTAACAAGTTTTTGCCCACAGAACTGCTGCTCACTGGATGTTATTTTGTTTCTCACACCATCCCGTGTAAACTCTAGAGACTGTTGTGTGTGAAAATCCCAGGTGATCAGCGGTTTCTGAGGTACTCAAACCACCCCGCCTGGCACCAACAGTCATTCCGCAGTCAAAGTCACTTAGATCACATTTCCTCCCCATTCTGATTGGTCTGAACAACAACTGAACCTCTTGACCACGTCTGCATGCTCTATGCATTGAGTTGCAGCCACATGATTGGCTAATTAGATATTTGCATTAACGAGCTGGTGTGCAGGTGTACCTAATAAAATGGCCACTGAGTGTAGAGCTTGCATTTCTTAGGAGGCTTGAAAGATTAGATGCTGAGAGCGTGTCTGCTCATCATGGAATGTGGGACAGAGAGGCATAGTTCAAATTAAGGGGAGATGAAGAGGAATTTCCTTCTGAAGGTTGTTACATCGCCCTTTCAGAGCTCCTACAATAGAGAGGTGAGGAGACAGTGCCGTAGAATGCTTTCAAGGCTTGGATAGATTTCTGGATACATTAGAGTCAAGGGTTTACATGGGGAAATTGGAGAACAGATCGGCAGTGATCTTAGTGAATGACATAGCAGCCTCGAGAGGCTGTGTAGTGTACTCCTGTTTCTGTTACTTCTGTTCTCGTCGAGACCAGCGAGAGAGTGGCTGCTGTCGGCAGATCAGGCAGGAAGGCATATGAAGAATATTCAGGCAGCCCCGGTTGTGTGGCTGAGAATATTGTATAATGCGTATTAATTTGATGGTGAAGCGAGGCCATGCTGAATGACAGGACGTCTGCTGCTGCAACACGACAGATTGTGAGTGGGGATGTCCTGTTTTTTGTTCACGGCTTTGAGCTGCTTTTTAGATTCTCAATGCAAAGTGACCCTGGTTACCATCTGTCGCTCGCTCTGAACCCAGGGCCTGCTCAGAAATGTTTTATTTTGTTTTAATTGTCACACATCCCTTGTTGACGCTGTGTGTTTGTGAGGAAGATTCAGCGGTGAGGTGGAGGGGGGGAATGAGGTGGGGGTGGGGGCGTGCAGACAGGAACAAGCGTTCTGGAAGAGCTCGTCTGTGTTTGCAATACTGCCGCACCATTGAACTCAGAAGCATGGTGTGTGGGTGCTGCTTATTTTCAGAAAACATTTTGTTTTTTTGACTTTGCTAATTTGTCATACTTAGAATTTATTCTACTTTTGAATTGGGAATGAAAACCTTTTACCAAGCAGAACTGAGCAGCTCAGGCAGTGTGTCTGTGTGTGCACGCAAAAATGAATACATGTGTGTGCAATTTAATTTGTGTGTACATATACAGACAATATGCAGAAATAATGGGGTATATATGCAGACTAATGAACAAATTTATGCTGATCTTATACGTTTAATATTTCCACTCGTCAGGTTCTATAGCACATAAATTGGTGCCACGGTAGGGTAGCGGTTAGTGCGACGTGATTACAGCTGGCAGCTTTCCAGAGTTTGGGGTTCAATCCCGCTGCCGTCTATAAGCAGTCTCTGTACGTCCACCCCGTGGAATGTGTGGGCTTTCCCCAGGTCCTCTGGTTTCCTCCCACAGTCCAAAGATGTTCCGGGTAGGTCAATTGGCTGTTGTAAATTGTCCTGTGATTAATCAGGATTGTTGTAGGTTGCTGGGGTGGCAAGGCTCGAAGGGCCCTTTAGGCCTACACTGCGCTGTGGGCCCCACCTGTTTGACCATTCACTTGAACCCCTTCTGGCTGCATTAGGACCACATTCTTCCATTTTATTTATTGATTGATTGATACAGCATGGTACCAGGCCCTTCCAGCCCCATTACACCCTTGTGACCAATTATCTACAAATCACTAGCTCTAATCTGTACAATTTTGGACTGTGGGAGGAAACTGGAGCACCCGGAGAAAACCCCGTGGTCGCGGGGAGAACATACAAACTCCTTACAGGCAGTGGTGGGAATTGAACCTTACACACCCCTCCCCACATCTTTCTATTTTGTCGCCTTTTCCCTTTTCTTCCAGTCCTGAAGAAGGGCCTTGGCCCAAAACATCAACTATTCATCTCCATAGATGCTACCTGACCTGCAGAGTTCTTCCAGTATTTTGTGTGTATTGCGCTAGCTTATTTAAGTGTCTTTCTAACTATCTCTTAAACGTTCATTCGTACGTGCCAGGTCGTATGACATGGGTGATCATGGTCTTTCCATCACCATGATTGTTCTTGACAAATTTTTCTTCGAAGTGGTTTGCCATTTCCTTCTTCTGGGCAGTGTCTTTACGAGACGGGTGACCCCAGCCATTAACAATACTCTTCAGAGATTGTCTGCCCGGTGTCAGTGGTCACATAACCAGGATTTGTGATATCCACCACCTGCTCCCATGGCTTCACGTGACCCTGATCAGGGCAGGCTGAACTCGTGCTACACCTTGCCCGAGAGTGATAGTGAGGTCCAGATATCAACCACTCTCTTGTCCCCTTTAAGCTCCTTCTTCTCACCTTAAACCTACGCCATCTTGTTTTAGATATCCCTTCAGTGGGACAAAGATTTTGAGAGTCTATCCAATCCTTGTCTGTCGTAATTCTATGTACCGTCAGATCACCCTCAGCCTCGGTCGCTCCAGAAAAAACAAGACCGGCCTATCCAATCTCTCCCCAGAACTAAAGTCATCCTGCCCAGACAGCATACTGGTGAATTGTCTTTGCTCTTCATAGACATGGGAGATTCTGCAGATGCTGGACATCTTCAGCAACACACATGAAATGCTGGAGAAACTCAGCATGTCATGCGGCATCTGTGGAGTTGAATAAATAGTTGACGTTTCAGGCTGGGAACCTTATTACCTACCAACTTGCAATCCACCACCTTCTCCTCCCTTCTTATTCTGGCTGCTTCCCCCTTCCTTTCCAGTCCTGATGAAGGGTCTTGGTCTGAAATGTCAACTCTTTTTTTCCTCTCCATGGATGCTGCCTGACCTGCTGAGTTCAACCAGCATTTCGTGTGTCTTTGTTCTGTCTTCATACAATGATGTGTGTGTGTGTTTATGTCTGAATGCATTTACTTGGCTAAGCAAGGAAAGATTAGAGTATATTTTGAAGCTGCTAAGAGAGGTTCCGAGGCTGAGTAGTTTTTGAAGTAGGTTCTGTGGGCAAAACTTTCTGGCGGTGGAAAGCTCTTTGTAAAGTTCAGGAGGCAGGAGGGAACTCCCAATAAACAGGTGGGGGAGGGAGCGGTTGTCCCAGTACAAAGGGTCATAGACTTGGAGGTGGGGTGGTGGGGGCTAGGTGAGTATTTTGTTGGTGGTAGCATCGATGGAGGAGAGTGTATGTTGGGCAGGGAATGGATTGGACATGGAATTGGTCTCAGTAAGTGAGTGAAGGTGACTATAGTGGGCTGTTGATGGGGGGGAGTGTGAGAAGTGGGATGTGGGGTAATAGAGGGACAATTAATTGGAGGGAGAGCCAGAGGGTAGCAAACCTGTGGAATTTATTGCCCAAATACAGTGGAGGCCAAGTAATTTGGGTTTATTTAAAAGGGATTTTGATAGGTTCTTGATTAGTAAAGCATCTAAGGTTACAGGGAGAATGCAGGAGAGTGGGGTTGAGAGGGATGGTGGGACAGACTCAGTGAGCCTAATGGCCCAATTCTGCTCCTATATTTTGTGGAGTAGAGCGTGAAGTAATGATCAGGAACGTGGGGTGTTGTGGGCAGCCAGTGGGATGTTGGTGAGGGGATTGTATGGAGGGAAGTAGACCCTTGCTGGGATGATGAGACTGTGGAGTAAGATGTGGCTGAGGTATTAGTGGTTATCGGTGACGGTTCTATTCCCAGTCTGTGCCCTGATGGACATGACTGGAGCAGAATTAAATTCCTGGGAATGGGAGCATCTGGCTAAGTATTCTAGCCTGAACGCTAGCCCCTGGAGACATGTTGCAAAGTGGTAACCCATTGGGAAGGGAATTCAGTGGAAAGTGACACTTAGTTTCTGAATATTTAACCCTCATGACCACCCCTGGATGTTCCCCGTTAATAATTTATAAACCCTGTAATGACACTTGGACAATGGTGATGATGCCTGACGCATTCATTGGAAATCCCTCGCTGCTAGTTTAGCCACACTGATAAGCCATTTTAATTTCATCTGCAAAAATAGTGGGCTTGTGGACAAATCCACCAGGCATTGGCTGAGGTACCTCAGCGCTATTTCAAGGTCTTTTTATTTTGATATGCTTCCAGGCAGATCTCTTCTCCCCGGTTCCTGAGCAGCAGTGGGGTGGTGGGGATGGGGGGGTGGTGGTGCTGCAGCTTTGGTGGGAAGAAACCAGGAGGAGGGTGGGGAACAGGTTAATGATGATGACCAAAAAGGCGAGTGAGGAAAGCATTTTTAATTGAGCGATTTATTGTGAGCTGGATGTGTCGAGAGTGGAAGCAAAGTCACAGACCACAGAACAGTACATCCTGCGGCCTACAGTGTTGTGCTGAGCCAATGCAAATTAGTCGTCAGAAGGCCACCTAAACCAATCCCTTCTGCCTATACCGTTTCCTTTCCCCACATTCATGTGCCTAACTAAACATCTCTTAACCCCTACTGTTTGTGCCTCCACCTCCACAACAGGGCAATTATGAGTTATATAAACAGTGTTCGTGGTGGACAAGAAAATGGTGGTTTGTTCAGAGTTACCACAAGCAGGATGGACAGAATGGCCTCACACCCTTCTTTGACTTGGTATTCTATTGGCGGCATAGCATGTAGGTGTTAAGGTTGAAGCTTCAGTCTTTTTGCAAGCTGAGTATTCCAATTGATATTGGTCTATTATTGTCCCATGTACCAAGATACGGTGAAAAGCTTGCCTTGCATGCTGTTCATACAAATCAATCCATTACACCGTGCATTGAGCTAGATTAACTTGAGTTCTCACTCGTATATTGCAACCTATAGTGAAATGCATAGTTTGTGTCAGTGTCTGAAGAAGTTACAGGGAGAAGGCAAGAGGATGGGGCTGAGAGGGAAATGGTGGAGCAGACTTGATGGGCCAAATGGCCCAGATCTGTTCCTATATCTTATGGCCTTAAGTTCCTGGGAGTAGCCCACAAATGTCCCTGCTCTGCTGGCGCCTACATAGCATGCTCGCAATTCACTAATCTTGACTAACCGGTGTGTCTTTGGAATGTCGGATAAAACCCACGCAGTCTCGAGACAGCGGCAGGTTGCTGGTGCGGTAATAGCGTCACGCTAGCCACTCCGCTAATGCGGTTAAACGATAACAATGCATTGTAAAGTGTAAGAGCTACAGGGGGGAGAGCGGGTAAACAGCAAGATCACAATCAGGTAGATTGTGAGGTCAGGAGCCCGACTTGTTGTATCAGAGAAATGTTCAGCAGTCTGGTAACAGTGGAGTAGAAGCTATCCTTGAGCCTGGTGGTATGTGCTCTCCAGCCTTTGTATCTCCTGCCCAATGGGACAGGGGAGAAAAGAGAATATCTGGGATGGCTGGGGTCTTTGATTATGTCGACTGCTTTACTGATTCAGCGAGAAGTGTAGACAAAAGAACGGTAGTAGTGACCTCAGTCTAATCTTTCTGGGAATATTAACCATGTCCAGGTTTCCACTTTGAGCACAGTGTGTGATTCTTGGTGTTTTAGCTCAACTGAATCACCTCCAAGGCTGCAATGATTTGCCCCATGTACTCTGACCTGTCAGGAGTCCTGCTTTTAATCACTGGCCCAAGCTCTGGAATTCTCTCCTCCTTTAAGACATTCCTTTAATCTTAACTCATTCACCTGTGTTGATAATCTCCTGAAAATCAGTAGGGGATTTTGTTGGGTGTGTTGCTGTGAAGTGCTTTGGAACATTTGACCAAGTGTAGGATTCTTGTTTTCAAAGATTATCTTTATTCACCGTATACATTTGCATGTATTATGTTGGTGTGATGTGCAACAAAAAACAGCATTCAAAATTCAAAGTAAATTTATCAAAGTACACATGTCACTACATACCACCGCGAGATTCATTTTCTTGCGGGCATTCAGAGCAAACATAGAAACATAGAAAATAGATGCAGGAGTAGGCCGTTCAGCCCTTCGAGCCTGCACCGCCATTCAGTATGATCATGGCTGATCATCCAACTCAGAACCCTGTACCTGCCTTCTCTCCATACCCCCTGATCCCTTTAGCCACAAGGGCCATATCTAACTCTCTCTTAAATATAGCCAATGAACTGGCCTCAACTATTTCCTGTGGCAGAGAATTCCACAGATTCACCACTCTGTGTGAAGACATTTTTCCTCATCTTGGTCCTAAAAGGCTTCCCCTTTATCCTCAAACTGTGACCCCTCGTTCTGGACTTCCCCAACATCGGGAACAATCTTCCTGCATCTAGCCTGTCCAAGCCCTTCAGGATTTTTATATGTTTCAATAAGATCCCCCCTCAACCTTCTAAATTCCAGCAAGTATAAGCCCAGTCGATCCAGTCTTTCATCATATGAAAGTCCTGCCATATGAAAGTAGATACAAGAAACAATAGAATCAGTGAAAGACCATATCCAACAGGATGGACAATGTGCAAAAGACAACAAGCTGTGCAAATACAAAAAATAATATTCATATAAATAAATAAGTAAGAAAGAAAGAAATATTGAGAACGTGAGATAAACAGTCCTTGAAAGTGAGTCCATAGGTTATGGAACAGTTTAGTGATGGGATGAGTGAAGTTATCCCCACTGGTTCAAGAGCCTGATGGTTGAGGGGTGAGGACTGTTGCTGAACGTGGTGACATGAGTTCTGAGGCTCTTATGCCACTGATGACAGCAGTGAGAAGGGACCATGAGCTGGAAGGTGGGGTCCTCGATGGGTGCTGCTTTCCTGCGACAGATTGGTGGGGAGGGCTTTAACCCTGATGGACTGGGTTGGTGTTTCCATACCAGGCCATGATGCAACCAGTCTCCACTGCACATCTATAGAAGTTTGTCAAAGTTTTAGATGACATGCTGAATCTTTGGAAACGTCTTAGAAAGTGGAGGTGCTGCTGTACCTTCTTTGAAATGGCACTAACATGCTGGACCCATTGTCACCTTGTTGTGGTGGAGAAGCTTGTGTGGTCCTGAGATCCCGAGAGAAATGCCGTCTGGAGCTATGCTCCTGGTAGGGTGACCCATGGCGTTAAGGTCGAGGTTGAGGTCCCTGACAAAGAACAATCCAACCAAGACCTCAACGGTGGAACAGGCGGACGAAGTTACTTCAAACTCAACGGCTGTGAAGGCAGATGAAGGCTGCAACAAATCCATCAGCTCCAATCATCGTGGTTTCCATGCCATTGGAATCAGTTGGTTGATTTGTGAAGTATCGTGTGCTTCTTGGAGTGCAACATCAAGTACACGTTAAACAAATACACGCACAGGTGTCTTCGCTCTGTGGGCCACTTCTTCAGAACGAAGACCTTGAGGGATAGCCACGACGACGACAACATGCTGGACCCATTACCACAACCTCTCACTCTGTCGACAAGACCAAGGTGATGGTTATTGACCAGGAGGAGGAAACCGAAGGTCCATGAGCCAGTTCTCATTGGGGAATCAGTGTGGAGAGGGTCAGCAACTTTAAATTCCTTGGTATAGTAGTTGGGTTGAGTTCTTCGATTTTGGCAATTTACTTGCAAATGTTTTGTTACCGTGCAAAGAGACGTCGTCAGAGTGCTGTTGATTGTGTTTACCCCGAAGGCTTGGCCTTTGTATACTTTTCAATCAGCTGATTGGACTTCAATTCGGAAGCTCAGTTGGGATGTGGGGAGGAAATCTCATCGTTTTTGGCTGCATGGCGAACTTCGTGCGTTGTGGTCTGGAACTTTGCCTGCGTCAGCTCATAAATAGGATCAAAGTCCATGTGCTTGTTTACAGAATTCTTCGTGGAAAGCCACACTTCTAGGAATTCTCTCGCATGCCGTATGTTTGCTCGATGCTGCTCTCAATCTTCATGGATAGAGACTAGGGAGAGTTGGTCTTGCCTCTTCACAGCCAGTTGATGTTCTCGGATTCTTGTGGATAGCTTTCTCCCAGTTTGGCCAATTGCTGCAGTCCCTGTATTGAATAATAAATTATATATAATACTGTTGGTGGCTACAGCACTCCATTGCTGTGGACTCCGCTAGGTCTCAATAACCTTTCTAAAGGGACAGACAACATGGGAGCTGGGTAGTCTGGGTTGTGGTGAGGACTAGCCCTCAAGCCTCGGGCTTTCATGCTGCTGCAGACCAGTTGAGAGATGCGGAAGTGCTACAGCTTGGCGTCCGTGCTCAGCTGCGGTCTGGCCTCTCCCATCGGTGCTGCTCTCCTGTGCTGGAGCGGTGGAATGACAGGCGGGATTGCGTGCATCTGCACACTGCCGAGAGAATACCATCGATTGCCCGGTACTGTTGCTCAGGGTCTTGCACCTTTTCGAGTGAATATGCTTCTTTGCTAACAATTTTCAATTATGCTGCTCGTTTTTTGAATGTTACTCATTATTTTTAAGTTTGCTTGCTATTTTGAATGTTTTACACCTTGGCTCCAGAGAAATGCGGTCTCGTTCAACTGTATCTATGTATGGTTTGAATGATAATTAAACTTGATTTGATTTGATTCTTATCTGTATTCAAGAGCAATTTTCCAAATGAGCAGCCACTTTTCCCATTGACTGACAGTAGGTTGGGGTGTGTTGATGGGGAGGGAGGAAGCATTGTGTAATGTTACATTCCAAAGAAGAATAGAAAGACTGCAGAAAATTGAAGCCTTTCCCTGTTTCATGCCTTTTGTACTTTACTTTTTACTCTTAGAGTGAAGATGCACTGCATTTGCACTGTCCTCTGTGCTGTGTTGCCTCCACTTGTCACCTCGCAGCCTCCGTTAATTTTTCCACCCTTCCCTCCTCCATCACCTGGATCCATCTATCACTTGCCAGCTTCTTGCTCCACCCCTTCCCTTCACCTTTTTTAACACTGCCCATCTCCTCACCATCTCGCAGTCTAGATGAAGGGTCTATTTCTGCCTGTAGATGCTGCCCGACCTGCTGAGTTCCTCCAGCATTTTGTGTGTTAGAGTGTACAGATATCCACGCATTAAACACACAAAATGCTGGAGGAACTCAGCAGGCTAGGCAGCATCTATGGAGAGGAATGAAGAGTCACTGTTTTGGACTGAGGCCCTTCAGCAGGTCATGAGCTCTGATGAAGGGTCTCGGCCTGCATCAGGTCTTGAGTCCTGCTGAAGGATCTTGGTCTGAAAGATTGGTTGTTTCTATCTCTCCATAGATGCTGCTCGACTTACTGAGTTCCTCCAGCATTTTGTGTGGTGGAATAGTGTTTAATAACGTATTTATTGAGACAACGTACTGAATAGGCCCTTCTAGCCCTTCGAGCCACACCTCCCAGCATCCCTGATTTAATCCCTGCCTAATCATAGCACAATTTATAATGACCAATTAACCTACCAACCGGTACATCTTTGGACTGTGGGAGGAAACCAGAGTACCCAGAGGAAACCCACACAGTCACATGGGGAGAGCGATCCACAAAATGCTGGAGGAACTCAGCAGGTCAGGCAGCATCTATGGAGAGGAATAGATAGTTGATGTTTCCATTTTTATCTTATTATTCTCTAAATTAAACCTTTGAGTTCTGAACTCACTCCACTGGACTCAGCTGACTGACCCTGGAAGGAAAATAGCAACATTGCGATTGAGACAAGACGCAGCCCTCTCTCAGACTTCCCTCCCCCAATCAGGCTAGCGTGACGGAACATAATTTTCCCAGTCCTGATCCAACTCCGCAACCCTCTCCTGGGAGAGGGGAAATATTTACAGAGAGAAAAAAAACAGGACCAAAAAAGGGAGAAAGAAATTCCTGGAAAATTCTGGTTCAATCAATCCGTGTGACCGCATGGACCGAGTGCTATCAATAACAGAATCTAGGATCCATCTCTTTGATTTAGCACAGACCTCCCACTGTTTCAATGCTCTGGTATAAAGACAGATTTTAAACTATTTTACACAAGTCTCAGTTAAAACAATTATGTCCCTTCAAACTTTTTTGTATAACGTGTGGTTGGAGTAAGACATTCAAAGAGGGGGCAGGTTCTATCATGCTTCCATAGCAGAGTAATAATGAGCTGCTCGCTGGGAATAATCCCTTTCAATCTAATCGTGGACCATAAGTCATAGGAGGCCATTCGGCCCATTGAATCTGTGCCGTTTCATCATGGCTGATCTATTTTCCTTCTCAACCCCATTTTCCTGCCTTCTCCCTGTAACCCTTCATCTTTCCATCCTTCCATTTTCCTTCCAGCAACTGGATTGGTAGAGTTTTTTCCTCAGGGTAGTAATGTTACATACTGGGGCGGCGCAGTAGTGTAGCAGTAAGCGTAACGCTTTACAGTGCCAGTGACCCCGGTTCGGTTCTCACTACCGTCTGTAAAGAATTTGTGCGTTCTCTGCGTGAGTGTGCGTTCCCTCAGGATGCCCCAGTTTCCTCCCACGTCCCAAAGATGCACGAGCGAGCCAGTTAAATTGATCTCATGGGTGCGATTGGGTGGCGAGGATGAGTTGGACTGGAAGAGTCTGTTACTACGCGGTAACTCTAAAAAAAAAATAGAATTAACCCTTGTCTTTCCCAAGAGTAGGAATATAGAATTACAGCACAATACAGGCCCTTCAGCCCAGGATATTCTGCTAACTTTTTAACCTACTCCATGGTCAGTCTAGCCCTTCCCTTCCACCTAGCTGTCCACTTTTCTTTCATCCGTCTGCCTATGTAATAAGAGATTCAACTTTATTGTCATTGTGCCGAGTACAGATACAAAGCCAATGAAATGCAGTTAGCATCTGACCAGAAATGCAAAGAATAGTGTTATTTACAAAATAACTGCGAATAAAAAAAGAGCTACAGCACACAGATATAAAAGTACTGAGACAGTACAATATGGGTGCAATTCTGCTTAGCGCTGTGATGAGAGGTTCAGCAGGGTCACAGCCTCAGGGAAGAAGCTCTTCCTGTGCCTGCTGGTGCGGGAGCAGAGGCTCCTGTAGCACCTACATGATGGGAGGAGAGTAAAAAGTCCATGGTTAGGGTGAGATACATCCTTGATAATGCTTTTCGCCCTGCCCAGGCAGCGTTTATGTTAGATGTTCTCAATGGTGAGCAATTGGGTGCCGATAATCCACTGGGCAGTTTTCACCACACGCTGGAGAGCTTTGCGGTCCAATACAGGACAATTGCCATACCACACTGAGATGCAGTTGGTGAGTATGCTGTCAATGGTACAGAGGTAAAAGTCTGTCAGTATCCTTGGACAGAGGTGAGCTTTCTTCATGCTCCGCAGGATGTTTGTTCCTCTATCACGGACCCTGTGTTTATAAAAAAAAAAGCCTACCTCTGACATCCACCCTCTACTTTCCTCCAATCACATTAAAAGTATGTCCTCTCGAATTAGCCATTGCCACCCTGGGAAAAGGCACTGGCTGTCCACTCAGGTATGCCCCTTATCATATACACCTCTATCAGGAGGAAGAGTGTCAGTTTTTAAAACTCCCTAAATCCTAGACTGTTTCAACTGAACATGGTCTTTATCTAGTCATCCGGCGATAGAGAGCACAGTTGTTTTCCAGGGTTATGAGCCCAAAGCTAGAGGGCATAGATACAAAAAGAGGGGAGAGGTTTAAAATAAGCCTGAGTGGTAAATTGCTTTTTTAAAAATTTCATTGAGATACAACTCTGAATAGGTCTTTCTGGCCCTTCGAGCTGCCCAGCAATCCTCCAATGTAATCTGAGCCTAATCATGATGGGATAATTTATAATGACCAATTAACCTGCTTACTTGTGTGTCTTTGGACTGTGGGAGGAAACTGGAGCACCGGGAGGAATCCCATACAGGCAGAGTAAGAACGTACTAACTCCTTATAGGCAGCAGCGGGAACTGAACCTGGGTCACTGGTACCGTAAAGTGTTGTGATAACCACGACACTACCGTGCCCGATTAAGCTGTCATTGGAAGTTGTCGAGACTGGTACAAGTGCAGCCTTTAAGAGTCACTTAGATAGATGCGTAGAGGGAAGGGACTTGGAGGGTTATGGGTTGAATGGGTATGGCTGGTGTAGAGGGACGATGTTGTGGTTGGCATGCACCAGTTGGGCTGAATGGCCTGTATCCATGCTGTATTGTTGTGCGACTCTGAAGGCATCCCCACATGCTGAGACGTAGCTGAGGGTAGGTAGAGTCATTTTCCCAGGGTAAACACGTCACACACTAGATGGCTTGGCTTCGGTGTGAGAGGACAGTAGGTTCCTAAAACCAGATGCAACGGTGGCATTTCAGAGGTAGTTAGGCAGCCACATGGAAGTGCAGGGAATGGATGGATTGTGGATCATGCGCGGGAAGTAGGTTTACTATAATTTGATGTCAGGGTCAGCATGGGCTTTGTGGGCCGAAGGGCCGGTCCGTGTGCTGTACTGTTCTGCATAAAGACAGGGAGATATGGGTGACACAGTGGTGTGGAAGACAGGGAGATATGGACGACACAGTGGTGTGGAAGACAGGTATATATGGGTGACACAGTGGTGTGGAAGACAGGTATATATGGGTGACACAGTGGTGTGGAAGACAGGTATATATGGGTGACACAGTGGTGTGGAAGACAGGTATATATGGACGACACAGTGGTGTGGAAGACGGAGATATGGACGACACAGTGGTGTGGAAGACAGGTATATATGGACGACACAGTGGTGTGGAAGACGGAGATATGGACGACACAGTGGTGTGGAAGACAGGTATATATGGGTGACACAGTGGTGTGGAAGACAGGTATATATGGGTGACACAGTGGTGTGGAAGACAGGTATATATGGGTGCCACAGTGGTGTGGAAGACAGGTATATATGGGTGACACAGTGGTGTGGAAGACAGGTATATATGGACGACACAGTGGTGTGCAAGACAGGTATATATGGGTGACACTGTGGTGTGGAAGACAGGTATATATGGACGACACAGTGGTGTGGAAGACAGGGAGATATGGACGACACAGTGGTGTGGAAGACAGGTAGATATGGACGACACAGTGGTGTGGAAGACAGGGAGATATGGGTGACACAGTGGTGTGGAAGACAGGTAGATATGGACGACACAGTGGTGTGGAAGACAGGGAGATATGGACGACACAGTGATGTGGAAGACAGGTATATATGGACGACACAGTGGTGTGGAAGACAGGGAGATATGGACGACACAGTGATGTGGAAGACAGGTATATATGGACGACACAGTGGTGTGGAAGACAGGTATATATGGACGACACAGTGGTGTGGAACACAGGGAGATATGGACGACACAGTGGTGTGGAAGACAGGGAGATATGGGTGACACAGTGGTGTGGAAGACAGGTAGATATGGACGACACAGTGGTGTGGAAGACAGGGAGATATGGACGACACAGTGGTGTGGAAGACAGGTATATATGGACGACACAGTGGTGTGGAAGACAGGGAGATATGGACGACACAGTGGTGTGGAAGACAGGTATATATGGACGACACAGTGGTGTGGAAGACAGGTATATATGGACGACACAGTGGTGTGGAAGACAGGTATATATGGGTGACACAGTGGTGTGGAAGACGGAGATATGGACGACACAGTGGTGTGGAAGACAGGTATATATGGGTGACACAGTGGTGTGGAAGACAGGTATATATGGACGACACAGTGGTGTGGAAGACAGGTATATATGGACGACACAGTGGTGTGGAAGACAGGTATATATGGACGACACAGTGATGTGGAAGACAGGTATATATGGGTGACACAGTGGTGTGGAAGACAGGTATATATGGACGACACAGTGGTGTGGAAGACAGGTATATATGGACGACACAGTGGTGTGGAAGACAGGGAGATATGGACGACACAGTGGTGTGGAAGACAGGTATATATGGACGACACAGTGGTGTGGAAGACAGGGAGATATGGACGACACAGTGGTGTGGAAGACGGAGATATGGACGACACAGTGGTGTGGAAGGCAGGGAGATATGGGTGACACAGTGGTGTGGAAGACAGGTATATATGGACGACACAGTGGTGTGGAAGACAGGTATATATGGACGACACAGTGGTGTGGAAGACAGGTATATATGGACGACACAGTGGTGTGGAAGACAGGTATATATGGACGACACAGTGGTGTGGAAGACGGAGATATGGACGACACAGTGGTGTGGAAGACAGGTAGATATGGACGACACAGTGGTGTGGAAGACAGGTAGATATGGACGACACAGTGGTGTGGAAGACAGGGAGATATGGGTGACACAGTGGTGTGGAAGACAGGTATATATGGACGACACAGTGGTGTGGAAGACAGGTATATATGGACGACACAGTGGTGTGGAAGACAGGTATATATGGACGACACAGTGGTGTGGAAGACAGGTATATATGGACGACACAGTGGTGTGGAAGACGGAGATATGGACGACACAGTGGTGTGGAAGACAGGTAGATATGGACGACACAGTGGTGTGGAAGACAGGTAGATATGGACGACACAGTGGTGTGGAAGACAGGGAGATATGGACGACACAGTGGTGTGGAAGACGGAGATATGGACGACACAGTGGTGTGGAAGACGGAGATATGGACGACACAGTGGTGTGGAAGACAGGTAGATATGGACGACACAGTGGTGTGGAAGACAGGGAGATATGGACGACACAGTGGTGTGGAAGACAGGTAGATATGGACGACACAGTGGTGTGGAAGACAGGGAGATATGGACGACACAGTGGTGTGGAAGACAGGTATATATGGACGACACTGGTGTGGAAGACAGGGAGATATGGACGACACAGTGGTGTGGAAGACGGAGATATGGACGACACAGTGGTGTGGAAGACGGAGATATGGACGACACAGTGGTGTGGAAGACAGGTAGATATGGACGACACAGTGGTGTGGAAGACGGAGATATGGACGACACAGTGGTGTGGAAGACAGGTATATATGGACGACACAGTGGTGTGGAAGACAGGGAGATATGGACGACACAGTGGTGTGGAAGACGGAGATATGGGTGACACAGTGGTGTGGAAGACAGGTAGATATGGACGACACAGTGGTGTGGAAGACAGGTATATATGGGTGACACAGTGGTGTGGAAGACAGGTATATATGGGTGACACAGTGGTGTGGAAGACGGAGATATGGACGACACAGTGGTGTGGAAGACAGGTATATATGGGTGACACAGTGGTGTGGAAGACAGGGAGATATGGGTGACACAGTGGTGTGGAAGACGGAGATATGGACGACACAGTGGTGTGGAAGACGGAGATATGGACGACACAGTGGTGTGGAAGACGGAGATATGGACGACACAGTGGTGTGGAAGACAGGGAGATATGGACGACACAGTGGTGTGGAAGACGGAGATATGGACGACACAGTGGTGTGGAAGACAGGTATATATGGGTGACACAGTGGTGTGGAAGACAGGTAGATATGGACGACACAGTGGTGTGGAAGACAGGGAGATATGGACGACACAGTGGTGTGGAAGACAGGGAGATATGGACGACACAGTGGTGTGGAAGACAGGGAGATATGGACGACACAGTGGTGTGGAAGACAGGGAGATATGGGTGACACAGTGGTGTGGAAGACAGGGAGATATGGGTGACACAGTGGTGTGACAAGCAGAGCCGCCGTCTCACAGTGCCAGAGACTCGAGTTCGATCCTGACCTCTGTGTCCTCCCCGTGAGCACATGGGTTTCCCTCCAGGAGCTCCAGTTCCTTCCCACGCCCCAGAGTCGTTAGTAGATAGATCGATTGCTGTAAGATCCCCCCCACCCCCTCCCGTTATGTGGGTGAGTTGTAGAATCTGGGGTGAGGGGATCAGAATGTGGATAAATAAATAAAGTGGGACCAGTGTAAGTTTGTGGTTAATGGTTGGCACATAGTCATTGGGCTGAAGGTCCTGTTTGTGTGCTGTAGCTGTCTGTAACTCTATGGCAGATGTGTGCAGGTGGCTGGGCTGGGACTCTCTCACACTACGGAACTGTGCCTTGATGTGTTTCATTATACACAGTCATGGTTACGTCACATCCATAGTTGCATTGTTAACATCCCTTGGCATCCTTCCCAGGACCAGAGAGAGGAGAAGCCAAATGGCATTCTCTCTGCACTAAATGGGGCTTCTCCAAGCTGTACTGAGAGCAGAACTAATTACAGGGTTAATTACTGAGCACTTCTTCACTGGGGTGTCAGTCTGAGTTGTTTTTGTGCTGGTGTGGGACTTGAACCCACGACTTTCTGACTCAGGTAAGAGGAGACCGGCCCGCTGAGCCACTACTATTTCTGTTCTGTTGGCTGGGGATGGTTGCTGTAAGCCTCCTGAGCTGGGACATCTGCTGTAAAAGTAAATGGGACCCGCGAGGTTAGAAAGCAGTGGATTTGTTTATGATCTGGCTACGGGAATAATCTGCGGCCGGGGACTGAGTAAAATGTGTCGATTGCAGTCCAGCGTGGATAAGATTAGACACAGCAATCAGCCCAATGACCTGGGAGTGAATCATCATTCTGCGGTATAACATCTTCTCACCATGATTAAAGTAAAGACCTGTTGGTCCACCTGAAGAGAAAAGGATATCTCACTGATCCCAGAGACTGGCACTGATGTCAGAAAGATCTGTGTCCTCTGTGTGAGATAGCATGCTGTCTCTTGTTCTTACCTTAATAGATGTCTCTGAGAAAGCTTTAACCCATCCTCAGCCCCACAGGACCTGACTCTGCCAGGATAGGCTTGGCTCAGATGTATATTCTGATTATGAGACCCTAAAACTTTGGCCCATCGAGTCTGCTGCGCCATTCCATCATGGCCGATTTATTTTCCCTCTCAACCTCATTCTCCTGCCTTCTCCCTGTAACTTCTGATTCTCCTATAAATCAAGAACCTGCCAACTCTGTTTTAAATATGCCCAATCACCTGGCCTCTATAGTTGTCTGTGGCAATGAATTCCACAGATTCACCACCCTCTGGCTAAAGAAAATTCGTCCTCACAAAAACCTGGAGGAACTCAGTAGGTCAGGCAGCATCTATGGAGGGGAAAAAGTAGTCAGTGTTTTGGGTCGAGATCCTTCATCAGGACCCATGACCCAGTCCTAATGAACGATCTTGGCCTGAACCATTGACTGTTTGTTCATTTCCATAGATGCTGCCTGACTGCTGAGTTCCTCCAGCATTTTGTGTCTGTTGCTCTGGATTTGCAGGACCTGCAGAATCTCTTGTGTGTATGAAATACCTCTCATCTCCATTCCTAAGTGATGTTTTTATGTTCTGAGAGACCAATATTTGAAAACATCCTTTCTACATCCATTCTATCTAGGCCTTACAGTATTTAGTAGGTTTTAATGAGATCCTTTCTCATTCTTTTAAAGTCCATCAAATCCAGACCCATAGCCATCAAGCCCCTCAGGTTAAGCCTGGCTGAGCGTTTCTTCTCCCATCTTTTCTCCAAGACTGGGTGAGGTGCTTAAAGTTACTATGTGGGTTTGTTGTTCAGTTGTTTATTTGAGTCCGACTCTTTGTGACCTCGTGGACCAAAGGGTCCATAGGGTTTCCGTGGCAAGATATGGAAGGAGATTGCCAGACCTCCCTTCAGGCCAGGTTGGGGCCCGGTTGGGTTTGAACTCTGGACCATCTGCCTTGAAGTCCAGTGCTGATGCCACTACACCACCAGCCAGCCCACTGTGTGGGTACTGTTCTTAATTGGCCCAACAAATTGCAGCACAGGCAGTGTGTATTTCTGCTTTTCTGGCAGTGCTTTCATCTTCAGTTGGTGTTTCTGTACTTCCTGCTCAATGGTAGCAGTGACAGTAGGACATGACCCTGATGGTGGGTTTTAGGATCCATTTGTCGGGGGGGGGTGGGGGGTAGACCTAAACACAATACGTTTGAGGTGGATTGGAGTCTTGGTATGAAAGGACATGAAGCAGTAGCATTTATTATCCAGCCAAGTGGATGTCTTAGTTAGAGAGAACTTCTGGTGATAGGAGAGGCACTCAATGGCCACTTTAGTGGAGTGTTAGTTTGAATGATATTTTATTTTATTAAGTGGTACAGGTTGGAGTAGACCCTTCCAGCCCTTTGAGCCACGCTGCCCCAGCAAACCCACAACCCTAAACTAATCACAGGGCAACTTACAACGACCAATTAACCCACTCAGTGCATCTTTGGACTGTGGGAGGAAACTGGAGCACCCAGGGGAAACCCACACATTCCATGGGGAGGACGTAAAGAGGCTCCTTACAGAATGGAGCAAGAATTGAACTCCCAACTCTGGAATGCGCCGTTGTAAATGGCTTCTCGCTAACCGCTGTACTGCTGTGGCGCCTGTGCATGAAGCAATAACAGAAGCTTATTTACCAGCCAACTGGCTGCCTTGGTTAGAGAGGCCTTCTGATGATTGGGGTTACGAGGTGAGTTATCGGAGGCTGAGCAGTGGACACATTATTGAGGCACATTTACAATGTCAGTTCTCATCTTGGGAGTCAAATTAAAACTCGAGTGACATCGGATGCGCAGGGAGCAGTTTTTGCCCTTTTACCTTAAATGTTGTGCACCTCACTTTTTCCCTTTCTGTCTCTCTTCCTTTTTGGAAAAAAAATGCAAACCCTCTTTATCTCTTTACATAAACAGAGCTCGTTATTTCAACTGCTCATTGACTGAAGCTTGCTCGTTTGAAATAATCTTAGCAGTTTGGGTAATTGAAATATAAAAGAATTAGCAACACTAATTTCATGGGCACGTCGCCAATTGCGACATCTGCAGTGATTCCTGGTGTCTTCTAGCCCCCCCTCCCCACCTCCCCTCCTGTCATCCCCCTCATATCTAAAGCAAATATTTTTACAGTCAAAACTGTTGGTTTGGATTTGGCTGGAACACAAAAACCAGCGCCGAGTCTGTTGAGCTGCCATAGGCCATGTCACCTCTGCCAACCAGCCTGCCGGGAAAACTTTGACAACCGAGTTAGTCAGATGGTGGGGGGGTGGGGGGCGCCATGCGGCAAAGGTTTCCACAGCCCCGTGGTACATTGGACGCAACAGAAACCCTGGGGAAGAGGGAGATTGCGTGAGTGGCGTGCAAAGGGAGCGAGGTGTGCAAGTGAGAATTGTAAGACCTGCTGAGGCTTCTGTCTGACTAATGTATTGACAACGCACACATTCTGTTGAGCCACCTGGACAGGATTTTGTATGAAAAAGACTTAAAGCATTAACCCTCGAGTTTCCTACATATTTTTCAGAAGTTTTCTATCTTCCTTTTTTGATTTATGGCCTTCAAGATAAGTCAGTGCTGGGGAATTTTCCACTTATTACACTCAGCTGGGTGATATAACCAATGTCAACTTTAATGTACCAAATTATCTGCAGGTGTTTCATGGAACACTACAACACAGTACAGGCCCTTTGGCCCACTATGTTGTGCCAAGCTTTATACCTACTCTAAGATCAATCTAATCCTTCCCTCCTACATAGCCATCCATTTTTCTAACATCCATGTGCCTTAATCCACCCAGGAGGACCACAGCCTTGTCATAGGGTTTGGAGGCTTGTGTGCTTCAATGAGCTATGCTGGCTGGAGTCAGAGCCTCGTGCTTTGGCTCTTGGTAGGGTCACCCATGCCAAACAGGTCAAAGGGTAGAGGCCAGACTAGGAGTCTTCCAGGTTCTGGGGTTCAGCTCAGAGCTAACAACCCTGATGGTAAACAAGATTGTTACGGAAACAGCAGGGAAGAATCCTTCTACATCTGAGTACGATGGTATTCCTGAGTCTCCATCTGGGACTTGCATGACTGACAGTAGTGAAAACCGAGGGGAAGCTTCTGGCACGACGAGGGCAGCTCTGAACACCACCCGAGATGGAGAAAGTTCATTACGGCCCTAAATGCCAACAGTGTAACAGGCTGGAAATAAATAATGTAATATACAAACCTTCAGTGCAAGCAGACATTTAAAAGGGTTCCACATTAATCTTGGTGTAAAATCAAGACCTTGGGATAGGTTTCTCTGGAACACCCAGCTGCAGTCTGCATTACAGCCTTGGTCTGAATAAGAACAGGGAGTGCTGAATTCCAGAGGTGAAGCCCATGCGACTGTATTCTGCATCATGCAGATGTGGCAGTTTGCCCTGGATGGTGGTAGCAAAGCCCAAGGCCCTTTCAGGAGCCTCGACGATGCTCAGAGAGCTGGTGGGCTTCTTCAGCAGCACAAGGATATCCTCGCACACTGAGAGGGTAGTTTTGGTGTGGTACCTATTGTCTGCACTGGTGAACAGTCAAGTAGACAGCTGGATGGCCTCCTGAGTGAAAATAACCCGTGAGGTAGCACGTTGGCATAGTGGTCACTACAATCACTTTACAGCGCCAACGGTAAGATTGGGATTTGATTCCCGCCGCTGTCTGTAAGGAGTTTGTATTTTATCCCCGTGGCTTTGTGGGTTTTTTCTGGATACTCCAATGTACTCTCATATTTCAAAGATGTATAGGTCAGGATGAACGTGGGCACCTTATTTTGGCACCAGGAGCATGGTGACACCTATAAGCAGCCGTGTAGAATCCTCGCTGATTTGATTTGACAAAAACGACACACTTAATTGTATGTTTCAATGTACATGTGAGAAGTAAAACGAATCTTAATTATTTTAACGGGGAAAGAAAAGGGGAATTAGTCTGATGGGATTTCTCTGTCTGCAAATGATATAGACTAGATGGACTGAATGGCCTTAACAGTAGGCTGTGGAATTGACATGCCCCAATGCTATTTCCTCAAGGACTTTCAATGGTGGGCAGGTAGGCAATGGAAATGAACGGGGAAGGTTTGCTTTGTTGCAGAGTGTAACTTGGTGACAACTAATTGGAGACAATAGACAATAGGTGCAGGAGTAGGCCATTCGGCCCTTCGAGCCAGCACCGCCATTCACTGTGATCATGGCTGATCATCCACAATCAGTACCCTTGGAGACACAAGATTCTGCAGATGCTGGAAATCGTGAGCAACACACACAAAATGCTGGAGGAACTCAGCGGGTCAGGCAGCATCTAATTATGGAAATCAACAGTTGATACTTTGGGCGGAGGCTCTTCAAAGTTCAAAGTACCTATATATCGCCATATATGGTGTACCTTCTTCCTAATGGTAGCAGTGAGAAGGGAGCACGACCTGGGTGCTTGAGGTCTCTGATGGTGGGTGCTGCTTTCCTGTGACAGCACCCCGTGGACATGTGCTCAATGGTGGGGAGGGCTTTACCCTTGATGGACTGGGCTGTATGCACTACTTTTTGCAGGTGTTTCCATACCAGGCTGTGATGCAGCTAGTCAATATACTCTCCACTACACACCTATGGAAGTTTGTCAAAGTTTTGGATGACATGCCAAATCTTTGCAAACTTCTACGGAAGTAGAGACACTGCCAAACTTTCTTAGTAATTGCACTTACGTACTGAGTCCAGGACAAATTCTCTGAAACGATAACACCAAAGAATTTAAAGTCGCTCACCTTCTTCATCCCTGATCCTCCAATGAGGATTGGCTCACGGACCTCCTCCTGAAGTCAATAGTCTGTTCCAATGTACAGAAATGAATAAACAATCAACGTTTCGGGCCAAGAATCCTCCCAGTACTGAGAAGGAAAGGGGAAGATACCCAGTTGTTATCTCGCCAAAGATTATGGGGGCTAGCTATTCTCAAATCACTTGCTGTGTTTCTACATTATCACAGTCACTGCCCTTCAGAAATTTTGCTGTGTTTCAGGATGTGTTGTGATGTATACTCCGGAGGCCAAAGATATACTAGTTAGTTAACTGGTCATTGTAAATTGTCCCGTGGTTAGGTTAGGGTTAATTGGGGGTTGTCGAGGGTTCCTGGGCAGCACAGCTCAGAGGCCCAGGAGGGCCTGTTCTTGGCTGTATCTCTAAGAACTAAAAATAAATAAGTAAACACAGTCAGCGACACACCACACACAGTAAACACTTGTCTTAGCGTACCCCAGCACATGGCAACCCTGTATCACAACATACACGCACCACCCTCCGACATACAGGCAAGTCCTTATTTTCCTTCCCAGGGTTCCATTCCCATTCCCTCTTCCCTCACAGTACGAGCTCAGCAGGGTGTATGCATCACATCACTGTTTGGCTTTCGGCATCTGTTAAGTTAATGAGAGGGTTTTACCAGGCCTGTTTATTAGTGGGTGTAGGGGCTCACTGTGGGGATACCCACAACAGATTCTGTGCCAGTGTTAAGTCACAGGTGCCCTCCCTTGGATAGTTGCCCAACTATTGGCTAATGGGAGAGTGTGTGCATGCAGGCGTATGTGTGTGTGTGTGTGTGTGTATGTGTATATGTGCATGGGAGGGGAGAGAGAGAGACAGAGAGAGAGAGAGCAAACAAAAAAGAGAGAGAAATTAGATCATATCTTGGCAGGGTAACTATTCAGTGTCTGCGCCAACCTTATCTCCAGCTAAAACATACTGTGCGCAACTAAGCTGTGTGTGTCAGAGGGTGGTGTGTGACAGACTCCTTAAAGAGGATGCTGGGATCGAACTCTGAACCACGAGGCTACCGTGGCCTCGTTTGCTATGGCACAGGTAAGCGTGTTCCATAAAAGTCTGTAAAGTTTGTGAATGCTGTGGTCTATATTGTGTGTTGTAAGGCAGTAGGTGGTACGTGTGTGTGTGTGTGTCTGCCTGCCTGAGGTAGCAGAGCAATATGCTCAGTTCTCTCTTTGGACCCACTTGTACAGTTGTGTGGCCTGTTCTCAGTTTTGCCGTACTCCACTTTGAACCCAAGAAGACAAATCTTTTTTATCTGGAGGTGATGATCAAGGAGAGTTTCACTCCTCCTATCCATCCTCCACTTCCATTCTATCCATCTGTCCATTTATTTATCCATCCATCCCATTTATCTATCCTCCATTCAGTGATACAGTGCGGAGAAGGCCCGTCTGGCCCTTTGAGCGACTCCAAAACCCCGATACTCTAACTAAATCACGGGACAACTTACGAAAAAACCATTTAACCTACCACGTATGACTTTGAGCAGCGGAAGGAAACGAGAGCACCCGGGGAAAACCCACACGTTCCATGGGGAGAACGTACAGAGGCTTCTCACAGAATGTTGCAAAAATTGAATCACGAGCTGTGATAGCATCACGCTGACTGCTACGCTACCACAGCATGGCGGATGGAAGGAAAGGAATTCTCCATCCCTCCGATTTCTTCCTAGGCCCCAGTCCCGCAAGTTTGGCCCTGGTAGCTTTAGTGCATCTGGTGATTACTTTGGGCTGTGCTTGCACAGGGGACTGCTCCTGGGTCAGCCCACACAGCACTGGAGTCACTTCTTCACAGGCCATGCAGCAGAACTAGAAACATGACCACGCATAGGTGGGTTAGCAAGATCCTCAGATCTCTTGTGTTTCCTTTGCAAGAGAGAAGTGAACCAAGATGGCGCAAGTGCCTCGAGGTAAAATTTATAAAGAAGTGTGGGATAGAACAGAACAGCACAGGAACACGCCCTTCAACCCACGACGTTGGTCTCCAAACTCGGGTGGCACGGTAGTGTAGTGGTTAGCACGACGCTTTACAGTACCGGCGCCCCGGGTTCAATTCCCGTACTCCCTGTAAGGAGTTTGTGTGTTCTCTCCGTGACCACTTCAGTTTCCTCCCACAGCCCAAAGGTGTACTAATTGGTTGTAGCTTAATTGTTTGCTGGGCAACGTGGCTTGAAGGGCCTATTCCGTGCTGTATCTCAACAAATAAATAAATAAATCAGATTATGAGGACACTCAGTCCTCGTTTATTGTCATTTAGAACTGCATGCATGCATTAAGAAATGATACAATGTTCCTCCAGAGTGATATCACAAAAATAGGACAAACCAACTGCTAATCAAGTTTCTAACTAATATCTTCTGCCCACATGCTCTGTATCCCTCCATTCTCTACACATTCATGAGAATAGAACAAAGAACACTATAGCACATTACAGCCCTTTGGCCCAGAATACTGTGAACCCTTTAACCTAATCCAAAATCAACCTAAAGCTTCACTCCTGTAGAGCCTTCCATTCTTCTTTCATCTATTTACCTAACTAAAATGTCTCCAATGGATCTTTAACCTGCCTCCATCACCAGCACTGACAACGCTCCCATTCTCTGAGGTGAAACACATGCTCCGTACATCTCCTTTGAACTCCACCCCCCCCCCTTAAATGCACTCCCTCCAGTATTTCGACCCTGGGAAAAAGATTCTGTCTGCCCCATCAAAGCCTCTCATTAGTTTATAAACCCTCTCTCCTCAGCCTCCAGAGGAAATAACCCAGGTGTGTCCAACTTCTCCATGTAGTTCATGTGATGTACAAGCAGAATCAGGCCATGCGGCCCCTCGAGTCTGCTCCACCATTCCATCAGAGCTGATTTATTTTTGCCTTCAACCCCATTCTCCCCAGTAACAGAAAAGTCTACAAAAAGTAGTGAGTACAGCCCAGCCCATTAGAGGCAGAGCCCTCCCCACTATTGAGCACATGGACTGCTGCCACAGGAAAGCAGCATCTGTCATCAGCGATCCCCATCTTCCAGGCCAAGCTCTCTTCTCACTACCACCATCAGGCAGGAGCCTCAGGTCCCACACCACGAGGTTCAGGAACAGTTATTACCGTTCAACCATCTGGCTCCTGAACCAGTGTGGATAACTTCACTCACCTCAACTCTTAAACTGATTCCACAACTTACGGACTCACTTTCAAGGACTCTACAATTTCTCAGTATTTTTATTAACTTTT
Source organism: Mobula hypostoma (assembly GCF_963921235.1). Lineage (NCBI taxonomy): Eukaryota > Metazoa > Chordata > Chondrichthyes > Myliobatiformes > Myliobatidae > Mobula > Mobula hypostoma. Next base: position 173,948,175 of record NC_086098.1, read on the forward strand.
TTTTTTATCATTGCACGACTTGCCTTCTTTTGCTCATTTGTTGTTCGTCTTGTTTACTTATAGTTTTTCATGAATTGTTTTTAGATTATGAGAACACTCAGTCCTCTTATTGTCATTTAGAAATGCATACATACATTAAGAAATGATACAATTTTATTGTATTTCTTCATTGTTCTGGTAAATGCCTGCAAGAAAATACATTTCCAAGTAGTATATGGTGGCATATATGTACTTTGATAATAAATTTACTTTGACAACCTTCTGTTGCCCTCACTAATCGAGAATCTGTCACGCTGTGCTTTAAATTTACCCTCTAATCCAGGAGGCATCCTGATAAGTGTCTTCTGCACCCACTTCAGAGCCTCCACATCTTTCCTGTGATGGGATGAACCAAATCCAGGCTCCAGTCCTGCAGCCGAGGCTTCAGTTGAAAGCAACTGGCTTGGGAAACTTTTCCTCTTGTTGGGAAAGCTCGTTTTCCTCCCAAGTGACTCAGTTTAACTGAAGCTCCACAGGTGTCTGAATTTCAGACGGAGGATGAAACAACATGAGTCTGATGGTCATAAAATTTACGTCCAGGCTTCTGGCCCACAGCAGAAATTAGGGTACTGGGGCCGAGGGAACAATTGAAAGCAAATTGAATGCGATTTCTGCGGGTTTGGGAAAGATTGTGATACAATACGAGGGGTGATTGATAAGTTCATGGCCTAGGTAGAAGGAGTCAATTTTAGAAAACCTAGCACGTTTGTTTTTCCTACGTTTATACACTTGGTCCAGTGGTCGTCGAACATACGGATCCCTTCTTTGTCGGAGTGGTCCACAGCAGGGGTGATTGATAAGTTTGTGGCCTAAAGTAGAAGGAGATGAGGAGAAACTTCAAACTTTATGCACTTTCACTCAAAGAGTTGAAGTGCACATGCATGTAACGAGAGCTGTATAACTCATCTTCTTCTACCTTAGGCCATGAACTTACCAATCACCCCTGCTGTGGACCACCTGGAGGTCCAAGACGCTCTCGTTACATGCACGTGCAGTTCAACTCTTTGAGTGAAAATGCAGAAAGCTTGAAGTTAATAACTCATCTCCTTCTACCTTAGGCCACGAACTTATCAATCACCCCTCGTAAGTGCTTTGGAAGCTATGAGTGAATGTGCAGGTGCCGATGGTGTGAATCACCTGCGGAAGGGCCCAGATGCCAGCTGGCTCTGTATCTTTCTTCAGGAAATAGACCAGTTCAAACCACCTGATTTACCTCCAGGGAAACGTGCCAGAAGTTCTGCACACACTTCACGGATAAAAGTGTTCTTCAGAAAGTCATTAAGATTCACCTTTTCCGAAGACAATATGACATAGGAGCAGAATTAGGCCAGTAGTCCCATTGTGTCTACTGCTCTATTCGATCATGACTGATTTATTATCCCTCTCAACCCCATTCTTCTGCCTTCTCCCCATAACCTTTGACCGCCCTGGCTAGTCAAGAACCTGTCAACCTCCGCTTTAAATATACCCAATGATTTGGCCCCCACAGGCTCCTGTGGCAATGAATTCCACAGATTTGCCACCCTCTGGCTAAAGAAACTTTTCCTCAACTCTGTTCTATTCTGAAGTTGTGCCTGCTGGTCCTCTCCTTTCCTTTCCCATCGTTGAATTTCAGATTACTTATTTTACCCACTCCAGGAATACCAGGTCTTCCAGGGTGAAATCAGGGCTTCTCAAGTGGTTAAGAACAAAGCCACTGCATAAGCTTCCATGGTCAGCAGTTTCTGGCATTTATACATCACTTTAATCCTGAGAAGTCTGCCACTTTTAGCCAACTTTTCCAACACACTGATCGCTTCCTCCTGCTTAAGGGCTGCTCTCCGCACTGTGGACCGCGTTATCCACGAGCTGGCTGATTTTGCCTCCCACATCCACATCCAAGTCACTGTTTGCATATTAGCCAGACCTCCAGGGAGAACATTACTATTTTTTAGGAATAGGGGAGTTTCTCTTGTTACCCTTTATTCATTTTACACAGAGAGTGGTGGATACATGGAACGCCCAGCCAGATGTGGTGGTAGTGACAGATACATTAGCGACATTTAAGAAACTCGTAGCACATGGATGAAAGCAAAATGGAGGGCTATGTAGGAGGGAAAGGTTAAAAGGTTGGCACAATATCATGGGCTGAAGGGTCTGTAGTGTACTGTTCGATATTCTGTGCTTAGAAGTTACCTAGGATCTTCCACTTGCCCAGATAAAGCCTCAGTTTAATGATTTGTTGGCAGGACAGCATCTGTGACAGGACTGCATCATCACAGAAGTATTTTTTATTATGCTTGTATCTTAGTGAGTCTTAAAGACAGAACAGTCTGACTTGGAGACATGCGTGGCAATGGTGGGCCTCTAGCTAGGAGCCAACACTCAGATTCCTTCTTCACCCCTTTTCCTCTTCCAGGTGTCACCTCCCAGCTTCTCACTTCATCCGCCCTCCCTCACCTCATCTCACATATCACCTGGCAGCTTGTACTTCTTCCCCTCCCCCCCCCCCAACTTCTTATTCTGGCTTCTCTCTTCCTTTCCAGTCCTAATGAAGGGTCTTGGCCCGAAAAATCAACTGTTTATTCCCTCCGCGGTTGCTGCCTGACCTGCTGAGTTCCTCCACCATTCTGTGGGTGCTGCTCTGTTATAAATGTACTGTATCGCTCAAAGCTGCTTTGCCTTCCTTTAGGGAAGAACTCTTTAACCGGCCTCTCCTAAATCAAGCCAAAAGTAAGTATCAGCAGAACTGAAATCTAAACATTCCTGAAACCCTCGGTGGGTTAGGCAGCATCTGTGGAGAGAGCATCAGGGTTAATATTTACATTCAATGACTTTTGCCAGTACAGGCCAGCTGGAAATGCTAGTGGGGGAGTCTAAGACCAGAGGGCGCAACCTCAGAATACAGGGATGTCCCTTTAGAACGGAGGTGAGGGGAAAAAACATCTTTAGCCAGACGTGGGAAACCTGTGGAATTCATTGCCACGGACAGCTGTGGAGGCCAAGTCATTGGGTGTACTTAAGACAAAGGTTGATAGGGTGTCAAAAGTTACAGGGAGAAGGCAGGAGAATGAGGTTGAGAGGGAAAATAAATCAGTCATGATGGAATGGCGGAGCAGACATGGTGGGCCAAGTGGACTAATTCTGCTCCTGTGTCTTATGGTCTTGTGTGTCCCTTGGCCTTCTGTTGGCCAAAGCAGGAGAAAGACCCAGACTTCAAGATGGAATAGAGAATTAGATTAGATTTAGATTATGAGGACACGCTGTCCTCTTTTATTGTCATTTAGTAATGCATGCATTAAGAAATGATACAATGTTCCTCCAGAATGACATCACAGAAACACAAGACAAACCAAGACTAAAAAAAACTGACAAAAACCACATAATTATAACATATAGTTACAACAGTGCAAAGCAATACCGTAATTTGATAAAGAACAGGCTATGGGCACGGTAAAAAAAAGTCTCAAAGTCTCTTGAAAGTCCCATCATCTCACGCAGATGGTAGAAGGAAGAAACTCTCCCTGCCATGAGCTTCCAGCGCCGCAAACTTGCCGATGCAGCACCCTGGAAGCACCGGACTGCAGCCGACCCTTGAGTCTGTCCGAAAACTTCGAGCCTCCGACACCGAGCACCATCTCTGCCTAGCGCTTCGACCCCAGCACCGGCAACAGGCAATAGGCAAAGCCGAGGATTTGGGGCCTTCCCCTCCAGAGATTCTTGATCGCACAATAGCAGCAGCGAAGCAGGCATTTCAGAAGTTTTTCCAGGTGTTCCTCCGTGCTTCTCACGTCTGTCTCCATCAAATCAGGATTGTGCACTGCCCCTACTTAACAAATACGATATCATTTCGGCGATGCGTTGCGGAGCCATCTTCTCCTCCCCTCCAATTCAAGTGACAGGCTCATTTTCTCGATATTTATTATTTATTTATTTGTCTTTTTTTTTCTCCTTTTTCGTATTTGCACAATTTGTTGTCTTTTGCACATTATTTTGTCCCTTGTGTGCGGCTTTTCATTGACTCTATTGTATTTCTTTGGGTTTATTGTGAATGCCTGCGAGAAAATGAATCACAGGGTGGTATGTGGTGACATAACTGTACTTTGAAAGTAAATTTACTTTGTACTTTGAAGGCATCTGGAAGCTGAGACTGAATGGAGTACTCCACAGGGTAGTGACTCAATCTGCTTTCAAACCCAGCGAGCAGGCCAGACCCAACTGCCAACCTTCAGCTAAACACTGAAAAAAACAGATGGTCTGGTCTTTACAACGTGGCTCTGTGAGGAAGCTGGCTGTGTAACTGTTGGCTTCTTTTCTAGCGTTTTCTGACCGTGCCTCATTGCAACCCATGAAAACATCGGGGCAGGAGTAGGCCGTTTGGTCCTGCGCTGTCATTGGATAATGTCATGCTTGATCCGCCACATCATATTTCTGCTCTCTCCCCGTTAGCCTCGATGCCGTGGACCCCTGTGTGTGCTTGCTACCATGCATGTGTGAGGACGCGGCCTCAAGTCGGGGTGTCGCCTGTTTACAGCCACCAGGAGAGAGGCCCTGGAGCCGGTGTGCTTCACCAGGGGCAGTGTGGCATGGCGTCCAGGCTCCACCCCGCCAGTGTTTGCTTGGCAGATGACAAGCTCCGTTGTGGTCTTGGTGGCTGTATAGCTCGAGTTTGGACTCTTTTATTGTGTGGCGTTACTTGCTATCTTATACCTGGTATGTGTGGCTTTTGCTGTGTGAGACTTGGTACTGTGTTTTGTACCTTGAACCCAGAGTAACACTGTCCTGTGTGGCTGTATTTATCAATATTCACCTGTAACCCTCTCACCGGGCTCATATGCAGACTTGGCCCGATAGCTGACTGGGCAAACAGCCACGTGGATCATCGGTGAGAAGGCCACCTTCCATAAACAATATACGTCCAGGGTCGGTATGATTTGGGGTTCAACCAAACGGGAACATCATGATGTTCCGATTAAAGAAACCTTGATTTAAGCGAATGGCATGTAAGTACTGCCCACACACAATTACCGGTCAGCAAGAAATAACAGATCGTACACCCCATAAAATTATAAAGAAAGAATATTTGCCAATTTTGGCTTTATCAGTTAACAGAAAAAAAGAAAATAAAAAGGCCTATTACAGTTACCAGTCCCATGTGCAATAACTGTTGGAGCACATACAGGAGGATTCGGGGGCGTATCTCTTGCACCTGGCTCCACCGCCTCCATGAAAACACCCACCATGTTTTTGAACTCTCCTTGAAGACCATCTCGAGCAAACTGGCTCTTTTTTTTCTCTCTCTCCCCCTCTCCCTCCCCCCCACTCTCTCTCCCCGTCTCTCTCCCTCCCCCCTCTCCCTCCCCCCTCTCCCTCCCCCCTCTCCCTCCCCCCTCTCCCTCCCCCCACTCTCTCTCCCCCTCTCCCCCCTCTCTCTCCCCTCTCTCTCCCCCCCTCTCTCTCCCCCCCTCTCTCTCCCCCCTCTCTCTCCCCCCCTCTCTCTCCCTCTCTCTCCCTCTCTCTCTCTCCCTCTCTCTCCCCCTCTCTCCCTCCCCCTCTCTCTCTCCCCCCTCTCTCCCCCTCTCTCCCCCTCTCTCTCCCCTCTCCCCCCTCTCCCCCTCTCCCCCTCCCCCTCTCCCCTCTCCCCCCCCCCTCTCCCCCTCCCCCCTCTCCCCCTCTCCCCCTCTCTCCCCCTCTCCCCCCTCTCTCTCCCCCCTCTCTCCCCCTCTCCCCCCCTCTCCCCCTCTCCCCCCTCTCTCCCCCTCTCCCCCCTCTCTCCCCCCTCTCTCTGTCAGGACTATTGCCCTTCCTCCTTGGAGCCATTTATCTGCACAAAACACTTGTGGCAATGGGGCCTCTCCTTCCAACAGCATTCTGCGGCATCTTCCCTTCGGTCCCGCTCCACAGCTCCTGCTAAGAGACTCCCAGCCAGACTACTGTCCTTCAGAAGACTCTTCGCCACAATCCTGATTGGACGACTCCCATTCCTAAGCTGAACAACATGTGCCCTTATCTTAGCGGAAGCCGAAACACACTTTCCAGCATGGCACACTGCTTTTACAGAAGATTGCTAATATAAACTACCTCACAGCATAGCAGTGGGAACCTTACCCAGGACATTACACGTATGGTTGAATGACAATTGAATTTGAATTAGTGGACCTCAGGTTGGGAACTTCTACTCTAATGCCTCATGTTTATAGAAATCTTTTTATACTTTATACTTTATTGTCACCAAACAATTGGTACTAGAACGTACAATCATCACAGCGATATTTGGTTCTGTGCTTCACACTCCCTGGATTACAAATATTAAATATTAAAAATAGTAAAAAGTAGTAAATATTAAAAATTTAAATTATAAATCATAAATAGAAAATAGAAAAATGGAAAGTAAGGTAGTGCAAAAAACTGAGAGGCAGGTCCGGATATTTGGAGGGTACAGCCCAGATCCGGGTCAGGATCCCGGATCTGGGCCGTACCCTCCAAATACATTGTGCCTCCACAGAATTATCCAAAGGCTGGTCACTCCCTATGTGACAGAATTTCTCCTTATCTTAGTCCTAAAGATCTTTCCCACTCTGAATCAGGGTAGCCGACAACCTCGTACCCTGGTGACTTAGGGACATGCCTGACACAGCAACTGAAGTCAGCTCCGGCAGACTGGACGGATGAGATCTACAGTGAGATCCAACGACTAGGGAGGCGGTACTGTGACGCATGGCGGAGAGCGAAGGGCATGAAAAGGCACCAAAGATGTCATAGTCATCCACTGCCACCAAGGAAGACCCTAGTTAGTGATGCTTGTTCGTACCACTAGACCCGGCCTTCTGAGGTCAAGCGGGTGAAACTCCCCCAGTGCAACGGCTCTCCCACTTTAAAACCTCTCCCGTACGGGTCGGACATGACTGTCAACCACCATTACCATTACTTTGAATCAATAAAAAGCTTTTGTCTGCTTTCCAGCCAGGTAGAGCATTCCATACAAGAGTTGGTTTATTACTTGTACTTCCCAGGTGGAGTGAAAAGATTGTCTCGCATACCAATCTACTCATTATCCAGAGCACTGAGGTAGTGCAAGGTAAAACAGGAGACAGACGCAGAGCAAAGTGTCATAGTGAGGTAGATTGTGAGGTCAATACTTTATTGCATTGCACCATTCAGAATTAGAATCAGGTTTAATATCACCAGTGTCATGAGATTTGTTAACTATGTGGCAGCAGTACAATGCAATATGTAATAATAGAAACAAATCTGTGAATTACAGTAAATGTAAGTTGAATAAATAGTGAGGTAGTGTTCATGGATTCAATGAGAATGAGAACACAGTATGACCTGGGTGATGGAAGTCCTTAATGATGGATGCCGTCTTTTGGGGCATCGCTTCTTGACGTGGTCCTAGATACTACAGAAGCCAGTGCCCATGATGGAGCTGACTCCCTACAGCTTTTTTCAATCCTTTGCAGTCACCCCCTCACCCCCTTCTCCCCATACCAGATGGTGATGCAACCAGTTAGAATGCTCTCCATGGTTCATCTGTAGAAGTATAAGAGTGTGTTATATCATTGTCTTGTGTATAAGTTGTTCTTGATGTGGGGGTATGTCCTGTCAACCATTTGTACCTTCTGCCTGGTGGGAGAGAGAAGAGAACAAGAATAGGATCGTACAAAAGTTTAAAAAAAAACAAAATGTAGAATATCATAAACACAAGAGATTCTGCAGGTGCTGGAAATCCAGAGCAGCACACAATAAATGCTGGAGAAACCAATAAATGGTGGAGACAAATAAAGAACTGATGTCTCAGGCTGAGATGTCCTGATGAAGGGTTTTGGCCCAAAACGTCAGCTCTTTATTCCTCACCCAAGCTGCCAGGTTCCTCCAGCATTTTGTGTGTGGTACTTCAGAATGTCGAACAGGGGTATCCAACCTTTATTATGCCATGGACCGTTACCATTAACCGTGGGGTCCATGGACCCACGTTGCAAACCCCTGACGTAGAGTATAGTGCTGTAGTTGGAGGGGACGTGCAAGTGCAGACGGATAACATGGTGCAAGGGCAGGGCAAGGTATATTGAGAGGTTAAGAGTTCATCTTTAGCATATAAGTTTCATCTCATTCTTCTGAAGTCTAGTTAATAATCCATTCTCTTCTCATATGACCGTTCTGCCATTCCAAATAAGGAGATCAAGACAGCACACAATACTCTATGTGCATCCTTACTAAAGTCCCCTATCATGGTAGCAAGAGTCCCTTGCTCCTGCAGATAAAACCTTTTGTTATAAAGGCCAGCACACTGCTTGCCTTATTGACTGCTGGCTGTTCTCAGTGACTACTAAACACCCCGTTCCCTTTGTACATCGACATTTCCCTATCTACCACCTATTAGATAATACTCTGAATTTCTATTTAGCCACTCTTTTGCACTGTATAAGTAATGAGACTGTTCATAATTTGGAACCAGGTTATGGGTGAGTGACTTAACTGGCAATATTTCATCACGATGAGCATCTGGTGGGCTCATTGAAGCAGAATAATTTTCACCCTCCGTCACTATGAATTCAATCTTGGCCTGGAATAACCTCTCGGATCTGTGTGCAACTATTCTTTCCATTTCTTTTTTAATTTTGCCGGAGTTTATTTACTTAATCATCCGCAGAAGCTTATCTCTGAGTGTCTAGAGTCAGGAATTATTTCCCATCATTCCAAAGCTGTCACAACCCAATAGCTTAATTCCATTATCTCTCCCTCTTTCTCTTGCTTTTGGATTAAAGCAGCCACTTTCGATCGTTCGGCTCTTCAAAACCCTTGTCACCCTTGCTGGGAAAACTTGCAGCACACAATTTATTTTTTATCACTCTGACCCTTAGTGAGAAAATGCCATCAAGGGCCAGAAATTTATTTCGGGCCAGTTTTCTGGTGTGGAATAGGCTCCACTATTACACCCGAGGCCCCGGGCTCCAGCTGATATAGGCCTCAGACCCAATGAGTATTTAGGATACTCAGGATCAGCTTTAGGGGCCAGGTTCCAGGGTGTGGGATAAGTGATAGACATACAACACAGAAATAGGCCATTCAGCCCAACTGGTCTATGCTGACCAAGATTCCGATCTAAGCCAATTCCATTTAGCTCGCGTTCCATATAACCCCATTGCGCTACAGTCTCCAGCAGTACTATTTACCTGTCTTATATAGTGACAGACCTGTACCACTGTGTAATACAGTGACAGACCCATCCCACCAGTACTGTACCCCTGTGTTATACAGTGACAGACTGACAGACCCGTCCCATCAGTACTGTACCCGTGTTATACAATGACAGACCTGTCCCACCAGTACTGTACCCCTGTGTTATACAGTGACAGACCTGTCCCACCAGTACTGTACCCGTGTTATACAGTGACAGACCTGTCCCATCAGTACTGTACCCGTGTTATACAGTGACAGACCTGTCCCACCAGTACTGTACGCTGGTGTTATACAGTGACAGAGCTGTCCCACCAGTACTGTACCCCTGTGTTATACAGTGACAGACCTGTCCCACCAGTACTGTACGCTGGTGTTATACAGTGACAGACCTGTCCCATCAGTACTGTACCCCTGTGTTATACAGTGACAGACCTGTCCCACCAGTACTATACGCTGGTGTTATACAGTGACAGAGCTGTCCCACCAGTACTGTACCCCTGTGTTATACAGTGACAGACCTGTCCCACCAGTACTGTACGCTGGTGTTATACAGTGACGGACCTGTCCCACCAGTACTGTACCTGTGTTATACAGTGACAGACCTGTCCCACCAATACTGTACGCTGGTGTTATACAGTGACAGACCTGTCCCACCAATACTGTACGCTGGTGTTATACAGTGACAGACCTGTCCCACCAATACTGTACGCTGGTGTTATACAGTGACAGACCTGTCCCACCAGTACTGTACCTGTGTTATACAGTGACAGACCTGTCCCACCAGTACTGTACCCGTGTTATACAGTGACAGACCTGTCCCATCAGTACTGTACGCTGGTGTTATACAGTGACAGACCTGTCCCACCAATACTGTACCTGTGTTATACAATGACAGACCTGTCCCACCAGTACTGTACCCCTGTGTTATACAGTGACGGACCTGTCCCACCAGTACTGTACCCGTGTTATACAGTGACAGACCTGTCCCATCAGTACTGTACCCGTGTTATACAGTGACGGACCTGTCCCACCAGTACTGTACCCCTGTGTTATACAGTGACAGACCTGTCCCACCAGTACTGTACCCCTGTGTTATACAGTGACGGACCTGTCCCACCAGTACTGTACCTGTGTTATACAGTGACAGACCTGTCCCACCAGTACTGTACCCGTGTTATACAGTGACAGACCTGTCCCATCAGTACTGTACCCGTGTTATACAGTGACGGACCTGTCCCACCAGTACTGTACCCCTGTGTTATACAGTGACAGACCTGTCCCATCAGTACTGTACCCGTGTTATACAGTGACGGACCTGTCCCACCAGTACTGTACCCCTGTGTTATACAGTGACAGACCTGTCCCACCAGTACTGTACCCCTGTGTTATACAGTGACAGAGCTGTCCCACCAGTACTATACGCTGGTGTTATACAGTGACAGACCTGTCCCACCAGTACTGTACCCGTGTGTTATACAGTGACAGAGCTGTCCCACCAGTACTGTACCCCTGTGTTATACAGTGACAGACCTGTCCCACCAATACTGTACCCCTGTGTTATACAGTGACAGACCTGTCCCATCAGTACTGTACCCCTGTGTTATACAGTGACAGAGCTGTCCCACCAGTACTGTACCCCTGTGTTATACAGTGACAGACCTGTCCCACCAATACTGTACCCCGGTGTTATACAGTGACAGTACTCTGTCCCAAAGAAGAAACCGCCTGCAACACTGACACACACATATGGATGTTTATTCAGACACATTAACATCGAAATATACTTACCATACACGCCAAGGGATGTGCACGCATTCCCTCGTCTGCCTGTAAATATTCAAACTCACACACACACACTTCACCCTCTCTCTTTCTCTCACACACACACACCCACTTACTTCACCCTCTCTCTCTCTCTCCACCCACACACACACACACACACACACTCCACACTCACTCCACACTCACGTCACATACACTCACTAACCACTCAGTCTCACATTTCACCCCATGCAGATGGAAAGTTCACTCACAGCTAACCAGAAAACTCAGGCAGGTGGGAACATTCCAGGAAACCTGTTTACATTTTTCAAGCGTTTTTTTAAAATACCGATTTTATCTCTGATGGTTGCAGCCCTAATGCTTCCTGCTGGTCTGGTGATGAGAAAGGCAGGGCAGGGTGAGGCATTGAACACCGATGCGGACTAAGCAGGTGACTGACACGCTGTGTTTGCTGGCGGTGAAGTAGTGAAGACATTCTGAGAAGCCAGCAGTTGCAATGTGACGGTTACAGCTGGTGCTGGTGATTACGGTGCCTGCTGCTTCTCTCCACGGTGCAGGAGGTGAAGCTCCCTCTGGGTCTTCAGATTCAATTGTATGGAAGGGATTATAGACAGCCAGTCAGCAAAGATTAGGTTTTGGGCAGAGAATTCTCAGGACAGTGTATTTTTGTGACTGGATTTTGACCGTGCCTGAGAGAGTGTGTGGGCATGAATCTGACAGCATGTCTGAGCAAATAAAACCATTAGACATAGGAGCAGAATAAGGCCATTCAGCCCATTGAGTCTGTTCAACCATTCCATCATGGCTGATTTATTTTCCATCTCATCCCCATTCTCTTCCTTTTTCCTGTAACTTTTAATGTCCTGACTAATCAAGGATCTATCGCTCTCCACTGTAAATATACCCAATGACTTGGCCTCCACAGCCACGGGTGGCAGTGAATTCCGCAGATTTCCCACCCTCTGGTGAAAGGAACTCCTCCTCACCTCGGTAGACTTGAGTGTGTAAGTGCTTGACAGTGTGCGTGGGAGAGCATGTCTCAGCGTGCATGCATTTGGATGTGTTCATGAGTATTGGGGTATCGTGCAGTTCTGGTCACCTCCTTACAGGAAAGATAGCAATAAGAGTGCATAGAAAATTGACAAGGATGTTGCCGGTACTTAGGGTTGCCAACTGTCCCGTATTAGCCGGGACATCCTGTATATTGGGCTAAATTGGTTTGTCCCATACAGGACCGCCCTTGTCCCGTATTTCCCCTGCGAAGGTAGAGCGTTCCTATGAAACCGTTCGTAAGCGGAAATGGCATAAAGCGAAGAAGCAATTACCATTAATCTATATGGGAAAAATTTTGAGCGTTCCCAGACCCAAAAAACAACCTATCAAGTCATACCAAATAACACATAAAACAACACTAACATAGTAAAAGCAGGAATGATATGATAAATACACTGGCTAAATAAAGTAGAAATAATGTATTTACAGTGTAGTTTCACTTAACAGAATCGGGAAGATTAAGCCAAAACCGATTTGTGGAAAGAAACTGGCACGTGCACGCATGCGCACGTCACACATGCGCACACGGGTGCCCGCGCAAGGCTTCATGATCATGGTAGTCTTTCTCGGGGTAAACACCAGTGTCCCGTATTTGACTGCTACTTTTGTCCCTTATTTGGGAGTGAGAAAGTTGGCGACCCTACCCGTACTTGAGCACCTGAGTTATAGGGAGAGGTTGAATAGATTAGGAGTTAATTCCCTGAAGTGTAGGAGAATGAGGGGATATTTAATAGAGGTATACAAAATTGAGGGTATAAAGCAGGCTTTTTCCACGGATGTTGGGTGAAACCAGAACTTGAGGTCATAGGTTAAAGGTAAAAGGTGAAATATTTAAGGGGAACCTGAGCGGGAGCTTATTCCCTCAGAGGATGGTGAGAGTGTGGAATGAGCTGCCAGCAGAAGTGGTGGATGCTTGTTCAATGCCAACTTTTACTTTTAAGAGAAATTCGGACAGTTACGTGAATGAATAGAGGGTAGTGGTCCTGGTGAGGGTTGATGGCACTAGGTAGAATGACAGTTCAGCAGAGACCAGATGGGCTGAAGGGCCTGTTTCTGAGCTGTAGTGCTCTATGACTATTGGAAGGGAAGGTTAAGGAAAGATCTCTAACATCTCTCACCTGGAGACAGTGTGGAGGTTGTTTACAAGGATGTGGCCAAAAGTGGAATTTTTGAGTGTGTATCTGTGAGGGTGTCTGGATGTTACTACTACTACTACTACGTCAACTCAGGCCTAGGGGGCCGACGTTGGGCATGATGACGGACTCTCCACTCCTCCCTCTCCCTCATCAGTGCGTTCAGTTCATCTACATTAGCCACGCCGCTGTCTTCTAGGAGTGTGTTGACCATAAACTTGGGAGGGCGCCCAGGGTTCATCCTCCCGTGCTTGGGCTCCCATATGATGACTAGGCTGGCAGGTAGCTCGGGGTGGCGTAGACAGTTCCCCGCTGGTTGCAGTCTTCTCGCTTCGATTTTAGTAGTGAGCATCGGTAGGTCGTCATAGAGCTCGACGTTCGTCATGTACTGTTGCCAACTCACGTCAAGAACCTTCCGGAGCATTCGTGTATAGCAACCATCTAGAGACTTTCGCGTCGTCTTGGTGAGTGTCCATGTCTCGCATCCGTATGTGAGAATGGACTCTATGACTGCTATGAAAATCCTCTTTTTAAGCCCCCTGGTCAGGTTCGACTTCCAGATTTCCTTCATGTCGTTCATAGCCCTCCACGCCAGCGCCTTCTGTATCTTTATGTCCTTCTCCGAACTCACATTCTTGACCCGAGGTACTTGTAGTCAAAGACTTTCTTAATGGTATCATTCGCTACGGCCTTGAGAGTACCTTCATCGCAGGTAAACGCCACGTATCTGGATGGGGCAATGCACATGTTTTGAGAGTGCAATTCCCTCCAATCAGTCCTTATCAGAGCGCAGCACAGACTAGATGAGCAGAAGGGCATGTGTCTCTGCTGATTTGTTTTATGACCCTGTGCAGCACAGCGTCATAAAACAAGTGTCATGGGTTACCAGGGAAGGCCCAGTGAGGTGTTCCAATTCCCTGAGTGGGATTTCTGGCCCGCTCATGTGAGAGGCAACTTGCAAGGTCCTATTGTCCTTCTCCTCCAAGAGGTGATGCTCCACAGGTGATATCCCTCCATCACAGGAGCTCCCAGCTGACGGTGGAGTTATGGGTTGGGTGTTCAGGGATGATCTTATGGGAGGCTGGAAGTTGTTAACACATGCAAAATGTTGGAGGAACTCTGCTAAAGGATAGTCTCCAACCTGATGCCATGAATATCAAACTCTTCTTCCAGTAAAATAAATTCCGTCCCCATCCCCTCTTCTTCCATTCCCCACTGGCCTCTTCTCACCTGCCTATCTATCACCACACCCCGGGTCCCCTTCTCCTTCCCTTTCTCCTATGATGCACTCTCTTCTCCTATCAGATTCCTTCCTCTCCAGCTTTTCACCTATCCTACCCACCTGGCTTCACCGATCACCTTCTGACTATCCTCCTTCCTCTCCCCCTACCTTTTTATTCTGGCACCTTCTCCCTTCCTTTCAGTCCTGAAGAAGGGTCTCAGCCCGAAATGTCAAGTGCTTACTCATTTCCATAGATGCACAGTTTGTTGTCTTCTATACTCTGCTTGATCTTTCAGTGATCCTGTTATAGTTACTGTTCTACAGACTTGCCCTCAAATGAATCTCAGGTGACATATATGTTTGTTGTTGTCCAGTCGTTAAGTCGAGTCCGACTCTTTGTGACCTCATGGACCATAGGGTTTTCATGGCAAGATACAGAAGTAGATTTCCAGGCCTTTCTCACACGCAGATACTGCTGCTGCCCAGGTTGGGACCCGGCTGAGTTTGAACTCAGGACCATCTGCATTGAAGTCCAGTGCTGATGCCACGACACCACCAGCCAGCCCAAAGTACATATATGTACTTTGATAATAAAAGTTACTGTGAACTTTGACGTACCGAGTCCCTCTGCGTGTGTTCTGGATTTCCAACATTTGCAGGCTTTCTCATGCTTGTGGAAGCTGTTACGTTAGTTTGGATCTTTCTTTACCCTCCTCCCTGCCCTGTGAAAATTAAAGAATCTGTAAGTAAGCCAAGACAAGGCCAGCTCTGCTGATGTGGAAGCCACCGGAGTGAGGTGCTGGTGGTCTTCTGTACACATGTACACACATCTCTTCCACTCATACATGCTCTTTTACCTGTCATTATGTATGATACTCATGTATGTGTGTGCACATGCACACGCTCACACAGAGACACAATTTCTCCCTCATTCTGTCTCCTCTAGTAGGCCATTCAGCCCATCTTTGCCTTTTGATCATGGCTGATTTTTTCTCCCCTCTCAACCCCATTCTCCTGCCTTCTTCCTGTAACTTTTGAACCCCCCCCCCCACTAATCAGGAATCTCCTGGTGGGATTTGAACACTGCAGGCATAGTTAGAGGTATGCTCCCTCCCCAGGTTATGAAAGGGACATTCCTGAGAATCGCTTTCAATCTGAGCAGTTCACAAGTCTAGCGATATATTTAAATAAAAACATTAAGATTAAGATTAGCTTTATTTGTCATATGTACACTGAAACATACAGCCAAATGCATTGTTTGCATCAAATCAAATCAGCGGGGATTGTGTTCGGCAGCCGGCAAGTGTCACCACTCTGCTGGTGCCAATGTAGCATGCCTACAAATGACTAACCTTGACCATGCGTCTTTTTGAGATGTGGAAGGTAACCAGAGCACCCGGAGGAAACCCACGTGGACATAGGGAGAACGTATAAACTCATCAGAGATAGCAGCAGGAATCAAACCACGATCTTTCAGCTGACACTGTAGAGCAAAGCACTAACCAGTACGCTACAAAAAGAAAAGCCCTAGTTCATTCAACCTATGCTGACAAGACGTGCTGTCTAATCCAACCCTTCCTTCCCATATAACCCTCCATTTTTCTTACATCCATATGCCTAGTTAAGAGTCTCTTAGATGTCCCTAGTGCATCTGCCACTACCACCACTCCTGACAGGGTGTTCCACGTACTGTCCACTCTGCATAAAAAAAACTACCTCAGCCCTCACCCCCATATTTATCTACCACCACCCCGACAGGGTGTTCCACGTACTGTCCACTCTGTGTAAAAAAAAAAATTACCTCAGAGCTCACCCCCATATTTATCTACCACCACCTTACCTCCTCATATTAGTCAAAGACTATTTCCAAGTAAATAGTCTTTGACTATCCACTCTATGCCTCTATCCTATCACTCTCCTCCTCTTTGCTCCAAAGAGAAAAGCCCTAGCTCATAGTCATAGTCATAGACATACTTTATTGATCCCGGGGGAAATTGGTTTTCATTACAGTTGCACCATAAATAATTAAATAGTAATTAAACCATAAATAATTAAATAGTAATATGTAAATTATGCCAGGAAATAAGTCCAGGACCCGCCTATTGGCTCAGGGTGTCTGACCCTCCAAGGGAGGAGCTGTAAAGTTTGATAGCCACAGGCAGGAATGACTTCCTATGATGCTCTGTGTTGCCTCTCGGTGGAATGAGTCTCTGGCTGAATGTACTCCTGTGCCCCACCAGTACATTATGTAGTGGATGGGAGACATTGTCCAAGATGACATGCAACTTGGACAGCATCCTCTTTTCAGACACCACCGTGAGAGAGTCCAGTTCCATTCCCACAACATCACTGGCCTTACGAATGAGTTTGTTGATTCTGTTGGTGTCTGCTACCCTCAGCCTGCTGCCCCAGCACATAACAGCAAACATGATAGCAAACATGATCGCACTGTCCACCACAGACTCATAGAAGATCGTCAGCATCGTCCGGCAGATGTTAGATGTCATTCAGCCCGTCCTCATGAGACATACTGTTTAATCTAGGCAGTATCGCAGTAAATCCCCTCTGCACCCTCTCTAAAGCTTCCATATCCTTCCTTTCATGAGGTGACCAGGATCCAAGTACCCCATTCACCCCCAAAATCTATCATGGTCCTATTCCCTCAAAGAAGAGTCATTATTGTTAGTTTCTAGGGGCAAAACGGTAGTGTAGTGGTGGCACAACACTTTACTGTACAGGCGACCTTGCTTCAATTGCCACTGCTGTCTGTAAGGAGTTTGTGTGTTCTCCCCGTGAAATGTGGGTTTCTTCAGGGTGCTTCAGTTTACTCCCACAGTCCAGAGATACTGGTTGGAAGGTTAGTTCATCATTGTAAATTTCCCATAGTGTTAAAATTGGGGGATTGCTGGGCGTTGTGCCTCAAAGGGCCGGAAGGACCTATCTCGTGCTGTATCCCAGGCTGGATATTGACAGGGTTTGAGGGATGGACAATGGGCAGGCAGGATGTTGTCAGGGTTTGAGAAATGGACGATGGGCAGGCTGGATGTTGACAGGGTTTGAGAGATGGACGATGGGCAGGCTGGATGTTGACAGGGTTTGAGACTCAGACGATGGGCAGGCTGGATATTGATAGGGTTTGAGAGATGGACGATGGGCAGGCAGGATGTTGACAGGGTTTGAGACTCAGACGATGGGCAGGCTGGATATTGATAAGGTTTGAGAGATGGACGATGGGCAGGCAGGATGTTGTCAGGGTTTGAGAAATGGACGATGGGCAGGCTGGATATTGACAGGGTTTGAGAGATGGACGATGGGCAGGCAGGATGTTGTCAGGGTTTGAGAAATGGACGATGGGCAGGCTGGATGTTGACAGAGTTTGAGACTCGGACGATGGGCAGGCTGGATGTTGACAGGGTTTGAGAGGTGGATGATGGGCAGGCTGGATGTTGACAGGGTTTGAGAGATGGATGATGGGCAGGCTGGATATTGACAGTACTTGAGAGACGGACAGTGTTTGGAATTGATTGTTAGGAATGAGATTACGGAATACCTGGGGGCACATGACAAGATAGGCCAAAGCCAGCATGGTTTCTTGAAAGGAAAATCCTGCCTGACTAACCTACTGTAATTTTTTGAGGAAATTACAAGCAGAGTAGGCAAAGGAGATGCAGTGGATGTGGTGTACTTGGATTTTCAGAAGGCCTTTGACAAGGCACCGCACTTGAGGTTGCTTAGCAAGATAAGAGCCCATGCAATTACAAGGAAGTTACTAGTGTGGGTGGTACATTGGCTGATTGGCAGAAAGCAGAGAGTAGGAATAAAGGGATCCTATTCTGGCTGGGTGCCGGTTACCAGTGGAGTTCCACAGGGGTCGGTGTTGGAACTGCTGCTTTTTATGATGTATGTCATTGATTTGGACTGTGGAATTAATGGATTTGTGGCTAAATTTGCCGCTGATACAAAGATAGGTGGAGGAGCGGGTAGTGTTGAGGAAACAGAGCTTGCAGAGAGAATAAGATAGTTTAGGAGAATTGGCAAGGAAGGGGCAAATGAAATACAATGTTTGAAAGTGTATGGTCATGCACTTTGGTGGAAGAAATAAATGGGCAGACTATTATTTAGATGAGGAGAGAATTCAAAATGTAGAAATGCAAAGGGACTTGGGAGTCCTTGTGCGGGATACCCTAAGGTTATTTTCCAGGTTTAAGTCGGTGGTGAAGAAGGCGAATGTAATGCTGGCATTCATTTCTAGAGGTATAGCATATAAGAACAGGGATGTGATGTTGAGGCTCTGTAAGGCACTCGTGAGACCACACTTGGAGTATTGTGTGCAGTTATAGGCTCCTTATTTTAGAAAGGATGTACTGACATTGGAGAGGGTTCAGGGAAGATTCACGAGAATGATTCCAGGAATGAAAGGGTTACAGTATGAGGAATGTCTGGCAGCTCTTGGGCTGTATTCCCTGGAGTTCAGGAGAATGAGGGGGGATCTCATAGAAACATTCCAAATGTTAAAAGGCCTGAACAGATTAGACATGGCAAAGTTATTTCCCACGGTAGGGGGGTCTAGGACAAAAGGGCACGACTTCAGGATTGAAGGACATCCATTTAGAACAGAGATGCAGAGAGATTACTTTAGTCAGAGGGTGGTAAATCTGTGGAATTTGTTGCCTTGAGCAGCTGTGGAGGCCAAGTCATTGGGTGCATTTAAGGCAGAGACAGATAGGTTCTTGATTAGCCAGGACATCAAAGGGTATGGGGAGAAGGCAGGGGAGTGGGGATAACTGGAAGAATTGGATCAGCCCATGACTGAATGGCAGAGCAGACTTGATGGGCCAAATGGCCTACTTCTGCTCCTATATCTTATGGTCTTATGAACGGTGGGCAGGCTGGATATTGACAGGGTTTGAGAGACAGACGGTGGGCAGACTGGATATTGACAGGGTCTGAGAGATGGACGGTGGGCAGGCTGGATATTGACAGGGTTTGAGAGACGGACGGTGGGCAGGCTGGATGTGGACTGGGTCTGAGAGATGGACGATGGGCAGGCTGGATGTTGACAGGGTTTGAGAGATGGATGGTGGGCAGGCTGGATGTGGACTGGGTCTGAGAGAGGGTGGTGGTGGGTGGTTCCTCCTGAACTAATTCAGCATGGTTTTCCATTTGCAATGGAATGAGCAAATGGGTCTCTCGCAGATTATTGCCATTCATCACAGGGACAGTCTCTGAGACCATGAGGATCTCACCACAGTAATTTACACAGCATTAACTGAATTTTTTAATATTCGCATTTTGTGGCTAAGCAAGAAAAAAATGATCGTCCTCATTCCTGTTGGCAGCAGCTGGTGCACGTTGAAGATGGATAAGTTCATTATGCTAACATTTTCACAGTCTTCCATTTGAAAGAGTCAGGCCACCCAGCTTTTTAATAAGCAGTCTCTCTCCTTGGGCATCGCCCAACCTGCCTTGTGCAGTTATTTCAATGAGTGTGGAAACAATATGCAATTATTTACCTCCTTTAACATTGTGGAATGCCGTCAGGAGTGTGACAGCAAATGTTATCAGCCGAAACCAGGCATTAAGCTACAGGACTCCACTGAAAGCTCAAGGCCTCCTGGAGCGCTGGGAGGTGAAATAAAGCCATTGCCGAGCTGCGACCTCCACTGAGTTGCTGCTCAAATTTAGTTGTTTTTAAATTGTTTTTTTTAGGTTCGTAACGATGGTTTTGGGGACAGAGAAGGCTCAGGCTAGGATCTAGGGACAGAGATGTGGGGGAATTGGAGGTCGGGCTGGCGTCTAAATCTCCACTCCGCATTTGAAGACCAGTGACGAGGACGTGGGACATCCGTGGCCAGCAGAGAGTAGGTGAGGGCCCCGCCAGCCCGACGAGTAGCCGGTGTGTTCATGTGGGCACAAGAAACGAGCTCCGGTGATCCTCAGGGTTTGCAAATCAGTGAGACTGGGTTCGAGGCCCACTGCTCGGTGATCACCATTTTGTAGGTTCGGTGCTGAGGACTGAGGCATGAAGATTGATTTCTCCCACATTTCAAAGGCGTTCAAGTCAGGATGCGTGAGTTATGGGCGTGCTAGAGTGGCACCAGAAGCATGGCGACACTTGTGGGCTGCCTCAGCCCAATCTTGCACTGTGTTGGACATTGAAGCGAACAATGCATTTCACTGTATGTTTTGATCGATTGATGTACAAGTGACAAATAAAATGAATCTTTAATCTCTATCTACTGGGTGGCAGGTTAACGCATCACTTTACAGCACCAGCCACTGAGGTTCAATTCCTGCCTCTGTCTGTAGAGAGTTTGTACGTTTAGGTCGTCTGGTTGCCTGTCAGGTTTTAAAGATGTACAGGTTGGTCGGTTAATTGGTGATATAGTTGTAAGTGGACCACCCGGGCTCATTGGGTTGGAAGGGTCTGTTACTCTGCTGAATCTCTAAATTAAATTAAATTTTTAAAAAAATCAAAAATGAACTTAAATGAACTTGAACGGTCTGTTACTCTGCTGAATCTCTAAATTAAATTAAATTTTTAAAAAAATCAAAAATGAACTTAAATGAACTTGAACGGTCTGTTACTCTGCTGTATCTCTAAATTAAATTAAATTTTAAAAAAATTCAAAAATGAACTTTAAACGCTCAGTGACAGGATGTTGGTGTTGCTGGGCAGGCCAGTATTTATTTAATGTCCCTATTTGCCCACAAGAGGGAAGTCATGAGCTGGCTTTTTGATGAGCTGTTGTCCTTCTGGAGACGTTGCTAAGGGGTAGGGAGGTCCAGGTTTTACACCCGGTGATGCCGCTCGGGTTGTGTGTGACTTGGAGGAGAATGTGAAGGTGGTGGTACTCCCCTGCTCTGGCTCCGTTTGTCTGGCGCGGTGGTAGGCACCGCGGTTTTGGGCAGTGTGCTGGGAGAAAGCACGCTCTGGGAACCTGTGTCACTGAAGCTGTCAACATGCAGATTTTGTAAGACATGTAAATAAGGACATGGTGTCTGGCCTGAGGCGAAAGAAAGATTAGTTTTATAGTGTAATAATTTACAGCAATAATGATCAAGATTCAATTCTCCAAGGAGTTTGTACGTTCTTCCTGTGAAGCTCCAGTTTCCTCTCATGTTCCAAACCTGTACCAGTTAGTGAGCATGCTCTGTTGACTCTGGAATCATGGCGACACTTGCGGGCTGCCCCCAGCACATATGCAGATTGCCTTGTAAGAAATGCGTTTGACTGTATGTTTCGATGTTTCAACGACATCATCATCATTATGTGCCGTGTTGTATGACGTGGGCGATTGTGGTCCCATGACTATGATTGTTCTTGGCAAATTTGGTGGTTTGCCATTGCCTTCTTCTGGGCAGTGTCTTTACGAGATGGATGACCCCAGCCATTACCAGTACTCTTCAGAGTTGCATAACCAGGACTTGTGATATACACCAGCTGCTCATACAACCATTCATCACCTGCTCCTTTGGCTTCACATGACCCTGATCGGGGGGCTAAGCAGATGCTTCACCTCCCCCAAGGGTGGCCTGTAGGCCAGCGGAGGGAAGGAGTGCCTTACGCCTCCTTTGGTAGAAACATATCTCCAACCTGCCACCCAACATACGTTTCAAAGTACATGAGACAGATAAATGTAATCTTTATGTGCCGTACATTAAAACAAGCATCTGCGGCATGAGCAGCCCAGTCTGAGAAGCGATGGAGCAGTCCGTGGGTGTCGCCAGACATTTAGTGCCAACATACCATGCCCTCAACATTCTAACCCTTACTAACCCATATGTCTTTGGACTTTGGGAGGAAACCAGAGCACCTGGAGGAACCACAGTCATGGGAAAAACAAAAAAACTCCTTACAGTCAGCGAGGGAAATGAACCCTGGTCATTTGATCACTGGCTGTGTGTACTGTTACGCTAACTGCTGCACGACTGTAATGTGGTGGGATACTAAAAGGAATTACAGCACTAAAGCAGGCTACTCAGCCCATGTATGAGGGTGTTTCTGCTCTATACTAGTTACCTCCCGCCCATCTTCATCAAAACCTTTTCCCTTTGTTGACAGATGGCTCACCCATGATATGAGGTCTCACATCATGCATGACAGAAGCATGTGGGGTCATAGCTCTGCATTTTCATTACAGGAACATACTGTGTGTTACTGGGAAGGGTGGGGGTGGAGAAGAACTGCCTTCTCAAGTCCATGTGCCACTTCCCAGCACAGGAAATGTCTGCAACAGGGAGAGTACCGTGGTGGTCTTTCAAAATTGTCTGGAGCTAATTATTTCTTGATCTGCAGCAGCTTAATTATAAAACACATCTGGCAGGCAGCTGCACAATTCCAGCCCTCTTCTTCCTCTCTGCTCGCTGTTCTGCTTGGCTCATCTCTTTGCACTCAATTTAAGCAACATTTCCTTACCAGGAATATTGTCGAGAACTCCAATTCCCCAATGATATTACAGCGCATGGAGTCCATCTGATCTCTTGGACCTACACAGATTTTTCAGCACTGTGGAATTTGCCCACTCTTCTCAGGTCAGGTCAGTCTCAGCTCAGGGAAGAGCAAGCCCTTCGCTTAATGGAGAAGAATGGCTGCAAGGGAGAAGGGAGTAGGAGGTCTGTTCTTTGTAATTATAGAGAGTCCAGAGTATCGTAAGGGTCCTGAGAAATGTCTGTTAACTAATGTTTGTGTAAATTACGTACCCTGTTGGTTGAGATTGCACAAGTTACATTGGTATATTAGGTACACAGATTTTAGTTAATTTTAACTTCTAGCCATAAGAGTTAATTTGCCAGGGGTGGTGTTGAGGCATTGGCACTGGACTGCAAGGCGAGTGGTCACGGGTTCGAATGGGGCCACTCCTCGCATACTTTCCATCTGTGCTGGCTTGAGCTTTGAGCTAGCAACTCAACCTCGTAAAAAAGAAACAAACAAAAGTGCTAAAAAAAAAATTGGGAAAGTTGCCGTCCGATGCGCCACAAGGCGCAGAGAGGAATAACATAATATGTAAGGTAATTATTATAGTATTATACTACAGATTCAAAACTTGTTGGACTCTGGAAGCTTCCAGTCTACAGAACGCCCGACTAGAGTATTTCAGCCTGAACTTATAAATACACTCACTGGCTACTTCAATAGGTACCTTGCTTAGTTATTTCAGTTACTGTTGTCTCCTTGTCAGCTTGAACCTGTCTAGCCATTCTCCTCTGACCTCTCTCATTAACAAGATGATTTCACCCACAGAGCTGCACAAGATGATTTTTGTGTTTTGCATCATTCTCTGTAAACTCTAGAGACTGTTGTGTATGAACACCCTAGGAGATCAGCACTTTCTGAGATACTCAAACCATCCCATCTGGCACCAACAATCATTCCAGGGTCAAAGTCACTTAAGACACATTTCTTCCCCATTCTGGTGTGGTCTGACCCAACAACTGAAATTTGACCGTGACTACTTGTTTTTATGCACTGAGTTGCTGCCACGTGATTGATTGAAACGTCAAGTCCTAGTAGCTCTGCTTACATTAACGAACGGGTGTACCTGATAAAGTGGCCACCATGTCGAAAAATGTATTGCTCGTGGCAGCAGTACGGTGCAATACATAAAAAGAAATTCTGTAAGTTATAATAAAGTATATAAAAAGATAAGTTATGCAAACAGAGAAAAACGATAGTGTTCATGGCTTCTTGGATCATTTTGAATCTGATGGCAGAGGGGAAGAAGCTGTTCCTAAAATGATGAGCGTGTGTCTTCTGGCTCCTGTACCTTCTCTCTGATAGTGAACGCAGCAGGCCAGGCAGTATCTCTAGGAAGAGGTACAGTCGACATTTCGGGCCAAGACCCTTTATCACCCTAACCCTAACCCTAATGCGTTAGTCCTGACGAAGGGTCTCAGCCCGAAACGTCGACTGCACCTCTTCCTAAAGATGCTGCCTGGCCTGCTGCGTTCACCAGCAACTTTTATGCGTGTTGCTTGAAATTCCAGCGTCTGCAGATTTCCTCCTGTACCTCCTCTCTGATGGTAGTTTGAGGCAAAATAGAACTAAATCCAGAACAGAAAGTGGGATGAGCAAATCCGATCTCGGGGAACTCCACGGTGTTTGGATATTAAGTGTCCTAAGAAAATGTTCTTTTTTCTTGTTGTGTCACTAAGCAGTCAACGGAGAGAAGAAGCGCCCCATGATGCCAGGATCTCCTGTGGATGTGAAGGCCCAATCCAGGGCCACGCCGCCGACCATGCCTCCACCGCCCTCAGGGAACCAAGGGGCACCACGTGCAACATCCTTCACACCCACGTCATGTAAGTTTTTGTTAACGTCCAGTGTGTTGGTCGTGCTGCTGCAGCGCTTTCCTGGGGTTGCTCAATTACAGTGGCAATCTGTGTGCATAAACCATGAGACACAGCAGTAGAACCCAGCCAAGAAGCCCATCGACTCTGCTGCACCATTCCATCATGGCTGGTTTATTATTCCTCTCAACCCCATTCTCCTGCCTTCTTCCCGTGACCATTGACTCACCGATTAATCAAGAACGTATCAACCTCCACTTTAAATGTACCCAATGACTTGGCTTCCACAGCTGTCTGTGGCAATGAATTCCACAGATTCACCACCCTCTGGCTAAAGAAAACTTTCCTCATCTCTGTTCTAAATGGATATCCTTCTGTTCTGATGCTGTGCTCTCTGGTTCTACTCCCCACCAGAGTAAACATCCTCTCCACATCCATTCTTTCTGGGTCTTTCAATATTCTATAGGCTTCAAAGGTTCAAGCAAAAGGCGTCTTTTGTTCACGGACACTGTGGTCCGTGGACCCATCGGTTGATGGTAGGGGTCCATGGCATAAAAATGGTTGGGAACCCTTGGGATCCTGTGAGAAGGGTGTTGAGAGGTATAGAGTGAATGAGGCTTCATCACTTGCAATCCTCCACTAAGGCCAGTGGGAGGGCAGAGTGGCGCAGCCGGTAGAGCTGCTTCCACATAGCCCCAGAGACCCGGGTTCAATCCCAGCCTCGGGTGATATCTGTGTGGAGTTTGCACGTTCTCCCCTGTGGCTGCTGATCGGTAGATGAATTAGCTGCTATAAGTTGAAGGTGAGTGGTAGGACTGGCAGAGTTAATGAGTTTTGTGGAGAATAAAATGGGTAGGATGAGTATAACATGGGGTGCTTGATGGTTGGTCCAGTCTCGATGGGCTGAAAGGCCTGTTTCAGTGCTCTATGGTTCAATAATATGATCGTTACGTAATCTGAAAAAAAAATCATCCAATCCAACATTCACTTGTTCAAAACAAAAACTCATAAAGAACTTAGAACAGAAGCTGAAGAGGTTTTGCAGATGCTGGAAATTCTGAGCAATACACAAAGTTCCCGAGGAACTTGGCAGTTTAGTCAGCATCCATGGAGGGGGATAAACAGTTGATGTTCTGGGCTGAGAGCCTTCATCAGGACTCAAAAGGAAGGGGACAGAATAAGAAGGTGGGGGGAGGCGAAGGAGTACAAGTTGGCACGTGATAGGTGAGATAAGGTGGGTGGGTGGGGGAGGAGAGATGCTGAGAGCTGATATGTGGAAAAGGAAATGGCACATGAAGAAGGCATCTGATAGGAGACGAGAATGGACTTTGGGAGAAAGGGAAGGAGGAGGGGACTCAGGGGGAGGAGATGGGCAGGGGTGGAGAAGAAAGAGGGTAAGAGGGGAGCCAGAAACAGTACATTACACCACTGGATAGGCCATTTGGTCCATGGTTGTACTGATTTAAATGTCTGCTTTTGTGTATTATCCACATCCTTCGTTGCCTGCACGTTCATGTCTCTGTCTAAAGCAGATTATCATTTTCTAGTTCACCCCCCTTGCAGCCTCCTGTTCAAAGTTCAAACTTTTATTATCATTGTCACCACATGCAACCCTGAGATTCTTTTTCCAAGCCCAGCAAATCTATAGAATAGCAACTATAACAGGATCAATGAAAGAGCAACCAGAGTGCAGAAGACAACAAAACTGTGCAAATTCAAATATAAGTAAATAGCAATAAATAATGAGAACATGAAATAATGAGATAAACAGTCCTTAAAGTGAGATGATTGGTTGTGGGAACCTCAATGATGGGGCAAGTGAATGTAGTTATCTCCTTTTATTCAAGAGCCCAATGGTTGTTCCTAGTGGTGCGCGTCCTGACACACTTGTACCTTCTACCTGATGGCAGTAGCAAGAAAAGAGCACAGCCTGGGTGGTGGTGAACTCTGATGATGGATGCTGCTTTCCTGTGACAGCGTTTCATGCAGATGTGCTCAATGATTGGGGTGGCTTTACCCCTGATTACTGTGCCAAATCCACTCCCTTTTGTAGGGTTTTCAATTCAAAGGCATTGGTGTTTCCATACCAGGCCATGATGCAGCCAGTCAATAAATACGCTCTCCCACTACAAATCCATAGAAGTTTGTCAAACTTTCCTGTTTCAGACAAACCACTGCTGTCCATGCAGTTAGGAGTTCCATGGGTCAAGCTCTCTCGTTCAACATGCCACCTTCTAACCCTAATCTGATTGCTCCTCCTCCCTCCAGGACCCCATTCACTTTGAACTCATTTCTGCGGCCCCGATAATACTACTGTGGTTAGGCTTGGTGGCTGTCATTCCTCTGAGCTAGAATGCTGAGGGTTCAGGTGCCAGCCCCAGACTCTCGAGCAGGGGTTCCCAACCTGGCGCTTGGTTAATGGTTTTAGACCATGGCATGAAAAAAGGTTTGGGAACCCCTGTTCTACAGCACAGAAAACACAAGAACCTGCAGATGCTGGAATGTGGAGCAATGATCAATTTGCTCAGTAGGTTGAGCTGGGTATGTGGGAGGAAAGGAATTATTGATGTTTTGTTTTTTTTTCAACAAATACTGCACCTGTCTCCCATAATCTTACAAACTTCTCTCAGGTCTCCCCTGGGCAACCCCATTTTGTGCAACCTTTCCTTATGCCCTCAAATCCAGGCAGCATCCCAGTGAATCTCTTCTGCATCTTTCCTGTAAACGTAGCCACCAGAATTACGTTTGTAAATGCAATACTCCAGACCATTAGGCATAGGAGCAAAATAAGACCTTTCAGACCATCGAGTCTGCTCTGGTTTTTGATCATGGCTGCCTTATTTTCCCTCTCAACTCCAATTCTACATGTGGTCTGTTCTTGCTTTATGTATTTAGAGATGTTGGCCCAACGAGCTGCACCACCCAGTAACTCACTTATTCAACCCTAGGACTATATACAATGTCCAATTAACCTGCTAACCGGTACATCTTCAGAATGTGGGAGGAAACCGGAATACCCGGAAGAAAACCCATGTGGTCACAGGGAGCTTGTACAAACTCCTTGTAACTGGCATCAGAATTGAACTCTAATGCCCTAAACTGTACTAGCACTGGGCCTCTGGTGCCCCCAGCTGTAACTGGGCTAACCTCCAAAGCCACAAGCAATAATAGCATTGGGCTAACCTCCGATGCCCTAAGCAGTAATAGCACTGGGCTAAACACTGATGCCCTAAACTGTAATAGCACTGTGCTAACCTCCGATGCCCCAAGCTGTAACTGATCTAACCTCTGGTGTCCCCAGCTGTAACTGGGCTAACTGCTACGCTACTTTGGCGCCCACACTGTAAGAATGGTGCCCTTTGATCTAACCAGAGATTTTCTTCCCCTGTAAGAACCCTCTTTGACGTCTGCTTATCCTCTTCCCCAACTTGTATCGGAATCATAAGGCCATAAGACATAGAAGCAGAGGTAGTCCTTTCGGCCCGTCATAGAATGATTTCCCTCCAATAAGAAACTGATTGTTAGACCTATCCATCGTCTAGCTGTCCCATTTTCTTCCCATCACCCACCTCTGCATTCCATTTCTCATATTTCCTTATGGCACAGCAGGAGGCCATTTGGTCCATTGAGCCCTCATTGGCTCACATGACAGTCCCATGTCCCCATGAATTTTCCCTGTTACCTTGTCTGCCACACATTCCACCACCCACATACACTTCCTGGTGGCCAGTTAATCTCCGAATCAGCACATCTTTTGGATATGGGAGGAAGCCAGAGCACGCACGGAGGAAATTTGTACAGTGGCGGGGAGAATGGGTAAATTCCTCAGTGACAGCACCGGAGTTCGGGATTGAACCGGGATTACAGGAGCCGTGAGGCAGTGACTCTACTCACTGCACCATTATACCCTTACCCTTCAAACGGTTACTCACTGACCCTTTGCATTCTATCATTGCATACAGTTTAAGGCATTATGTTCATAATCATGAGCTGGGGCTTCCTTTGCCTCTTTGTCAGCCGATGACCCATACCCAAACTAGTGACCCTTTGGTCACTAGTGTTCCTGCCACTGGAAATCACTGGGGCTGCCTCTACCTGTGCTCAGAACTTTACCCTACTTTCCCAAAATGTGTTATCCAGAACAGAGTAGGCCATTCCTGGGGTGAGATTCCAAATGCACAGGAAACTCACTCCGTCCCAGACTAAACCCTTAGATCAATGGCTCCGCAAGCCCCTAATTTAAAGTTGGCTGGTTTTGAAGTAGGGATTACCCACGTTTTTGTAGAGCCTTTGCTGCAGGATTCCCCAAAGTACATTCCATTCATCTGAGATATGAAAGACTCTAAGTAAACGCAAACTGTTTATTTTGCTGTCTTTTAAGAAGATTGTTAAATTATAGTTGAAGTCAGACGTTTACATACATCTTAGCCAAATACATTTAAACTCAGTTTTTCACAATTCCGGACATTTAATCGTAGAAAACATTCCCTGTCTTGGGTCAGTTAGGATCACTACTTTATTTTAAGAATGTGAAATGTCAGAATAATAGTGGAGAGAATGATTTATTTCAGCTTTTATTTCTTTCATCACATTCCCAGTGGGTTAAAAGTTTACCTACACTTTGTTAGTATTTGGTAGCTTTGCCTTTAAATTGTTTAACTTGGGTCAAACATTTTGGATAACCTTCCACAAGCTTCTCACAGTAAGTTGCTGGAATTTTGTTCCATTCCTCCAGATAAAACTGGTGTAACTGAGTCAGGTTTATAGGCCTCCTTGCTCGCACACGCTTTTTCAGTTCTGCCCACAAATTTTCTATCGGATTGAGGTCAGGGCTTTGTGATGGCCACTCCAATACCTTGACCTTGTTGTCTTTAAGCAATTTTGCCACAACTTTGGAGGTATGGTTGGGGTCATTTTCTATTTGGAAGACCCATTTGCGACCGAGCTTTAACTTCCTGGCTGATGTCTTGAGATGTTGCTTCAATATATCCACATAATTTTCCTTCCTCATGATGCCATCTATTTTGTGAAGTGCACCACTCCCTCCTGCAGCAAAGCACCCCCACAACATGATGCTGCCACCTCCATGCTTCACGGTTGGGATGGTGTTCTTCGGCTTGCAAGCCTCACTCTTTTTCCATCCCATTCCCATTCTGATATGTCTATCCACGGCCTCCTCTACTGTAAAGCTGAAGCCACACTCAGGTTGGAGGAACAACACCTTATATTCCGTCTGCGTAGCCTCCAACCTGATGGCATGAACATTGACTTCTCAAACTTCTGCTAATGCCCCACCTCCCCCTCGTACCCATCCGTTATTTATTTATATACACACATTCTTTTTCTCTCTTTCCCTTTTCTCCCTCTGTCCCTCTCACTATACCCCTTGCCCATCCTCTGGGTTCCCCCCTCCCCCTTTTCTTCCTGGGCCTCCTGTCCCATGATCCTCTCATATCCCTTTTGCCAATCACCTGTCCAGCTCTTGGCTCCATCCCTCCCCCTCCTGTCTTCTCCTATCATTTTGGATCTCCCCTTCCCCCTCCCACTTTCAAATCTCTTACTAGCTCTTCCTTCAGTTAGTCCTGACAAAGGGTCTCGGCCTGAAACGTCGACTGTACCTCTTCCTAGAGATGCTGCCTGGCCTGCTGCGTTCACCAGCAACTTTGATGTGTGTTGCTATAATGATGGTCATTATGGCCAAACAGTTCAATTTTTGTTTCATCAGACCAGGGGACATTTCTCCAAAAAGTAAGATCTTTGTCCCCATGTGCACTTGCAAACTGTAGTTTGGCTTTTTTATGGTGGTTTTGGAGCAGTGGCTTCTTCCTTGCTGAGCAGCCTTTCAGGTTATGTCGATATAGGACTCGTTTTACTGTGTGTATAGACACTTATCTACCTGTTTCCTCCAGCATCCTCACAAGGTCCTTTGCTGTTGTTCTGGGATTGATTTGCACTTTTCACGCTAAAGTCCGTTCATCTCTAGGAGACAGAATGCGTCTCCTTCCTGAGTGGTATGACGGCTGCGTGGCCCCTTGGTGTTTATACTTACATACTATTGTTTGTACAGATGAACGTGGTACCTTCAGGCGTTTGGAAATTGTTCCCTAGGGTGAACCAGACTTGTGGAGGTCCACAATTTTTTTTTCTGAGGTCTTGGCTAGTTTATTTTGATTTTGTTTGTAAACTTCTGACCCACTGGAATTATGATATAGTCAATTAAAAGTGAAATAATCTGTCTGTAAACAATTGTTGGAAAAATTACTCGTGTCATGCACAAAGTAGATGTCCTCAACGTCTTGCCAAAACTATAGTTTGCTAAAATGAAATCTGTGGCGTGGTTAAACAATGAGTTATAATGACTTCAATCTAAGTGTATGTAAACCTCTGACTTCAACTGTAAGTTAGATTTAAGTGTTATGCTCAAATAACCTGACTAACTGGATTTTGTGTGTGTGTGTGTGTGTGTCTGTCTGTCTGTCTGTCTGTCTGTGTGTGTTTGTCTGCCCACATCTGCGCATGCGAATCTATATATGTCTGTGTGGATCTGAATGTGCTTTTACCATAATATTTACATCTGTGTGTACGTGTATTTGCATCTGTATGGGTGTGCATGCTCATGCATGTCTGCGAATTTATGTGCCTCTTTGTCTGTGTTGGTGTGTGCATGCGTGTGTCTCTCTGTGCATGCATGCACGTGCCTGTGTATGTGGATGTCTCATCTGTGTATATGTTTGTGTAACTACAATTTGTATGCATGTGGATCTGTGTGTGTATATCTGTGTTGGTGTGGATTTGTTTGTACCTCTATGTGTATATCTCATCTGTGTGTGTCTATATGTGTATGTGTCTGTTTCTATGTACGTGTGTGTGTCTGTTTGTAACTCACACTCTCTCTCTCTCTCTCTCTCTCTCTCTGTATATGTGTGCATGCTCATGTATGCGTGTTTGCATCTGTGTTTGTATACATGTGTGTACGTGTGTGTGTGTGTATGTCCTCTCCCGCAGTGCCCAATGGCGTCGAGCACTCCCCGCCTGCCCTGAATGGGGTGCCATCTCCGCCCCAGCGGTTCACCAACGGCCCCTCGTCCTCGCTCGCCAGCCAGCAGCTCCCCGCCACCTGCGGCGCACGGCAACTCAGCAAGCTGAAGCGATTCCTGACCACGCTGCAGCAGTTCGGCAACGACATCTCGCCAGAGATTGGGGAGCGGGTGCGCAGCCTGGTGCTGGCGCTCGTGGTGAGTAATTTCACAGGGGTGGTGGAATTGCCGCTGGGAATGAGGGGGTGTTGGTGCAGAGGGAAAGGATAGGAGGCCATTTGACCCTCTTATTCATGCTCAGTTAGGCTGGAGATGACCAGCCCACTTCTACATAGAACTTAAAAAGTTTAAAGTGTACTTGTTATCAAAGTGTATATACGTTATACAACCTCGAGATTTGTCTGCTAACAGGCAGTCACAAAACATAGAAACGCAGAAGAACTCATTAAAAAAGACTATCAAACACCCTATGTGCAGAGAAAAAACATCACTCAAACAATAAATGCAAGCAAATAGTGTTCTGAACTGAAGTCCACGGAGAATCCGTCCCCAGACTCTTAGTCCAGTGCCGAGCGGAGCAGCAAGCTGAACCGCCATGTCCCTCACCTCAGGCCCTGACCCCCTGACCTTTTCAATCTGGCCCAGCACTTAAATCGTCATCCAAACATCCATATTGTCGTCCAAACGACAGTACAGTGCAGAAACAGGCCCTTTGACCCTACAGTATTCAGATGCCACATTTATTTATCACATGCTTAGTGAAATTCGTCATTTGCCTTAACAACCAACACAACCTAAGGACGTGCTGGGGGCAGGTCGCATTCTGGCGCCAACATAGCCTTCCCACAATGCTCGGCAGAACAATGCAGAACACAACAGACAACAAAACAATAACAGGAAGTCAAATCCTGTTCCTACTCCCTCCCACCTACCCACCGACACGCATATACAGACCTATAACCTGGCCTCCGGCAGACTCGGACTTTGGACATTGACTCCCCAGCAGACTCACAGAGATTTGTAGACTCTCCAAACTAGGTTTTCAGTTTCCTCTGGTGCCCTTTCCTCTTAGACCCACAGCACTGGAAAATACACCAATGGCCACTTTATGAGGGACCTCCTGTACTTAATAGTGGCCACTGAGTATATGAGCAACACACACAAAATGCTGGAGGAACTCAGCAAGCCAGGCAGTATCTATGGAAGAAAGTATAATCAATGTTTCAGATTGAAACATCGACTGTTTTCTTTTCCATAGATACTGCCTGGCCTGCTCGATTCCTCCAGCATTTTGTGTGTATAGCTCGGATTTCCAGTATTTGCATATTTTCTCTTGTTTGTGGACTGAGTACATGAGACCATAAGACATAGAAGCAGAATTAGGCCATTCAGCCCATTGATGCTGCTCCACCATTCCATCATGGCTGATCCCATATCCCACTCCATACACCTGCCTTCTCGCCGTATTCTTTTGATGCCCTGAGTACGTTTGTGGTCTTCTGTTGCTGTAGCCCATCCACTTCAAGGTTCAACGTGGTGTGTGGTCAGAGATGTTCTTCTGCACACCACTGTTGTAACACCTGGTTATTTGAATCACTGTTGCCTTCCTGTCAGCTTAAACCAGTCTGTCCATTGTCCTCTGACCTCTCTCATTAACAAGGCGCTTTCACCCACAGAACTGCCATTCACTGCTTTCATATTTCTTGCACCATTCTCTGTAAACTCTAGAGCAGGAATTCCCAACCTGGAGTCCACTGACCCCTCTGGTAATGGTAGGAGTCCGCGGCATAAAAAGGGTTGGGAGCCTCTGCTTTAGAGTCTGTTGTGTGCGAAAATTCTAGGAGATCAGTTGTTTCTGAGATACTCAAACCACCCTGGCTGGCACCAACAATCATTCCGTAGTGAAAGTCACTTAGATCACGTTTCTTCCCCATTCTGATGTTTGGCCTGAGCAACAACTGAACCTCTTGACCATGTCTGCATGCTTTTATGGGTTGAGTTGCTGCCTCGTGATTGGCTGATTTAGATATTTGCATTAACAAGCAGGTGTACCTAATAGAGTGACCACAGAGTGTATTTGAGAGACACAAGAGACTTCAGGTGTTGGAATCTGGAGCAACAAACAATCCGCTTGAGGTTCTTGAAATCAAGAAGCATCTGTTGGGGGGACGAAATTTGACCTGAGGACTGAGAGTCAAGTGGGGAGTGGGGAGATGGCGAGTAAAGGAAGATATTAACTAGCCAGAATCTCCCACTTTCATCCCCTCCCCTACTTGATGTAACCTGCCTGTCATCTTACATCGCTTCTCTGTCCACCAGTCACCTCAGGCTCATCTTTTATACTGACCACGTCCTTTTAAGATTTTTACCCTCTCACTTAAAATCTGTCAATTGGTCATGTTCCAACTTTATAGAATGCCGGTTAGCCCACATCTGGAGTATTGCGTACAGTTCTGTTTGCCCCACTATAGGAAGGATGTCGAGGCTTTAGAGAGGGTGCAAGAGGTTGACCAGGATGCTGCCTGATTTAGAGGGCATTTGAAGCTGGACAAACTCAGGTGGTTTTCTTTGGCGTGGCGAAGGCTGAGGGGAGATCTGATAGAGGAAAGCACTGCCTGGTGTGGTGGCTTGAGGCAAATACAGTATATTAAGAGATGTTTAGATAGGGACATGGATGTAAGCAAGATGGAGGGATATGGACATGGTGTAGGTAAGAGGGATTAGTTTTGGGGGGGGGGTTTTGATTTACTATTTAGCTGGTTCCGCGCAACATCGTGGGTCGAATAGCCTGTTCCTGTGCTGTACTGTTCTGTGTTCTACGTCCTTTGTCTTCCCTTTGCCTGGAAAAAAAAACAGCGTGCATTCCACCCTATCCGTGCCAAACAGATTTCACAACTTATTGACCATTTTGCCTCTATCGAAACCACAGATAATGTGCCTGCCCATGGTGAAGCGCTTCCTTGGGACTGTTAGCTGTCGATTCACAAACTGTCGGTTTACTAATGGAGTGGTTTCCATGTGGTCGGTGATGCCAGGAAGCTGTTATTCTCTAGTAGAGCTCTATTCACAAGGATATTCTTCAGCCAGAGGGTGGTGAATCTGTGGAGTTCACTGCCACAAACGACTGTGGAGTCCAAGTCATTGGTATATTTAAAGCTGAGGTTGAGAGGTACTCAATTAGTAAGGGTGTCAAAGGTTATGGGGAGAAGGCAGGAGAATGGAGTTGAGAGGGGAAAATAAATAGGCCACGATTGAATGGTGGAGCAGAGTTTTGGGCTCATGATCTATTTCTGCTCCTATATCTTATTGATATAAATTGGGATAGCCCTGGATGGGGATTCTTGCAGGATGCAAAGGTAGATATTTGAATATATTGAACTAAATACAATAACGGGTGCAAATGGTAGCCTATTTTTTTTCCCAGAAGGAACTCAGCAGGTCAGGCAGCATCTGTGGAAAATGAATAAATAGTCAGTGTGGGAGGGGATGGTGAAGTAGTCAGTGTGGGAGGGGATGGTGAAGTAGGAAGCTGGGAGGGGATAGGTGGGAAAGGTAAAGAGCTGACAAGTGATAGGAGAGGATGTAGACCATGGGAGAAAGGGAAGGTGGAGGGGCACCGGGGGAAGGTGATGGGCAGGTGAGAAGAGGTAAGAGGGGAGCCAGAGTGGGGAGTTGAAGAAGAAGGAAGGGGGAAGGGGTAAATAACCTCTGAGCTTCTTAATTCATCTCTCCTGTCACCTTCTAGCTTGTACTCCTTCTCTTTCCTTCACCTTCGTATTCTAGTGTCTTCCCCCTTCCTTTCTAGTCCTGATAAGGGGTCTAAGACTGAACCATTGACTGTTTATTCATTTCTATAGATGCTGCCTGACCTCCTGAGTTCCTCAAGCATTTTTTGTGTGTGTGTGTTGCGCTGGATTTCCAGCAGCTAAATACTTATGTTTTTCTGTTTTTCGAGAATCAGTCATCATGAGCTTACAGTACTGTATATGTTCAGCACTTAAACCACAAGAATGCAAGAAAGCAGGAGTAGGCCACTCAGCCCATCAAGCCTGCCTTGCCTAAACCCTTGTATATACTTTTGAACAGAAACCTAGTATGAAGGATCGAGGATCAACTTTATTAGCCATATACATTCACATGTATTAGGAATTTACTGTGGTGTGTTGGTGCAGCAAAAAACAACATTCAACTGTCTCTAAAGAATAGAGAATCAGATATGAAAATCGTAGAACTATATATACAGTAATGTGCAAGAGTCTTCAGGACATAGTGTTTATAGAGCTAGGACTTCCATGCAGTACTGTATTTGTCAACGTGAAGCGGAGAGCAATTTGTAAATCTGGCGGGAGCAAAGGATGTTGGGAATGGCAAGTGTGGTGCACCGCGGGAGGGGTGTTGGACAGGTGGCAGAGAAGAAGTGCTGGGCCGGGGGGGTGGTGCAAGTGGAGACACACCCAGCCCTGAGACACCAGGTAAGGTCATTTGATTCCAAACAATTGATCTAGTGATCATTATAGAATGTCTCTCTGGTGCTTCCCTCCCCCCGCTTCCCCTTTTCACAACCATGATTCCCCTCTCCCTGCCCCCTTCCCACTCTCAGTCCACAATAGAGTCCCAGATCAGAATCAGGTTTATCATCACTCACATATGTCATGAAATTAGTTTTTTTTTGTGTGGCACCGGTACAGAGCAATACATAAAATTACTACAGTACTGTGCCAAAGTTTTAGGCACCCTACCTATATATAAATATATATAGTAAGATTTTTGCACAGGACTGTAATTATTAAGGAAGTGATTCAGGAGTTCAACTCTACCCAGGGCTGTTCCACATGGATACCAATCCAAAAGCTTTGCATCCCACAGTATTGATTTCCACCGGCAAATGAGCATCTCCACCTTGAGATGTGGCTTTATATGGAAACACCCAACTGACTGTTACTCTCTCACTTACACTTGCAGAATTCAACTGTGACCATCGAGGAATTTCACTCCAAACTGCAAGAGGCAACAAATTTCCCACTGCGGCCCTTTGTAATTCCATTTCTAAAGGTAATGCAGTCTCCTCTTGATTCAGAATGTCAGGGAGGATGGGAGATGTTGTAGGGGGGGAAATGGAAGGAATTTTTGATATTTATTTTTTATGATCTGAGCATTGCTGGTAAGGCAGCATTTATCGTCTGTCCCATCCATGAAGACCAACAGTTTGTCAAAGCAGGTAAGCTGATGAACTCCAAGAACATCACTCAGCCTGACACCCAGGATATAACCTTTTGACAACAATCATGAAAGCACTTTAGTATCATGATTAAAGTTCAAAGTAAATCTTTTTATCAAAGTGCGTATATGTCACCATCTACAACCCTGAGGTTAAATTTCTGGTGGGCCTGCTCAATAAATCTATGGAGAAGTAACCATAAGAGAATCAATGAAAGACCACGCCACTAGACTGTTCAGCCAGAGTGCAGAAGGCAACAAACTGTTCAAATACAAAAAGAAGAAATAATAATAATAAATAAACAAGCAATAAATATTGAGAACATGAGATGAAGAGTCATTGAAAATGGGTGCATTGGTTGTGGGAACATTTCAGTGATGGGGCGAGTGAAGTTATCACCTTTAGCTCAAGAGCCTGATGGTTGATGGGTAATGAGTGTTTCTGAACCTGGTGGTGTGAGTCCTTCCTGAGGCTCCTGTATCTTCTTTCTGATGGCAGCAGTGAGGAGAGACCATGTCCAGTGTGGTGGGGGTCCCTGATGATGGACGCTGCTTTCCTGCCACAGTGTTCATGTAGATGTGCTCAGTGGCTGGGAGGGCTTTACCCGTGATGGACTGGGCCGTATCCACTACTTTTTGTAGGATTTTCCATTCAAGGGCATTGGTGTTTCCATACCAGGCTGTGATGCAGCTGGTCAATACACTCTCCAAATTGCCAAATCGTCACGAACTCCTAAGTTAGTAAAGGCGCTGCCGTGCTTTCTTCATAATTGTACTTACATGCTAGGCCCAGGACAGGTCCTCTGATTACACTTATATATAGAGTCACTCACACCAAGAGTAATTCCATAAAGAGGGAGAATTGAAAAACAGTGAACGGGGAGGGGAAGGAATTACCTCCTAGCTTCTTACTTCATCTCCACTCCCCTCCCCCTCGCATCTGGTCCCTCCTATTACCTGCCAACTTGTACTCCTAGCCATTGTTCCACCTTCTTAATCTAGCTACTTCCCCCTTCCTTTCCACTTCTGATGAAGGGCTTTGGCCCAAAACATCAACCGTTTATTTCCCCCCCCCCATAGATGCTGCCTGACTTGCTGAGTTTCTCCAGCATTTTGTGTGTGTGTTGCTCTGGGTTTCCAGCATCTGCAGAATTTGTTTATGCTTTTCCAGAATCAGTCAGCATGAGCTTAGAGTACTGTGCACATTTAGCACGTAAAGCACATGAATGCAAGTAGGATCAGGAGTAGATCACTTGGCCCATCCAGGTGTGGCAGTGTGGCCCACTATGGGCACATTCTGGGTGTATTCATGATTTGACTCCCTCCACCCCATTTCTTTATCTTATCACTTTTGGTCACTTGACATATCCATACTAGGTACCCACCCTGTTCCCTTATCAAAGTTACATTTATTATCAGAGTACATACATGTCACCATGTACGACCCCGAGATTCTTTTTCCTGCAAGCATGCTCAGCAAATCTATTGAGCAGTAACTGTAAACAGGATCAATGAACAACAAACTGTGTAAAAGCAACTATAAATAAATAGCAATAAATAATGAGAGCATGAAATAGTAAGATAAAAAGTCCATGAAGTGAGACCATTGCTTGTGGGAACACCAGAAGTAGAATGAGTGTGGCTATCCCCTTTTGTTCAAGAGCCTGATGGTTGGAGAGTAGTGACTGTTCTTGAACCTGGTGGTGCAAGTCCTGAGGCTCCTGTACCTTCTACCTGGTGGCAGCAGCAAGAAGAGGGCATGATCTGGGAGGAGAGGATCTTTGAGGATAGATGCTGCTTTCCTATGGCAATGTTTCACGTAGATGTGCTCAATGGTTGGGAGGGTTTTACCCGTGATGTACTGGGCTGAATCCACTACCTTTTGTATGATGGTTTGCTCTGAGGCCTTGGTGTTCTCGTACCAGGGCGTAATGCAGCTAGTCAGCACTCTTATCAATGGAGCCCCTGCTTTATTTAGATTCAGGTTCTTAATCATATGCACCGTCCATACAAAACAACAACTTGTACTTGTACATGAGTCGTTTGTGTTAACACCCCAAATAACCTAAGGATGTGCTGGGGGAGGGGGGCAGCCCACAAGTGTTGGCACACATTCCGGTGCCAACATTACAGACCAAAATGCTCGGCAGAGCGACGGCAGCAAAACAAGCCGTTTCCACCCTCCCTTTCCCCATCAGATAGCTCATTGTTGTTAACCTCAAAAGGTCTTTACACCCATTACCAATATTTTTGGGATCAATAAATACTTTACAATTCCTGTATGATTTTTCTTTTGGAGGCTATCTATTTTGGAAGGAGGGGAATTTTGAATCAGTGGAAAGTCTGGAGTAATCCTTTGGGATTGGCAGCCAGTAACTGAGGTACTTCCCATTATTCCTATGTCTTCCTGTTACGTGGGCACTAAATCCTGTTGAATCCAGGGTTATTCAGGTGCTACTCCAGTGAGCCTAACTCCTGCAGAATTAATTTGTTACTCAGTACACACTTGGTACCATTTTTAATCTCATTATTTGTTAATATTCTCTTGTTACTCAGTACACTATTGTAATTTCTGAATCTGAATCAGGATTAATATCACTGGCATATATTGTGAAATTTGTTGTCTTTGCTGCAGCAGTACAATGCAATACATAATAAAAACTGAATTTCAGTAAGAAGTATATATATGTATTGAATTGAATTGACTTTATTACTTACATCCATCATATACATGAGGAGTAAAAATCTTTACATTACGTCTCTGTCTAAATGTGCAATGTGCAATTTATAGTAATTTATAATAAATAGTATGTACAACAGGATAGTCAGTATAACATAGAAATACATTTCTATCAGCATGAATTAATCAGTCTGACGGCCTGGTGGAAGAAGCTGGCCCAGAGCTATTGGGTATCATTTCCCAGATAGTAGCAGCTGGAACAGTTTGTGGTTGGGGTGACTTGGGTCCCCAATGATCGTTCGGGCACTTCTCTCACATGTGTGTGTGTATGTTAAATAAGTAATGCAAAAAAGTATGGATGGTAGTGTTCATGGGTTCAATGTCCATTCAGAAATTGGGTGACAGGAGAAGAAAAGCTGTTCCTGGATCGTTGACTACTTCTTCGTTGGCACTTTGATACCCACTGTATTGTTACTTAATGATCCAACTTTATCTCTCAGCCTATTGTTACTCCATACAACTGTAAGTACTCCATGAGCAACACATGCAAAACACTGGAGGAACTCAGCAGGTCAGGCAGCATCTATGGAGGGACACAGAACGGTTCAGGGACTCTCCATTGGTCGGGGTCGGTCATGGATATTGCATCCTAGCTTTCTATGTGATACGCAAGCCAGGGCATACAACATGGAGAGCGAGCTTTTGTCCGTGTAACAGGCTCCCCCTTTCCACACAGCTGAGTAATACGGATCGGCAGCAGCAGGAGTTGCCAGTCAATGCAAGACTGCCTTACGGACTCCAGCTCTGATTTTTCCCTCGGAGTTTACTCCCGAAGCCTTCCTCACGAATGGGTACAGCTGCAGGGCAGCAGAGGTTTGAGGTCAGAGGTTTCCTTCTGCTAGATGAGCTCCCAACAATGGCTGATGAGCCCCATCTGCCCAAAGTGACTGGTTTTAAGGTGCCAGTAACCTGCCTTTGCCCCTTCTCCTGTCAGTAGAAATGTTTCCACAAGGCTTAGTAGCTGAGCCACAGATGAAGGCCAGGAGCTGAATTTGGTTGTCATAGGCTACTTGAGACACATGTTATTACTATTTTAATCTTTTATTTTTAAAGTTTTAGATTTGATCAGAAAGTCTTTCTTTTCTTTTGGTCCTATCGTCAAAATGGACTGCCCAGTCCGTTTTTTTTTTTTTTTGTTTTTTTATATAGTATAGAGGGGTTTTTTTTCTCTTCATTTAAAACTTAATGTTTTTTTCTTTTTTTTTCATAAACTGATGAGGAGAATTGCTGTTTTCAGTTTTTTTATTACATATTTCACACTAGTTTAACAATATCTATGATCTTAATCTCAGTTTGTATTGTTACTGATATATATATTTGAGATGGTTCTCTTCCTGATTGTATTTATGCTCCTTTTAAACCAATAAAAAGATTAATGAAGAAAAAGAAAGAGACACATGTATTGGGAGCATTGAAAAGGTGGTTGGAGCTTATCCCCACTACCTCCAAACTCGGCTCTAACAACCTTAAGGAACTGCGTTGCAGTTTCAAAGGAAATAAACAGCAGATAAGCAATTAAGATGCAAGGACTACAACAAGGTGGATTGGGAGATCAAGAGTTCATCTTCTAGCATATGAGAGATCTGTTTAAGAGTCTGATAGAAGCTGTCCTTCAGTTGGCTTGAACATGCTCAGAGGCTTTCGTATCTTCTGCCCAACGTGTAAGGGGGGAGGAGTGAATACCTGAGCAAACACACAAAAATGGAAGAACTCAGCAGGTTAGGCAGCATCTATGGAGAGAAATAAATGGTCGAGACCCTTCATCAGGACTGGGAAGGAAGGAGGAAGAAGCCAGAATGAGGGGAGGAGAAGGAGTACAAGCTGGCAGGGGATAGTTGAGATCAAATGACGGGGGATGATGATGTGAGAAGCTGGGAGGTGGCCTACCAGCTTGTACTCTTCCCTGATCAAGAATGGTTTTGTGTCCTAGGGGACCATGTTTGTGACAAATCTGGAGTTTTTTTGAAGAGCTAACTAAGATCTAGGAAGGGCAGTGCATGTTGTCTATATGTACTTTGGTGACGACTTTAACAAGGTCCCACATGCCTGGCTGATCAGGAAGATTAGGCCGCATGGGATTCAGGGTGAGCTTGCAAGGCAAATTCAGAATCAGCCCAATGATGGGAAGCAGAGAGGGATAGCTTAAGGGTTATTGTTCACCTGGAGGAGTCTCTGGGATCTGTTTGACCTCTTATTCGTTATTTATGGAGATAGTTTAGATGGCATGAAGAAACTC
This sequence comes from Mobula hypostoma, assembly GCF_963921235.1. Lineage (NCBI taxonomy): Eukaryota > Metazoa > Chordata > Chondrichthyes > Myliobatiformes > Myliobatidae > Mobula > Mobula hypostoma. The sequence continues at coordinate 173,990,086 of NC_086098.1, forward strand.
TTAAATAGGCATATGCATGAAAGAAAAATGCAGGGCTATGTGGGAGAAAAGCGTTAGATTGATCTTGGAGTAAGAGTTTAGCACAATATCATGAGCCAAAGGGCCTTGTTCTATGCTCTATGATTAGCAATTTTCCTGATATTAAATTAGCAGTTTATCCAAGAGGACCACAACCTTGTCATTGGGTTTGGAGCTTGCGTGCCTCAATGACCTGGAGAGCAATGTTGGCTGGAGTCAGGGCTTCTTGCTTTGGCTCTGGGTAGGGTCAGCCATGTCAAACAGGTCAAACGGTAGAGGCCAGACGAAGAGTTGTCCGCTGGTCCTCCACGTTAGTGGGGTGTGATAGTATTCCTGAGTCTCCACCTGGAACTTGCATGACTGATAATAATGAAAACTGAGAGGAAGCCCTGAACACCACCAGAGATGGAGGACCTTCATTGATGCCCTAAACGCCAGCGATGTAACGGGCAGTAGGTAAGGAAGTAAACTCTTGTTGATAGTATCACAGGGTACAGTGAATTGCAAAGAGATCTCAGTCAGTTAGAGAAATGGACTGAGGAGCGGCAAATGGACTTCAACTTCGATAAGTGTCAGGTGATGCATTTAGGACATTTAAAACATGGTAGGACTTGTACAGTGAATGGCCGGGCACTGACAAGTGTGATGAACAGAGGGGCTGGGGGTACACGTGCACAGTTTGCTCAGCATCCAAGCAGAGGGAGGGCAGTTGTTGAGGATGTTTAATGTGCTGGCCTTCATCAAGTGGCACGTGGCCAAGTGGTTAGGGCGTTGGGTTCATAACCTGAAAGTCGTGGGTTCGAGTCTTGGACAAGGCAGCGTGTTGTGCCTTTGAGCAAGGCACTCGACCACACACTGCTCCAGTCCACCCAGCTGAAAATGGGTACCGGCAAAATGCTGGGGAGTTAACCTCGTACTCTCAGTCGCTTCACGCCACAGAAACCGGCATAAGCATCAGCCTTGATGGGCCACATCGGCCTGATAGCCTCGGGACAGACTTTTAACTTTTTTAACTTCATCCATTAGGGCATGGAGTTCAGGAGCAGGGTTATTATATTGCAGTTACGTCAGGTGTTGGTAAGACTGCACTTGGAGTGTTATGTAGGGTACTGGTCACCCTGTTATAGGAAAGACATTGTCAAGATGGTGATGGTGCCAAAGAGATTTACAAGGATGCTGCCTGGACTGGACGTTTTAGGCAGAGATTGGCCATGCTCAATCAAGGAGAAGAGAAGAGACCTCATAGAAGTTTATAAAGTCTGGAGGGATATGGATAAGGTGATCAGGAAGTCCAAAACTAGAGGGCATGGATACAAGAAGGAAGATATTTAATTTTTATTTTATTATAAATTATTTATTTTATTTAGCAATATAGTGCGGAATTGGCTGTTCTGGCTCTTTGAGCCATGTCGCCCCAGCAACCACCCGACAACCTCGATTTAACCCTGACCTAATCAGTGGGCAATTTACACTGACCAGTTCGCCTACCCGGTACGTCCTGGGATGGTGGAAGGAAACCAGGGCTCCCGGGGAAAAGTCATGCATTCCACGGGGAAAACAGACTCCTTATAGGTGACACCGGAACTGTACTCCGAGTCCTGACACCCCGAACTGTAATAGCATCACGCTAACCGCAACCCCGCTGTGGTGCTTGAAAGGGACCTGAGAGGTAACAGCTTTAACCGGTGAGGACCTGGAGTGGGCTGCCAGAGGAGGTGGTCAAGGCTGGTACAAATGCAACATTGAAGAGGCTTTTGGATACATGGAGAGGAAGTGCTTGGAAAGTTAGAGCTGAACTGGGCAACTGGGACTAGCAGGGCAGATGTTGTGGTCAACATGGGATAGTTGGGCCGAAGGGCCTGTTTCCAAGCTGTATTAGGCCAAGATAGAGTGGATGTGGAGAGGATGTTTGCTAAAGTGGGGGGGTGGGGGGTGGGAGTGTAGGACCAGTGGGCACAGCCTTAGAATACAAGCACATCTCTTTAAAGCACAGATGAGAAGGAATTTTTTTAGCCAGAGAGTGGCAAATCTGTGGAATTCATTCCCACAGACAGCTATGGAGGCCAAGTCATTGGGTACATTTAAAGTGGAAGTTAATAGGTTCTTGATTAGTAAGGGTATCAAAGGTTATGGGGTGAAGGTAGGAGAATGGAGTTGAAAGAGATAATAAATCAGCCAAGATGGAATGGGGGAGCAGACTCAATGGGCTGAATGGCCTAATTATCCTCCTGTGCCTAATGGTCCTATTACTCTGTGACTCTACTCCCAGGAACCAGGAAACAGTAAATGTTGTTATGTGTGCCACTGCAGTACAATTGGTTTAATGTTTAATAGCAAATTGAGATGTCCCCTCTATTTAAAAAGACCGACAATTCAATCTGCCTACTCATAGCTGAGATTAATTGGAGGGCTAATCTAATTGTTCATAAATGCAAATCCTCTGGCTTTGCCTCCAGGGTTTTTTGTCAAAAATTTGTTTTCTCACTGTGACAAAGCATAAGTATCTAAGGTGCATCAAGACTGCCGTTTCTAACAATGAACTCGCCTTGTTTTCACATCAGGATGTGATACGAATCGTCTGGATAGTCAGAGTTGTAGACATGATACTGCACTAAAACCCGCCCTGTCAACCCATCTTGTCCATGCCAACTGAAATGCCAAATCTGTGCTAATTGCATTTGCCATTTTAAGCCTGTATCCCTCTACACCAGGGGTTCCCTACCTCTAACCAAGGGATCCGTGGACCCTGGCTTAGGAACTCCTGCTTTATGTGCTGTACAATTACCTTCCCACACTCCGTTCAGAATGTTGTATTTACATCTGCCTCCACCACCTCCTCTGGCAGCTCATTCCATATACTCACTACTCTCTGAATGAAATACTTAGATCTCCGATGAACTCTCCCCTCTCCGCTTAAGCATGTGACCTCTAGTCACATAACATGCTGGAGGAGCTCAGCAGGTCAGGTAGCCTCAATGAAGGAAAAATAAGCAGTCAGCATTTCGGGCCAAGCCTCTCTTCAGGACTGAAACATAACCCGAAACGTTGACTGTTCATAGATGCTACCTGACCTGTTAATTTGTGTGTATAACGAAGGGTTACTAGGAAACAAGGGGTGTGAAGTAACGAGAAATTACTCTGTTACAGGAAGAGCACAGCTACATGGCACTATGGAATAACGGTGGAGTACAGAGGTAGTAGGGATTACAGTGTATTAAGGAATTATTGTGTATCAGAGACTCACTGATTCATGGCCAATGTACTGCAGAAGGATTTTCATAACATCTTCTGACTGAACGACTCAAGTTTCCTTTCCAGTACCTGCTGTGAGAAAAGCGTTTGTGTTTGTGAGAAAGGAAGAGGGAGATAGATTAGTTTTTGTTTGTTACATGTAGGTCAAAGTATCGAAACATATGATAAAATCCCATTGTTTTGTGTCAAGGATCGTTCTGGGAGAGCCTGCAAGTGTCACCATGTTTCCACACCATCATAGCATGCCTGCAATTTACTAACCCTGATCTGTACGCCTTTGGACTGTGGGAGGGTACTGGAGGAAACGCATACGGTCAAGGGGAGAATGTACAAAATCCTTACAGTCAGGGATGGGAATTGAACCCTGATCTTACAGCTGACTTTGTAAAGTATTGCGTTAACCACAATGCTACTGTGCTGCCCCCAGATAGATAGATACTCACTGCCCATTTAGGATTAAGGAATTGTTGAGTAGCAAGTGAGGATTGGAAGAGACTCACTGATGCATGGCTTGTTGGCATTTAGGGCAGCAATGAAGGTCCTCCATCTCTGTCTGTCCTTGGCTATCTTCATACCGTCACACACAGATGTAGAAGGATTCTTCATTGCTGTTTCTGTAATAGTTTTGTTTGTCCATTCAGGGTTGTTAGCCCTGAGCTGAGCCTCCAAAGCCAGAGGAATGGTGGACCATTCTTAGTCTGACCTTTGCCCTTTGCCCTGCTGGGCATGGGTTATCCTACCAAGAGCCAAAGCATGAAGCCCTGACTCCAGCCAACATAACTCCAGGTTGCTGAGGTACGCAAGCCTCCTAACTACACATGGTTGAGGTCACCTTGGAGGAGGCAGATGGAGAGAACATATTGAATTATTCACAATAAAAAAAAAACCGGACAAAGAGAAATCTGGATAAACAAGATATCTGGAGATAAATCATGCAAGAACAAACATCAGAATTAGCAGCCCCAATACTGACTGGTGTTGGCGTAAAATTCTCTCCACACCAGTTGACATGTACCTCATTCTCACTGTATGCATCCCCTAACACAGTTCAGATTTTAAAAAAAGACAATAGTAAATAATGACTTTCACATAGCAACATACACCATAGCCAACAAATTTGTTCCGATGTGCTGTTTTAATCTGAAACATGGCTGCCAAATTTATGCATAGCAAGTTCACTCAAAAGGTAATGTGTAAATGTTCAAATTAACCTGTGCTACATTCATTTGTGAAGACAGACAGGGAGATCAGCGTAATGACTACATCTGAAATATTGCCCCCTCACTTGTGTCACTTACCCTCCACCTGTTCTGCATGTTTTTGTGAAAAGGACACCGGAGTGGGACTTGAGCTCAGTGCAGATTCAGAGGATTGTGGAAAACTGGTTGCATTACAATGAACCCGCACTCTCAACCTTGGAGCACCCCCATACACCAGGGCACACATACAGCAAGACCTGTGTGCTCCGGGGCTCGCGCACACCGGGACTCAGGTACACTGAGGCTCCTGCACATGAAGAATCTCATACATCGAGTCACAGACAGTTCTCAGGAATGGAGCCCTATACGGGAGACCAACGACTCTTGCAAATATCTACAGATGCATTATGGAGAGCATTCTGACTGGCTGCATCACTATCTGATCTGGAGGCTCCAGTGTACAGGATCAGAATAAACTGCAGAGGGTTGTAGACTCAGTCAGGTCCACCGTGGGTACTAAACTCCCCACCCTCAACGACATCTTCAAAGGGCACTACCTCAGGAAGGTGCCATCCATCATGAAGGACATTGTCATCCAGGACATGCCCTCTTCTCATTACTACCATCAGGAAGAAGATTCAGGAGCCTGAAGACACACTCAATGTTTTGGGAACAGCTTCTTCCCTTCCTCCTTCAGATTTCTGAACGGTCCATGAACGCTCAAACCTTTGCTTATTTTTGCACTACCTTTCATATATATATATATTTTATTGTAATTGTTTAATGTTACACACTGTACTGCTGCTGCAAAACAACAGATTTCACCATATATGTCAGTGCCAATAAACCTGATTTTGAACGCTGCCGTAACCTGGGAACTACCTGTAGTGAAACGTAGATAAAAGCTGTTTTTGGAACCGGGAATGAGTGTTCTGGTTAGAAACCCACAGAGATTGCAAATTTCCTCTCAGAGACTTCCACCATTTTCTGCTCAGCATATTCATGATATTCCTTGATTTATATGTTAATTTTAAATGCCTTCAATTTTTATTGAAGAGATGGGGTTAAGTTTCCCTGTAGCAGCAAGGTTCCTCTGAGTCGTCTTGACTGAGCAACATTCATTGCAGGATCTGCTTTCCCAAGGGGGTAGAGATGGGGGTTGATGTCTGTGTGTGTGTGTCTCTGTTGCAAAGTGTAAGCGTGAAACCACACTGCGAACCATTTTTCTCGTGGAATTATCGCACACCATATGGGCACCATATCACTTAGTGGCAATCATTCGAATGGGAGAATTTTTTTTTGCTCGAAACGTTATCATCCACCCTCCAAGGGAAGAGTAAATGACAGGGACCATATGTGTTTGGATATTTGAGCTGATTGTTGAATGTGGGAAGCAGCTGGAAGAGCCTTCTCCTGATCCTGCCTTTCATTATACTAATGTAACCCTCTGACTCCCATTGCAGTCTGCAGTGTGTCAAATTGCTCACTGCAAAGATAATGGAAACCATTTCAATTACCGGGTCCACTGCTGACATTAGCACCAGTAAGACATTGCAAGCCATTCCGATCGACATTAGCCAGCTTTAATTGTCTTTGATTTTGCCGAGGGAAACTCACTGGAGTGCAGTTATTTGCATAATTCTTTAACCGGCTGTATGAGCAGAAACTTGAGCAAAGTTTGCAAGTGTTTATGTGTGTGTTTGTCTGTGTGAATGTGATTGTGTGTGTCTCTGTGCGTATGAATGTGTGTGTGTGTGTGTGTGTGTATTGCATTGATGTGTTGTGCACTTATGTTAGGGGCTCTGAGTATCTTTGTTTATTGGTGTGTGTGTGTGTGTGGGCATTTGAGACCACATGCATGTGGGTGTTTGTGTGTCTGTGTATATTTGTGTGTGTGTGTGTGTCTATGAGCGTGAGGGTATATGCACGTGCATGTCTTTTCCTTTATAAGATGCAGAGGGTTGTAAATTTAGTCGGCTCCATCTTGGGTACTAGCCTACAAAGTACCCAGGACATCTTCAGGGAGCGGTGTCTCAGAAAGGCAGCGTCCATTACTAAGGGCCTCCAGCCCCCAGGGCATGCCATCATCTCGCTGTTGCCATCAGTGAGGAGGTACAGAAGCCTGAAGGTACACGCTCAGCGATTCAGGAACAGCTTCTTCCCCACTGCCATCTGATTCCTAAATGGACATTGAACCCTTGGACACTACCTCACTTTTTTAATATATAGTATTTCTGTTTTTTGCACAATTTTTAATCTATTCAATATACATACGCTGTAATTGATTTAGTTATTTATTATTATTTTATTTTGTTTTTTCTTCTAACTTATGTATTGCATTGAACACATACCGGTGACAATAAATCTGATTCTGATTCGGAGACCATAAGATATAGGAGCCGAATTAGGCCATTTGGCCCATTGAGTCTGCTCTGCCATTTTATTATGGCTAATCCATTTTCTAACTAGCTCCAATTTTCTCCCCACATCTCCATTCTAAAAGGACGCCCCTCTATTCTGAGGCTGTGTTTTCTGGCTTAGAATCTCCCAACATAGGAAACACCTTCTCCACATCCACTCTACCAAGGCCTTTCACCATTTGTTAAAGATTCAATGAGGTCGCCTCTCAATCTTCTGAATTCTAGTGAATACAGGGCCAGAGACATCAAACACTCCTCATATGACAAGCCGTTCAGTCGTTTTCTTGAAGCTTCTTTGAACCTCCTCCAGTTTCAACAGATCCTTTCTAAAATATGGGGCCCAAAACTGCTCACAATATTCCAACTGAGGCCTCACCAGTGCTTTGTAAAGTCTCAGCTTTATATCCTTGTTTTTATGTTCTAATCTTCTGGAAGGCAAGTATAGTAAGGATGTTCTGTGAGGTGGCTGGTTTGCTGATTGATCACGCTGTTGGTGTCGGGACTGGTTCCTGGCAGAAGGATTACTGAGTGAAACTCGACACCGAGAGTACCTGCTGAGATGATAAGTTCCTTTGTGAACTCATTGCTGATCAACTGAAACTAGAGGTCCCTATGTAAGCTCTCTAATTACCCTCTGAGAGAGAGAAGGCAGAGCACTTCGAGTGGGCTAACATTCCCAGACATGAGGTAAAACCCATTCTGTTCAGTGCATGCGAGATTGATGTGATTTGGAGATGGGACCCAGGGAGGGGCCTGGGCATGAGACTGAGTGTGTTTCAGAGCTCAGAGGCTTCACAACCCCACCATTTAATTCACTGAGGCCAGGGAACGCAGGGTAGCTGGGAGACTCCTCGCCTTGCACACACTTGGGATCAGCCAACTTGCTCTCCCACCACCTTATTCTGGCTTCCTCCCCCTTCCTTTCCAGTCCTGATGAAGGATTTTGAACTGAAAAGTTGACTGTTTATTCCTCGCCATAAATGGTGCCTGATCTGCTGAGTTCCTCCAGTATTTGTGTGTGTTGCTCTATAAGTTACAATAAAAACATAAAAGAAGTAGTGCAAAAGATGAATAGTGAGGTTTTTGATTATGGGGTTATGGACTGTTCAGTAATCTGATGGCAGAGGGGAAGAAGCTATTCCCAAACCTTGTGTGCCTTCAGGCTGCTGTACTTCCTGCATGATGATAGTAACGAGAAGAGAACATGCCCTGAATGGTAAGGGTATCCAGGACATCTTCAAGGAGTGATGCCTCAAAAAGGCAATCCATCATTAAGGAATCCCCGTCACCCAGGTCATGCCCTCTTCTGATTGCTACCAATTACTCTGAAGACACACACTCAATAATGCAGGGGCAGCTTCTTTCCCTCTGCCATCCGATTTCTAAATGGACAATGAACCCATGAACACTACCTGACTACTTTTATTTCTATTTTTGCACTACTTTATTTAATTTGTGTGTGTATATGTGTATATATATATACACACACACACTCACTGTAATTCACAGTTTTTCCTCTATTATGTACTGCATTGAACTGCTGCCGCAAAGTCAATAAATTTCACGACATATACTGGTGCTACTCAATCTGATTCTGATTCTTTTGTGATGGATGACACCTTCCTGAGGCACCAACTTTTGAAGATGTCCTCTGAGATGGGGTGAGTTGTGCCCTTGAGGGAGCTGGCTGAGTCTATGATCCTTTGCACTGGAGCCTCCATACCAGGCGTTAGTACAACCAGCCCATGGTGTATCTGCAGAAATTTGCTGGAACCTTTAGGGGCAAACCAAATCTCCTCAAACTCCTAATGAAGCAGAGCTGCTAGTGGTCCTTCTCCATAATTGCATCAGTACGTTGGGCCCAGGATATATCCTCTGAGATACTGACACCCAGGAACTTAAAACTGCTCACCGTTGAGGAGGGCCTGAAGATAGAGATTGACCTTTTGGGGGCCCACACAGAAATGCCCTAAATAAAGTCTGGCAAAGAATCAGGAGTGGAGATGACATCAAGTATTTACAGGCTTTAACGTAAATAACAGCAGGGAGAGTCATGACAAGTGATTGGAGATTCTGTGTAACTGTTGTCTGAATCATACAGTTGAGCTAATAGCAGCCTCTCACCCGAGTAACAAGGTTGTGTATTTACTGCACTTTAACACACCCACTTGGTTACTTGTTGAGAATGGTGTGGCATTTTACATTTCACCATCATTTCTAAATTAGATCCTGAATCAGATTACACAGGTAGTTATGTAAAAGCGGTGTTAATATTGGCTGACCTGTTGCATAGAGTTCACATTGCTTATCAAAATAGATGGTGCTGGTGAATCCCAGCGACTTCTGGCCGATGGCCAAGGAAAAACAACTCAATACTTTGTTCATCTCTCTTTTTCTGGTAAATGATCACCACAAGCAATAGTCTGTACCTTTCTTTGGACTTGGAGGCAATTCAGTGTGACAGAACCAAGGTGAGGTAGTGGGCCCGGTGCTGACAGCGAGGAAGGCCCGAGCTTCGACCGATTTAAGTGCCAGGCCGGATCGGAAGCATCGGGCACAGACCGATTCAAGGTGGCAGAGTCCAGGCCTCAGAGCACACCAAAGTAAATGAACCCAACGTTTAGATAACGATTTAGGCACCAGGTTGAATTGTAAAGGTCAGATACAGGCTGAATCAAAGCTGCAGGGTCCAGGCCCCACAGCATACCAGACAACTGAACCCGATGCCTGGATGATGATTTAGGCACCGGACCGGGATGTCAGGGCCTCAGGTGAGAGAAGGGCTGGTTCAGCTTACTGCTCTGTGACACTCACTCAGCTCTGCGCTGAGCTAAGGGTCTGTACACAAACGAGAAAATCTGCAGATGCGGGAAATCCAAGCAACACACACAAAATGCTGGAGGAACTCAGCAGGCCAGCCAGCATCAATGGGAAAGAGAACAGTCGACATTTTGGGCCGAAATCCTTCAGCAGGACTGGAGAAAAAAAGATGAGGAGCAGAGTTAAAAGGTGGGTGGGGGGGGAGAGGGGAGAGGGAAGCACAAGCTGAAAGGTGAAACCAGGAGGAGGAGGGGGAAATAAAGAGCTGAGAAGTTGATTGGTGAAAGAGATACAGGGCTGGAGAAGGGGGAATCTGATAGGAGGACAGAAGGCCATGGAAGAAAGAAAAGGGGGGAGGAGCACCAGAGGGAGGCAAGAGGCAGGCAAGGAGATGAGGTGAGAGAGGGAAAAGGGGATGGGGAATGGTGAAGGAGAGAGGGGGACCATTACCCTTGAGAAATTGATGGTCATGCCATCAGGTTGGAGGTGACCCAAATAGAATATAAGGTGTTGCTCCTCCAACCTGGGTGTGGCGTCGTCACGACAGTAAAGGAGGCCATGGATTGACATATCGGAATGGGAATGGGAAGTGGAGTTAAAATGATGGGCACTGGGAACTTCTGGTAATGCCCCCCCTTCACCATTCTCCATCCCCTTTTCCCTCTCTCACCCTTTTCTCTTTGCCTGCCCATCACCTCCCTCTGGTGCTGCTCCCCCCTTTTCTTCCATGACCCTCTGTCATCAACTTCCCTCCCCTCCCCCCACCTTTTAAATCTACTCCTCCGTTTTTTTTCTCCAGTCCTGCCGAAGAGTCTCGGTACAATACATCGACTGTACTTTTTTCCATCGATGCTGCCTGGCCTGCTGAGTTCCTCCAGCATTTTGTGTGGGTCTATAGATAGACTGTCTTTCAGTTCAGAACGCTATTTGCTTGCGTTTATTGTTTGCATGATTTGTTTTTTTTCCCTCTGTGCATTGGTGTTTGATGGTTGTTTCTTTTATGGGTTCTGTAGGGTTTCTTTGTTTCATGGCTGCCTGTAAGGAGACAAGGTTATATAACGTATACCTACTTTGATAATAGATAAACTTTGAAGTTTTGAACTTTGATGTGGGTGGTATGTGTGAAGAAGCCAGTTCTGTCTCATTTCATCCAGAGTTTTGCTTGGAGGGGCCTCGTTAATAATTCTGGGATCTTCCCCCTTCATCCACACATTCCCCCACCACAGGCCAGGATTTAATCCTTCGATTGTTGATTACAGGAGGAAGACACTGAAGATCTGTGAGCCAAGCTTCATTCAGGGATTGGAGATGAAGAGGGCCAGTAGCTTTAAATTCCCTGGTGTTATCATTCCTGGGTCCAGCACATAAACGCCATCACGAAGAAGGCACAACAGCACAACTCTTCGAAGACTGCATAGGTTCAGCATGTTACCTAAAATTTTGACAAACTTCTATAGATTCTATAGGGCAGAGTATCCTAACTGGTTGCAATTCAGCCTGGTATGGAAACACCAATGCACAGGAATGGGAACGTCTGCAACAAATGGTGGATACAGCCCAGTCCATCACAGGTAAAGTCCTCCACACCATTGAGCACATCTGCAAGAAGCCCTGCCACAATAAAGCAGCGTCCATCATCAAGGACCCCCTCCATCCAGGCTGTGCTCTTCCCACTGCTGCCATTGACAAGGATGTACAGGAGCGGTTAGCTCACATATCAGGTTCAGGAATCATTTTTACACTTCAGCTACTGGGCTACTGAACTGACATGAATAACTTCACTCACCTTAACACTGAACTGGTTCCATAGCCTACAGACTCACTTTCAACTCCTGTCCTCAGTATTACTAATTTATATATCTTATTTGCACTATTTGTCTTCTTTTGCATATTGGTTGTTTGATGTTTTTTATTTATGTGTAGTTGTTCACAAATATTATTGTATTTCTTTATTTTCCTGTAAATGTCTGCAGAAAAAATCTCAACATAGTAAATGGTGGCTTATACTTTGATAATGGGCGGTGGGGTAGAGATACGTCTCTACCGAAGGAGCTGTAAGGAGCTCCTTCCCTCCGCTAACCTGCAGCTCACCCTTGGGCAAGGAGTAGCACCAGCTTAGCCCTCCAATCAGGGTCACGTAAAGCGATGGGAGTAGATGGTGGTTGGTTGTATGAGCAGCTTGGTTATGCGACCAGACACCAGGCAGACAATCTCTGAAGAGGATTGATAATGGCTGGGGGTCACCCATCTTGTAAAGACACTGCCCAGAAGAACGCAATGACAAACCACTTCTGTAGAAAAATTTGCCAAGAACAATCAAGATCATGAAATGACCAATTGACCATGATTGCCCGCGTCCTATGACATGGCATGTAACGAATAAACAAAGGGTAGAGATAGGGTAAGTGCATGCAGGCTTTTCCCACTGACGTTGCCAGGACTTGAGGACCTGAATTACAGGGAAAGGTTGAATAAGTTGGGACCTATTCCACAAAGCGTTACAGAATGAAGGGAGATTTGATAGAGATATACAAAATTGTGAAGGGTATAGATAGGGTGAATGAGATCAGGCTTTTTCCACTGAGATTGGGTGAGACCAGAACTAAAGATCATGGGTTAAGGGTGAAAAGTGAAATGTTTAAGGGGAATATGAGGACGAACCTTTTCACTCAGGGGTGAGAGTGTGGTATGAGCTGCCAGCTGAAGTGATGGGTGCGAGCTCGATTGCAACGCTTAAAGGAAGTTTGGGTGGGTACATGGACGGGAGGGGTATGGGGGGCTTTGGTCTGGGTACGGGTCAATGGGACTAGGCAGAATAACAATGTGGCACGGGCTAGATGGGCCGAATGGTCTATTTCTGTGCTGTAGTGCTCTATGTGGAAGTGTGGACAATGCTGGACGGGTCAGCAGTTTTGGCTGCTGCCCAACAGAATAATAATGATCCAAGCTCATTGGTCTAGATTGGCAGCTGGTCTGGCAACCACTCCATTTTACAGACTTCCCCTGGCCTTCCCCGTCTTTTATCTCTGACCAGTGCACCAGTCACACCATCTTCCGAGAACTCTGCATTCCTCAGGCTCTGCCTTCCTCCACATTGCTGTTTTAATTGTTCCCCCATAGCCAGCTGTGCCTCCAGCTCTCTGGGCCCTGCAGTTCTTCTTCTTAAAACTTGTACTTGTTTTTTTATTTATGGATATAGCCATTCAGAAATCTGGTGGCGGAGGGGAAGAAGCTGTTGATAATTGTAGAGTGTAGGTCTTAAGGCTCCCGTGCCTCCTCCCTGATGATAGTAACGAGGAGGAGGCACGCCCTGGATGGATGCTGTGTTCTTGAGGCTCTGTTTCTTGAAGATGTCCTCAGTGGTGGGGAGGGTTGTGTCTGTGATGGAGCTGGCTGAGACTACAACCCTTTGCATTGGGCATGTTGGAGGCTCCACATCAGGCTGTGATGCAACCAGTTAGAACGCTCTCCACCATACATCTGTAGAAATTTGCAAGAGTCTTCAGTGACATGCCAAATCAGATGTAAGCATTAAAGGCTCTACATAAATGCAGTGGAGGTACCTGGGCGTGCGTGGTGTCCGACCGCGGTGAATCACGGTGTGGTCTTTCTCTCCTTCACCAGGCCAACTTGCCCCTGCTCCAGCGGGAACTGCTGCACTGCGCGCGCTCTGCCAAGCAGACGCCAGCTCAGTACCTGGCCCAACACGAGCACCTGCTGCTGAATGCCAACGCCACATCCCCGGTCAACTCTACCGACCTGCTGGAGGTGAACGAGAACGGGAAGAGGAGCAGCCCAGAGAGGTAAGTCCGGTCCCCGCTGACGCTGACCGACGTGCCCACTGGCGTCCTGCTGTCCATACAGCTCAAGACGAGGATGAGATGTATTTGGTTATACCATGTTGTTGCTATTCTCCAGGCAGAAAATGTTGCAAAAACTCAGCAAAAGCATCTAATTTGCACCTCTCTTCTCCCAGTTCTGATGAAATTTTGACTTTGTCTCTTTTTAGAACATGGGAGGGGTATGGAGAGTTATAGTTCAGCTGCAGGTCAATGGGACTAGTCAGATTTATGGTTCAGCATGGAAGAGATGGGCCAAACGTCCTGTTTCTGCACTGTAGTGTTCTATGACTCTATAACACAGAATATAGAACAGTATAGCCCAAGAACAGACCCTTTGGCCCACAATGTTGTGCTGACCCAATTGAACTATTAATTAGAACTCAACATTATCACACCGGGACAGATCCTTCGGCCCACAATGTTGTGCTGACCCAATTGAACTATTAATTAGAACTCAGAACATTTATCACACCGGGACAGATCCTTCGGCCCACAATGTTGTGCCCAACCAATTAAACTAGTAATTGGAATATAGAACAGTATAGCCCAAGAACAGACTCTTCGGCCCACAATGTTGTGCTGACCCAACTGAACTAGTAATTAGAACTCAGAACATTATCGCACCAGGACAGACCCTTCGGCCCACAATGTTGTGCTGACCCAGTTGAACTAGTAATTCGAATATAGAACAGTATAGTACAGGGACAGACGCTTCAGCCCACAATGTTGTACCCAACCAATGAAGCTAGTTTTAAATGCCTAGCCAAACTAATCCCTCCTACCTACATAATGTCCATATTCTTCCATTCTCTGCTCATTTCTGTGCGTGTATGTGTCTTTCTATCAGCCTCTCAAGCGCCTCTGTGCAAAAACATGCCCCGCACATCTCCTTTGAGCTTATCCCTCCCACCCTAAACAGGAGAGTAGCGGGTAGCGCCACGCGTCACAGCACCGGTGATTGCAAGTTAGGGGTTCAATTTCCGCCACTGTCTGTAAAGGAGCTTGTATGTTCTCCCCGTGACCACATGGGATTTCTTCTGGGTGCTCCAGTTTCCGACAAACGGGTTAGGGATAGTAAGTTGTGGGCATGCGATGTTGGCGCTGGAAACGTGGCGACACTTATAGGCTGCTCTGCACAATCCTCGCTGAATTGATTGGACACAAATGATCCATTTCACTGTATGTGACATACAGTGCTTGAGTCTGTGGTAAAGAAGGCAAATGCAATGCTTGCATTTATTTCAAGGGGGTTAGACTATAAAAGCAAGGAGATAATGCTGAGCCTTTATAAGACACTAGTCAGGCTGCACTTGGAGTATTGTTAACAGATTTGGGCCCTTTATCTCAGAAAGGATGTGTTGTCATTGGAGAGGGTCCTGAGGAGGTTCACAAGGATGATTCCGGGAATGAAGGGGTTAACATATGAGGAGTGTTTGGCAGCTTTGGCCCTGTACTCACTGGAATTTAGAGGAATATATGGGAGATCTTCATTGAAACCTACTGAATGTGAAAGGACTAGATAGGATGGATGTGGAGAGGATGTTTCCTATGGTGTGGGTATCCAGAACTAGAGGGCACAGCCTCAAAATTGAGGGGCAACCTTTTAGAACAGAGCTAAGGAAGGATTTTTTTTCGCCAGAGAGCAGTGAATCTGTGGAATGCTCTGCCACAGACTGCGGTGGAGACCAAGTCCATGGGTATATTTAAGGCAGAAGTTGATAGTTTCCTGATCGGTCAGAGCGTCAAAGGATATGGCGAAAAGGCAAGTGTATGGGGTTGAGTGGGATCTGGGATTGGCCATGATGGAATGGCGGAGCAGACTTGATGGGGTGAATGGCCTAATTTTGCTCCTATGTCTTATGGTCTTAAGTTTCCTGTAACCTGTGTCACAGTAGTGTAGTCGTTAGCACAGCACTTTACAGTACCAGGGACCCGGCTTCAATTCCTGCCATTTTGTATGTTCTCCTCGTGAACCATGTTGGTTTCGTTAGGGTGCTCCAGTTTCCTTCCACAGTCCAAAGAGGTACCAGTTGGTAGGTTGATTGGTCATTGTAAATTGTCCCATGATTAGGCTAGGATTAAATTGGGGGATTGCTAGGCAGCGTGGCTCAAAGGGCTGGAAGGGCTGATCCCCTCCTGTATCTCAATAAAATCAATAAAAATAAGATAAAGCTCATCTTTACATCTTGAAGATTTAAAGGAGACCTGAGAGATGAATGTTGTTACACAGAGGTTCGTGAGTGCCTGCAATGAGCTGTCAAAGGACTTGGCTGAGGCAGGTGGAATTGCACCATTTAAGAGCCATTTGAATAGGTACATGGAGAGGAGGGGTTTGGGGCCAAACACAGGCAGCTGGGACTTGCAGGGAGGATGCTGCAGTCAACATTCACCAGGTGGGCTGAAGGGCCTGTTTCTATCCTCTGACTCTTTGAAACAATGAAGTCTAGACTCCTTCTTCTTCTGGGAGAAAATTGTTTTATCGCCTCCCTTCTAACTCTTGTCTAGACATAGTCATAGTCATACTTTATTGATCCCAGGGGAAAGTGGATTTTTATTACAGTTGCTCCATAGATAATAAATAGTAATAAAACCATAAATAGTTAAATAGTAATATGTAAATTATGCCAGGAAATAAGTCCACGACCAGCCTATTGGCTCAGGGTGTCTGACCCTCCAAGGGAGGAGCTGTAAAGCTTGATGGCCACAGGTGGGAATGACTTCCTATGACGCTCTGTGTTCCATCTCAGTGGAATGAGTCTCTGGCTGAATGTACTCCTGTGCTCAACCCTTCTTGCAGACAGCCTCAGTGTTCTTTGACCAGTTCAGTTTATTGTCAATTCGTATCCCCAGGTATTTGTAATCCTCCACCATGTCCATCCTGACCCCCTGGATGAAAACAGGGGTCACCGGTACCTTAGCTCTCCTCAGGTCTACCACCAGCTCCTTAGTCTTTTTCACATTAAGCTGCAGATAATTCTGCCCACACCATGTGACAAAGTTTCCTACCATAGCCCTGTACTCAACGTCATCTCCCTTGCTGATGCATCCAACTATGGCAGAGTCATCAGAAAACTTCTGAAGATGACAAGACTCTGTGCAGTAGTTGAAGTCCGAGGTGTAAATGGTGAAGAGAAAGGGAGACAAGACAGTCCCCTGTGGAGCCCCAGTGCTGCTGATCACTCTGTCGGACACACAGTGTTGCAAGCACACGTACTGTGGTCTGCCAGTCAGGTAGTCAAGAATCCATGACACCAGGAAAGCATCCATCTGCCTCGCTGTCAGCTTCTCCCCCAGCAAAGCAGGGCGGATGGTGTTGAACGCACTGGAGAAGTCAAAAAACATGACCCTCACAGTGCTCGCTGGCTTGTCCAGGTGGGCATAGACACGGTTCAGCAGGTAGACGATGGCATCCTCAACTCCTAGTCGGGACTGGTAGGCGAACTGGAGGGGATCTGAGTGTGGCCTGACCATAGGCCGGAGCAGCTTCAGAACAAGTCTCTCCAGGGTCTTCATGATGTGGGAGGTCAACGCCACTGGTCTGTAGTCATTGAGGCCGCTGGGGCGCGGTGTCTTCGGCACAGGGACGAGGCAGGACGTCTTCCACAGTACAGGAACCCTCCGGAGCCTCAGGATCAGGTTGAATACATGGCGAAGTACTCCACATAGCTGAGGGGCACAGGCTTTGAGCACCCTGGTACTGACACCATCCAGTCCTGCAGCCTTGCTTGTGTTGAGACCTTTCAGCTGTCTTCTCACCTGTTCAGCTGTGAAGCCCACCATGGTGGTTTTGTGTGGGGGAGGGGTATAGTCATGACAGCAGGGTGGGGGACTGTGAGGAGGGGTAGGAGGGGAGAGTGGAATATGTGTTGGTTGGGGGCCGACAACAGATGGCTCATATGAGGGATGGGCAGGGGCCACAATGTCAAATCTGTTAAAGAACAGGTTAAGTTCATTGGCCCTGTCCACACTGCCTTCAGCTCCTCTATTGCTAGTTTGCCGGAACCCAGTGATGGTCCTCATCCCACTCCAGACCTCTCTCATGTTGTTCTACTGGAGTTTCCACTCAAGCTTCCTCCTGTACCTGTCTTTAGCCTCCCTGATCCTGGCTTTCAGGTCCCTCTGTATTGCCCTCAGCTCCTCCCTATTTCCATCTCTAAACGCCCTCTTTTTAGCGTTCAGGATGTCTTTAATGTCCTCTGTTACCCATGGCTTGTTATTTGAATAACAAAGGACAGTTCTTGTGGGAACATTGCAGTCCACACAGAAGTTGATGTAATCAGTGATGCACTCTGTGAGCCCATCAATATCCTCTCCATGTGGCTCTCAGAGTGCCTGCCAGTCTGTCACCTCAAAACAACCCTGGAGCGCCTCATAAGCCTCCTCCAACCATTTCCTCACTGTCCTCGAGGTTGCAGGTTTACTCTTCACCAGAGGCATGTAACAGGGTTTTAGATGCACCAGGGTGTGATCTGACCTTCCCAGTGGGGGGAGGGGAGAGGAGCTGTACGCATCCATAACGTTAACATACATCAAATCCAGAGTCCTCTCCCCTGTGGTTGTACAGCTGACATACTACGTGAAGTTGGGCAGTGTTCTAGCCATGGTAACATGGTTGAAGTCACCCAAGCTGGTAATGAGGGCACTCGGGTGCTGGGTTTTTAATCTGGCTATGACGGTGTAAATGATGTTACACGCCGACGTCGGGTTGGCAGAGGGAGGGATGTACACAACAACCACAATCGCATGTGAGATTTCCCTTGGCAAATAATATGGCCGGAGTCCAACAGCAAAAAGTTCAACATCTGGGCTACAGACCCGTTCCTTGATCGGTGGTCTGAGTGGTGTAATAACAACAACCTCTCACTCGATGTCAATAAGACCAAGGAACTGATAGACTTCAGGAGAGGGAAACCAGAGGTCCATGAGCCGGTGCTCATCAGAGGTTTGGTAACTTTAAATTCCTGGGTGTCAGTATCTCGGAGGACTTGTCCTGGACCCATCATATAAATACAATTGCGAGGAAAGCGCGACAGTGTTCTACTTCTTCAGGAGTCTGTGGAGCTTTTTCCACCAGGCCATCAGACTGATGAACTCGCGCTGATTTGAGTGTACTCTATATTACATTGGCTGTTCTATTTATTATAAATTACTATGATTGCACATTGCTTATTTGGATGGAGACGTAACATAAAGATTTTTAATCCTCATGTATGTGAAGGATGTAAGAAATAAAGTCAATTCAATTCACTTCAAACCATGGCAAACATCTGTAGATGTGTAGTGGGAAGTAAGCTGACTGGCTGCATTACGGCCTGGAGTGGGAACATCAATGTGTTTGAGTGGAAAATCCTACAAAAGATAATGGATTCAGTCCAGTACATTATGAGCTCTTTTCTCACTGTTGCCATCAGGTAGAAGGTACAGGTGCCTCAGGACCCACACCACTAGGTTCAAGAACAGTTACTACCCCTCAAACATCAGGCTGTTGAACAAAAGGGGATAGCTACACTCATTTAATGGCTCTTTTATCTTGTCATTTCCTGCACTTTGAGTGTTAATTGCTAAACAACTTTCCACATTTATGGAGTTCATTGCTAAGGAAACCTCTCTATCGTGTAAGTTCTTTTGTCATTTTATGCATGTTATTTCCAAATAAAACAGTCCCATTCTAGCCAGTGTTTCCCAGTAATTAACTGTTTGCCTTGGCAACAACTGTGTCGACCTTTGCACCCTGCCATGTGGTCACACCCTTGCCATAATGCGATGATCAGATTGCACATGTTCCTACAGTTGCATGTGGTGCATATGTGACTGTAAGTCTGTGAACCAATTCCAATTCCAAATCACTGCTGTGGTGTAGGAAGAGAAAATGCTGGAAATGTCAGCACCTGATTAAAGTTCAAAGTAAATTTATTATCAAAGTACAAATACCGTACGTACCCAGAGATTCATTTTCTTGCGGGCTTTCATAGTAAATAGAAGGAGCACATAGAATCAATGAGAAACCACATACACATGACAGATACAGACAAACACCCAATGTGCAAAAGACAACAAACTGCAAATACAAAAAGTAAAGGAAAAATATGTAAATAAATAAACAATAAATATCAAGAATACAAGTTGTAGGGACCTTAAAATTAGTCCATAGTTTGAGGAATAATTCAGTGAAGTTATCCCCCTCTGATGGTTGAAGAGTAATAACTGTTCCTGAACCTGGTGGTGTAGGACTGGAGGCTGCTGTACCCCCTTCCTTATGGCAGTAGTGAGAAGAAAGTATAGTTTGGATGGTGGAGTGGAGGTCCCTAATGATGGATGCTGCTTTCCTGTGACAACACCCCTTGGAAACATGCTCAGTGCTGGGGAGGGCTTTACCTGTGCTGGACTGTGACAAGAGAATGGAGTAAGGATTTCGGTGGAAGATCATTGTAGAGAGGGCTGAGGAGTGGTGGACAGGGTGGGGTCATTGTTGCCCAGGTGATCCCACTGTTTTTAGTAATATCAGGTTAAGAGATTAACGGGGCAGTTAGAAAGAGACAACCACAAGGGACATGTGAAATGTAGCCCTGAGCTGTGGGTGGAACTTGAAACCTAAAGTTTAGTTTCAGGTTTAATTGTTATTCAGTGTTCCTCTGGGGCCAAGGTGCAAAACACAGTACCAACCGTCATATACAGCGCATATAGCTCATATAATCATGACAGCAGTAGAACTCACAGTCACAACAAAAAATAATATAGCTCAAGTTCCTGAGTGCCCTGGTGTCCTAAACAAAATGATGCATGGGAAGGGTCTCAGCCTGAAACGTCGACTGTACCTCTTCCTAGAGATGCTGCCTGGCCTGCTGCGTTCACCAGCAATTTTGATGTGTGTTGCTTGAAATTCCAGCATCTGCAGAATTCCTGTTGTTTGATGCATGGGGTGCTGTTCTGGGGCCACATTTCCGTCAGTACAAGCTTGCAGCAGTTCCTCATCTCCCACTGGTGAAGCCACAGACAGGGAAATCTAGCTTGCCTTTCACCAAGCAATGACGGGAGAGAGCAGCCCCCAACCTAGCCCGGACGGTTGTTTCAACTCCTCTCCTGGGCAGCTGCAGCAGGTAACCCCGCGGCATGAAGGCCTGGTCCACACAACAACCAAGGCGATGAAACTGCCCCACCGTCGGTCTCTCCAATGAACCAGTGAACCAGACTTGCAGAATGTCCAATATGGTCGTATGATCACCAAGAAAAAAAGTCCAATACAATCATTTGCATCACTTGTTGGACAGCACACTCCCTCTGAAGTCTTCCTCCTTGGGTGGCTATAGCGGGCACCAATGTGATGCACATAAAGTCCAGCTCCACAGCTATCGAGCAACTAGCTGATGGGGTTGGTCTGCAGTACATGAGGTTCTTAATATCCTGCAGTGCCTTGTTATCGTAAATGTCAACAAGATGTAAAGGACGAACAGTTACACCATTGTTTGGACCCAGAGAGGCCGCTGCATTGGGGCACACCGACATCTACAGAGATTATTTTTATCACGTACATCGAAACAGACAGTGAAATGCATTCTTTGCATCAATGAGTAATACAGCCTGGCACAGTGTTGCCACGCTTCCAACATAGCATGCCCATAACTCATTGACTCTAACTTGTACGTCTTTGAAATGAGAGCACTTGGAAGAAATCCACACGGTCATGTGGAGAACGTACAAACCCCTTGCAGATAATGGCAGAAATTCAATCCGATCCCTAAAGCGTTATGCTAACCACTATGTATTCTTGTGTTTGATAAATATGGTAAATTGGTTTATTATCATGATGTGTACTTTGAAAAAATTTGCTTTTCATACCACCTGCTTAGATCATTTCACATCAGTGCATCAAACTAGAACAAGGTTAAAATTTCAAAGTTCAAAGTAAATTTGTTATCAAAGTACATTATGCCACCATATAATAATAACTATAACAGGATCAATGAAAGATCAACCAGAGTGCAGGAGACAACAAGCTGTGGAAATGCAAATATAATAGCAATAAGTAACAAGAACATGAAGTAACAAGATAAAAGAGTCCTTAAAGATGTGGGAACATCTCAACGCAATGGATGGGCAAGTGAGTGTAGTTATCCCCTTTGTTCAGGAGCCTGATGGTTGTAAGGTAGTAACTGTTCTTGAACCTGAGGCTCAATAGACTAGACTGTGTTCAGGCAGTCATCTCTGAGCTTGGACGAGTGCGTGCCTATGAAAGCTTCCTGTACATTCCCAAACCAAAAGCCGTGGACGAACCAGGAGGCTTGTAGTCTGCTAAGGGCTAGATCTGTGGCACTTAATTCTGGCGATCCAAGTCTGAATAAGAAAACCAGATATGACAAGGTTACTTCAAGAGCCAAGAAACAGTTCTGGGAGAGGTTGGAGGTGACATCAGATGCTTGTCAAGTCTGGCAGTGTTTCCAGGCCATTGCTTCCTACAATGTGAAACCCAACATCGTGAATGGCAGTACCTGGTAAGACTGAAAATTTGTGGCAACCTGCTGGCAGGTGTATTCAAGGACATTTTCAGACTCTCACTGCTACAGTCAGCAGTTCCCACCTGCTTCAAAAGGGCAACAATTATACCAGTGCCCAAGAAGAGCAGCGTGAGCTGCCTTAACGACTATCGTCCAGTAGTGCTCACATCTACAGTGTTAAAGTGCTTTGAGAGGTTGGTCTTGGCCAAAATCAACTCCTGCCTCAGCAAGGACCTGGACCCACTGCAATTTGCCTATCACCACAATAGGTTTGCAGCAGATGAGATCTTAAAGTCTCTCCTCGAACCCTTGGATCACCTGCACAATGCAAATACCTATGTCAGGATGCTGTTTATTGACTATAGCTCAGTATTTAACACCATCATTCCTACCTACAGTCCTGATCAAAAAGCTACAGAACCCAGGCCTCTGTACCTCCCTCTGCATCTGGATCCTTGACTTCCTAACTGGAAGACCAGAATCCGCGGATTGGTGACACCATTCCACCTCGCTGACAGTCAACACTGGTGCACCACAGGGATGTGTGCTTAGCCCACTGCTCTACTCTCTCTACACCCATGACCATATGGCAAGGCACAGCTCAAACTGGCATCTATAAATTTGTTGATGATACAACCATTGTTGGTAGAATTTCAGATGGTGATGAAAGGGCATACAGGAGTGAGATATGCCAGCTGGTTGAGTGGTGTCGCAGCAACAACCTGGCACTTAACGTCAGCAAGACAAAAGAGCTGATTGTGGATGTCCGAAGGGTAAGATGAGTGAACACATACCAATCCTCACTGAGGAATCAGAAGTGGAGAGAGTGAGCAGTTTCAAATAGATAGATAGATATACTTTATGAATCCCGAGGGAAATTGGGTAAATTCCTGGGTGTCATTGTCTGTGAGGGCCTATGATACAGCTATAAAGAAGGTAAGACAGTGGCTATGTTTCATTAGGAGCTTGAGGGATTTGGCTTGTTAACTAAAACACTTGAAAACTTCTGGAAGTGTATCATGGAGAGCATTCTGACTGGCTGCATCGCCGTCTGGTATGGGGGGAGGGGTGTAGTTTGCACAAGTTCAAAATAAGTTGCAGAAGCTTGTAAAAGTAGCTCTAACATGGGTACCAGCCTCCGCAGTACCCAAGACATCTTCAAGGAGTGGTGCTTCAGAAAGGTGACGTCCATCATTAAGGACCCCATCACCCAGGTCACACCTTGTTCTCATTGCTCCTATCAGGAAGGAGGTACAGGAGCCTGAAGGCAGGCACTCAATAATTCAGGAACAGCTTCTCCCCTTCTGCCGTCAAATGAACCCATGAACGCTACTGTGGTTGAAACCTGAAACCTAAGGAACAACATTCCCTGTTCTTTTGCTTGTGTCTCGGAATGGATTGTATTTCCTCCCAAAGTTACAAACACCTCAGTTTATGTACAGCCTGAACATTCAAGCGGATAGACTTGCTTGAGTGCCAGCAGGCTTTTCCCACCGAGGCTGGGTGAGACGAGAACCATAGGTCATAGGTTAAGGGGAACCCGAGGGGGAGCTTCTTCAGTCAGAGGGTGGTGAGAGCATGGAGCGAGCTGCCAGCTGAACTGGTGGACATGGGTTCAGAGAGGTTTGGATGAGGGCTATGGTCCAGGCTTGGGTCGATGGGACTAGGTAGAATTTGGCACAGACTAGATGACCTGCTGAGTTCCTCTAGGACAGGGGTTCCCAACCTGGGGTCCATGGACCCCGTGCTTAATGGTATTGGTCCATGGTGTGCCTGTTGTTACCTAGGGAGGACATGCCTGTCACCCGCTTCACTATCTACAGGCCTCCTTGTCACCCAGCACAAACTAAAATGGATAAGACACGTTTTGCAACTGGATTATTTTGATTTTGGAATGCCTTTATCTGCCTTCAGTTTGGCCAAGAATGTAACTGTTCATGTTGCCAACCTGCCACAGGGAAATCTCAAGTGATGCAGTTCATATTTGCTTCGGCTGATGAGAGGACTGAGCGAGACTGGATCTGATCCAAATGCCATAAAGCTGGGGGGAGGGGAGGGGGGAGCTGGGAAGAGTGTTTGACATTCCATTCGTATTACAGAATAGAAATTCCAGAAAAAAATAGTTTGCCAAAATTGGACAAGTCAGCTTTTATCATAACAATGAACGCGGGTGTAGGAGAATTGGACTGCTCAGCCACAGCTAAACATTAGGTTGTACTTACTGAGGCATTATGAGGCCTCAGTGCAAGTCATTCATACTGTAAGAGTGTTCCCTAAATTTGGGATTTGGATTCCTGAATATACCCAAGTTATAGAGAAAGATCGAACCCGTTAAGAATTTTATTTTCCCCTTGAGTGTAGGAGAATGAGGAGAGATTTGATAGAGTTATGCAAAATTATGAGGGGTATAGATAGGGTAACTGCAAGCAGGCTTGTTCCACTGACATTGGGTGAGACTAGAACTTGAGGTCATAGGTTAAGGGTGAAATGAAATATTGGAGGGGAGCCTGAGGGAGAACTTCTTCACTCAAAGGGTGGAACAAACTGCTAGAGGAAGGTTTGATTTCAATATTTAAGAGAAGTTTAGACAATGACATGGATGGGAGGCTATGGCAGGTTGATGGGAATAGACAGCGTAACAATTTGGCTTAGCCTAGATGGACCAAAGACCCTGTTTCTGAGCCGTAGTGCTCTATTTTCTATTAGATAGGAAGGTTAAGGGGAGGTCTCGAACCTTACCTCACCTTATCAGTGATCCTGGCCTAGAGACGTCGCAGTGAAGGTTTACGAGGATGTGGCCAGAAATAGAAAATTGTAATGAAATGAAGAGTTAGATAGACTGGGGCTATTCTCATTTGAACAGCCAAGACTGGTGGGATGGCAGGAGGATGCATAAGATTAAAAGGATATGGATAGAATATTTGGAAGGGACCTATGATGATGTTTTATTTAGAGAGGGACATGAACCGCTGGTGGAGGGATATAGACCATGTGTGGGCAGATGGGATTAGCTTGTATTAGGCAGAAGGGCTTGTTCCTGTGCCTTACGGTTCTGTATTCTATTTCCCTCAGTTGGGAGGCCAAAAAGTCAGTGGTAGGAGTAGTGGAGGGGAGAATTAAAGAACTTCTGGTAATTTCCCCCACCTCTCCCTTCTCCTCACCTGCCCATAGCCTCCCTCTGGTGCCCCTCCTCCTTCTTTTCTCTCATAGTCCACTTTCTTCTGTCAGATTTCTTCTTCTTCAGCCCTTTACCTTTTCCGCCTATCACCTCCAGCTTCTCACTTCATCCCCACCCCCACTACCCATTCACCTTCTCCCTCACCTGGCATCTTCCCCCTTGCTTTCCAGTCCTGATGAAGGGTTTTGGTCAGAAACGTTGACTGTTTATTCCCCTCCATAGATTCTGCCTGACCTGCTGAGTTCCTCCAGCATTTTGTGTGTGTTGCTCTGGACTTCCAGCACCTGCAGAATTTTGTGTGTTTAGGAAGTACACACGCCGGGGCAGAGCCCTGACCCAGATTTCTAAAGTGTCTCAAAGAGAAGTAAGTGACCGAATGGTGGACCCAGTGCTGAGATTGGGTGAGGTAGCTCCTTTGTGGTTGATGCAGAGAGAGTGATATGAAGCTACCTCTGACTGCTCTGTGTTATCTTAGTCCGGACGAAGGGCCTCGACCCGAAATATCAACTGTCCATTTCCCTCCAGACGTGCTGCCTGACCCCCTGATTTCCTCTGGCTTTCTGGAGTGAATGAGTATTGGCTTGACAGAGGTGTACAAGATGATAAGAGGCAGAGATAAAGTGGACTATCAGTGCCTTTTCCCCCAGTGATTCAATGGCTGATACAAGATAATTTTAAGGTGTTTGGAGGAACTACAGGGGAGATGTCAGAGGTAGATTTCGTACACAGAGAGTGGTGGGTGCATGGAACATGCTGCCAGAGGTGGTGGGAGAGGCAGATGCATTAGGGACATTTAAGAGACACATGGGTGAAATCAAAATGGAGGACTGTGCGGGAGGGACGCGTTAGGCTGATTTTGGAGCAGGTTATAAGGTCGGCACATCACACTGTGCTGTGATATTCTGTGTTCATGTTCAGCAATTCAGAAACAGCTTCTTCCCCTCTGCCATCCAATTTCTGAATGGACATTGAAACCATGAACACTACCTCAATACTTTTTTTTCCTGTTTTTGCACTACTTAGTTAATTTAACTGTTTTAAGTATATATAATATACTGTCATTCACCGTTTTTTAATTTTATATATGGCATTGTGCTGCTCCCACAAAGATGTCAAGTTTCACGATATGCGCTGGTGATATTAAGGTTGATTCTTTTCTATGGTTCCATCCTCTATCTGTTGTCATTGTTCTATACTCTGTGTACCTATTGTTCTTTTAGTTTTTTTTCTGCATGCCTGATGTAATTCCTTGCTGATTTATGGAAAGATTAATTCTGTTAATACAGAAACAGAAAGTGGAAGATTTCAAAATCAATTCCCTGAATATTTTCATCTGTAAAACCCTTTACATGGGTGTAGGTTTCTGCTGCCCTTTGTATGAAGAGTTCTGAATCTCAATTTGTATTGTGCCCTTAACAAAGCAAAACTTCCCAACAGACTTCCTCAGAGCATTAACCAAAGACTGGCACCAAAGCAATGTGAGATCTCGAAGCAGCGAAGCGAAAACAATCCCAAGAAATGGGAGTGTCTTAAAATGAGAGAGGTGAGGAAGTACATGAAACGATAAAACACAGGAACAGGCCCTCAGGCCCAGATTATTGTGCTAAACTGATAAAACTAATAATGAAGAATATAACTGAAGGATACCCTTCTGCATGCACAAATCCATATCCTTCCATTCCCTGCACATTCATGTGCCAATTTAAATTTGGCAGTGTCTTCGCCGCCTCCCCCCAAAAAAGAAAAAGGAAAATCTAACGTGTCGGTATTTCAGTGGAATAAAGGAAATTACAATGGCATGGGAGGGGAACTGGCCAAGGTTGACTGGAAAGGGACATTTGCAGGAAGGACTGCAGAGCAGCAATTGCTGGAATTTCTGTGAAAAATGAGGGAACTGCAAGACAGATATATTCCAAATAAGAAGAAATTTTCGAATGGAAGAAGGGCACTACCATGGCTGACAAGTGACGTCAGAGCCAAAGCAAAAGCAAAAGAGAGGGCAGACAAGGAAGCTAGTGGGAAGATAGAGGATTGGGAAGCTATTAAAAACTTGCAGAAGGAAACTAAGGTCACTAGGAAGGAAAAGATAAATTATGAAAGGAAGCTGGCAACTAATAGCAAAAAAGATACTAAAAGCTTTTTTAAGTATATAAAGGGTAAAAGAGAGTTGAGAGTAGATATAGGATCAATAGAAAATGATGCTGGAGATACTGTAATAAGAGATGCAGAGATGGCAGAGGAACTGAATGTGTATTTTGCATCAGTCTTCACAGTGAAAGACATCTGCAGTACACCAGACATTCAAGAGTGTGAGGGAAGTGAAGTTTGTGCAGTGAAAATTACAACTGAGAAGATGCTCAGGAAGCTTAATAGTCTGAGGGTGGATAAATCTCCTGGACCTGATGGAATGCACCCTCGGGTTCTGAAGGAAGTAGCTGGGGAGATTGCAGGGGTGTTAACGATGATCTTCCAAGAATCGATAGATTCTGGCATTGTACCAGATGACTGGAAAATAGTAAGTGTTAGTCTGATATTTAAGAAGGGTGAGAGGCAGCAGAAAGGAAACTATAGACCTGTTAGCCTGACTTCAGTGGTTGGGAAGTCATTCGAATTGATTGTTAGGGATAAGATTACAGCGTGCTTAGAGGTACATGACAAGATAGGCCAAAGCCAGCATGGTTTCCTGAAAGGAAGATCCTGCCTGACAAACTTACTGCAATTCTTTGAGGAAGTTACAAGCAGCGTAGAGAAAGGAGATGCAGTAGACGTGGTGTACATGGATTTTCAGAAGGCCTTTGACAAGGTGCTGCACATGAGGCTGCTTAGCAAGATAAGAGCCCATGGAATTACAGGGAAGTTACTAGCATGGGTGGAGCATTGGCTGGTCAGCAGAAAACAGAGAGTGGGGATAAAGGGATCCTATTCTGACTGGCTGCCGGTTACCAGTGGTGACGAAGGGTCTCGGCCCGAAACGTCGACTGTACCTCTTCCTAGAGATGCTGCCTGGCCTGCTGCGTTCACCAGCAACTTTGATGTGTGTTGCTTGAATTTCCAGCATCTGCAGATTTCCTCGTGTTTCCACTTCAAGGTTCGATGTGTTGTGCATTCAGAGATGCTGTTCAGCACACCACTGTGGTTACCTTGAACCACTCTGGCCATTCTCCTCTGACCGCTCTCATTTTCACCCCCAGGACTGTTGCTCACTGTGGCAGGAAGAAGGCTGTCAGCAGGGTGGTCCATTAGTGGGGCACACGTCAGCATAGTGGTTACATAGTGGTTTACAGTACAGGCAACCTGGGTTCAATTCCCACCACTGCCTGTAAGGGGTTTGTACATTCTCCCTGTGACTGTGTGGGTTTCCTCCCACAGTCCAAAGACGTACCTGTCGGTAGGTTAATTGGTCATTATAAATTGTCCTGTGATTTGGCTAGGGTTTAATCGGGATTGCCGGGTGGTGCAGCTCAAAGGGACGGAAGGGCCTGGTCCACACCGTGTCTCAGTAAATAAAATAAAATAATAATAATTTGTCATGAAGTAATATCAAAAAAGTTGCTTCTGATGGGCATCAGTATTCATACCCACATCATTTCATCGCCAATGAACAGAAATCAAAACAGTGCACAGCAGG
Source organism: Mobula hypostoma (assembly GCF_963921235.1). Taxonomy (NCBI): domain Eukaryota; kingdom Metazoa; phylum Chordata; class Chondrichthyes; order Myliobatiformes; family Myliobatidae; genus Mobula; species Mobula hypostoma. The sequence goes on from NC_086098.1 coordinate 174,018,935, forward strand.
ATCCCTTTAAAAGAAAAAAATGTGTATACAGCCAGATCATTCACCCTTATTTTGAGTTATTGGGTAAATAAATATTGTCCGTCACCAATGCTGCCCCTCGTTCAGTTAGTGCTCTTGGCACTTCTTGAGAGTGCAAAGCATTCCTGGGCTGACTGAAATCTGTGCTAAAGTCTCAGAGAGGGGATAATCGCACAGTCTGCTGGCTCAGAAGTGAGTCCGATACTGTTTGGCTGGGGTGGTATAACTGAGATAGCTCTCAGCCGTGGAATCTCGGTCAGGAGGCTGTGAGCTCAAGAGCTACCGAGCACGAAATCCAGGCTGCACTTCAACGTCAGGGTCCAATTTATTGTTAGTACTCTGATGCAACAAATAATTTACTTACAGCAGCATCACAGACGCAGCATCAGATTGGAAGATCTTACAAAGGACTGAGAACAGCTGAGAGGATCACTGGGGTCTCCCTTCCATCCATCAGGGACATTTATCAGGAGCACTGTATAGCCTGGGTGCTTAGTATTATTAAGAATCCCACCTATCCATCCAGCATCCTCTGTGACTTTCTACCATCAGGCAGGAGGGTCCACTTTATAAAAACAAGAACAGTCAGGATGAGAAACACTTTTCTCCCCCCAGTATATTAGGCTTCTGAACTCCCTGCTGCATCGTATTCAAAGTGTCAGTGGTTAATCTGTTCCGTAACTTACAGTGTTTAAATTATGCACTTTAGTTTGTTATTTATGCATAATTCATCTGTAGATTTTATCTTTACATGACCATGAGTCATGTGTGATATGTGCACTACTGTGCTGTACACTATGGTTCAGAGAAACATCTCATTTTTATCTACATTATATGTTTATGTATGTTATACGCATGTATAGAGTTAAATGACAATTGACTTGACTGCTGTCAGAAGCAAAAAACATAAATTATACAAGAAGGATCACGATGAGAATAAATAAATGTCCATTGTGGTAGAAAGTGGTCATAGTGTTGCCATTCTGAGGTAGTTATTAGGATTGTCCTGGTTTGTTCGAGAATGGAGATAGCCATTCTTGAACCTGGAAGTTTGGGACTTCGGGCGTCCCTGGTGGGAGCTGTGAGAAGATGGCATGGCCCGTGTGGTTGGGATCTTTGCAGATAGATCTTGCTTTCTTGAAGCAGAGTATCCTGTAGACACAGCCGATGGTGGGGGAGGGGGGGAGGGATGTGCCCATGATGCATAACCTCTGCGATTTCTTATGTTTCTGCACGTTGAAATTGCCGTACCAGACTGTGATGCAATAGCGAGGATACCTTCAGTAGACAATCTGTAGAAGTTAGAGTATTCAGTGACCTCCTGTGTAGTACTGAGGGAGTACTGCCATCTTGGTGGTGTTGTCTTTCAGATAATGTGTGGAGTTGAGGCTTTGCCTTCTTTATCATGATACCATGAAGTGCAATGAATGTTTCTCCCAGCCAGTCTCAGCCTTGTTTGCAGACAGTGTCTATTCCTCCTGAAAGCTTCGCTCACTCACTGTAATATTACTCCCTCAGGAATAAAGAAAATGGCTTTGACCGCGACCCCCCAGCCAAGCGGGTGTGCACGATCAGCCCCGCCCAGCGCCACAGCCCAAGCGTCAGCCTGCCGCCCCCGCCCAACGGCCAGCTGCACCCAACTCCTCCCCCTCTGCAGCACTACAGCCTGGACGACGTGACCATGAGCCATCTGTACAGGGACCCTCAGAGACCACCCGACTACAGGGACCGGCACCGACATCACGGTGAGCGCAGTGGGCGTCGGGGCAAAGCGGGGTGGGTGGGAGGCTAGTGGCAGCCGTAACTGCCTGCTCAGTGCTGATACTTAGCCTCAGCGTGGACGGTCGCTATGGACAGACCCTCTGTCGCTGCATGGGTTAATCAAAATAAAAGTTTACTAAGTACATTTATTATCAAATTGCATATATGCCACCATATACAATCCTGAGATTCATTTTCTCAGGCATTCACAGTAAATACAACAAATTTACAATAAGGAAATAATATTAATAAATAAATAAGCAATAAATATCAAGAACATGACATGAAGAGTCCTTGAAAGTGAGTCCATTGGTTGTGGGAACATTTCAGTGATGGGGAAAGTGAAGTTAACCCCTCTAGTTCAAGAGCCTGATGGTTGAGGAGTAGTAACCATTCCTAAACCTGGTAGCATGGGTCCTGAGGCTCCTGTACCTCCTTCCTGATGGAAGCAACAAGAAGGGAGCATGACCTGGGTGTTGGGGGTTCTAGATGGTGGAGGCTGCTTTCCTGCAACAACGCTCCAGATCAGAGGGAAAGAACACACATTTACAGTATCGCATCTTGGTTTCTGGAGGTCCCAAAGCCCATGGAGCCAAAGGGATTGGAAAAGCAGCAGCTAAAATGTGTGCACAAACCACTGAGATAATCTAGCTTAGAAATTGATGGTGTGGTACCACACACTGTATGATGGTGTCAGTGCTTCCTGTTCTTGCCTCCAATTCTTTCATGTCGAGGCCAGCAGAAGAGTTTTGCAGCATACAGGGTAGTGAGACCATAATATCGAACATTTGGTGGGCCCAACCAGCTATAACTGCCTTTTTGATCTCATCCAGCATAACGGAGGCACTCTGCCAATTAGAGCCAAGGGGCATCTTATGCAAGAGAGCTTTAACTTGCCTTGTAAAGGACTGCAATGGGGTACTCCTTTAGTAGTGGGCTAGAGTGCCAATGTAGAGTAAATGGAGACTCAACACCACTATCTTCTGATGCAGAGGTGAAAGGGTTATCGGTTGAGCTAATTATTCCAGGTTGGAGAGCTCAGTGATTTTGATTTGAAAGAGAGAGAGAGATAGGGAGAGAAAAAGAAGGGGGAGAGGAGAGATAAGGAAAGAAAGAAAAAGCCATCTGCTTGGCTTTTCAGTTGCCTTGATGAAGAATGTAGGCTCAGAACAGGGTCCCCTCAGCTGGAACACTCTCTACCCTCCTCATACCTCAACTGTTCCATTGTGCTCCACCACTCCCACATTGAAGGAGGTTCTCTTGAACGTAGTACCAGGGAACTATAACAGTGGCAAACAGCTTTAGTAAGGAAGTTCTTTTGGGTATGAGGTTCCTTACAGCAACATGCCTGCCATCTCATACACAAGCATGCTGAACCAGTTAAGCAAACATGGGAGAAGATGGATTTTATTTTAAAATTTGAGTTGTGCAGGTAGAAATCAAGGCAGGGTCCAATTTGCAGACGTTTACTTTTGGCACAGAGGACACTAACGTTTTGCAAGATAAAGCCTATCACAAAGGAAGACAGAGTATGTCAGCCGAGCATATGCTGTTAATGTTTGTGCTTTCTGGTGTTCAGTTATCATTTCTTATCTCACTGCCCTGTCAGGTTATATACTTAACTCACTGGATGTCTCTTTCCAAAGCTTCTGCCAGATTCTTCAAGGGGTTGGCCATCCCTCTTAGCACTTGGCACCACGGTAGCCTTGCAGTTAGTCGATGCTATTACAACTCATGCTGTTCCGGACTTCAGAGTTCAAGTCCGGTGTTGTCTGTTCTCCCTCTGAACTGCATGAGTTTCATCCGGGTGCTCCGGTTTCCTCCCACAGTCCAAAGACGTACCGGTTAGTAGGCTATTTGGTGATTGTAAATTGTCCCGTGGTTAGGCTAGGGTTAAATAGGTGGGTTGCTGGACGGTGTGGCACATTGGGCCGGAGAGACCTGTTGCACACTGTATGTCTAAATAAAAAAAACTTTAATATTTTGCAAGATAAAGCCTGCTACAGAGGAAAATGTAGTATGTCAGCCAGGCATATGCTGTTAATGTTTGCGGTTTCTGGTGCTCATTCATCATTCCTTATCTCACGGCCCTGTCAAGTTATGTACTTAACTCGTTGGGTGTCTCTTTCCAAACTCTGAGGGGTTGGCCATCCCACTCAGCACAAAACTAAAGTAATTTTGAAAGCACTGCTGTTTTCCAGCTGTAAGCATTTCTTTGTGGTCATGTTGCTGCAGGATCCCGTGGAGTTTATCAGGAGGAGATGATCGATCACCGGTTAACTGATCGGGAGTGGGCTGAAGAATGGAAACATTTGGATCACGTAGGTCCTCCGTTCTGCTCTCAAAGACTCACGGAAGGAGACGATTTGGCCCTTTGCCAACTATCTATACCCTTTTCCAATCATTCTAATATTTTCCTGCTGGTTATTAGAGGAAGTGCATTGTCTCTCTCAATCAAAAATTTTTCAACATCTTAAAAACCTCGATTAGATTATGTTTTAATACCCCCTATTCCAAGGACACTGGGGACAACCATAAGACCATAGTGGATCAGTACTTGGAGCTATGATGTGGTGGCCATTACAGAGACTTGGATGGCTCAGGGACAGGAATGGTTACTTCAAGTGCCGGGTTTCAGATGTTTCAGAAAGGACAGGGAGGGAGGCAAAAGAGGTGGGGGCTTGGCACTGCTGATCAGAGATAGTGTCACGACTGCAGTAAAGGAGGAAGTCATGGAGGGGTTGTTTACGGAGTCTCTGTGGGTGGAAGTTAGGAACAGGAGGGGGTCAATAACTTTACTGGGTGTTTTTTATAGGCCACCCAATAGTAACAGGGATATCGAGGAGCAGATAGGGAAACAGATCCTGGAAAGGTGTAATAATAACAGAGTTGTCGTGTTGGGAGATTTTAATTTCCCAAATATCGATTGAGGGGTTTAGAAGGGGTGGAGTTTGTTAGTTGTGTTCAAGAAAGTTTCTTGGCACAATATGTAGATAAGCCTACAAGAGGAGAGACTGTACTTGATCTGGTATTGAGAAATGAACCTGGTCAGGTGTTAGATCTCTCAGTGGGAGAGCATTTTGGAGATAGTGATCATAATTCTATCTCCTTTACAATAGCATTTGAAAGAGATAGGAACAGACAAGTTAGAAAAGCATTTAATTGGAGTAAGGGGAATTATGAGGCTATCAGGCAGGAAATTGGAAGCTTAAATTGGAAACTGATGTTCTCAGGGAAAAGTACGGAAGAAATGTGGCAAATGTTTAGGGGATATTTGTGTGAAGTTCTGCGTAGGTACATTCCAATGAGACAGGGAGGTTATGGTAGGGTACAGGAACCGTGGTGTACAAAGGCTGTAATAAATCTAGTCAAGAAGAAAAGAAAAGCTTACAAAAGGTTCAGAGAGGTAGGTAGTGTTAGAGATTTAGAAGATTATAAGGCTAACAGAAAGGAGCTTAAAAAGGAAATTGGGAGAGCCAGAAGGGGCCATGAGAAGGCCTTGGTGGGCAGGATTAAGGAAAACCCCAAGGCATTCTACAAGTATGTGGAAAGCAAGAGGATAAGACATGAAAGAATAGGACCTATCAAATGTGACAGTGGGAAAGTGTGTATGGAACCAGAGGAAATAGCAGAGGTACTTAATGAATACTTTACTTCAGTATTCACTATGGAAAAGGATCTTGGTGATTGTAGTGCTGACTTGCAGCAGACTGAAAAGCTTGAGCATGTAGATATTAAGAAAGAGGATGTGCTGGAGCTTTTGGAAAGCATCAGGTTGGATAAGTCACCGGGACTGGATCTGATGTACCACAGGCTACTGTAGGAGGCGAGGGAGAAGATTGCTGAGCCTCTGGCGATGATCTTTGACTCATCAATGATGAGGGAGAGGTTCTGGAGGATTGGGGAGTTGTGGATGTTGTTCCTTTATTCAAGAAAGGGAATAGCGATAGCCCAGGAAATTATAGACCATTGAGTCTTACTTCAGTGGTTGGTAAGTTGATGGAGAAGATCCTGAGAGGCAGGATTTATCAACATTTGGAGAGGTATAATATGATTAGGAATAGTCAGCATGGCTTTGTCAAGGCCAGGTCGTGCCTTACGACACTGATTGAATTTTTTGCGGATGTGACTAAACACATTGATGAATGAAGAACAATAGATATAGTGTATATGGATTTCAGCAAGGCAATGTTTGCTGTTATGTGCTGGGGCAGCAGGCTGAGGGTGGCAGACACCAACAGAATCAACAAACTCATTCGTAAGGCCAGTGATGTTGTGGGGATGGAACTGGACTCTCTCACGGTGGTGTCTGAAAAGAGGATGCTGTCCAAGTTGCATGTCATCTTGGACAATGTCTCCCATCCACTACATAATGTACTGGTTGGGCACAGGAGTACATTCAGCCAGAGACTCATTCCACCGAAATGCAACACAGAGCGTCATAGGAAGTCATTCCTGCCTGTGGCCATCAAACTTTACAACTCCTCCCTTGGAGGGTCAGACACCCTGAGCCAATAGGCTGGTCCTGGACTTATTTCCTGGCATAATTTACATATTACTATTTAACTATTTATGGTTTTATTACTATTTAATTATTTATGGTGCAACTGTAATGAAAACCAATTTCCCCCGGGATCAATAAAGTATGACTATGACTATTTGATAAGGTACCCCAGGCAAGGCTTATTGAGAAAGTAAGGAGGCATGGAATCCAAGGGAACATTGCTTTGTGGATCCAGAACTGGCTTGCCCACAGAAGACAAAGAGTGGTTGTAGACGGGTCATATTCTGCATGGAGATCGGTGACCAGTGGTGTGCCTCAGGGATCTGTTCTGGGACCCTTACTCATCGTGATTTTTATAAATGATCTGGATGAGGAAGTGGAGGGATGGTTTAGGAAGTTTGCTGATGACACAAAGGTTGGAGGTGTTGTGGATAGTGTGGAGTGCTGTCAAAGGTTACAGCGGGACATTGATATGATGCAAATCTGGGCTGAGAAGTGGCTGATGGAGTTCAACCCAGATAAGTTTGAAGTGGTTCATTTTGGTGGGTCAAATATGATGGCAGAATATAGTATTAATGGTAAGACTCTTGGCAGTGTGGAGGATCGGAGGTATCTTGGGATATGAGTCCATAGGACACTCAAAGCAGCTGCGCAGGTTGACTCTGTGGTTAAGAAGGCATACGATGCACTGGCCTTCATTAATCATGGAATTGAATTTAGGAGCCGAGAGGCAATGTTGCAGCTATATAGGACCCTGGTCAGACCCCACTTGGAGTACTGTGCTCAGTTCTGGTCACCTCACTACAGGAAGGATGTGGAAACCATAGAAAGGGTGCAGAGGAGATTTACAAGGATGTTGCCTGGATTGGGGAGCATGCCTTATGAGAATAGATTGAGTGAACTTGGCCTTTTCTCCTTGGAGCGACAGAGGATGAGAGGTGACCTGATAGAGGTGTGTAAGATGATGAGAGGCATTGATCGTGTGGATAGTCAGAGGCTTTTTCCCAGGGCTGAAATGGTTGCCACAAGAGGACACAGGTTTAAGGTGCTGAGGAGTAGGTACAGAGGAAATGTCAGAGCTAAGTTTTTTATGCAGAGAGTGGTGAGTGTGTGGAATGGGCTGCCGGCAACAGTGGTGGAGGTGGATACAATAGGGTCTTTTTAGAGACTTTTAGATCGGTACATGGAGCTTAGTAAAATAGAGGGCTATGGGTAAGCCTAGTAATTTCTAAGGTAGGGACATTTTCGGCACAACTTTGTGGGCCGAAGGGCCTGTATTGTGCTGTAGGTTTTCTATGTTTCAATAAAACGTAGAAGCAGAATTAGGCCGTTTAGCCCATTGCACCTACTCTGCCATTCCATCACGGCTGATTTATTTTCCTTCTAAATCCCATTCTCCTGCCTTCTCCCTGTAACCTTTGACACCCTTACTAATCAAGAACCTATCAGCCTCTGCTTTAAATATACCCAGTGACTTGGCCTCCACAGCTGCCTGTGGCAATGAATTCCACAGATTCACCACCTTCTGGCTGAAGATAATTCCTCCTCATCTCTGTTCTGAAAGGACATCCTTCTACTCTGAGGTTGTACCTTCTGATGTTAGTCTCATCCCACTGTAGGAACCATAGTACATTCCGTCTTTTCTGAAATTGCAATTGGTACTGGTTTATTATTGTACTGAGGTTAATGTTAGAAGCAGCTGTTTGCATGCCATCCTGACACATCGTTCCACACATAAGTACATCGCCTGTTTGTTATGTGCCATGTCTTATGACATGGGCGATCATGCCCTCTCCGTAACCATCATCATCCTTGGCAAATTTTTCTACAGGAGTGGTTTGCCATTGCCTTCTTCTGGGCAGTGTCTTTGCAAGACAGGTGACCCCAACCATTATCAATGCCCTTCAGAGATTGTCTGCCTGGTGTCCGTGGTCGCATAACCGGGACTTGTGATATGCTCCAGCTGCTCATATGACCATCAACCACCTGCTCCCATGGCTTTGCGTGACCCTGATCGGTGGGCTAAGCCAGTGTTACACCTTCCCCAAGGGTGATCTGCAGGCTGGTGGAGGGAAGGAGCACCTTACACCTCCTTTGGTGGAGACATATCTCCACCCTGCCACCGGATAAGTACATCAGGGTATTAAAAAGGACGAACAGAATGCAGAATACAGACAGGTACATGGATAGAAAAGTTTTAGAGCTGGGGTTTCCAACCAGGGATCCTCGGACCCCTTGCTTAATGGTGTTGGTCCATGACATAAAAAAGGTTGGGAACCCTTGGTTTATAGGGACTTGGACCAAACACAGGCAAATGGGACGAGTTCAGATGGGAAGTTTGGTCGGTATGGAACAGATGGGCCTGTTTCCATGATGCCGTCCATCAAGACTGCATTCTTATTTCGGGGTCATTATTGTCAATCTTCACACTTGTTCTCATCACCTGTCAGTCTGGGAGGTGTTCCCATAAACTTGCCTTCTAGAAGGGATATGTTAGGGTGTCCCGACTGGGTCTTGTCGTCTTCCTTCAAATGCAACCGCCAAACGAGCCTTCTGTTCACTTCCAGCTCCTGAACTGCATTATGGACATGGTGGAGAAGACCCGGCGGTCCCTGGCTGTCCTCTGTCGCTGCCAGGAGGCAGATCGCGAAGAGCTGAACTACTGGATGAGGCGTTACAATGACACCGAGGATGTGCGGAAGGGTGGCACCACTCACCTACGACAGCTCAGCCCCGGGAACGTGGACGCCATTCAGTCTGGTGAGCTTCGCTCTGATCCCTCACATTGGTTAGTCTTTAAGGGGAAGGGTGTTGATCTGAATCCTTAGTGTCAAAAGAGAAAAGGGAGTTGCTCCGGGTAAATTGGGAGGAACCTACTGATTCCAAGTTGTCTGTCACTTCCCCCAGTGCCCCTCCTCCCTTTTTTCCCATGGTCTACTCTCCTATCACATTGCTTCTTCTCCAGCCCTTTGCCTTTTCCACCTACCATCTCCCAGCTTATTACAACATCCCACACCCCCACCCAACATTTGCCGTTTCAGGCCGAGGCCCTTCTTCAGGACCAGGTATGGGTGGTGCAGCTGGTGGATCTGCCGCCTCACCGCTCCTGTGCCTGAAGTTCAATCCCAACGGCTTGCATTTTGCATTTCTCCCTGGCTGTCCCCCGGGCGGGTTTGTAGGCTAATTGGCCTCTGTAAATTGACCCTAGTCTGCAGGTGAAGGGTTGAAACCAGGTGGGGGAAGGGAGTAGGGGAGAGGGAAGGGAACTGATGGGAATAGAACAGGATGACTGTGAGTGGTTGCTTCATGATAGTCACATACTTGATGGGCTGAAGGGCCTCCCTCCACACTGTAGGATTCTATACAAAACCAGTGACTGAAGATTAAAGCATGCTATTGGGCTGTCCTGTGAGTCAAAAATGGCTGCTCAGGCTGTGAATAACATCTTGTTTGGGGAGGGGTACAAGCTGGCAGGTTAGAGGGGAAACCAGGTAGAGGGAAATTGGGTTGTCTTTTTGTATCAAGATCAAGGGCTTTCCAGAATTACTCTTTTCCTTTGAACTCTGAAATTCTTATAAGGCTGAGAGATTTTAATGCTGGGGAAGTGAATGTCCTCTGGGTAGATTTTTCCATTGGTATTGCTGCAGCCTCACAGTTAGGGTGCAGTGAGAAACTGTTTCTGGCCCCCCCCTTCCCGGCTGGTGGCGTAGTGGCATCAGCGTCGGACTTCAGGAAAAAAGGTCCCGAGTTCGAATCCAGCGGCTCCCCGCACGCTTTCCATCCATGCAGGGTTACGAGCTGGTGATCTCTTTGGAAACTCACCCGGCAGAAGGCAATGGCAAACCACTGCTGTAACTTGCCTTGTACACGGTTCCCCACTACGTCAGAGAGGCGTGGAGGGAAATCGCCCGCTAACCGGAGAAACTCTGGATGCAACATACCTTTCCCTTCCTTCCTTCCTCACACAGTTTGTTCCTCACCACACCCTGGCTGACAGGTTTCTGCCCCCTGACTCACACCAGGACAACATTCCAAGGATCAGTGGGCACTCCTGGGCTCCTCACTCGAAGAACCACACACGCAGGATGATGGAGGAACTCAGCATGACAGGCAGCATCTGGGGAGGGAAACGAACAGTCGGCGTTTTGGGCTGAGACCCTTCATCGGGACTGGAAAGGAAGGGGGCAAAAGCCAAAATAAGAAGGTGGGGAGTGGGAGAGGAGTACAAGTTGGCAGGTGATAGGTGAGACCAGGTGACGGTAAAGGTGGGTGGGTGGGAGAGGGAGATGAAGTGAGAAACTGGGAGGAAATAGCTAGAAGGCATAAAGGCAGAAGAAGAAGAAGAAGGAATATGATAGGAAAGGAATAAATGGAAGTGGACGGGCAACTGGAGGGAGGTTGTGAGGGTAGGGGAGGGGAAGGCCACTGAAGTGAGGGAAAATAAAGATGGAGGGTTGGAGGTGTGGAAACAAAGGTAAGTGAAAAAACCTATGTTCATGCCATCAGGTTGGAGGTTGCCAAGATGGAATAGGAGAATTGGCTCCTCCAACCTTGTTTAGCTTCATTGTAGCAATAAAGGAGGTCATGGACAGACATGCTGGTCTGGAAATGGGAAGTGGAATTGAAATGGGTGGTGACTGGAGATCTTGGCTCTTGTGCCCAGTTCTTCTTCAACCTTCTTATTCTAGGTTTTGCCCCCTTCCTTTCTCATCATGATGAAGTGCCTCAGCCTGAAATGTCGACTGTTTATTCCTCTCCATAGATACTGCCTGACCTGCTGAGGTCCTCGAGATTTCCAGTCTCTGCAGAATCTCTTGGGCTCCTCAACCCATTGCCCCTCTGGGCTGTGGATCACGTGGCAACGTGAGGCTGTGCATCTAAACTTCATCCTGCCCTGGTTTCCCATCTATAAAACCTTAAGATATAGGAAAATAATTAGGCCATTCAGCCCATCCAATCATGGCTGATTATCCTGCCTCGTCACTGTAACTTTTGGCGCCCTTACCAATTATGAACTATTAACCTCCCCTTTAAATATACCCAATGACTTGGCCCCGACAGCCATCTGTGGCGATGAATTCCACAGATTCGCCACCTCTGGCTGAACAAATTCCTTCTCATCTCTGTTCTAAAGCTTCCATTCTGAGGCTGCGTCTGCTAATCCTATTCTTCCCCCATCCTCCTGCACCTTTCCCCACTCTGGCCCAGCTGGCGGACATTTTGTGACCGCGCCCAGTGTCAGTTGTCTCCACACAAAATGGTGCTTTGCCATCTGGATTGCTTGTCGTCCCTGTATGTGGTTGAGGTCCCTTCCCTGCCTCGGCTCATGCAGGCAGCTTGACAGTGCTGAATGAGCAGCCGGTCTGTCTGAGCTGATTTGCATTCACATATTGTCTTTCACAAGCTCCCTGGAATTCATTATACCTTTCTGAAATGCAGTCATTCAGATGTAAAGCGGTACAGATAATTTGTATACAAGAAGATCCCAGAGCTAGCAAAGGAAAGCTGCAGGTCGCCGGGGAACTGTTTCACCTGGGGAGTCCGAGTCAGGTTTATTATCACTGACTTATTGGGGCAGCACAGTCGAGTAGTGGTTAGCTAACACTATTAAGGCTGATTTATACTTGTGTGCACTAGCTTACGCCATGGCCTACGCAAGTGGGCTACGCTGTTATGAACATTTATATTTGTCCGTTGGTGTGTCTGCGTCACTCTGCAATTCACCGCCAAAACGCTAGTTGGTGATGGGGTTTCTATGCCACTCTGTTGAAACTCAACACAAAGAAACTCAAACTTCAAACAATGGCGACTGAAACTGAAGGAGGGTGAATTTTCTGTGCTTGTCCGGCCACTGAGAGACATGGACGAGGAGATGCATTTCAAATGTTTTCGGATGTTGGCAGGTAGATTTGACGATTTGGTTCATAGTCTCCAACCATTTATTTCTCATCAGTGTACGCACAGTATACTCAGAGACTGGCATCACCATTCGAGTTTTAGCTCCAGGTGGAAGTCAACAGATTGTAGAAGCTAGCTACAAACTGGCATCAAGCACAGGGTTCTCCATAATTTCGGAGGTCTGTAAAGCTTTATGGAAAGCATTGCAGCCAGAGTTCCTTCCCTGCCCTTCAGTCGCCCAATGGGAAGCTATTGCAGTGCAGGAGGAAATGCGATGCTACCAAGCGGACCAATCACAGTTGTTTTGGTCTGCATCGCCGCGATGCGTAGTTACATTTTGGGAGAGGGGCACATTAGGCTACGGCGTAGGGTACAGCGTAGGGTACACGGCTACGGCGTACATTTGATGCACAAGTATAAATCAGCCTTCACAGTGCCAGCGACCTGGGTTGGATTCATCCATCATCTGTAAGGAGCTTATCCCTTCTCCGCATGACTGTGTGGGTTTCCTCTGTGTGCCCCTGTTTCCTCCCACAGTCCAAAGACGTACAGGTTAATTGGGCTTACAGGTATAATTGTGTGCTGTATCTCTAAATAGTAATGCGAAACAGTGCAAATAATTTGCATGCGGGGTGGGGGGCAAGGGGTTCCTACAGCAAGTAACGTTAAGTTGAGGAGATCATCGAGGACGTTCATCGGGGAATTCAGAATCAGGTTCATTATCACCGACATATGCTGTGAAATATGTTACAAGGATGTTGCCTGGATTGGGGAGCATGCCTTATGAGAATAATTTGAGTGAACTCGGCCTTTTCTCCTTGGAGCGACGGAGGATGAGAGGTGATCTGATAGAGGTGTATAAGATGATGAGAGGCATTGATCGTGTGGATAGTCAGAGGCTTTTTCCCAGGGCTGAAATAGCTGCCACAAGAGGACACAGGTTTAAGGTGCTTGGGAGTAGGTACAGAGGAGATGTCAGGGGTAAGTTTTTTATGCAGAGAGTGGTGAGTACATGGAATGGGCTGCTGGTGATGGTGGTAGAGGTGGATACGATAGGGTCTTTTAAGAGACTCCTGGGTTAGGTACATGGAGCTTAGAAAATGGAGGGCTATGGGTAAGCCTAGGTAGTTCTAAGGTAAGGACATGTTTGGCACAGCTTTGTGGGCCTAAGGGCCTGTATTGTGCTGTAAGTTTTCTATGTTTTCGTGGCAGTGGTACAGAGTAAAACATAAAAATTACAAAGAGTTACAAAATAGATAAATAGTGCCAAAGTCAAATAGGAAGGTAGTGCTGATGGGTCCATGGACTATTCAATAATCTGATGGTGGCCCGACTGTTTCCAGGCTTGTGTTTGCAATCCTTTTTCATAAACACTACCACATTATCCTCATTAGACCTCATTATAGGAAGGGTGTGGAGGCTTTAGAGACGGTGTAGAGGGGAATGTACCAGGATGCTGCCTGGATTGGAGAGCATGTCTGGCTGAGAGGAAAGGTTGAGTGAGCAAGGGCTTTTCTCTTTGGAGCGAAAGAGGATGAGGGGTGATTTGATAAGAGTTGTACTAGATGATGAAAGACATAGGTAGAGTGAACAGCCAATGCCTTTTTCCCAGGGTATAAATGGCTAATACAAGGAGGCATAATTTTAAGGTGATTGGAGGAAAGTATGGGGGGTGGTATCAGGTAGGTGTTTTTACAGAGAGCGGAGGGTGCATGGAACACTGTCAGGGGTGGTGGTAGAGGCAAATACATTAGGGACATTTATAAAGCTCTTAAATATGCATGTGGATGATAGAAAAATGGTGAGCTATGTGGGGGGAAGGGTTCGATTGATGTTAAAATAGGTTAGGAGGTTGGCATGACATCGTAGGCTGTAGGGTCTGTACTGAGAGGTACTGTTCTACAGTACTGTGCAAAAGTCTTAAGCACAAACTGTATGTATAGCTAGGGTGACTAAAACTTTTGTAGAGTACTGTATTTGTTAATGCAGAACAGACAGCAAGTTTGTAAATCTGGCAGGAGCAAAGGATGTTGGGAATGGTGAGGATGGAGCTCCGCAGGAGGGGTGTGTGACAGGTGGCAGAGGAGAGCCAGGGGTGGGAGGTGGCACGAGTGCAGACACACCCAGCCCTGAGACACCAGGCAAGGTCATTTGATTCCAAATACCTTGGATTATTGATCATATGAGAATGTCTTTAGTCATAGTCATATAGTCATAGTCATACTTTATTGATCCCGGGGGAAATTGGTTTTCGTTACAGTTGCACCATAAATAATTAAATAGTAATAAAACCATAAATAATTAAATAGTAATATGTAAATTATGCCAGGAAATAAGTCCAGGACCAACCTACTGGGTGTCTGACCCTCCAAGGGAGGAGTTATAAAGTTTGATGGCCACAGGCAGAAATGACTTCCTATGACACTCTGTGTTGCATCTCGGTGGAATGAGTCTCTGGCTGAATGTACTCCTGTGCCCAACCAGTACATTATGTAGTGGATGGGAGACATTGTCCAAGATGGCATGCAACTTGGACAGCATCCTCCTTTCAGACATCACCGTCAGAGAGTCCTGTTCCATCTCCACAACATCACTGGCCTTATGAATGAGTTTGTTGATTCTGTTGCTGTCTGCTACCCCAGCACACAACCGCAAACATGATAGCACTGGCCACCACAGACTCGTAGAACATCCTCAGCATCGTCCGACAGATATTAAAGGACCCCAGTCTCCTCAGGAAATAGAGACGGCTCTGACCCTTCTTGTAGACAGCCTCAGTGTTCTTTGACCAGTCCAGTTTATTGTCAATTCGTATCCCCAGGTATTTGTAATCCTCCACTATGTCCACACTGACCCCCTGGATGGAAACAGGGGTCACCGGTACCTTAGCTCTCCTCAGGTCTACTACCAGCTCCTTAGTCTTTTTCTGATGCTTCCCTCTCCCGATCCATGATTCCCCTCTCCCTGCCCCTTTCCCACTCTCAGTCCACAATAGAGACCCACATCAGCTTCAGATTTATCATCATTCACATAGGTCATGAGATTAGTTATTCTTGTACCAGCATCAGCTGCAATGCATAAGATTAGTACAAAGGTCTTGGGCTCCCTAGCTATGTAAAAGTAACCCAGACTTCTGCATAGTACTATATATCCTATATTCTGTCTGAGCAAGTAGCTGCCATAGAGTTGTAGTCATAGAGCGATTAATACTGAAAAAGGCCCTTTAGCCCATTGAGTCCATATCAACAATCAAACATCAATTCTACTTTATCCTATTTTCTTTCTCTCCTCATGATCTCATCAGCTCCCTGACGTTCTACCAGTCATCGACACTCCAGGGTCAGTTTTACCATGGTAATCGGTTCACCAGTCCACGCGTCTGGGATGTAAGAGGAAGCCCACATGGTCACAGGGGAAGTATGCAGACCAGACACAGAAAGCGAGAGAGTGCCTGAGGCCTGGAGGGAATGGGGTTTCTGGGTCTTATCAGGCCATTTGTTCCCCAGTGTTTGAAGTCTGCTGAAAGAAGGCAGATCTGACAGTGCAGCATGAGAGGGATCTGACTCCACAAGCCACAATGGAAAGGAGTAAACAGTTGATGTTTCAGGCTGAAACCCTTCAGTTGTCACTATATTGCCGGAGGAAGGAGACCTCTCCAATCCTCTGATGTCATTGTTTGCCAGGATGCAGTGTTCATCTCACTGAACCTATTACGTCTGCCTGCACTGGAGATCCCTCTGGTGAAGGTGTGGGGAACAGGCTTCCAGTTACCTGAAGCTGATTTGTATTTCTTTAGAGCTTCTTCGGGAGATCACCCACCGACCGGCGGCTGGCTACGTCCCTGATGACATCTGGAAAAAGGCAGGTAAGACACACTGGACATCACTTAGCCTCTCTTGGTTTAGATTACAGCAACTCTTCTCTTCTGAACATAAAAATCAGAGGAAACAGGAGCAGCGGTCCAGACCTTTCACCCCATAAGGTTGTGGCTAACCTGCTTCCATTGATTCCATATCCTTTGATTTCCTTCATGCGCAGAAATATAATGATCTCTGTGGACTTGGAGAGAATGTTTCCTATAGTCGGGGAGTCTAGGACCAGAGGACGCCCCTTTAGAACAGAGCTGAGGAGGAATTTCCTTAGCCAGAGATTGGTGAATCTGTGGAATTCAACGTACAGACATCTGTGGAGGTCAAGTCATTGAGTATATTTAAATCAAATGTTGGTAGGTTCTTGATTAATCAGGGTGTCGAGTTATGGGAAGAAAGCAGGGGAATGGGGTTGAGAGGGATGATAAATCAGCCATGGTGGAATGGCGGAGTAGCCTGGATGGGCCAAATGGCCTGATTCTGCTCCTATGTCTTACAGTCTTATGGACTGATTGCAATGACTGCGTCTCAACAACTATCCAGGGTAGAAAATCACAAAGGTTCACTACCTACCAAGTGAAAAAAAATCCCTTTCATCTCATTCTTAAATGTTCTAACTCTTGTTCTCAAACTGCAGCCCTACATAGTCCTCTATTTCTCTATCATCCATGTGCCCATCTAGGAGTTTTTTAAATGTCCCTAATGTACCTGCCTCTGTCACCACCCCGGCAAGGCATTTTATGCACCCATCACTCTGTAAAAAACCTAAGACATAAGATATTTTCCCCCTATACGTTCCTCCAGGCTCTGACATCCCCCACTATTTTCAGTAGTTCCTCTTAATGTCAGAGAATGTACACAGTATACAACCTGAAATTCTTACTCTTCACAGACATCCACAAAACAGAAGAAAACCCCAAAGAATGAATGACAGAAAAATGTTAGAATCCCAAAGCCCCCACTCCCCCCTCCCACACATATCGACCCTCCCCCACTTGTTCCAGCAGGAAGCATCAGCACCCAGCAACCACCTCCATTCCTGCAATCACCTTAAAATTATACCCCCTCTATTAGCTATTTCTGTCCTGGGAAAAGTCTCTGGCTATCCATATGATGTGTACCTCTAATCTTCTTGTATGCCTGTATCAAGTCATCACTCGTCCTCTTTCGCCCCAAAGAGAAAAGCCCTACATTGCTCAACCTTTCTTCATAAGACCTGCTCTCTAATCCAGGAAGCATTCAGATAAATCTCCTATACACCCTCTCTAAATCCTTCCACATCTTTCCTATAATGAGAGGACCAGAACTGGACACATTATTCCAAGTGTGGACTAATTAGAGTTTTGTAGAGCTGCAGTGGGACCTGTGGTGTGGAAACATCTCAATAGATGAGTGTAGTTATCCCCTTTTGTTGAAGAGCCTGATTGTTGAGGGGTGGTAACTGTTCTTGAACCTGGTGGTGCGAGTCCTGAGGCTCTGGTACCTTCTACCTGACGGCGGCAACAAGAAAGGAGCACGGCCTGGGTGGTATGGATTTTTGATGATGGATGCTGCTTTTCATGTAGAGGTTTTCAGTGGTTGGGAGGGCTTTACCCATGATGTACTGGGCTGAATCCACTACTGAGGTGACTTCTGTACATTAAATACTAGATTTTTAAAAAAATGTTTTGCAAGTTTGCATTTTTTTTTTGTCCACATAAAGTTTTAGATTAAAAAAGAAGCTTCACCTCCTGTTGGTGGTAATAAAAGGATAATATTAATATTGAAGAAAGACTACCAATAATGAACTGTGATACTTAGTCACTAAAATACCTTGGTGACCTGCCAGACAATGAGGCTTTCCCTTGATCGGGGTCACCCATGGACATTGTGATCCAGCTGTCTGCGTGATACACAAGCCAGAGCAGTGCGATATAGGGAGCTGGGTTAGATTTAGGTTCTGTTAATATCAGAGAATGTATACGGTATACAACCTTAAATTTGTACTCTTCACAGACATCCGTGCAACAAGGGACCCCATAGAATGAATGATAGGACATTGAAGCCCCGAAACCACCCCCCCCCACCACCCTTCGCAGAAGCAGCAGCAAGCATCAACCTCCCATTCCCCCCTTGCACTGACAATAGCAAGTTCATTGACATCCATCCCCAACCCCCACACTGTGCACGCAACAGCAAAATCTGATCCAGAGTCCATCAAAACTACAGTCCATCACCCAACACTTTGGTATCACCGACAGGCTTTCTCTCACCAGCGAGGGAGAGAGAGAGAGATCGCTCCTGCAACAATACGAGGGGAGACCAGCGACTTGCCGTTCTGATGTTACAACCTTCCACGTTGCTCCTTCAAACCCTCGGTGGGAATCGCTCGAGTACAGGGAGCTAGTGGCATAACACATCTTTGGGAGGTGTGGCTCTCAGTGCTTGAAAGGCCAGGTCACTGTGTGCTCACTCCTGCAGGCACAGGGTACTTGGGCTCTCTTTGTGCCTGGTAAACAATACAGTTTGAAGACGACTAAATAAGCTTCTGGTTATGGTTTTACAACCCAGTGGTCATGATATGATTTGTTCTCTTGAAAGTGCAACCATAGCAATAAGGTTATATTTCATTCTACATACTCTAGCTGGAGTGTTCAGTTAGATTGAATAGCCTAGAACTTGGAACGAGTTGAGCATATTGTTCACAAAATTTAGACGAATTTCCAGTAACCCGTTCCAGCTTTTCCATTGTCAGAAAGAGTCCGGATAAGCTAAGTTTGTTTTCTTGGAGTACAGGAGGCTAAAAGGGAACTCTGGGAGAGGCAGATAAAATTATGTGAGGGGTCAGATAGGGTGGAGAGCAAAAATCCTTTTTCCTGTCAATAGAGATGGGTTCTCGGGCTTAGAGGCTAAGGAACATGTGAAGGCCAGGAGCTGGACTTGGTTGTCAGAGGCTGCTTGAGACGCATACCATTGGGAGCGTCTAATAGGTAGGTCAGGGGTTCCCAGCCTTTTTTATGCCATGGACCCTTACTATTAACCGAGCGGTCCATGGACCCAGGTTGGGAATCCATTACCATCACCCTGCTGCTATAGCAACCCTAAGGACCTGCCAGAAAGGCATACAGTCAAAACTGATTGCCAGCCTGAGGTTGAGAGAAGGTACTACATAAATGCGGAAGAGCAAAAAAATAGTTGGATAATTGAATGTTCATACCATTGGGTTGTAGACTATCCAGGTGGAAAATTAAGTGCTGCTTTTGTAGTTTATGTTTAGCCTCACATTGGCAGTAATGAAAGCCAAGGACTGACAGTTTGGTGTGGGTGAGTTTGACCTTACACTGCCAACAGGGAAATTATAGACGCAAGAGATTTTGCAACTGTTGGAGGTCCAAAGCAACACACACAAAATGCTGGAGGAACTCAGCAGGTCAGGCAGCATCTGTGGAAAAGAGTAAACTGCAGCGTTTTAGGCTGAGATCCTTCATCAGGACTGGAAAGGAAGGGGAAAGATGCCAGAATAAGAAGGTGTGGAGAGGGGAGGAGGACAAGGTGGAAGGTGGTAGGTGAAGCCAGGTGGGTGGGGGAAGAGGGATGAAGTAAGAAGCTGGAAGGTGATAGGTGAAAGGGCTGGAGAAGAGGGAATGTGTTAGGAGGGAGAATGGACCATGTGAGAAAGGAAGGGAAGAGGGGCACCAGCGGGAGGTTATAGGCAGTGGTGGAGAAGAAGTAAGAGGCCAGAGTGGGGAATAGAAGAAGAGGGAAGTTGGAGGGGGAATTGTAAGTTGGAAAAATCGATTGGTTGGACGCTGACTAGATGGATATGAGGTGTTGCTCCTCTACTCTGAGAGTGACCACGTTATAGCAGAGGAGAGGCCATGGAGCAACATGTCGGAACAGGAATGGGAATAGGAATTAAAATGGTTGGCTTCTGGGAAATCCTGCTTTTTGCAGATGGAGCCGAGGTGCTTGACAAAGTGGCCCCCAATCTGCTTTGGGTCTCACCAATGTGGAGGAGGCCACACCAGGAGCAGCAGATACAGTAGACGACCTCAGCAGGTTCGCAGGTGAAGTGTTGCCTCACCTGGAAGGGGCCCTGAATGGAGGTGAGGGAGGAGGTGAATGGGCAGGTTTTGCTCTTCTGCCACCTGCAGGGATAAATGCCGGGGGGTAAATACATTAGATTCTGCTGATGCTGGAAATCCAGAGTAACACACACAGAATGCTGGAGGAACTCAGCAGGAACTTGATGCTGATTCTTCATTCATGCCCATAGATCCTGCCTGATCTGATGAGTTCCTCCAGCATTTTGTGTGTATTTCCCTCGAGGTGCTGCATTTATTTCAGGGAATAATATGTATGAACGTGGCGCAGGAGTCGAGGGGTAAATGACACAGATAAATAAATCATTGGCTGGTGTAAAAATAAAATCTCTGGTCCTCCCTTCCTGGGAAGGGGGTGGGAGGGAGGGAAGGGAGAGAGAGATGAAAGGAAGAAGAATTATTCAAACTTGACTGAGCTACAGTTAGAATACAAACGCATATAGAGGCCCTTCAAATGATTTATAACGATCATGTCAGAACAGGGTGGTTTTCCTTTCCAGGAAAGCTTAACAGTCCTGAAGTTATTTTGTCAAAAAATGAGCAAGCGCATAATAGAGGTGTTTACCAAGTGTTTGGCAAAAGCATTTCCACTAGCAGGAGAAACTGCAATGTAAAATTGTCCTTAGTAAACCTTACAGGATCTTTGTTCGAGTTCAATGTAGATGTATGCCACCATATACCAACCTGAGATTCTTCTTGCGGGCAGACTCAACAAATCCAGTAACCATAATAGAATCAATGAAAGACCTCACCCAACAGGGCGGACAACCAGTGTGCAAAAATCAACAAACTCTGCAAATACTAAAAGAAAGAAGAAGAAAAGGGAAAATTAATTAATTAACTAACTAATTAATGCAGCATAATAAAAAATTAAGTAAATTGAATGGGTAACCAAACTAATAAATACATTTATTTATTGACAGAATGTAAGGAGGTTGGAGCTGAGAAGGAAAATTGATCAGCCACAATGAAGTGGTGGAGCAGACTCAATGGTCACATGGTCTAATTCTGTTCCTATATCTTCTGATCTTATAAATAAATAAGCAATAAATATCAAGAACGTGGGATGAAGAGTCCTTGAAAATGAGTCCATTGGATTTGGGAACATTTTAATGATGGGGCAAGTGCAGTTGAGTGAAGTTATCCCCTTTTGTTCAACAGCCTAATGGTTGCAGGGTACTATCTGTTCCTCGACCTGGTGGTGTGAGTCATGAGCTTCCTGTACCTTCTTCCTGATGGTAGCGGGAAGAAGAGAGCCTGACTTGGGTGGTGGTGATGATCCCTGATGGTGGACGCTGCTTTCCTGCGACAATGCTCTGTGTAGATGTGTTCAGTGATGGGGAGGGCTTTACCCGTGATGGACCGGGCCGTATACACTACTCTGTAAGATTTTCCGCTCAAGGGCAATGTTGTTTCCATACCAAGCTGTGATACAGACAGTCAATATACTCTCCAACACACATCTTAACCGCTAGTTAACAGTTAATTGCCATCCAGTGATTTGGATGTGTTTGCACGGATAACAATGTCACTTCACTAAGAAAATGGTTCATTTAAAGACCGGCAGAAACTTATGAAAGTAGCTACGACAACTAAACATCAGAAATGCAGGGAGTGGATCAGTTCAAAATAAATTTATTATCCAAGTACGTATATGTCACCCTATACTACCCTGAGACTTATTTTCTTGCAGGCATTCACAGTAGAACAAAAAAATACAATGGAATCAATGAAAGACCACATTGACAAGTTTTTCAGAACATGGAACAGAGGAACAGGCCCTTTGGCCCGTAGTGCTGTGCCAAATAATGAAGCTAATGTCAGCTAATCCCTAATACCTGCATAATGTTCTTGTGCCTTCATTTCTCTGCGTTTGCACGAACCTGTCTGAAAGCCTCTTAACCACCTCTGTTGTATCTGCCTTCATGACCACATTCCAGGCACCCACTGCTCTCTGTGTAAAAGATTTTCCCTGCACATCTTTGAACGCCCCCTCTCGTCTTGGACATATCCCCTCAAGTACTAGACATCTTGACCATGGAAAAGGGGCACTGGCTGTCGATCTCATAATTATGTGTTTCAATTCAATCTCAGTCACACAGAACAAGATTGATTGACGGGAATAAGTCTGAAATGAAGTTTTCACTCTTTGCAGCTTAAATCCAACTGGAATTTCAGGGGTAGAAAACATGTTTAAGACAGAATAGTT
This sequence comes from Mobula hypostoma, assembly GCF_963921235.1. Taxonomy (NCBI): domain Eukaryota; kingdom Metazoa; phylum Chordata; class Chondrichthyes; order Myliobatiformes; family Myliobatidae; genus Mobula; species Mobula hypostoma. The sequence goes on from NC_086098.1 coordinate 174,041,276, forward strand.
TATTATATTTAGAGGTACAGCACAATACAGGCCCTTCCGGCCCAATGAGCCCAGACCCTCCAGCTACACCCATGTGGCCAATTAACCCGCTAATCGGTACGTCTTTGGACTGTGGGAGGAAACTGGAGCACCCAGAGGAAACCCATGCAGTCACAGAGAGAACACAAAATCTCTTTACAAACAGCAGAACGAATTGAACCCAGTTGACTGGTGCAGTAATTTACTGCCTGGTGGGAGGGGCAGAAGAGAGAATGTTCAGGGTTGGAAGTTGTTATGTCTTGTAACTTCAAACACCAAATTAATTCAAAGGAAAACATTGGATCCTGGGAATACGGGTCTGACTTAATCTTTACTTTTAGCAGGGCACGTACATTTCACGTGGTAGTGTGCAATTAATGTATTTATACATATAACCTGTAGTTAATTAAACAAACAAGAATACTTAATCAAACTATATATATAGTTTGATATATATATATATATATATACAAGATTACTCAAATGTTACGTAAATATCGAAAACACAACAGAAGGGTCTTTGATTATGTTGGCTGCTTCGTTGAGGCAGTGAATAATGTAGACAGAGTCCATGGTGGGGAGGCTGGCTTTTGTGATGGAACTGAGCTATGTTTGTGTAAGGCTATAGACAAACCGTGCTCCTCAGTGCCTAGGGAAACCACAACCAGCCAACTATGTAAGCCAATTTATGTGGGGGCTGCATAAGTGCCCAATTCACAGATCAGACACAGCACCATAAGCGGTTAAATACATACACTTCATAAATCTTACTGCAAATATCGGTTAACAAAGAATACACCGTAAAAGAATAAAACAAAGAAAGGCGCCGAAGTTCAAATAAGAGTTTTAAAAGTCAGTGCGCTTAAGGTTTCATTGGAGCTCAATGTCCCGCAGGACCTTGACCCTCCGTCCTCGGCCTCGGACAACCCGCGTGGGACCACTCCTTGGGTGGCCGACCAGAGTACCTCTGAATGCGACCTTCCTCTGTCTTCTCCGCCCGAAAACCCGCCAAACCACACGGTTCCCAGCCATATGAGACAGAATATCACCCACAAAAAGAATAACATGGACACTCATTGATTCGTTTCCTCCCTTATCAATAATATAACCCAAACAAGCAGGGAGAGAGAGAACTCCTTACAATGCAGTTATTATTACAGAAAAAAAAAATTATATAACATACAAAGAAGCCATTTTAGACACCTCAGCAGCCAATGTAACCAAGACCCAGTTACATTTGCAACTCAGCAATTTCTTGCAGTCTTGGGCAGAGCCGTTTTCATATCAAGCCATGATGCATCCAGATAGGATGTGTTCAGTTGGGCATCTCTAAAAATTGCTGAGGATTTGCTGAATTTCCTCAGTTTTCTGAGGATATAGAAGTGCTCATTAGGTAATTTAGATGGGCTGAAGGACCTGTTTTCCATGGTCTTGAACCCAGAACCTTTTGATTCTGCAAGATATCACACAGCTCTGTGAGGGCTCAGTGGTGGTGATGGGGGTCTTGGGAACTTGTGTGAAATGGCTGTAGCCTGCCTTGAACAGGAAAGAGTGTGTATGTGTGAGGGCGTCAGTGTGCAGAAGAGGGTGGAAACTCAGTGAAGATGAAAAATACGAGCAGCAGGGAAAGCACCCAGTGTTGATCATGTGAGTTTGCAGTTTTGATGTTTCCTCTAACGGTCGGGTAGTTTGACAGCTGGCGGAGAAAGGCTTGGTGTCTTCGTACCAGACGGCATTCCATTCTGCGGGGGAGGGGAGAGACGGAGCGAAAAAGAGCAGAGGGTGGAAGGAAGAAAACTGTCGCGCTGTCTCACCTGCAGAAAATGCACCATCTGCCAACCCAGAGCGGAATTAGCGCCAAAGTCTCACTCTGCCCTGGCAACTTCTGGGCGCTTGGTTCCGTGAGAGTTTGTGTGTGTCGTTGCCATCTGCAGCTGGTAACCATATCACACTCTTCTCAAGCACCTGCCACTTTTTATTTATTTGTCGACAGGTTCCCCCGCTGGACGGGTAAGGGATCACGATGCTTATGTTACTGCGTTGACATCCAGTTGTCTGGCCCAGATGCCCAAGTTCGAACTTGATCACAGCACCAGGTCATTGGGTTAAAAAAAAATTCTACTTGTAGATTAAAAATCAAAATCAAAACTGTAGGTGAAGTCTCAAGAGGCAGCAGAGGCTGGAATGTGGAACAAACAGCATCTGTGGGGGAAAGGAACTAGAACATAGAACACTACAGCACAGTACGGGCCCTTCGGCCCACATTCTTGTGCCAACCTTATAAGCTACTCGAAGCTAATTGTTTTGTACATAGCCCTCTGTTTTTCAAACATGCATGTGCCTTTTTAAGTGTCTCTTAAATGTCCCAAATGTATCTACCTCAACCACCACCCCTGGCAGCATGTTCCATGCACCCACCAATCTCAGTGTAAATGTCTTACCTCTGACATGACCCCCCCCCCACATTCTTTCCTCCATGCCCCCTGGTATTAGCCATTCCACTCTGGGAAATAGTCTCTCTGGCTAGCCACTAGGTCTATGGTTTATATCATCTTTTAGACCATAGGACATAGGAGCAGAATTAGGCCATCTGGCCCATCGAGTCTGCTCCACCATTCAATCATGGCTGATTGTTTTTCCTTCTCCTCCTCAACCCCGGTTCCCGGCCTTGTCCTGGTAACCTTTGATGCCATGTCCAATCAAGAACCTATCAATCTGTACCTTAAATACACCCAACGACCTGGCCTGCACAGCTGCGTGTGGCAACAAATTCCACAAATTCACCACCCTTTGGCTAAAGAAATTTCTCCACATCTCTGTTTTGAAAGGGCGCCCCTCTATCATGAGGCTGTGTCCTCTTGTTTGGGAAACTTCCTTTCCACATCTACTCTGTCTAGGCTTTTCAACATTCAAAAGGTTTCAATGAGATCCCCTCTTATCCTTCTGAATTCCAGTGAGTACAGATCCAGAGCCATCAAACATTCCTTGTATGAGAACGTTCCTGGAATCGTCTTTGTGAACCTCCTCTGGACCCTCTCCAATGCCAGCACACCTTTTCTAAGATGAGAGGCCAAAAACTGTTTACAATACTCAAGGTGAGGCCTCACCAGTGCCTTATAAAGTCTCAGCATCACATCCTTGCTCTTGTATTATAGACCTCTTGAAATAAATGCTAACATGGCATTTGCCTTCCTCACTACCGACTCTACTTACAAGTTAACCTTTAGGGTGTTCTGCACAAGGACTCTCAAGTCCCTTTGCATCTCTGAATTTTCTCCCCATTTAGAAAATAGTCCGCAGATTTATTTCTACTACAAAAGTGCAAGACCATGCATTTTCCAACATTGTATTTCATTTGACACTTTCTTGCCCATACTCCTAATCTGTCTTAAATCCTTCTGCATCCTATCTGTTTCCTCAACACTACCTGCCCCTCCACCAATCTTCGGATCATCTGCAAACTTGACAACAAAGCCATCTATTCCATCATCTAAATCATTGATATACAGCATAAATAGAAGTGGTCCCAACACCGATCCCTGCGGAACACCACTAGTCACTGGCAGCCAACCAGAAAAGGATCCTGTTATTCCCACTCGCTGTCTGCTACTAACCATGTTAGTAACTTCCCTGTAATACCATGGGCTGTTAACTTGGTAAGCAGCATCGTGTGGGCACCTTGTCAAAAGCCATCTGAAAGTCCAAATATACAACATCCATTGCATCCCCTTTATCTATCCTACTTGTAATCTCCTCAAAGAATTCCAACAGGTTCGTCAGGCAGGATTTTCCCTGAAGGAAACCATGCTGACTTTGTGCAATCTTGTCCTGTGTCACCAAGTACTCCATCACCTCATTCTTAACAATTGACCCTAACATCTTCCCAATGTCTGACGTTAGGCTAACTGGTCTATAATTTTCTTCCCTTTTGCACCTTGTATCGAGTCACCTCTCATCCTTCTTCACTCCAAAGAAAGAAGTCGACAATTGTTTCAAATTGAATTGGAAAATAATAGTTTTCCCACAGATGCTGCTCACCCTGCTGAGTATCCCCCACCAGACTGACTGTGGCAGAAAGCTGCAGGTGCTGGAAATCTGAAATATGCTTCTGTGGCAAAGTGGTGCAGATGGTCGAGTCACTGCCTCACAGCGCCAGAGTCCCGGGTTCGATCCCAACCTCAGGTACCGCTGTGACCGTGTGAGTTTCCTCCGGGTGCTCTGGTTTCCTCCCACGTCTCACAGTCGTGTGGATGAGAAGGTCAATTGGCCACTGTAAATTACCCCCTTCATCTTTACTTTAAGTGAAGTGCACCTGTATCACGTGGTAACTTGATGACATGGCATTTACGTATTTTTACAGATAATTCACAATTAAGTATTTAGCAAGAGTGCTTAATCAGCCAATATATATACTTGTATATGCAAGATCACCCAAATATAATTGAAATATTAAATACATAGCTATTAAATACTAATTAGAGGCAGTGGCTAGGTTAACACTTCACTGCGCCAACAATCAGGGCTCAATTTCCGCCACTGTTTGTACGTTCTCCCTGTGACCGTGTGAGTTTCCTCTGGACACTCCGGTTTCCTCCCACAGTCCAAAGACGTGGGTTAGAGATAGTAAGTTGTGGGCATGCTGTGTTGACACTGAAAGCAAAACAGCACTTATGGACTGCCCTCTGCACATTCTCACTGATTTGATTTGATTTGATGCAAAATGGCGCATTTCACTAAGTTTTGATATTTTGGTGTATCTGTGATAAAAAATTATATTTATTTATTTACTTATTTATTTGATTTTACTTTTGTCCGCTAGCATTTAGGGCAGCAATGAAGGCCTTCAATCTCTGTCTCATAGAAGTACTCTTCATTGTTGTTTCTGTAACAATTATTTTTTGACCAGTCAGTGTTATTAGCCCTGAGCTGAACTGAAACTGGTGGACTACTCTTATTCTGGCCTCTACCCTTTGACCTGTTTGGCATGGGTGACCCTACCAAGAGCTAAAGCATAAAGCCCTGACTCCAGCCAATATAGCTCTCTGGGTCATTGAGGCAGACATGTTCCACACCATGACAAGGTGGTGGTCCTCTTGGAGGATGTTATAAATAAAGCGAATTTTAATCAATCTGAAGCGTATATGGAATGAGCTTCGGTAGAGGCAGCTTCCGTTACAACAAAATAGCTACTTGAATAGGAAAGGTCTAGAACAGGGTTTCTTGACCATTTTTATACCACGGACCTCTTAGGCAGTCCGGTGAAGCCTACGGACCTCTTCTCAGAATAATGTATTTAAATATATAAAATAAAATACGTAGGATTACAAAAGAAACCAATTATATAGAAATACAGGTATCAAAATATTTAAAAGTACACATCTCTGATATAGTAATATACAGTGGCATGCAAAAGTTTGGGCACCCCGGTCAAAATTTCTGTTACTGTGAATAGCTAAGCGAGTAAAAGATTTACTGATTTCCAAAAGGCATAAAGTTAAAGATGATACATTTCTTTAATATTTTAAGCAAGATTACTTTTTTATTTCTATCTTTTACAGTTTCAAAATAACAAAAAATAAAAAGGGCCCGAAGCAAAAGTTTGGGCACCCTGCATGGTCAGTACTTAGTAACGCCCCCTTTGGCAAGGATCACAGCTTGTAAACACTTCTTGTAGCCAGCTAAGAGTCTTTCAATTCTTATTTCGGGGATTTTCGCCCATTCTTCCTTGCAAAATGCTAGTTCTGTGAGATTCTTGGGCCATCTTGCATGCACTGCTCGTTTGAGGTCTATCCACAGATTTTCGATGATGTTTAGGTCAGGGGACTGTGAGGGCCAAGGCAAAACCTTCAGCTTGCGCCTCTTGAGGTAGTCCATTGTGGATTTTGAGGTGTGTTTAGGATCATTATCCTGTTGTAGAAGCCATCCTCTTTTCATCTTCGGCTATTTTACAGATGGTGTGATGTTTGTTTTCAGAATTTGCTGATATTTAATTGAATTAATTCTTCCCTCTAGCAGTGAAATGTTCCCCGTGCCACTGGCTGCAACACAAGCCCAAAGCATGATCGATTCACCCCCATGCTGAACAGTTGGAGAGGTGTTCTTTTCATGAATTCTGCACCCTTTTTTCTCCAAACATACCTTTGCTCATTGCAGCCAGAAAGTTCTATCTTAACTTCATCAGTCCACAGGACTTGTTTCCAAAATGCATCAGGCTTGTTTAGATGTTCCTTTGCAAACTTCTGACACTGAATTTTGTGGTGAGGACGCAGGAAAGGTTTTCTTCTGATGACTCCTCAATGAAGGTCATATTTGTGCAGGTGTCACTGCACAGTAGAACAGTACACCACCACTCCAGAGTCTGCTAAATCTTCCTGAAGGTCTTTCGCAGCCAAATGGGGTTTTTGATTTGCCTCTCTAGCAATCCTACAAGCAGTTCTCTCGGAAAGTTTTCTTGGTCTTCCAGACCTCAACTTGACTTCCACCGTTCCTGTTAACTGCCAGTTCTTAATTACATTACAAACTGAGGAAACGGCTACCTGAAAACACTTTGCTATTTTCTTATAGCCTTCTCCTGCTTTGTGGGCATCATTTATTTTAATTTTCAGAGTGCTAGGCAGCTGCTTAGAGGAGCCCATGGCTGCTGATTGTTGGGACAAGGTTTGAGGAGTCAGGGTTTTTATAAAGCTTTGAAATTTGCATCACCTGGCCTTTCCTAATGATGACTGTGAACAAGCCATAGCCCTAACAAGCTAATTAAGGTGTGAGACCTTGGTAAAAGTTATATGAGAGCTCAAATGTCTTGGGGCGCCCAAACTTTTGCATACCACTGTATGTGCTTCTTTATTAATGCATTAAATAACAAGACTATACATTTAAAATATCGGCAAGTTAAAATTAAATTCAGTTTTGTAAAGACACATCAGTGTGAAGGCTGTTGTTGCTCAGCTTGATTAAGAACATTAATCTAAGGGGTGGTCTTTGACAAAGCCACTTGCATGTCATGTTGGACATTCAGTGGCACGTCTGCCCGATAGCTGGCCAGCTACTTCACAGACAGAAGTTATAATGGATATTTTGAGATATTTCTAACAACTGTGATATGGTATGAAAATATCTGTGATTTCTATTGATGACAAAGTCACAGGTAAAGTTAATACTACTGTGGTTTGTTGCCTACATTCATCATTGAAGGAAAAGCTAAATTTCAGTGAAAGGTTAGTGAAAATAAAGATGTAATTTTTTTTCCCATCCAAGTTCACTGACCCCCTGGAATCTATCCACGGACCCCTAAGCGGTCCACAGACCCATGGTTAAGAAACCCTGGTTTTGAAGAATATAGGTCAAACACAGTCAGATGGGATTGCTATAGATAGTCATCTTGGTTTGCATGGACAAATAGGGCTGAAAAGCTTGCTTCCAAACAGTGTAAATATTATCTATTAAATAATCCTTGTTTCTTTAATCAATTCATGTAACTTCCTGGAATCAGTTCATAAAGGCATTTTGTTTCAACTGTAAAACCTTTGCATCTTTCCTAAAGAAATGGGCACTAGAAATTTCCCTCTTACCTTTAGTTCTACACTCAGTGGCCACTTTATTAGGTACAGGAGTGGAACCTGGTGTGGTCTTCTGTTGCTGTACCCCATCTTCTTCAAGGGTCAATGTGTTGTGTGTTCAGAGATGCTCTTCTGTACACCATTGTTGTAACAAGTGTTTATTTGAGTTACCGTCATCTTCCTGTCAGCTTGAGCCTGTCTGGCCTGACTTCTCTCATTAACAAGGCATTTTCGACCACAAGACTGCCATTCTCTGGATGACTTTTGTTCATCACACCATTCTCGGTAAGCTCTACAGACTCTTGTGAGTGAAACTCCCAGGAGATCGGCAATTTCTAAGATACTCAAACTTCCCCATATGGCACCAGCAATCATTGCACAGTCAAAGTCACTTAGATCAGATTTCTTCGCCATGCTGATTTATGGTCCAAACAACAGCTGAGCCTCTTGACCGCGTCTCCATGTTTTTATACATTGAGTTGCTGCCACATAATTGGTTGATAAGATATTTGCTCTAGCGAGCAGGTGGACCTGATAAAGTGGCTACTGAGTATATGATTGCTCTTCAGCAGCCCGTCCTGTTCAGGGAATCGCTTCCTTTCTCTCTGCCGCGTGTCAGAGTCCTTCGTTACTCTGAGCACCCAGTGTGGCCGTCTCTTAGCGATGTTTCTTTCTTTCCCTGGGGGAGCAGAGGAAGCCGTCAACGAGGTGAAGCGCCAGGCTGTGTCGCAGCTGCAGAAAGCCGTGACCGAGGCCGAGCAGAAAGCCTACGAGATGATAACAGCGGAGAGGGCCAAGATGGAGCAGAAGATAGCTGATGCCAAACGACAGGCGGCCGAGGACGCTTTCACCGTCATCAACGAACAGGAAGACACCAGTGAGGTAGGATGTTGCCCTCCTCTCACTCCTTCTTGGTTAGCGCACTGGCTCAGGAGCAGTGATCCCCTCCCCCCCCCCACTTCTCAGCGTCACTTGACTGGTTTGGTCAATGACCTGCTCTCCATCTCATGTCCACCACCCTGCAGATGTTCAGTCCCGGGGTCGTTACCAGGCAGAGACCATCCTGAGGTCAGAAGCTCAGACAAGGGACCCCACATACTCTCACTAGCTGAGAGTACAGCTGTAGATACTCATCTAAAGCCTTTGAAAGGTTTATTGGGAATCCTTGGGTATCAGAATCAGGTTTATTATCATCAACGTCTTTGTACAGACATTCACACAAAAGGTAGTAGATTCAGCCCAGTACACCACGGGTAAAGCCCTCCCAACCACTGAGCACATCTACATGAAACGCTGTTGCAGGAAAGCAGCGTCCATCATCGGGGACCCCCACCACACTGGACATGCTCTCTTCTCACTGCTGCCATCAGGTAGAAGGTACAAGAGCCTCAGGACTCGCATCATCAGGTTCAAGAACTGTTATTACTCCTCAACCATCAGGCTCTTGAATAGAAGGGGATAACTACACTCACTTGCCCCATCCATTGAGATGTTCCAACAGCCAATGATCTCACTTTAAGAACTCTTTATCTGATTATCTCATGTTCTCGTTATTTATTGCTATTTGTTTATATTTGCAGTTGCACACATTGTTGCTTTCTGCACTCTGGTTGATCTTTCATTGATTCTGTTATAGTTATTATTCGATAGATTTGCTGAGTATGCCCTCAGGGAAATGAATCTCAGGGTTGTATATGGTGACATATATGTACTCTGATACTTTGTACTTCCTTCGTACAGTTCACATGGAAGGACTGCACAAATCTGTCATTGTCAGATTTGACGGACAACCAATCAATCATATGATGTGAAACTTGTTTTTCTTTTGCAGCAGCAATACATAAAAGGACTGTAAATTACAAAGCGCAGTGGTTAGCACCAACCCGGGTTCAATTCTGCCACTGTGTCAGTGAAAAGTTTGTATATTCTCCCCGTGACCGCGTGGGTTTCCTCTGGGTGATCCACCTATTGTGTCCATCATGGGCTGTAACCTCCCCACCGTCAGGACATCTTCAGATGCCTCAAGAGGTTGGCATTCATCATTAATGACCCTCACCATGCCCTCTTCTCATTGCTACCAACAGGACATTTAGGAACCCATTTCACGATCAGATTTCTAAATAGACCATGAACCTATGAACACTGCCTCACTTTTTGCTCTCTTTATACAGTTTTTTCTGTTTCTTTTTGTAAAAATGGTAATTTTTTATGTATTTCACTGTATCACAGACGCAAAACAAAAATTTCATGCCGTACCATATGTCAGTGATAATAAATCTAATACCAATACTGAAAGGAACAAGGGTTTGCATTTGCAGAGGGTCCTCTCACAGGTCCTTTTCCAGGTTCCCCAGAAGGCCTTTCAATTAGTGAAGGTCTCTTCAAAATTCAAGGTAAAATTAGTATCCAAGTATATATATGTCACCATCTACAACCCTGAGATTCATTTTCTTACGGGTATACTCAGTTATGTTATATGGATCAGAATGTTGGACAATATCTAGTAACATGAGGAAACCAATTGAAGCAGCAGCAGAGATGTTGTTTTTGAGGAGGAGGCAAAGAATATCATGGACAAAACGAATATCTAACGAGGATGTCATGAACAGAGCAAGCACAAAAAGAGAAATAATGTATGAGATAGTGAAAAGCCAATGTGACTTCATTGGACATGTGTTTAGGAAAGAGGAGTTAGAATGCACAGTAATTATGGGAGAGATTGAAGGGAAGAAAGCAAAAGTAAGGCAAAGACAAATGATGATGGAGAGAGCAGCCAGAGAACTGGAAATGAATACCAATGAATTGATCCACTTGACCCGAAACAGGACTATGTGGACCATGGCAGTCAAAGCTCAATCTGGGCATGGCACCTGATGATGATGATACAAAATAAATCCAATAACCATAATAGAATCGGTGAAAGACCCCACCCAACAGGACAGACAAGCAATCAGTGTATAAAAGGCAACAGACTGTACAGGTACAAAATAATAATAATGAATAAACAATTAATATTGATAACATGAGATGATGAGTCCTTGAAAGTGAGTCCATAGGTTGTGGGAACATTTCAGTGATGGGGCAAGTGAAATTGGTTCAAGGGCTTGATGGTTGAGGGGTGATAACTGTTCCTGAACCTGTTGGCATGAGTCCCGAAATTCCTGTACCACCTTCTTGATGGTAGCAGCAAAAATAAAGCATCACTTGGGTGGTGGGGGTCATAGATGATGGATGCTGCTTTCCTGCAACAGGACTCCATGTAGGTGTGTTCAGTGGTGGGGAGAGCTTTACCCATGATGAACTGAGTCTAGGGGTGGTGAGAGGGAGGAACTGTGACTTTACAAACAGCTCTCAGCTATCGGATAATATTAACTTTGGAGATGTATTTGAGGGATAACTATTTCTCTGTTCTCTGTATTTTGGAATAATATCTCTGGATGTTTTAGTGTGAGAGCAGAGAAGGCTGGCACAGTGTGCATAGAGCTGGAGACCTCGGTTCAATCTTCTCTGAGGAATTTGCATGTTTTCACCATGACTGAGTGGATTCCCTCAGTTGCTCCAGTTTCTTTCCACATCCCACAAAGGTGTGTAGGTTGTTAAGTTAATTGCCCAAAGGTAAATCACCCTTAGTGTGCAAGTAGGTGGTAGAATGCAGGGCAAGTTCTTAGGCAGTGAGGATAATAGGATAATGGGATTAATGTAAATGGGTGGTTGAATGTTGGTATGGAATCGATAGGCTGAAGGGCCTGTTTCTGTGCTGTGTCTTCCTTTGACTTCATGGCTTTGTTTCAACATTGTTGGTAAGGCCACATTTGAAATATTGTCTTCCGTTTTGCTTCCCTTCCTATAGGAAAGATGCCATTAAGCTGGACAGAGTGCAGGGGAGAGACTGCCAGAACTCGAGGGACCGAGAGGGTTGAGCAGTTAGGTCATTCTTTATTGGAGAATGAGGGGTGATCTTATAGATCATGGGGGGGCATAGGTAGAGTCAAAGTGCGCAGTCTTTCTCCCAGGGTTAGGGAATCGAGAACTAGAGGAGATGGGGTGTGTGGGGTGTTTGCGGGAGAGATTTAATGGGAAATAGGGGAGGCAAGTTTTTCGCCAGAGACTGGTCAGTAGATAGAATGAGCTGCCAGAAGGAAGAATTGACACAGGTACGTGAACGACATTTCAAAGGTATTTGGAAAGTTGCTTGGGTAGCAAAGAGACCTAACTGGGAGCACTGTCTGCAGTTCCGGTCACCTACCTACAGGAAAGATATCAGTAAGATTGAAAGAGAGTAGAGAAAATTTACAAAGCTGTTGCCAGGACTTGAGGACCTGAGTTATAGGGAAAGGTTGAATAGGTTAGGAATTTATTCCCTGGAGTGTAGGAGAATGAGAGGAGATTTGATAGAGGTATACAAAAATATGAATGGTATAGATAGGATAAATGCGAGCAGGCTTTTTCCACTGAGGTGAGGTGAGACTAGAACTAGTTGTCATGATGAAAGGTGAAATATTTGAGGGGAACCTCAGTGAACTTCTTCACTCATAGGGTGGTGAGAGTGGGGAACAAGCTGCCTGTGGAGGTTATGGATGTGGGTTTGATTTCAACATCTAAGGGAAGTTTGGATGGGGAGGGGTGTGGAGGACTCTGGTCCAGGTGTAGTCTGAGGGGACGAGGCAGAATAATAGTTTGGCATGCATTACGTGGGCTGAAGGGCCCGTTTCTGTGACTCCATTTAGAGGGTTAGGGGCCAAATGGGGGCAAGTAGAACTAGTAGAGATGGGAATCATGGGCCAGTTGGGCTGAAGGGCCTGTCCTCATACTGTGAGTCTCTATCTTATCCTGAAGGTGGCGCGGAGCTCTCTTAGTGTCAGGTACTTCTCCACATTCTCACTCAGAAGCAAGAGTGTTGCCCATTGAGGGTAACCTCTGACCTCCCCCAAGACTGATTTCTGACATCTAACCCTCTCTTCTGTCCTCAGAGCTGCTGGAACTGCGGACGCAAGGCCAGCGAGACCTGCAGCGGGTGCAATGCAGCCCGTTACTGTGGCTCCTTCTGCCAGCACAAGGACTGGGAGAAGCACCACCGCATCTGTGGGCAGAACCTGCAGGCCCAGGCCAAGGCCCTTTCCGCTGGAGGCCCCGTCCCCAAGGCCCCGAAGGGCGAGAAGAGCCCCGCCCTGGAGAAAACCCCGCCGTCCACCGTCACCTCCAGGTCAGCCACCCCAGCCACCCCTGACGCCGGCGTCCAGTAACGCGATCTCTGACCTGCACCGACGAGGAAGGAAACCACTAACTCCCCCCCATCCCTGCGCACAGCCTGACTGTGGTTTGGTATCCGGTGCAGATCCCAACTTCAAACAAAAAATAAATCAGCAACTGATTGAGGGGGGAGAAAGATTACATCAGATTAATATTCACAAGAGTGCACACATCCTCGGAAATTCCAAACCAACAAAATGGCAAAGACTCTCACACACAGAAATCGACTGTGGAATTGATTACCCGACAAGAGTGCTCAAGCCTTTAAGACTTTGCAGCAGATATTTGAGACTGGATGCTCTATACGTCGATATTAACCTTCTCATGTTTCTCCCGTTGTGTGTTCCTGCCCCCATGCTGCCTTTCCACAGGACCCGCCTTCACACCCTGACTTAATTCCTGGTGTAGGTGAGCAGTTTCCACAGCCATCGAAAGGGACCTGGGACGTCAATTCCTCGTGTATTCAAAGCACTCTTTACCTCTTGATGAAAGCGGAACACTTTCAAGAGACTGTAACTTTAAAAAAAAGTCAAAGCAATGTGGCAATTTTTAATCTCGCTGCTCTTGAGGAGGATGAAGAAACATTTTTTTTTGTAATCAACCTCCGTAGCCCTTTGGGAATCTGCAGTGCGGAAGTTGTGCGCCCTTGCAGGGGGACATTACATCCAGTTCTCTGCCCTGACTGTCCCTCACACCAGGGCATTTAACAGAGCCAAGCAATTGCTGATGGCTCTTCCCGCAGGAAAATGGTGGGAGGATGGACCTGTTGACCTGCTCCTTGCCCACCGTTTTGAAACGACTGACCTCTTGAGAAGTATCTCTTCGCCTCCCATTTTAACCTCCTCAAAGCAAGTGAACGATCCGTGTTGTGCGCTAACAGTAAAAAGCTCAAGGCACATAGATGTAATTTTTAAAAAAAAGATACAAGTTGTGGTGACGTGGGAACCGTGAGTGTGGCCTCCCGGCTGTCGGGAGTTCAGGTATCTGGTGACGTGGTGCCTGCTTACTTCCTCCCTGGTCACTGCTAGACAGCTGCCTGAGATACTTAAATGCCCTCGGCCAAAGACTCTCTCTTTCCCTGACCGAAAGTAGAAGATAAATATCTTACAAAAATAAAATAGAGGGAATAATACTTTCTGATACAAGAGACAGCACAGGAGAGGCAGGGTAAAGAGGGAAGCAAAAGGTGAGGTATTGGAAACAGTTGCTTGCTCTTCTATTATCCAAGCTTGCCAAAAGCAAATCCTGACCCTCCAATCCCTGTGTGCTCCTTCCCACCACCACTGATCCTCAGTGAGAAAAGAGTCTAGTTGGAGGCTGTCAGGAGTTGCCTGGGAATGAAGGTTAAATTTGTTCCGATTTGTATAGCAAGCAGGTAAATCCCACAATGCTGCCCCATTATCTCACCTTCCTGTTTAAAGGAAGTGGGGTGTTGTTGGGAGGGCTTATATAAAGCAAATTACAAAGTTCCAATTTCATGTGATTCCATAAACTTAAATATTAATCCCCATTCTGGGAGGTTATGATTTAAAAATCTTGTCCAAGCTTTGTAAGCCAGACTTCCAAAGCCAGTGAGGGGTCCACACTGCACTACCACAACAGCCTCTTACTATTGGCTATGCGTCATTCACAGATCATGCACCTGAAGCATCCTGGGAACACCATCTGGTTTCCATGGTGACGATGCATGAATCCCACTAGAGAGGGTTACACTATGCCATGAATAATTAACTTAACCCATTTGTGGAACTGATCTCTTGCAAATTACTTCTCTTTAATGTTTCTATAGGTCTTGGCCAATTGGTCCAACAGCACACCAGCATCCAATCACATCACAAATCCTAGAGCCAGTGTTGGCCTTGGCAATTCTCATTTGAGGTATCTAATACAGGTGCCAGCTAAAACATAAAAAAGGACAGAATTGACGTCAGTATCCTATCCTTCATTTTGCTTTACAAGGCCAATTATCAACCGATGCCCACCTTGGACACACTGGGACCCTTGCCATGAGTGACTCCATGGGAGATCAACCACTAGGTAAATAAAACTGCAAACAAAACAGTTATTTGTTCAGAACTTGCACCGACAGCCAGGCTTCCTTTTGTTGGAACTTGCCGAACTGCGTATACCAATGAAATGACCTTCCCTGGAATTAGGTATCAAATTTGGACCATTGCAGCAAAGAGACAACCAGTTGATGGCTTGGAACGCATTGGCTACTCACAATGGGCAAATAGGAACATAATAGGCAAGAAAGACACCTCACTAATGGTTTCAGATAACTCCTAAGCACTTTTGTTTTTGCTAAATAGATCTCCATATGATCTTTGTCTAATTACATTGGGAATGTCAGCGCCAGTAACCCAATTACACATTCTGGGGGCTCAAGCTGTCCACTGGATAGTTGCAGCTCATCAAACAATGCAGATAACAAGATGCAACTGAGAAATCTTTCCACTAGCCTTCAGTAACGCTGTGTTTTGGAAATATTGCCAGGCAGCAGAGTTGAATGACCAATTGCCCTGTAATTAGTCCCCGGTAGACAAGGTGTTTGGCAAGTTTTAGCGGTGCCACTGGTGAATTTTGACTGTTGATTGGTGGATTGTCTACCATCATGAATAATTTATGCCTTTCTGGTGCGTAGTTGGGGTCTAGAGATAATAAGCTCCGGTTGGATGTATTCTTGGAGATTTCACAAGGTCTTTCTATAATAAGGTATAATTGGCCTCGTTTGCCACTTAGAAAATTCACTGGCACTCCTCAGCAGTGCTTGAGTAGAGTTCTACCTGTGACCTCCAGTCTCTTGAACCGTCAGATGGAACCTTGCATGTCTGCAGGCTGGTAATCAACCTCCCTGGCTCTGCCCAAGGGATGGTTTGATAGTGGAGAGTTCTACATTTAATACATACCCCTTGACCAGGAGTGGTGTCTCTCCTTTTCTGTATTCCTGGAGATTTTGTTACAGGAACTCCTGCCTCCTCCCACTGTCCAACCATTGGCTAGCTGAAGTTGCAGTGCACAGACTTGCTCCACTAACTGGCGTTGAAGTAGAGTCCCCGAGGGTCCCGTGCCGTTCGTCAACTGTTAGGACACCAGCCCCACTCAGGGAACAGAATCTGCATATCAAATCAGTTTATAAGACCATGAGACACAGGAGCAGAATTAGGCCATTCACCCCATCATCTGCTCCACTATGCTATCATGGTTAATTTATTATCCCTCTCAACCCCATACTCTCACCTGAATTTCCGACACCCTTATTAATCAAGAACCTATCAACATCCGCTTTAGATATACCCAATGACTTGGTCTCCACAGCCGTCAATGGCAATGAATTCCACAGAAACACCACCCTCTGCCAAAAGAAATTCCTTCTCATCTCTGTTGTAAAGGAATGTCCCATTCTGAAGCTCGGCCCTCTGGTCCTCCACTCATCCACCACAGGAAATAGCCTCTCCATGTCCACTGTATCGAGGCATTTCAATGAGATCAATTTCCCCCAACTCCTCTCCCCCCCTCCATTCTTTTAAACTCTACCGAGTACAGACCAACAACCGTCTTACGCCACCCACATATTAACCCATTCATTCCCAGAAAATTCGTGAGCCACCTCTGAACCCTCTCCAGTGCCAGTTTGCAAGTGAACAAATCAAGGAATCAAAGTTCTAACTCATTGATTTATACGAGTTTAGTGGTGCTGTTGCTTTTTGTAAAAAAAAACTCTGGGTGGTTCCTTTTTTTTTTAACTGCCCATTACACCATTGGTATTTAGGGCAGCAATAAAGGTCCTCCATTTCTGCTGGTGGTCAGGGCTTCCTTCATCGTGTTAGTTGCTTCCTCTCGGTTTTCACTACTTGTCAGTCATGAGAGTCCTGGATGGCGACTCAGAAATACCGTCACACACAGGCTGGAAGGGCCTGTTCCACACTCTATCTCTAAATACAATATACAAGACCACAGAGGAGCAGAATTAGGCCATTTCATCACGGCTGATCCATTTCCCTCTCAGCCCTATGTTTACTATACTAGGACCCAATGGCACAGCGAGGGGCCTCTATTTAGAATAGAGCTGACGAGGAATTTATTTAGCCAGAGGCTGGAAAGTCTGTGAAATTCACCACCACAGGCAGCTGTGGAGTACAAGTCATTGGGTATATTTAAGGTGGAAATTAATGGATTCTTGATTGGTCAGAGCATGAAGGGATACAGGGAGAAAGGAGGATATTGGGGCTGAGAGGGGAAATGGATAAAAATAAATTATGCTGCTCGACCCATTTTGTTCCTCCAGCAGACTTCTTGTTATGTTTCATTCAGTGGCTTGAACTTAAGTCGATCAGCTGCCATTTTGGGATTTGAACTCACATTTTCTGATATATGTGCTCCTGACTGCAATATCCAATATAAAGGGGTCTGTGCCTCCTCCCTGTGGAACGTGTGGGTTTTCCCCAGGTGCACTGGTTTCACCCCACAGTCCACAGATGTACCCAATATTGAGATACCACTGAATCACATCCCCCTTAAACGCCACACTGCCCAGTAATCCCCTGACTTAATCCTAGCCAAGTCATGGGACAATTTACAATGACCAATGAACGAACAGGTACGTCAATGGACTCTCAGAGGAAACCGGAGCACCTGGAGGAAACCCACACAGTCACGGGAAGAACATACAAACTCTTTGCAGGAGTTGAACCCTGGTCGCCTGTACTCTGAAGCGTTGTGCTAACCACTACACTACCGTGCCTCCTGAGGTTATTTGGTCATTATAAATTGTCCCATGATTAGGTTAGGGTTAAACAGGTTTGTTAGGGGTTGCATGGCATAGCTCAAAGGGCTGGAAAAAAAAATCTCATGTCCAAATCTTTGAATACTAATCCAGTCTAAATTTCTTTCTCCAATGCCTGAGTTAAATTAACACTCACAACACGCTGGAGGAACTCAGCAGGTCGGGCAGCATTCGTGGAAAAGATCGGTCGACGTTTCGGGCCGGAATCCTTTCAGGCCTGAAACGTCGACCGATCTTTTCCACAGATGCTGCCCGACCTGCTGAGTTCCTCCAGCGTGTTGTGAGTGTTGCTTTGACCCCAGCATCTGCAGATTATTTTGTGCCTGAGTTAAATTGGAGTTTATACCTTAGTGCACCTGCAGTGATAAGTGTCTTTCACTGAATTATAGAGCATTTAGACACCATTAAATCACATCCTCCTGTATCATACCCTGTTGCTTCTAGCTGCTCTAATCTCAAGCCCATTTTATCCTCTAAGACTGTAGTGAAATCTTTGTTGTCTGTTTACAGAATGTCTTAAGATCAGTGCAGATCAGAACCCTTTACACAGCACACTGTCTTATTTTTGCCTTTAATTCCTCTCGCGTCCTCCTACAGAATCCGGAGTAAAACCAGGGGCCTTCAGGTATCCCAGGCTGTGATCAGGTTGGAAGCATACTGCTAGCACTGCGCCTTCCGTACTGAGTGAGTGAGAGAGTGTGTGTGTGTGTCCACCAAAATCAAAAAACTGAACCAAATTATCACTCCGCAAACCAAGCTACCGAAGCCAAACTCTCTCTCTCTTTAGCTTAGCAAAGTTGAAGAGGGCCTAGCTTGCTGGGCCAACAACCAAAACCTCAAAGTTCAGGATTCAACAAAGATAAAGAAAACCGAATAAACTAATCCCTCTGTTCGGGTATGTGTCTCCGTAAGTGAATGAGAAGTCCAGTTTATAATTGTTTCACTTGTGAATGGTCAGTGTAAGATGTTGTAGTTTTGAAGTCATTGAAAGCAGCCTCTGTGGCCTATGGCTTCTTTCTCTTCAGTGAACCTGTCGTGTTGTGATTACTGATTTTTTTTTGTCTTTTTTTTTATTTAAGAAGAATTTGTGTAAGCAACCGATAAAAATGGCAATTTGTCTTCTGCCACCGTTTTATTTTATATGTTCTCTGTCATTGGTGTGTGCGACACTCTGACATAATCACCACTTTGGGAAATTAATTAGATGAAACTGATTCCAGTCTTCCTGCACCTTCTGTGTCTATGGGCTGGACTCATCGTGAAGGTATTGGCAACACCCTTGCTGCCCTCCCACAAATATATTCCCTGTGCTATTAAACCATTTAAAATGGTGTTATCGGCCAACCCACTGGATGTGACCCAGAATCTCTGGGAGATTGTCAACATGACCAAACTCCTGGAACTTGGGAATGAATTCTAGGACACTGGTGGCTGACCCCCAAGATCTCCATTATTTGGTGACTTACACTATTGAGTTGCATCCAATGACTTGTGACTTGAAATGTCTTTTAAGGTGCAGAATAAGTCTGAATCTTTCCTGCAACTTTCATTGTTTCCTTTTCTCCTCATTCCAAGAAATATAAAATTAAAATTAAAGCAATCTATTTAAGGGCTTTTTGAGGTCCAAACTGGATAGAGTGAGGAGGACAGAAAGGGAGGAGATACTTCCATTTGGGAAGAAGAGTGATGGAATTATTACCCACTCAGTTGCTTAGATTCCCAATCTGATACTTGACCAGATTCCACTAAACGGGCCACATCCACTGGTGACCTCCTCTGGATAGAAACAAAAAAAAAATGATAGGAATATTCAGCAGGTCAAATGGTGATTGGGGAGAGAGAAAGAGTCAGCATTTCACACCAATGAATTGGTACTTCAGGACTACCACAGATCATAGCCTGGATACCCTGTCAAGTTGCTGGTGTTTCTAAGTGAACTCTTCCGAGTGGTACCCATTGTAACTTTCTGCTTCGAACTTTTGAAGCATCGTTTCCACACTAATCTCTTCTCCCTCCACCCCTCAAGCTCTCCTCCCTTTGCCCGAAGACAAGACCAAGTACACTCTAGGGGTGCATCTGATGCCACCAATGTGCAAGGGTTTTCCCAGCTTTTGTTAATGGAACTTGACGGTCAGGGAGGAGGTGTTAACAGAAGGGGCAGGTCAGCTGTCCCCATGACTAGGACAGTGGTCCCTCCCTTCTGTCTCCACAATGGGCTTCAGCTCTAATCATTGACAGACAAGTGAAAGGGTAGAAATAGTGGGGATAATTCAGATATGTGGTATTGGATAAGACATGCACATTCCTGACCTTCTTTCTCAGAAGTTGTGGCGATACAGCTGATTCAATATTCCACTTTATATTATTAAATCCAATAAAGGAGAAGAAAAGAATTGTCTTTCTTCAGAGAGTGGTTGGAATGCAGAAATCCCTCCCATACAGGGAGTCAAGATTTCAAGATTAAGTACTTTTAGATCAAAATTGGATGAGTACAAGAGAGATGATGGGGGTTAAAAAATCATATTGCAGATGAGATATGCAAATGGAATGGGAGAAAACTCCTAAAAACCAGCACAGGTTAGTTTGGGCGAATGCTGTATATTTTACAAAACTTTGCACCGTTGCTGCTGATAACCCCCATTGCTTCTGCTCCCATCTGCCCCTCCTAAATAGTTGATCATGCTGGCTTTCAACGTGTGGGTTTGGGTGTATAAGGGATCCCATTCAGCAAGCCCGGCTAAGCATACTTGTCGAAAGCAATCTATTATCCCCATGCACTTGTAACACTAGCCATTCTATTGATTATGACACTTTGCCCATATTCTTGTGTGCTATTAATCCACCCTGACAGAAGTTACAGGAGCTTCTAATCCCACCACTGCTGTTGTATCCCAAGGAGAATCCATATAAAGCAGGGGTTCCCAACCTTTTTTATGCCATGGACCAATACCATTAAGCTAGGAGTCTGTGGACCCCAGGTGGGGAACCCCTGCTACAAAGAGACTTGTTCTGTTTTTGATTTTTCCTCACAGATGTGTATATATTTTTTGCTGGTATAAAGTGACAAATTAATCAGCCAATAGTTTGGTGACTTTGTCCCAAATTGTGCAATATGTAAATTCAGGTTGTGCAAAGTTAATTTCTGGTTTCTCAAGACATGGCATCCACTCCCATTATCAGAACAATATTGTTTCAATCCACCCTTCCACAGGCAACGAAGAAGTTCATACCAAACCAAAAATGGCCTCTTTACCTAAAACGCATGATCATCATGTTACATTTTCAATGAACAATCAGTTGGAGATCTCTCAACATTAGCTCGTTTAAATGTTCCCTTCTTAATGTTGGTTCCATTCACTTCAATCCACCACACCAACCAAAGTAGTGACCAACCAGTGGAAGGAGTGCAAAGGAGGCAAGTTTAAGGAACCCAATGACACATGTGGATGTTAATCTGTAATTGTGGCATTTCTTGCTGGTTCTGGGGTTGTGGAGTTGTTCACTGTATGCCCCTGAATGTGAAAGCACAAATAAAACCAGATAGGGAAAAGAACCAGCATCAAGATTTGATGATGATTGTTAACAAATTGTTATCCAATTATGGAGCTGGTGATCTCAACTTTGTAAAATAACAGGGCAGGATAAGTGAAAGACTGCCTTCCACTTCTCTTGGGGGTGTCGACAGAGATAAAAATGCACAGAATATGCTGGCTCCCTATTCTTGAATCTCATTGTGTCACAAAGCCTAATCTTCTGTCTTTAGGATTATAGTGTGTCATTATGGCCCATAAAATTATGCGTATACCCATACACAATCACCCCTCACGTTCCTGTCTCTTGGGATCTTCTTCTGAAGTTTAATGTCTCCTTCATCTTTCTTCAGGGACGCTTGTTACTCATCAGATGAACCGCTAGGTTCTTCCAGGCCCAATGTCCTGTGAGTTCGGCTTTTTCCTTAGCCATCTCGCTTGGATTAGCCCGTGAGCAGATGTGAACGAGCCCTGATGCCACACTCAACTTGTTCTTCAGGCCCTTGCGCAGGCTCCATGTCCAGTTCAGCAGACCTGGGGCCAGAGAAATGGAGTTAACGTTTCAGGTCAATGACCCTTCATCTGAAAGTCTGATGAAGAACCTTCGACCTGAGTCAGTAACCATTTCTCCACAGATGCTCCTGACCTGCTGAGTGCTTTAAGGATTTCATGTTTTAATTGCAAATGCAAGAGATGTGACTAGCTCGCTGGGCAATGGAGTTGGTGTTGATGAATTGGGCTGAATAGACAGTTTCCAGGTGTTCTGGCTCTAATAGCACACGGTAGCATAGTGGTTAGCACAACGCTTTATAGTACTAGTGTCCTGGGTTCAATTCCCACCACTGCCTGTAAGGATTTTGTATGTTCTCCCCTAGTGCGCGTGTGTTTCCTCCAGGTTCTTCGGCTTCCTCACACATTGCAGACATACTGGTTGATAGGTTACTTGGTCATTGTAAATTCTCCCATGATTATGCTAGGGTTAAATCGGGGGTTGCTGGGTGGCGTGGCTCAAAGGGCTGGAAGGGCCTATTGCACGCTGTATCTCAAATTCTCATTTCAGGCCCATACTTGGATTTTAACTTCCCACAATTGCCATCATTTCAGCCTGTACTACAAATATAAACCTGTCTATCTTTGCTCCCAGTTAGTTGAGATACTTTGATACTGCAGGGAACACTACTTAAACATGAAAAGCTCTCATAGTATTATATGAGGCTATTTGGCCCAAGATCCATGTGCTGGCACATCAAAAGAGCTGTCCCGTGTGGTTATTTCCCCTTAGTTTTTCATTTATTCATTCTTAGTTAATAATTATGGATATATTTATAATGCCATAAGAGATAGGAGCAGAATTAAGACAACTGGACCATGGAGTCTGCTCTGCCATTTGAGCATGGACGATTTCTTTTCCCTCACAACCCCATTCTCCAGCCTTCATCCCAAAACCTTTTTGGCACTTATTTATCAAGAACCTATCAACCTCTGCTTTAAATATAAAGGTTCCCAGGTTCCCGCCAAAGAGAGATCTCAAATATTTAAGCCAGGTCTTGCACTTGGCCTTTGTCAGAATGAGAAACCAGAACTTAATTTGGTCTGAGCTTTTCCTAGAGTTGTTGGGGCAGTAGCTAACCTGTGAGGGAAAGTACTTTCAACATAACCAGCAGCCCAGCACCTTGATTTGTGAGTCAGGCAGCCTCGATTGTGCATATCGCTTGTCCCTCCAGACCAGATGTAATTAAGACCTATACGTGGAGCACATTCAAGGCCTGAAGGCTGACTACTATGCCTAACCATCCACAAGCAGAACCTAGATGGGCTGAAGGGCCTACCTCTATGACTCTCTAACTCCAACAATCAAGACAAAGACTTGCCCGTCCCTTCTTTTAAAATTCAGTCTGGGCAAACAACAGGGTGAGTGGGCAGTGGACTATGTTGGAAGTACAGTTCCAGACCTATCTTCCATCAATGCAGTGGCTAATTCTTGGAGATTAGCAACAGATCTGCAGTTGTTGTTTCTTTTCAAGCCGTGCTTCTTCAAATCGGGTATTTTTTCCCCTTTCTCTGTTGTAAATGTAAATAAATATTTGTAAAAATTTGAAGTGTTTATTAATGACATCTTGCATATTTGCATTCAGCCACAGGGTGAAGTTGTTGAGTTCTTCAGTGTCCTACACAGAACCACAGAATTTCACCACAGCATCAAACTAAAAAAAACTGGCTTTCTGTAGCGCTTTTAATGTAAACATAGTAAAATATTCCCGGGGAATTTACAGGAACATTACCCAGTAGAAGCAGAATTTAAATTGACGCAGCATTCCAAGAAGTGTTTAGTGGCAGTGGGGGGGGGGGGGGCAGGATTTGGTAGAAGTGTACAGCATTATGAGAGGGGAAATACAGACCGGGTAAATGCAAGCAGGCTTTTCCCATTGAGGTTGGGTGACATGAGCACTAGAGGTCATAGGTTAAGGTTGAAAGGGAAGAAAAGGAGGAACTCACTCACTCAGAGGGTGATGAGAGAGTGGGATGAGCTGCCAGTGGAAGTGGATGCAAGTCTGACTTTGACATTTAAGAGAAATTTGGAATGGTTTCAATAGGTACTTTTAATGTCAGATAAATGTATACAATATACATCTTCACATTCTTTTTCTTCGCAAATATCCATGTAAACCCCAAAGAATGAATGACAGTTAAATAGAAACAGAAAACCTACAGTACAAAACAGGCCCTTCGGCCCACAAAGCTGTGCTGAACATGTCCTCACCTTAGAGCTACCTAGGCTTTACCCTCTATTTTCCTAAGCTCCATGTATTCATCCAGGAGTCTCTTAAAAGACCCTATCGTTTCTGCTGCCGGCAGCCCATTCTGTGCACTCACCAATCTGTGCAAAAAACTTACCTTGATATCTCCTCTGTACCTGCTTCCAAGCACCTTAAAACTATGCCTTCTCAATGCTAGCCATTTCAGCCCTGGGAAAAACTCTGACTATCCATACAATCAATGCCTCTCATCATCTTGTACACCTCTATCAGGTCACCTCTCATCCTCCGTTGCTCCAAGGAGAAAAGGCCGAGTTCACTCTCGTAAGGCATGCTCCCCAATCCAGGCAACATCCTTGTAAATCTCTGCACCTTTTCTATGGTTTCCACATCCTTCCTGTAGTGAGGCAACCAGAATTGAGTACAGTACTCTAAGTGGGGTCTGACCAGGTTCCTATATAGCTGCAACATTAACACTCAGCTCCTAAACTCAATCCCACAATTGATGAAGGCAATGCACCATACGCCTTCTTAACCGCAGAGTCAACCTGTGTAGTAGCTTCGAGTGTCCTATGGACTCAGACCCCAAGATCCCTTTGATCCTCCAGACTGCCAAGGGTCTTACCATTAATACTATATTCTGCCATCATATTTGACCTACCAAAATGAACCACCTCACACTTATCTGGGTTGAGCTCCATCTGCAGCTTCTCAGCCCAGTTTTCCATTCTATCAATGTCCCGCTGTAACCTCTGACAGCCCTCCACACTATCCAACCTTTGTGTCATCAGCAAATTTACTAACCCATCCCTGCACTTCCTCATCCAGATCATTTATAAAAATCAGAAAGAGTAGGGGTCCCAGAACAGATCCCTAAGACCAGCCTCCATGCAGAATATGACCCGTCTACAACCACCCTTTGCCTTCTGTGCGCAAGCCAGTTCTGGATCCACAAAGTAACATCCCCTTGGATACCATACCCCCTTACTTTCTCAATAAGCCTTACATGAGGCACCTTATCAAACGCCTTGCTAAAATCCATATATACTGCATCTACTGCACTATCTCCATCAATGTGTTTAGTCACCTCCTCAAAAAATTCAATCAGACTTGTAAGAACAACCTGCCTTTGGCAAAGCCATGCTGACTATTCCTAATCATATTATGCCTCTCCAAATGTTGATAAATCCTGCCTCTCAGGATCTTCTCCATCAACTTATCAACCACTGAAGTAAGACTCACTGGTCTATAATTTCCTGGGCTATTCCTACTCCCTTTCTTGAATAAGGGAACAACATCCGCAACCCTCCAATCCTCCAGAACCTCTCCCGTCCTCATTGGTGATGCAAAGATCATCGCCAGAGGCTCAGCAATCTCCTCCCTCGCTGCCCACAGTGTTAGAACCCCAAAGCCCCCCTCCCATACACAAGCAGTAGCAAGGCAACATCAACCCCCACCAGCAAAAGAAACATCAGCGCCCTCCACCGAGCACTCAAGCATGCAGCAAGCATCAATAAAGACACAGACTTGCTGTACCCCAAAATCTCCATGTTCACCTGGTAATTCGACCAGATGGGAGGGCTGTGATCCAGGTGCAGATCAATGGAACTAGGCAGAATAAAAGTCTAGGTGGGCTGAAGGGCCTGGTTTATGACTAGAGAAGGGTGGGTTTTATCTCAGATGAGAGATGGGGTCAGATAGAACATACACTCAGGAGGTTCACTACCCTGGACCCTCCTCAGTTACAAATGACTGGTCCCTTGTAGTTTATGTCCCCTTGCCAATGAAGGGATCACTGCAATATCTAAGCTTAAAGTTTAACGTAATTTATTATTAAAGTTCATATATGTCACCATATACTACCTTGAGATTCATTTTCTTGCAGTAATTCACAGTGGATACAATAGGATCAACAAACAACTACACACAAAGACTGACAACTAACCAGTGTGCAAAAGAACACAAACTGTGCCAAAAATAAATAACACTGAGAACATGAGTTGGTACTTGAAAGTGAGTCCACAGCTTGAGGAATCAGTTCAGTGTTGGGATTATTCACCCTAATTCAGGAGCCTGATGGTTGAAGGATAATAACTGTTTCTGAACCTGGTGGCATGGGACCTGAAGCTTCTGTCCTTCCTCCCTGATGACAGCACTAAAAAGAATGGCCTGGATGGTGGAGGTCCTTGATTCTACTGGGCAACACACACAAAATGCTGGAGGAACTCAGCAAGCCAGGCAGCATCTATGGAAAGGAGTAAACAGTTGACACTAGGCTGAGATCCTTCGTCAAGGCAGAAAAGGAAGAGGAGAAGTCAGAGCAGGTTGGGTGAGGGAGGGGAGGAAGAAGTGAAGGTGGTAGGTGGCTACGCTCCTTGTAGATGTGCTCAATGGTAGTGGGGTGGGGGTGGTCTACCCTGTCAAGCCAGCTAAAAATATCATGTGCTTGAATAAAGTTTCATTCTTCTAAACTCCGAGGAATACAAGCCCAAATTCCAGTCTCTCTTAATAGCCCTCTCATTCCATGAATTCAACTCAATGTCTTTTGCACTGTCTCTGGTGCCATTATATCCTCTTCAAAGGAGGAGACAAAACCTTAAGATATAAGAGCTGAATTAGGCTATTTAGCCCATTGAATGTGCTCTGCCAGTTCATCATGGTTGATCCAATTTCCCTTTCAGCCTCAGTCTCCTGCCTTCTCCCTGTATCCCTTCATGCCCAGACCAGTCAAGAATCTACCAACCTCTGCCTTAAACATACATAAAGACTTGACCTCCAGAGCTGCCTGTGGCAAAGAATTCCACAGATTCACCACCCTCTGGTTAAAGAAATTCCTCCTCATCTTCATTCTAAAAGGGCGCTCTTCTAGTCTTCGACTCTCCCACCATAGCAAACATCCTCTCCACATTCACTCTGTCAAGGCCTTTCACCATTCAACAGGTTTCAATGAGGTCACCCCTCATTCTTTTGAATTCTAGTGAATACAGGCCCAGAGCCATCAAATGCTTTTCATTAGACAAGCCCTTCAATCCTAGTATCATTTTCATGAACCTCCTTTGAACCCTCTCCAGTTTCAGCACATCCTTTCTAAGGGGCCCAAAACTGCTCACAATACTCCAAGTGAGGCCTCACCAGTGCTTTAAAAAGTCTTAACATTACATCCTTGCTTTTATATTCTAATCCTCTCAAAGTGAATGCTAACATTGCATTTACCTTCCTCACCACAGACTCAACCTGCTAATTAACAAGAACTCCCAAGTCTCTCTGCTCCTCAGATTTTTCATTTCTTCTGCAAAGTGCACTTCACAACACTGTATTCCATCTGCCATTTTTTGCCCATTCTCATAATCTGTCTAAATCCTTCTGTAGCCTCTCTACTTCCACAAAACTACCTGCCCCTTCACTGATCATCATATCATCTGCAAACTTTGCAACAAAGCCATCAATTCCATCATCCAAATCATTAACTTATAAGAAAAGGATCAGTCCAACAGAGACCCCTGTGAACAACACTAGACACCAGCAGCCAGCCAGAAAAAGCTCCCTTTCTTCCCACTCTTTGCCTTCTGTCAAATCAGTGACTGCTAGAATCTTTCCTGTAATACCACGTGTTCATAGGTTGTTAAACAGCCTCATGTGTGGCACTTTGTCAAAGGCCTTCTGAAAATCCAAGTACACAACATCAGCCAATTCTCCTTTGTCTATCCTGCTTGGAATCTCTTCAAAGAATTCCAAACAGATTTCTCTCCAGGAAACCATGCTGACTATGGCCTATTTTATCACGTGTCTCCAAGAAGCCTGAGGCATCATCCTTAATAATCGACTCCCAACGTCTTCCCAACCACTAACTGGCCTATAGTGTCCTTTCTTGTGCCTCTCTACATTCTTGAAGAGTGGAGTGACATTTGCTATTTTCCAGTCCTCCAGAACCATTCCAGAATCTAGTGATTCTTGATAGATCATTGGGCTCTCTTCTGGGGAAGGTGGGACCTGTACAGATTGGATGGGTTGCACCTGAACTTGAGGGGGAGCAATATCCTTGCAGGTAGGTTTGCTAGCATGGTTCGGGAGGATTTAAACTAATTTTCAAGGGGGCTGGGACCCGGAGCGATAGAGCAGTGAAAGAAGTGCATGGAGTAAAGCCAGATCTAACATATAGAGAGGCTTTGAGGAAAGAGAAGCAGAATAAACGGTGTAAAGGTAGTAAGGTAGAAGGGCTGAAATGTGTGTACCTCAATGCAAGAAGCATCAGGAACAAAGGAAATGAACTGAGAGCTTGGATACATACATGGAATTATGATGTAGTGGCCATCACAGAGGCTTGGCTGGCACCAGGACAGGAATGGATTCTCAATATTCCTGGATTTCAGTGCTTTAAAAGGGATAGAGAGCGGGGAAAAGGGGAGGAGGGGTGGCATTACTGGTCGGGGATACTATTACGGCTACAGAAAGGGTGGGTAATGTACCAGGATCCTCTTTTGAGTCAGTATGGGTGGAAATCAGGAACAGGAAGGGAGCAGTTACTTTATTGGGGGTATTCTATAAAATACATTAGAACGGATAAGTCCCGGGGCCTGATGGAATATTTCCCCAGGCTGCTCCATGAGGCGAGGGAAGAGATTGCTGAGCCTCTAGCTAGGATCTTTATGTCCGGAATGGTACCGGAGGATTGGAGGGAGGCGAATGTTGTCCCCTTGTTCAAAAAAGGTAGTAGGGATAGTTCGGGTAATTACAGACCGGTGAGCCTTACGTCTGTGGTGGGAAAGATGTTGGAAAAGATTCTTAGAGATAGGATCTATGGGCATTTAGAGAATCATGGTCTGATCAGGGACAGTCAGCATGGCTTTGTGAAGGGCAGATCGTGTCTAACAAGCCTGATAGAGTTCTTTGAGGAGGTGACCAGGCATATAGATGAGGGTAGTGCAGTGGATGTGATCTACATGGATTTTAGTAAGGCATTTGACAAGGTTCCACACGGTAGGCTTATTCAGAAAGTCAGAAGGCATGGGATCCAGGGAAGTTTGGCCAGGTGGATTCAGAACTTGCTTGCCTGCAGAAGGCAGAGGGTGGTGGTGGAGGGAGTACATTCAGATTGGAGGATTGTGACTAGTGGTGTCCCACAGGGATCTGTTCTGTGACCTCTACTTTTCGTGATTTTTATTAACGACCTGGATGTGGGGGTAAAAGGGTGGGTTGGCAAGTTTGCAGACGACACAAAGGTAGGTGGTGTTGTAGATAGTGTAGAGGATTGTCGAAGATTAATTGGGCTGAGGAGTGGCAGATGGAGTTCAACCCAGAGAAGTGTGAGGTGGTACACTTTGGAAGGACAAACTCCAAGGCAGAGTACAAAGTAAATGGCAGGATACTTGGTAGTGTGGAGGAGCAGAGGGATCTGGGGGTACATGTCCACAGATCTCTGAAAGTTGCCTCACAGGTAGATAGGGTAGTTAAGAAAGCTTATGGGGTGTTAGCTTTCATAAGTCGAGGGATAGAGTTTAAGAGTCGCGATGTAATGATGCAGCTCTATAAAACTGGTTAGGCCACACTTGGAGTATTGTGTCCAGTTCTGGTTGCCTGACTATAGGAAGGATGTGGAAGCATTGGAAAGGGTACAGAGGAGATTTACCAGGATGCTGCCTGATTTGGAGAGTATGCATTATGATCAGAGATTAAGGGAGCTAGGGCTTTACTCTTTGGAGAGAAGGAGGATGAGAGGAGACATGATAGAGGTGTACAAGATACTAAGAGGAATAGATAGAGTGGATAGCCAACGCCTCTTCCCCAGGGCACCACTGTTCAATACAGGAGGACATGGCTTTAAGGTAAGGGGTGGGAAGTTCAAGGAGGATATTAGAGGAAGGTTTTTTACTCAGAGAGTAGTTCGTGCGTGGAATGCACTGCCTGAGTCAGTGGTGGAGGCAGATACACTAGTGAAGTTTAAGAGACTACTAGACAGGTATATGGAGGAATTTAAGGTGGTGGCTTATATGGGAGGCAGGGTTTGAGGGTCGGCACAACATTGTGGGTCAGAGGGTCTGTAATGTGCTGTACTATTCTATGTTCTATGTAGATCATTACTAATGCCTCCACGATTTCTTCAGCCACCTCTTTCAAAACTCTTGGGTGTACACCATCTGGTCCGGGTGACTTATCTAAATTCAGCCTTTCAGTTTCCGAAGAACCTTCTCCCTAGTTATGGTAACTTAACACACTTCATGCCCCCTGACACCTGGAACTTTCACCATACTGCTAGTGTTTTCCACAGTGAAGACTGATACAATATACTTGCTGCGTTCACCAGCAACTTTGATGTATGTTGTTTACAATATACTTATTCAGTTCATCCACCATTTCCTTGTCCCACATTACTACCTCTCCAGCATTGTTTTCCAGCAGTCTGATATTCACTCTCACCTCTCTTTGCACTTTATGTTTCTGAAGAAATTTTTGATATCCTCTTTAATATTATTGGCTAGCTTACTTTTGTAATCCATCTTTACCTTTGTAATGACGTTCTAGTTGCCTTCTGTTGGTTTTTAAAAGTTACCCTATCCTCTAACATCCCACTATGTTTTGCTTTATTATATGCCTTCTCTTTAGCTTCTATGTTGGCTTTGACTTCTCTTGTTAGCCATGGTTGTGTCATCTTTCCTTTAGAATACTTTTTCCTCTTTGGGATGTACAAGAGTATATATCCTGTGCCTTCCAAATTGCTTCCAGAAATTCCAGCCATTGCTGCTCAGTTGTCATCCCTGCCAGTGTTCTTTTCCAATCAATTCTGGCCAACTCCTCTCTCATGCCTCTGTAATTCCCTTTACTCCACTATAATACTGATACGTCTGTCTTTAGCTTCTCCTTCCCATATTTCAGGGTGAATTCAAATGAAATCAAATGGCTCTGTTTACTATCAGAGAATGTATACAATAGACAACCTGAAATACTTGTCTTCACAGACACCCACGAGAAACAGAAGAACTCTAAAAGAACGAACAACAGAAAAACATTAGAACCCCAAAGCTCCCTCTCCCACTCCCCTGCGCAAGCAACAGCAAAGCATCAACCTCCCCCTCCCCACCACCCATTTCAGCAAAAGGGTCAGTACCCACTACCCACCACCCACCAAGCAACAGCAAAGCACCCAAAGAGAGGCCATGATCTGCAGTTGACAGAAACTATTGTTTATCCAACAGTTTAACATGCACCAGGCTCTCTCTCTCTCACACTAACAATTTACAGAGAGATATCACCCATTTTCACAGCGAAAGGGAGACTGTTAGTTGCTGTTATGATATTACACTCTGCACTTCGCTCTTCCATACATCCGCCACAGTGAAATCTGATGTTCCATCTCCCGCGACACCTCAGCGGGCAGCACCGGCCTGAAATCGGTCGTCCACAGGGCCGCACAGGACCACACCCTAGAGACGCCATCTTCCAAGCCGTGCCTGGAGAATGCTGGGAAACAGTTGGCAGATGAGCTCCGGGAACATGAACTCGTGCACCATAAAAAAAAACAAAGTCTGAGTGCCACTTACAGATCAGGACCTCGATAGAACCCCAAACACATTGAAAAGGGGTTAAAAAATCAACATTAAACAGAGGAATGAAGCAGTTTTTCGCAGATGAGCTCAAAGAGGCACCATCTTAACATAGAACATAGAATAGTACAGCACAGTACAGGCCCTTTGGCCCACAGTGTTGTGCCAACCCTCAAACACTGCCTCCCATATAAGCCCCCACCTTAAATTTCTCCATGTACCTGTCTAGTAGTCTCTTAAACTTCACTAGTGTATCTGCCTCCACCACTGACTCAGGCAGTGCATTCCATGCACCAACCACTCTCTGAGTAAAAAACCTTCCTCTAATATCCCCCTTGAACTTCCCACCCCTTACCTTAAAGCCATGTCCTCTTGTATTGAGCAGTGGTGCCCTGGGGAAGAGGCACTGGCTATCCACTCTATCTATTCCTCTTATTATCTTGTACACCTCTATCATGTCTCCTCTCATCCTCCTTCTCTCCAAAGAGTAAAGCCCTAGCTCCCTTAATCTCTGATCATAATGCATACTCTCTAAACCAGGCAGCATCCTGGTAAATCTCATCTGTACCCTTTCCAATGCTTCCACATCCTTCCTATAGTGAGGTGACCAGAAATGGACACAATACTCCAAGTGTGGCCTAACCAGCGTTTTATAGAGCTGCATCATTACATCGCCACTCTTAAACTCTATCCCACGACTTATGAAAGCTAACACCCCATAAACTTTCTTAACTACCCTATCCACCTGTGAGGCAACTTTCAGGGATCTGTGGACATGTACCCCCAGATCCCTCTGCTCCTCCACACGACCAAGTATCCTGCCATTTACTTTGCCTTGGAGTTTGTCCTTCCAAAGTGTACCACCTCACACTTCTCCGGGTTGAACTCCATCTGCCACTTCTCAGCCCACTTCTGCATCCTATCAATGTCTCCCTGCAATCTTTGACAATCCTCTACACTATCTACAACACCACCAACCTTTGTGTCATCTGCAAACTTGCCAACCCACCCTTCTACCCCCACATCCAGGTTGTTAATAAAAATCACGAGAAGTAGAGGTCCCAGAACAGATCCTTGTGAGACACCACTAGTCACAATCCTCCAATCTGAATGTACTCCCTCCACCACCACCCTCTGCCTTCTGCAGGCAAGCAAATTCTGAATCCACCTGGCCAAACTTCCCTGGATCCCATGCCTTCTGACCTTCTGAATAAGCCTACCGTGTGGAACCTTGTCAAATGTCTTACTAAAATCCATACAGATCACATCCACTGCACTAGCCTCATCTATATGCCTGGTCACCTCCTCAAAGAACTCTATCAGGCTGTTAGACATGATCTGCCCTTCACAAAGCCATGCTGACTGTCCCTGATCAGACCATGATTCTCTAAGTGCCCAGAGATCCTATCTCTAAGAATCTTTTCCAACAGCTTTCCCACCACAGATGTAAGGCTCACTGGTCTATAATTACCCGGACTATCCCTGCTACCTTTTTTGAACACGGGGACAACATTCACCTCCCTCCAATCCTCCAGTACCATTCCCGTGGACAACGAGGACACAAAGATCCTAGCCAGAGGCTCAGCAATCTCTTCCCTCGCCTCATGGAGCAGCCTGGGGAATATTCCATCTGGCCCCGGGACTGATCCATCCTAATGAATTTTAACAACTCCAACACCTCCTCTCCCTTAATATCAACATGCTCCAGAACATCAACCTCACTCATATTGTCCTCACCATCATCAAGTTCCCTCTCATTGGTGAATACCAAAGAGAAGTATTCATTGAGGATCTCACTCACTTCCACAGCCTCCAGGCACATCTTCCCACCCTTATCTCTAATCGGTCCTACCTTCACTCCTGTCATCCTTTTTTCTTCACATAATTGAAGAATGCCTTGGGGTTTTCCTTTACCCTACTCGCCAAGGCCTTCTCATGCCCCCTTCTTGCTCTTCTCAGCCCCTTCTTAAGCTCCTTTCTTGCTTTCCTATATTCCTCAATAGACCCATCTGATTCCTGCTTCCTAAACCACCTGACTAGATTTTCCACCTCACTTGTCACCCA
The DNA here is from genome assembly GCF_963921235.1 of Mobula hypostoma. NCBI lineage: Eukaryota > Metazoa > Chordata > Chondrichthyes > Myliobatiformes > Myliobatidae > Mobula > Mobula hypostoma. Next base: position 174,074,774 of record NC_086098.1, read on the forward strand.
TGGTTCCTTCACCCCACCATTCTTTATCTTCCTCACTGGGACAAATTTATCCCTAACATCCTGCAAGAGATCTCTAAACATCAACCACATGTCCATAGTACATTTCCCTGCAAAAACATTATCCCAATTCACACCCACAAGTTCTAGCCTTATAGCCTCATAATTTGCCCTTCCCCAATTAAAAATTTTCCTGACCTCTCTGATTCTATCCTTTTCCATGATAATGCTAAAGGCCAGGGAGTGGTGGTCACTGTCCCCCAGATGCTCACCCACTGAGAGATCTGTGACCTGACCCAGTTCATTACCTAGTACTAGATCTAGTATGGCATTCCCCCTAGTCGGCCTGTCCACATACTGTGACCGGAATCCATCCTGGACACACTTAACAAACTCTGCCCCTTCTAAACCCTTGGAACTAATCAGGTGCCAATCAATATTAGGGAAGTTAAAGTCACCCATGATAACAACCCTGTTATTTTTGCACCTTTCCAAAATCCACCTCCCAATCTGCTCCTCTGTATCTCTGCTGCTACCAGGGGGCCTATGGAGTACCCCCAGTAGAGTAACTGCTCCCTTCCTGTTCCTGACTTCCACCCATACTGACCCAAAAGAGGATCCTGCTACATTACCCACCCTTTCTGTAGCTGTAATTGTATTCCTGACCAGTAACGCTACCCCTCCTCCCCTTTTTCCGCCCTCTCTATCCCTTTTAAAGCACTGAAATCCAGGGATATTGAGAATCCATTCCTGCCCTGGTGCCAGCCAACTCTCTGTAATGGCCACTACATCATAATTCCATGTATGTATCCAAGCTCTCAGTTCATCACCTTTGTTCCTGATGCTTCTTGCATTGAGGTACACACGTTTCAGCCCTTCTACCTTGCTGTCTTTACACCATTTATTCTGCTTCTCTTTCCTCAAAGCCTCTCTATATGTTAGATCTGGCTTTATTCCACCCAGCTGAATTCGATCATATTATGATCACTTGCCCCTAAGGGCTTTCTACCTTAAGCTCTCCAATCAATTCTGGTTCATTGCACAATACCCAATCCAGAATAGCTGATCCCCTAGTGGACTCAACCATGAGCTGCTCTAAAAACTCATCTTGTAGGTACTCTGGAAATTCACCTTCCTGGAAACCAGCACCAAACTGATTTTCCCAATCTCTACCTGCATATTGAAATACCCCATGACTATTATAACATTGCCCGTTTGGCATGCATTTTCTATGTCCCATTGTAATTTGTAGGCCACATCCTTACTACTGTTTGTGGGCCTGTATACAACTCCCATCAGGGTCTTTTTACTTTTGCAGTTCCTTAGCTCTGTCCACAATGGTTCAACACCTTCTGACCCCATGTCACCTCTTTCTAATGATTTGATTTCATTCTTTACCAACAGAGCAACGCTGCCCTCCCTGCCTTCCTGCCTGTCCTTTCAGTACAATGTGTATCCTTGAACGTTAAGCTCCCAGCTATAATCTTCATTCAGCCATGATTTAGTGATGCCTGCCAATCTGCAACTGTGCTGTAAGTTCATTCCATATACTGCGTGCTTTAAATATAACACCTTCAGTCCTGTATTCACACGTTTTGATTTTGTCTGCCTTTTACATTGTAACTCTTTCTTGTTGACTACAACTTTGCCCTATCAACAACCTCTCCTCACTACACATTGCCTCTGTTTGTAAACTAGCTACCTCAACTTCAGCACTATCTGCCTTTCCTACGATACTTCTTGCATTGAAATATATGCAGTCAGGACACTAGTCGCACAATGATCCACCTTTTGATTCCTAACTTTGTCTGAGGTCTTACTAACATTTGCCTCCACGAACTCTCCACTAACTGTTCTGGCACTCTGGTTCCCATCCCCCTGCAATTCTAGTTTAAACCCCACCGTGCAGCATTAACAAACCTTCCCACCAGGATATTAGTCCCCCTCCAGTTCAGGTGCAAACCATCCTCCTGTATGCCCCACATTCCCTGGAAGAGAGCCCAATGACACCCTTTGAAATTCAACCCTTTTGCCCTAAAGCTTGTCCAAAAATCCTATCCACACCAACTCCTTAGCCACGTATCAAACTGTATAATCTTCCTAGTTCTAGCCTCACTGGCACATGGCATGGGTAGCAATCCTGAGATCACAACCCTGGAGGTCCTGCCCTTCAACTCCCTGTGAAGAATCTCTTCACTTGTCCTACCCATGTCATTGCAACTTACATGGACCACGACTTCTGGTTGTTCGCCCTCCCACTCAAGAATGCTGAGGACTCGATCTGAGAGATATCCGGACCCTGGCACCCAGCAGGTAACGTATCGTCCGGGAATCTCATTCTTGCTCACAGAACCTCCTATCCATTCCCCTAACTAATGAATCCCCTATCACCACAGCATGCCACTTCACCCCACTTCCCTTCTGATTCACAGAGGCAGATTTGGTGCCAGAGACCCAAACGCTGTGACTTTCCTCTGTGACGTTGTCTGCCAGACAGTATCCAAAGTGATATACCTGTTGTTGAGGGGATGGCCACATGGGTACTCTGCAATGGCACCTTAACCCCCTTCCCCCTCCTGAGTGTGCAGTACTCCAGGTGTGTCCTCACTAATACCTTGTACAAACTTTTAAAAACAGTTCTATTTTAAACCCTTTTGTAATAAGCTCCAAAATATTGTTTACCTTATTATCTACTTGTTTTACCTGTCTGATCAGTCACCTGTATTTATAGAATATTTTTTATCCAAGTGAACATTTAAATGTACTCAATGCATTGAGTTTTGTGTTGTCAAAATTTGACTCTGGCCACAGAACAAGCTTTAGGGCAAAAGGATTGGATTTCAAGGAGCGTCTTCACATTAGGTTCAGGGAGGGCATCCCAGAGCCTAAGGCTGTGACAGTCTGTTTGTGTTACAAGTGATTGAAAACAGTTCTTGCATGGGCAGGATGAGCAGGAACCATACCCAGATCTTTGCTGGTTTACAAACAGCCGGCTTATGTACAACCCATACATGCAGCCGAGCATTTGGGAGACCAATCAGATAGATTTGGGGCTGCTGTGGAGGTACAGGCATCTTCTACTGTCTGGGGACTCGGTATCTTAGGCACGAATCTGACTCGTGAACTATTTGGGTTATGAAGGGTTCATAGGAGAGGAATCATCAGGGACTGCTGTCACCCAGGTCATGCTCTCTTCTCACTGCTGCCATCAGGAAGAAGGTACAGGAGCCTCAGGACTCACACCACCAGGTTCAGGAATAATTATTTACCTGAGAACCATTAGGCTCCTGATCCAATGGGAATAATTTCACTCAATTTTACTTGACCCATCATTGAAATGTTCCCACAACGTGTGGACTCATTTTCAACAACGTTTCATTTCATGTTCTCAATATTTATTATTTATTTATTTATTATTATTACTTCTTTCTTTTTGTTATCTTTTCACACTGGTTGAATGCCCAAGTTGGGCGGTCTTTCATTGATTCTATTATGGATTTACTGAGTATGCCCGCAAGAAAATGAATCTCAGGGTTGTATATGGTGACATAAATGTACTTTGATAATAAAGTTACTTTGAACTTTGAACCCGGCTGTAACCTGAGAGAATGATCAAGCTGATGGATGAATCAGAAAATAAGTATTTGAAAGTCACTGAGTTGTCAGATCAGAAGCCTTTGTAAGTGGGGTGTGTGAACTGAATGGGATGTTTTTGAACAAACTCAACAAAATAAAGGTCAGCCGGAACTACAGTCAATAAGTGTAAGGGTGAAGGCTTGGGTAGTGGAGAGGCCGGGGAAGGGAAGGAGCTGCATTTTGTCATTGAGATAGAAATACGCAGTCTCAGTGATGGTCCTGTTACATGAAGGAGATGTTTCCAGTTGTGGGGGAGTCTAGAGCCAGAAGACACACCCTCAGAATACAAGTACATCTCTTTTGAACAGAGATGAGTAGGAATTTCTTTATCCAGAGGATGGTGAATCAGTGGAATTCATTGCCACCGATGGCTGTGGAGGCCAAATCATTGGGTATATTTAAAGTGGAGGTTGATACGTTCTTGATTAGTCAGGGTGTCAAAGGTTATGGGACGAGGCAGGACAACAGGGTACAGAGAGATAATAATTCAGCCATGATGGAATGGCTGAAGAGACTTACTTGATGGGCTGAATGGCCTGCTTCCATTCCTATGTCACATAGTCTTAGCGCAGGGGATCAGGATTTACGGGAATAGGAGAGGAAGCCTTCTCCTTTTCGATTGCTATGATTTGCTGCAGCATCCAAGAACTGAGGAACAGAACTTTGCATCAACTAAAGGCTGGAACGAGCAAATCTTATGCCTTGGGCCTTGATGCAAACCCTTCTCCTTCTGCTCGTGAACTATCTGAAGCTAAGCCAGATCAAAGGATATAGGAGCAGAATTAGATCATTTAGCCCATCGGTTCTGCTCCAACATTCAATTATGGCTGATATATTTTAATCCCAAGCTCCCTCCGTCTCCCCGTTACCTTCTTATCCCCCTTACCCATCAAGAACCAATCAATCTTTGCCTTAAAACACCCATTGGCTTTGCCTCCGTGGCCTGCTGGGGTAACGAATTCCACAGATTCAGACTTTGACTGAAGCAATTCCCCCTCATCATCTCTGCCTAAACTAGGGGTTTCCCAACCTTTTTATGCTATGGACCCCTACAGTTAACTGAAGGGTCTCTGGGCCCCAGGTAAGAAATCTCTGTTCTAATGGGACCGCTCTCTATTTTGAGGTTGTGCCATCAGATCCTAGACTCTCTCTCCAATGGAAACATCCTTGCCACATCCACTCCCTCCAGGCCTTTCGGTATCTGGTTGTTCCCCACCCCCCATCCTTCTGAGTACAGGCCCACAGCCATCAAACCTTCCTCATATATTAAGCCTCAGATTGTATTTGAGCTTCCAACAGCCATTGAGAGAATTAAGAAAAAACATAATTTCAAAGAATAACTGGGGCACAGTTATGCATTGCAGCCACTTCATACAAAGGAGGTAATTACTACTGGGTTGATTAACGACTTAAGGAGTAGACACGAGCAGCTTCCCTCAGCAAGACTGACAATCCTTGGAGCCAAATGATGTCATAAGGTTGTGCAACCAAAGATCTCAATGGTGGAGCTGGTGGAAGACGATGACACAACAGCACCGAAGGTGAAGGAAGGCTGCAGCAGTGAAGGGTCCCCAGTTCTGAAAACTCACCTTGATCGGGCAAGGACTGTGTCGTGGCTATTGTGTTCGATAATGAGAGAGAGTGCAGACACCACACCAGTCAGCCACCACGCAAGCTATTCAACTGAACTTTATTGATAACGCTGCTTGTACAATACCATAGAACACTACAGCACAGAAAACAGGCCATTCGGTCCTTCTAGTCTGTGTTGAAACTTCATTCCGCTAGCCCCATTGACCTGCACCCAGTCCATAACCCTCCAGACCTCTCCCGTCCATGTATCTATCCAATTTATTCTTAAAACTTAAGAGTGAGCCTGCATTTACCACATCAGATGGCAGCTCGTTCCACACTCCCACCTAGTGTTCCCCCTAAACCTTTCCCCTTTCACCCTAAAGCCATGTCGTCTCATATTTATCTCTCCAAATCTAAGTGAAAAGAGCCTACTCGCATTTACTCTGTCTATACCCCTCATAATTCTGTAAACCTCTATCAAATCCCCCCTCGTTCTTCTATGCTCCAAAGAATGAAGTCCTAATCTGTTCAATCTTTCCCTGTAATTCAACTCCTGAAGACCCGGCAACATCCTAGTAAATCTTCTCTGCACTCTTTCAATCTTACTGATTTCCTTCCTATAGTTAGGTGACCAGAACTGCACACAATACTCCAAATATGGCCTCACCAATGTCTTGTACAACCTCACCATAACATCCCAACTCCTATACTCAATACTTTGATTTATGAATGCCAGGATGCCAAAAACCTTCTTTACAACCCTGTCTACTTGTGACACTACTTTCAGGGAATTATGTATCTGAACTCCCAGATCGCTTTGTTCCTCCGTACTCCTCAGTGCCCTACCATTTACTGTGTATGTCCTACCTTGAATTGTCCTTCCAAACTGCAATACCTCACACTCGTCTGCATTAAATTCCATCTGCCATTTTCTGGCCCATTTTTCCAGCTGGTCCAGATCCCTCTGCAAGCTTTGAAAGCCTTCCTCGCTGTCCACAACGCCTCCAATCTTACTGTCAGCAGCAAACTTGCTGATCCAATTTACCACTATCATCTAGACCATTGATATAGACAACAAACAACAATGGTCCCAGCACAGATCCCTGAGGCACACCACTAGTCACAGGCTTCCAGTCTGATAAGCAATCATCCACTACCACCCTCTGTCTTCTCCCACACAGCCAATTTCAAATCCAGTTTACAACCTCTCCATGGATACCTAGTGTCTGAACCTTCTGAGCTAACCTCCCATGTGGGACCTTGTCAAAGGCCTTACTAAAGTCCATGTAGACAAACATCTACAGCCTTTCCTTCATCTACTTTCTTGGTAACCTGCTCGAAAAACTCTACAGGATTCGTTAAACACGATTTACCACACACTAAGCCATGCTGACTATCCTTAATCAACCCTTGGCTGTCCAAATACTTGTATATCTGATCTCTCAGAACGTCTTCCAATAATTTACCTACTACTGATGTCAGGCTCACCGGCCTGTAATTACCTGGTTTACTTTTGGAGCCTTTTTTAAACAACGGAACAACATGAGCTACCCTCCAATCCTCTGGCACCGCACTCATGGCTAAGGACATTTTAAATATTTCTGCCAGGGCCCCTGCAATTTCTACACTAGTCTCTCTCAAGGTCCGAGGAAATATCATGTCAGGCCCGGGGGATTTTTCTACCTTTATTCACTGTAAGGCAGCAAGCACCTCCTCCTCTTTAATCTCTGTATGTTCCATGACACTACTGCTTATTTCCCTTCCTTCCATATACACTCTGCCAGTTTCCTGAGTAAATACTGATGCAAAAAAACTGTTTAAGATCTCCCCCATCTTGTGAGGCTCCACACATAGACGACCACTCTGATCTTCTAGAGGACCAATTTTGTCCCTTACTATCCTTTTACTCTTAATATACTTGTAGAAACCCTTCGGGTTTACCTTCACATTATCTGCCAAAGCAACCTCATGTTTTCTTTTTGCCTTCCCGATTTCCTTCTTTTGTACTTTCTTACATTTTCTATACTCTTCAAATACCTCATTTGTTCTTTGTTGCCTATACCTGCTATACACCTCTCTCTTTTTCTTAACCAGATCACCAATATCCTTTGAAAACCAGGGTTCCCTATGCCTGTTAACTTTGCGTTTAGTCCTGGCAGGAACATGCAAACTCTGCAGTCTCAAAATTTCGCCTTTGAAGGCCTTCCACTTACTGAACACAGCCTTGCCAGAAAACAACTTATCCCAACCCACTCTTCCTAGATCCTTTCTCACTTCCGCAAAATTGGCCCTTCTCCAATTTAGAACCTCAACTCGAGGACCAGACCTATCCTTATCCATAATTAATTTGAAACTAATGACATTATGGTCACTGGACCCAAAATGTTCGCCTACACATACTTCTGTAACCTGACCTGTCTGGTTCCTGAATAGGAGATGAAGTATTGCATCGTCTCTTGTAAGTACCTCTATATATTGATTTAGAAAGCTTTCCTGAACACATTTGACAAACTCCAAGCCATCTAGCACTTTCACAGTGTGGGAGTCCCAGTCAATATGTGGAAAGTTAAAATCTCCTACTATTACAACTTTCTGTTTCTTACATCAGTCTGCTATCTCTCTACAGACTTGCTCCTCCAATTCTCTCTGACTATTGGGCGGTCTATAATACAATCCTATTAGTGTGGTCACCCCTTTCCTGTTCCTCAGCTCCACCCATATGGCCTCTGTAGACAAGCCCTCCGGGCTGTCCTGTCTACACACAGCTGTGATATTCTCTCTGACTAGTAATGCCACTCCTCCCCCTTTCATCCCTCCCCCTCTGTCACGTCTGAAACAACGGAACCCCGGAATATTAAGTTGCCAGTCCTGCCCCTCTTGCAACCAAGTCTCACTAATAGCAATAATGTCATAATCCCACGTGTCAATCCACACCCTAAACTCATCTGCCTTACCTACAATACTCCTTGCATTGAAATAGATGCACCTGAGAACATTTCTATCACGTACAAACCTTTGATTACTATCTATACATGCAGTCCTTGCATGACCTTTATCCTCCTCCACCTCACTATCTGCTCTAACACTCTGGCTCCCCTCCCCCTGCAAATCTAGTTTAAACCCCCCAGAGCAGCACTAGCAAACCTTCTTGCAAGGATGTTAGTCCCCCTCCAGTTCAGGTGCAAACAGTCCCGTCGGAACAGGTCCCACCTTCGCTGGAACAAAGCCCAATTGTCCAGAAACATGAAGCCCTCCCTCCTGCACCATCTCCTTAGCCACGTATTTAGCTGCATTATCTTCCTATTTCTATCCTCACTAGCACGTGGCATGGGTAGCAATCCTGAGATTGCAACCCTGGAGGTCCTGTCCTTCAACTTTGCACCTAACTCCCTAAACTCTCTTTGCAGGACCTCCTCCTCCTTCCTATCCAGGTCATTGGTCCCTATGTGGACCACGATATCTGGCTGCTCACCCTCCCTCCTGAGAATACCGAGAACTCGATCCGAGATATCGTGGACCCTGGCACCAGGGAGGCAACAGACCATCCGGATTCTCGATCTCTCCCACAGAACCTCTTATCTGTCCCCCCTAACTATCGAATCCCCATCACTACTGCTCTCCTCTTTTCCCTTTTTCCTTTCCGAGCTGAGGGTCCAGTCTTGGTGCCAGAGACACGACCATTACAACTTGTCCCTGGTAGGTCGTCCCCACCAACAGTATCCAAAGCGGTATACTTATTGTTGATGGGAACAGCTACAGGGGTGGTCTGCTCATTCTGTCTACTCCCCTTCCCTCTCCTGACAGTCACCCAGCTACCTGCCTCCTGACTTTTAGGGGTGACTATCTCCCTGTAACTCCTGTCTATTTCTGCCTCTGCCTCACGAATGATCCGAAGTTCATCCAGCTCCAGCTCCAGTTCCCTAACTCGGTTTGTCAGCCAGTTAACCGGGTTGCCACCCACTTCAACTCTGCTTCCCATTACCATTCAGAAATGTTCATACATGGCCTCCTCTACTGCCATGATGAGGCTAAACTCAGGTTGGAGGAGCAACACCTCATATACTGTCTAGGTAGTCTCCAGCCCCTTGGTATGAACATAGAATTCTCCAACTTCCGGTAACTCCCTCCCCCTCCCTTCCTCTATCCCTATGTCACTCTGCCCCCTCCCCCAGCTGCCTATCACCTCCCTCATGGTTCCGCCTCCTTCTACTATCCATTGTGTTTTTTCCTATTCCTTCTTCACCTTTCCTGCCTATCCCCTCCCTGCTTCCCCTCCCCCACCCCTTTATCTTTCCCCTTACTGGCTTTTCACCTGGAACCTACCGGCCTTCTCCTTCCCACCCTCCCCCCACCTTCTTTATAGGGCCTCTGCCCCTTCCCTCTACAGTCCTGACAAAGAGTTCCGGCCCAAAACGTTGACTGATTGTTTCCACAGATGCTGCCCAACCTGCCGAATTCTTCCAGCGTGTTGTGAGTGTTCCTTTGATTCCAGCATCTGCAGAGTATTTTGTGTTTTTGGTTTGTCAGGAGCTGAAGCTGGATGCACCCTTTACAGGTGTAGTCATCAGGGACGATTGTGCTGTCCCTGACTTCCCACATACTGCATACGGGGCACTCGACTGCTCTAACTGCTGCCTCCATTACCTACTCCTGAATTAATTAAATTAATTATAGGAACTTACCTGGCCTTACCTCACTGGGAGCAGGCTTGTCCTCAGCCTCTGCTCGCCGAAGCCTCTTGAGCCAAAGCCTCAAAGCTCCACTCCTACCCTGAGCCACTCGCACACTGGCTGCTCCTCTTCAGTTACCCCTCCCTTTATTTGTCCCTGCCAGTTATCTCAAATTCTCACTCCCTCTAATCAACTAATCAACACTCTGTTTAACCCTTCAGTTGCCCTCCACGCTCCTTTTAAAGCACACTCACCTCAGCTCCTCAGCTGCTTCCCTGCACTCAGTGCTCTCCTGAGCCCCTCGCTCCAACTCCTGCTGCGACAGTCCTGCAATCCCATACATCCAATATCTCTCGCTCTCTCGATGGTGTATGAGTCTGTTGGTCTTTTGAGTCAGTGGGGGGAGGGGGCTCAGACAAACAAAGAGGCAGACTGTAACATCGAAACAGCGAGCTGTCGGCCTCCCTCTCACTGTTGCAGGAGCGATATCTCTCTCTCCCTCATTAGTAGGGAGCCTGTCTGAGGTGTTGAAGTGTTGGGATGAGCAGTAGTTTTTGATGGATTCTAGATCATGGTCTCAGGGGGCGTTGCTATTGATGGAGGGGGTTAGTGCTTTTGAAGGAGCTAGTGGGGGGCAGGGGGAGGGGAAGGTTTGATGATTTGTTACTGCTTGTGCATGGGAGAGGGGGATCTTTAGGATTCTAACATTTTCTGTCATTCATTCTTTGTTTTCTTCCTTCTGTTTCGTGGATGTCTGTGAAGAGTAAGAATTTCAGGCTGTATACTGTATACATTCTCTGATATTAAATGGAACCATTGACCCATACTAGTGCCTCCCATGCGGGAGTGGCTAACTGAGTCCCATAGGATTAACCCATTAACTACCACAACATCAGCCTCCTCGCATTAAACATAGCTGTGTGCAGGCATTCTCCATTCAGGGAATAACCCCGTAGGAGAACATCGTTGTCGTGCCTATCCCTCGAGGTTGAATATGATGGTTTTCGTTCTGAAGAAGTGGCCCACAGAGCGAAGACGCCTGTGTGTGTATTTGTTTAACGTGTACTTGATGTTGCACTCCAAGAAGCACACGATACTTCACAAATCAACCAACTGATTCCAATGGCATGGAAACTATGACATTTGGAGCTGATGGATTTGTTGCAGCCTTCAACCACCTTCACAGCTGTTGAGTTCAAAGTAACTTTGTCCGCCTGTTCCACCGTTGAGGTCTTGGTTGGATTGTTCTTTGTCAGGGACATCACCCTCGACCTTACCACCATGGGTGACCCTACCAGGAGCATAGCTCCAGACGGCATTGCTCTCGGGATCACAGGACCACACAAGCTTCTCCACCACGACAAGGTGACAATGCACGGAGAAGAGGAGAACATCAACTCAACTCACACTACCTACTGCTGAGCAGGATGCACTTTTCAGACTGACAGCAGAAGCTGGAGTCTCTGCTAAAGGTCTGCAGCCTTTGTCTTCACTCACAAACATACCAAGAGCACAGCAGTCAGTTGACTTCTAAAACACCCACATGGACACAAGGGGAAATGCCACTGTCCCCTAAACTCACTGGCACCATTGTTTTAAGTAATTCCCCAGAACTCTGTTGACTGATCATTGCCATTAGAAATCATTTGTGTAACTTGGTAAACACAAATAGGTTCTGCAGATGTTGGAAATCCAGAGTAACACACACAAAATGTTGGAGGAACTCAGCGAGTCAGGCAGCACCTACGGAGAGGAATAAACATTCGGCGTTTCACGCCAAGTCCCTTCATCAGGACTGGAAAGGAAGGGGGAAGAAGTCGGAATAAAAAGGTGGGGAGAGGGGAAGGAGAGCATGCTGGCAGGTAATAGGTGAGACAAGGTGAGGGGAATGTAGGTGGGTGACGGAGGGAGGATGAAGTGAGAAGCTGGGAGGGAGTAGATAGGAAAGGTAAAGGGCTGAAGAGGAAGGAATCTGATAGGAGAGGAGAGTTGACCATGGGAGAAAGGGAAGGAGGAGGAGTATCGAAGGGAGGTGATACTAACTGGAATGAGGAATGGAAAAAGGAAGAAAGAGGGAAGGAGAGATGTTACATACTTCATGGATATCTTGTGATTGTCTTATGAGGATGATGTAATGGTCTTGCGGAGGTCACATAGTATAATTTTCCCGCCGATGGGAGGTCATATGATGACCTGTTCTCACCAGGTATATAAGTGTAGACCCCTGGTGATGCAGTTAGTTTTCCAGTTAGAACGTCAGCCTGATACTCCGCTCCGCTGCGTATTTGCCTTACGATACAGTTTTGATTTAAACGTTCTATTGTAAGGTACAAAAGTGTTGGGCCGACAGTTTAACCAATCGCTGCCAGGTTTGTTGATGTATCTTTTCAGTAATATTGGAGAGTGAAGACAGGAACCTGAAGGAGTCGTTCAGCAGTTTTGGATAGGATCGACCATTATTGAATTCGTTCAAGAAAGAGTGATCTGCATGAGATAGCCTCTGCTAAAAGCAGCAGAAAAGGTTGTGCAGTATCTAGTATCCAGAGGGAAAGGTCAGTGCCTTTAAACCGATTCATTTCCGTCGTCGTGAATCCTGCGGACAAGGCAGGTTCTGGCTGGAATTGGCAGTGATGTCGTGTCTTTGAGGAATTCTTTACTTCAGGAAAGTCTCTCCTAATTGACTGCATAAATCTCTTGGACTTTCGAATTTACCATTCTAAGAACTGTGGTTGAATTTACCACTTTAAGAACTGCTTTCACATTTATCACTTTAAGAACTAGTACTGAGTGGCGGTTTGTTAAATGGCTGCATAGCAGTTTACTTCCAGTTAAGATTTTTGTTTGTTTATTTTTTTTATATTGAGCAGAGTTTAATAGGTGTTTTATTGTTTTTATAAAACCTGACTCAATTCTATATGCATTGTTGCTGGTCACGTGACATAATTTGGGGGCACGTCGGGATTGTTCCGATTTTGAGCTTAAGTGCGTGTTTAAGTATCGACCTCATTTGGAAAAGGGAAATGCTCAATTCTTTTGTTTGATTGGTGTGTGGTGGTATTCGGCAGCAATGTATATTGACGAGATTATCGCTTTGCTGGAACCGGAGTTTTTAGTGACGGCGAGAAAAACAGTTGTATCGGAGATTGCTAGGAGGTTGGATAATAAAGGAATTATGAAGGTTACAACAAAGCCCGTAATTCAGAGAAAAATCGCGGAGTATTATATAAGTTTGGGAAGGTTTGAGGATGAGGTGTTAGGGAGGTTTCCAATGAGTACACTGGAAATGCAGTTACATCTTGAACAGATAAAGTTTGAATGATTTAAAGTGGAAATGGCTGAAAGAGAAGCAAATAAAAAGAGGGAATTTGAGCTAGAGATGGAAAAATTAAGTATGGAAAATCAGTCTATTGCTAATCATGAGGTTATTTTGGCTCCTTCATTTAGTGAAGCAAAAGTGGACAAATATTTCCAGCATTTCGAAACTGTTGCTCTGAGCTTAGAGTGGCCGAAAGAGAGATGGCCAGTGATGTTACAAAGTGTAATTAAAGACAAGGCACAAGAAGTTTATACTGCTTTAAATGCTGAGCAAGCACTGGATTATGATAATATGTCAAACAACATATATTGAAGGCATATGCTCTGGTTCCAGAAGTGTATAGAGAAAGATTCAGAAATTTGAAGAAACCTGTGGGAAAAACTTACATGGAATTTGCTTACGAGAAATCTGTGTGCTTTGCGAGATGGGTTTCCTCTAAAAATGTGAATGAGGAGTATAATAAATTAAAAGAGTTGATTTTACTGGAGGAATTTAAAAGGAGCATTCCTGTTGAAGTGAGGACATAGTTAACTGAAAGGGACGCTGCTACATTGCAGGAGACTGCTAAATTAGCTGATGAGTATGCTTTAATTCATAAGAATAAATTTTCTCCAGGTAGGACTTTTAAAAGGAAAAATAGCACAGGGAGTCAAGGTAAACCAGAAATTAAATCTGAAGTTAGTGAGAAAGGTAAGGATGAATGGAGACACATGAAGGAAAGACATTTTGGTCTTATTTGTAATTATTGTAAGAAACCTGGACATGTAATAGGTAACTGTTTCCGATTGAAAAAGAAAGAGAAGGAAGTGGTCCTAGATGCTTGTGTGCAGCATATTGAAACAACCGTAAATCCACAGAGTTTGATAAACACCAATGAAGTTTTGTCAGAATCTGACCAAGTTAAGAGGGAATATGAACATTTTATAACCGAAGGATTTGTATCCTTGAAAGAAGGATCCAATCCTATACCAATAAGAGTACTTAGAGATACTGGAGCTTCTCAATCACTAATGTTAGACAGTGTTCTAAAGTTTAGCGTTGAGTCTGATATTGGTGAGGTAAACTATATAAGCGGAATTGGGAGTGCCCTTATGCCAGTACATTTACATAGAGTAAATTTAAGGTCAGGGTTAGTTACAGGGCCTGTTAAAGTAGGATTACAACCCAGATTACCTGTGAATGATGTTTCTCTATTGTAAGGGAATGACTTAGCAGGTGGACTAGTTTTTCCTGATGTACATTTGACAATAAAGCCTAATTCTGAGGAACTACAAAGAGAGTCTAACACAGATTCTTCCTATGTTGTAACCCGAGCTATGGCTAAAAAGACTGATGTACAGGATGAGTTTGTTACCCATGACTGTTCAACTCAGGATGTAAATTTTGAGGATGTGTCAGAAATTTTCTTACCTTCATTATTTGATCAGGATTTTAGTAGTAAGTCTGATCAGGAAGATTTGCCTTTATCTCGGAAGGAGATGATAGCAGAGCAGGGTAGAGATCCTGAGATAGTTAAATTAAAGGAACAAGCTCTTCCAGATAGTGAAATTGAGAAAGTGCCAGTAGGATATTATTTTGAAAAGGGAGTATTAATGAGAAAATGGAGATCACCTACAATTCCAGCAAGTGAGGAATGGGAAGTTAATCACCAGGTAGTTGTTCCTAAAGTTTTTCAAAATGAGATTTTAACTATGGCTCATAGTATGCCTTTGGGTGGTCATCTAGGTGTAAAGAAAACTATGAACAAGGTTTTTAAACATTTTTACCGGCCTAGTTTAAGAATAGATGTGGCGACATTTTGTAGAACGTGTCATACATGTCAAATTGAGGGTAAACCTAATCAAGTTACTCCAGTGGCCCCACTGCAACCAATTCCAGCATTTGGTGAGCCACTTTCCAAAATTATTGTAGACTGTGTAGGCACATTGCCAAAAACTAAAACTGGACATCAATATTTGTTGATCATTATGTGCACAGTGTCTAGGTTTCCGGAGGCAATACCTCATAGGAATATAACAGCCAAAACTGTTACAAAGGCTCTTAAAAAATTCTTTGCAACACACATCAAAGTTGCGGTTGCCTAAGGAAATACAATCGGATCAAGGTAGTAATTTTATGTCTGGATTGTCTCAGCAGGTAGTTTATAATCTGGGAGCAAAACAGATTACCTCATCTGCTTATTATCCAGAATCACAAGGAGCCTTGGAGAGATTCCATTCTACCCTCAAAAATATGATTAAGACATATTGTGTGGAAAATGAAAAGGACTGGGATGAAGGCGTACATTTACTTCTTTTTGCAGTAAGGGAGGCAGTTCAGGAATCATTAGGTTTTAGTCCTTTTGAATTTGAGTTTGGGCATAGAGTTTGAGGACCTTTGGCCTTGTTGAAAGAACAGTGGGTTAATAAAAAGGTACACACTAATTTGCTGGATTATGTTTTGAAATTCAAAGAAAGATTACATAAAGCTTGTAGCTTGGCCAAGGAAAATTTAAAACTGGCTCAGGAGAAGATGAAAACTTGGTATAATAAGGAAGCTAGAATGAGGTCATTTAAGCCTGGAGATAAGGTGTTGGTTCTTTACCCGGTGCAAAAGAACCCATTACAAGCTAAATTTCATGGTACTTATGAGATTAAATCTAAAGTAAATGATGTGGATTACATGATAAAGACCCCAGATCGAAGAAAGCCAACGCAGCTGTGTCATATAAATATGATAAAACCGTATTATGAGAGAGAGGCTTCTACTATGACTGTTGTGGTCAATAATGAGTCTGATCTTTATAAAAATTTAATGGATGATTCATCTGAAACTCATTTAAAATACAATATTATTTCAGCCAGGTTACCAAATTCAACAATTCTGGAAAATATTGATGAGAAATTAGCTCATTTACAGCCAGAGCAGAGGGAGCAGATGAAACAGTTAATTTTTAAATATGAGGATTTATTTCCAGATGTTCCTAGAAGAACTACCGTAGCTTCACATTATGTTGGAGATGCAAAACCCATAAAACAATATCCCTATCAGATGAACAGGGAAAGATGTGAACTTGCTGAACATGAAATTAAGTATACGTTAGAGAATAATATTATTAGACCTTCTAATTTGAATTGGAGTTGACTGTGTGTTATGGTGCCTAAGCCAGACAATAGTATTCGGTTTTGTACAGATTACAGGAAGGTGAATGCTGTGACAGAAACTGATGCATATCCAATCCCTAGGGTAAATGATTGTGTAGATAAAGTTGGACAAGCAAAGTTCCTTACAAAGATTGATTTGTTAAAAGGTTATTGGTGTGTTCCATTGACAGATAGAGGTAGAGAGATTTCTGCATTTGTAACCCCATCCGGGTTATATGACTATAACCCCTTTGTCTTTCAAATTACTGGTATTTCAACTGAAGCTACAAGCATTCTTCAAATCCTTCCCCATCTTTCATTCTTCAGTCCTGACGAAGGGTTCCGGCCCGAAACGTCGACTCATCGTTTCTAACTGATGCTGCCCGACCTGCTGAGTTCATCCAGTGTACTGAAAGTATTTATATGAATAGAATGTTTTCCCATTTGGGATGAAGAATGCACCAGGTACTTTCCAGAGGATGATTAATAGTGTGATTCATGGGTTAAAATATACAGATGGCTATGTTGATGATTTAGTTACAGGAAATAATACTTGGAAAGCACATATTACTGTGGTGGAGAAACTATTTGTGAGACTTTCAAAAGCTAACATAACTATTAACTTAGCTAAAAGTGAATTTGGTCATGCCACAGTAACCTACCTTGGTTATGTTGTAAGTCCGGGCTCAGTTAAAGAAAATGGTTAAGAAAATAAATCAAACTCCAATTTAGCAACAAAGTTTGATGTTACAGGAGTATAATATTTTGATAACTCATATTAAAGATAAGAATAATGTGATCACTGATTGTCTATCTAGATGTTAAATGTACAATGTAAATTTTTTTATGGAGTGGTATTTTAACATTTGTAACACTCCTACTGTATATTAGTTTGTAAGGTGCTGTATGATGATACTGTGTATATTGTGTATGTTGTAAATTTTATACATTAAATAAATGGTTAATTGTTAAAATTTTGCTCCTAACAAGACCAAAATATTTTTTTGGAGGGAGGTGTTACATACATCATGGATATCTTGTGATTGTCTTATGAGAATGATGTAATGGTCTTGCGGAGGTCTCATGATATAATTTTCCCGCCGATGGGAGGTCATGCGATGACCTGTTCTCACCAGGTATATAAGTGTAGACCCCTGGTGACGCAGTTAGTTTTCCAGTTAGAACGTCAGCCTGATACTCCGCTCCGCTGCGTATTTGCCTTATGACACAGTTTTGATTTAAACATTCTATTGTAAGGTACAAAAGTGTTGAGCCGACAGTTTAACCAATCGCTGCCAGGTTTGTTGATGTATCTTTTCAGTAATATTGGAGAGTGAAGACAGGAACCTGAAGGAGTCGTTCAGCAGTTTTGGATAGGATCGACCATTATTGAATTCGTTCAAGAAAGAGTGATCTGCATGAGATAGCCTCTGCTAAAAGCAGCAGAAAAGGCTGTGCAGTATCTAGTATACAGAAGAAAAAGGTCAGTGCCTTTAAACCGTTTTATTTCCGTTGTCGTGAATTCTGCGGACATGACAGGATCCGGCTGGAATTGGCAGTGACGTCGTGTCTTCGAGGAATTCTTTACTTCAGGAAAGTCTCTCCTAATTGACTGCATAAATCTCTTGGACTTTCGAATTTACCATTCTAAGAACTGTGTTTGAATTTACCACTTTAAGAACTGTTTTCGCATTTATCGCTTTAAGAACTAGTACTGAGTGGCGGTTTGTTAAATGGCTGCATAGCAGTTTACTTCCGGTTAAGATTTTTGTTTGTTTATTTTTTATATATTGAGCAGAGTTTAATAAATGTTGGATTGTTTTTATAAAACCTAACTCGATTCTATATTCATTGTTGCCAGTCACGTGACAGAGAAATTATCAAAAGTTAGAGCAATTGATATTCATGCCTTTAAACTGGTAAATTGGTTTATTATAGTCGTATGTACCGAGGTGTAGTGAAAATCTTTGTTTCGCATGCCATCTTTCCAGAGGCAAGACAGTATCACAGTGGTTAGCAAAACACTATTATAGCTTGGGGTTGTCCAGAGTTAGGAGTTCAGCTCTGGCACCATTTTGTAAGGAGTTTATTCGTTCACCTCATGAACACATGGGTTCCTCTGGGTGCTCTGGTTTCCTCCCACATTCCAAAGAAGTACCGGTTATTAGGTTAATTGGCCATTGTAAATTATCCTGTGATTAGGCTAGGGTTAAAACGGGGGATGGCAAGGCTCATTGGGCTGGAAATGCCTGCTCTGTGCTGTATCGCTCAATACAGAGGTCATGGGTTAAGGGTGAAAGGTGAAAATTTTAAGGGAAACATGAGGGGAATAAAATAAAATAAGGTAATTTCACCTCATCAGTGCATCAAGGTACAAAGGGGAAAAAATTTTTAGGTAATTCCCCAGAACTCTATTGACTGATCATTGCCGTTAGAAATCATCGTTGGACTGCCATTGTTGGTCCCATGGTCAGTCCACAGATGACCTTGGCTCAGGACCACTTGTAGCTTAGACCCATTGAGACTGGCAGACGTGTGGGGGGAAGAGGTGCACTGATACACTGGAGCTGCCAGTCCTCATCACTCCCTCCCCACTTACACCCTACGTTTTCCCTCATCTCCATGGCTACCCTTTTCTGCTAGGAGAAGTGTGGAAGGATCTTTAAGGAAAGACTGACTGACTTCCCAGCAGCCACTGCAGCCATGACTCAGCAACTGCCACAGATAACCCTGAAGATAAAGACTTTACTGCACGATTCAGCCCAATAGAGTCATAGGAAAGGACAGCACTGAAACAGGCCCTTCAACCTATCTAGTCTGTGCTAAACCATTTAAACAGCCTACTCCCATTGACCCGCAACAGGACCATAGTCCTCCATGCCCCTACCATCCATGTACCTATCCAAACTGTTTAAACATTTAAATCGAGCTCGCGTGCACCAATTGCACTGGCATCTCATTCCACACTCTTACAATGTGTCAAATCACCCTTCATTCTTCTACGTTCCAAGGAATAAAGTCCTAGCCTATTCAATCTTTCCGTATAACTCAGGTCCTCAAGTCTCAGCAACATTCTTGTAAACTTTCTCTGTATTCTTTCAACCTTATTTGCGTCCATCCTGTAAGTGAGTGACCAAAAACGATTTCTTAACTGGTATTTTTCTACCAATCATGTGACTTTGTGGTAAGTAATTAGTAAATTAGTTTATTATTGTTATCTGTACGGAAGTGCAAGTAAAATCTTGTTTTACACCATAGGACCATAAGACATAAGAGCAGAATTAGGCCATTCGGCCCATTGAGACTGCGCCGCCATTCCATCATGGCTGATCCTGGATCCCGTTCAAGCCCATACGCCTGTTTTCTCACCATATCCTTTGATGCCCTGACCAGTCAGGAAACTATCAACTTCTGCTTTAAATATACCCACAGACTTGGCCTCTGCAGCAGTCACAGATTCACTACCCTCTGGCTAAATAATTCCTCCTTATCTCTGTTCTAAAAGGCTGCCCCTCAAACTTGAGGCTGTGCTCTCTAGTTCTGGTGGGCATGCCAGAACCATTGCGTCTATTATAGTGTCTCTTTAGTTCTGGATAGCCCGGCCATAGGAGACATCCTCTCCACACCCACCCTATCTACTCCTTTTAACATTTGGTAGGTTTCAATGAGCCACGCCACTCAGCAACCCCCCTATTTAACCCTTCTTAGTTGCTTTCCGTTGGATTTTAAAAACTTCCCAGTCGTCCAATTTCACACTCACTTTTGCTACCTTATATGCCCTTTCTGTCATGGTCCAGTCCATGAAGTCCGCATTCTGGTTCACGGTCCGGTCCATGGACTCAGGACTCCAGGTCTTCCAGCTGTCCCTTGTTTGACTAAATCGAAGGCACCTGATTCCCATCTTTGGGCTTGCAATATAAGTAGCCTTGGGATTGAGTGTGGGCTGCTGGTTTGTCTTGTCAGTCCCCCTTGGAATAACCTGCTGATGAAACCATTTGTGATCTCTAGGCCTGGTTGGAGGACCACTGCTTCGTGGAGCCTTGTTGCCACTTGTTGGAGTGGTCTTTGTGGTATGGATTTGGCTGTCTCCTGGGCCAGCTGAGTGGCTGCCAGCCACTCCGAGCTAGGTATGGATCCAGCTGTTTCTGTAGCCAACTGAGGTTGCTGGCTGAACTGAGATTTGGAGCTACCCTGGAGCAGAGATGGAAATGTCTGTTGTTCTTTGGTGTTTGTCTCTTCTTGTCCTTGCCTCTATGGGGTAAGTCAGGCTGTCTTGCTGTTGCCCTGTGGGGTGGGAGGGGGTCATGTCTTGTCTTGTCCTCACCTCTGTGGGGTAAGTCAGGCTGTCTTGCAGTTGCCCTGCGAGGGGACATGTCATGTCTTGTCTCGTCCTTGCCTCTGTGGGATAAGTCAGCTGTCTTGCCATTGCCCTGCGGGGCGACATGTCTTGTCTTTGCCTCTGTTGAGTAAGTCTGGCTGTCCTGCTGTTACCCAATGGGTGGACCTGTCCCACCTTGGTGGGGAGAAGTTGAGTCCCGGCTTGTCTCAGGATAAGTCCTGGCTCATGTTAGTGTCGTGTTAAAGATGAGTCCTGGCTTGTCGAAGGTAAGTCCCGGCTCTGTCGATGTTTGGTTCCCGGTCTGTCTCTGAGCTCCAAGAACCCCAGCCTCGAGGATCCCGCAGCCAAGCTCAAGACCCAAGACCCCAGCCTCAAGCCATGTTATGTCCTTACCTGGTTCTGGGGTCCGAGCCTGAGGCAAGACCCAAGTCCTGGGTCCTTGTCCAGTCTTGGGATCGAGTCCAAGCCTTGTCTTGTCCCCAAGCTCAGGCCTCTAGACCCCAGCCACGTCCTGTCCTCAAGCCATGTCATGTCCTTATCTGGTTCTGGGGTCTGAGCCCGAGGCAAGACCCAGGTTCTAGGTCCTTGTCCAGTCTTGGGCTCGGAGTCCAAGCCTTGTCTCCTAGTCCATGGTTCCTAGTCTTGGTCCCGCTTTTCTTAGCCCAAGTCTGCGTTCACGTCCCTACTCTAGTCAAGTCCTGTTCCTTGTACTTCTGTGTCTGTGTCTTGCATTTGCGTCGGTTCCCAGCACCCTATGTGACAGAACGAATCAGCCAACCATGGACCCAGCGACACAGACACTGGAGATGAACTCTCGCCATCCAGGATTCCTTAGTGCTGAAACCTCCCACCCACCTGCCCAAGTTGTCCTTAGTCCTGAAAAGCCTCTTCAATTGCCCAGAGGCTCCTGTAGAAGGGGGGATACTGTCATGGTCTGGACTGTGAACTCCGCATTCCGGTTCACGGTCCGGTCCGTGGACTCAGGACTCCAGGTCTTCCAGCTGTCCCTTGTTTGACTAAATCACCTGATTCCCATCTTTGGGCTTGCAATATAAGTAGCCTTGGGATTGAGTGTGGGCTGCTGGATTGTCTTGTTAGTCCCCCTTGGAGCAACCTGCTGATGAAACCATTAGTGATCTCTAGGCCTGGTTGGAGGACCACTGCTTCATGGAGCCTTGTTGCCACTCGTTGGAGTGGTCTTTGTGGTATGGATTTGGCTGTTTCCCGGGCCAACTGAGTGGCTGCCAGCCACTCCGAGCTAGGTATGGATCCGGCTGTTTCTGTAGCCAACTGAGGTTGCTGGCCGTAACTGAGACTTGGAGCTACCCCGGAGCAGAGATGGAATTGTTTGTTGTTCTTTGGTGCTTGTCTCTTCTTGTCCTTGCCTCTGTGGGGTAAGTCAGGCTGTCTTGCCGTTGCCCTGCGGGGGGACATGTCTTGTCTTTGCCTCTGTTGGGTAAGTCTGGCCATCCTGCCGTTACCCAACAGGTGGACCTGTCCCACCTTGGTGTGGAGAAGTTGAGTCCCAGCTTGTCTTAGGATAAGTCCCCGCTCTATGTCTATGTTTTGTCCTGTCTCATGTTAGTGTCGTGTTAAAGATGGGTCCTGGCTTGTCGAAGGACAAGTCCTGGCTCTGTGTTGATGTTTGGTTCCCAGTCTGTCTCTGAGCTCTGAGAACCCCAGCCTCGAGGATCCCGCAGCCAAGCTCAAGACCCGAGACCCCAAGCCTCGAGGATCCCACAGCCAAGCTCAAGATCTGAGACTCCAAGCCTCAAGCCGTGTCATGTCCTTGCCTGGTTCTGGAGTCCGAGGCAAGATCCAGGTTCTGGGTCCTTGTCCAGTCTCGGGCTCGGAGTCCAAGCCTTGTCTTGTCCCCAAGCTCAGGCCTCTAGACCCCAGCCATGTCCTGTCCTGAAGCCATGTCATGTCCTTGCCTGGTTCTGGGATCCAAGCCCGAGGCAAGACCCAGGTTCTGGTCCTTGTCCAGTCTTGGGCTCGGAGTCCAAGCCTTGTCTCCTAGTCCATGGTTCCTAGTCCTGGTCCCGCTTTCCAAGTCTGCGTTCACGTTCCTACTCTAATCAAGTCCTGTTCCTTGTACTTCACTGTCTGTATCTTGCATTTGGGTCTGTTCCCAGCACCTCTTATGACACTTTCCTTGGCTTTTATGCAGTCCTTGCTGCGGTTGTCCAACCCTGCATTGAGAACCACTTCTTCTGTGGGACATGCATATCCTGCACACCTTCCTAACAAATAATTTCATCACAGCAGTGCATTGAGGTAGCACAAGGGAAAGCAATAGCAGAACATAGAATAAAGTGTTAGGTTACAGAGGAAGTGCAGAAAAATAAGACCATGACGTGGTAGATTTGAGGTCAGAAGTCCGATTAATATTGACATAGCTCACAGCCCCACTCAGGGCTACAAAAGAGAGTGAAATCTAATTTCTAGTCAATCTGTAAGACTTGCTCAAATACCTTTCATTGGTCTGTTGTTCTACCTCATCTGTCATCTGCCAGCTTGTGCTCTTCCCCCCTCTCCCCAGCTTTTTATAATTCGCCTCTGTTCTCCCCTTTTGTTTTCCCTCATTCTAGTGGTCCTCTCACTCCTTTTCCACACCTCCCCTGACCTCATGACCTCCCTCTGGTTCCCTGCCTTCTTCCCTTGATTTCGTGGTCCATTGTCCTCTCCTTCTTATTCATCCCTTTACCTCTTCCACTATCACCTTCCAGCTTCTCATATCAAACCCCACCCCTCACCGACTATCCCCCTCACTGAACTTGTACTCTTCCCCCCACTTCTTTCTGGCTTCTGCCCCCTTCCTTTTCAGTCCTGATTAAGTGTTTTACCTGAAATGTTGATGATGTAGATAGAGGGCTATGGGTAACCCTAGGTAATTTCTAAAATAAGTACATGTTTGGCACAGCATTGTAGGCCAAAGGGCCTGTATTGTGCTGTAGGCTTTCTATGTTTCTATGATCTATTCCCCTCCATAGATGCTGCCCAGCCTACTGGGTTTTGCGAGCATTTTGTGTATGTGCTGTTCTGTCCATCGTCCACCTTCTAGTGGGCAGTTTGGACTAAGAAATGTCATGCATCACAATTAAATTTCCTTGAAGTTTCTACTGTATGGAGAATAAAACAATCCCATCTTGAAGAACTGTTCCAGATATCCAAACCTCTTCACCGATTTAATAAAAAAAAACCCTCAATCCTTCTCCACCTTCCTTGTGTTAGGAAGTATTTTGGAGTTGTGTGAATGTAGCATAGAGCTAGTCTTCTGTTTTCATTGTAAACTGCAAGCAGTAAATAGAAGTTTTAAGGCACTGGCTTGGCCCACAGACTAAGATATATAACCATATAACCATATAACAATTACAGCAGGGAAACAGGCCATCTCAGCCCTTCTAGTCCATATAACAGTTACAGCATGGAAACAGGCCATCTCGGCCCTTCTAGTCTGTGCCAAACTCCTACTCTCACCTAGTCCCACTGACCTGCACTCAGTCCATAACCCTCCATTCCTTTCCTGTCCATATATCTATCCATATTTAACTTTAAACGACAACATCGAACCTGCCTCAACCACTTCTGCTGGAAGCTCGTTCCACACAGCCACCACTCTCTAAGTAAAGAAGTTCCCCCTCATGTTACCCCTAAACTTTTGCCCTTTAACTCTCAACTCGTGTCCTCTTGTTTGAATCTCCCCCACTCTCAATGGAAAAGCCTATCCACATCAACTCTATCAGTCCATGCCGAACTCTTATTCTCACCTAATCCCATCGACCTGCACTCAGCCCATAACCCTCCATTCCTTTCCTGTCCATAAATCTATCCAATTTAACTTTAAACGACAACATCGAACCTGCCTCAACCACTTCTGCTGGAAGCTCGTTCCACACAGCTACCACTCTGAGTAAGGTCGGGCAGCATCAGTAAGAAATGATGAGTCGATGTTTCGGACCGGAACCCTTCGTCAGGACCGAAAAATGAAAGATGGGGAAGGATTTGAAGAAAGCTTGTAGCTTCAGTTGAAAGACCAGTAATTTGAAAGACAAAGGGTGGGGGGAGGGGAAGCATTAATGTCATAGCCCTGAAAACAATGGGTAGTAGAAGGAGGAGGCGAAACCATTGAAGAACCATCTTCTTCTACTACCCATTGTTTTCAGGGCTATGATGTCAATGCTTCCCCTCCCCCGCCCCGTTGTCTTTCAAATTACTGGTCTTTCAACTGAAGCTACAAGCATTCTTCAAATCCTTCCCCATCTTTCATTCTTCAGTCCTGACGAAGGGTTCTGGCCCGAAATGTCGACTCATCATTTCTAACTGATGCTGCCCAACCTGCTGAGTTCATCCAGCGTAGTAAAAGTGTTGCTTTGATCACAGCATCTGCAGATTATTTTGTGTTTACTCTGAGTAAAGAACTTTCTCCTCATGTTACCCCTAAACTTTTGCCCTTTAACTCTCAACCCATGTCAAGATATGGTTTGCAAAATGATGATCATGAGACATTTGCATATGCATAATCAGCCTTTGGGGTTGTGTTAACTGGCCATTAATCATTCCTGGCAACTATGCATTTAAGGAATTTGTACCATTATAAATAACTTCTGAGAAGTTTGCAATTAGTTAGTTTGTCTCTGCGAAGGTATTTGAACATTTGTCTTCCACTGTAAATACACATCTCAAAGGAAACATTTTCAGTACTAAGTACTGAAGTAAACAATGCCATTGTGACTATTGAAACACAATGGAAGACACATTGTGACTAATCATGTGTTTTTTATTAGTTTTTAAATGGGTTTGTCATGTGTTTTCATGATATCAGTCTGGAAAAACATTTTTATCATTTCTTAATGCATGCATTACTAAATGACAATAAAAGGGGATTGTGTGTCCTCATAATCATAAACTGTATTAAGTCACCTACTGTTACCATTAAGGATATAAAAATGAAATGTACATTTGAATTTGTGAAACTCTACTGAGGGGATCTCCGGAAGACTGGCTGCTCGTCACGATGAATAATGACGTTGACATGACCAGCTTCAGTGTTTCTCAGGTGACTTCAGTCTCAGTCACGATAGCCTTATCGAATCATGTCCTCTGTCAGAATCAGGGTTAATATCACTGGCAATATCAGAGGGGAAGACAAAACAGCCTACAGGGATGAGGTCCAGCACCTGGCCGCGTGGTGTGCCGACAACAAACTGGCATTTAACACCCAGAAGACCAAGGAGATCATCGTGGACTTCAGACATGCTAGGAGCCACACTCATGTCCCCATCTACATCAATAGAGCTGCAGTGGAGCGTGTATCAAGCTTCAAATTCCTTGGTGTCCACATTTCTGAGGAGCTCACCTGGTCCCTGAACTCTTCCATCCTGATCAAAAAGGCACAACAGCACCTTTATTTCCTGTGGAGCATGAAGAAAGCTCACCTCTGTCCCAGGATACTGACGGACTTTTACCGCTGTACCACTGAGAGCATACTCACCAACTGCATCTCAGTGTGGTGTGGCAATTGTCCCATATCAGAAAAGCATTCCTGCACTCCAAAGCACTCCAGCGTGTGGTGAATACTACCCAGTGGATTATCGGCACCCAATTACCCACCATTGAGAACATCTGCCATAAATGCTGCCTGGGCAGAGCAAAAAGCATTATCAAGGATGCTTCCCACCCTAACCATGGACATCTTACTCTCCTCCCATCCGGTTGGCGCTACAGGAGCCTCCGCTCCCACACCAGCAGGCACAGGAAGAGCTTCTTCCCCGAGGCTGTGACCCTGCTGAACCTCACATCACAGCACTAAGCAGAATTGCACCCACATTGTACTGTCTCAGTGCTTTTATATTTGTGTGCTGTAGCAATTCTTATTCGCAGTTATTTTGTAAATGGAGAAGATGGCAACGCAACGGCAGTGCGTGCGTGGCCTCCCCAGTGATGAATATCTGTTATCTGTCAAGCAGGGGACCATGCACTCATGTCTGTCTCCATCAAATCAGAATTGATTTGATGGAGACAGACGTGAGTGCAAAGCGGAACATCTGGAAAACTTCTGAATGCCTGCTTTGCTACTGCTGCTACTGTGTGGTAACCGGAATCTCTGGAGCTGAAGGCCTTGAAATCCTCGGCTTTGCGTGTTTCAGAGGCCGGGAGAGGTTGAAGGCACTCGGCAGAGGATGGCACTCGGGAGGCTGTATCGGAGAGGCTGCTCGGAAGCTTGGAGTTTTTGGACGGATGGACTCAGAGTCGGCTGTGGTCGGCTGCTTCCAAGGTATCAGCAAGTTGACGGTGCCTGGAGGTTTATGGCAGGGTATTTCTCCCTTTTGCTGCCGCTATCGGGAACTCGGGAGTTGATTGACTCGGGACGTTGAGACTTTTTTTTACTGTACCCATGGTCTGTTCTTCATCAAATTATGGTATTGCTTTGCACTGCTGTAACTATATGGTATAATTATGTGGTTTTGTCTGTGTTAGTCTTTGGTCTGACTTGTTTTCTGTGATATCACGCCGGAGAAACATTGTATCATTTCTTAATGCATATATGCATTTCTAAATGACAATAAAAGAGGACTGAGTGTTCTCATAATCTAAAAATAACACTATTCTTTGCATTTCTGGTTAGATGCTAACTGCATTTCATTGGCTTTGTATCTGTACACGGCACAATGACAATTAATTTGAATCTAATCTAATCTAATCTAATATGCCATGTCATTTGTTATGTGCAGCAGTACATTACAATACACAATAATAAAAACTGTAAAAACACAACAAGTATATATGCATATACATGAACTGGCTGCACTGTGCAAGATTCTGCAAAAGAGTGGCCTGACACTGATTGATTCACTTCATTTCGTGCGAGGTAAAATTAACAAGATAAAGCAGTATCTGGGAGACAATGTTTCGTGGAGTGACAAAGTTAAAGTTTTGCTAAGCCAGCAACGTGAAGAAAACATCACAGTAGTCAAAGTTCACTGTTGACTTTTATAAATAGTTCTTGTGTTCATTTAGAAGAAAGGTTTCCTGAAGGTGAGGTACAAGAATGGTCAGCTTTTGATCTCTCCGCATTGCAGATTGTTCTTCACATTTGGTGATGAACAAATTAATGCCTTGTGTCTAAAATATCATGATTTTCTAGCTGAAAATACTGTAATAGTTAGACAGTTTAATGATTTCAATTTTTCCATGCAAGAAAAAATTAAATCCAAACTGATTTCAAACTTTGCTCAAATGGTGGCATTTGTACTTCAAAATGAACAGTTTTGTGACTTTGCACAGTTGATGGACATTGGGGGAACCTTTCTTGCATCTAGCTTAGACTGTGAGCGAGGTTTTAGCCTAATGAATGAACTCAAAAACAAGTTGAGAAACCGTTTAGGTGAATGTCATTTGGATACGTTAATGAGAATCGAAAGATATCAATTGGATGGAAGTTCTGTTAGTCTAGATAGAGTTTACAAAGAATGGGTAAATGCCAAAGACAGGAGAGAGAAAAAAAAACTGAGTAACTTAAATATGTATGTTATTTTGTTGTTATTCTGTGCAGTTTTATGTCAAATATTTTGTAAACCTACATAAACTGTGCCATGTGTGCATTTAGTGCGTACATACTTTTGTCAAAGGAAAAATATTTGCACAACATAAGATCTTTGTGCACACTGACTACTAAAAATTAGAGGGAACATTGCTCACAAATATAACTGCAGGTGGCTTTCATCATGCTCTGAGAAGCACCATTCAATTAGCTAGTTAGATATCAAGAGTTCCATTGAAACATGATGTTGATTCTCCCGTAATTTACTTTCCTAACAACATGGACTGTGGAACTTCAGGAAGTTGGCTCACATTATACATAGTCAGATTCATTTATTTATCACATGGACATTGAAAAATACAGTGAAAGACGTTGTTTTGTGTTAACAACCAACATAAACTAGAAATGCCCTGGGGGCAGCCAGCAGGCGCCAACACAGCATGTCCACAGTATTCAGCAGAACAACACAAGCAACAGCAGCAGAACAAGAGCAAAACAAGAGCAAAACAAGCCCCTTTCCGCTCTCAAAACCACCCACATGCTCACACGCACAGACAGGCCTCCAACACCAGGCCAGGCTGCCTCCAGAGTCCTTGGCCCCCAGGTTTCCCAACCTGCAGCCCACGGGCCCCTTGCATGATGGTATTGGTCCATGGCATAAAGAAGAATGGGATCCCCTGTTGGCCACGAACTCTCAGACTCACAGATTTTGGGATCAGACTGCAGACATTGGTCCTCTGATTTCCGGACAAGATGACCCAGGGGCTTCAAGTGTCAGGCCTCGACTTCCAGATTCGGCAGCTTTTGTCTTTGGCTTGTGGGCCTGAACTTCCGGACATGCGGACTCGCTGACTCAGAACAGTAATAATACCTGTTCCACCAACAACCTCACACTAAATGCCGAGGAACTCAGCAGGCCAGGCAGCATCTGCAGAAAAGTGCACAGTCGATGTTGTGAGCCAAGACCCTTCAGCAGGTCTGGAGAACAAAAGATGATGACGATGAGTTAAAAGGCAGGGGGAGGGGAGAGGGAAACACAAGGTGAGAGGTGAAACCTGGAGGAGGAAGAGGAAGTAAAGAGCTGGGAAGTTGATTGGTGAAAGGGATACAGGGCTGGGAGGGGGAATCTAATAGGAGAGGACAGAAGGCCATGGAAGAAAGAAAACATGGGTGGCCGCTGGGAGATTGATCTTTTTCTGGCGGATGGAGCATAGGTGCCTGGCAAAGCGCTCTGCCAATCTACATCGGGTCTCACCGATATACAGGAGGCCACACCAAGAGCATCGGACACAGTGTATGACCCCAACAGACTCACGGGTGGAGTGTCGCCTCACCTGGAAGGGACTGTTTGGGGTCCCCTAATTGTAGTGAGGGAGAAAGTGTAGGGGCAAGTGTAGCACTTGTTCCACTTGCAAGGATAAGTGCCAAGAGGGAGATCAGTGGGGAGGGACAAATGAACAAGGGAGTTTCATAGGGAGCAATCCCTGCCGAAAGTGGAAAGCGGAGGGGAAGGGAAAGATCTGCTTGGTGGTGGGATCCCGTTGGAGATGGCGGAAGTTGCAGAGCATTATGTCCTGGACACAGAGGCTGGTGAGGTGGTAGGTAAGGATAAGAGGAACCCTATCCCTGGTAGGATGGTGGGTGGATGGGGTGAGAGCAGCCATGTGTGAAATAGAAGAGATGTGGTTGAGGGCAACATTGATGACAGAGGAAGGGAAGCCCCTTTCTTTGAAGAAGGAGGACTTCTCCTTTGTTCTGGAACGAAAAGCCTCATCCAGAGCAGATGTGGTGGAGATAGAGGAATTGAGAGAAGGGGGATGGTGTTTTTACAAGTTACAGAGTGGGAAGAGGTATAGTCCAGGTAGCTGTGAGAGTCCATCAGTTTATAATAGTCGTCAGTAGATAAGCTGTCTCCAGAGACAGAGAGATCAGGAAAGGGAAGGGAGGTGTCGGAAATGGACCAGGTAAGTTTGAGGGCAGGTGGAAGTTGGAGGCAAAGTTGATGAAGACGACAAGTTCTGCATGGGTGCAGGAAGCAGCACCAACACAGTCATCAATGTAGCATAGGAAAAGTGGGGGACAGTCACCAGTGTAGGCTTGGATCATAGACTGTACCATGTAGCCAACAAACAGGCAGGCATAGCTGGGACCCAAGCAAGTGTCCATGGCTACACCTTTTATTTGAAGGAAGTGGCAAGAGCTAAAGGAGAACTTATTAAGGGTGAGGACAAGTTCCGCTAGATGGAGGAGAGTGGTGGTGGAGGGGTTCTGGTTTGGTCTGTTGTCCAGAAAGAAGCAGAGAGCTTTGGGGCCTTTTTGATGGTTCACCAAGTATCCTCCAACAGGACCACAACCTTGTCATAGTTTGGAGGCTTGTGTGCCTCAATGACCCAGAGAGCTATGCTGGGTGGAGTCAGGGATTTATCCTTTGTCTCTTGGTAGGGTCACCCATGCCAAACAGGTCAAAGGGTAGAGGCCAGACTAAGAGAGTCTACCGGTCCTCCAGGTTCGAGAGTTCAGCTCAGGACTAACATCCTTGACTGGTCAAACAAAATTGATATGGAAGCAGCAATGACGAATCCTTCTGCATCTGAGTGCGACAGTATTCCTGAGTCTCCACCCGGGACTTGCATGACTGACAGTACTGAAAACCGAGAGGAAGCTACTGCCATGTTGAAGGAAGCCATGAACATCACCAAAGATGAAGGACCTTCATTGCTGCTCCAGAC
Organism: Mobula hypostoma; assembly: GCF_963921235.1. Lineage (NCBI taxonomy): Eukaryota > Metazoa > Chordata > Chondrichthyes > Myliobatiformes > Myliobatidae > Mobula > Mobula hypostoma. Next base: position 174,105,701 of record NC_086098.1, read on the forward strand.
GCCAGCGGTGTAACAGGCAGTAAGTTAAGTTCACCAGGTGTATCCAAGTCCAGAGAATGAGAATATGGGGAGAAATGAAAAATTTGCCTGCAGCATCATTACAGACACACAGGATCGGGCAATGCACAGTACATAAATTGTACAAGAGAGTGAAAAACATTAGACAATAAGATATAGGATCAGAATTAGGCTGTTCAGCCTATTGACTTTGCTACACCATTTCATCATAGCTGATTTATTATCTCTCCAACCCCATTCTCCTGCCTTCTCCCCGTAACCTTTGACACCCTGATTAAACAAGAACCTATCAACCTCAGCCTTAAATATACCCAATGACTTGCCCTGCACAGCCATCTATGGCAAAGAAGTCGACAGATTCTCCATGCTCTGGATAAAGAAATTCCTCCTACTCTCTGTTCTAAATGGATGTGACTCAGTTTTGAGGATGTGTCCCCAATTCTGGATTCCCCCACTATAGGAAACATCCTCTTGACAGCCACTAGGCATTTTAATGTTCAATAGGTTTCACTGAGATCCCCCCTCATTCTTCTAAACTCCAGCGAGTACAGGCCCAGATCTTCAGATGCTCCTCACAGATTAGCCCTTTCATTCCTGGGATCATTTTCATGAACTTCCTCTGGACACTTCCTAGTGCCAGCACTTATTTTCTTAGATAAGGCACCAAAAACTGCTCACAATACTCCAAGAGTGATCTGACCTATGTCTTACAAAGCCTCAGTATTACATCCTTATATTCTGGTCCTTTCAAACTGAATGCTAATATTGCATTTACCTTCCTTACCACTGCCTCAACCTGCAAGTTAACCTTTAGGGAATCCTGTACCAGGACCCTCAAATCACCTTGCACCTCTGCAAAGGGACTTGGTGAAGAGCGAAGAAAAAAGACACTTGAGCAATAAAATCACAGAGACAAGACCATGCTAGTGCAAGAGGTGGTCTACAGTGCTTTGTTACCGAGGAAGGGTTAGGGTTATGCAGGTTGGTTCAAGAACCTGATGTAGCTGTTTCTGAACCTGGTAGTGTGGGATTTCAGGCTTCTGTACCTCTTGCACGATGGTGGGAATCTATGAGGACAGACACAGTCTTCTTGGGGAACATGAGGAATAAAGTACATTTGTGAAATATAAAAATTTGCTGATACCCCTTCACCACTCTGAGAAAGTTCTTTGGAGTTGCGGGCATAGTTTTTCAATGTGAAGTCTTGGCCTGCTCTCCCTCGTGGACTAAACAGATCCCAGGGTCTGAGAGAGATATTTCCCCTAGGTGTCCCCTATTTATCCACCAACATGAGTTATCAAGCCAGGTAGGTTTTCCAGCTAATTATTTGATCGCAGATTTTGAAGACTGGAGCTCGAGGCCTAGTGTTCAGGTCCTGTCAGACATCCCACCTGCAAAAACTCATTTCAGGGTGGTAGCACCACACCCCCACCCCCGGTCGACCTCCAAGGGTGTTTGTAATACTTTGTTTAGTGATTTTGTCTAATCTGTAAACCAAGTTGGGTATATGCAGAAAATGTGACATTAAAATATGTACTTATATCATATTATCATGAAGTCGTTTTTTTATTCTATTACGACTTTAAGCAAGTCTACAGGGAGTTTGGCCTCAACATGTAGGACATCAATAGAGTAGCTCCTTAGCAGCCAGCGAGCCAGTTTAAATAACATTAGCTATGCTAATGAATGAATGACACCTGTTAAACTCACCTCAGCATGTCTTTTACAGTCATTTAACCCACCATGGGCAATAGAAAAGTCACTATTGCAAACAGTGCAGTGAGCAACACTATCATTATTTTTGAGGTCAACTGTAAAGCAGAGAAAACTGATAGGTCCACTTAGCACAAAGAGAGACCAATCAGGATGCTCCCTCTCACTCTTCCTCTTCCTCTTCCTCTCCCTCTCAAAAAAATCGATTTCCGTGATATTGTATATAATTTGCGGGCGTCAGGGAGCCGCTATCAATATGCAGGAGACTCCCGGAATTTCCAGGAGAGGTGGGATGTCTGTCAGAGAGTCTGAAATTTGGACGCCCTGGTGATCAATCAGAAGGCCCTGTGGTTGAAGCCGGGGATTGAAGCCCAAGGTTCAAATCAGAAGACTAGTAGTTGAGGCCATTGGCCAGAACCCCAAATCTGAACATTTCTGCGAGTCCAATAAGATAGTCGAAGGCCCAATGTCTGAATGCCAGAGTCCACTGGAACCCAAAAAAAATGACTTGTCTTGGAGTTACAGGACAGTGTATGTGCGTGAGTGGGAGAGAAGAATGGCTCTTGTTTTGCTGTTACTGTTTTGTTCTGTGTTGTTCTGCTGGACACTGTGATCATTCTGTGTTGTTCTGCTGGAAGTTGTGAACATTCTGTCTTGTTCTGCTGGACGTTGTGAACATTCTGTGTTGTTCTGCTGGACGTTGTGATCATTCTGTGTTGTTCTGCTGGACACTGTGAACATTCTGTGTTGTTCTGCTGGACGTTGTGAACATTCTGTGTTGTTCTGCTGGACACTGTGATCATTCTGTGTTGTTCTGCTGGACGTTGTGAACATTCTGTGTTGTTCTGCTGGACGTTGTGAACATTCTGTCTTGTTCTGCTGGACACTGTGAACATTCAGTGTGGTTCTGCTGGACGTTGTGAACATTCTGTCTTGTTCTGCTGGACATTGTGAACATTCTGTGTTGTTCTGCTGGACGTTGTGAACATTCTGTCTTCTTCTGCTGGACATTGTGAACATTCTGTGTTCTGCTGTACCCTGTGAACATTCTGTCTTGTTCTGCTGGACGTTGTGAACATTCTGTCTTGTTCTGCTGGACACTGTGAACATTCTGTGTTGTTCTGCTGGACACTGTGAACATTCTGTGTTGTCCTGCTGGACACTGTGAACATTCTGTGTTGTTCTGCTGGACCCTGTGAACATTCTGTCTTGTTCTGCTGGACGTTGTGAACATTCTGTGTTGTCCTGCTGGACGTTGTGAACATTCTCTCTTGTTCTGCTGGACACTGTGAACATTCTGTCTTGTTCTGCTGGACGTTGTGAACATTCTGTGTTGTTCTGCTGGACTGTGAACATTCTGTGTTGTCCTGCTGGACGTTGTGAACATTCTCTCTTGTTCTGCTGGACACTGTGAACATTCTGTCTTGTTCTGCTGGACGTTGTGAACATTCTGTGTTGTTCTGCTGGACACTGTGAACATTCTGTGTTGTCCTGCTGGACGTTGTGAACATTCTGTGTTGTTCTGCTGGACGTTGTGAACATTCTGTGTTGTTCTGCTGGACACTGTGAACATTCTGTGTTGTCCTGCTGGATGTTGTGAACATTCTGTGTTGTTCTGCTGGACGTTGTGAACATTCTGTGTTGTCCTGCTGGACGTTGTCAACATTCTGTCTGGTTCTGCTGGACACTGTGAACATTCTGTGTTGTTCTGCTGGACACTGTGAACATTCTTTGTTTTTCTACTGGACGTTGTGAACATGCTGTCTTGTTCTGCTGGACACTGTGATCATTCTGTGTTGTCCTGTTGGACGTTGTGAACATTCTGTGTTGTTCTGCTGGACGTTGTGAACATTCTGTGTTGTTCTGCTGGACGTTGTGAACATTCTGTGTTGTTCTGCTGGACATTGTGAATATTCTGTGTTGTTCTGCTGGACACTATGAACATTCTGACTTGTTCTGCTGGACGTTGTGAACATTCTGTGTTGTCCTGCTGGACGTTGTGAACATTCTGTGTTGTCCTGCTGGACGTTGTGAACATTCTGTGTTGTTCTGCTGGACATTGTGAACATTCTGTCTTGTCCTGCTGGACATTGTGAACATTCTGTGTTGTTCTGCTTGACGTTGTGAACATTCTGTCTTGTCCTGCTGGACGCTCTGATCATTCTGTGTTGTCCTGCTGGACACTGAACATTCTGTATTGTTCTGCTGGACAATGTGAACATTCTGTGTTGTCCTGTTGGACGTTGTGAACATTCTGTGTTGTTCTGCTGGACACTGTGAACATTCTGTGTTGTTCTGCTGGACACTGTGAATATTCTGTGTTGTCCTGTTGGACGTTGTGAACATTCTGTGTTGTCCTGTTGGACGTTGTGAACATTCTGTGTTGTTCTGCTAGACATTGTGATCATTCTGTGTTGTTCTGCTGGACGTTGTGAATATTCTGTGTTCTGCTGGACGTTGTGAACATTCTGTGTTGTTCTGCTGGACGTTGTGAACATTCGGTGTTGTTCTGCTGAACACTGTGAACATTCTGTGTTGTTCTGCTGGACGTTGTGAACATTCTGTCTTGTTCTGCTGGACGTTGTGAACATTCTGTGTTGTCCTGCTGGACGTTGTGAACATTCTGTGTTGTTCTGCTGGACGTTGTGAACATTCTGTGTTGTCCTGCTGGACGCTCTGATCATTCTGTCTTGTTCTGCTGGATGTTGTGAACATTCTGTGTTGTTCTGCTGGATGTTGTGAACATTCTGTGTTGTCCTGTTGGACGTTGTGATCATTCTGTCTTGTTCTGCTGAATGTTGTGAACATTCTGTGTTGTTCTGCTGGACCCTGTGAACATTCTGTCTTGTTCTGCTGGACGTTGTGAACATTCTGTGTTGTCCTGCTGGATGTTGTGAACATTCTGTGTTGTCCTGCTGGACGTTGTGAACATTCTGTGTTGTCCTGCTGGACGTTGTGAACATTCTGTGTTGTTCTGCTGGACGCTCTGATTATTCTGTCTTGTTCTGCTGGATGTTGTGAACATTCTGTGTTGTTCTGCTGGACGCTCTGATCATTCTGTGTTGTCCTGCTGGACATTGTGAACATTCTGTGTTGTTCTGCTGGACGTTGTGAACATTCTGTCTTGTCCTGCTGGACATTGTGAACATTCTGTGTTGTTCTGCTGGACGTTGTGATCATTCTGTGTTGTCCTGCTGGACATTGTGAACATTCTGTGTTGTTCTGCTGGACGTTCTGATCATTCTGTGTTGTTCTGCTGCACCCTGTGAACATTCTGTCTTGTCCTGCTGGCGTTGTGAACATTCTGTCTTGTTCTGCTGGATGTTGTGAACATTCTGTCTTGTTCTGCTGGACGTTGTGAACATTCTGTCTTGTTCTGCTGGATGTTGTGAACATTCTGTCTTGTTCTGCTGGACACTGTGAACATTCTGTGTTGTCCTGCTGGACATTGTGAACATTCTGTGTTGTTCTGCTGGACGTTGTGAACATTCTGTGTTGTTCTGCTGGACCCTGTGAACATTCTGTGTTGTTCTGCTGGACGTTGTGAACATTCTGTGTTGTCCTGCTGGACCCTGTGAACATTCTGTGTTGTTCTGCTGGACGTTGTGAACATTTTGTGTTGTCCTGCTGGACGTTGTGAACATTCTGTGTTGTTCTGCTGGACGTTGTGAACATTCTGTGTTGTCCTGCTGGACGTTGTGAACATTCTGTGTTGTCCTGCTGGACATTGTGAACATTCTGTTTTGTTCTGCTGGACACTGTGATCATTCTGTGTTGTTCTGCTGGACACTGTGATCATTGTGTGTTGTTCTGCTGGACCATGTGAACATTCTGTCTTGTCCTGCTGGGCGCTCTAATCATTCTGTGTTGTCCTGCTGGACATTGTGAACATTCTGTGTTGTTCTGCTGGACGTTGTGATCATTCTGTGTCATCCTGCTGGACATTGTGAACATTCTGTGTTGTTCTGCTGGACGTTGTGATCATTCTGTGTCGTCCTGCTGGACGTTGTGAACATTCTGTGTTGTCCTGTTGGACGTTGTGAATATTCTGTGTTGTGCTGCTGGACACTGTGAACATTCTGTCTTGTCCTGCTGGACACTGTGAACATTCTGTGTTGTACTGCTGGACATTGTGAACATTCTGTGTTGTTCTGCTGGACGTTGTGAACATTCTGTCTTGTCCTGCTGGACATTGTGATCATTCTGTGTTGTTTTGCTGGACATTGTGAACATTTTGTGTTGTTCTGCTGGACGTTGTGATCATTCTGTGTTGTTCTGCTGGACGTTGTGATCATTCTGTGTTGTTCTGCTGGATGTTGTGAACATTCTGTGTTGTTCTGCTGGACGTTGTGAACATTCTGTGTTGTTCTGCTGGACGTTGTGATCATTCTGTGTTGTCCTGCTGGACGTTGTGATCATTCTGTGTTGTTCTGCTGGACGTTGTGAACATTCCGTGTTGTCCTGCTGGACATTGTGAACATTCTGTGTTGTCCTTCTGGACGTTCTGATCATTCTGTCTTGTTCTGCAGGACGTTGTGAACATTCTGTGTTGTTCTGCTGGACATTGTGAACATTCTGTGTTGTTCTGCTGGACGTTGTGAACATTCTGTGTTGTCCTGTTGGACGTTGTGAACATTCTGTGTTGTCCTGTTGGACGTTGTGAACATTCTGTGTTGTTCTGCTGGACGTTGTGAATATTCTGTGTTCTGCTGGACGTTGTGAACATTCTGTGTTGTCCTGCTGGACGTTGTGATCATTCTGTGATGTTCTGCTGGACGTTGTGAACATTCTGTGTTGTCCTACTGGACACTGTGAACATTCTGTGTTGTCCTGTTGGACGTTGTGAACATTCTGTGTTGTCCTGTTGGACGTTGTGAACATTCTCTGTTGTTCTGCTGGACGTTGTGAATATTCTGTGTTCTGCTGGACGTTGTGAACATTCTGTGTTGTTCTGCTGGACACTGTGAACATTCTGTGTTGTTCTGCTGGACGTTGTGAACATTCTGTTTTGTTCTGCTGGACACTGTGAACATTCTGTGTTGTTCTGCTGTACACTGTGATCATTCTGTGTTGTTCTGCTGGACGTTGTGAACATTCTGTGTTGTCCTACTGGACGTTGTGAATATTCTGTCTTGTTCTGCTGGACACTGTGAACATTCTGTGTTGTTCTGCTGTACACTGTGATCATTCTGTGTTGTTCTGCTGGACGTTGTGAACATTCTGTGTTGTCCTACTGGACGTTGTGAATATTCTGTCTTGTTCTGCTGGACGTTGTGAATATTCTGTGTTCTGCTGGACGTTGTGAACATTCTGTGTTGTTCTGCTTGACCCTGTGAACATTCTGTCTTGTTCTGCTGGACGTTGTGATCATTCTGTCTTGTTCTGCTGAATGTTGTGAACATTCTGTGTTGTTCTGCTGGACCCTGTGAACATTCTGTCTTGTTCTGCTGGACGTTGTGAACATTCTGTGTTGTCCTGCTGGATGTTGTGAACATTCTGTGTTGTCCTGCTGGACGTTGTGAACATTCTGTGTTGTCCTGCTGGACGTTGTGAACATTCTGTGTTGTTCTGCTGGACGCTCTGATTATTCTGTCTTGTTCTGCTGGATGTTGTGAACATTCTGTGTTGTTCTGCTGGACGCTCTGATCATTCTGTGTTGTCCTGCTGGACATTGTGAACATTCTGTGTTGTTCTGCTGGACGTTGTGAACATTCTGTCTTGTCCTGCTGGACATTGTGAACATTCTGTGTTGTTCTGCTGGACGTTGTGATCATTCTGTGTTGTCCTGCTGGACATTGTGAACATTCTGTGTTGTTCTGCTGGACGTTCTGATCATTCTGTGTTGTTCTGCTGCACCCTGTGAACATTCTGTCTTGTCCTGCTGGACGTTGTGAACATTCTGTCTTGTTCTGCTGGATGTTGTGAACATTCTGTCTTGTTCTGCTGGACGTTGTGAACATTCTGTCTTGTTCTGCTGGATGTTGTGAACATTCTGTCTTGTTCTGCTGGACACTGTGAACATTCTGTGTTGTCCTGCTGGACATTGTGAACATTCTGTGTTGTTCTGCTGGACGTTGTGAACATTCTGTGTTGTTCTGCTGGACCCTGTGAACATTCTGTGTTGTTCTGCTGGACGTTGTGAACATTCTGTGTTGTCCTGCTGGACCCTGTGAACATTCTGTGTTGTTCTGCTGGACGTTGTGAACATTTTGTGTTGTCCTGCTGGACGTTGTGAACATTCTGTGTTGTTCTGCTGGACGTTGTGAACATTCTGTGTTGTCCTGCTGGACGTTGTGAACATTCTGTGTTGTCCTGCTGGACGTTGTGAACATTCTGTGTTGTTCTGCTGGACGCTCTGATTATTCTGTCTTGTTCTGCTGGATGTTGTGAACATTCTGTGTTGTTCTGCTGGACGCTCTGATCATTCTGTGTTGTCCTGCTGGACATTGTGAACATTCTGTGTTGTTCTGCTGGACGTTGTGAACATTCTGTCTTGTCCTGCTGGACATTGTGAACATTCTGTGTTGTTCTGCTGGACGTTGTGATCATTCTGTGTTGTCCTGCTGGACATTGTGAACATTCTGTGTTGTTCTGCTGGACGTTCTGATCATTCTGTGTTGTTCTGCTGCACCCTGTGAACATTCTGTCTTGTCCTGCTGGACGTTGTGAACATTCTGTCTTGTTCTGCTGGATGTTGTGAACATTCTGTCTTGTTCTGCTGGACGTTGTGAACATTCTGTGTTGTTCTGCTGGACGTTGTGAACATTCTGTCTTGTTCTGCTGGACGTTGTGAACATTCTGTGTTGTCCTGCTGGACGTTGTGAACATTCTGTGTTGTTCTGCTGGACGTTGTGAACATTCTGTGTTGTCCTGCTGGACGTTGTGAACATTCTGTGTTGTTCTGCTGGACGTTGTGAACATTCTGTGTTGTTCTGCTGGACCCTGTGAACATTCTGTGTTGTTCTGCTGGACGTTGTGATCATTCTGTGTTGTCCTGCTGGACATTGTGAACATTCTGTGTTGTTCTGCTGGACGTTGTGAACATTCTGTGTTGTCCTGCTGGACGTTGTGAACATTCTGTGTTGTCCTGCTGGACATTGTGAACATTCTGTTTTGTTCTGCTGGACACTGTGATCCTTCTGTGTTGTTCTGCTGGACACTGTGATCATTGTGTGTTGTTCTGCTGGACCATGTGAACATTCTGTCTTGTCCTGCTGGGCGCTCTAATCATTCTGTGTTGTCCTGCTGGACATTGTGAACATTCTGTGTTGTCCTGCTGGACATTGTGAACATTCTGTGTTGTTCTGCTGGACGTTCTGATCATTCTGTGTTGTTCTGCTGCACCCTGTGAACATTCTGTCTTGTCCTGCTGGACGTTGTGAACATTCTGTCTTGTTCTGCTGGATGTTGTGAACATTCTGTCTTGTTCTGCTGGACGTTGTGAACATTCTGTCTTGTTCTGCTGGATGTTGTGAACATTCTGTCTTGTTCTGCTGGACACTGTGAACATTCTGTGTTGTCCTGCTGGACATTGTGAACATTCTGTGTTGTTCTGCTGGACGTTGTGAACATTCTGTGTTGTTCTGCTGGACCCTGTGAACATTCTGTGTTGTTCTGCTGGACGTTGTGAACATTCTGTGTTGTCCTGCTGGACCCTGTGAACATTCTGTGTTGTTCTGCTGGACGTTGTGAACATTTTGTGTTGTCCTGCTGGACGTTGTGAACATTCTGTGTTGTTCTGCTGGACGTTGTGAACATTCTGTGTTGTCCTGCTGGACGTTGTGAACATTCTGTGTTGTCCTGCTGGACGTTGTGAACATTCTGTGTTGTTCTGCTGGATGTTGTGAACATTCTGTGTTGTTCTGCTGGACGCTCTGATCATTCTGTGTTGTCCTGCTGGACATTGTGAACATTCTGTCTTGTTCTGCTGGACGTTGTGAACATTCTGTGTTGTCCTGCTGGACATTGTGAACATTCTGTGTTGTTCTGCTGGACGTTGTGATCATTCTGTGTTGTCCTGCTGGACATTGTGAACATTCTGTGTTGTTCTGCTGGACGTTGTGATCATTCTGTGTTGTTCTGCTGCACCCTGGATGTTGTGAACATTCTGTCTTGTTCTGCTGGACGTTGTGAACATTCTGTCTTGTTCTGCTGGATGTTGTGAACATTCTGTCTTGTTCTGCTGGACGTTGTGAACATTCTGTCTTGTTCTGCTGGAGTTGTGAACATTCTGTGTTGTTCTGCTGGACGTTGTGAACATTCTGTGTTGTCCTGCTGGACACTGTGAACATTCTGTGTTGTTCTGCTGGACGTTGTGAACATTCTGTGTTGTTCTGCTGGACGTTGTGAACATTCTGTGTTGTTCTGCTGGACGTTGTGAACATTCTGTGTTGTTCTGCTGGACGTTGTGAACATTCTGTGTTGTTCTGCTGGACGTTGTGAACATTCTGTGTTGTTCTGCTGGACGTTGTGAACATTCTGTGTTGTCCTGCTGGACGTTGTGAACATTCTGTGTTGTTCTGCTGGAAACTGTGAACATTCAGAGTTGTCCTGCTGGACACTGTGAACATTCTGTGTTGTCCTTCTGGACGTTCTGATCATTCTGTGTTGTTCTGCTGGACGTTGTGAACATTCTGTGTTGTTCTGCTGGACATTGTGAACATTCTGTGTTGTTCTGCTGGACGTTGTGAACATTCTGTGTTGTCCTGTTGGACGTTGTGAACATTCTGTGTTGTCCTGCTGGACGTTGTGAACATTCTGTGTTGTTCTGCTGGACGTTGTGAACATTCTGTGTTGTTCTGCTGGACGTTGTGAACATTCTGTGTTGTCCTGCTGGACGTTGTGAACATTCTGTGTTGTTCTGCTGGACACTGTGAACATTCTGTGTTGTTCTGCTGGACGTTGTGAACATTCTGTGTTGTCCTGCTGGACGTTGTGATCATTCTGTGTTGTCCTGCTGGACGTTGTGAACATTTTGTGTTGTTCTGCTGGACGTTGTGAACATTCTGTGTTGTTCTGCTGGACGTTGTGAACATTCTGTGTTGTTCTGCTGGACACTGTGAACATTCTGTGTTGTTCTGCTGGACGTTGTGAACATTCTGTGTTGTTCTGCTGGACACTGTGAACATTCTGTGTTGTTCTGCTGGACGTTGTGATCATTCTGTGTTGTTCTGCTGGACGTTGTGATCATTCTGTGTTGTTCTGCTGGACGTTGTGATCATTCTGTGTTGTTCTGCTGGACGTTGTGAACATTCTGTGTTGTTCTGCTGGACGTTGTGAACATTCTGTGTTGTTCTGCTGGACGTTGTGATCATTCTATGTTGTTCTGCTGGACGTTGTGAACATTCTGTCTTGTTCTGCTGGACGTTGTGAACATTCTGTGTTGTTCTGCTGGACGTTGTGAACATTCTGTGTTGTTCTGCTGGACGTTGTGAACATTCTGTGTTGTTCTGCTGGACGTTGTGAACATTCTGTGTTGTTCTGCTGGACACTGTGAACATTCTGTGTTGTTCTGCTGGACGTTGTGAACATTCTGTGTTGTTCTGCTGGACGTTGTGAACATTCTGTGTTGTTCTGCTGGACGTTGTGAACATTCTGTGTTGTTCTGTGAACATTCTGGACGTTGTGAACATTCTGGTTGTTCTGCTGGACGTTGTGAACATTCTGTGTTGTTCTGCTGGACGTTGTGAACATTCTGTGTTGTTCTGCTGGACGTTGTGAACATTCTGTGTTGTTCTGCTGGACGTTGTGAACATTCTGTGTTGTCCTGCTGGACATTGTGAACATTCTGTGTTGTTCTGCTGGACGTTGTGAACATTCTGTGTTGTTCTGCTGGACATTGTGAACATTCTGTGTTGTTCTGCTGGACGTTGTGAACATTCTGTGTTGTTCTGCTGGACGTTGTGATCATTCTGTGTTGTTCTGCTGGACGTTGTGAACATTCTGTCTTGTTCTGCTGGACACTGTGAACATTCTGTGTTGTTCTGCTGGACGTTGTGAACATTCTGTGTTGTTCTGCTGGACGTTGTGAACATTCTGTGTTGTTCTGCTGGACGTTGTGAACATTCTGTGTTGTTCTGCTGGACGTTGTGAACATTCTGTGTTGTTCTGCTGGACGTTGTGAACATTCTGTGTTGTTCTGCTGGACGTTGTGAACATTCTGTGTTGTTCTGCTGGACGTTGTGAACATTCTGTGTTGTTCTGCTGGACCCTGTGAACATTCTGTCTTGTTCTGCTGGACGTTGTGAACATTCTGTGTTGTTCTGCTGGACCCTGTGAACATTCTGTGTTGTTCTGCTGGACGTTGTGAACATTCTGTGTTGTTCTGCTGGACGTTGTGAACATTCTGTGTTGTCCTGCTGGACGTTGTGAACATTCTGTGTTGTCCTGCTGGACGTTGTGAACATTCTGTGTTGTCCTGCTGGACGCTGTGAACATTCTGTGTTGTCCTGCTGGACGCTGTGATCATTCTGTCTTGTCCTGCTGGATGTTGTGAACATTCTGTGTTGTTCTGCTGGACGCTGTGATCATTCTGTGTTGTCCTGCTGGACACTGTGAACATTCTGTGTTGTTCTGCTGGACGTTGTGAACATTCTGTGTTGTCCTGCTGGACATTGTGAACATTCTGTGTTGTTCTGCTGGACGTTGTGATCATTCTGTGTTGTTCTGCTGGACGTTGTGATCATTCTGTGTTGTTCTGCTGGACGTTGTGATCATTCTGTGTTGTTCTGCTGGACCCTGTGAACATTCTGTCTTGTTCTGCTGGATGTTGTGAACATTCTGTGTTGTTCTGCTGGATGTTGTGAACATTCTGTGTTGTTCTGCTGGACGTTGTGATCATTCTGTGTTGTTCTGCTGGACGTTGTGAACATTCTGTCTTGTTCTGCTGGACACTGTGAACATTCTGTGTTGTTCTGCTGGACATTGTGAACATTCTGTGTTGTTCTGCTGGACGTTGTGAACATTCTGTGTTGTTCTGCTGGACCCTGTGAACATTCTGTGTTGTTCTGCTGGACGTTGTGAACATTCTGTGTTGTTCTGCTGGACACTGTGAACATTCTGTGTTGTTCTGCTGGACGTTGTGAACATTCTGTGTTGTCCTGCTGGACGTTCTGAACATTCTGTCTTGTCCTGCTGGACGTTGTGATCATTCTGTGTTGTCCTGCTGGACGTTGTGAACATTCTGTGTTGTCCTGCTGGACATTGTGAACATTCTGTGTTGTTCTGCTGGACGTTGTGAACATTCTGTGTTGTTCTGCTGGACGTTGTGAACATTCTGTGTTGTTCTGCTGGACGCTGTGAACATTCTGTGTTGTCCTGCTGGACACTGTGAACATTCTGTGTTGTTCTGCTGGACGTTGTGAACATTCTGTGTTGTTCTGCTGGACGTTGTGAACATTCTGTCTTGTCCTGCTGGACATTGTGATCATTCTGTGTTGTTCTGCTGGACATTGTGAACATTCTGTGTTGTTCTGCTGGACGTTGTGATCATTCTGTGTTGTTCTGCTGGACGTTGTGATCATTCTGTGTTGTTCTGCTGGACCCTGTGAACATTCTGTCATGTTCTGCTGGACGTTGTGAACATTCTGTGTTGTTCTGCTGGACGTTGTGATCATTCTGTGTTGTCCTGCTGGACGTTGTGATCATTCTGTGTTGTTCTGCTGGACGTTGTGAACATTCTGTGTTGTTCTGCTGGACATTGTGAACATTCTGTGTTGTTCTGCTGGACGTTGTGAACATTCTGTGTTGTCCTGTTGGACGTTGTGAACATTCTGTGTTGTCCTGTTGGACGTTGTGAACATTCTGTGTTGTTCTGCTGGACGTTGTGAATATTCTGTGTTCTGCTGGACGTTGTGAACATTCTGTGTTGTCCTGCTGGACGTTGTGATCATTCTGTGATGTTCTGCTGGACGTTGTGAACATTCTGTGTTGTCCTACTGGACACTGTGAACATTCTGTGTTGTCCTGTTGGACGTTGTGAACATTCTGTGTTGTCCTGTTGGACGTTGTTAACATTCTCTGTTGTTCTGCTGGACGTTGTGAATATTCTGTGTTCTGCTGGACGTTGTGAACATTCTGTGTTGTTCTGCTGGACACTGTGAACATTCTGTGTTGTTCTGCTGGACGTTGTGAACATTCTGTGTTGTTCTGCTGGACACTGTGAACATTCTGTGTTGTTCTGCTGTACACTGTGATCATTCTGTGTTGTTCTGCTGGACGTTGTGAACATTCTGTGTTGTCCTACTGGACGTTGTGAACATTCTGTCTTGTTCTGCTGGACGTTGTGAACATTCTGTGTTGTTCTGCTGGACCCTGTGAACATTCTGTGTTGTTCTGCTGGACGTTGTGAACATTCTGTGTTGTTCTGCTGGACGTTGTGAACATTCTGTGTTGTTCTGCTGGACGTTGTGATCATTCTGTGTTGTTCTGCTGGACATTGTGAACATTCTGTCTTGTTCTGCTGGACACTGTGAACATTCTGTGTTGTTCTGCTGGACGTTGTGAACATTCTGTGTTGTTCTGCTGGACCCTGTGAACATTCTGTGTTGTTCTGCTGGACGTTGTGAACATTCTGTGTTGTTCTGCTGGACCCTGTGAACATTCTGTCTTGTTCTGCTGGATGTTGTGAACATTCTGTGTTGTTCTGCTGGACCCTGTGAACATTCTGTCTTGTTCTGCTGGATGTTGTGAACATTCTGTGTTGTTCTGCTGGACGTTGTGAACATTCTGTATTGTTCTGCTGGACGTTGTGAACATTCTGTTTTGTTCTGCTGGACACTGTGAACATTCTGTGTTGTTCTGCTGGACGTTGTGATCATTCTGTGTTGTTCTGCTGGATGTTGTGAACATTCTTTGTTGTCCTGCTGGACGTTGTGAACATTCTGTGTTGTCCTGCTGGACATTGTGATCATTCTGTGTTGTCCTGCTGACGTTGTGAACATTCTGTGTTTACACCTGAATATGTGGCGACACTTGCCGGCTGCCCCAGTGTTTCTTTACTTTGTGTTGGTGTTGGTTTTTTTGTTGTTCAGTCGTTGAGTAAAGTCCTACTCTTCGTGGCCTCATGGACTCCTGCACACCAAGCCTTCTTGCTGGAAACTGCCTCTCTATGATCTCCAAGGTCATATGCTTTGACTGATTAATATTATCTAACCAAGGTAGCCTCTGTCATCCTCTCCTTCTTTTACCTTTTGTTTTACCTTACATGAGAGTCTTCTCCAAGGAATCCTGTCTTCTTATGATGTGGCCTCACGATTTAAGCTTTTGTCTCATCACCAAGCCTCCTAGTGAGCAGTCTGGCTGTATTTCTTCAAGTATTGACTTGTTGGATCATCTTGCCGCCCAACGAACCCTTAACAGTTTCTTCCAGAATCCAAGTTCAAAGGCGTCAGTTCTTTTGTTTTCAGTCTTACTAATAGTCGTGCTCTCACAGCCATACATCACAACTGGAAATACCATAGACTTGACTGTACGGATCTTTGTAGACAATGTTATGTCTCTTCTCTTCAGTATTTTATCTTAATTTGCCATTGCTGTCCTTTCCAGAAGTAAGCACTGTTTATTTTCCTGGCTGCAGTTATCATCTATAGAAATCTTTGAACCGAAGAAGACAAAATTCGTCACCACTTCCAGTCCCTTTCCATTTATTACCACAGAATTAATAAGGCTTGTCGACATAATCTTGGTTTTCTTTATATTGAGCAGTAAGCATTTTCTTCTTTCACTTTGATTAGAAACTTCCTCAGATCCTCCTCACTCTCAGCTGTTAGAGCAGTATCATCTGCATATCTGAAGTTGTAAATACTTTGTCTAGCAATTTTGATTCCAACATTTGAGTCCTCTGCACCAGCATTCCTCATGATGTTTTCAGCATATAGATTAAATAAGTAGGGTGACAGTATGCAGCCTTGTCCTACTCCTTTCCCAACCTTGAACCAGTTTGTTGTTGTTCCGTGTTCAGTTCTAACTGTTGCTTCTTGATCTTCATACAAGTTTCTCATAAGGCAGATCAGGCATCCAGGTATCCCAATTTCTTTAAGGATTTGCCATAGTGTACTATGGTCCACACTGTCAGAAGCTTTAGAGTAGTCAATAAAACATGATGATAAATACTTTTATAGACAATAGACAATAGAGAATAGACAATAGGTGCAGGAGTAGGCCATTCAGCCCTTCTAGCCAGCACCACCATTCACTGTGATCATGGCTGATCATCCACAATCAGTATCCAGTTCCTGCCTTATCCCCATAACCTTTGATTCTGCTATCTTTAAGAGCTCTATCCATCTCTTTCTTGAAAGCATCCAGAGACTTGGCCTCCACAGCCTTCTGGGGCAGAGCATTCCATATATCCACCACTCTCTGGGTGAAAAAATTTTTCCTCAACTCCGTTCTAAATGGCCTACCCCTTATTCTTAAACTGTGGCCTCTGGCTCTGGACTCACCCATCAGCGGGAACATGCTTCCTGCCTCCAGCGTGTCCAATCCCTTAATAATCTTGTATGTTTCAATCAGATCCCCTCTCATCCTTCTAAATTCCAGTGTATACAAGCCCAGTTGTTCCAATCATTCAACATATGACAGTCCCGCCATGCCAGGAATTAACCTTGTGAACTCCTTCAATAGCAACAATGTCCTTCCTCAAATTTGGAGACCAAAACTGCACATAGTACTCCAGGTGTGGTCTCACCAGGGCCCTGTACAACTGCAGAAGGACCTCTTTACTCCTATACTCAATTCCCCTTGTTATGAAGGCCAGCATGCTATTAGCTTTCTTTACTGCCTGCTGTACCTGCATGCTCGCTTTCAGTGACTGATGTACAAGAACACCTAGATCTCGTTGTACTTCCCCTTTTCCTAACTTGACTCCATTTAGATAATAATCTGCCTTCCTGTTCTTACCACCAAAGTGGATAACCTCACGTTTATCCACATTAAACTGCATCTGCCATGCATCCGCCCACTCACCCAGCCTGTCCAAGTCACCCTGCATTCTCATAACATCCCCCTCACATTTCACACTGCCACCCAGCTTTGTGTCATCTGCAAATTTGCTAATGTTTACTTTTAATCCCTTCTTCTAAATCATTAATGTATATTGTAAACAGCTGCGGTCCCAGCACTGAACCCTGCTGTACCCCACTGGTCACCGCCTGCCATTCTGAAAGGGACCCATTAATCACTACTCTTTGTTTCCTATCAGCCAGTTGTCTGAGGTTACAGTGCGACATTGATGGAATGTGGAACTGGACTGTGAATGCAGATGGACTTCAATCCGGATAAGTGTGAAGTGGTTCATTTTGGTAGGTCAAATTTGAAGGCAGAACATAATATTAATGGTAAGACTCTTGGCAGTGTGGAGGATCTGAGAGATCTTGGGGTCCTTGTCCATAGGACAGTCAAAGCTGCTGTGCAGGTTGACAGTGTTGTTATGGAGGCGTATGGTATGTTGGCATTCATCAACCGTGGGAATGAGTTCAAGACCTGTGAGGTGATGTTACAGCTATAAAAGACCTTGGTCAGAGCCCACTTGGAATGCTGTGTTCAGTTTTGGTCACCTCACTACAGGAAGGATGTGGATACTATAGAAAGAGTGCAGAGGAGATTTACAAGGATGTTGCCTGGATTGAAGGACGTACCTTATGAGAATAGATTGAGTGACCTTGGTGTTTTCTCCTTGGAGCAATGGAGGATGAGAGGTGACCTGATAAAGGCGTATAAGATGATGAGGGGCATTGTTCGTGTGGATAGCCAGCTGTTTTTTTTCCCAGGGCTGAAATGGCTAACACAAGAGGGCACATTTTAAGGTGCTCGGAAATAGATACCAAGGGAATGTCAGAGATAAGATTTTCACACAGAGATTAGTAGGTGCGAAGAATGCACTGCTGCCGGCGGTGGTGGAAGCTGATGCCATAGGGTCTTTTAAAAGCCTCTTAGATAGGTACATGGAGCTTAGAAAAATAGAGGGCTATGTGCCAGGGAAATTCTAGGCAGTATCTAGAGTAGGTTACATGGCTGGCACAACGTTGTGGGCCGAAGGGCCTGTAAGGTGCTGTAAATTTCTATGTTCTATGTTCTATGAACCCTCTGGCAGGACTCAGTGTTGAATCTTGAACCCATGAATTGCCACATTTACTGCTTGATCTTTTTTCAGATGTTTACTTGGCGATGCAGCACAGTAAGAGACACTTCCAGCCGATGAGCCAAAGCTTCCCAATGTGGAAGGAAACCGGAGAACTGGGAGGAAAGCCATGAAGTCATGCAGTTGACTGTAAGATTACTTCATAAAGTCCTGAACTTGTCTATTGAATTGAATTCCTTCTTTATATTGTACTGAACTGCATCTGCAGATTTTCTCGTGTTTGCCAACTTTTGAAGCCATTTCTGTAGTATTTTGCAATGTAATGCCCTTTCAGTTGTTTGAAGTGTTGCCATGGTGCAGAATAAACCCAGTTACTACACTTCCAGTTACTTGGTTTCATGATGATGTCACTTGGACCAAGTTGCTTTTGGGAGTGAGTTTTGCTGGGTTTCAGTTCTCAGCTCCTATGGGCAGATTCTCTTGAGAGTTGAGGCAGTCCTCTACGCAAGCGTCTGAGAGCCCAGGATCCCTATGCAAGTGTGACGAAAGCAGAAGTTCTGAAATGCCTTGCATGGGTTTGCTGGATACAGTCTGCACTCGTTTCCTATAGACGTCCTTACACTTTACAAACCCACATTACCTAGTCCATCCAAGCTTCACTGAAAATCATCCACTATCATTTTTGAGATGAGATGTTAAACAATGAATCAAAACAGAAAATGCAGGAAGCTCTCACTGGGTCAGGCAGTATCTGCGGAAAGGAAAACAGGGATAACACTTCAGGCCCGGGACACTTCATTAGATAGAATTGGATGAATAGTTTTGAACCTGAAACATTAACCCTGTTTTTCCCCACAGAGGCTGACTGACCTGGTGACTATTTCCAGCATTTTCCGTTGTTATTTGATACTTCCAGCATCTGAAGTTTTCAAGCTTTATTTACAGGCTGTCTCTGCATAACAAACTTATGGACATCCATAAATATGAGAAATCTCTCACCAAAATCCAATTTCCATTATTATGAATGTCCGATTGAGTTTCCCAAACCACTTCCCACACCTCCCTCTCCCTCCCTCTCTCTTTCTCTCTTTCTCTCTCCCACGCTCTCTCCCTCTCTCTCTCACACACATATTCTCTCTCTCTTTCTCTTCCTCTCCCTCTCTCCCACTCTCTCACACACACATATTCTCTCTTTCTCTTCCTCTCCCTCCCTTTTTCTCCCCCCACACTCTCTTCTTTCTCGCTCTCTTTCTCTCTCTCTCTCTCTCTCTTCACTTTAGTAATGGCTATTTCTAATTGTTGATGCTTTTTTTATATTACGGTGAAAGTGTAGTTACCAAATCAAATTATTTTGTGACTGTTAAATTAAACACATCTGTAGGAACAGAACCTGTTTGTTAGCCTGGGATAGGCCTGTACAAGAGCCCAACCTGCCCTCTCAGGGAGGAATCAAACTATGGTTAAGGGAGAGTTCACTGTCTCCTACACTATCTTTAACAGCTAAACATTGTGAATGCAGATAATCTGCCAGGAATTGAGGGACTGAGTTAAAGGGAGATGTTGGAAAGGCTGAGACATTATTCCTTAGAGGGTGGAAGACTGGAAGGTGACCTTACAGAGGTGTATAGAGAGGATGAATGCTCACAGTCTTCTTCCCCTCGAACCTCTCCCTCGAACTCAGTTCCTCAGTTGCTGGCAGATTATCTGCATTAATGATATTTGGGTGCTAGAGATACTGCAGGAGGCACTGAATACTCCCTTACCCTTCCTCCCTTGTACAGACCAATCCCAGGGTGACCAACCGGTTCTGTTCTTACAGGTGTCTTTAATTCAAAAATCAATAAATAATTTGAGAGAGAGACAGACAGAGGCAGAGTGAGACAGAGAGAGAGAGAAAGGGAGACAGACAGAGAGACAGAAAGAGAGAGATAAATACATATACATTTATATTAGGAAATGAGTTCTGCCATTCATAAGAATGGATATTTGTTTTGCAGGGACAGCCTGTGAATAAAACCTGAAACTTCAGATGCTGGAAGTATCAAATAACAATGGAAAATGCTGGAAATAGTCATCAGGTCAGTCAGCCTCTGTGGGGAAAAACAGGGTTAATGTTTCAGGTTCAAAACTATTCATCCGATTCTATCTAATGAAATATCCCGGGCCTGAAGTGTTATCCCTGTTTTCCTTTCCGCAGATACTGCCTGACCCAGTGAGAGCTTCCTGCATTTTCTGTTTTGATTCGTTGTTTAACATCTCATCTCAAAAATGATAGTGGATGATTTTCAGTGAAGCTTGGACGGACTAGGTAATGTGGGTTTGTAAAGTGTAAGGACGTCTATAGGAAACGAGTGCAGACTGTATCCAGCAAACCCATGCAAGGCACTTCAGAACTTCTGCTTTCGTCACACTTGCATGGGGATCCTGGGCTCTCAGACGCTTGCGTAGAGGACTGCCTCAACTCTCAAGAGAATCTGCCCATAGGAGCTGAGAACTGAAACCCAGCAAAACTCACTCCCAAAAGCAACTTGGTCCAAGTGACGTCATCATGAAACCAAGTAACTGGAAGTGTAGTAACTGGGTTTATTCTGCACCATGGCAACACTTCAAACAACTGAAAGGGCATTACATTGCAAAATACTACAGAAATGGCTACAATGGTTACCAGTTCAGTACAATATAAGGAGGGAATTCAATTCAATAGACAAATTCAGGACTTTATGAAGTAATCTTACAGTCAACTGCATGACTTCATGGGTTTCCTCCCAGTTCTCCGGTTTCCTTCCACATTGGGAAGCTTTAGCTCATCGGCTGGAAGTGTCTCTTACTGTGCTGCATCTTCAAGTAAACATCTGAAAAAAGATCAGGCAGTAAATGTGGCAATTCATGGGTTCAAGATTCAAGACTCAGGTTTATTTATCACGTGTACATCAAAACATGACCCGGCTGGTGGTATAGTGGCATCAGCGTCGGACTTCAGGATGAAAGGTCCCGAGTTCGAATCCAGCCGGCTCCCCTGCACGCTTTCCATCTGTGCAGGGTTATGAGCTGGTGATCTCTTTGGAAACTCACCCGGCAGAAGGCAACGACAAACTACTGCTGTAATTTGCCTCGTACGCGGTTCCCCACTACGTCAGAGAGGCGTGGAGGGAAATCGTCCGCTAACCGGAGAAATTCGAGATGCGACGTACCTTTCCATTCCTACATCGAAACATACAGTGAAATGCGTCATCTGCGTTAATTACCAGTCCGCAAGTGTGGCCACACATTCAGGAGCCATCACAGCATGTCCACAATGTTCAGCAAAATGACACAGAACACAGCAAACAACAAACCAGCCACAGGAAAACAAAACCCACTCCTCTCTCCCACCCACTCACATGCACAAGATGAGTTGTCTTCTTTGGGCTCCAGTAGATTTGGACGTGCAGACACTGGGCCTTCGACTATCCCATTAGACTTGGAGAGATTCTCAGATTTGGGGCTCTGGCCAATGGCCTTGATTTCCAAACTTCTGATTTGAACCTTGGACCAACTACTGGACCTTCCGATTGAGCACCAGGGCTTCCAAATTCCAGACTCTCTGATGACAGGACCTGAAGTCTAGCCTCGAAACAGCAATCAAATAATTAGCAGGAAAATCTAGTTTTATAATTCAGATTGGTGGATAAATACTCTCATAGACAATTTGGGAAAATGCTTCTCTCAGACCATGGGACCTGTTTAGTCCACTAGGGAGAGAATGTTGCCTGGCCTGCTGAGTTCCTCCACCATTTTGTGAGTGTTGCTCTGGATTTCAAGCATCCGCGGAATCGCTTGTGTTTTTATTAGTGGAATTCGTTGTTTGCAGCAAATCAAATCTGTGAGGAATGTATTGGTGACAGCCACAAGGATGGACATGTTTCTGGTGGCAACACCCACAGTTTATTAACTCTAATCCGAGTTTTTGGACTGTGGGAGGAAAGTAGAGCATCTAGAGGAAACCCACATGGTAACAGGGAGAACGTAGAAACTTCTTACGGACATCAGTGGGAATTGAACCCCAATCAGTGATCTCTGGTACTCTAAAGCGACGGTGCTAATCGCTACACTACCCTGCTGCCCCTTCAGCTGATATCTACCTATTATGTTCATGTTGCTGAGGTTACTTAAAGATTCATCATTTTCCCGTTCATGCCAATTAGCACCAAGATCTTTCATTGCAAAAATGCAAATGTCAAGTACCCTGGGGTACGCGTCACGCGTCAAGCCAGGCAGTTGCCCAGTAAGCTTCACCATGGTATAATTTTCTTTGTGACATATTGTTGCCTCCCCCACCCCCTCTTGCCCCTGTGGTCCCTGTTGAAAATGTATCTGGAGACTTGGATGGTCTTCCTGGGAATAGACCATAAAACCATTAGATATAGAAGCAGGATTAGGCCGTTTGGCCCATCGATTCTGCTCTGCCATTTCATCATGGCTGATCCATTTTCCCTCTCAGCCCCAATCTCCTGCCTTCTCCCTGTATCGCTTCATGCTGTGACTAATCAAGAACCTATCAACCTCTGCCTTAAATATACCCAGTGACTCAGCCGCCACAGCTGTCTGTGGTAATGAATTCCACAGATGCATCACTCTGGCTAAAGAAATTCCTCCTCAACTAGATTCTAAAAGGACACTCCTTTATTCTGAGGCTGTGTCCTCTGGTTTAGACTTCCCCACCATTGGAAACATCGTCTCCACACCCATTCTATCAAGGCCTTTCAACATTCAGGTTTCAGTGAGATCTGCCCCTCTCCCCCCAATCTTCTGAATTCCGGCAAGTACAGGCCCAGAGGCATCAGACACTCCTCAACGACAAGCCGTTCAATCTCAGAATATTTTTTGTAAACCCCCTTTGAACCCTTTCCAATGTCAGCACATCCTTTCTTAGATAAGGGGTCCAAAACTGTTCACAATACTCCAAGTGAGGCCTCGCCGGTGCCTTATGCAGCCTCAACATTACATCCTTGCTTTTATATTCTAGTCCTCTTGAAATGAATGCTAACATTGCATTTGCCCTTCACACCACCAACTCATTCTGCAAATTAGCCTTCAGGGAATCTTGCACGAAGACTCCTAAATCCCTTTGCTCCTCGAATTTTTGAATAGCTCAGTGATTTCCTCCCAGAAGTGCAGTGGAAGAGAGGGGAAACATGGGATCTCCAAGTCATTCTATAACAAAAGGAGGCTATTTGCTCCATAGAATCTATGCTTGGCCTTGGTAGAGTAATCCATTCTCCTTCTAATACAAATGAACGCAACGAGGTGCAACGCTGTTACAGTTTGGGCTGTCGGAGTTCGGATCTCTGGAATACTCCCAATGCCACGTGCTAGTGAAGATCAGAACAGGAAGATAGCGTAAATGAATGAGTGGCTGAGGAGATGGTGCAAGGGGCAGGGTTTCAAGTTCTTGGATCATTGGAACCTTTCCTGGGGAAGGGGTGACATGTACAACTGGGATGGGCTGCACCTGAACTACAGGGAAACCAATATCCTTGGAGAGAGGTTTAAACTCGATTTATGGGAGGGGGGGAGAGCCAAAGTGAAGAAGCAGAGGATGGGGCGGTTGGCGCACAAGTAGTGACAGCTTGTAGGGAGTTTATGAGGAAGGATAGGCAGATGATAGAGGAAAGAAACACTCAGCCAGATGGTTTGAGATGTGTCTATTTTAATGCAAGGCGGGTGAACTTGGAGTGTGGATCAATACGTGGAAATATGATGCTGTGGCCATTACAGAGACATGGATGACTCAGGGGCAGGAATGGCTGCTGAGTGTGACAGGCTTTAGATGTTTCAGAAAGAACAGGGAGGGAGGCAAAAGAGGTGGGGAGTGGCACTGCTAATGAGGGATAGTATCACGGCTGCAGAAAAGGAGGAAGTCATGGAGGAATTGTCTACTGAGTCATTGTGAGTGGAAGTCAGAAACAGGAAGGGGGCAATAACTCTACTGGGTGTTTTTATAGACCCCCCAATATGTGACAAATGTTCATGGAATATTTGCATGGCATTTTGTATAGGTATGTTCCATTGAGGCAGGGAAAAGATGGTAGGGTAAAAGAACCATGGTGTACAAAGAATGTAGAAAATCTAGTTAAGAAGAAAAGAAAAGCTTTTGAAAAGTTCAAGAAACTAGGTACTATCAGAGCTCTAGAAAATTACAAGGGTGCCAGGAAGGAGCTCAAGAATGAAATTAGGAGAGTTAGTAGAGGCCCTGAAAGGCCTTGATGAGCAGGAATGAGGAAAACCCTAAGGCATTCTACAAGTATGTGAAGAGCAAGAGGCTGAGCCGTGTGAGAATAGGACCAATCAGGAGTGAGAGCGGAAACATGTGCACGGAGTCGGAGGAGGTAGCGGAGGTACTTAATGAATACCTTGCTTCAGTATTCACCAGTGAACAGCACCTTGGCAATTGTGGGGATGACTTACAACAGACTGAAACGCTTGAACATATATACATTAAGAAAGAAGATGTGCTGGAACTTTTGAAAAATATTAAGTTAGATAAGTAGATAAGTCACTGGGACCGGACGGATATACCCCAGGCTACTGTGGGAAGCGAGGGAGGAGATTGCTGAGCCTCTGGCAATGATCTTTACATCATCAATAGGAACAGGAGAAGTATCAGAGGATTGGAAGGTTGCAAACGTTGTTCCCTTGTTCAAGAAAGGGAGTAGAGATAACCCAGGAAATTATAGACCAGTGAGTCTTACTTCAGTGGTGCACAAGTCGTTGGAGAAGATCCTGAGAGACAGGATTTATGAGCATTTGGAGAGACATAATCTGATTAGGGATAGTCATGGCTTTAACAGGTCAATGCCTTATGAATCCGATTGACTTCTTTGAGGATGTGTCTAAACACATTGATGAAGGTCGAGTAGTGGATGTAGTGTACATGGATCTCTGTAAGCCATTTGATAAGGTTCCTCATGCTAGACTCATTCAGAAAGTAATGAGGGAAGGGATCCAAAGAGACCTTGCTTTGTGTATCCAGAATTGGCTTGCCCACAGAAGGCAAAAGGTAGCTGTAGATGGGTCATATTCTGCATAGAGGTTGATGTCCAGTGGTGTTCTGTAGGGATCTGTTCTAGGACCCCCTCCTCTTCCTGATTTTCATAAATGACCTGAATGAGGAAATAGAAGGGTGGGTTAGTAAGTTTGCTGATGAGACAGAAGTTGGGGGTGTTGTAGATCGTCTGGAAGGTTGTCAGATGTTACAGTGCAACATCAATAGGATGCAGAACTGGGCTGAGAAGTGGCAGATAGAGTTCAACCCAGAAAAGGGTGAAGTGGTTCATTTTGGTAGGTCAAATTTGAAAACAGAATATAATATTAAAGGTAAGACTCTTGGCAGTGTGGAGGATCAGCAAGAACTTGGAGTCCATGTTCATAAGACACTCAAAGCTGCTGCACAGGTTGACAGTATTGTTAAGAAGGTGTATGGTGTGTTGGCCTTTATCAACCGTAGCATTGAACTCAAGAGCCATGAGGTAATGTTACAGCTATATAAGACCTTGGTCAGACCCCACTTGGAGTACTGTGTTCCGTTTTGGTCATCTCGCTACAGGAAGGATGTGGATGCTATAGAGAGTGCAGAGGAGATTTACAAGGATGTTGCTTGGATTGGAGAGCATGAGAATTGGTTGAGTGAACTGGCCTTTTCTCCCTGGAACAACGGAGGATGAGAGGTGACCTGATAGGGGTGTATAAGATGATGAGAGGCATTGTTCATGAGGATAGCCAGAGACTTTTTCCCAGGGCTGAGATGGCTAATACGAGGGGGCATAGTTTTAAGGTGCTTGGAAGTAGGTACAAGGGAGAAGTCAGAGGTAGTTTGTCACACTGAGAGTGGTGGGTGCATGGAATACACTGCCAGTTACAGTGGTAGAGGTGGATATAATACAGTCTTTTAAGAGACTCTTAGATAGGTACATGGAGCTTAGAAAAATGGAAGGCTATGCAGTAGGGAAATTCTGGGCAGCTTCTAGAGTAGGTTACATGGTCGGCACAACATTGTGGGCCGAAGGGGCCTGTAATGTGCCATAGATTTTCTATGCTCTATGTTAACCCTAGCCTAATCACGAGACAATTTACAATGACCAACTAACCAATCAACTAGTACGTTTTTGGACTGTGGGAGGAAATTTGAGCTCCTGGAGGAAACCCACTCAGTCATGAGGAGAACGTACAAGCTCCTTACAGGCAGTGGCAGGAATTGAACCCAGGTCACTGGTATTGTACGGCATGTGCTCACCACTATGCTACCCTGCCACCCCAAGTGGACATCGATAGGTTCGTGATTACTGGGTGCATCAAAGGTCACAGGGTAAAGGCAGGAGAATGCAGTGGAGAGGGAAAATAAATCAGTCATGATTGAATGGGGGGAGCAGACTCAATAGGCTGAGTGGCCTAATTCTGCTCCTACGTCTTATGGGATTGCGTTGCAAGGAAGGAATGCTGTTACAACAGATTCTACAATATAAATTTACTTTGCAGGTAAAAGGGTCAGATCATCGGACACTTCGCTGCTGGGTTCTGGCCTCTCCCACGTTCTCTGGTCTGTCAGCCACTCCAAGGTATCCTATTCCTCTTTTGCTCACTTTGCACCTGCCCGCAAAACCTCAGATCCCCGATCAGAGAGATTCCTTTTGTCCTCCTTCTCTGTTACCTGGACCAACTTGCTTCTCTCCCTCTCATTTCTGATGAAAAGTCCTAGAATTGAAGCATTGACTCCTCAGATGCTGTTTGACTTGCTGAATTTTCCCAGAGTTCTCCTCTTTTACAAACACAGGTGATTCTGCAGATGCTGGAGGAACTCAGTAGATCAGGCAGTATCTAAAGAGGGGAATAAACCATCAACATTTCAAGATTCCTGATGAAGAGTCTCAGCATGAAACATGGACTGTTTATTCCTCTCCATAGAGGCTGCCTGACCTTCTGAGTTCCTCCAGCATTTTGCGTGTGTGTCTTTGTTCTCCCCCCATTTTTATTTCAGATTTCCAACATGTGTTTTGTTTAAATTCCTAGGCCTCTAAATCACCTCTTTGCCACCTGTGTCAAACCAATCATATCCCTAGATATACAAAGGCATTTAGAAAATAAATATTGTTCCTGAAGTGAAAAAATCCAGCTATGTCTACAAATTTTTAAAAGGTGTATTGAAAGTCTTTATACCTTTGGAACTGTTTTTATTCAAAAATGAACATACCTATTGACTTTTGGAGATTACCATAATTAATCAAAGTAAATATTAATTTGATGCAATTTTATATCTTGAAGCAACTCAGCCTCTTTTTTAAAGAAAAGTACATTACATAATTTAGGTAAGTCCTTAAATGTTTCTTTTTACCATAATAAGAACCATCAAAGACATCTTGATGCCTTAAGAAAATAGTATGCATCATTACCATCCAGTATGTGCCCTCTTCTCATTACCATCTGGAAGGAGGTACAGGAGCCTGTAGACTCACACTCAATATTCCCCCTGCCGTCAGATTTCTGAACAGACCATGAACACTGGGGCAAATAGGGTGTGGGGGGGGGGGTGGAAGGAGAGAAGAGGGCCGATGCTTTGCTGCTGCTTGTGCATGGGAGGAGGTAGGGGGTAGGGAGGCTTTGGGGTTCTAATGATTTTTGTCATTCACTCTTTGGGGGTTATTTTGTGGATGTCTGTGAAGAGTAAGAATTTCAGGTTGTATACTGTATACATTTTCTGATATTAAATGGAACCATTGAACCCATGAACACTACTTCACTTCTTTCACTACTTATAGATTTCTTTTTGTCTTTTTATGTCCTGCACAGAACTGCTGCTGCAAAACACCAAATTTCACAACATATATCAGTGATAGTAAACCCAATTCTGGTACCAAAAATTCCACAAACTACGGCACAGCCATTTCATGGTTTATTATTATAATAGTGACAGATTTCATATCACAACATGTCACTTGAAAGCATTACTGAAAATAAGTGCCATATGGACGGCAGAGAATGTTGTACAGACAGACATTGGTTCTAGGCAGTGTTCTTAAATCCTCCAATGACATTCTGGACAGATGACCGTCTAAACGCAGGCTACAAGAAGTGCTTTGAACAGTATATACCAGGAAATATTAGACCAATTATTGCTTAGTCACAATCTTGGCTCACTTGTTTATTGATTGCAGAGACAACCAGAGTTAATATTCAGTCAAAGGAACAACCAAGAAAATATTTAAAAAAAGACATAACCCTTCGCCCAGATATCAGAGGACTAGTGTATTTGGTTCCGTGTGTGTGGAAATGTGGAAGACAACTACATTGAGCATTCAGTGGAATTTTAATTACACCTTCAAGAGATTGGAGCAAATGTTCCTGAAGTTATTTTACTTCCGCATGATAGTGACAGCAATGGTTAAAAATCTTGGATGTGGGCGGAGCCCGGTGGTAATTTTAACCTAACACGCCTGGTGAAATTCCTTCATGACGCGGTGGGACGTTGACTTTGCAACCACTTGATCATTCTCTCAGTTAACTTCCACAGGGAGTAAAAGTTAGGCGGAGGGGGCATTTGAAGCAGGCATTGGACTTGATCACCTGACTTGTTTCACTCTGGGTGGGCTGAGTTAGAATCAGTCCCAAATTTCTGTGGGGGATTCCCTATGAGTTTACTATCATGAACACTTAAACCTGGGCATTAACCTTTAAGTTATGACAGTTCATTGGTAGTTCAATCTAATGGAAGCAAACTTCATAACTTTGAAGAACTAGGTCTGATCTTACTAATGAGCAAAGTCACATGCTTGAAAAATCATAAGTCTCAACATGCATCAAATAGCTCTTGACATCAAATGTTTAGATAGTGGGGGAAAAAAATTGCAGCTCTCTGCCCTTTGAGTAGTTGCGTCTCTCGTAGAGCTCCAGTCTACACGTTTGTAGTTTGCAGCAGGTAAGGTCAAAGTTCTTTCCTCATTCAGGCAATTAAGGAGCCACCAGACAGCAATTCAAGAAAATGTAAAGAACTGGCTGGATCACCAGTTTCACCAAAGGCCATGCCATATTTGTGAATTGTACTCTTTCCAAAGGCTGATTAGAAGTTGGCTAGATTTGGGCACAAGGAATTATCAAGGCGTCAGAGAGAGGAGCCTGTGCTTGCCCACCAACAGGCTCACCCTGCAATGATCTACAGAGATGTTGACCAAATGGGAAACTTTGCCCCTTGCATACTCCACAGCCATTGGAATCCAACCCAACCCTGTGCAATCTCCATCTTAAATCAAAGAAAATGTTTAATACAGACAGCATAGTGTGTTTACCCTGGTTAGGAAACACTACCCTGCCTAATCCCACCTTCCAGAATTTGGTCCATAGTCCCTGTACATGGTTCTTACTACCACTGCCCCCACCACCCTCTCAGGCGGTGAGTTCCTAATCACCACCAGTCACTGAGTGAAGCTAGTTTACTTCAACTCCTCTATAATCCATTGCCAATTGCATTAAATCTCTCCCCACTCCCTGGAGTTTACTCCAAAAATAGGTCCTTTCCATTTATCAATGTCCCTTTTACATCTTAATTGTCACATTAGCCTCCTCTCTTCCAAAGTAAAGGCCAACCTAGTTTTTCCATCATTGGTAAATGCTTTCAGCCCTGGCACTGTCCTTGTAAATCACATTTCCAGGGAGGTTGCTTAGCCTGCAACAGATCAGTCATCAAACTCAGATCTAACACAAAACTCCTAGCACTTGAGTGGATTTCAATTGCAGTTCCAATTGAAAGGATACTCTTAATAAAAAAACATCTGGCCAACTTGTTTCAGCCCTGCAGCCTTCCAAGTTTGAGTTTCTCTACCTCTTGCTTCTTGTGTGTGCCTAAACATGATTATATTACCACTGGTAGCCAAGTTTCTTTTCAGACCCAATGAAGAGTTTTGGCCCAAAACATCAACTCTTTATTCCTTTCCACAGATGCTGCCTGACCTCCTGCATTTTGTGTGTGAGAGAGTGAGAGAGTGAGAATTGTGGGGCAGACTAGCCTAATTCTGATCTGTTTTATGGCCCCAAATCTTTGAGGAAAATGCAGTGGGACAGCAAAGACTTCAGGCTTCCAAAGGAAGGCCTGCAGTAATCAGCAAGTTCTTAATGGGAACTAGCCCACCAGTCTATTCCAGGCACAAAGCTCTCTGCAATTGCAAAAAAAAAAACAGGATAAAATCTTCAGCCTTGTCGAATGTAGGGCCGATGAAATGTTAATGTCTTGGTAAGGGGGGTGGGGAGACAGTCCCATTTTCAATTCAATTCACCCTTCTGACACTGAGGGTTGGATAAGCAAAGTGGGGCTTTACAAAGCAAAATATTTCACATTTTTTTTTATCACTGGCTTATAGAAATGGTTTTCCATGAACCTTAAAAAAAAAGAGGGCTACATTCTTTCTACTGGGATCTTAGATGTTCCACTAAGACTTGTGCCCTGTGGGCATTACACAGGTGCAGAACAATACGATCTTTTCCACAGCCAGTCGGTAGATGTAGGTCTTGTGTTTGCACTTTGAGTCCCTTCTCAGCACTACGACGGATGTGTGATACGGCACACTTGATAAGCTGTTATCGATCTTCCCATTGGCTTTGATGCAGCCCTTGTACAGACAGTACGCTTCCATCAACTTCCTTGGGTAGCGTGCACTGTCTTCGTTAATTCTGTTTGAAAAGCAAAATAGTTCAAGATGAAACTGCTACCACTTTTGGTTCCCATGTTCCCCTCCAAATACATCAAGAAGAAAATACAAAATCCTGAAAATACATACCACCAGCCTCAAGGACACTGTTATATCCTTTTATGATAAGATGGACTCCTGACCTCAAAATGTACCTCATTATGGCCTTGCACTTTATTGTCTGCCTGCACTGTTTTTTTCTCTGCCACTGTAGTACCGTGCTGTGTATTTCATTATTGCTTTTCCCTTCTACTACCTCAATGCACTGATATGATGAAACGATCTGTGTGGATGACATGTGAGACAGGTTTTTCCATTGTGCCCCAGTACATCAGGTATCTCGATAGCGTCGGGGTTAGAGCGACACTATTACAGTTCGGCAGCATCGGAGTTAACAGTTCAATTCCTCTGTAAGGAGTTTGTACCTCCTCCCCATGGAATGTGTGGGTTTCCACCGGGTGCTCTGGTTTCCTCCCACAGTCCAAAGACGTACCGCGTACCGGTTAGTAGGTTAATTGGTCATCGTAAACTGTCCTGTGATTAGACTAGGGTTAAATAGGTGGGTTGCTGGGCAGTGCGGCTCAGAGAACTGGAAGGGCCTGTTCTACAATGTAACTCTAAATGAATAATTATAAAATAAAAACACTAGTCTCATTTGCCCAAATCCCTCTACAATTTTCCTGTCCATGTACTTATCCAAACGCCTCTTAAATGTTGTAATTGTACCTGCCTCCACAACTTTCTCTAGCAGCTCATTCAATCCATCCACCACCCTTCTCTGGCGTGAAGCTGCCAGGCAGGTCCCTTAAGATCACCCCCCCCCCCCCCGACCCCACCTAAAACCTTCAGTTTTTGATTCCATTTCACTGGAGAAAAAGATGGTATGCATTCTCCCAATGGCAAAACACACAAAATGCTGGAGGAACTCAACAAGTCAGGTAACACCCATGGAGGGGAATAAACAGTCAATGTTTCCGGAAGGATCTCAGCCTGAAAAATAGACTGTTTATTCATTTCCATAGATGCTGTCTGACCTGCTGAGTTCCTCCAGCATTCTGTGTGTGTTGCTCTGGATCTCCAGCATCTGCAGAATCTCTTGTGTTTGTGCATTCATCTTATCTAGGCCCTTATGATTTCATTTACTTTTATTGAGAGATACAACACGGAGCATCTCCTTCCGGCCCACTGAACAGTGCCACCCAGCGCCCCACCATTTTTACACTAGCCTAATCACAGGATCAACTAACCTACTAACCAGCTTGTCTTTGGACTACAGGAGCAAACCAGAGCACCTGGAGGAAAGCCCCATGCAGACGAGAAGGACAAGCTTTCTTACAGAGAGTGCCAGAATTGAACTCAGCACTCCTGATACCCTGAGCTGTAACAGCATCACACTAACCACTACATCTACATGGTGCCCCTATACTCCGCTATAAGATCAGCCCTCAATCTCCCAAGTTCAAGGAATAAAGTCCTGCCCAACCTCTTCTGGTAACTGAACCCTCAAGTTCTGGCAGCATACTCAAATATTGGAACATTGGTGATGTGCGAGGAAACTGGAGCAACCCCACACAGTCACAGCGAGAACATACCAACCCCATACAGACAGCCCGGGTCCCGTTAATAGCTACTGAGGGCCATTGTTCATGCAGACTTAATGTTGGTGCACTTCACAGCGCTAAGCAGTATTGCACCCATATTGTACTGTCTCAGTACTTTTATAGTTGTGTGCTGTAGCACTTACTTTTTATTCGCAGTTATTTTTGTAAATAACACTATTCTTTGCATTTCTGGTCTGATACTAACTGCATTTCATTGGCTTTGTATCTGTACTCGGCACAATGACAATAAAGTTGAATCTAATCTAATCTCCTGCTGCAGGACACACTTAATAATATTCACTTTTTGATTTGTTTAAGAATAAATGTTGCAACAGCAGAAACTCCTGATCAACCTGATGGGCAAGATGTTTATAAATCTGCTCTTTCTGGAAACAAACCCAACTGCTAAATACCACTTTAGTGACAAGTTCTAGCACATGCCCCGCAATGAAGTGTTAGCAACCATTCAGGCTCCATATCACTGGCACGCCATCCCTCCCTCACCTCCAGTTGTCCCAGAAGAGGAGGGGCAAGTGCTGAGGTCCTTCTGGTGAAGATGCTCCCACAATGGAGTTAGGGAGGAACGACCAGGATCCAACCATGATCACTGAATGGCCACACAGCAATGGAGAGTTACAACTCAGAAACAACTTTGTCCTACTCTACACCATTCCCCTTAATCAACAAACTCATTCGTGAGGCCAGTGATGTTGTGGGGATGGAACTGGACTCCCTCACGGTGGTGTCTGAAAAGAGGATGCTGTCTAAGTTGCATGCCATCTTGGTCAATGTCTCCCATCCACTACATAATGTACTGGGTGGGCACAGGAGTACATTCAGCCAGAGACTCATTCCACCGAGATGGAGCACAGAGCGTCATAGGGAGTCATTCCTGCCTGTGGCCATCAAACTTTACAACTCCTCCCTTGGAGGGTCAGACACCCTGAGCCAATAGGCTGGTCCTGGATTTATTTCCTGGCATAATTTACTTATTACTATTTAATTATTTATGGTTTTATTACTATTTAATTATTTATGGTGCAACTGTAACGAAAACCAATTTCCCTCAGGATCAATATCTATGACTATGAATTCCACTCACCTAGACATTCAAGCCAATTAATGTTCAAACTTCAAACTAAATTTATTATCAAATTACATACATGTTACCATATATGACCTTGAGATTCATTTTCCTGGAGGCACTTACAGGAAATAGATAATCTATGAAGAACTATACATAAACAAAGACCAGAAAACAACCAATGCGCAAAGACAACAAACTGCAAATATCAAAGATAGAACACTGAGAACCTCAGCTGTAAAAAGTCCTTGAAAATGAATCTGTAGGTTGTGGACAACAGGAATTCTGCAGATGCTGGAAATTCAAGCAACATACATCAAAGTTGCTGGTGAACGCAGCAGGCCAAGCAGCATCTATAGGAAGAGGCGCAGTCGACGTTTCAGGCCGAGACCCTTCGTCAGGACTGTAGGTTGTGGAATTAGTTTGGTGTTGTGGTGATTGAAGTTATCCTCGCTGGTTTGAAGCCTTATTGTTTAGGGCAATAACTGTTCCTGAACCTGGTGGTGCAGGTCCCGAGGTTACTGCACCTCCTGCTCGATGGTCGTTGTGAGAAGAACATGGCTTGGACAGTGGGGGTCCTTGATAACAGATGCTACTTTCTTGTGGCAGCACTCTTTGTAAATGCACTCAATGGTGGGGAGAGCTTTCCCTGTGATGGACTGGGCTGTATCCTCACTTTCTGCAGACTTTCCCCTTCCTGGGCATTGGTGGTTTCTACACCAGGCTGATGGGATACTCTCCAAAACACAAGAGATTCTGCAGATGGTAAAAATCCAGAACAACACACAAAATGCTGGAGAAACTCAGCAGGCCAAGCAGCTTCTATGTAGGAGAATAAAGAGTGAACGTTTTGGGCTGAGACCCTTCTCGGGGCTGGAAGGAGAAAGGGAAGACACCAGTAAAAGAGATTGGGGTGAAGGGAATCCTCATTATAGGAAGGACATGGAAGCTTTAGAGAGGGTGCAGAGGAGATTTACCAGAATGCTGCCTGGATTAGAGAGCATGTCTATGGAGGTAGGTAGAGCTTTTCTCTTTGGTGTGAAGGAGGATGAGAGGTGACTTGATAGAGGTGTACAAGATGAAAAGAGACATTGATAGAGAGGACAGCCAGAGACTTTCTCCCAGGGCAGAAGTGGCTAATACGAGGAAGAATAATTTTAAGGGGATTGTAGGAAAGTATACAGGGATGTTAGAGTTAGGTATTCCGCACCCCCCCCCCCGCACCCCCACAGAGAAGAGTGGTGGTAGAGTCAGATACATTAGGGATATTTAAGAGACTCTTAGATAGGCACATGGATGCTAGAAAAGTGGAGGGGGATGTGGAGGGAAGGGTTAGATTCATCTTAGAGTAGGTTAAAAGGTCAGCACAACATTGTGGGCCAAGAAGCCTGTGCTGTGCTATACTGTTCTATGCTTAATAGCCCCTGAGCTCCTCAGCAGATTGTTAGTTGCTCCTGACTCTAGTCGTTTATGTCACCTCGTCTTAGTTGGGATCAGTCCCCTCTCTCTTTTTTTAAAGTAAAGTCTGGTTTTATATACAGTATTTGCAAATTTCCCTTATGAAAACAAGTTCAGTTTACCCTTTTGCCTGTGTTTCCGGACAAGGATTTCTTGGTTTCACATTTGCTAGAGCAAAGATTGGACGAAGAATACTACTGACTCTTCCCTTTTCCCTCAGGATGAGAATCACAAGTTTATAAACTCAGGGAATGGACCAGTACAAATAGTGAATGGATCACTTCAATCCAAGGTCTCCTTATCCTTATTTGGTCTCTCCAGCCAAAGCTTCTTACTCCTGGTATCTGGTTGCTAAATTTCTTTTACACCCTCTACTAATCCATCATGAGATTAGCAGGAATCTCTGGATGGTGACTTAGAAGGCACCTCAGAGTAGGTAACTAGTCCTGATGAAAGGTCTTGAACTGAAATGTTGACTGCTTATTCCTCTCCACAGATGCTGCCCTACCTGCTGAGTTCCTCCAGAATTTTGAGACTGTGTTGCTCTAAATTTCCAGCATGTGCAGAATCCCATGTGTTTATCCCTTTCCTGTGCGGCTTTCTCTACATTGGTGAGACCCAGCATAGGTTGGGGGACCATTTAGCTTTGTCCACAAAAGGTGGGATTTCCTGGTGACCATACATTTTAATTCTACTTCCCATTCCATGGCCACCTCTACTGCCACGAAGAAGCCTCTCTCACTTTGGAGGAAAAACACCTCATATTCTGTCTGGGAACCCTCAGCCTATTGCTATGAACATTGATCACTCCAACTTCCCGTAATTTCTTCCCCTCCCCCTTCTCTCTTTTTCCATTTCCTGCCTGATTACCCCTCTCCCATTCTCTTCTCCTCACTTGCCTATCATCTCCCTCTGGTGACCCTCCTCCTTCCCCATCTATGGTCCACTCTATCAGATTCCTTCTTCAGAGCTTCCACCTATCACCTTCCACTTCTCCATCCTTCCCCCTCACCTGATCTCACCTATCACCTGCCAGCTTGTTCTCCTTCACCTCCCCTCACATTCTGGCTTCTTCCTCCTCCCTTTCTAGTCCCGATGAAGGGTCTCGAACTGAAATGTTGACTGTTTATTCCCCTCCACAGATGTTGCTGTACCTGCTGAGTTCCTCCAGAATTTTGAGACTATGTTGCTCTAAATTTCCAGCATGTGCAGAATCCCATGTGTCTATCCCTTTCCTGTACTTTTGAGCGGTGTCAGAATTTCTGCCTCCAACATATTTTCAGACAGTGGTTTCCACACCAGCACTACTCGTTTCTCAGCTGCTCTTGGTCCTTCTACCAATTAAGTTATTCCTGAAATTCCACCAGCAATGCCTCCTGTACCTGAGTGCATGTTCCTGGTCTTCAGCTGCTGGAACCCATTCATTTCAAGGTTCAACATGTTGTGCATTCAGAGATACTCAGATGTGTGGTTATTTGAGTTACCGTCGCCTTTCTGCCAGCATGAACCACTCTGAGCTCTCGCATTAACAAGTCGTCTTCCCCCACAGAACTGCTGCTCACCGGATGTTTTTTCTTTGATTTTCACACCATTCTCTGTAAACTCTAGAGACGGTTGTGTGCGAAAATCCCAGGAGATCAGCAATTTCTGAAACCATCCCACCTAGCACCAGCAATCATGCGAAGGTCAAAAATCACTTGGATCACATTTCTTTCCCACTGATGTTTGGTCTGAATAGCAACTGAACCTCTTGTCCATGTCTGCACGCTTTTATGCTTTGAGCTGCTACATGATTGGCTGATCAGATATTTACATTAACTAGGTGTACAGGTATACCTAATAAAGTGACACAGACTGTAGGTTAAGACTATTGTCTCCCAGTGAGCAAGTCCAAAATGCCCTGTAATTACCTGTATGACCAAGGGGAATTACTCTGTTCTCCAATCAGAGAGGTAAGACTGTGGGAAGCATTGAATTCTTTGCCAGGAATGAACTGCTCTGCGTTGGACCCAGAATGTTTTAGCTTGTTCAACAGATGCTTCTCAGATGGTTCAGCACACGAATGCCGGGCTGTAATGGATGGGACGGCCACTGACAGCAACACAAGGCACACAAGCCATTCCACCTGCAGAAACTAAAAGAGAATTCCTGGTTACAAAGGACCTTAAGAGAACCTTCTCATCAATCGTTCTCTGGAACCAACAGGTACACGTACGTACGTGTGTACGTATATATACACACACATACACACACACACACACACAATATGCTACTGGCGCTTCATTCATGTTGAGACCTGGGTGGTGGCAGGGAGTTCAATAGTTTTACAGCCTGGGGGAAGAAGCTGTTTTCCACCTTGTCCTAATGCTATGGCACCTTCTGCATGATGGTAGGGGGTTGGGTGGAAGAGAGATCCCAATGATATTCTTAGTCCTCAATCCTTTGTAGGGTCAGATGCCTTGCAATCCCCATACCAGACAGTGATGCAGCTGAACAGGACAGTCTCAGAATCAGAAAGAGGTTTAATATCACCGGTATATGTCATGAAATTTGTTAACCTGGTGACAGTAGTACAATGCCACACATAATAAATATAGAAAAACAAAATCACATTAAATTACAGTAAGTACATATGTATGTTAAATTAAAAACAATAGTGCAAAAACAGAAATAATAAGAAGTGAGGTAGTGTTCATGGGTTCAATGCCCATTCAGAAATCCGCTGTTCCTGAATCACTGACTGTCTCTTCAGGCTTCTGTACCTCCTTCCTGACAGTAACAATGGGATGAGGGCATGTCCTGGGTGATGTGGGTCCTTAATAATGCATCATCTTTCTGATGCACCGCTCCCTAAAGAGATCTTGGGAGGCTTCTACCCATGATGGAGCTGATTAATTTTACAACTTTCTGTAGATTCACCCGATCCTGTGCAGTACCCCCCCCCACCCCCCGCCATACGAGACAGTGCTGCAGCCTGTCAGAAAGCTCTCCATTGTACAGTTATAGAAGTTTGTGTTTTTGGTGACAAACCAAATTGCATTCCTAATGAGATATAGCTGCCATCTTGCCTTCTTTATAGTTGCATCGATATGTTGGGATCAGGTTAGATCCTCAGAGACCTTGGTACCCAGGAACTTGAAGTTGCTCACTCTTTCCACTTGTGATCCCTCTATGAGGATTGCTTCATATTTCCTCATCTAGCCCTTTCTCAAAATTGGTTAGAACTTCCTCGAACAACAAGTTCTCTCCCAGGGATGAGGTCTTTGGAATTTCTGTAGTATTGGGTTGTTACAGAATGGGGTTGCTAGCCCCATGCCAAACCTTCCTCCTTTCGCTGCCAGACTTGGGACTGTCCATGGTGGAGTGGCAGGAGTTGATATCACACTTAAGTGAAATGCTGACCTGTGTGAGATCTGGGAAGGTTGGGTTAAACTTAGTAATCCAACCTTCCTCCCCACCCCCAGTTTTCCTGAGACCTTGGCCAAGCCTGCAACCTCAGTGTCACTGTCCCCACCCTAACATTCTCCAACAACTTCAGTACACATCCTTCACTAATGAACCTGCTTCCAGAAGAGCAGAAGTCTCTTGGCATTTTGGCCAACGTCTCTCGAATAGCCAAATAAAGGGGTCATAAATTAGTCAAAACTAACCAAAGCATCACCGGCACTGGCATATATACAGAAAGGTGCCAGAAAGAGGCCAGGAATATCATGAAGGATCTCACCCACCCTGGTTATGGACTATATGTCCCACTCCTCACAGGGAGAAGGCTATGTAGCATCTACACCAGGATCACCGACTCAAAAATAAACACAATTACTTTCCCCAAGCAGCAAGGCTGATCAACACCTCCACCCACCATCACCACTACTTTATTACTTCCTTTCAGTCACCTTAAATACAGACACTCCTGTGCCTAGCATCATTTTATAGTCATACAACTGTGTTATGTATTGATATGCATTTCATTTTTTAAAATTGTGATCTTCATCTTATTGCGCCAAGATGAGGCCCCCCCTCAGGGTGGAGAAGCAACATCTTGTATCATGTCTGGCTACCTCCAACATGATGGCATGAATATAGCCTTCTCCTTCCAGTGAAGGAACTCTCTGCCCGCCACCACCAAATTCCCATCCCAACTTTTCACTCCTTTTCACCTGCCTATTCCCAACCCCAGGAAAAATGATCAGGCTCTATCTCCTCATTAAACTACCCAATATTTGAGTTGGAGGGGACAACTTCACTCACCCCACCAGTGAAATGGACTTACAATCCACCTCATGTTCTCAATGTTAATTTTTGTTTATTTATTGAGATACAACAAGGAGTAGGCCCTTCCAGCTCATCAAGCTGTGCTGCCTAGCAAACCCCAACAATCCCAATTTAACCCTAACGAGACAATTTACAATGACCAACTAACCCACCCTGTACATCTTTGGACTGCCAGAGGAACCAGAGAAAACCTATGCATTCTACAAGGAAGGCATACAGTGACTCCATATAGGGGACACCTGGATTGTACTCCATACTCTGATGCCCTGAGCTGCAATAGCATCATGCTAACCACTATGATACTGAGGCACCCATTTATTAATTATTATTACTTTTTTCTCTTTCTTTCTGTGTTTGCACAGTTCTTTTTTAACCACATTGGTCGTTGTCCATCCTGTTGGGTGTGGTTTCTTATATTTACCATTACTGCCCGCAAGAAAAGGAATCCCTGGGTTGTATACAGTTCGTGTCGCTGCCCTCAGAGAGGCCACAGGGTCCTGATGTTCTTGGAAATATTATCAAAACTCAGATCTGCGGATTTGGCCTCTGTTGGTTCTATGTTTTTTTTTGTCCATTCTTTCTTGTTGCCAATTGGCAGGCTGGAGATATGGGTGATCTGTTTTTGTGCAAGGGAAGGTTTGGGTTTGAGAGTTTCTTTTTGTGTGGGGTGGAGGGTTGTTGCTGCCTTTCTTTCAACTACTATGGTTTTTCTGTATTTTATGGCTATCTGGAGAAGACAAATCTCAGAGTTGCATTCTGCATACATACTTGATAAAAAAATGAACATATGAACCTTTGATAGTAACTTTACATTGAACTTTTGAACAATGAAATCATCCAATGGAGAGACCTTGATGATCTTCCCAACAGGTACCTCCCAGCTAACATCACTGAAACAGACGCAAGGCATGTGTGAGCCTGCTTTCTTCCATCACACTACAATCACACACAAATAATGTACAGTATGTATTTGCGAAATGCTTTGGGCTATTCAGCATTGTAAGGTGGTGTTTATAAATGAAATCCTTCCGTGACAGAATGTTTGAGAATGCAGGTGTGAACTTGTGTTCCTTCTACCCTCTGTTACATGCCAGAACGCCCAGGAGATTGCAAATACAGGGTGCAATGCAACTCATCTTCAACAAAGTAGAAGTAACTAAAGTTCACCTGGCCCTAGGGAATACAAACTTTAAAAATACACTTTACCTCTACCCAGATGGTTCAGACTGAAATGACATCAAGCACACAATCTAGGTCAGGAACTGCATGTAGGTCAGAGTGACTCCCTTTCAGTCAACCAATCTTTATCAACAGGTTCCAGATGGGCTGAAGGGCCAGCTTCAGAGCTCCATGACTCTGTTGGCGATGATTGGAGCTTTGCAAATATTCCTCAAACACACTGGAGGTTTTCTTTGAGCTCAAAACGATGCAGTTAACCACAAGGTCATAAGCCCATAAGAATCTGACTCGCCATTTCATTATGGTTGATCCATTTCCCTTCTCAGCCCCAATCTCCTGCCTTCTCCCTGCAACATTTCACACTCTGGCTAATCAAGAACCTATCAACCTCTGCCTTAAATACACCCAGTGACCTGGCCTCCACAGCCGTCTGTGGCATGTCTTAAATTTTGAACATAACAGCACAGTACAGGCCCTCCAGCCCATGATGTTGTGCCAACTTCTTAGCCTACTCCCTTGTACACAGCCCTCCATTTTTCTATCATCCATGTGCCCACCTCAGTTTCTTAAATGCCCCTAATTTATCTGTATCTACCACTACCCCTGACAAGGCATTCCACACAGCCACCACTTTCTGTGTAGTGACACCCCCCTTGACTTTTCTTCAATTACCTTCAAATTATGAACTCATTAAAACACAAGAGATTCTGCTGATGCTGGAAATCTAGAGTAACACAAAAAATGCAGGAGGAACAGCAGGTCAGACAGCATCTATGGAGAGGAATTAACAGTTGACGTTTTGGGCCAAGAACCTTCATTAGGACTAGAAACTTTACAGCTTTTCAATTCAGGCCCCCACACCAGTTTGTATTCCTTCCATATCCACCCCCGCCCCCCCCCATCTTATGCTGGCTTCTTCTCCCTTCCTTTACGGTCCTGATGAAGGTTCTCAGCCCAAAACGTCGACAATTCTTCCTCCCCACAGATGCTGCCTGACCTGCTGTTCCCCGCCCCCCAACATTAGCCACTTCCACCCTGGGAGAAAAATATGCACTACAAAACCTGTTCACACTTGGAGTCAAGGTCAATCAACCCAACAAGTCCACGTAGACATTCAAGCGCCTGTTTATACCAATTCTATACCTCATTTCATTCTCCATATTTTCTCATTGAGTTCCGCCCCAGCCCCAGATGCCACAGCTCACAATATACAGTGGAGAATTTGCCAGCTCACAGGACTTTTGGAGGTGGGAGAAGACCAGAGGATCCAGAAGAAACCCTGGCGGTTGCAGAAAGAACATGCAGATGTTACACAGACAGCACCAGAGGCAAGGACTAAATCAGGTTCACTGGAGCCCACTGATGCAACTGAGCTGTCATACTTAAAATAAATTGATTAATTTAGAACAGTTGTTGAACAGAGGATGGGTGGCAGGGCGGAGATACGTCCCTACCAAAGGAGGGGTAAGGCGCTCCTTCTCTCCACTAGCTTGCAGGTCACTGTTGAGCAAGGGGTAGCATCTGCTTAGCCCACCCCCACCACGCCCAATCTGGGTGACGTCAAGCCATGGGAGCAGGTGGTGGATGGTTGTATCAGCAGCCGGTGCATATCACAAGCCCTGGTTATGTGACCACTGACACCAGGCAGGCAATCTCTGAAGAGTAGTGATAATGGGTAGGGTCACCTGTCTTGTAAAGACACTGCCCAGAACCACTTCTGTAGAAAAATTTGCCAAGAACAATCATGGTCATGGAAAGACCGTGATTTAGCATCATATCATATGATGATGCTAAAACTTTGAATATCTATAGACATGTAGTGAACAGTATATTGACTGACTGCTTCACTGCCTGGTATGGAAATGGCAAGCAATGCCCTTGAACAGAAATTCCTACAAAAAGTAGTGGATACAGGCCAGTCCATCACAGGTTAAGCCCTTCCTACTATAGAGCACATCTACACAGAGTGTTGTCACAGGAAAGCCAACATCCATCATCAGCGACCCCCACCACCCAGGCCATGCTCTCTTCTTGCTGATACCATCACAAAGATGATACAGGAGCCTTGAAAATCACACCATGTTCAGGAACAGTCACTACCCCACAACCATTAGGCTTTTGAACCAATGGAGATAACGTCACTCAACCTCATTTGCCTCATTACAGAACTGTTCCCACAACCTATGGACTCACTTTCAAGGACTATTAATCTCATGTTCTCAATATTTATTGCTTATTATTATTTCTTTCTTTTTGTATTCGCAGAGTTTGTTGTCTGTTGCACACTGGTTGAGCACCCAGTTGGAGCAGTCTTTCATTGATTCTATTATGGTTCCTGTTCTATTATGGATTTATTGAGCATGCCCGCAGGAAAACAAATCTCAGGGTAGTAAGTGTGACATATTTGTATTTTGATAATAAATGTATTTTGAATGTTTAATGTTTCTGGGTTACTGTTGTTACGTACCCCGTAACTGGGTTGCCAAACCAGCAGAAATGGATCACTCAGTTGGAGTCTGGAGTACTAGAACTAAGAAAGTTTTATTAAAGAAACAAGCAACACAGTAATCGAAAGGATAATAAATGCAACAATTCAACAATGATAACCACACATGTGCACAGAATTAAGATAACAGCATCAATCAAGCTCTATCGTTGTCTAGGGGTTAAATGACCAATTTCAAAATGACTCAAAGTTCAGTCCAGTTTGTAGTTCAGTTCGCAGTAATCGTTGCCATGGCGATGGACAAGGTGGGGGAAGAGAGACAGAATAGGAACAACTGATCATTCAGAACACTGCTTCACTCACAGACCAGCGGGATGGCTCACAAACAGCATTTGGGCGGGTCCTTGGTGATGTCACCTGAGGTCACCGACTGTGACCCCTCCTCCAGATGCGGTCGATCCTCTGCAGTGAACCCGGCACCCAGGCAAGGGCGGACACACACCGGGTTCCCGCTGATCGTACCTTTCCACCCTGTGCGTTGTCCGGTACTTCTCACCACTCGTGAGAGGCGCACCGCTTCCAGGGTCTCGTTACCTCGGGTGGCGTGTGTGTCTGTCTTAGCGAACCTGTCCCTTTTTATCCCCCTGCTGGGGTATCGCCTGTCCATCACTTCAAACAGTTCAGGGTTCAAAAGGGGGGAGCCGCTCCAGACAGCTCTTCCTCCCACATCCCTTCATTACACATCTCCAGACGCTGCTCCATTGTTCCTTATCTCTCCTTCCCCTGAGGGCAGGTGGCAGACCAACTGCTGATGCCACTGATGCTAGCCCAGGCCAGCAAACATCTTAATTTTATGTGTATTCTCGTAACACTGTTTGCTTTTTGCGTCATTTGCTCTTATTCCCCCCCCCCCTCCACACACACCTCTGATGGTCTTGTTCTGTGGGGAGGTTTCTTTCAATGAGTTCTATGATGTTTGTTTGTTTTGTGGCTGTCTGCAAGAAGATGAATCTCAAGGTTGTATTTTACATGTACACACACACACACACACACACACACTTCGATAATAAATGTACTTTGAACTTTGCAATTCTCTCCTCCCCTCCCTCTGTACCTCCCTTCCTCCCACAGAGCTCCTCCAGCAGATCGCTGGTTACTCCGGTGGGATTCGAGCTCACAACTTGCTAACTGTGCAGCAAAAAGCCATACTGCAATTGGGACCCTAATGTGTCTGGGAAAGTTAGAGGAGCAATTGGCTCCAGTCCCTCCCAGCCTGTAACAGGAGCAAAACAAATGATTCCAGATGTCTTGAAGCACAACTCATTCCTTTTCGAGAATATGGCCACAGTCACCTCTACTTCCTGTGGAGACTGAGATCCTTCGGCGTATGCAGGCCTCTCCTTCACATGTTCTACCAGTCTGTTGTCACCAATACAATCTTCTATGCAATGGTGTGCTGGGGCAGTGGCATCAACTCAGGTGATGCTGACAGGCTCAATAAACTGCTTAGAAAGGCTGGCTCTGTTATAGCCTTCAAACTGGACACACTGGAGGCTGTGGTAAAACAGAGGACCCTATGGAAAATCCTGGCAATTCTAAACAATGTTTCTCACCCTCTGCATGCCAACTTGGCTGAATTTCTAGTAATAGACCAAAACAACTGCACTTTCCAAAAAGCACTAATGAAGTCATTCTTACCCTCAGCCATTAGACTCTATAATAAGTCAACCTATAGCAGGGGAAGTGATGAAACCCTCTTGTTAGGCTGTTTGAGGTCATTTATTTTTTCTTTCTACTTCTTGTCTAATATTTATATCTATGCATTTGTAATGCTACTGTGACATTGTAATTTCCTTT
Source organism: Mobula hypostoma (assembly GCF_963921235.1). NCBI lineage: Eukaryota > Metazoa > Chordata > Chondrichthyes > Myliobatiformes > Myliobatidae > Mobula > Mobula hypostoma. The sequence continues at coordinate 174,150,120 of NC_086098.1, forward strand.
GGTATTAATGAAATATCTATCTTCTGTGAAGCAATGATTTAAAATCAATCAGATGTGTTAAAATAGGTTTAAATAATGTTTAAAATCATTAAATGTAGTGCTAATAAATAGTTCCACCAAATGCAGCACCTTGCACCTCCTTTGGTAGGGACGCACCTCCACCCAGCTATCAGAAAAGCTAATAAAGTAGTTCCACCAAATACAGCTGGTCATCGTCACCTAAATAAACATGAGTAAGCATGCCTTCACTAAAAACAGCCCCTTTGTTTTTGAGAAAGTTATTGGAAGCAGCTGAAATTACATCAGTGGCTTTTTTGAGTTAACATACTGAAAGCATTTATGGAGACATTCCCGGGATGTTATGTTCCCAGTCATACAGTTCTATGGAAAACACATGGGGCCAGAGCTGAGTCAAAGCCTCCCCACCATTGAGGGCATCTTCAAAAGGTGGTTCCTCTGGAAGGCGGCACCCATCATTAAGGACCCTCGCTACCCGGGACGTGCCCTCTTCTCCTCACTCCCATCAGGGACCTGGTGCAGGAGCCTGAAATGCAAACTCAATGTTCTAAGGACAACTCCAGGTTTCTGAACGGTCCACGAATGCAACCTCACTATTTTGTTGTTTTTGCACTATTTATTTTTAAATACATCTTATTAAAACCTATAGTTATTTTATATGTATTGTAGTGAACTGCTGCAGCAAAAAAAAATCATGACATATGCCAGTGATAATACATCTGATTCTGAATATTGTCCTGTACTGGATAAGACACAGGCAAGGTGAACTGAGACAGATAGATCACAGAAAATAAAACTGTACAGCACTATACAGGCACGTTGGCCCACAATGTTGTACTGATGTTTTAACCCAGTCCAAAATCAGTCTAACTCTTCCCTCTCACATAGCCCTCCGTTTTTCTTTTCTTTCATCCTTGTACCCATCTAAGAATTTCTTAAACATCTCTAATGTACCTGCCTTTACCACCACCCCTACTAGGGTGTACCACACATCCGCCACTCAAAGACCATCTTTCACATCCCCTCCATACTTTCCTCCAATCACCTTAACATCATGACCTCTCCTCTTAGCCATTTCTGCTGTTGGGGGTGGGGGGGGAAGAAAATCTCTGGCTGTCCACTTGATCTATGCCTCATCATCTTGTACACCTTTATCAAGTCAGATCTCCTCCTCTTCCACTCCAAAGAAAAAAGCCCTAACTCGCTCATCTTCTTAAGAGATGCATGCTGCTCAACAACAAATTTCCTTCGAAGCCTGGATATGAATCCAAACAGACTGATGTTATAAGATCTTCTCTACTACAAGTACAACATGAATATTTTAGTCTGATACTTACCCCCAGCACTGGAGTATCATTGATTATGGGCAAAATTGTAAACCAAATTGTGATTGTCCTACAATCAGGTCAAATCCTAGCAATACAAAGGTAGTTAAAGTCTGTCCCGAGCCTTATAGGCCCATCAGGCCAGTGCTTGTGCCGGTTTCCGTGGCATGAAGCAACAGAGTTCTAGACCCCCTCCCCCCAGATAGGACGCCAGTCTAACGCGAGGTTAACCCCCAGCATTTTGCCGGTACCCATTTTCAGCTGGGTAGACTGGAGCAGTGTGTGGTTAAGTGCCTTGCTCAAGGACACACACGCTGCCTCGTCTGGGCTTGAACTCACAACCTTCAGATCACTAGTCCAATGCCTTAACCACTTGGCCACACGCCACACAGCAATACAAAGTAACACAAACAAAATGCTGGAGAAACTCAGCAGGTCAGGCAGCAGCTACGGAGAAGAATAACCAGTAAAAGTTTTAGGCCAGAATCTCATTCACTGGTGGACAAGAACTCAAATCTGGTCAGGTCAGGTCACCTGAAAAATTTCCTACTTTCCCAAAATGACCCAAAATTAATTAATTCATTACACCCATCTGATAGGGTTGCAGCTTAAAACCACCAAGCCTAGTGGTGGGGCAGGTACATTAGGGACATTTAAAAGACTCTTAGATAGGCATATGGATGAAAGAAAGATGGAGGGAAGGGTTGGAGTGATCTTGGGAGTAGGTTAAAGATCATGGGCTGAAGGACCTGTACTGTGCTGTTCTATGCTTTAAAACCCCAAATGTCAGCAAACAGTGTGACGCAGAGGGAAAACCCTTGGGTCAATTGGAGAAGTAAGGGAACTCAGGGAAATTCCTCTCCAAGTTCTGAAAACAGTTACTTATGCTCCTATGGACCGTAGCTCGGGCCGTACGTCACCTTTTCCTCCACATCCTATCTGCACATGGTTAAAATATGGAAGTGGTCCAACTATCGTAGGCACTTTTAGTGTAAATTAAGGTCCATTGTAGAATATTGCAAAGTATTATCACAAGCCAATCATGTTATCTACAGGTATCTCTACCCATTGTGCTTACACCAGCTTAAAATGGGTCAAACTAAACCCTTTTACACTCTGCCTATTTTCAACCCTTTACCTCTTCCACCTTCCCAGCTTCTCATTTCACCCCCTCCCTTCCCCCACCCACCCTCATCTAGTCTCACCTATCATCTGCCAGCTTGTGCTCCTTCTCCTTCCTCCGCCCTCATAGTCTGGTTCCCCCCGCCTTACGTTCCAGTCCTGATGAAGGGTCTCGGCCTGAAATGTCAACTGTTTATTCCTCTCCATTGATGTTGCCTGACCTGCTGGGTTCCTCCAGAATTTTGTATTCGTTGTTCTTGATTTCCAGCACCTGCAGAATCTTGTGTTTCTTCCTTTCCCGTTTGTGGTCAATTGCCTGTTCCTCAAATGTTCACAAGGTACTTTTGAGCTGTGATGAGTATTACTTCCTCCAGCACATTTTCAGTCAGTGGTTACTCATTGAATCTTCTCCGAAGATCATCATCTTGTCGTGCTGGAGAGGCTTGTTTGTTCCTGAGATCCCAGGAATGTTGCCATCTGGAGCTTAACTCCTGGTACAGTCACCCATAGTGGCAAGGTCAAGGCAGGAGGTTCCGCAAAGAGCGATCCAACCAAGACCTCAACAGTGGAACTAGCAAAAGTTCAAGTACATTTATTATCCAAGTATGTATACATTATACAGTCTTGAGATTTGTCTCCTTACAGGCAGCCACAAAACAAAGAAACCCTAAAGATCCCATTAAAAAAAAGACCATCAAATGTGCAGAGAGAGTAAAAACAAATCATGCAAACAATAAATTCAATTAAGTACCGTTCTGAACTGAAGTCCACAAAGAGAGAACGTCCACAGACCCTTAGTTCAGCACAGAGCAGAGCAAACCTTGTAGAGCAGCAAACTGAAATGGTCCATCCCTTGCCTCAGGCCCTGACACCCTGACTTTTCAATCTGGCCCGCAACTAAGTCCTCATCCAAACATCAGGTTCCCTCCAAGTCCAAAGGGAGGTTACAGGCTATTGCTTGCAATGATTGAAAGAGTGATTAACTAAGTATTTAGCCGTTCTCCTTGTTCATCGACCACCAACCAGAAGTTGCCGAGATTCACCAACGCCATCTTAAACCAGAAGACGATGACACACCACAACAGCAGTGAAGGCGGAGGAAGGCTGCAGCAGTCATCTTGCATTCCAAGCCACTGTGGCCCTAACCCCGATCTGTCAAGGACTGTGGGGCGGCTGCCCGTACATTAACCTTCCCACATTAAACAAAGTCACGCACGCACAGACGTTCTCCATTCAGGGAATCTACCCCATCATTCTGGGTATGTGGAACCCAGGTCGGCCTCTACACCTGCCAATTAACCACCTGAGAACATCACGTGCAAATGGAGTGATCAATGTTGAATGTACTTCTGTTTCTCAACTTCTCTCAGTCCTTCTATCAATTCATTTTAATCCATTCTTTGTCCTTTCTCTAAAGGGAAATAGATCTCTTTCATTCATCCTGTTCAGGTCACACCTCAGTTAAATCTCCCTCAGTCTTTTTTGTCCAAAGTACACAATCACAGGTTAGACTGCCTTCAATAACTCCACTCTGCCCCCCGCACCCCCGACCCGTGCTAACATGTCCTGCCTAAGGCACGGGGAACAGCACTGTACAGTCCTCACTGTAGCTCAGTTAACTCAATATATCAACAATCTGCTGGACGAACTCCAACAGATTGTTGGTACACAATATTAACATGGCAAGTGTGAGGAGAGAGAGATACAAAGGAGAAAAGGTTACCAAGGAAGGGACAAGTCTAAAGGAGGTGTACAGGCTGTACACTTATCACTCTTCCTAAGAAGCCGGGAGCAATATAATGTCAGTTACATAGAACAATAAGTTTAATGAGTCCTATCACCAAGATACTTCTAAGAATTTTGATGACAAGAGCTAAAAGTAATGTGGTTCTGTGAATGACAAAGGTACAAGAAACGCAATATTGATGTTAAGGATACTATCAGAACGAGCTATTCAAGTGCAAAAAGATTTGTTTGTTTGTTTTATCGACTACACAAAAGCATTTGATAAAGTGAAGCACAATAAGTTATTTGAAATATTACAGAAAAATCTAGATCTAGATTCGAAAGACCTTCGCCTAATCAGAAATCTGTACTGGGAACAAACTGTCGCTGTAAGAATAGATGGAGAAATAAGTCAGTTTACAAAAATCAAGACAGGCGTTAGACAAGGGTGTGTTTTCTCCCCTGATTTATTTAATGGGTACAGTGAAACAATATTACAAAAAAAGAGACATCTTGGGATTCAAAGTTGGTGGTGAAAACATCAATAATTTCAGATATGCAGATGACACTGTGTTAATTGCAAGTACGGAGGAAGAACTACAAAACTTAATTGATATAATTGTTGAAGAAAGTGCAAAAATGGGTCTATCTATCAATTGCAAAAAGACAGAATGTATAGTGATATCCAAAAAGAAGGAGAATCCTATCTGCAGGCTGAGAATAAACGGGGAAGACATAAAACAAGTACAGAACTTTTGTTACTTAGGAAGCTGGGAGACATCAGATGGCAGGTGTGACATGGACATCAAAAGAAGAATACGGATGGTAAAAGACACCTTTACGAGAATGAAGAGTATACTGACCATGACAACCCGCTTCAGAGTACTGAAATGTTATGTTTATCCAGTTATGTTATATGGCTCAGAATGTTGGACAATATCTAGTAACATGAGGAAACAAATTGTAGCAGCAGAGATGTGGTTTTTGAGGAGGATGCAAAGAATATCATGGACGAAACGAATATCTAACAAGGATGTCATGAACAGAGCAAACACAAAAAGAGAAATAATGTATGAGATCATGAAAAGACAACATAACTTCATTGGACATGCGATTAGGAAAGAGGAGTTGGAATGCATGGTAATTATGGGAAAGATTGAAGGGAAGAAAGCAAGAGGGAGGCAAAGACAAATGATGATGGAGACAGCAGCCAGAGAACTGGAAATGAATACCAATGAATTGATCCACTTGACCCAAAACAGGAGTGTGTGGGCCATGGCAGTCAAAGCTCAAACTGGGCACGGCACCTGATGATGATGACGATGAGCAGCAACTGTGGGGCGGGGGAGCGGAGAAAGGGCTCTCAATGTTTCCAGCTGAAACTCTGCATCCAGACTGAGAATAGAGAGGGAGAGAGAGAGAGAAAAAAGGAATCACAAATAATAAAAAATAAAAATCTCCCCTATACACTGGCCACATCGCCACTCCACTCTCAGTCCTGATGCAGGCTTGCAGTCTGAAACATTGACAATTCCTTCCCCTCTCCACAGTGTTGCCTGATCCACTGAGTTTCTCCACAGTCAAGATCCCACAAACATTATGAGCAGATCAATTAGGCAATCCAGTGAGGTAATGGTCAGAGTGGAACCTCTCTGGAATCTTTGCCTGGACAAGTGTATGTATTTTCCAAACAACAGGAATTCTGCAGATGCTGGAAATTCAAGCAACACACATCAAAGTTGCTGGTGAACGCAGCAGGCCAGGCAGCCTGGCCTGCTGTGTTCACCAGCAACTTTGATGTGTGTTGTATGTAATTTCCAAGACTGATCTGAAGGATGTTACCTCTGACAATGCAGAAGCCGTTCAGTGCCACTGTGTACTGTTACTACAGGCCATAGAGAGAGACACACACACAAAAACCCCTTCCCGCCCCAAAGCTGGCCAAGCAGCATCTATGGAAAGGAATAAAGAATCGACATTTCATGACAAAACTCTTTATTCCCCTTAGTAGATGCTATCAGTCACATCTTCTTGCAGCGGGAGCTAGATGTTGAATGTGAGAAGGGAGGGGGGTCAGAGATTTAAACAGAGGAGAAAGGGCTACTTGACAGGGAGAGAAAGTATAAATGGGATGTACAGGGCAAGTTCAATTTTTCACAGAGAGTGGCTCATGCCTGGAATGTGCTGCCAGGAGGTAGTGCTGGAACCAGATACCATAGAGGCCATTAGAGAGATACAGGGAATGCAGGGATGTTCATCGTGTACAGGCAGAAGGGATTTAGTTTAATTTGGCACATGTTCAGTGCAGTCATTGTAGCTAAATCCCTTAAAGTCATCGTACAAGCTGTTAGGGTGGTTAAGAAGGCATATGGTGTGTTGGCCTTCAGTAGTCGGGGGCCGTGAGTCAATGTTGCAGATCTGTGAAACCCTGGTTAAACCACACTTGGAGTATTGTGTTCAGAGCTGGTGGCCTCATTATTGGAAGAATGTGGAAGCTTTAGAGAGGGTTCAGAGGAGATTTACCAGGATGCTGCCTGGATTAGAGAGCATGTCTTATGAAGAAAGGCCTAGTGACAAAGAGCTTTTCTTTTTGGAGAAAAAGGAGGATGAAAGGTGACGATGGAGGTATAAAAGATGTCAAAAGGCATAGATAAGTGGATAGTCAGAGACTTTTTCCAAGAACAGAAGTGGCTTATATCAAGAGACCTAGGAGCAGAATTAGGCTATTCAGCCCATTGAGTCTAATCCACCATTCTATCACGGCTGATTTGTTATCCCTCTCAACCCCATCCTCCTCTATTTTCCCCATGACCTTTCACGGCCTGATTTATCAAGAACCTATTAACCTCCACTTTCAATACAGCCAATGACTTGGTCTGTACAGCTGTCTGTGGGAAAGAATTCCATAGATTCCCTACTCTCCGGATAAAGAAATTTTTCCTCATCTTTGTTCTAAAGTCACTTCCCTCAATTTGAAGGCCATGCCCTCTGGTACTACACGTCCCCAATATAGGAAACATCCTCTCCATATCCACTCTGTCCAGACTTTTCAATATTCAGTAAGTCTCAATGAGATCCCTCCTCATTCTAAACTCCAGCAAGTACAGAACCAGAGCCATCAAATGCTCATATGTTAACCCTTTCATTTCTGAAATCATTCTCACGAACCTCCTCTGGATCCTCGCCAATACCAGGACATCTTTTCTTAGATAAGGGACTGAAAACTGCATCCTTGCTTTTGTACTCTAGTCCTCTCTAAATAAATGCTAACATTGCATTTGCCTTCCTCACCTCCCACTCAAGCTACACATTAACCTTTTAGGAACTCCCCCACTATATGGAGGGACATAATTTATAAAGTGATTGGAGGAAAGTATCCCGGGGGGGGGGGGGAGCTGTCAGAGACAAGTTTTTTTTATTATTAACACAGAGATTGTAGAGTACATGGAAGACCCTGCCAGGGGTGGTGGGAGAAGCATATATATTAGGGGCATTTAAGAAACATGGATGATAGAAAAATAGAGGGTAATGGGGCAGGGAAGGGTTAGGTTAAAATGTTGGGACAACATTGTGGGCTGGAGGGCCTGTGTTGTGCTGTAATGTTCTATATTCTATGTATGACCTGCTTCTGTGCTGTATATGATCATGACAGTAGGGCCAAACAAGACACAAGAAAGACAGCCGACACTGGGAACCTGGAGCAAAGCTGCACAAGAGGCTGGAGAAGGAGATGAGAGTTCACCTTCACCAGCACCACCATTAAAGAAACGCTGCTGGGGTGAAAGATGCAGAAACTATAAGAGTGGGTGAGATGTAGGGGAAGGGAGAGTGAAACTGAGGGGTAATTAACGGAAATAAATAGCAAACACGAGATTCTGCAGATGCTGGAGATCAGGAGCCACACACACACAAAATGCTGAAGGAACTCAGCAGGTCAGGCAGCATCTATGGAGAGGAATAAACAGTCAACGTTTTGGGGCTGAAACCTTTCATCAGACAGTAAATCATGCTCGGAAGGATATGGAAAGATACCACCCAAAGTTAATACTGCTCTCCAGTGTTCTCTCCTTGGAAAAGAAACTGGATTAAATCTGTCTGCAACTGAAACTGAGCGAGATGAGGAATTGCTCTGTACTTATCCTTACAGAAACATGGTTCTAGGATACCATCAATCTTCAGACTATGCCACTCAAAGACTTGTGCTAATACTATTTTCTGACTGTGTGTGCTGGATTGTAACTATATATGCTGTGTGTCTATATGTACTGTGTTTTACATCTTGGTCCTAGAAGAACACTGTTTCGTTTAGCTGTATACATGTGAATGGTTGAATGACAATAAAACTGAACTTGAAATCCTTGGATTAAGCCCTTCTCAGGATCTGATGCAACAAAAGCATTGGACATTACAGCCGAAAATACGGGTTGGTATAACGCTTTCTCTCCTCTGGGTCATCTGGGCTTTAGTACAACTCTCACAGTATACAGTTGTACTGAATGAAGTCTCACAGTTTGCCAAGCAGTACCTCAGGCCAGTAGTTCGAAGTAAGCTTCTTAGCAAAGTACATATGTCACCATATACCACCTTGATTCATTCAATTCCAATTACAGAAAAAAACCTTTGAACTTGTGAAATAACTTCATGTGGACAGATAAGAACTCCCTAGTATACCCTGAGCCCCCTATGAACTGATGTTAGATGAAAGAACAGTCATGGCATTATTTGAAGAAAGATAGAATACGTTCAGGAACAAAACTAGGTTTCGACCCGTTACTAACTGGAAACAGTGCAAAAATGCATTGTTTTAATAACTAAAAAGAGAACATCTGCAGATGCTGGAAATCCAAGCAACACACACAACTCAGCACGCCAGGCAGCATCTATGGAAGAGAGTACAGTCGACGTTTTGGGCCGAGACCCTCCAACAGGACTGTACTCCGTTCCACGGAGGCTGCCTGGCCTGCCAAGTTCTTCCAGCGTTTTGTGTGTGTTCCTCGTTTTAAAAGCAAACGACACAGTGAAGGTCCCGGGATTAACAGCGCCCGTCTGCAACACTTGTATTTAAAAAAGTTGTCTTTCAAAAGTCAATACAACTTGGTAAGGAACGAGAGCTCCAGTCACAGCCTGCAAAACCTCTTAGGTCATTATTACTGGAGTTACCTTTGAGTGCATTATTGTAGACTTCCTCCGACTCGATTTTCACCTTGCGTGGTCTCTTGACTGCAGACTTGCCCCTGCTGTCTGGTAGTAAGAACTGACTCCCGCTCTGGGGAGCTTTTATGAGGCGCTCTTTGTGGTTTCGACTGCGGAAACCCCCGAGATCCTTCGGCGTTCTGCGTCGTTTCAAAGCGCGTCAGCCCAAGAGGGGAAGGGAAAAAGAGAGAGAGAGAGAGCGCGCGAGAGAAAAAGGGCGGAGTAGGGATCACATTGTAACCGTGCCCCTTAGCTACCTTATATGGCAGTGACTGCGGCCGTCAGAAATTCCCGTCACCTGTTCATAAGATTATAATGCAAGAAGATTATAATGTACTTGGGTTCGATAGGTTCAGGAATACATCTCACACGTGAAATAACACATACTTCTTTTATAGAAATTCTTGTATTTTTAATGGCACTTTTATCGTCTTAGTACAAAGGAAGATTCATAATCAGAATCAGGTTTAAGTATCACTGGTATATGTCGGTATTTGTTTTGCTGAAGCAGTACATTACAATACATAATAAAAGAACTATAAATAACAATAAGAAATATATTTTTAAAATAAAATTAAATCAGTAGTACAAAAAGAGTGCAGAAATATTGGGCAGCACACACAAAATGCTAGATGAACTCAGCAGGTAAGGCAGCATCTATGGAAATGAATAAACTGTACACGTTTTAGGCAGAGGCCCTTCTTCAGAGCTCGTGCACTTGGGTTCTTTGTCCATTCAGAAATCTGATGGCGTTGGGGAAGAAGCTGTTCCTAATGCATCGAGTGACAAACAATCCTGCTGCAACACAAACACAATGCTGGAGGAACTCGGCAGGTCAGGCAGCATCTGTGGAGGGAAATGAACAGTCAACACCTTCATCAGGACTCTGAACGAATGGGTGTGTGGAGAAAGATCCATAGGCAGAAAAGGTACTGCCGACGTTTCGGGTTGAAGCCCAGCATCGGGAAGTCTAGCTCGTTTCCACAGGAATCTTTGATAATTCCACCACACACACACACACACACACACGCACGCACGCACGCACGCACACACACACACACACACACACACACGCACGCATGCACGCACACGCACGCACACACACGCACGCACACACACACACACACACGCACACACACACACCACACACACACACACACGCACGCACACACACGCACACACACACACACCACACACACACACGCACACACACACGCACGCACGCACACACACACGCACACACACACCACACACACACACTCACACACACACACACTCACACACACCACACACACACACACGCACACGCACACACACTCACACACACCACACACACACGCACACACACACACGCGCACACACACACACGCACACACACACACACACGCACCACACACACACACGCACATGCACACACACACACACACACACACCACACACACACACACACACACACGCACACGCACACACACAGATACTGCACTGCTCCATCTGCAGAGATTCTTAGATAGCCACCAGATATTGTGCAGATGCAGGAAATCCAGAGTAACACACACAAAATGCTGGAGCAACTCAACAGGTCAGGCAGCATCTATGAAGAGGAATAAACAGTCGCCGTTTTGGGCCCAGACCCTTCTTCAGGACTGGAAAGGAACCAAACCCCAACTTACTGTTGGCGCAGTAAAGCGTTACGTTAACTGCTACGCTACCATGATGCCCTCTCCACTAATGTGCCACACCATGGGACAGTGTGCCAGCAGAGACTCGCCTAATGGGCATTTCAGGTAGATGTGGGGAAGACTCCAGCCTTAGTTTAAGGTCCTGAGGATATCCTAGGCCCTCCCACAAGCCCAAACTCCCTTAAACACAAGAGATTCTGCAGATGCTGGAAATTGTGAATAACACACACAAATTCCTGGAAGAACTCAGCAGGGGAATAAACAGTCAACATTTTGGGGCTGAGATCAATCGTGCTGTTTGTGACAGCAATACAGTGCAGTAAATTGGAACAAGTATAAATTACAGTAAGAAATATATATATGGATTAAATTCAATAAGCAGTGCAAAGAGAGAGCAACGATAATGAGGGTTTATGAGCTGGTTCATTGTCCATTCATAAATAGGATGGTGGAGGGGAAGAAGTGTTCCATGAACATTGTATGTGTTTGTTCAGGTGTCTGTACCTGGTCTTTGATGGTAATAATAAGAAGAGAGCACGTTGTAAGGTGATAGGAGTCTTTACTGGTGGATGCTGCCTTTTTGAGACATCGTCTTTTGAAGATGGCCTCAATGTTAGGGAGGGCATGCCCCAGGTGGTGAAGGTCCTTAATGATGGTTGTCGTCTTCTGAAGGCTCTGCCTTTGGAAGATGTCCCTGACGGCGGGGAGCCTTGTGCCTGTGGTAGCTGGCTGAGTCTACAACAGTCTTACGATCCTGTGCACTGGGGGCTCATTACCGGATGGGGACACAACCAGTCAGGATGATCTCCGTGTTACATCTGTAGAAATTTGCTAGAGATAGGTAAAGATTTTGCAAGGGAATTCCAGGAGATTAGGACTTCAGTAGTTGAATACATGGTCAATTGAGGCGGAGTAATAGGGATCAAAGTCAAATTCAAAGTAAGTATATTATCAAAGTACATTTTCTGTATGGGGACTAGACTCCATAGAATCCAGGACGTTTTCAAGGAGCGATGCCTCAAAACTGCCCCATCCATCATTGAGGACGCTCATCACCCAAGACATGCCCACTTCCCACTGCTACCATCAGGAAGGAGGTACAGGAGCCTGAAGGCACACACTCAGTGATTCAGGAACAGCTTCTTCCCCTCTGCCAACCTACTTCTAAATGGATATTGAACCTATGAACACTATCTCACTACTTTTTATTTCTATTTTTGCACTACTTAGTTAATTTAACTATTTTTATATATATATATACACTCAGTGCCTATAAAAAGTTAAAGAGTATTCACCCGCCCTACCCCGGGGAAGTTTCCATGTTGTTTTTTACAATACTGAATCACGCTGGATTTAATTTGGCTTTTTTCAAGTCAAGTCAAGTCGGATCACTTTTTATTGTCATTTTGACCATAACTGCTGGTACAGTACACAGTAAAAACGAGACAACGTTTTTCAGGACCATGGTGCTACATGAACAATACAAAAACTACACTGAACTACGTAAAACAACATAAAACTACACCAGACTACAGACCTACCCAGGACTGCATAAAGTGCACAAAACAGTGCAGGCATTACAATAAATAATAAACAATAGGCACAGTAGAGGGCAGTAGGTTGGTGTCAGTCCAGGCTCTGGGTATTGAGGGGTCTGATGACTTGGGGGAAGAAACTGTTACATAGTCTGGTCGTGAGAGCCCGAATGCTTTAGTGCCTTTTGCCAGAAAGCAGGAGGGAGAAGAGTTCCTATGAGGGGTGTGTGGGGTCCTTCATAATGCTGTTTGCTTTACGGATGCAGCGTGTGGTGTAAATGTCTGTAATGCAACAAAAAAAGGCTCATGTCAAAGTGAAAACAGATATAAATTAATTACAAATATAAAACACAATTATTGCATAATTATTCACCTCACCCCACCCCACACCAAATCATTACTGTTGCAGCCAATTGGTTTTAGAAGTCATATAATTAGTTAAATGGAGATCTGTTTTTGGAGATGTGTGTGCAGTCAAGGTGCTTCAATGGATTGTAATAAAAATACACCTGAATCTGGAAGGTCCCACTGCTGGTGAGTCAGTATCCTGGCAAAACCTACAGCGTGAAGACAAAAGAACACTCCAAGCAACTCTGTGAAAAGGTTAGTGAAAAGCACAAGTCAGGAGATGGATACAAGAACATTTCCAAGTCACTGAGGATGAGAGGTGACCTGACAGAGGTGTACGAGATGATGAGAGCCATTGATCATGCGGATAGTCAGAGGTTTTTTCCCAGGGCTGGAATGGCTGCCACAAGAGGGCACAGGTTTAAGGTGCTTGGGAGTAGGAACAGAGGAGATGTCAGGGGTAAGTTTTTTACGTAGAGAGTGGTGAGTGCGTGGAATGGACTGCCGGCAACAGTGGTGGAGGTGGATACGATAGGGTCTTTTAAGAGACTTTTGGATAGGTACATGGAGCTCAGAAAAATAGAGGGCTATGGGTAACCCTAGTAATTTCTAAGGTAAGGACATGTTTGGCATAACTTTGTGGGCTGAGCGGCCTGTATTGTGCTGTAGGTTTTCTAAGTAACTCTGGATGAGTTACAAGCATCAGTAGCTGAGAGTGGCAAAGACCAAGCCACTACTGAAAAAATTCACATGAAATCTCGGCTAGAGTTTTCTGGAGGGCATGTGGGAGACTCTGAAGGTTCTATGGTCTGATGAAACCAAAATTGGGCTTTTTGACCATCAGAATAAACGCTGTGTTTGGTATAAACCAGACACTGTACACTATCAGAAACACACTATCCCAACTGTGAAGCACAGTGGTGGCTGCATCATGCTGTGGGATGCTTCACTGCAGCAGGCCCTGGAAGGTTTGTGAAGGTGAAGTGTAAAATGGATGCAGCAAAATACAGGGAAATCCTGGAGGAAAACCTGATGCAGTCTACAAGAGAACTGTGACTTGTGAGAAGATTCTGTTTTCCATAAAGACAATGACCCAAAGCATAAAACCAAAGTTACACAGGAATGGCTTAAAAACAACAAAGTTAACGTCCTGGAGTGGCCAAGTCAGAGTCCAAACCTCAATCCAATTGAGAATTTGTGGCTGTACTTGAAAAGAGCTGTTCACTCACAATCTTCATGCAATCCAACAGAGCTTGAGCAGTTTTGTAAAGAAGAATGGAGAAAAATTGCAGTGTCCAGATGTGCAAAGCTGATAGAGACCTATCCACACGGACTCAAGGCTGTAATTGCTGCCAAAGGTACATCTACTAAACACTGACTTGAACAGGCTGAGCATTTATGTGATCAGTTATTTTGTGTTTTATATTTGTAATTAATTTAGCTCACTTTGTAGAGATCTGTTTTCACTTTGACACAAAAGAGTCTTTTTCTGTTGATCAGTTCAAAAAAGTCAATGTTATTCAATGTCGTAAAACAATAAAAAAATAAAAACTTCCGGGGGGGGGGTGAATACTTTCTATAGGCATGATATATATATCTATATAGTACTTACTGTAACTCATGTTATCTTTCTATTGTTATGTATTGCATTGTATTATGTATTGCTGTCACAAAGACAACAAATTTCATAACATGCTGGTGATATTAAACCTGATTCTGATGTTCTGAATTGTGATTCTGTTACCATATACTACCTTGAGATTCACTTTCTTACTGGCATTTACAGGAAAATAAGAAAATTAATATAATTTATTAAACACTCTGCATAAATATAGACTGACAGACAACCAATGTGCAAAAAAACAGACGTGCAAATAAAATAGGTCAGCAAGATTTGGATAGGTACATGGATGTGAGGGGTGTGGAGGGCGATGGGCTGGTGCAGGTTGATGAGACAAGGCAGATTAATAGTGTGGCATGGACCAGATGGGCTGAAGGGCCTGTTTCTGTGCTGGAGTGTTTTATGACTCCAAAAAAGAAAAAAGCTGAGAACATGTGTTGTAAAGAATCCTTGAAAGTACGTCTGTTGGTTGTGGAATCAGTTCAAAGTTGCAGTGAATCGGAATCAGAATCAGCTTTCATATCACACCACTAGAAAATCTGCAGATGCTGGAAGTACAAAACAACCCATACAAATTGGTGGAGGAACTTAGCAGGTCAGGTAGCCTCTATGGAAAAGAGTAAACAGTCGGCGTTTCAGGCCGAGACCTTTCACTAGTCCTGATGAAGAGATCTGGCCTAAAATGTCGACTGTTTACTCTTTTCCATAGATGCGGCCTAACCTGCTGAATTCCTCCAGAATTCTGTGTGTGCAGTTTAATATCACTGACATATGTCATGAAATTTATTGTTATGCAGTGCGAAGTTGTCCACACCAGTTCAGGAGCCTGATGGTTGTAGGGTAATAACTGATCCTGAACTTGGTGAGATGGGACCTAAGGCTTCTGTACCTCCTGACTGATGTAAGCACAGAGAGCAAAATTGCTCATAGTCACATGTGCCCACTGAATCAGGATTGTGTTCAGTAGAAGAGTTTCGATGTTATTGTATGGAAGGAATGTAATAATAGAGTAAACACCTTTACTGTGTTTGTATCAGGTTCTTCTGCTTACTGCTTCAACAAAGAGGGAAGCTGACAACAACAATTTTGAGCAGCTATTATCAATTGTCATTATAATATGTGTAACTGACACTAACTTCGGCATTTTACCTTAGGCTTCCCCAATAGGCTGAGCTGTTTACAGCTTTTCTATTTTGAGCAGACAAGAATTTAAACTATTTTCAAAGCAGCCCTGAAATAAAAGACTGAAAATTGATAAGCAAGGTCATAAGGTACACAGAACCATTGCAACTGCTACCTGTTAGTCTGATTTAATGTAATTTCTGCAAAGATATACACTCAGTGTGTATCACCTATACCTAATAAAGTGGCCACTGAGTGTATGTTTGCGGCCTTCTGCTGTAACCACTTCAAAGTTTGACGTGTTGTGCGTTCAGAGATGTGCTTCTACAGAGCACTGCAAGATTACTTCAGTTACTGTTGCTTTCCTGTCAGCTTGAACCAGTCTGGCCATTCTCCTCTGACCTCTCTCATTAACAAGGCGTTTTTGCCCACAGAACTGCTGCTCACTGGGGGTTTTTTTGTTTCTCGCACCACTCTCTGTAAACTCTAGAGAATGTTGTGTGTAAAAACATCCCAGGAGATGAGCAATTTGAGATAATCTAACCACCTCGTCTGGCACCAACAATCATTCCATGGTCAAAGCCACTTAGATCACATTTCTTCCCCATTCTGATGTTTGGACTGAACAACAACTGAACCTCTTGAGCATGTCTGCACGTTTTTGCATTGAGTTGCTGCCACACGATTGGCTGATTAGATATTTGCATTAACATGCTGGTATACAGGTGTAAATTCTAGAGACTTGTGCGTGAAAACCCCAGGAGGTCAGCAGTTTCTGAGATATTCAAATTTCCCCATTGGGCACTAACAATCATTCCATGGTCAAAGCCAGTTAGATCACATTTCTTCCCCATTCTGATGTTTGGACTGAACAACAACTGAACCTCTTGACCATGTCTGCATGCTTTTATGCATTGAGTTGCTGCCACATGATTGGCTGATTAGATATTTGCATTAACGAGCAGGTGTACCTAATAAAGTGGCCATTCAGTGTATATTTCAAGACAAAGGTAATATTATTTTTCTATTGAAAGTTTGGGAATCGAGTCCTGATGAAGGATCTTGGCCCGAAATGTCAACCCTTTATTCCTCTCCATAGGTGCTGTGTGATATGTGAGTTCCTCCAGCACTTTGTGTTTGTTCGTCTGGATTTCCAGCTTCTGTAGAATCTCTTGTGTTCAGGAAATTTATTTATGGAATGGCAGTTTTCAACTTAATCCCATGTATATACTCCAATCATAGACAAAAGAGATTCTGCAGAAACTCGAAATCCAGAGCAGCACACACAAAATGCTGGAGGAACTCAACAGGAGAGGCAGCGTCTGTGGAAATGAGTAAGAGTCAATGTTTCAGGCCGAGACCCTTCATCAGGACAGGAAAAGGAAGGGGGAATAAGCCAGGATACGAAGGAGGTGAGGGGGAGGGGAGGGGAAGGTGTACACACTAGAAGGTGATGGGTAATGCCTGGTGAGGGTGAGGTGGGTGGGTGGATGGTGGAGGTGGAATGAAGTAAGAAGCTGGGAGTTGGTGGATGGAAAAGGCAAAGGTATGTAAAACTATGAAGGGTGTAGATAAGGCAAATACAAGTAGGCTTTTTCCACTGAGTTTGGGTGGGACTACAACCAAAGGTCATGAGATAAGGGTGAAAAGTTTAAGGGGAATATGAGGGGAAACTTCTTCACTCCGAGGGTCATGAGAGTGTGGAATGAGCAGACAGCACAATCGGTGCATGCGAGCTCAATTTCAGCATTTAAGAGAAGTTTGGATGGATACGTGGATGGTAGGTGTGTGGAAGGCTGTGGTCCTGGAGCAGGCAGGTGGAAGTAGGCAGTTTGAATGGTTCGGCACTGAGTAGATGGGCTGATGGGCCAATTCCTGTGCTGTGATTTTCTGTGGCTGGCAAAGAAGGAATCTGATAGGAGAGGAGAGTCGATCATGGGAGAAAGGGAAGCAGGGGCTGAACCAAAGGGAGGTGAAGGGCAGGTGAGGAGAAGGAGTAAGAGGAGAGCTGAAGAGTCATATACCCCAACTCCTGTTTAGCACTCCGACGGTCTCGCTGAGAAATCCGTAACACATGAGCTGTTCACCCACCTCATAATTATTAGATGCTGACCCCCCCCCCAGGGTAAGATGAATAGAGGTTGTTGAAGGAATTGAGGTTCGTTATCCATATAATGATTCATATCCATATAAATTTTGTCCAGTCATAGTTGTTCCTGATACTCCCTTATTTCAGAAGGGCATGGACTCAGCTAGTTCCATCACGGACACAAGCCTCCACACCATTGCAGAGATCTTCAAAAGATTTCACCTACATTGACCTCTTCTGAAGCATTCATTCTATCCCTGGCAGTCATACTTTCAGCTGCCTTGGACCAAGAGCCTGCAATGCCATACGGAATCTCCTGTCTCTCATAATCCGAAGGATTCTTTGGGGAGTTTTTGGTCCTCTGTCCTAGTTGTACATTTATAGATTTGTTGGTTTTCAAGAAGCCGGCCTCCATCGTTAAGGACTCCCAGCACCATCTTCTCATTGCTACCATCAAGGAGGAGGTACAGGAGCCTGAAGTCCCATAATCAGTGTATTAAGAACAGCTTCTGTCCCACCGCGATCAGATCTCTGAATAGTCCGTGAACCTGTGAACCCTATCTCGCAATGCCTCTTTTGCACTATTTGTTTATTTATTTATGTAATTTAGAGCAAATTTTTAATGTCTTCTACTGTACAGCTGCCAAAAAATAACAAATTTCACAACATATGTCTTTGATAATAAACCTGATTCTAATTCTTCCTGCCCCCTTAACAGGGAGAGAGTTCCTCTTGCTCCCACCTACTACCCCACGATTCGCAACTTCCGCCATCTTCAATGGGATCCTACCACCAAACACGTCTGTACCTCCCTACCACTCTCAACTTTCTGCAGGAATTTCTCCCTCTGTGATTCCCTTGCCCATTCATCCCTCCCCAGTAATCTCCCTCCTGGCACGTACCCCTGCAGGTGACCAAAATGCTGCACCTGCCCATTCACCTCCTCCTTCACCTCCGTTCAGGGCTCCAAACAAACCTCCCAGGTGAGGCAGCACTTTACCTGCAAATCTGTTGGAGTTGGATGCTGTATCCAATTCTTCCAATGCAGCCTCCTCTACACTGGTGAAACCTGACATAAATCGGGGGACTGCTTTGTTGAGCACCTCTGCTCCATCTGCCAACTTTTAATTCTGATTACCATTCCCATTCTGACATGTCAGTCCACGACCTCCTCTTTTGCCACAATGAGGCCACTTTCAGGGTGGAGGACCAACACCTCATTCATCTAGGTAGCCTTCAAACTAACAGTGTGAACATTGTGGAACAATCTATGTTCCGTGCCTATTCTGGTATCTGTCCCCCACTTTTCCTTCGCTACATCGATGACTGCATTGGCGCTGCTTCCTGCACGCATGCAGAACTCGTTAACTTTATTAACTTTGCCTCCAACTTTCACCCTGCCCTCAAGTTTACCTGGTCCATTTCTGACACCTCCCTCCCCTTTCTAGATCTTTCTGTCTCTGTCTCTGGAGACAGCTTATCCACTGATGTCTACTATAAGCCTACTGACTCTCACAACTATCTGGACTATTCCTCTTCTCACCCTGTCTCTTGCAAAAACGCCATCCCCTTCTCGCAATTCCTCCGTCTCCGCCGCATCTGCTCTCAGGATGAGGCTTTTCATTCTAGGACGAGGGAGATGTCTTCATTTTTTAAAGAAAGGGGCTTCCCTTCCTCCACTATCAACTCTGCTCTTAAACGCATCTCCCCCATTTCACGTACATCTGCTCTCACTCCATCCTCCCACCACCCCACTAGGAATAGGGTTCCCCTGGTCCTCACCTACCACCCCACCAGCCTCCGGGTCCAACATATTATTCTCCGTAACTTCCGCCACCTCCAACGGGATCCCACCACTAAGCATATCTTTCCCTCCCCGCCTCTCTCTGCATTCCGCAGGGATCGCTCCCTACACAACTCCCTTGTCCATTCGTCCCCCCCAACCCACCCCACAGATCTCCCACCTGGCACTTATCCGTGTAAGCGGAACAAGTGCTACACATGCCCTTACACTTCCTCCCTTACCACCATTCAGGGCCCCAAACAGTCCTTCCAGGTGAGGCATCACTTCACCTGTGAGTCGACTGGGGTGATATACTGCGTCCGGTGCTCCCGATGTGGCCTTCTATATATTGGCGAGACCCGACGCAGACTGGGAGACCGCTTTGCTGAACATCTACGCTCTGTCCGCCAGAGAAAGCAGGATCTCCCAGTGGCCACACATTTTAATTCCACATCCCATTCCCATTCTGACATGTCTATCCACGGCCTCCTCTACTGTAAAGATGAAGCCACACTCAGGTTGGAGGAACAACACCTTATATTCCGTCTGGGTAGCCTCCAACCTGATGGCATGAACATTGACTTCTCTAACTTCCGCTAGGCCCCACCTCCCCCTCGTACCCCATCTGTTACTCTTTTTAATGCACACATTCTTTCTCTCACTCTCCTTTTTCTCCCTCTGTCCCTCTGAATATACCTCTTGCCCATCCTCTGGGTCACCCCCCCCCCGTCTTTCTTCCCGGACCTCCTGTCCCATGATCCTCTCGTATCCCCTTCTGCCTATCACCTGTCCAGCTCTCGGCTCCATCCCTCCCCCTCCTGTCTTCTCCTATCATTTTGCATCTCCCCCTCCCCCTCCAGCTTTCAAATCCCTTACTCACTCTTCCTTCAGTTAGTCCTGACGAAGGGTCTCGGCCTGAAACGTCGACTGCGCCTCTTCCTATAGATGCTGCCTGGCCTGCTGCGTTCACCAGCAACTTTGATGTGTGTAACAGTGTGAACATCTACTTTTGCTTCCAGTTTAAAAAAATATTTCCTTCCTCCTTCCCTCTTCTTCTATTCTGCACTCTGGCCTCTTACCTCTTCTCACCTACCTATCACCTCCTCCTGGTACCCATTCTCCTTCCCTTTCTCCCATGGTCCACTCTCCTCTACTATCAGATTCCTTCTTCTCCAGCCCTTTACCTTTCCCGCACACCTGACTTCACCTATCACCTTCTAGCTATCCTCCTTCTCCTCCCTCCTTCCACTTTTGGCATCTTCCCCCTTCCTTTCCAGTCCTGAAGAAGGGTGTGGGCCTGAAACGTCAACTGTTTATATTGATTTTCATAGATGCAGCCTGACCTGCTGAGTTCTTCCAGCATATAGTGTGTGTTGTTCTAATTCTTCTGTGCCAGTTCCCCATTCCTCTCAATTCCCTGATCTTTCCAAAAAAACTATTTCCATTTTAAATATCCCCAGTGGACCAGTTGCCACACCCTTCAGGGTTGAGAATTCTGGAGAATCATCTCATCTCATTCCTGCCGTCAGAGAGGAAGTACAGAGGCCTGAATACCCTGAATCAATGTTTTAGGAACATCTCCTCCGGTCTGCCAACAGATTTCTGAATGGTCCATGAACCCATGAACACCACCTCACTATTTTGCTTTGTTTTTGCTCTACTTACTTACTTTTTTATATGTATTTCTTACTGCAACTTAAGGAATAATTTCTTTTGAATTGCACTCTACTGCTGCTGCAAAACAACAAATTTCACGACATATGTCAGTGATAATTAACCTGATGCTGATTCTGCTCTGGGAGAAGTTCCAATGCAACTCAGTTCCAAGTGACTGCTCCCTAATCCATGTCCCCTCATTCACAATTCTCCCATTAATCACAGGAGCTCCCAACCATTTTTCTGCCATGGACCAAAACCATTAAGCAAGGGGTCCAAGGACACCAGGTTGGGAACCCCTGACTAGTGGAACCAACTCTACTACTACTACTACTACTACTACTACGACATCGACTCAGGCCTAGGGGGCTGGCGTTGGGCACGATGACAAACTCTCCACTTCTCCCTCTCCCTCATCAGTGTGTTCAGTTCATCTACATTAGCCGCGCCGCTGTCTTCTAGGAGCGTGTTGACCATAGTCTTGGGAGGGCGCCCTGGGTTCATCCTCCCATGCTTGGGCTCCCATATGATGACTAGGCTGGCAGGTAGCTCGGGGTGGCATAGACAGTGCCCCGCTAGTTGCAGTCTTCTTGCCTCGATTTTAGTGGAGAGCATCGGTAGGTCATCATAGAGCTCAATGTTCGTCATGTGCTGTTGCCAACTCACGTCAAGAGCCACCCAGAGCATTCGTGTATAGCAACCATCTAGAGATCCGCATGGTCTTGGTGAGTGTCCACGTCTCGCATCCGTATGTGAGAATGGACTCTATGACTGCTATGAAAATCCTCTTTTTAAGCCCAACTCTACCTGTCATATACTCTCAGGATCTTGTGTTTAAGTAACATCAACCCTTATTTTTCTAAACTCTGAAGAATATAGATCTACAGTAGATTGCTGGCTATGGGTCAAATGCCTAATTCAGTTCCCATATATTATGATCTTATGAACTTCAGAATCAGGTTAGTTATCACTGACGTATGTTGTGAAATTTGGTGTTTTGCAGCAGCAGAACAGTGCAACAAATAAAAAGCTATAAATTACAATGAGAAACAAATATACACTGTGTATATAAAATAAAATTAAAGATGTTATGCAAAAAGAAAGAAAAATTGAAAATAGTGAAGTAGTGCTCATGGGTCTGATTGTGAAGGGGAAGAAGCTGTTCCTAAAAAGTTGAATGTTTGTTCAGGCTCCGGTACCTCCTCCCTGATGTAACTAATATCATATGATTTGAACATTAATCCGTGTGACTATCTACATGCGCTGATAGTTTTTGTTGAAGTCAATCCAATCTCCCTGCTCTTCCTCTGTGCCAACCTCAGGCTATCTGCCTTGTGTTTCTGAATGGAGGAAGATAAATGACTAAGATTTATGCTACAGGGAGGGACTGAGGAAGTGTGGAAGGTGCAAGAACGTTACCAGCATCTGGCAGACCAGGAGAGAATATGGAGTGGAGAGCTATTACAAAAGACAACGAGGTGGTGGAATACACTCACTTTGTGTTGATTCAGTTCCTGTTCTAGCCACTGTCTCAAAAGCATTGCCTCCAAGGACTCTGTCTTCACTTCTTGCTGCCCTACTAAAGCTGTAGTCCACCAAAGAGCCTTACAAAAGAACTTAAGGATCTTCTGGAAGGACACCAGTATACATGATGGAGCTGATGGACAGGTCATGTCATCCAGATGCCAAATTCATATCTCCCCACACAGATCCTTTACCCCCAGATGAAGGAAAGGAAATACCTTCAAAATTAACATCAAAATCAGCCTGAACAAATTCCAAGATTACTTTTAAAAGCTGGGAAGACATTGTACTCAGTGAATAGACCTGGAGGAAAACTGTTCAAAAATGGACGTGAGAACAACCTCCGCTGTGCTGCAGAGAACAAGTGGCGGCTGCGAAAGGAGAGTCTGAACAGCCCAAAGACCCGACCACTGACCACAGCCACCACTTACTCGTACCCACACTGCACAGGATATGTGGATCCCGGATCGGCCTCAAGAGCCACCAATAGACAACCCCTTAGGAGATCATCAGACTCGACTCGAGTGATTGCCCAACTGCTACTACTGGATTTCTTCAAGGCTATTTTAGGGGTAGATGTCACCGAGTGGGAAGAGAGAAAGGAGACAAGGAACTCTGCAGTGTTGAAATAGAAATACTTGGGGAATGAATGAAAAGATAAATAACTTAGAACTGTTGTCATTTATAGTCATTGCCTCATACATAGTGCGGACCCCTCCCAGTCCCTCATTACCATTGCAGTTTTGATTTATAACCAGTTAAGTATTAGCTCAAGAAATTCGGCAGATGCCAGAAACCCAGAGCAACACACAAAAAGTGCTGGGTGAACCCAGCAGGTCAGGCAGCGTCTTGGTGGAGGAAACAACTGGTGAGGAGTTGTTTTATTGTTTGCATTTTTATATAATCACTTATATACGTGCAATTGCTCAGCGATCGTTTTCCAGTAATTGCAGTATGGCTGCTTCTGTATATTTGCAGAGCCACTTTTGTTCTCCTGTAGCAGGGTGTCATGCTGCTTGAATGTGGCAATTTAATAGGCTAGTGCTTATCACTGGAATAGAAACATAGAAAAAACCTATAGCACATTACAGGCCCCTCGGCCCACAAAGTTGTGCCGAACATGTCCCTACCTTAGAAATTACTAGCCTTACCCATAGCCCTCTATTTTTCTAAGCTCCATGTACCTATCCAAAAGTCTCTTAAAAGACCCTATCGTATCTGCCAAAAGACCCTATCGTATCCGGAATGTTGTTCTCTTTTTAGCCGGAACTTATATTTGGAGAGGACACATGTGACTTCTTTGTTCGTATTTTATTCTTGAAACATGTAATAAAACTGCCACAAGCAACTGGTTTTATGCCTCATTCTTGACTTTGCGTTTTTAGGAACACAAATACACTAGGATTCAAAAATACACATGCCTCTTTCAGAGCCAGCCATTGCAAGGCTCCTTAAGCTGAGGCAGACTTAGAGAATTAGAGCTGTACTACAGGGAAACAGGCTCTTCAGAATCAGAATCAGGCTTGTTATTACCGGCATGTATCATGAAATTTGTTAACTTAACGGCTGCAGTACAATGCAACGCATAATCATATAAAAAGAAAAAATAAAATAAAATTTTAAATAGAATAAATAAATAGCTTACACTAAATATATATGTATATTGAATAGATTAAAATATTACAAAAACAGAAATATATACTTAAAAAAGCGAGTTAGTGTCCAAGGATTCAATGTCCATTTAGGAATCAGATAGCAGAGGGGAAGAAGCTGTTCTTGAATCGCAGAGTGTGTGCCTTCAGGCTTCTGTACCTCCTACCTGATGGTAGCAGTGAGAAGAGGGCATGCCCTGGGTGAGGGGGTCCTTAATAATGGATGCCGCCTTTAAGAGGCACCCCTTCTTAAAGATGTCTTTGTCACAATGGCGGGGCATTGGGAGAAAGGGTGGACCCAAATGCAAGACACATCTTGTGAGGTTACTTAGGTTTAGTTTATTGTACGATACCAGGAGAGAAAGACAGAAGCAGGAATAGCGAACAGGATAAGGACTGAGGACTACGACCAGGCTGGGACCAAGGGTCTGGGCTAGGACTCGGAATCAGCTCCCAGAACTAGAGGAGACATGAAGAGGCTAGGATATAGACTCCAAGCCCGAGACTGGGCAAGGACCCAGTACCTGGGTCTTGCCTCAGGCTCGGACCCCAGAACCAGGCATAGACATGACATGGGCTAGGGAGAGGAGGAACATGGAAAACAGAGCCTCGGTCTCAGGAGAGCAGGTACATGGAACCATGGACACATACACAGAACAGAGAGCTGGGACCCCTCCTTGGGTACAGGACATAGGGCCAGGACTCATGACCCTCCGCGGGGTAACGGCAAGACGGCCCGACCTACCCCACGGAGGTGAGGACAGGACAAGACAAGACATGACTCCCCGTGGGGCAATGGCAAGACGGCCTGACTTACCCCACAGAGGCGAGGACGGGACAAGACAAGACATGACTCCCCGCGGGGCAACGGCAAGATGGCCTGACTTACCCCACGGAGGCGAGGACAAGACAAGACAAGACATGACTCCCCGCGGGGCAACGGCAAGACGGCCTGACTTACCCCACGGAGACAAGTACAAGACAAGACAAGACCAACACGAATGAACACCAGACAGTACCTATCTAGCTCCGGCGATGGAACTAGACTGAAGTGCAGGCGGGGGCTGTAGGCGAGGGCTAGAGGCGAGAGGGGCAGAGAAGGGATTCAGACAAGGGGGTAGGACAGGAATCACAGACCGCCAGGGCCTGGACTTGACTCAGAACTGGGAAGCCACCAGGGCCAGGACTTGACATGGTACTTGAACACTGCCAGGGCCAGGACTTGACATGGTACTTGAACGCCGCCAGGTCCAGGACTTGACATGGTACTTGAACGCTGCCAGGGCCAGGACTTGACATGGTACTTGAACGCCGCCAGGGCCAGGACTTGACATGGTACTTGAATGCCGCCAGGGGCCAGGACTTGACATGGTTCTTGAACGCTGCCAGGGCCAGGACTTGACATGGTACTTGAACGCCGCCAGGGCCAGGACTTGACATGGTACTTGAACGCCGCCAGGGCCAGGACTTGACATGGTACTTGAATGCCGCCAGGGGCCAGGACTTGACATGGTTCTTGAACGCCACCAGGGCCAGGACTGGACGTGGTACTTGGACGCCACCGGAGCCAGGATGTGGACGTGGTACTTGGATGCCGCCGGAGCTAGGACGTGGTGCTTGGAACCTCCAGGTAGTGCTGAGCTCTTGACTCGGCCCGGGAACAGTAGACAGCGGTTCTTGATTCTCTCCGGCGGGTTAACTGACGGACCCACCTTGATGAGGAAACTTTGCAGGCTCGCTTCGGTGAGGTAATTGGACAGGGCTGCTCCAGTGAGGAATGGCGGATTACCGGCACTCACTTCGGGCGGAGACAAGGCTTGCTCCGGCCAGAAGACATCGGCACTCCGTGACTTTGCAGACGCTCCTGCGCCAAATGGCTGAAAGCTGGAGACTGTAAACTATCGGTTCAGCCGAGTGCTAATTGCCTCTAATCACCAAAGTCGAGGGACATGGGAAAACAGGGAATCAACGGTCCGGATCGTAACATAAACAAGCTAAATTTAAAGGGACCCCGATCTGGACCATGACAGTCTTGGATACTGCAGAGGCTAGTACCCCAGATAGAGCTGACTAATTTTACAACTTTCTGTAGCTTCTTTCGGTCCCGTGCAGAAACCACCCCCCCCCCAACTATACCAGAAAGTGATGCAGCTTGTCAGAATGGTCTCCATGGTATATTTATGTAAGTTTTTAAGTGTTTTAGTCTTGACGAACCAAACTCATCCATATTGACCAAGATACCAAGCAGGTTCGATGTTGTCGTTTAAAGTTAAATTGGATAGATATATGGACAGGAAAGGAATGGAGGGTTATGGGCTGAGTGCAGGTCGGTGGGAATAGGATAGGGTAAGAGTTCGGCATGGACTAGAAGGGTCGAGATGGCCTGTTTCCGTGCTGTGCTGTAATTGTTATATGTTTATATGGTTATATACGGATATACGCTAATGACATTTGTCCCATATCCCTCCGAACCTTTCCTACCCATGCATCGCTCCAAGTGCCTTTATAATTGGCTCTACATCCACCATTTACTCGGGCAGCTTGTTCCAGATACCCAATTTGCTTATTTTGCACATCACTGTGGTCTTTGTTTATGAGATAAAGGAGCAGAAGTCTGTTTCACCATTTCATCATGGTTGATCCATTTCCCTCTCAGCCCCAATCTCCTGACTACTCCCTGTATCCGTTCATGCCCTGACTAATCAAGAAGCTATCAACCTCTGTCTTAAATATACCCAATGACTTGGCTTCCATAGCTATTTGAGGCAATGAATTCCACAGATTCACCTTCTTTAGCCAGGGGATGGTGAATCTGTGGAATTCATTGCCTCAAACAGCTGTGGAAGCCAAGTCACTGGGTATATTTAAGACAGAGGTTTATAGCTTCATTCTAGATGGGCGCCCCTTTATTCTGAGGCTGTGTCCTCTGGCTTTCGACTCTCCCACCATAGGAAACATCCTCGCCACATCCAATCTACTGAGACTTTTCAACATTCAATAGAGATCCCTCCATTTATGTATTTTTTTATCATAATATTCTATTGTATTTCTTTTTTTCTGTAAATGCCTGCAAGAAAATGAATCTCAAGGTAGTAAATTGTGACATGTACGTACTTTGATGATACATTTGCTTTGAACTTTAAAGTTGAACTTTGAACCCTCTGTGTGAAAAATTTGTCCTTTAGGTCCCATTTAAGCCTTTCTGCTCTCACCTTAAACAAAATGAAGAGAAGCAAGACTGGAAGGGAAAGGGCATGCACTGCTCTGATAGAGATAAAAGTTATTTGTTCTTACCCCACAGTCAGATTGTCAGCTACTTAGGTTACTATGGAAACAACATTGAGTTGCTTCAAGAGTATCCAAAGGCCTTGATTGTAATACAGGCCCTTCAATGCATAATGTCATGCTGACATTTTACCCAAGATCAGTCTAAACCTTTCCTCCCTCATAACCCAGAGGGTGGAATTCATTACCACAGATGGCTGTGGAGGCCAAGTCACCGGGTATATTTAAAGCGGAGGTAGGTAGGTTCTTGATCAGTAAGGGTGACAAGGTTACAGGGAGAAATCAGGAGAATGGAGTTTAGAGGGAAAATAAATCGGCCGTGATCAAATGGTGGAGCAGACTCACCAAATGGCCTCATTCAGCTCCTATGTCTTGAGGTTCAGTCCTGATAAAGGGTTCTCAACATGAAGCGTGAATTTGTATTTGTTGAGATACAACATGGAATAGGCCCTTTCGCCTCCTCGAGCTGCCCCCCGCCCCCCCGATTTAATCCCAGACTAACCGCAGGACAATTTACAAAGACCAATTAACCGACCAGCCGGTACAGTGGGAGGAAACCGGAGCACCCGGAGGAAACCCGCTTGGTCACGGAGAGAACGTACAAACTCCTTACAGACAGCGGCAGCAATTGAACCTGTACTGCAAAGTGCTGTTCTCCCTGGAAGCTGCCCGACTTAGTGAATTTGTCCAGCATTTTGCGTTGACGTACATTAAATGCTGGCAGGGCCATGTTGAAATTGAAAGAGAGAAGCTCACTGAAAAGCTCCTGAACAGTAGCTATACAGGTTAATAACTGGTAAAGTAGGTGTATGGCATGCTTTCTTTGATAAGATGAGGCATGGAGTTCAAGAGATAGGAAGTAATGAGGTAGCTTTATAAAAAGCCTGGTTCTGCCACATCTGAATAATTGTATCCAGTTCTGATTATCCCATTAAATTTCAAAAGCCAAAGTTCAAAGTAAATTTTATTATCAAAGTACATATATGTCACTATATACAACCCTGGGATCCATTTTCCTATGGGTATACTCAGAAAATCTATGGAATAATAACTATAACACGATCAATGAAAGATCAACCAGAGTGCGCAAGAGAACAAACCGTGCAAGTTCAAATATAAATAAGTAGCAATAAATAATGAGAACATGAGATAATGGGATAAAGAGTCCTTAAAGTGAGGTCATTCTTTGTGGGAACATCAACGAATGAAGGAATTACAGGAAGGATGTGGAGGCTTTGGATAGGTTCACCTGGATGCTGCCTGGAAAAGAGAGTATGAGTTATTGGGAGGGGTTGGACAAGCTTGGGGGGGGTTGCTGAAGGAAGTTTATAAGATTATTTGAGGCATAGACAGAGTAGAAAGAGTTTTCCCATAATCAAAGTCTTTAATGCTAGAGGGCATGCATTTAAGGTGAGAGGGGTTAAGTTCAAAGGAGGTGTGCAGGGCAAGCTTTTTTACACAGGCAGTGGCGGGTTCCGGGAATGCACTGCCAGGGGTGGCGGAGGAGGCAAATACAACAGAGGGTGTACAAGAGGCTCTTAGGTAGGCAGATGAATATGCAGAGAATGGACAATATGCTCTGTTTAGAGATTAGTTTAGTTATGCATTTAACTACTAGTTTAATTAGTTCAGCACACCACTGTGGGTCGAAAGGGCCTCTTCATGGGCAAAGTTCTAAGGTTGTGATTTCAGCAGCGCAGCTCGCAAGGATGGACAACCATTGCATACGCTGTGAGAGTCCCAGTGGTTTGCATCTTAACCGCAACACCTCAGACAGCTGCTGGGTGTGTCACACAGCCGCATGGCAGGAACTTGTCAGATCTGGTCTGTTCTGGCCTAGCTTCTGAAGGACCCATTACTCAGCTGTGCGTTTCAAAAGAACACCTCATTTCACAAGTCGCACCTCACTCTCTCTACATCTACACCTCTTTCAGATCGTGCCTATTCGTCTACACTCTCATGAAGAATGCTCTAGCCTGCTCAACCTCAGTAACTCATTTCCTCAAAGCAACACACACAAGATGCTGGAGGAGGAGCTCAGTGGGTTAGGCAGCATCTATGGAAATGAATAGATAGTCGATGTTTCGGGCCGAGACCCTTCTTCAGGACTGAGAAAGAAGAGGCAAGATACCTGAATAAAAAGGTAACATACATTAAAGTTGCTGGTGAACGCAGCAGGCCAAGCAGCATCTATAGGAAGAGGCGCAGTCGACGTTTCAGGCCGAGACCCTTCGTCAGGACTGAATAAAAAGGTGGCAGGATTGGAAGGAGACTAGCTGGAAAGTGATAGATGAAGCCAGGTGGGTGGGAAAGGCCAAGCACTGGAGAAGAAGGAATCTGATAGGAGAGGAGGTGTGGACCATAGGAGAAAGGGAAGGAGGAGGGAACCCGGGGGAAGTACATGTTCGGAACAGCATTATGGGCCAAGGGGTCTGCATTGTGCCGTAGGCTTTCTACGTTTCTATGTTTCTGTGTTTCTATGCTAAGTAATGAACAGGTGAGAACAGGTAAAAGGTCAGAGTGGGGAATAGCGGAAGTGGGGGGAGGGATGAAATTTGTTTACCAGAAGGAGAAATTGATGTTCATGCCATCAGGTTGGAGGCTACCCAGACGGAATACATGGTGTTGCTCCTCCACCCTGAGAACAGATGGTGGCCTCATCTTGGCACTAGACATGTCAGGACAGGAATGGGAATCAGGATTTAAATGTTTGGCTACTGGGAAGTCTCACTTGTGGCGGATGGAACGGAATTGCTCAATGAAGCAGTCTCACCAATGTAGAGGAGGCTGCATTGAGAGCACTGACGACCGCAGAAGATTTGCAGGTGAAGTGTTGCCTCACCTGGAAGGACAGCCTGGGACCCTGAATGGAGGTGAATAGGCAGGTGTAGCACTTAGGCCACTTGCAGGGATAAGTGCCGAGAGGGAGGAATGGGCAAGGGAATCACGGAGGGAGCGATCCCTGTGGAAAGTGGAAATGTGGGGGGGGGGAGGAGGATAAAGATATTTTTAGTGGTAGGGTCCCTTTGGAGATGGTGGAAGTTGCGAAGGACAATGAGTTGGATGTGGAGGCTCATGGGGTGGTTTAGGTAAGGACAAGAGATTGCATGAAATTGGAGCATGAATAGGCACTTTATTTTATTTCCCACCCCTCTCCACCCCACGCTCTGACCCCACTTCCCTTTGAGCCTTGCCAGGTGATCTGGTTTCTTCCCACAGTGCAAAGACATACCAGTTGGTAGGTTAAATGGTCATTGTGAATTGTCCCGTGATTAGCCTAGGGTTAAATCGGAGGGATTGTTGGGCAGCGCAGTTTGAGGGGCCAGAAGGGCCAACTCCATGCTGCATCTCAATCAATCAATAAATAAGAGATGGTAGTCAGCTAGTTGACCAGTGTAAATTGTCCAGAGTGTGTCATCGAAATCTGGGAAATGTGGAGAGAATAAATACGGGACTAATATAACACCATAGAGTAATGCAGCAAGGAAACTGGCCCTTCAGCTCATCTCATCTGTGCTGACACAAATCCTGTCTATCCCCAGTGACCTCCCATTTCTTTGCTTGCCATGTACCTGTTTGCAGGCATGTATCTTACGAAGTATTAAAATACTCTGCTTGCACTATGCTGTGGATGCTGCGATACATCCTAGGTTGCGCTGGGGAACATCATCGGTGATGTAACCTCAGGTCATTGGGTGTTTCAGGTGTCTGAATATCAGACACCTTCGCACAAGTGACCCGGCCAGGGTCGATCAGCCCCCAGTTTGTGTCCCAGCAGCACTAGTCCATGGGTCACACCTCTTGATCCATAGCTATCTGGAGGCTCGATCAGCAGCTCCTGTGACAGTCCTGATGACTCTTTTCTTTGCAGCCCCCATAATGCTAAGGAGAGAGCGGGTTCTACCCAGCGAGCAGCCAGCAAAACCTCCACACCCCACCTCTACAGGCTCACATCGTGCCCTCCACCCCTGTCTCTGGCACGGCTCTCCCAGTTCCTGATATTTGGTTTTCCTACACTCAAGTGCCTCTTCAATCTGGTCTTCCCAAGGGACTGTCAATTCGACCATGACCACATGCTTTGAGGTTTCTAACAGAATGACCATGTCAGGCCCCAGGGGTGGTGATGTGATGAAGTCAGCGCTTTTAGGAAGAGAACTCCTAAGGCTCATGTGTCATTAAATGACATTTTTTTAGGCCTTATACCGTCTCAAAAGAGCAGAGTAACCTGCTCAACCACACAAACTTGTTCTGCCATTCTAGAAAGTTATGTCTGAACTGCTCGTAAGCTGAACTACATTCCCATGCACCCGTCATCCTCTCCCTAACAAATACTTGCTCTGTATGAGTTTTAAAAATATTCAAGCACTTTGTTTCCACCTACCCTTTGAGAAAGAATGCCCTAGTCACTGTCAACATTTAGAGAAATTGACTCATTGCTCCCTCTCTGTTAAATAGGTTATTTTTAGACAGTGACCCTTAGATCTTGATTTTTCCACAGGAGGAAATATCTTTTCCACGTCCACTGTGTCAAGACCTGTCAGGATTTTAGATGAATCATTCGTCATCCTTCACTCTTTTAAACTCCAGAAAAGTCACAGATGAAGTATGTAAACTTCAGCATTGACTACCTCGAGATTCATTTTTTTGCAGGCATTTGAAGGAAAATAAAGAAATACAATAGAACTTATGGATAAACTCTGCATAAATAAAGACCGGCAATCAACCAATGTGCAAATTTAAAAAAATACTGAGAACATGAGCTGTAGAGTCCTTGAAAATGAGTCCATAGGTTGTGGTGGTTGTTGGGTAATAACTATTCCTGAATTGGTGACAGATATAAGCATAGCCTATTCCAACCACTCCCTTTAATATGAAAACCACTCCTTCAAAGAACCAGTCTTGTAAACCTTCTTTGAGCTATTTCCAATATATTTACATCCTCTCCTAAATAAATCAAACCATAAGACCATGAGAGATAGGAGCAGAATTAAGCCATTTGGCTCATGGAGTCTGGTCTGCCATTTTGTCTAGATTGATCCATTTTCCCTCTCAACCCTATTCTGCTGCCTTCTCCCCTTAACCTCACACCCTGACTAATCAAAGACCCATCAATCTTTGCCTTAAGTATGGCCTCCTCAGTCGCCTGTGGCAACGAATTCCACAGATTCACCACCCTCTGGCTAAAGAACTTCCTCCTCATCTCCGTTCTAAATGGACATCTGTCTATTCTGAGGCTGTGTCCTTTGGTCTCAGACCATAAAATGTATGAAAAACTGTACAAAAACAAATACTGATAAGTAACCAACGTGCAAATGACAAATTCAGCATATAAAAAAATACTGAAAACATGAGTTGTAGAGTTCTTGAAATTGAATCTGTAGTTTGTGGAGTCAGTTCAGTGTTGAGGTGAGTGAAGTTATCCATGATGGTTCAAGAGCCTATGGGTAACATCCTTTCCACATCCACTCTACCTACGCCTTTCAACATTCCATTGATTTCAATGGGATCCCCCACTCACTCTTCTAAGTTCCTGAGTCTTCATGAGGGACTTGCATGACTGACAGTAGTGAAAACTGAGAGGAAGCTACTGACATGATGAAGGAAACCCTGGACACCACCAGGGCTGGAGGATGTACGTTGCAGCCCTAAATGCCTGTGGTGTAACGACACTAAATAAATTGTGCAAAAGAGGAAGTGAGGCAGTACTCACGGGTTCATGGTCTGTTTAGAAATCTGATGGCGGAGGAGGAGATGTCGTTCCCTAAATCACTGAGTCAGAATCAGAACCAGGTTTATTATCACAGGCATGTGACATGAGATTTGTTAACTTAGCAGCAGCAGTTCAATGCAATACATAAACTGGCAGAGAATAAATAAATAAATAAATAAATAAATAAATAGAAATAATAAATAAACAATTAAGTCAATTATGTATGTTGAATAGATTAAAAATTGTGCAAAAACAGAAATACTGTATATTACAAAAAAAGTGAGGTAGTTGAGGGTCATCGATTCATTTTACTGTCAAAGTATGCACGTACAATTCAACTCTGATATTTGTCTTCTCCAGATAGCTATTAAGTACAGAAAGGCCATAGGTGCTGATGAAAGAAAAGAGATTAACTCTCCCCCGGCAAGAAAAAGGAAAGAAACAAAACTCGCAAACCCCAAAATCCCCCCACAGCAAAAAAAGCAACAATAACAGTCCCCAACCCCCTCACCCGCAGATAAAAAGCAGCAACACTAACAATCCCCAACCCTCTTTACAATCCCTGACCCCTCATCCACAGAAAAAAAAGTGACAATAGCAATCCCCAATCCCCTCACCTGCAGAAAAAGCAGTGACAATAGCAATCCCCAATCCCCTCACCCGCAGAAAAAGCAGTGACAATAGCAATCCCCAATCCCCTCACCTGCAGAAAAAGCAGTGACAATAACAATCCCTGACCCCCTCAATCGCGCAAAGAAAAACAACAGTAGTACCATAATCCTGAACCCCACCCCCCACCCTTACGCACAAAAACCAATATCAAATACAGTCCAATAATCACACAAATCTCAGAATATCAGAAACATCTTTATGCCTGGATATGAGGAGAGTGGCTGCACGAAGACTGTGTCCTTTCACAAAGAGTGACCACCATTCCGGGGCTGAATACCACCCATCCGGCAGCTGACTATCTCTGTTGGGAGCCATCATTGAGATCCTCCGCATTCAGCTTGACGCTTCAGTCTTCTTCGCTGCTTCGAGGTGGAGTTGCTCATGACCCCGTGCCTCATCTCTGGTCTTTTCCACGAGTCAGCTTGCACTCTCGGTCCTTTTTGGCTCTCCCTGCCATCTCTCATCTCCACGAGGCAGTTCTCCGGACACAGCAGAGTGCTGAATCCTTTGATCGAGTTCCAAACTGAACGTCACAGGCTCCAGCAGTTTCTGTAACACAAACAAGACAAAGAACAAGCAGAAGGTGTAGAAAAAGTGAAATAATTGGAGAGATTTGCTACCTGGGAGATGTTGCCCGAGGAATCAATGTTCGTTGGTGCCATCTTGACCAGAAGTCCCTCCCTCTTGTCTTCAGGCTCCTGCATCTCCTCCTTATTGTTGGTCATGAGAAGAAGACTTGTCCTAGATAGTGACGGTTCCTAATAACAGACAACACCTTCTTGAGGTATCACATTGGAAGATGTCCATGATGCTATACCTGCATGTTAACCTTTTGCAAATTATTCACCAATACACCCAAAACGCAGAATAAAATGTCATAGCTGCAGGGAAAGTTCAATACAGGCAAATAAGAAGGTGCAAGGGCATGTCAAGGCAAATTCTCTACAGCCAGATGGTGGTGATTCTGTGGAATTCATAGCCACAGATTAACTGTTGAGACCAAATCACTAGGTATATTCAAAGTAGAGGTTGAGAGATTCTTGATCAGCATAGGCATCAAAGGTTACAGGGAGAAGGCAGGAGAATGGGGTTGAGAGGGATAATAAATCAGCCATGATGGAATGGCAGAGTAGACTCAATAGGCTGAATGACCGGATTCTACTCCTACATCATATAGTCTTTTCGTGA
Organism: Mobula hypostoma; assembly: GCF_963921235.1. Classification (NCBI taxonomy): domain Eukaryota; kingdom Metazoa; phylum Chordata; class Chondrichthyes; order Myliobatiformes; family Myliobatidae; genus Mobula; species Mobula hypostoma. The sequence goes on from NC_086098.1 coordinate 174,185,367, forward strand.
GGTCAAGAGTCGTTTGCTATACTTTCAATAGTCAGCAGATTTCGTAAGCATACTCTTTAAACAAGTTATTTACTGTATATTTATTATAACATGTCGAGGCACACCACTCTTCACATTCCGTTTGTCAGATAAGGAACTGGTTTATCCTTTTCCTGCTTCCTGTTACCCAGCAAGTCTTTGATCCACACCACCGAGATCTTTCATTTTACACTCTGACCTTTCAAATGGTGTTTCATGAAATGTCATCTGGAAATCGAAGTTCATTGTCCTCAGTTTGCCTTTTGTTTTGCGCAGATTACTCCAATAAAATCCTTTCGACATGCCTATGTGCCTTATAATAATAGCACCATGAACAATAGCTTTGGACAATCTTGTACGGTGTAATAAATATAAGATAACAGATATATCATTTCCTGCTTTCAGTTTCCCTCCCTTTGCAATTAAATGAGTTATATATTTTTTTTTACTTCCCTGTTTAACACAACCTTCCTTTTGAAGCATCTGCCCTACTAAGCCACTGTCACTACCATGCACAGGTGTCTTTTAGGTGCGGTGCTCTCTCAAGTGGCTTTTAAAGATGGTAGCGTAGTGGTTCGGACAGTGCTTTACAGTTCTAGTGACCCAGGTTCAATTCTTGCCACTGTCTGTATGGAGTTTGTACGTTTTCCCCGTGACCGCATGGGTTTCCTCCCAGGTGCTCTAGTTTCTACCCACAGTCCAAAGACGTACCGGTTGGTAGGTGAATTGGAAATTGTCCCCTGATTGGGCTAGCAGTAAATTGGGGGATTGCTGGGCGGCGTGGCTCAAAGACTGGAAGGGTGAATCTTGCTCTGTATCTCAATAAATAGGTGGCACATTGACAGTAGTACGACCACTCAAGTCAAAGATGATGTTCTCCTAAGGAGTTGTCAATTGGTGAGTCCTCAGCTGGCTTTAGAGGCCACATATCCAGCTTGTTAGGGTGGATTCCCTTAATGTAGAGTGCTTTTGTGTGACTTGGTTTAACATGAGGAGGGTGATCACTGGCAGCCAACACACGGTTCTCACATGGTCTGTACATACCGGTTAAAAAAGCACAACAGCGCCTCTTTCACCTCAGATGGTTGAAGAAGTTCAGCATGAGTCCCCAAATCATATGGACTTTCTACAGGGGCACAATTGAGAGCATTCTGACTGGCTGCATCACTGCCTGGTATGGGAACTGTACTTCCCTCAATCGCAGGACTCTGCAGAGAGTGGTGCAGACAGCCCAGCACATCTGTAGATGTGAACTTCCCATGATTCAGGACATTTACAGTGATAGGTGCGTAAGAAGGGCCTGAAGGATCATTGGGGACCTGAGTTACCCCAATCACAAACTGTTTCAGCTGCTCCCATCCAGGAAACGGTACCGCAGTGTAAAAGACAGAACCAACAGGCTCTGGGACAGCTTCTTCCACCAGGCCGTCAGACTGATTAATTCATGCTGATACAATTGTATTTCTAAACTATATCGACTGTTCTGTTGATTATCTTACTGTACATACTATTTATTACAAATTACTATAATTTGCACAATGCACATTCAGACAGAGATGTAACGTAAAGATTTTTACTCCTCATGTATGTGAAGGATGTAAGAAATAAAGTCAATTCAATTCAATAAGCTTCAGACAGTATCTCTCTTGTGATCTGAAGAACTCACAAACTTCTCCATCACGTCAAGGTGATGATCCTTGGAGAAGAGAGATAACATACCATCCTGGTCAGGAGGGTTGGGCTGGATAATGCTTATTCCTTGATGGAGATCGATTACCCAGCTATTGTTGCATTAGTTCCTGTGGGATCATTCTCCTCCTGTGGGGTGGAGCTTCGGAGGATGATGGCGCCTAGCAGCAACTCCTCTGTTTGCGTCTTTGGAAACAGCTTTATTTCTATCTTTGATATCTCTTTTTTCCCTTTCAAGGTTCTTTTGAAGACCCTGACCTGGAGTTACACACTGACTTCGGTGCTTTGTGGAAATGGGACCCGCTCTCAGGGGCTTCACAGCCGGCCGCTTTTCGATATGCCAAGGACGCGGTCTGGAAGTCTAGTGCGCCTTCAGGGTGCCGGATTTTCGTGGCTCTGGATACGGGCGGATTCAAAGCTGGTGCTGCCGCCTGATGTGTCGTGGGAGTACATGGAAGATCGAAAGCAGCAAGCTGGCCGCTGGCTGTGTGTCCAGCGACCCGAAATCTTTGGGCACAGAGAATGGAGAAAGCAACAGACTTTTAACACCATATCTCAGCGAGTTGTTTTGTTATGTCTCCCCTCTTGCTGTGAAACAGGGTCACCTCTTTCTCCCTTATTAGAGAGAGAGAGAGAGAGCCTGTGGTATGTTGAATTATCGGGTGAACGAGTAGTTATTTGGATACTGCAAGTCTGTGTCTTCACTGAAGCTTTGCTGCACGCTTAAGTGCTCGGTGGGGATTGCCGATGCTTTTTTGCTGGTGGGGGGGGTCGTTGTTTTGCTGCTGCTTATACGTGGGAGGGGATTTGGGAGGGCTTTGGGGAGCTAACATTTAACTTAGAACATAGAAACATAACATAGAAAACCTACAGCACAGAACAGGCCCTTCGGCCCACATAGTTGTGCCGAACATGTCCCTACCTTAGAAATTACTAGGGTTACCCATAGCCCTCTATTTTACTAAGCTCCATGTACCTATCTAAAAGTCTCTTAAAAGACCCTATCGTATCCACCTCCACTACCATTGCCAGTAGCTCATTCCACGCACTCACAACTCTCTGAGTAAAAAACTTACCCCTGACATCTCTTCTGTACCTACTCTCCAGCACCTTAAACCTGTGTCCTCTTGTGGCAACCATTTCAGCCCTGGGAAAAAGCCTCTGACTATCCACATGATCAATGCCTCTCATCATCTTATAAACTGTTATTAACTGTCATTCATTCTTTGGGACACTCCTCTGTTTTTGTGGATGTTTGCAAAGAAAAAGAATTTCAGAATGTATATTGTATACATTTCTTTGACATTAAATGTACCCACTGAAATCTATTGAAACCTATTGTACTAAGTGCTTTAATGGTTCAGAGAATGTATACAGTAAACCACCTGAAATTCTTGCTCTTCACAGACATCCATGAAACAGAAGAAAACCCCAAAGAATGAATGACAGAAAACATTAGAACCCCAAAGCCCCCACCCCCTCCCACACACAAGCAGCAACAAAGCATTAACCCTCCCCCACTCGTTCCGACAGGAAACATCAGTCCCCCACCATCCACCAACAAGCAATAGCAAAGCCCCCAAAGAGACCATGATCTAGGTTCATCAAAAAATACAGTACATAACCCAGGACTTCCATGCCACAGGCTTTCTCTCTCACTAGCAAGGGAGGGAGAGGTGTCACCTGTCCCACAGCGAGAGGGGAGAGCAAAATGTTCACTGTTTTGATGTCTGCAGCATCACTTTTATTTCAAAGTTCTCCTTCTCCAACTCAAGAATCGGCAGCAAACACTCTCTCTCTCTCTCTCTCTCTCTCGACAGATTGTTTGAGTACAGAGGCCTCCAATGGCTACATCTGCTGTTTCAATGTTCCGATCTCCCGCGATGCTTCAGTTGGAAACACTGGCGGGGAATTGCTTGTCTACGAGGCCACGTAAGGACGCACCTCATAGACGCATGTCTCCTAAGCTGCTCCTGGAGATATTGAAAAACGGCTGCTCAGTGAGCTCTAGGAGTGAGAACCCACTGCCGTGAAGAATCGCAGTTTGAGTGCAGCTGTAGATCACGGACTTCAACAGAACCCCAGCCATCTTGTTGCACTTGCTATATTTTAAATGTGACCATGCATTGAAAGCCCTCGACAGCTGTAAAGCATTGTTCAGTTTCAAACTCAAATTTAGTTATCAATCAAACATACATAAACAGCCAAACGAAAATTTCAACACAGTACCAACAGTCATACACAGCACAAGGCATTTATAGCCCATATAGGATAGGAAGCTACACTGCCTCTGCACGCAGGCAGACCGCCCTACTCCGATACCTCCCACTGGGCAGCTGCAAACAGGCAACGCACCACGGCTTGAGGCCCAGACCGCGCTACAACTGAGACAATACAGCCACTCTGCCGTCCATCAGCGCCTTTCGCCAATAAACCAATTGATTGGATTTGCAGCATTCCACACCACCAACGTCCAACAGGGTCTTGTGATCAACAAGAAAAGCAACTGAGCCAATCACTCGCTATTAGGCTGCACAACGCCTTCGTGTACCGACGGCTCCTGACATTGGCAGCATCACAGTTCAGCCCCATCAAGTCTAGCCCCATCAGTTTCTCTGCCAGCTCGCTGATGGGGGGCAGACCTGCAGTACTTTAAGTTGTTAATGTCCAGCAGGGTCTTGCGATCATAAAAAATACATTTGAAAAAAAGCAATAACACCTTTGGTTGACCCTGTAGAAGCTGCTGCATTCTAGTACGCCGCCAATCTACCCGAAGCCTTGCAGGGTATTCTAGTCACTGAACAATCCTAAAGCAATGCATGTGTTTTATTAAGGATCAGTTGTTGATATCACAAAGCAGGCCGATGTACCAGACAAACAGTCAGAAATACTTAAGGGTCAATGATAATACAGAACATAATACAGAACATAGAACTTTACAGCACAATACTGGCCTTCATCCCCCAACGTTGTGCCAACCTTTTAATCTACTCTCAGATCAATTTTTTTCTATAACTAAGCCCCTTCAGCCCATTATGACAATGCTGGCTATAACAGTGCAATTATGGCCAACTGCATTTTCTCATTTCCTGGTCCACAGCCTCAATGGTGATGGTTTATCGAGATATTGGTTAGTGCCAGAAAAAGGTCATCAATATCATGACGGATCTCACTCAACCCGCTCATGGACTGTTCGTCACACTCCCATCAGGGAGGAGGCTACGTAGCATCCACACCAGGACCACTAGACTCAAAACCAGTTACTTTCCCCAAGCATTAAAGCTGATCAACACCTCTACCCACTAACCCACTCCTCTGTACCCCCAAGCACCAGTACTTTATCATTTCCTGTCAGAGTGTAGAGCCACTCATCTACCTAGCATCATTTTGTGGACATACAATCAGTCTACTGTATGTATACTCAATAAATTCATAGAAAAATAAACATAAGAGAATCAATGAAAGATCGCACCATCTTGGGCATTCAACCAGTTTGCAAAAGACAACAAACTATGCAATGCATAAAGGAAAAAAAAATAATAATAAATAAGCAATAAATATTAAGAACGTGAGGTGAACAGTCCTTGAAAGTGAGTCCATTAGCTGTGGGAACATTTCAGTGATGGGGCAAGTGAAGTTGAGTGACGTTATTCCCTTTGGTTCAAGAGCCTGATGGTTGAGCGGTGGTAACTGTTCCTGAACCTGATGGAGTGAGTCCTGAGGCTCCTGGATCTTTTTTCTGATGACAGCAGTGAGAAGCAAACATGATTTGTGTTGTGGAGGCCTCTGATGATGGAATTTATTGTTTAGATTTTAGAATTTATTTAAATCTTACATCCATCCCACAATGTGAGGGAGTAAAAATCTTTTGTGTTATGACTCTGTTGCAAAGTACTGACATGTGAATTTAAAGGTCTCAAGGCCTGTAGAAAGAAGCTTCCCATAGCCTGTTGTTCCTGGCTTTAATGCTGCGGTAGTGTTTGCCAGATGGAAGCAGCTGGTTGGGGTGACTGGTGTCCCCGACGATCTTCCAGCCCTTCTTTCTGCACCTGCTGCAATAAATGTCCTCAAATGAGGGTAATTCACATCCACAGATGTGCTGGGCTGTCTGTTCCACTCTCTGCAGTGCCCAGCGATCAAGGTTGGTGCAGTTACCGTACCAGGCAGTGATACAGCCAGTCAGGATGCTCTCAGTGGTGCCCCTGTAGAAGGTCTTGAGGGTTTGAGGGCCAATCCCGAACTTCTTCAGTCGCCTGAGGCGGAAGAGACTCTGCTATGCTTTTTTTGGCACACGTGTACGGTCCAGGTGAGATCATCGGTGATGTGTATACCAAGGAACTTGAAACTACTCTCCCTCTCAACTGCAGACCCATTGATGCTGATCGGGCCGAGCCTGTCTCCATTCCTCCTGTAAACCACAATCAGCTCTTTTGTTTTTTGGACTTTGAAGGAGAGGTTGTTATCCTGGCACCACTGTGCCAAGGGTTCACTCTCTCCTCTGTAGGCTGTCCGATTACCGCTCGAGATAAGGGTGATCAAAGTCCTGTCATCTGCGAATTTGATCAGCAGATCGGAGCTGTGTGTGGCAGCACAGTTGTGAGTGTAAAGGGAGAAGAGAAGGGGACTCAGGATACAACCCTGGGGGCACCTGTGTTGAGGGACAGAGGGGCAGAGGTGAGGGAGCCTATCCTTACCACCTGTCAGCGATCCGATAGAAAGTCTAAGATCCACCTGTACAAGGTGCAGCTGCTTTTCTGCAACAGTGTTTTGTGAAGATGTGCTCAATGACGGGGAGGACTTTACCTCTGATGGACTGGGCCATATCCAATACTTTTTATAGGGTGTTTCCGTACCAGGCTGTGATGCAGCCTATCAATATACTCTCCACTACACATCTATAGAAATATGTCAAAGTTTTAGATGTCATGCTGAATGTTTGCAAACTCCTAAACAAGTGGAGATGTTGCCGTGCTTTCTTTGTCATGGCACTTACATGCTGGGCCCAGGACAGGTCCTCAGAATTAATAACACCGAGGAATTTAAAGTTGCTGACCCTCTCCACCTCAGATCCTCTGGCTCACGGACCTCTAGCTTCCTTCTCCTGACAATAATCGGCTCTTTGGTCTTTCTGACATTGAGTAAGAGGTTGTTGTACATCATCACTCAGCCAGATTTCCAATCTCCCTCCTGTAGGCTGATTTATCACCACCTTTGATTCAGCCTACCAAAGCGGTGTCATCAGCAAATTTGAATATGGCTGTGGTTAGTCACACAGTCATAGGTGTAAACAAGTACAGCAGAGGACTAAGCACACAGTGCTGATGGAGATTGTGGAGGAGATGTTGTTGCCAATCCGAACTGACTGGGGTCTGAGAGTGAGAAAATCGAGGATCCATTTGAGCGAATCAGAGACCAACACCTGTCTACATCTCAAGGTGGTGCTTCCAGATGCGAAACCCACTTGGGGCTAAAGTATTCACTCTCGTCTCTCTTTTTCTTATTTGCCAGTTACTTTAGTAACCTATGGTTCAAAGTTCAAAGTAAATTTATTATCAAAGTGCATACAGGTCATCCTATTCTGGGTTGGTGCAAATGTAACAAAACCCATTTTCCCTCAGGATCAATAAAGTATGACTATGACTACTCTATTTTAAGACTAATTTTGTTGCGGGCACTCGTAGCAGAGCAAAGAAATACGATGGAATCAATGAAAAGCTACACACAAAGACTTGCAACCAACCAATGTACAAATTAAGACAAACTACACAATTGAAAATAAATCAATAATTAATAAATCCGTCTGCCCATCCAGAACATATACCAGAGGCTTTGGGATTGTCAAGGACCTGTCCCATCCATTCCACAATCTCTTTGCCTTCCTACCATCGGGCAGGAGTTACCTCAGTATAAGAACAAGGCTGGGTAACAGCTTCTTCTCCCGGGCTGTGAGACTCCTGAACACTCTGATACCACCCAGTACACATCATTTATGACAGCACCAGTAGCTATTGTATATTTAAATATATATTGTATATGCACTTTACATCAACTTGTACTTCTACAGAATACTTGTATTACTGTTAATATTATTTTATCTGCTGTATCTGATGTACAGTATACAGTATACTGTGTTTTGTATCTTTGTCTCAGAGGGACTTTGTTTCACTTAGCTGTATACATGTGCATGGTTGAATGGCAATAAACTTGAACTTGAAATAATGCTGAGAACATGAGTTATGAAGATCCTTTGAAAGGGAGTGTGCAGGTTGTGGAATCAGTTCAATGTTGAGGTGAGTAAAGATGGTCCACGCTGATTCAGAAGCCTGATGGTTGAAGGGTAGTAATGTAACTGTTCCTGTGCCTGGTGGTGTGGGACCTAAGGCTCCAACTTGCCAATGGAAAGTCCTTAACTTCATCTAGGAAAGACAACTTGACAATTTTGATTGCTACTGTTGATTCTCTACATGAACTTCTCAATAGGGGGTTAGATCAGAGGAATGTAAGAATCCTAGTGAGACTTCAAAGGATTCTGGGAATCCCAAGAGAATAAGTAACACTTGGGAATGCTGAAAATTTGAGATCTGAAGCTTGACTCAGAACGGAAAAGGATATGTGACAGGGAGTTGGTGAGCAAGGCTGGGTTACAAGTAAGGGAGGATGATGCAGTTAGTGTTAGCCCCAAAGGGCAAAATGCTGGAGGAACTCAGTAGGTTAGGCAGCATTTATGGAGGGGAGTAAACAGTCAATATTTTGGGATGAGATGCTTCTTTGGGATGAGAAAGGAAGGGCCAGAAGCCAGAATAAAAAGGTTGGTCGGGGGGGGGGCGCGGGTGGTGGTGACAGATGGGGAGGTAGATTTTGGAAAGGTGCAAAAATGACAGGGTTGTTGTCATGGGTGACTTCAACTTCCCTAATATTGATTGGCATCTCCTTAGTGCAAAAGGTTTAGATGGGGTAAGTTTTTTAGGTATGTCCAGGAAACATTCCTGATTCAATACGTACAGGCTGACTAGAGGAGACCAAACTCGATCTGGTACCGGTTACAGGGCAATTAACCAGGCCAGGTGTCAGATCTCTAGGTGGGTGAGCATTTCAGAGACAGTGACCACAACTCCCTGACCTTTACAATAGCCTTGGACAGGGATAGGAGCAGGTGTTTTGGGACAGTTTTTAATTAGGAGAGGGGAAATTGTGATGCTATCAGGCAGGAACTTGGGAGCATAAATTAGGAGCACAAGGACTCCGAGAAATGAACAATGGAAATGTAGATTGTTTAGGGAGCACTTGCATGGGCTTCTGGATAACTTAACCATTAAGGCATGAAAAGGATGGTAGGGTGAAGGAACCATGGTTGACAAGAGATGTGGAGCATCTTGTCAAGAGGAAGAAGGAAGCTTACTTACAGTTTAGGAAGCAAGGATCAGACAGGATTCTAGAGAGTTACAAGCTAGACAGGAAGGAGCTTAAGAATGGACTTAGGAGAGCTTGAAGAGGTCATGAGAAGGTCTTGGTGAGCAGGATTAAGGAAAACCCCAAGGCATTCCACACATACATGAAGAGCATGAGGATGACTGGAGTTACAGTAAGACCGATCAGGGATCAAAGAGGAAGCATGTGCTTGGGTTGGGGAGGAGGTAGGAGAGGTCCTTAAGGAATACTTTGCTTCAGTATTCACCAGTAAGCGGAACCTCAATGTTTGTGAGGGTTTTGTAAAACAAAAGATATGCTTGAACATGTTGATGTTAAGAAAAGGGAGGCACTGGAACTTTTGAAAACCATTAGGATAGATCCATAGTCTTGCGAGACTAACGGATGCCACACCCACAGGATAGATAAGTTCCAGGGGTTGGGCGGGATATACGCCCGATTACTACAGGAAGCGAGGGAAGACATTTCTGTGCCTTTGGTTTTTAATCTTTGTGTCCTCACGGGCCACAGGTGTAGTACCAGGTGACTGGAGGGTGGCAAATGTTATTCCTCTGTTCAAGAAAGGGTGTAGGGATATCATCATCATCAAATGACTGTTATACCACTAGTATTTAGGGCAGCAATGAAGGTCCTCCATCTCTGTCTATCCTTGGCCATCTTCTCTATTGTGCCCCAGGTGTGGTTCAGGGATCTCATTTCTGCCTCTTCTTTGCTGTTTTCGTAACAATTTTGTTTTACCAGTCGGGGTTGTCAACCCTGAACTGAACTCCCAAACCTGGATGACTGGTGGACAACTCTTAGTCTGGCCTCTACCCTTTGACCTGCTTGGCATGGGTGATCCTACCAAGAGCCAAAGCACAAGGCCCTGACTCCAGCCAACATAGCTCTCTGGGTCATTGAGGTATGCAAGCATCCAAATCCTCCGACAAGGTTGTGGCCATCTTGGAGGAGAGTTGGGATAACCCTGAGAATTATTGACAAGTAAGTCTTACTTCAGCGGTAGGCAAATTAGTGGAGAAGATTTTTAGAAATAGGATTGACGAGCATTTGGAGAAGCATAGTTTGATTAGGAATAGTTAGCATGGCTTTGTGAGGGACAAGTTTGTGCCTCATGAGCTTGAATTCTTTGAGGATATGACAAAACACATTGGTGAAGGTCGAGCAGGGATGTGATGTATATGGATTTTAGTACGGTATATGAGGTAAGGTCATGAAGCACGGGATTCAGGGAAACTTGGATAAGCGAATTCGGAATGTGATTGCCTACAGAAGTCAGAGGGTGTTTTTGTAGAATTGAATTGACGTTATTTCTTACATCCTTCACACACATGAGGAGTAAAAATCTTTACGTTACGCCTCCGTCTTAATGTGCAATGTGCAAATTATAGTAATTTGTAATAAATAGTATGTACAGTAAGATGTACAACAGAATAGTAAATATAGCTTAAAAATACAATTGTATCAGCATGAATTAATCAGTCTGATGGCCTAGTGGAAGAAGCTGTCCTGGAGCCTGTTGGTCCTGGCTTTTATGCTATGGTACCGTTTCCTGGATGGTAGCAGTTGGAACAGTTTGTGGTTGGGGTGACTTGGGTCCCCAATGATCCCTCAAGCCCTTTTTACACACCTGTTACTGTAAATATCCTGAATCATGGGAAGTTCGCATCCACAGATGTGCTGGGCTGTCCGCACCACTCTCTGCAGAGTCCTGCGATTGGGGGAAGTACAGTTCCCATACCAGGCAGTGATGCAGCCAGTCAGGATGCTCTCAATTGTACCCCTGTAGAAAATCCTTAGGATTTGGGGATCCATGCCAAACTTCTTCAACTACCTGAGGTGAAAGAGGCATTGTTGTGCTTTTTTTCACTACACAACCCATATGTACAGACCAAGTGAGATGGAGTGTATTCTGCCTGAAGGTCAATTGATCTGTTCTGGGATTCCTGGTCTTTGTTACTTTTATAAATGACTTGAATGAGGAAGTCAAAAGGTAAGTTAGTAAGTTTGCAGATGGCACTAAGGTTGGTGGGAGTTGTGGATAGTGTGTTGGACTGCCATAGGTTGAAACAGGATGCAGGGCTGGGCTGAAAAGTGGCAGATGGTGTTCAACCCAGAGAAGTGTGAAGAGGTTCAATTTGGGAGGTTGAATCTGAAGGCAGAATACAGTGTTCTTAGCACAATGGAGGAACAGAGGGATCAGGGGATTCACATCCAAAGATCCCTCAAAGTTGCCACGCAAGTTGATAGGGTGGTTAATAAGGTGCATGATGCATTGGCCTTCATCAGTCAGGGGATTGTGTTCAAGAGCCACGAGATAATGTTGCAGCTCTATAAAACCCTGGTAAGACCACACTTAGAATATCGTGCACAATTCTGGCTGTCTCATTATAGGAAGGATGTAGAAGCTGTAGAGAGCATGCAGAGATTTACCCAGACACTGTCTGGTATAGAAAATGCCTTATAAAGATAGGATGAGTGAGCTAGGACTTTTATCTTCGGAGGAAGGGGGATGAGAGGTGATTTGATAGCGGTGTACAAAATGATAAGATTGAGTAGCTGGCCAGAGAATTTTTTCCCAGGGGGCTTAATGTTAAGGTGATCGGAGGAAAGTATAAAGAGGATGTCAGAAGTAAGTTACTTACACAGAGTTTGTAAACATACTGTCGGGGGGGGGTGGGAGAGGCAGGTACATTAGAGACATTTAAGAAACTTTTATATAGTCTCATGGATGATAGAAAAATGGAGGGCTATATTAGAGGGAAGGGTTAGATAGAAGGTGCCCAGGGGTAGGTGATAGGCACAGGTTAAAGGGTTACCACAACATTGTGGGCCGAAGAGCTTGTACTGTGCTGTAATGGCCAAACATTTTAATTCCCATTCCCATTCCTGTATCGACATGTTCGTCCATGGCCTCCTCTTGTGCCGAGATGAGGCCCCCTCAGGGTAGAGGAGCAACACCTTATGTTCCCTCTGGGTAGCCTCCAATCTGATGGCATGAATATCGATTTCTCCTTCTGGTAAACAAATTTCCCCCACCCCCTTTTCCCCTAATCCCCACTCTAACTTCTACCTCTTCTCATCTGCCTATCACTATGCCTGGGTCCCCTCTTTCTTCCCTTTCTCCTATGGTTTACACTTCTCTCCTATCAGATTCCTTCTTCTCCAACCCTTGACCTTTCCCACCCACCTGGCTTCACCTATCACCTTCCCATCCCCCCACCTTTTTTATTCTGGCATCTTCCCCCTTCCTTCTCAGTCATGAAGAGGGTCTCGACTATCTACTAAGTTCCATAGACGCTGCCTGACCTGCTGAGTTCCTCCAGCATTTTGTGTGCATTGCTGTAGAGTTATATGTCTATGTTCTAAAATTAGACGAGGAGCAGCATAGTTCTGTAAGCTAGAATAGACAAGACGGGCTGAAAGGTCGTAAGGAAATATGGGGATGTGGATGAGAAGTTCCAAGAGTAAAATTGAAGGAATGAAATAAGGCAGAGTACCTTGGTGAAAAACACAGAGCAAAAGGGTGGAGAGAGGGTGGGGGGAGGGGTGTGGAGATTATATGAACAACACACATCCTTTATTTCAGGGTGGGTGGAATGAGTGAGGAACTCAAATTAGGAATTGACTACTGAGGAGTAGATGTGGAGTCCAGCACGTGCCTCATTGACGAGGAAGCTCACACGTTCCCTGTGATAGATGAGGTCAAACAGGTGACTGGGCTGAAGGTTCATTCATTCATTCAAACACGTAGAATGGTCAGAGCCATATAATACTAGAAAGACAGAAAGATTCACAGACCTGAGGCACTGCCCCAGGAAACCCAGACTGGGTTTCTATGAAAAATATACAAATTCCCTGGAAAATTTCTGACCTAATACATCACATGACACAGCACACTTGATTGTTGATGCAAATCAGCAGAGGATGCATTGTAATCAACCCTTTCTTCAGGTAGAGTGAAAAAGGGGACTCTCCAAGCACTTATTTAAAGTGTTTGTCTGAGAATTGGCTAATTCAACTGAAACTTTGCTGTCAAGAAATTACACCTGTTCAAAGGTGGGTTTATGTGGGAGGAGTGGAGGGGAGGATGCTGTGACTCATTTTCCAGAGTTCCCCCTTGCCCTCAATTTCCACCTTCTCATCCCATCTCCCTCCTCTATTTTCTACCATCTCACCCACTCTCTCCCCGATCTTCGATAGAGCCACAGAGCACTACAGCACAGAAACAGGCCCTTTGGCCCATCTAGTCCATGCTGAACTATTATTCAACCTAGAACCATCTACCTGCATCTAAACCATAGCCCTCTTCACCCTTCCCATCCATGGACTTATCTAACTTCTCCCGAATGTTGGCATCAAACCTATACCCACCACCTCTGCTGGCAGCTCATTGTGCACTTTCCCTTCGATGTTTCACCATTCACCCTTAACCTATAAATCTGCAGTTCCAGTCTCACTCGACCTCAATGAAAAAAAAAACAGCTTGTATTTATCTTGTCTATACCCCCATAATTGTTTATCACATCTCCTCTCATCCTCCCGTGCTCCAGGGAATACAGTCCAAACCTCTCCCTATAACACAAATCCTTAATTTTCTCTGTACGTTTTTACCTTATTGATATCTTTCCTTTGTATTCTCCACTCCTTTGCCTACCATCCATCTTGTCCCTCACCAACCCCTCTCTCATCCGTCTTCTACCTTTCCATTCTTCCTTCTGTCTCTTTCTGGTTCCCTTTTCTCCTGTGGTTTCTCACCAACTTATCAGCTCCTCTACATTCTGCCCAAAAGGGAATCCTTTTGAGCAAAAGACAATCTGGAAGAAAAAAGGAGAATTTGAAACTCAACAATGTCTACCTGCTTTTCATGGATGTCCCCTCAGAACAGGGATGAGGAGGAATTTCTTCAGCTAGAGGGTGGTGAATCTGTGGAATTCATTGCTACAGACAGCTGTGGAGGCCAAGTCATTGGGTATATTCAAAGCAGAGTTTGATAGGTCAGGACATCAAAGGTTATAAGGAGAAGGCAAGAGAACGGGAGGAAAATAAATCAGCCATGATGGAATGGCAGAGTAGAGTCATCGGGCTGAATGGCCTATTTCTGTTTCTATGTCTTATGGTCTTATTCTTATGAATGCCAAAGTCATGGTAGAGCGGACTTGATGGGCTGAATGGCACCACTGTGGGAAGGGTTACACATAAGCCAGATAACAATAAGGAAGAAGAAGCATATTAAAGTTGAGACAATATTCAGACAAGAACCTGTAAATGCTGTGGAAAATGGCGTGCACATCCCCCATATTGTCAACAGGCCAGGTTAATGATTATATTGGACAATTATGTAATAAAAACCATCCTGCAAGAGAGAGATCAGCTGAAAGAGTTGAAGGTAGATTGGATAAACATGGTTAACATGAGTGCACCATGTGGGCATGTGGCCAAGTGGTTAAGGCATTTAACTAGCGATCTGAAGGTTGTGAGTTCGAGCCCCAGCCGAGGCAACGTTTTGTGTCCTTGAGCAAGGCACTTAATCACAGTGCTCTGCGATGACACTGGTGCCAAGCTGTATGGGTCCTAATGCCCTTCCCTTGGACAATATTGGTGTTGTGGAGAGGGGAGACTTGCAGCATGGGCAACTGCTGGTCTTCCATACAATCTTGCCCAGGCCTGCACCCTGGAGAGTGAAGACTTTCCAGGCGCAGATCCATGGTCTCGCAATACTAATGGATGCCTTTACTTTACTTTACTTTATCACAAATATGTTTAAAGGAGGTTTGGATCAATAAGAAGATATAGACTTAGTGGCCACTTTATTAGGTACACCTGTTCATTAATGCAAATATCTAATCAAGCAAAGACGTGGCAGCAACTCAATGCTTAAGAGCATGCAGACATGGTCCAGAGATTCAGTTGTTGTTCAGGCCAAAATTCAGAATAGTGAAGAAAAGTGATCTAAGTGACTCTGACTGTGGAATGATAGTTGGTGCCAGATGGGGTGGTTTGAGTATCACAGAAACTGCTGGTGTCCTGGGATTTTCATGCACGACAGTTTCTAGAATTTACAGAGAGTGGTGTGAGAAACAAAAAACATCCAGTGATTGGCAGTTCTGTGGATGAAAACAGCTTGTTAATGGGAAAGGTCAGAGGAGAATGGCCAGACTGGTTCAAGCTGACATGTCGGCAACAGTAACTCAATAACCACACATTACCACAGTGGTGTGCAGAACAGCATCCAACACATCGAACATTGAAGTAAGTGAGCTACAGAAGCAGAAGACCACAAACATACACACAGTGGCTACTTTATTATGTACAGGAGGTAACAAATGAAGAGGTCACTGA
The DNA here is from genome assembly GCF_963921235.1 of Mobula hypostoma. Classification (NCBI taxonomy): domain Eukaryota; kingdom Metazoa; phylum Chordata; class Chondrichthyes; order Myliobatiformes; family Myliobatidae; genus Mobula; species Mobula hypostoma. Next base: position 174,200,841 of record NC_086098.1, read on the forward strand.
TTGTATACCCTCAACTACAAAGTGAATTTATTATCAAAATACGTATATGTCAGCATATACTACCCTGAAGTTTCATTTTTGCAGGCATTCACAGTAGATAGAAAGAAATACGATGGAATCAATGAAAAGCTGTACATAAAGTTGGACAAACTGTGTAAATACAAAACAAAAACTAACAATAAATAAATAAATTGATATAGAGAGCATGAGTTGTAAAATCCTTGCAAGTGAGCCTTTAGGTTGTGGAATCAGATCAGAGTTGAGGTGAGTAAAGTTAACCACTCTGGTTCAAGGGCCTGATGGTTGAGGGGTAATAACTGTTCCTGAACCTGGTGGTGTGGGACCTAAAGCTCCTGTATCCCCTTCCTGATGGTAGCAGAGAGAAGAGAGCATGGGCTGGGTGGTGGAGGTCCTTGATGATGGATGCTGCCTTCCTGGGGCAGTGCTCCTTGTGGGTGTGTTCAATGGTGGGAGAAACCTTTTCCCTCTCACATTTAAGAGAAGTTTGGATAAGTACATGGATGGGAGGATTATAGAGGGCAAGAGTCCAGGTGCAGGTTGATGGAAATAGGCAGAATAATAGTTCAGCACAGACCAGATGGGCAGAAGGGCCTGTTTCTGCACAGTAACGCTATGACTCTATGAAATAATACACACACTTGTCTCAGTAAATATCTGAATATGATGTGGTGCAATAGCTTTAACTCAGTGTTAAATAAGGAGATCATATCCCTTGCATCCAATGTGTTTTATTACTTACATTACATTATTTCACTTACAGATAAACAGTAATATTCTAAATAACCCACTAATGCAAATGTGTAAAGAAATCTGTAATGTTCCAAAATCCCTCTGACAATATATCTCTTAAGAATGTTCCATCATCCACAAATGAATTTCCAGTTCTTCTGCACAAATCTACATTTCTATCTCTGCACACAGGTTTCCTGCCATGGTCTCTCTTTTTTTAAATTCACTCTTTTGTGTCAGAGGTTTGCCCAGATGATGACAGCCACCGAATATGTGTACCCATGCTGACAGAACTAAGGGCCGGGAAATCCTTGGCTGTCTTCTTAAGGACAGATGAGAACCACAACATCAAAAATGTATTTTCTTTATCCCGTGGGGAATATAACAGAGCTAGCATCCAGAAATACATATTTCAATCCACTGCAACAGAGGAATTTAGACTATTAGACATACACTCAGTTGCCACTTTATCAGGTCCACCCGTACATGTACTTGATGAGGTGGTTTGAGTATCTCAGAAACTGCTGGCATCTTCACACACAACAGCCTCTCGGGTTTACAGAGAATGGTCCAGTGAGCAGTCGAAAATGCCTTGTTAATGAGAGAATGGTCAGACTGGTTCAAGGTGACAGGAAGGCAACAGTAACTCAAATAACCACGTGTCACAACAGTGGCATGTAGAAGAGCATCTCTGAACACACAGCACGTTGAACCTTGAAGTGGATGGGCTACAGCAGCAGATGACCATGAACATACACTCAGTGGCCACTTTATTAGGTACAAGAGGTTCTGAAAGAAATGGTCACTGAGTGTAGATAATGGCTAACATGACTATAATCTCACCTTCTATGTAGGCATGGTAACATCAAACCTCCTTGTCTTAACAAGAAAGCATCAATCACTGCCTCAAAGATATTCAGTTTCCACTCTGCTATGGGGAAGACATTTCCAAAGATTCAAAAATTTCTGCAAAAAAAACAAAATTTGCTTCACCTCTGTCTTAACAGGACAACCCTTTGTTTATAGTTAGTGACCCCTAGTTCTAGATTCTCCCACAAAGGGAAAAGCACATCTATAGTGGAGAAGAATCTCAGAGTTGTATACTACATACATACTTTGATAATAAAGGAACTTTGAACCTGTCAAACCTCCTCAGAAGTTTATACATTTCAATTAAGTCCTCTCTCACTTTTCTTAACTCCAGCACATACATGCTTAGCCTATCCAATCTTTTCACTGAAAAAACAATTCCAAGTCTTAATCCATTATAAGACAATAAGACATAGGAGCTCAATTAGGCCATGAGTCTATGGAATCTGTTCCACCATTCTATCATGGCTGATTTATTAACCCCAGTCTCCTGCCTTCTCCTTGAAACATTTGACACCCTTATGAATCAAGAACCTATCAACTTGCACTTTAAATGCACCCAATGACTTGGCCTCCACAGCTGTCTCTGGCAATGAATTCCACAGATTCACCTCCCTCTGGCCTGAGACTCTTCTACTGTAGGAAACATTCTCTGCACGTTCACTCTATCTAGGCCTTTCAGTATTAGGTTGGTTTCAACTGGGCCTGCTTTTCTTTCTCTAAACTCTTGTGAGGACAGGCCTGCCCATAGGTATCAAGCTCTCCTCATGTGTTAACCCTGTCATTCTGGAGATCAATCCCGTAAACCTCTTCCAGATCCTCTCCAAAACTGCTCACACTACTCCAAATGTGCTTTAACCAATGCCTTATAAAGCCTCACCATTATATACTTGCTTTTATATTTCTAGGTATTTAAGTTTTCATAATTGAATAAATAAGCTAAAATGAAAATCCCATTAATGACAGCTACGAAACTAATTAATATCCTTCCGGGAGAGAACTGCCACCTCGTTCCTATGTGCTTCCAACCCCAGTCTTGATTCTCCAGAACCTCCTCAATAAGATTGAAAGAGTACAGAGAAAATTTACAAGGATACTGCTGGGACTTGTTCACCTGAGTTAAAGGGAAAGGTTGAATAAGTTAGGAATTTACTCCCTGAAGCAGAAATTGAGGGGAGATTGATAGAGGAAAACATCATTATGAGGGGTATGGACAGGGTAAATGCAAGCAGGTTTTTCGACTGAGGTTGAGTGAGACGACAGCTGGAGGTCTTGGATTAAGGGTGAAAGGTGAAATGGTTAAGGGGACCATGAGGGGAAACTTCTTCACTCAGAGTGTGAAGTGAGCTGTCAGTGGAAGTCATGGATAGGGGTTCAACTGCAACACTTAGACCATAAGACATAGGGGCAGAATTTGGCCATTCAGCCTATCGTCTGCTCTGCAAGAAAGGTTTGGATAGGAACATGAATGAGAGTGGTATGAAGGGATATGGTCTCGATGTGGGTCAATGGGATCACACAGAATAACAGTTTGGCACAGACTGGATGGGCCGAGGGGTCTGTAGTACTGCTTTATGATTCTGTGACTCTAATTTTGGCATTTAGGGATGGGAATTGGCTAGTAGTGTCCACATTCTGCTAAATGACTGAAAATGCAACAAATCTCACCAGCTAAACCACAGCCTGCAATGCTGCTCTGTACTTGATGGTAATACTGATGCTGAGAGGGATTGGACACTCCAACGGGGCAAGGGTAAAAGGGACTTACCTCACTGTGCACCAGGACACTTCGGCTCGAGGATAAGCAGAGTACCGAGATCAGCTTATATTTAGTGTAGAACAGAGTGTGTCTATTCAGAAGCATGGGTTGTAAGCTACTGTGAATTCAAAGTGCACGTCCAGCCTCAACTGTTAGAATGTTGACTCATAGAACTTTATTTATTTATTGGGGTACAGTATGGAATAGGTCCTTCTAATCTTTCAAACTGCACCAGCCAGCAACCCCCACCCACCCACCCAAATCTAATCCTAGCCTAATCATGAGACAATTTACAATGACCAATTAACTACTAACCGGTACATCTTTGGCGTGTTGGAGGAAACCAGAGTACCTGGAGGAAACCCACACAGTCATGGGGAGCACTTACTAACTCCTTACAGGCAGCGGTGGGAATTGAACCTGGGTCGCTGGTGCTTCTGCCAACCCATTTACTATCTTCAACTAGGGAGTAAAATCAAAATAAGTGTTGAGTGTCAATCAGTCCTCTGGTTGGATCTGCGCAACACATTGCTTCCCAAACCAGCACTTTAACCTCCAGAACTACCCAAAAAGTAAATCACTGCAGACGTTGTAAGTGTGAAATAAAAGCCGCAAATGCTGGAAATGATCAGTGGGCCAAGCAGTTCCTCTGGAAGGAGAAACAAAGTTAACACTTCAACAGGACTAGGAAACGTCTGAAGTAAAGCAAAGCTTCAAGATGCAGGGAACAAAGAAGGGGAACAGAGGTCAGTGCGTGGAAACCAGAGATTCCTAAATGTGAGCAGTTCTAGGTCCCTTACCTACGAAAAGATGAGCTGGCATTGAAGAGTGCCCTGAGGAAATTCACAAGAATCAATCCAGGAATCAAAAATTTAACTCATGAGGAGTGTTTGATGGCTCTGGGCCTGTACTCACTGGATTTTCGAAGAATGAGAGAGCATCTCATTGAAACATAGAAAACATAGAAAAAAGGTGCAGGAGTAGGCCATTCGGCCCTTCGAGCCTGCACCGCCATTTATTATGATCATGGCTGATCATCCAACTCAGATCCCTGCACCAGCCTTCCCTCCATACCCTCTGATCCCCCTAGCCACAAGGGCCATATCTAACTCCCTCTTAAATATAGCCAATGAACTGGCCTCAACTGTTTCCTGTGGCAGAGAATTCCACAGATTCACCACTCTCTGTGTGAAGAAGTTTTTCCTAATCTCAGTCCTAAAAGGCTTTGCCTTTATCCTCAAACTGTGACCCCTCGTTCTGGACTTCCCCAACATCGGGAACAATCTTCCTGCATCTAGCCTGTCCAATCCCTTTAGGATTTTATACGTTTCAATCAGATCCCCCCTCAATCTTCTAAATTCCAACGAGTACAAGCCCAGTTCATCCAGTCTTTCTTCATATGAAAGTCTTGCCATCCCAGGAATCAATCTGGTGAACCTTCTTTGTACTCCCTCTATGGCAAGGAAGTCTTTCCTCAGATTAGGGGACCAAAACTGCACACAATACTCCAGGTGTGGTCTCACCAAGGCCTTGTACAACTGCAGTAGTACCTCCCTGCTCCTGTACTCGAATCCTCGTGCTATGAATGCCAGCATACCATTCGCCTTTTTCACTGCCTGCTGTACCTGCATGCCCACTTTCAATGACTGGTGTATAATGACACCCAGGTCTCGTTGCGCCTCCCCTTTTCCTAATCGGCCACCATTCAGATAATAATCTGTTCTCCTATTTTTGCCACCAAAGTGGATAACTTCACATTTATCCACATTAAATTGCATCTGCCATGAATTTGCCCACTCACCCAACCTATCCAAGTCTCCCTGCATCCTCCTCACAGCTAACACTGCCGCCTAGCTTCGTGTCATCCGCAAACTTGGAGATGCTGCATTTAATTCCCTCATCCAAGTCATTAATATATATTGTAAACAACTGGGGTCCCAGCACTGAGCCTTGCGCTACCCCACTAGTCACTGCCTGCCATTCTGAAAAGGTCCCGTTTATTCCCACTCTTTGCTTCCTGTCTGCTAACCAATTCTCTATCCACATCAATACCTTACCCCCAATACCGTGTGCTTTAAGTTTGCACACTAATCTCCTGTGTGGGACTTTGTCAAAAGCCTTTTGAAAATCCAAATATACCACATCCACTGGTCTCCCCTATCCACTCTACTAGTTACATCCTTAAAAAATTCTATGAGATTCGTCAGACATGATTTTCCTTTCACAAATCCATGCTGACTTTGTCCGATGATTTCACCGCTTTCCAAATGTGCTGTTATCACATCTTTGACAACTGACTCCAGCAGTTTCCCCACCACCGACGTTAGGCTAACCGGTCTATAATTCCCCAGTTTCTCTCTCCCTCCTTTTTTAAAAAGTGGGGTTACATTAGCCACCCTCCAATCCTCAGGAACTAGTCCAGAATCTAACGAGTTTTGAAAAATGATCACTAATGCATCCACTATTTCTTGGGCTACTTCCTTAAGCACTCTGGAATGCAGACCATCTGGCCCTGAGGATTTATCTGCCTTTAATCCCTTCAATTTACCTAACTCCACTTCCCTACTAACATGTATTTCGCTCAGTTCCTCCATCTCACTGGACCCTCTGTCCCCTATTATTTCTGGAAGATTATTTATGTCCTCCTTAGTGAAGACAGAACCAAAGTAATTATTCAATTGGTCTGCCATGTCCTTGCTCCCCATAATCAATTCACCTGTTTCTGTCTGTAGGGGACCTACATTTGTCTTTACCAGTCTTTTCCTTTTTACATATCTATAAAAGCTTTTACAATCAGTTTTTATGTTCCCTGCCAGTTTTCTCTCATAATCTTTCTCCCCCTTCCTAATTAAGCCCTTTGTCCTCCTCTGCTGAACTCTGAATTTCTCCCAGTCCTCAGGTGAGCCACTTTTTCTGGCTAATTTGTATGCTTCTTCTTTGGAATTGATACTATCCCTAATTTCTCTTGTCAGCCACAGGTGCACTACCTTCCTTGATTTATTCTTTTGCCAAACTGGGATGAACAATTGTTGTAGTTCATCCATGCAATCTTTAAATGCTTGCCATTGCATATCCACCGTCAATCCTTTAGTGTCATTTGCCAGTCTATCTTAGCTAATTCACGTCTCATACCTTCAAAGTTACCCCTCTTTAAGTTCAGAACCTTTGTTTCTGAATTAACTATGTCATTCTCCATCTTAATGAAGAATTCCACCATATTATGGTCACTCTTACCCAAGGGGCCTCTCACGACAAAATTGCTAATTAACCCTTCCTCATTGCTCAAAACCCAGTCTAGAATAGCCTGCTCTCTAGTTGGTTCCTCGACATGTTGGTTCAAAAAACCATCCCGCATACATTTCAAGAAATCCTCGTCCTCAACCTTTACCAATTTGGTTCACCCAATCTACATGTAGATTGAAGTCACCCATTATAACTGCTGTTCCCTTATTGCACACATTTCTAATTTCCTGTTTAATACCATCCCCGACCTCACTACTACTGTTAGGTGGCCTGTACACAATTCCCACCAGCGTTTTCTGCCCCTTAGTGTTATGAATTATGAAAGGCCTCGATAGAGTGGAAGTGGAGAGGATGTTTCCTTTAGTGGAAAAGTTGAGGACCAGAGGACACAGTCTGAGAATAGAAGGACATACATTTACAGCAAAGATGAGGAGGAATTTCTTTAGTTCATTGCCAGAGACGGTTGTAAAGGAAAAGTCATTGGGTATATTTAAAGCAGAGCTTGATAGTTCTGGATTATAAGGCTCTCAGAGGTATGGGGAGAAAACAGGAGAATGGGGTTGAGAGGGATAATAAATCAGCCATGACTTAGACTTGAGGGGCAGACCAGACTTGAGGGGCAAAATGGCCTAACTCTGCACCCATGTCATATGGTCAAAATAGGGAGAATGTGCTGGCAGAGAGGAAATTGTGAAAGCTGGGGAATAACAGGAGGTATATATGAAGTGCAACTCCGCCATGGACAGTCCAAAGCCTGCCTGTGAAAGGAGGAGGTTTGGGCACAGGGCTAGCAACCTTATCCCATAAAAACCCAGAGCTACAGAAGCACCAGAGGAAGCTTCAAAGACCTCATCCCCGAGAGAGGAAGAATCTTCGACTAGAAGACATATGAAGTCATGTGGTGCAAGCTGCAATTGGTGGAAGCCACAGAGCCAATCAACCTTCCATCACCAGGAAGAGAGGCCGGCTAAAGAACACCTGGTGATGTGACCTTGGAGCTAACCAGTTGTGCTACATCTGGGGACAACTGGAAAGACTAGCCCAGGAAAGAGGATTCTGGCAATGGCAATGTCTCAGTAGGGGTGACGGGCTGAGGTAAATAAGTATAAAGCACAGAAGAAAACCATTTGTCTATCACACATTGCTAGGTCTCCACTCAATCCCACTTCCCAATTCCATCACCATTGCCTTGCGAATTCTGATTTCTCTAGAATTAGACAACAGTTGGCTCATTAAATCACATGTTGACTTAGTTTTTATCACATTACAAAGCGAATTAGTGCAGTGCTGTGTGGAATGGAAATAGAGGAGGTGCAGACAAGCGAATCATAACTTATCATTAGTCACACTGGGCTCACAGGTCAACTGCATCCCATCAGCATTTCACAATAAATAATTTCAGCAATCATTTTACACAGTAGCTACTTGTCTTTGAGAGTGCAGTTCTCTTCTGAAGAAATCATTTTGGCAATGGTTTGAATGGAGTCTTCGGTTCCGGGGGCAACATCAAACGTTTCCAGGGGTGACGCTTTGCTGAGGTGATTCTTCAAAAGAGATGTTGCGCTCCAACATAGAGGGTTCAGTTGTTGTTGTTTTTGTTTATGATCCACCAAGAGGCTGTAAATGATGAAGAACAGCATGATGGGAGTTAACTTTTACCTGGAACCATAGAACACTACAGCACAGAAACAGGCCATTCGGCCCTTCTAGTCTGTGCTGAAACATTATTCCGCTAGTCCCATTGACCTGCACCCAGTCTATAACCCTCCAGACCTCTCCCGTCCATGTATCTACCCAATTTATTCTTAAAACTTAAGAGTGAGCCTGCATTTACCACATCAGATGGCAGCTCGTTCCACACTCCCACCACTCTCTGAGTGAAGAAGTTCCCCCTAAACCTTTGCCCTTTCACCCTAAAGTCATGTCCTCTTATATTTATCTCTCCAAATCTAAGTGGAAAGAGCCTACTCGCATTTACTCTGTTTATACCCCTCATAATTTTGTAAACCTCTATCAAATTCCCCCTCATTCTTCTATGCTCCAAGGAATAAAGTCCTAATCTGTTCAATCTTTCCCTGTGACTCAACTCCTGAAGACCCAGCAACATCCTAGTAAATCTTCTCTGCACTCTTTCAATCTCACTGATTTCCTTCCTATAGTTAGGTGACCAGAACTGCACATATTACTCCAAATGTGGCCTCACCAATGTCTTCTACAACCTCACCATAACATCCCAGCTCCTATACTCAATACTTTGATTTATGAATGCCAGGATGCCAAAAGCCTTCTTGACAACCCTGTCTATCTGTGACACCACTTTCAGGGAATTATGTATCTGAACTCCCAGATCGCTTTGTTCCTCCGTACTCCTCAGTGCCCTGTCATTTACTGTGTATGTCCTACCTTGAATTGTCCTTCCAAAATGCAACACCTCATACTTGTCTGCATTAAATTCCATCTGCCATTTTCTGGCCCATTTTTCCAGTTGGTTCAGATCCCTCTGCAAGCTTTGAAAGCCTTCCTCGCTGTCCACAATGCCTCCAATCTTACTGTCATCAGCAAACTTGCTGATCCAATTTACTACATTATCATCTAAATCATTGATATAGACAACAAACAACAATGGTCCCAGCACAGATCCTTGAGGCACACCACTGGTCACAGGCCTCCAGTCTGATAAGCAATCATCCACTACCACCCTCTGTCTTCTCCCGCACAGCCAATTTCAAATCCAGTTTACAACCTCTCCATGGATACCTAGTGTCTGAACCTTCTGAGCTAACCTCCCATGTGGGACCTTGTCAAAGGCCTTACTGAAGTCCATGTAGACAAACATCTACAGCCTTTCCTTCATCTACTTTCTTGGTAACCCCCTTGAAAAACTCTACAAGATTCGTTAAATATGATCTACCACGCACAAAGTCATGCTGACTATCCTTAATCAGCCCTTGACTGTCCCAGTGCTTGTATATCCGATCTCTCAGAACACCTTCCAATAATTTACCTACTTCTGATGTCAGGCTCACCGGCCTGTAATTACCTTGTCTATTTTTGGAGTCTTTTTTAAACAACGGAATGATATGAGCTACCCTCCAATCCTCCGGCACCATACCCGTGGCTAAGGACATTTTAAATATTTCTGCCAGGGCCCCTGCAATTTCTACACTAGTCTCTCTCAAGGTCCGAGGAAATATCATGTCAGGCTCGGGGGATTTATTTAACTTTATTTGCTGTAAGGCAGCAAGCACCTCCTCCTCTCTAATCTCTATATGTTCCATGACCTCTTGGAGTCCAGATACCAACACTCCCTCCTTATCAAATCCTCCCTAAACAATGATGAATTATTTTGTGTTTGTTCCTCGGGATTTCCTGTATCTGCAGAATCCCTTGTGTTAATGATTCAGAGAAGCATAGAATTGCTACAACCATTTGGCCCATTACTCACTGTGCTGACTCTTCTACGAGTTCTTCAATTGGCCCACCTACTTAACATATACTCATCTCCTATAACCCTGGGCAACACACAGAGAAAATGCTGGGGAAACTCAGCATGTCAGGCAGCCTCTATAGAGCAATGAACAGTCAATATCGCGGGCTCAGACGCTTCATTGGGACAAGGAAGGGAGGGAGCAGGAGCCAGAATGAGGTGGGGGAGGGGAAGGGGTACAAGATAGCAGATGAAATGTGAGGGGGTAGTGGGTAGGTGGGGGATGGCGAATGAGGTAAGAAGCTGGGAGGTGATAGGTGAAAGAGGTAAAGGGCTGAAGAACAGGGAATCTGATAGGACAGGGAGAAAGGGAAGGAGAAGGGGCACCAAATGGAGGTGATGGTCAGGTGAAGAGAAGGGAAGGGATGAGAGGGGATTCAGAATGGAGAATGGAAGAAGAGAGTGCCTCCTCTGTGCATCTATATAAGTTTGTCAAAGTTTTAGATAACATGCTGAATCTGTGCAAACTCCTACAAAAGTAGAGGCACTGCCATGTCTTCCTTGTAATGGCACCTTATTACATTATATCTCATGAGCTCTGGCTTTTCTGCTAAGACTAGACTCCTTACCATAATGGATACATTTCCTCCCCATTTCCCTCAGGGCGTTGTACACCCCTATCAAACCTGTTCTTAACCTCCCCTGCTCCAAGAACCACATCTTCTCTAGATGGCTCTCCTCATCCATGGAACTATGCCAGCAAAATACCCTCTGGTCCAAGACGATTGTTCAAGATTCATTTATCATGAAGAAACCATTCAGGTTAGAGTCATAGAGCACTACAGCTCAGAAGCAGAACCTTTGAGTCTGTGCCAAACTATTATTCTGCCCAGTCCCATAGTCCTGCATAACCCTCCCATCTCTGTATTCATACAAACCTCTCTTCAATGTCGCCATCGAACCTGCACCCGCCACTTGTGCTGACAGCTCGTTCCACGCTCTCACCCCCCTCTGAGCAAAACACATCCCCCTCAGGTTCCTCATAAACCTATCACCTTTCACCCTTAAACTATGACCTCCAATTCTAGTCTCAAACAATCTCAAAAGAAAAGAATCAGCTTGTATTCACCTTATCTATGGCCCTCGTGATTTTGTATACCTCTATCAAATCTCCCCTCATTCTCCTACACTCCAGGGAGTAAAGCCCTAACCTGTTCAACCTTTCCCTGTAACTCAGGTCCTCAAGTTCCAGCAACATCCTTGTAAATTTTCCCTACACCCTTTCAATCTTATTGATATCTTTCCTGTATGTAGGTGGTCAGAACTACACACGATACTCCAAAATTCAGCCTCAAACGTCTTATACAACTTCAACATAACAGGAGCCAAGGTTGGCAGGAGACAAAAAATCAAATATCAGATGTAAGCCCCCATGCAATGGTAATGTGGCCCCTGAACATTTGCAGCCCTCGAGGTGCCAGTGTTTAGCTACTTCATCTCTAAGCCTCAGTGCCTCTTTAAATCCTTTTCCTCCTTTTAAAATGCCTCTTAAAGCTGGCCATGTTGACCAATCATTTCCCCTGATGGGATTCAGTGTGACTCTTCTGTCAAGTTATCATCATCATTATGTGGCGTGTCGTATGACATGGGAGTTCATAGTCCTGGCATGACTTGGCAAATTTTTCTACAGAAGTGGTTTGCTATTGCCTTCTTCTGGCCAGTGTCTTTACATGATGGGTGAGCCCAGCCACTATTAATAATCTTGAGAGATTGTCTGCCTGGTGTCAGTGGTCGCATAACCAGGGCTTGTGATACGCACCAGCTGCTCATACGACCATCCCCCACCTGCTCCCATGGGTTCACGTGACCCTGAAAGGCAGGAGGGAGGTGCTAAGCAGGTGCTACACCTTGCCCAAGGGTGACCTGCAGATTAGTGGAGGGAAGGAGCGTCTTATGCCTTCTTTTGATAGAGACATATCTCCATCCCACTACTGTTGGTCACTTCTCAATGAGTGGGACGCACTGCATTTAAACTGGCTCCTCAGTACAGAGTCATACAGAACAGACACAGGTCCCTAGATCCAAGCCGCACAAACCAACCAAGACGCACACCTCAGGAGTGCCTTATCCCTCTTTTGGCAGGGACATATCTCCACCCTGCCACTCACTGTCAAATATACATTAATAAAAAATATTGATGGGGTTACAAAGAGGCTATATTTCATTAGGAGCTTGAGGAGATTTAGCATGTCACCAAAGAGTCCAGCAGATGTACCGTGAAGAACATTCTACTGGCTGCATCGCCGTCTGGTATGGAGGGGCCACGGTACAGGATCAGAAAAAGCTGTAGAAAGTTGTTATCTCATCCTGCTCCATCATGGGCACTGGACCACCACCCACTCCTAGCACTGAGATGCCTCAAAAAGGTGGCATCTGTCGTTAAGGACCCCTACCACCAGGACATGCTCTTTCCTCCATATTACAATCAGGTAGGAGATGCAGGAGCCTGAAGACACACACTCGACATTTTAGGAACAGCTTCTTCCCCTCCACCATCAGATTCTGAATGGACAATGAACCCATGAACACTACCCCGCTATATTTTTGTTCTACTTATTTAATTTTTAAGAGACTTCTTTTTATAATTTTGAGCATATTTTATGTATTGCATTGTACAGCTGTTGCAAAACAACAAATTTCATGACATACGCCAGTGATAATAAAATATTTGATTTTGATTCTGAGCTTGTTACCTGCACGAGTACATGCTTGCTCAGGTCAAACACAATACTTGCTTGCAGCAGCACGAGAAAGGTCATCTTATATATTACTATTTTAAGGATGCTATAAAATGCAAGCTGTTGTTTCGTAGAATGTTTCTTTCAGTGGGGAGGAAACTTTGCGCATTCCTACTCTGGCTGATGCAATTTATGTAAAAGATTGACTGGTGGGCGTCCATTATTCAAATCAAGTGTTAAAAGCCTAATGCAAATTTCTTTGCATAATAATATAGGAGATGTAAATATGCTTAGAAATCAGATTGCACATTCTTGGAGTATTAAATACAGCTATTGTGCAAAACAGTGGATGAGACTGAAAGGCTGTTTGAAACACCATTAGCTATCTTTTATCTGATTTTTAGGGTGCTTCGGTAGTGTTGCAGTTAGCGTGACACTATTACAGTGTCAGAGTTCAGAGTTCAATTTAGGCACTGTCTGTAAGATGTTTGTACGTTCTGCTTACAGACTCAGTACAAACTCAAAAAAGGAGTTTGTACGTTTTCTCTATGCGCTCCGGTTTCTTCATACGCTGCAAAGACCTGCTGGTTACTAGGTTAAATGGTCATTGTAAAATTGTCCTGTGTTTAATAGGACAAATTAGGCTGGTGTCAAATAGGTGGGTTGTTGGGTCGGAAAGACTGGTTTCGTGCTGTATCTCTAAATAAATAAAAACAACAGGAATTCTGCAGATGCTGGAAATTCAAGCAACACACATCAAAGTTGCTGGTGGACGCAGCAGGCCAAGCAGCATCTGTAGGAAGAGCTACAGTCGACGTCTCGGCCTGAAACGTCGACTGTACCTCTTCCTACAGATGCTGCTTGGCCTGCTGCGTCCACCAGCAACTTTGATGTGTTTTGCTCTAAATAAATAAGTTGGTTTACACTTGACAGCAAGTACAGAGACAGGAGTTTCCCAATTCATGACGGGACATTCCCTTCATCTTTCTGCATTTTGCGTCAATCAGTCAGTCAATATTCAGAGAGGGACATCAAGCTGCAGTATATTGTCATAGGCATACCAGACACAGGGTGAAATTCCATGTACATTAGCATTTAGTGGCAAACATGACAAATGGAAGTTATCATTAACTTAAATTAACACATGTATAACTTACCTCCCAAATGCACGTAACAACACGAGTGCACGTTGAGAGAGAGAGAGAAAATGAGGTGGAAATCTGTTCATAGGCCTTGCTGATGGCTTTTTCCTCCTCCACTCACAGAGAGGAGACTTGCTTCACCTCACGATCCTCAGGCTCTGGGTCCTCCTGCTGCTTTCCCTCTGTCACTGGCTGCAACGTTTGCTCTGCCAGTACGTGGTGTGCCATGAATTCTCCCCGCACAGCCTCTTCCGCAAGGGGTCCCTTCACTGAGACAGGCCTCAATCCTCATCTCCAGGGAGGCTAGTTGTGTTTCCCACTAGTGTCTTTGGCTGCAGTTGTACCTACAGCCACTGCCTTAACTGGAGAACACCTTGGTGAGAAGACCCAGAGATTCTGCAGCCCCAGAATCCATCCCCCGGGAAGTTTGAACCTAGAAAATACCGCTTTAAATATACCCAATGACTTGGCCTTCACAGTTGTCCATTGCTATGAATTCCACAGATTCCTCACTCTCTAGCTAAAGAAATTCCTCATCTCTGCTCTAAAGGGAGGTCCTCGTACCCTGAGGCTGTGCCCTCTGGTCCTAAAGACACCCACTATCGGAAACGACACATTGCCGTTGGCTGGCCTGCATTTTATTTAAATACAGTACAATGCGAAAGTCTTAGGTGCATATATCTTAGTACTGCTGCAGCAAAACAAAACATAACACAGTGAGTGATGATAAACCTGATTCTGATATCGTTCTCTATTCTGTAATGATCAATAAAGCAATTGGGTACAATCAAGTGACTTTGGTGTGTCCGTACCCACGCCACTCACCACCACTGGCACTTCTTCTCTGCCACCTGTTCCACACCCTTCCTGCAGCATTCACCCTCCCCTTCTCAACATCCTTTGCTCCCGCAAGATATACGTTATTGCTCTCAGCTCCATGTTGTCAAATACAGTACTGTGCAAAAGTCTCAGTCACCCTAGCTGTATATATGTGCCTACGTTTTTGCACAGTACTGTATACTGACTTATGCTTTTATTTAAATACATACTGCCGGGCAGACACACGTCTAATTTGCAGACAGATCAGATTACAAACAGTTCTTCGAAACAGCTCCAAGGCCATATTCACATTTGCTAATCATACCACTGTCATAGGCCAAATGAAAGGTGGTGCCGAATTAGCATATGAAAATCTGGCTGAATGTTGCCACAACAACCATCTCTCACGCAATGTCAGCGAGACACTGAGGCTACGTCCACACTACGCCGGATAATTTTGAAAACGCCGGTTTCCAGTAAAAATGACAGGCGTCCACACTAGGTGTTTTTCAAAATATCTCTGTCCACATTAGATGGATATTTGGGCGAATCTCCTCCTACTGGGCATGCGCAGGACACACAGAAAACAAGCAAAGAGGAAACGGTATACTTGGTGCGCGTTTGTCCAGTTACAGAGTAGAAAAACTTCAAAGGAATTGCTCTTGGCTCTCACTCAGGAGGACTTAAAACTTAAAAAAAAACAAATACTGGAGCGTATGGAGGCAACCGACAGGGAGTTCACGGACAGTATGACCCGGCTGACGACGGACATTGAAAAACTGACTAACTGTTGCATAAATAAAGCACCTTGTTAAATGTATAAAACGTCTGCATCAGTGTTATCTTGTATTTCCATACAATATTACATTAGGCTGTTACACATCTATTGTCAGAGAAATACTTGCATAAATAGGTAAACCACCTTCATACAAGCAAGGACGAAAAACAGGGCAAAGTGAGTATACTTATTTACTCAGTAAGCTCTGGGTCAAAGTACTTGGTGAGTACATAACTCTTCTGGCTTCAGTCTCGTTGCCGTCTGTTCTGAAATTGTTAGGTGGTGGCGTTCAAGAAAACAACGAACATCTGTTCCGGCACGTCATGACAGTTTTATTAAATAGTCAAAAAAGCTCACTTACAATTTAACTCTCACGCTGTTCATACTGACTGCGTGTCATAACAGCTTGCACAGTACCAAGCAGAAGCAGATAAAGCATTGTTGTTGTGGTGTTGTCATGACAACATTTTTAAATCTCTCCGTTTACCCCGTACACACTACGCTGGGTATTAAGCGTTTTCAGATTTATTCACTCTGGACAGTGTTTTCGAAAATCTCTGTTTTCGGGGGCTGAAAACGCTGGCTCAGTGTGGACGGGAGGGCAAAACGAAGAGAAAAAGCTTTGTTTTCAAAATTATCCGGCGTAGTGTGGACATACCCTGAGAGAACAGTATCGTAGTGATCAGCAAAATGCTTTACAAACAATCTAACACACACACACATCTTGCTACAAGTGCACAAAGGAATTTAAACTGCGCACAGAAGATTGTCACCCTCTACCTCACTAGCATGTTAAATAGATATTTCACGATCGTACACAATCACATTTCCTCTTCTGGTTCCTGACGCGGACGGTGTTGACAAAATGGAGTTTGCGATGATTTTCCGCAGCTTTTAGAACTGGCTTATTTATACTGTTTTTATAGAATAAATTATTCAGTGTGCACACGTTGCTGTCACTGGGCAAAAATATTGCACAGCACAAAATCTTTGTGCACACTAGGCATTACAAGTTAGAGGGAGTATTGTTTCAGTACAAGCGACCCAGCTTCAATTCCCACTGCTGCTGGTAAGGAGTTTGTACAGTGCTTATTTTATTGCATTCATTTTACCCTCTACCTTCACAAACCTTACAGGGCCTGCTGCAGTGAAGCATCCCCACAGCATGATGCAGCCACCACCGTGCTTCACGGTGTTTCTCATGATGTGCAGAGTTTGGCTTACACTAAACATTGCGTTTAGTCTGAACATAAGAACATGAAAAATAAGAGCAGGAGTAGGTCATCTGGATGGTCAAGCCTGTCCCGCCATTCAATAAGATCATGGCTGATCTGGCCATGGACTCATCTCCACCTACCTGCCTTTTCCCCATAACCTTTAATTCTCCTGCTATGCAAAAATCTACCCGACCTTGTCTTAAATATATTTACTGACGTAGCCTCCACTGCTTTATTGGGCAGAGAATTCCACAGATTCACAACTCCCTGGGAAAAGCAGTTCCTCCTCATCTCCATCCTAAATCTACTCGCCCGATTGTTGAGGCTATGACCTAGTTCTCGTCTCACCTACCGGGGAAACAACTTTTCTGCCTCTATCTTATCTATCCCTTTCATAATTTTATATGTTTCTATAAGATCTCCTCTCATCTGAATTCCAGCGAGTACAGTCCCAGGCGATCCAATCTATTCTTATAGTCTAATCCCCCTCATCTCTGGAATCAACCTGGTGAACCTCCTCTGCACCACTTCCAAAGCCAGTACATCCTTCCTCAAGTAAAGAGACCAGAACTGCACGTAGTACTCCAGGTGCAGCCTCACCAATACCCTATAAAATTGCAGTATAACCTCACTACTCTTAAATTCAATCCCTCTAGCAATGAGGGCCAATGTCCCATTTGCCTTCTTGATTGCCTGCTGCACCTGCAAACCAACCTTCTGTGAATCATGCACAAGCACTCCCAAGTCCCTCTACACAGCAGCATGCTGCAAATTTTTACCATTTAAATAATGATCTGCTCTTTCAATTTTCCTTCCAAAGTGGATGACCTCGCATTTACCAACATTGCCAGACCCTTGCCCACTCACTTAACCTATCTATATCTCTCTGCAGACTCTCTGTATCTTCTGCACAATTTGCTTTTCCACTCAATTGAGTATCATCAGCAAACTTACATACACTAGACTCGGTCCCCTCTTCCAGATTGTTAATGTATATTGTGAACAGTTGCGGGCCCAGCACCGACCCCTGCAGCACACCATTCACCACTGATTGCCAACCAGAGTAACACCCATGTATCCCAACTCTCTGCTTTCTATTAGGTAACCAATCCTTTATCCATGCTGATACATCACCCCCAACTCTATACATCCTTATCTTGTGGATAAGTCTTTTATATGGCACCTTATTTGAATGCCTTCTGGAAATCCAAATAAGTAACTTCCATCTGGTCGCCTCTATTGATTGTGCTTGACATATCCTCAGAGAACTCTAGTAAGTTTGTCAAACAGGACCTGCCTTTGTTGAATCCATGCTGCGTCTGCCTGATGGATCCATTTCTTTCCATATGCCTCGTTATTTCTTCTTTAATGACAGCTTCAAGCATTTTCCCAAGTACAGATGTTAATCTAACTGGCCTATAGTTACCTGCCTTTTGCCTACATGCTTTTTTGAACAATGGCATGACATTCACCAATTTCGAATCCACCGGGACCTGCACAGAATCCAGAGAATTTTGGTAAATAATCATTAAAGCCTCTACTATAACTTCTGCCATTTCTTTTCGTATCCTGGGATGCATTCCATCAGGACCAGGGGACTTATCTATGTTCAGATCCCCAAGTTTGCTCAGCACTACCCTTTTACTGATAGCCATTGTATCGATGTCCTCACCTCCCATCACATCCATAACATCTCTCTTCAGCATGATAGACATGTCCTCCACTGTGAAGAATGACACAAGATGGTGTTACGTACCCCATAACTGGGTTGCCAAACCAGCAGAAATGGATCACTCAGTTGGAGTCTGGATTACTAGAACTAAAAAAGTTTTATTAAAGAAACAAGCAACACAGTACTCTAATCAAAAGGATAATGAATGCAACAGTTCAGCAATGATAAACATACATGTACACAGAATTAAGATAACAGGATCAATCAAGCTCTATCGTTGTCTAGGGGTAAATGACCAGTTTCAAAGTGACGCAAAGTTCAGTTCAATTTAGTTCAGTTCAGTTCGCAGTAATCGCTGCCGTGGCAATGGACAGTGGGGGGGAGGAGAGAGAGCAAAACGAATGAATATTCAAAATGGCTTCCACACACAGACCTTTGCAGTCAGCTTTCGGGCGAGCCCTTTGTGATGTCATCTGAGGTCACCAACCGTGACCCCTCCGTTTTCAGATACGATCGTTTCTCTGCGGTGAACCTGGCACCCAGGCAAGGGTGGACACACACCAGGTTCCCGCCGATCGTGCCTTTCAAAACTTCCCACCGACTTGTGAGAGACGCACTGCTTCCAGGGTCTCTTTACCTCGGGTGTCGTGTGTGTCCTGCCTTAGCGAACCTGTCCCTTTTTATCCCCCTGCTGGGGTATCGCCTGTCCATCACTTCAAACAGTTCAGGGTTCAAAGGGGGAGCCGATCTTGACAGCTCTCCTTCCCCTTCATTAACATCTCCAAATGCTGCTCCATTGTTTTCCTTATCTCTCTCTCTCCTGAAGACAGGTGGCAGACCAACTGCTGATCCCACTGGTGCCAGTACAGGACAGCTACATCTTAATCTATGTGTATTCTCGTCACACTTCCCCCCCTTAAGGATTTTTACCGGGGGTAAAAAATTACAAACATGAATACATTATTTGATACACACAAATATACATCTTTATCAGCTATTTGGCTAATACAGCGAGTTTGAAGTTGTCAACACCTGACAGTCAGCCATCACATTTTCCATTCCTTTTATATGTGTTATTAATAATCCCTTAGACCAGGCTCCAACTTAGCAAACTTCATAGTGGCCAAAAACACTAATGAATTGCGATCAATGTAACCTCTCATTGGGTTTCGTCCTGGACCACAATAACAAGGGTCGTCCCATTCCGACTTAGTTTTCTCTCGCAAGGACTTAGTAGGAGGGGGAGGGGTAGTAACCGCGGAGTTATTGCAAAACTTCCTACAGTACCCCACCATCTCCAAGAGCCGTCTGAGGGCCCTCTTGTCTGTCGGGGTTGGGATGTCAGAGATAGCCCACACTTTAGCTTGCATCGCTGCCAGCTGCCCCTGTGTCACCACAATTCCCAGGTAAGTGACCTTCGTGTGGCCGAACTCATTTTTTTCAAGGTTCACTATCAAGCTGGCTTCAGACAGCCGTATTACATCGCCAATACACACCTCTGTGTTCGTCAGCCCTTTAGTCACTGAATTACTCATTCTATATAGTTGTTGCTCGCTAGGCTGACCTATTGTAACAGACACCACCCAACGTCCCAGTGCTTTGCATCGCCTCGGGACAACCAAATACACGTGTGCGAGTCGTTTAATTACTTCTCCTAAAGAGTCGCTTTGTTCGGGGATTAAGGGAGAGACCTTATCAGCAGAGCTGGCCAAAACAATAGCCTTCTCCCATCTGGTCGATACCATACTCATCTTTTCAAAATGGTTTTTTTCTCTTATCAGGGGGACCCTAGCTTCATTGATTTCCGCGCTAACACCGACTAGGTTTGTTAGCATATCAAAAGCCTGTGACCGTCTCAGTTTGCGTCGGCCATAATCAATAACATCCTTCCTCCTGGGCAGCCGGTAAATCTCTTTCATGATTCCATCAACTGTTTCCTCCAGCACCGCAAAATGTCCACCTTGTGGGCCAGGTTAAAAATCTCATCCTCATAACTTTTTTGCACGACCCCCCATTCCTCATCTGTGGGTACGGTACTTGGTTTCCCTTTCTTCCTTAGCACTTCCTCCTCCACACAATAGCCTACTAGTTCCCTTGTTAATTCTGTGTCAGATAGAGCTGTCTCTGCCAAAACCATCAGCCCCTCGTCTTGCCCCTGCACCTGCACAAATTCTTTCCCGGCTAATGCTACGTCTATCCCAGCTCCCTCACTACCTCTTGTCTCACTACACTCCTTCTTTCCACTTTCTACCCCCTTCTCGTACAAGGCTGGCAGAAACGTCTCAGCTAAATTTACTACTGCAGTCCCGTGATGAACCTGTGAGTCCACGGGCGGGGCCTCAATGCTGGCAGGCTGACTTGTCAATCTCACTGCTTCGAACACAATTCCCCCGGCGCGGTCATTACCGAGCAAGACTTCCACGCCTTTCATCGGTAATTCGGGCCTCACCCCGATCGTGACTAGTCCAGAGACCAGGTTGCTTTGTAAGTATATCTGGTGCAAAGGGACGGCCTCTGTCCCTTCCCCAATACCTTTGACCTTGACTTCCCCAGTCTGGGTCTCTGAGCTAAACTCTAATACACTCTTCAGTATTAGTGACTGACACGCTCCCGTGTCTCTCCAGATCCGCACTGGAACTGGTTTTAACCCCTCATTCACTGACACCAATCCGGCCGAGATAAACTTATCATGCCCTTCCTGAACCTTGGCAGACCTGTCCTGTCCTAGCGGTTCGTTTACCAGCTTGATACAGCCAGTCAAAATCGCCGTTTTTCCTTTTCCTGTCTCCTTCTTTGGGGCAAAGCACCTGGACGCAAAGTGTCCGACTTTCCCACAATTATAACAGATGACCCCAGGAGACTTCCTACCAGACTGCTCCCGGTCTACCTTATCCTTTTCACTAGTCCCCGGCTTACTTTCTGACTTTTCCGGCGGACTCTCCCCGCCGTCCTGACGTCCCTTCTGGTAGCCTTTACTCGGGGCAAACTTCATTTTATGCGTCAACGCATACTCATCCGCTAACTTAGCAGTTGCGGCTAACGTGGCTGCCTCTTTCTCATCTAGGTAGGGTCTCATACCCTCAGGGACACAACCTTTAAACTGTTCAATCAGGATCAGCTGTAGCAGTCTGTCATAATTCCCCTCTACCCCCTTCGAGGTGCACCAACGCTCACAATATGTCTACATCTCACGGGCAAACTCTAAATACGTGCGGTCCCACTGCTTCCTCGCATTCTGGAACCTCTGCCGGTATGCCTCCGGGACCAACTCATAAATCCTGAGGATGGCCTCTTTCACCACCTCATACCTCTGGGCATCTTCCGCGGACAAAGCTGAGTAAGCTTGTTGGGCTTTCCCTTTGAGTACACTCTGAAGCAAAACAGCCCACTTATCCCTCGGCCAGTCCTGACTTGTAGCAACTTTTTCGAAATGGAGAAAGTACCGATCCACGTCGGTATCGTTAAATGGGGGAACCAGCCTAACCTCCTGGGTCGCCCGGAACCCTCCACCTTGGTTCGGCACGGGCCCCTGCTCTGCCCTTATCTTTAACTTCTCCAGCTCGAATTCCCTTTCCCTCTGTTTCTCCTCTCGCTCCCACTGTCTCTCTCTCTCCCTCTCTCTCTCCTGCCTTTCTAACTCTTTCTCTTTCTCTTGCCTTTCTAACTCTCTCTCCTTCTCTTCTCACTCCAACTGCCGTACCCGGAACTCGAGCTCGAGTCTCAGTTTTTCAAGCTGCACCTGTACCGCGTCTCCAGCAGGTTTTTCAATAGACACCACCTCCAGCTCGCCTTGGGGAAACACACCTTTAGATACATAGTGCACTACGATAGCTCTGTGTATCTCCTCTCTCCTCATTGTCGACTTCCCCTTAGCAAGATCCAACCGTTTGGCCACAGCTACCAATTCCGATTTCCTGGCATCCTCTAATGCCTCCAA
The DNA here is from genome assembly GCF_963921235.1 of Mobula hypostoma. Lineage (NCBI taxonomy): Eukaryota > Metazoa > Chordata > Chondrichthyes > Myliobatiformes > Myliobatidae > Mobula > Mobula hypostoma. Next base: position 174,223,193 of record NC_086098.1, read on the forward strand.
GGTCGGCGCCTTTATAATTTCCTCAGCCTCCATTTCTGCTGTTTGTCTTTTCTTTCTTTCGGGAATTCTGACCCAATCAATTTACTCCGTCCCAAATTTAGCGTTCAAAATCGCGGACGAGAACCCCACTTATGTTACGTACCCCGTAACTGGGTTGCCAAACCAGCAGAAATGGATCACTCAGTTGGAGTCTGGTTTACTAGAACTAAGAAAGTTTTATTAAAGAAACAAGCAACACAGTATTCTAATCAAAAGGATAATGAATGCAACAGTTCAGCAATGATAAACATACATGTACACAGAATTAAGATAACAGGATCAATCAAGCTCTATCGTTGTCTAGGAGTAAATGACCAGTTTCAAAGTGACGCAAAGTTCAGTTCAGTTCGCAGTAATCGCTGCCGTGAGAGATGGACAGTGGGGGGGCGGGGGGGGGGAGGAGAGAGAGAGCAAAACGAATGAATATTCAAAATGGCTTCCACACACAGACCTTTGCAGTCAGCTTTCGGGCGAGTCCTTTGTGATGTCATCTGAGGTCACCGACCGTGACCCCTCAGTTTCCAGATACGATCGTTTCTCTGCGGTGAACCTGGCACCCAGGCAAGGGTGGATACACACCAGGTTCCCGCCGATCGTGCCTTTCAAAACTTCCCACCGACTTGTGAGAGACGCATCACTTCCAGGGTCTCGTTACCTCGGGTGTCGTGTGTGTCCTGCCTTAGCGAACCTGTCCCTTTTTATCCCCCTGCTGGGGTATTGCCTGTCCATCACTTCAAACAGTTCAGGGTTCAAAGGGGGAGCCGATCTTGACAGCTCTCCTTCCCCTTCATTAACATCTCCAAATGCTGCTCCATTGTTTTCCTTATCTCTCTCTCTCCTGAAGACAGGTGGCAGACCAACTGCTGATCCCACTGGTGCCAGTACAGGACAGCTACATCGTAATCTATGTGTATTCTTGTCACAATGGTCATTCAAAGCTCTGCCATTTCCTCATTACCCAATACCAATTCCCCTTTCTCATCCTCCAAGGGACCTACATTCACTTTAGCCACCTTTTTCCGTTTTATGTAATTATAAATACTTTTACTATCCGTTTTTATATTTTGTGCTAGTTTATTTTCATAATCTAGCTTCCCTTTCTTTCTTGCTCGCTTAGTTGTACTTTGTTGCTTTTTAAAGTTTTCCCAGGCTTCCAGTTTCCCACTTTACTTGATGACTTTGTATGCATGAACTTTTAGTTTGATGCTTTCTTTTATTTCCTGAGTTATCGAAGGCTGCCTCTCCCCACCCTTACTGTTCTTGCTTTTAACTGGAATATACTTTTATTGAGCACCGTGAAAAATTCTTTGAAAGTCTTCCACTGTTCCTCAACTGTCCCACCATATAGCCTGTGTTCCTAGTCTACACTAGCCATATCTGCTTGTAATCTCCATTGTTTAGGCATAATACACTGGTTTTAGATTCAACTATTGCACTCTCCACTTACATGAGAAATTCAATCATACTGTGATCACTCTTTCCAAGAGGATCCCCAACTACAAGATCATTAATTTTACCTGTCTCATTGCACAGGACCAGATCTAAGATAGCACATTCCCCTGTAGGTTCAGTAACATGCGGTTCAAGAAAGCTATCACAAATGTATTCTATGAAGTCCTCCTCAAGACAGCCTCGACCAACTTAATCCACCCAATCTATGTGCAAGTTAAAGTCCCCCATGATATCTGCTATTTCATTCTTATATGCCTCAAATATTTCTCTGTTTATTGCCTGTGCCACTGAAATGTTATTATTCAATGGCCAATAGACAACTCCCACCAGTGATTTTTTCCCTTTACTATTCCTAATCTCTACCCAGATGGATTCAACATTCTGCTCCTTAGATTTTATATCGTCTCTTACATCTACTCTGTCTAGGCCTTTCAACATTCGAAAGGTTTCAATGAGATCCCCCCTCATCCTTGTAAATTCTAGTGAGTACATACCCAGAGCTATCAAATGTTCCTTGTATGATCACCCTTTCATTTCTGGAATCATCCTTGTGAACCTCCTCTGGACTCTCTTCAATGCCGGCACCTTTTCTTAGATGAGGAGCCTAAAACCCTTCACAATACTCAAGATGAGGCCTCACCAGTGCCTTATAAAACCTCAGTACCACATCTCTGCTCTTGTAGTCTAGTCTTCTTGAAATTAATGCTAACATTGCATGAGGAAGGTGCAGGACAGACGTATTCCAAAAACAAAGAAATACTCAAATAGCAAATTAGTACAATCGTGGCTGACAAAGGAAGTCAAAGCTAATGTAAAAGCAAAAGAGAGGGCATACAACAAAGCAAAAATTAGTGGGAAGACAGAGGATTGGGAAGTTCTTAAAAAGCTATAGATAGCAACTAAAAGAGTCATTAGCAGGGAAACAATGAAATATGAAAGCAGGCTAGCAAACAATATCAAGGTGGATAGTAAAAGCTTTTTCAAGTATGAAAAAAAAAGGGAGATGAGAGTGGATATAGAACTGCTAGAAAATGAGGCCAGACAAATAATAACAGGCTAATGAGATGGCAGATAAACTAAATGAGTATTTTGCAACAGTCTTCACTGTGGAAAACACTAGCAGTGTGCCAAATGTTGAAGGGTGTGAGGGAAGAGAAGTGGGTGCAGTTACTATAACAAGGGAGAAGGTGCTCAAAAAGCTGAAAGACCTCGGGTACATAAGTCACCTGGACCAGATGAACTGCACCCTAGGATTCTGAAAGAGGTAGAGGTTGTAGAGGGATTAGTAATGATCTTTCAAAAATCATTGGAATCTGGCATGGTGCCAGAGGACTGGAAAATTGCAAATGTCACTCCACTCCTTAAGAAAGGAGGGATGCAGCAGAAAAGAAATTATAGATCAGTTAGCTTAACCTCAGTGGTTGGGAAGATGTTGAAGTCAATTGTTAGGAATGAGGTGATGGAGTACTTGGTGACACAGGACAAGATAGGACAAAGTCAGCATGATTTCCTTCAGGGAAAATCCTGCCTGATGAACCTGTTAGAATTCTTTGAGGAGATTACAAGTAGGATAGATAAAGGGGATGCAGTGGATGTTGGATATTTGGATATTCAGGAGGTCTTTGACAAGGTGCCACACATGAGGCTGCTTAAGAGCCCACAGGTTACAGGAAAGTTACAGGCATGGTTGCAGCACTGGCTGATTGGTAGGAGGCAGCGAGTGGGAATAAAAGGATCCTTTACTGATTGGCTGCCAGTGACTAGTGGTGTTCCGCATGGGTCGGTGTTGGGACCACTTCTTTTTATGCTGTATATCAATGATTTAGATGATAGAATACATGGCTTTGTTGCCAAGTTTGTAGATGATATGAAGGTTGGTCATGTGGGCAGGTAGTGTTGAGGAGATTCAACATGTCACCTAAAACTTCGACAAACTTCTATAGATGTGCTGCCTTTCACTGTATAGAGATGCCTCATAAATGAATATTGAAGATGTGGGCTGCTGTGATCACACTCAGCAGATGTACACAGGATCCAGTGGCATAGACACGTACCAAGGTCATTCGGAGGCTCGGATAAAAGCCCAAAGGTTGATTGGAAGCCCAGCAGTTGAGACCCAATGGCTGCAGCCCAAGTCTATTGATCTCTGAAGGTCCACTGGGAAGTCAAAGGCCCAACATCTGTGAATCCACCAGTTCGCCAGAGGGTGGAGGCCAAAGAGGACGCCCTGGCCTGTAGTTAGAGGACAGTGTATGTGTGTGGATGTGTGGGAGGAACAGGGCTTGGTTTGCTGTTGTTGTTTTGTCGTGTTCTGTGTTGCTCTGCTGAGTGTTGTGAGCATGCTACATTGACACTGGAACGGGTGGTGAAACTTGCAGTCGTCCCCCAGCATGTGCTTGGGTGTCAGGGCGCTGGAGCAGGGATCCAATCACAGACCCAGTACCGTGCACACAGTGATATTAATTGAGTAACAAATCCCAAGGTGCAAACAAAGTCTGCGTCAAAGTTCAGGCAGAGATCAAAACATCCAGAGAAATCCAAAAACCAGAGTTGGAAAACAGGCAGAGTCAATATTCAGCCAGACAGGGTTCAGAACTGAATGCTGGAAAGGCTCAGGAAAACTCATTGGCACAATCTGGCAACAAACAGGTGAAAATACAGGACTAAAATACACTGAGCAATAAACAGAGAGGCAGATGATAGGTGGAGCACAATCGACAATAGACAATAGGTGCAGGAGTAGGCCATTCGGCCCTTCGAGCCAGCACCGCCATTCACTGTGATCATGGCTGATCATTCAGAATCAGTACCCTGTTCCTGCCTTCTCCCCATATCCCTTGACTCCGCTATCTTTAAGAGCTCTACCTAACTCTTTCTTGAAAGAATCTAGAGAATTGGCCTCCACTGCCTTCTGAGGCAGAGCATTCCACAGATCCACAACCCTCTGTGTGAAAAAGTTTTTCCTCAACTCTGTTCTAAATGGTCTACCCCTTATTCTTAAACTGTGGCCTCTGGTTCTGGACTCCCCCAACATCGGGAACATGTTTCCTGCCTCTAGCGTGTCCAATCCCTTAATAATCTTATATGTTTCAATCAGATCCCCTCTCATCCTTCTAAATTCCAGTGTATACAAGCCCAGTCGCTCCAATCTTTCAACATATGACATTCCCGCCATCCCTGGAATTAACCCAGTGAACCTACGCTGTGCTCCCTCCATAGCAAGAATGTCCTTCCTCAAATTTGGAGACCAAAACTGTACACAATACTCCAGTTGTGGTCTCACCAGGGCCCTGTACAACTGCAGAAGGACCTCTTTGCTCTTATACTCAACTCCCCTTGTTATGAAGGCCAACATGCCATTAGCTTTCTTCACTGCCTGCTGTACCTGCATGCTTACTTTCAGTGACTGATGAACAAGGACACCCAGATCTCGTTGTACTTCCTTTTCCTAACTTGACACCATTCAAATAGTAATCTGCCTTCCTGTTCTTGCCACCAAAGTGGATAACCTCACATTTATCCACATTAAACTACATCTGCCTGCTCATCCAACCTGTCCAAGTCACCCTGCATTCTCATAACATCCTCACATTTCACACTGCCACCCAGCTTTGTGTCATCTGCAAATTTGCTAATGTTACTTTTAATCTCTTCATCTAAATCATGAATGTATATTGTAAATAGCTGCGGTCCCAGCAGCGAGCCTTGCGGTACCCCACTAGTCACTGCCTGCCATTCTGAGAAGGACCCGTTAATCCCTACTCTTTGTTTCCTGTCTGCCAACCAATTTTCTATCCATGTCAGTACCCTACCCCTAATACCATGTGCTCTAATTTTGCCCACTAACCTCCTATGTGGGACTTTTCTGAAAGCCCAGGTACACTACATCCACTGGCCATTTTCATAGTTACATCCTCAAAAAATTCCAGAAGATTAGTCAACCATGATTTCCACTTCGTAAATCCATGCTGACTCAGATCTATCCTGCTACTGCTATCCAAATATGCCGCTATTTCATCTTTTATAATTGACTCCAGCATCTTCCCCACCACTGATGTCAGACTAACCATGAGACAGAAGTGGCAGCAAAACAGGTAATAATGAGAAACAGGTGAGAGGCCCAAGTGCTCAGTAATACAGGGGCCAGAGTAGAGCAGGAGTGTGGACAGGGGCACATGGGGCATGAAAACAAACTAGAGCACATGGGAATACAAAACCACAGACTGATGGCTAGGGGAAAAACACACAAAAAGACAAAGTTCAACTGGAGGTACTGACACAATTAAACGACAACAGCAAAACAAGCTCCTGGTGTTTCTCTGTCCAACTGATGTGACTTCTCAACCGAAGAACCTTCTTCTCCACTGCCTTTTTCCCATATCAGGGCTTTCTTAGCACCTTTTCCATTTTTCCAGTCCTTGCTAAAAGTTGATTAATCCTGAATGTTTTATTCCCACCTGCGCTCACAGTGCAACTATGTCTCTCCAATAACTATTACTTTGCATCTCTTACCTTTGCTGGTAATTGACCTTGTTGTTAATGCTGAATGCATTCAGACAAAGATTTATAGATAATGTCCTTTAGGGAAGGAAATGTGCCACCTGTACCCTGTTGGGCCGATACATGGCTCAAGGCCCTCCCCCATGTTCAATACAGTATACCTATCACAACATTTACTGAACAGGTAATTAATTTTACTCGTCTGTTATGTGCCCTGTTGTAGGACGTGGGTGGTCATGATCTTTCCATGACCATAAATGTTCTTGGCAAATTTTTACACGTAAGTGTTTTGTATTGCCTTCTTCTGGGCAGTGTCTTTACAAGACGGGTGAACCTAGCCATTATCAATACTCTTCAGAGATTGTCTGCCTGGCGTCAGTGGTCACATAACCACCAGTACTTGTGATATGAACCAGCTGCTCATATGATCATCCAACACTTGCTCCTGTGGCTTCATGTGACCCTGATCAAGTGGATGGGGGGGGGGGTGCTAAGCAGGTGCTACACCTTGTCCAAGGGTGACCTGCAGGTTAGCGGAGGGAAGGAGCACCTTACACCTCCTTTGGTAGAGATGTATTTCCACCCTGCCACCCTACAGGTAATTTAGGGAGGGAAAATCATTCTGCCCCTCCCTGATCCCATGAGTCACCCTCCTGATGAGCTTATTCCCTGACTCCATTAACATCATTCAAGCCTGACATGCAACTGGCACTTACCAGGAAGTAACATGGTGGTCATGAGCTCTGGAGTCTCCAGGAAGTCCACATTGTTCCTCTGGAAGGTCTTGCTGTGATTTGCTTGCAAGTGACTGAAGTTTGGCATTCCACAGACCAATGAGAAAGGAACAGGATGCTAAATTACACAACAATCCATTGCATAAACAAAGAAGAGAGATGCATAGAGCCTTTTAAAACTCCCTGTGTGGAGGTAAGATCTTTGTTCTGAACTGAGAGATCTTGAGATCATTAATCAGTGGTCAAAGAGATTCAGACTCAGATTTATTTATCACGCGTACATCGAAACATACAGTGAAATGCATCATTTGTGATAACAACCAACATGCCTAGAGATGTCTGTGAAGAGTAAGAATTTCAGGTTGTATACCGTATACCAGTGGTCCCCAACCACCATGCCGCGGACCAGTACCGGGCTGCAAAGCATGTGCGACCGGGCCGCCAGCCACGAGCCGCCAGGAAACGATATGATTTGGCGATATGAAACGATATGAGTCAGCTGCACCTTTCCTCATTCCCTGTCACGCCCACTGTTGAACTTTAACGCACGCGAGGTCATCAGTGACCCAAGACGTGCTAAGGAATGGGTTCGTGACCCAATTGTGAATGTCCCCGGTGAATCATCCATGTGAGCGCGGGAAAAAGATCAAGTCCTTGAGCTTGCAAATGACGATGGGCTGAAAAGTATGTTTGACTTAACATCTCTGCCGGCATTCTGGATCAAAGTCAAGGCTAAATATCCTGAGATAGCCACGAAAGTGCTGAAAATGTTGCTTCCATTTCCAACATCATATTGCTGCGTAACAGAGTTTTCTGTGATGAATGCAACAAAAACTAAATTGCAGAATAGACTGGACATAAGGAACCCCCTTCGGGTATCGCTGTCTCCCATCACCCCTCGATAGGACCGTCTTGTTGCAGGGAAACAAGCCCAGGGCCCCCACTGATTCAGCGATATTGGTGTGTTGCAATGATTTTATATGTTCATACGAAGAAAATATGCCGTGTGTTTAATATCCAAACATTACTTAAAATGTTATGATGTTATTGACTTATAAATGACTTATAATTCATTTGTCCCCAACCTCCGGGCCACGAAGAGTGCAGCGGTACAGCTGTGGCTGGGACGCACCCAGCACGTAAATGGCCCAGATCAGAGGCGATTGCCGATTGCGTCTCCTCCGGTCGTGATTAACACCCACTACCCCCCCTCCCCCCGGTCAGCCGGTCCGCAAGAATATTGTCAATATTAAGCCGGTCCGCGGTGCAAAAATGGTTGGGGACCCCTGCCGTATATATTCTCTGATATTAAATGGAACCATTTTTAACAGGCTCTTTGACTAGGCAGGAGGCCAGATGAGGAAACCCCCAGGGATACCTCCAACCCATTAATGCAGGGGCAGTCTACAGCTTCGTCTCACATCTCCAGTATCACGGGTTCAATTCTGACCTTGGGTGCTGTCAGTGTGGAGTTTATTTGTTCTCCCCGTGACTATGTTAGCTTCCTCCAGCAGCTGGTAATTCTTCTCACATTCTAAGACATGTGAGCTAGAAGATTAATTGGTCACTGGATATTGCCCTAGGTGTGTGAGTAAGGAGTAGTTTCTGGAGAGATTTGACGGGAATGTAGGAAGACTAAGGTGAGATGCCTATAAATGGGCAGGGAATGTTGTTGCAGACTCATTGGGACAAAGGAGCCGTTGGGAAGTGCCTGTGAATCCATGATTCACTGGAGACTGAAGAAGACAGTCTGTCCTGGGGTTAGAGGATTGTATGTGTGCATGGGTGGGCAGGTGGAAGGGAGGGAGGAACAAGATTCTGCAGATGCTGGAAATCTAGAGCCACACACACAACATGCTGTAGCAACTTAGCAGATCAGACAACATCCATGGAGAGGAACCTATGGAAAGTCAATGTCAGTCTGATCCTGGTGTGTATCATTCCCTGTCATATCTTTAGAGCTTCATTATGAAAATGGCCAGAAACGGCAGGCAGACTTATGACCTGCTTTATGTCCTGGATACAGCTTGGCTTTGGGTATGTTTGTGTATCACAAGAAGAGCCAGCTGATTGAGTTTGGGCAGGAGGGAGGGCCAAGGATAACCTTAGGACTTTAAAGGAAGACTGGAGTTCTTTCCACAACTACCCAAGCCAGGTAACTGCTGGAACCCACCACCCCAAGCTGCAACATCATAGCGTAGAGGGTGGCATGAGAGCGTAGCAGTTAACATAACACCTTAAAACCCCAGGTGTAAGATCGCAGTTCAATTCCCACCACTATCTCTAAGGAGTTTGTCAATCTCACCATGACCACACAGGTTTCCTTTGGGTGCTCCGGTTTCCTCCCACATTCCGAAGGCGCACAGTTTAGTAAATTGTGGACGTGCTATGTTGGCGCTGGAATCACGGTGAAACTGCAGGTTGTCCCAGCACAATCGTGTTGGTCGTTGACACAAACAACGCATTTCACCAGGTTTCAATATACATGTGACAAATAAAACTAATCCAAAAGGTTTCAATACGTGCATTTAATGTCAGTATACAACATATATCCTGAAATTCTTTTTCTTTGAATTTAATCTAATCTAAATTCACTCATGTTACAAATGGCCCCACAGTGTAAACTGTGCACAGACTTGCTTTCCAACTTTTCCAGCTCTGATAAAGAGTTTGCCACCTGAAACATTAGCTCTTTCTTGATTAACATGTAGATCATTCATTACAGTCTCTCAAGTATCTTCTGCCCTTAGAATTTTATCCATAGTAATAACTGGTGAAATCCCTACCTCCTCCATGAAGTCCTGTCTTGCCAGAGTTCATAGATCAGGAAGCAGCTCTCGTTCCCCAACTTCTGAACGGAAATGCTGTTAATGAAGTACAGATTGAACCTGAGACCAGTGTACAAGACAATTCCTCCTCCCAATGCTCCCTACATTAAACCTAGTAATCTCTCAATGAATGTATACTCAGTGGCCACTTTATTAGATACATGTGACACCAGCTCATGAATGCAAGTATCTAATCAGCCAATCATGTGGCAGCAGCTCAATGCATACAAGCATGTAGGCATGGTCAAGAGGTTCAGTTGTTGCTCAGACCAAACATCAAAATGGGAAGAAACGTGACCTAAGTGACTTTGACTGTGGAGTGATTGTTGGTGCCAGACAGGGTGGTTTGAGGATCTCAGAAACTGCTGATCTCCTGGGATTTTCACACACAATAGCCTCCAATGCAGAGATTCTCAACTAGGGGTCCAAGGACCACTTGCTTAATGGTATAGGTTCATAGCATAAAAGTGGTTGGGAACCCTGACTCTAGAATTTACAGAGAATGGTGCAAAAAACATAAAAACATCCAGTGAGTCATTGTTCTATGGGCGAAAACTCCCTGTTAATGAGAGAGGTCAGAGGAGAATGGCCAGACTTGTTCCAGCTGACAGGAAGGTGACAGTACCTCAAATAACCACATGTTACCACAGCGGTGTGGAGAAGAGCATCTCTGAATGCACAATGCGTTGAACCTTGAAGTGAATGGGCTACAGCAGCAACAGAAGAACATGAACGTACATTCAGTGGCCACTTTATTAGGTACAGGAGGTATCTAATGAAGTATCCCCTGAGTTTATATATGCTGATATATCAAGTATAGAAGCTGGAAATTTGGGGCATTGAACATAGGAGTTGGGAAGTTATGTTGCAGTTATATAAAGCATTGGTGAGGCCGCACTTTAAGTCATAGAGCACTATGATACCGAAACAGGCTCTTCAGTCCATCTAGTACTTCCTATCTATTCACTTATTCAAATTTCTTTTAAATGTGAAATCAAGCCTGCATCCATCACTTTCACTGGCAGCTCGTTCAACACTCTCACCTCCCTCCAAGTGAAGTAGCTCCCCCTCATTTTCCTCTTATTTATTTCACATTTCACCCTTAATCTATAACTATTGTTGCAACCTTGGTCACCTGTTATAGGGAAGATATAATTAAACTAGAAAGATTTAGCAGGATGTTGCCTGCATTTGGGGTACTGACTTATGAGAAGAGGTTGAGTAGGGCTTTATTTCCTGGAACATAGGAGATTGAGGGGTGACCTGATAGGGGTGTATAAGATCATGAGGGGCCCAGAGACTATGAAAGCACATAGTCTTTTTCTCAGGAAGGAAGTAAAACAGCTAAGACTAGCTGCAATACATGCCTGTCCTAGCATGCGAAATCAGCTCCAGCGAACTGGGTGGATGAGTTCGACAGTGAGACCCACTGGCCTGAAAGGCAGTTCATCTACACTTCATGGAGAGCGAGGAGCATGACAAGGCACAGCAGATGTCATGGTCATCCACTGCATGTGAGGAAGACCCCAGTTTGTGATGCTTGTTCATACCACTGGACCTGGATTCCGAAGTCAAGATTGTGGAAGTGCCCCAGTGGCTTTTCCACTCTTAAAAACTATCCCGCACAGGTTTCCTGTCATCATTGGATACGGTGGACAACCACCTCCACTGTAAGGACTGACAAGGATCTTTGGAATTTTAGTTAGTATATATACAAGAAGGTTTTGCTGATGTATAAATTATTATTTCTAAAGAGAACGTTGATAGGATTTTGATTAATAAGGGCGTCAGAGGTTGTGAGAAGAAGACAAACGAATAGCATTGAGAGTGATATAATTCAGCCAATGATTGAAAGGAATTCAGAAGAATGAGGTGGGATCGCATTGAAACCTATCAAATGTTGAAAGTCCTCAATACAGTGGATGTGGAGAGGATGATGCCTATGGTGAGGGAGTCTAAGACCAGAGGACACAGCCTCAGAACAGAAGGACGTTCATTTAGAATGGAGATGAGGAGGAATTTCTTTAGCCAAAGAGTGATGAATGTGTGGAATTTGTTGCCACAGGTGGTTGTGGAGGCCAAGTCACTGGGTATATTTAAGGCAGAGTTGATAGATTTTTGATTGGTCAGGGCATGAAGGGATATGGGGAGAAAGCAGGAGATTGGGGCTGAAAAAGAACTGGATCAGCCATGATGAAATGACAGAGTAGACTTGATGAGTCAATTGGCCTAGTTCTGCTCCTATATCTTATGGTCTCATGGTCTAAACCCAGTATGCTCCAATAACATTGTGAATGGGCACATGAGCAGGCAACTGATTTGGAGACCTTTGTGATCTCAAGCAGCTTCCAAGGACCACAACAGTGAGACCATGCCTGTTTTAACATTGTCTCCATCTGTCCGGTGTTTTGAATAGATGCTTGCTCGGACTTACTGCAAGCTCCCATTCTGACTGGCCGTGGACTCCACGTAGCGTTCCAAAGCTTGGCGGAACTCCTCTACCTCCTCCTCCAACACTGACATCTGTCGCTGTACCACCAGGATGTGCTGCGTGGCAGACATAGGAAAGAGAAAGCTTTTAGTTCACCATTCTTGGAGTTGGTAAGCTTACTGTCCTAGATTTGTCTGGGAGGTGAAGACTGAACGCGAGTGTCATAGAGTCATAAAGGCCTTCAGCCCAATGTCGCCATGCTGACCAAGATATCATCTAAGCTAGTCCTATTTCAGAATCAGAATCAGAATCAGGATTAATATCAGACATTTATCATGAAACTCGTTGCTTTGCAGTAGCAGTGCATTGCAATATATGATAATAAAAAACTACAAGTTACTCTCTTGTTCTCTATACATTATATATATACAGTACTGCGCAAAAGCCTTGGGCACATACATATAGCTAGGGTACCAAAGATTCTTGCACAGTACTGTAGTGATTTTATGTATTGCACTGTTCCGCTGCCATAAAAAAAAGATTAACTTGATGACATATGTGAGTGATGGTAAACCGAATTCTGATCTGGGTCTCTATTTTGGACTGAGAGGAGGAAGGGGACAGGGAGAGGGGAATCATGGTTGGGAAAAGGGGAAGGAAGAGGGGAAGAAGAGGGAAGCACCAGAGAGAGTTTCTGTAATGATCAATTTATCTGCAGTTTCTTGTATCCCCACTAGATTCTGCATTCTGTCCCTTGCTTTTCCCTTGTACTACTTCAATGACAGGGAATGATCTTTAAGGATGGCAAACTTTTTCACTGTACTTTGACAGATGTGACAATAATAAGGCAATTACCAAAGAATGCTAGCTTGCTAACAAAGACCCACAAATTGTGAAGAGTTAAAACAGCATTTTGTAAATTAGGTTCAGTTTAGGTGTTAGTACATTATCACAACACCCATGTAGACTCAAGCCCTATCAAAACAACATGCCAGGGTTTAAACTTTCTGATGAACTTACAGTTTTTGTTGCTTCCTCAATCACCTCTTCCTTTAAAGGCTCCAGCCTTGGTGTCTACAAGACAGAGAATACAGATACTCTATTCCTGTGTCTCTTGCACAAAAATATTCTACATCCTGGCGAAGGGTCTCAGCCCGAAACATTGACTGTTCATTCATTCCCATGGATGCTGCCTGACCTGCTGAGTTCCTCCACCACTTTTGTGTGTGTTGTAGTGAATAGAAGTAGCTGTTTATTTAGTTATTGAACACATTGTTGCCTTCTGGACACAACACAACAATTTCAGCTGATGTGTCTGCTCCCAATTTCCTCTGCTCTGCACCCAGCCTTGGTTTTTTAACATATCCTCACTACAATCCCCTTTGCTTCACACCATCGTCTCACAATCACTCATGCCAGTCTTCTATTCTTCTGTGTCTTTCAGTCCCACCCTATCACCCGACGCCTCTGACAATACCCAAGCATTCAGAAATTAAGCGCCCAATAGATGAATCAGCTTTAAATGTGACACTATTTCCTGTGTCAATACACAAGGTTACAAAGCATTGGTCAGGTCACACTAGGAATATTGGGAGCAGTTTTGGGGTGCTGGCACTAGGAATGAAAGGTTTAAACCTACTATTGAGAGTGTTTAATGGCATTGAGCCTGCACTCACCGGAGTTTAGAAGAAGGAGGGAATCTCATTGAAACCTATCAAATATTGAAAAGACAAGACAGTGTACATTGAGAGGATGTTTCCTATAGTGGGGGAGTTTAGGACTAGAGGGCACTGCGTCAAAATACAGAAACAAGGACATCTCTTTAGAACAGAGATGTGGCATTTTTTCGCCACAGGATGATGAATCTGTGGAATTCATAGCCACAGACAGCTGTTAGTGGCCAAATCATTGGGTATATTTAAAGCAGAGGTTGATAGTTTCTTGACCAGTAAGGGTGTCAAAGGTTATGAGGAGAAGGCAGGATAAAGGGATTGAGAGGGAAAATAAATCAGTCATAATTGAATAACAGAGTGGACTTGATGGGCAAAATGGCCTAATTCTGCTCCTATAAATTATGGTCTTATTAGTATTGCTTTTTGTTGAAAAACCTCTAAGCTTTTCATTGGCTGTAAAAGTCTAATTTCATAGCTCGGAGCTATCAAGTGTAGGTTATCACTCCTAGTGTCTTCTATCAAAAACACAAGAGATTCCGCAGATGTTAGAAATTCAGAGTGACACACACAAATTTCCTGAGGAACTCAGCAGACAGGTAGCATTTATGTAGAGTAATAAAAAGTCAATATTTCGGGCAGAGACCCTTCATCAACACTGACAGGGAAGGGGGCAAGAAACGAGAAAAGGAATGTGGGTGGAGGGGGTTGAGTACCAGCTGGTAGGTGGTTGCTGAGACCAGATGAAGGAACAAAAAGGGTGGGTGGGTGGGGAAAGGGGATGAAGTAAAAAGCTGGGAGGTGATAGCTGGAAAATGTAAAGGACTGAAGAGAAATAAATCTTATAGTAGAGGACAGTGAACCATGGGAGAAAGGGAAGGAGGAGGAGGAGATACAGAGGGAGGCAATGGGCGGAGGAGGACAACAGTAGGTGTGAGAGGGGAGTGGAAAAAGAGAGAAGGGGGAGAATGGAGAGGAATTATTGGAAGTTAAAGATATCGATGTTCATGCCATCAGGTAGAATGCTACCTAGAGGATATCTAAAGTATTACTCCTCCAACCTGAGAGTGCCCTCAATAGGACCATAGAGGAGGCCATGAACTGACATGACTGAATGGGAATAGGGGTTGGAACAGATGGTCACCAGGAAATCCCAGTATTTGTTCTGGATGGAGCAAAGATGTTCAGAGTGATAGTTGTTGGATGATGGGTTTGTAGTTTGGTGTTGGCTGAGAGGTTTGGGGGTTGGTGCCGGGAGATAGGTGACAGGTTCTTGGATCAGAACTAGTTGTTGGGTGATGGGTGTTGGTTTGTAGACTGGCGTTGGGTGATGGGTGTTGGTTTGTAGATTGGCATTGGGTGATGGGTGTTGGTTTGTCAATTGGTGTTGGGTGATGGGTGTTGGTTTGTCAATTGGTGTTGGGTGATGGGTGTTGGTTTGTAGACTGGCGTTGGGTGATGGGTGTTGGTTTGTAGATTGGCATTGGGTGATGGGTGTTGGTTTGTCAATTGGTGTTGGGTGATGGGTGTTGGTTTGTCAATTGGTGTTGGGTGATGGGTGTTGGTTTGTAGATTGGTGTTGGGTGATGGGTGTTGGTTTGTAGATTAGTGTTGGGTGATGGGTGTTGGTTTGTAGATTAGTGTTGGGTGATGGGTGTTGGTTTGTAGATTAGTGTTGGGTGATGGGTGTTGGTTTGTAGATTAGTGTTGGGTGATGAGTGTTCGTTTGTAGATTAGTGTTGGGTGATGGGTGTTGGTTTGTAGATTGGTGTTGGGTGATGGATGTTCATGAGACGTTGTGTAGATTGGTGATAAGTAATGGATTTTGGGTTTATAGGTTAATGTTGGATGATGGCTGCCAGGTTGGTGTGTAGTCATGGGTGATGGGTTACAGGTACATCCCAGAGTCTATGTTGCCCAATCACCTCATCTACAATAAGTCTCCTACCTTGCACTCCAACCTGTCAATCAGCTGCTGCAGTCTGTTGACCTGGGTCACCCACTGACTCGCTGGCTCCACACAAACACCTAGTGCAAGGAGAGCGATGGTTTAGATGGCCATTTGGCTCGCTACTACCTCAAAACTACACATCCATGGTATCTGAGTACACTCGATCCAAGTCTCCTCAAATCAGCCAATCAGAGCCATTGGTTTACATGCTAGTGGGAATCTATGAGGAATTTACTTTCAGTCATTGCTTCCCCCATGTTTGGAACAGTAATTCCTTGATCTACAAACACCCAATTTACTAGTTTTTGCTAGAATCCGTTGACTTTGTGCTCAGAAGTCCTGTGGAGGCCTGATGGCCAGAGCTTGGGTCTGCAAATCTGTGTAAGTCTGCTGGAGAAGTTGGGTCCCAGTGTCAGCGAATCCACTGGAGGCCAAAGATGACGACCTGTGAGGTTAGAGGATGTGTGTGTATGTGGGTGGATGGGAAGGAGAGAGGAATAGGGTTTGCTTCGCATTGTAGCTTTGTTGCTTGTTGTGTTCTGTTTTGCCTCATTCCGTGTTGTTCTACCAATCATTGTGAGCATGCGATGTTGGCAATGGAGTGTGTGGCGACACTTGCGGGCCGCCCCCAGCACATCCTTAGGTGTGTTGGTTGTTAAGCACACGGCACATTTCACTATGTGTTTTGATGTACACGTGTGATGAAAAAAGTGGCAGGAACTGAACCCTGATCTTACAGCTGGTGCTGTACAGCGTTGCACTAGTCGCTACACTACAATGATGTTTCAATTAAGCAGCCCAAACACGTGCAATTCAAGCTTTTATTAAAGATTTACTTTGTGTTTCTCTGCTGTGTGTGTTTATGTGCATAGGCGTGTGTGGGAGAGTGTGTATGTATTTACAGTTGCAGTCAGAAATTTACATACACACATGCCTTCAGGCGTTTGGAAATTGATGAACCAGACTTGACATCATTGTCAGACCTCAATCCGATAGAAAATTCGTGGGCAGAACTGAAAAAGCATGTGCGAGCAAGGAGGCCTACAAACCTGACTCAGTTACACCAGTTCTGTCTGGAGGAATGGAATAAAATTCCAGCAACTTACTGTGAGAAGCTTGTGGAAGGCTACCCAAAACGTTTGGCCCAAGTTAGACAATTTAAAGGCAATGCTACCAAATACTAACAAAGTGTATGTAAATTTCTAACCCACTGGGAAAGTGATGAAAGAAATAAAAGCTGAAATAAATCATTCTCTCTACTATTATTCTGACATTTCACATTCTTAAAATAAAGTGATCCTAACTGATCTAAGACAGGGAATGTTTTCTAGGATTAAATGTCAGAAATTGTGAAAAACTGAGTTTAATTATATTTGGCTAAGGTAACTTCTGACTTCAACTGTATGTGTGAGAGAGGACACAGTATGTTTGTACACGTACATATGTGTGTGTGTGTGTGTGTGTGTGTATCAGTCTTGCAGTGTGCCACTAACTCCAGAAGGTGTCAGTGTTTACAAGGACTTGCCACTGAGATGAATACTGTTTCAGCTACGAGGAAATAAATACAATTTTTAAAGCTGTGATGCTCATTCCAGTTTTCCACAAATATAAATGCCAGTAATCTGATCAGTCTGACGCATAGTTTGAAATATGAACAAGGACGTCCTGTACACCCAGACCATTACATCCTGCACGTTCCCAAACTCCCACAACCAATACCTGAGTGAAGAATCCCTGAGTAAGGGTCACTGGGAGAAAGGCAGATAGTCTTCTGACCCTTGCGGCCATATCTCCTCACAGGCCGGTAAACCAATGGGATATCGGGCAGCTCTGCTTCCTTTCTGTTGAAGCAAACGCAATATCTATTGTAAAGTTGCACTGTACAGAAGGAGACCATTCAGCCCATTGTGTGTATGCTGATCTTTGTCACAGAGACATCAGAATCAGAATTGCTATCACCGGCATATGTTGTGAAATTTATTGTTATACAGCAGCAGGACATTGCAATACATAATAATAGGAACTGAATTATTGTTAAGAATTACAGTAAGAAAGTTAAATAAGTAATGCAAAAAGAGGGGAAAAAAGTAGCTTATGGGTTCAGTGTCCATTCAGAGATCAAGGTCAGAGGGGAAAAAGCTGTTCCTGAACTGCTGAGTGTGTGCCTTCCCTCAGGCTGGTGCAATAAGAAGAGGGCATGTCCTGGGTGATGGGGATCCTTCATGATGGATGTTGCCTTTTTGTGGCACCCTTCTTGAAGATGTCCTGGATACTACAGGGGCTAGTGCCCATGACGGAGCTGACTGACCTTATAATCTTCTGCAGCCTATTTTGATCCTGTACAGTAGACACCCCCTCCCTCCTCACCACCACCACCACCATACAAGACAGCAATGCAGCCAGTCTGAATGCTCTCCAAGGTACATCTGTAGAAGTTTGCGAGCGTCTTCAGTGACAAACCAAATCTCCTCAAACTCTGAATGAAAGACAGCCATTGTCATGGCTTCTCGGGAGGGACTGTGTGACACGGTGACATCCAGGGAGTCATAGTGCCATAGAGCAAGGAAGCAGGCCCTCCATCCCGCTGAGTCCACGTAGCGCAGTGGTTAACGTAACACTGTTACAGTGCCAGTACCCTGGGTTCAATTCCACCGCAGTTTGCAAGAAGTTTCCTCCGGTGCTCCAGTTTCTTCCCACAGTCCAAAGACGTACCAGTTGGCACATTAAGTGGTCACATAGGTATAATTAGCAATTTGGACCTGTTACTTGTTGTGTCTCTATATAAAATTTTTAAAAAGTAAAGTAAAGCACCTTGGAAATTCTTAAGAAACTATTTATTAAGGCAATGATGGGGAAGGGTTAATGTTTGGCTGTCTGTATTGAAATAGATGAATTTCTTAAGTTAAACTTTGAAAAGAGTTATCTTAACAGAGTCAAATTTTGATTGGAGTATTGCCTTTAACATCTCTGGGTTGTTCCAAATATGCAATCAGGGCTGAGAATCAGATCCAAGTGTTTGTTGAGATTCCATGGGACACCAGAGGAACATGTTGTTCAATTCTCCCTTGTCTGTTCCAAGTCTGGTTGAACATAGCTGTTCAGTGAAACTCTCACTGGTCTCTTCAGTCACCAAATAAAGACATCAGAAGAAAGATAAAGAAGCTGTTGCTTCTCACTTCAATGTCTTCAATCTTCTGTTGCCCAATAAAAATCTCTGTTATAAATCAAGTTACTTTCAACTAACTTGAGAGATAATGCAAAACAGGTGATAATTATTTAATGCTTATTTAGAGATGGAGCTTTATAAAGCAATGACACAGGCTTTTCAACCAATCTAGTCTCTGCTGACAGGATTCCTACACTAGGTTAGGCCCTTCATTGATCATGGTCAACCATGGATGTTGCCTCCTAGCTGAGTACACAAGCTAGGGTAGTACAGTGAGCTGTTGCCCATGTAGCAAGATTCCCCCTCTCATCACAGCCGATGAATGCAAAGGAATAGCAGAGATTGATACAGTTTGACACTAACAGTGTCATAGGAGTTGCCAGTCCACATTGAACTCAAAGTTGGACTGCCTTTGGGAACACACATCCAAGTTACTGGTGAACGCAGCAGGCCAGGCAGCAGTAAGAGATTAAATCTCTTACTAACTCTTCCTTCGGTTAGTCCTGACAAAGGGTCTCGGCCTGAAACGTCGATTGTACCTTTTCCTAGAGATGCTGCCTGGCCTGCTGCGTTCACCAGCAACTTGGATGTGTGTTGCTTGAATTTCCAGCATCTGCAGAATTCCTGTTGACTGTCTTTAGGGACTCCAGTTCTGGGTTTTTCCCTCAGGGATTTTTTCCCGAAACCTTCCCCATGAGTGGGAAATGCAGCGGAGGTTTGAGATCAGATTTTTCCCTTCTTCTAGATCAGTTGCCAATCAAATGCTCGAAGCGACTGGCTTTGAGGTGACAGTAACTCCTTCTCCGGTCAGTAAAAACGGTTCCACCGGGTTTAGTAGCTAAGCCATGCATGATGGCCTGGAGCTGGACTTGGTTGTCAGAGGCTATTTGAGGTGCACACCATTGGGAGCATTTAATACATAGTAGGAGCAAGTCCCCATTGCCCCACCACCCCGGCTATAACAACCTTAAAGAACCTAATCTCAATTTATTTTCCTCACATTCCCATGAATGATCTCTGGATTCCACACCTCCCCACACACTCCTGTACACAATAGAGGCAAATTTACTGTGGCTAGTTAACCTACCAACCCATAGATCTTCGGGATTTGACTTCCTTTTTCATAAAAGGGGATAATGACACTCATTCTACTTCTAATGTTCCCATAACCAAAGGTCTCACTTTAAGGACTCTATCTTGTTATTTCATGCTCTCGTTATTTACTACTATTAATTTACAGTTGCATTTGCACAGTTTGATCCTGTTTACAGTTACTGTTCTATAGATTTGCTAAGTATGCCTACAGGAAAAAGAATCTCAGGGTTGTATGTATGTATGTACTCTGATAATAAATTTTACTTTGAATTTTGAACCTTGAACCATCAGGCTGATGCATACAGACAAGAATGGTCAGCATGGGAAACAGTTTCTTCCCATGGGCCATTAGATTTCTGAACTCCCTGCCGTATCACATTAGAAATGTCAACGGTTAATCTGTTCTGTACCTTACAATATTTAATTTATGGACTTTACTGTTTATTTATGTGTAATTCATTTGTAGATTTTATTTTTACTTTCCCAAGTTATTGTGTGTATTATGCTTTACACCGTGGTCCAGTGAAATGTTGTCTCATGTGACAGTATACATGTATATAGTTAAATGACAATAAACTTTATTTGGCTTCATTACGTTTTCCAGCAAATAACAAATCAAACTCTTTTTCTTGGTCCAGCAGCACTACCACCAAGTACCTAATGGTGGCAGCATTGAGCTACATGTTACAGTGTGCCTAAAATGATTGTGAGAATACTAGTAATCTGCAACATGTTGGTGTTAATTCTAGGCAGACATGCTAGTTTATCACTAATTTGCTCAAGATTACTGCTAGATTATCACTAAAATGCAGGGTATTGGTATTGGTTTACATGTACCAAGGTAACAGGGAAGGGTTAGATTGATCTTAAAATAGCTTAAAAGGTTGGCACAACTTTATGGGCTGAAAGTCCTATACTGTGCTGTAGTATTCTTTGTTCTATACAGTGAAAAGTTTGTCTTTAATATTGTTTTTTAGATCAGATCATTACATATTGCATTGAGCAAGAATGACTCACACTACCAGGTTCAGGAACAGTTATTACCCCTCAACCATCAGGCTCTTGAATCAAAGGGGATAACTTCACTCAACTTCACTTGCCCCATCACTGAAATACTCCCACAACCTACGGACTCACTCTCAAGGACACTTCATCTCATGTTCTCAATATTCTTTGCTTATTTATTAATATTATTTATTTTTTTTTGTATTTGCACAGTGGTTGAACGACCAAGTTGCTGCGGTCTTTCATCGATTCAATTGTGGTTATTATTTTATACTGGCTTTACTGAGTAGGCCCACAAGAAATTGAATCTCAGGGTTGTATGTGGTGACATTTATGTACTCTGATAATAAAATTCACTTAGAACTTTGAGACCCTTCATGAAGTCATGGGTTTTGATGAAGGGTGTTAGCCCACATTAAGTCATGGGTCCTGCTTACGGATCTTGGCCCAAACGTCGGCTGTTTATTGAACTCCACAGATGCTGCCTGACTTGCTGAGTTCCTCCAGCATTTTGTGCATGTTGCTACGGATTTCCAGCATCTGCAGAATCTCTTGTGTTTATGACGATGTTTTATTGCTAATTATGAGCAAGTTTACTAGATTACTAACATTATACATGAATGGAGGAATGTTTTGTGGGCAGGGAGAGGACGTTTCCTACAGTGGGGGAATCCAGGACCAGAGGGCACAGCCACAGAATACAAGGATGTTCTTTTAGAATGGAGATGAGGGGTAAATGCTTTAGCCTGAGGATAGCAAATCTATGGAATTCATTGCCACAGATGGCTGTGAAGGCCAAGTCACTGGGTAAATTTAAAGCGGAGATTGGTGGGTAGGTTCTTGATTAGTAAGAGCATCAAATGTTACAGGGTGAAGGCAGAAGAATGGCGTTAGAGGGATAATAAATCAGCCATGTTGGAATGGTGGAACAGACTCGATGGGCTGAAAGACCTAAATCTGCTTCTACTGTATGTCTTATGGCCTTATATCAGAAGAAGGCACAGGGTGGTGAGTGCCTGGAACACACTGCCTGAGGTGCTGGTTGGAGCAGATATGTTAGGATGTCAGCAGTAAGTTTTTTACACAGAAAGTGGTCGGTGCATGTATCTGCTGGAAGAGGCAGGTACATTGGGGACATTTAAGGGAGTCTTAGCTGGGCACACGGATGACAGAAAAGAGAAGTCTATGTGCTGTGTGGGAGGAAAGGGTTAGATTGATCATGGAGTATGTACAGTTTATATAGGTCAATGTTACATCATCATATGCTGTGTTATTCTGTGTTAAACAGGTTTGCCGGTTTATTGCTTGTTATGTGCAGTTTTTCTTGTTTATTGCTGGGTATGTGCAGGTTTGCTAGTTTATAGCTGGTTATGTGCAGGTTTGCTAGTTTCCGATGAGCCCCGGCATGGGTGGCTGATTTAGCAGCAGGTGTGTAGTACGGCGGGACCCACCTCTCCCGGTTTGTCTGCTCCTCGATGGTGTCCATGGCGCACTCCAGGGAGCTCTGGAGGGAATGCAGCTGTTCCAAGGTCTCTCGGAGGAGGAAACGGGTCACAAACTGCTCCAGCATTGAGGAGCTCTGGTACTCCTGGCAAAGGAGAGAGAATCAGTCAGGTACTGGAGGTTTGAAGGTCATCCTGGCAGCACAGTAGCATAATGCTATTACAATACAGGGGTAACCCAGATTCAATTCCCTCTAATGTCTGTAAGGAGTGTATAATTGTTATTACTTTGCAACTTAATTTTAAGCCTGCTTGTATTTTATATAACCACCTATATACAAGTAACTGTTCAGTATGTTTCGTAGTGGTCACAGTATGTATATCCAATTGTATTTTGGATAACTACCTACATACCTGTATCAACATGGGTGATGCCAACAGGCTCAATAAACTGATGTGAAAGGCTGGCTCTGTTATAGGAGTCAAACTGGACACACTGGAGGTTGTGGTAGAACAAAGGACCCTACGGAAAATCCTGGCTATTCTGGATAATGCTTCTCACCCTCTACGTGCCTCCCTGGCTGAACAGAGGAGCACTTTCAGTAAAAAAACTAAGACAACTGTACTGCTCCAAAGAGCGCTGTATGAGGTCATTCTTACCCTCGGCAATTAGGCTTTATAATGAGTCAACCTATAGCTGGGGAAATGATGACCCCTCTCCTGTTAGACTGTTTGAGGTAACTTATTTTTATTCTTTCATGCTTCTCTTCTCATATTTGTATACCTGTGCACTTATAATGTTACTGTGACACCGGAATTTCCTCTGGGATCAATAAAGTATCTATCTATTTATCTCCATACGTGTAACTTCAGTACCTGCGGTAGTATGTATCTGCAATTGTTCAGTGGTTACAGATCTTTGTATCATTCTGGAAGTTTCTTGGTATCACGTTATTTAAGTAGGGGCAATCTGATTGGTTAACTCTTATCTACATATTTTGATAAAATGTCTGGTTGTCTGGGCTATAAGAATGGCTGATCATGTTGGTCTGCCATCTTTTTCTTGAGTCTGTGTGGGTAGGTCTCTATCAGCTTTGCACATCTGGACACTGCAATTTTTCCCCATTCTTCTTTACAAAGCTGCTCAAGCTCTGTCAGACTGCATGGGGATTTTTTCAAGTCTAGCCACACATTCTCAATTGGACTGTTTCATATTGTCTTTGTTCGATTGGTCCTTAATAAAACAGATTGTGAAGCAACAAGTTTTGTGCCTCTTTCATAACTTCTGAAAGAACCTTGGATCAAAGCCATTAGAATCCAATAGGTGTTTGTACTTAAAAGCAGTATGGAGATCCCAAAGAGGTAAAATCCAGTGGAACAGAGCAAATCTTGCTTTGTGTTACATTCTCCAGGTACTGCAATCATATTGCTAAACAGTGGGTATTAAAGACCCACTCTAGATCAGAGATCTGCCCCCCCCCCAATCCTTCTGTATTCCATCAAGTACTGGCCCAGAAACATCAAAATCTCACTACCTTGGTCTTCCATCTCCCTTCTATTAAGTAATACTCAACAGGGATGAAATATGCTCTTAATGCCAATGTTCAACTAGAGTAGAAAGGAACCTCGACTCTTTAGCCAAAAGCCTCTGGAGTCTGAGGCCGGCCTAGTGTGACGTGGCATGCTCAACAGTGCAGCACTCCTACATTACCGCAGGGGAGTGCCAGCTCCTAATTTCCCAGTCACGTATCTGGAGCTGATATGTACCCTCAGTGGCCACTTTATTAGGCACACCTGTATGTCTGCTCATCAATGCAAATATCTAATCAGCCAATCATGTGGCAGCAACTCAATGCATACAAGCATGCAGACGTAGTCATGGGGTTCAGTCGTTGTTCAGGCCAAAATTCAGAATAGGGAAGAAAAGTGATCTAAGTGACTCTGCCTGTGGAATGATTGTTGGTGCCAGATGGGGTGGTTTGAGTATCGCAGAAACTGCTGATCTCCTGGGACTTTCATGCACAACAGCTTCTAGAATTTACAGAGAATGTTGTGAGAAACAAAAAGCATCCAGTCATTGGCAGTTCTGTGGATGAAAACAGCTTGTTAATGGGAGAGGTTAGAGGAGAATGGCCAGACTGGTTCAAGCTGACAGGAAGGCGACAGTAACTCAAATAACCACACATTATGACAGCGGCGTGCACAAGAACATAAATGAATGCACGACATGTCAAACCTTAAAGCGGATAGGCTAAAGCAGCAGAAGATCATGAACGTACACTCAGTGGCTACTTTATTAAGTACAGGAGGTATCTAATAAACTGGCCACTAAGTGTTTCACTGATTGACAATCTCTAAACCACAAAGCTCAACCAACACACACAAGATGCTGGAGCAACTCAGCAGGTCAGGCAGCTTCTATGGAAATGAATAAACAGTCAATGTTTCAGGCCAAGATCCTTTATCAGGACTAGAAAGGAAGTGGGAAGATGCCAGAATAAGAAGGAGAGGGGAAGGGAAGGAAGACAAGTAGAAGGTGATAGATGAAGCCAGGTGGGTGGGAGAAGGGGGACAAAGTAAGAAACTGGGAGGTGATAGGTGGAAAAGGTAAAGGGCTGAAGAAGAAGGAATCTGATAGGAGAGGAGAGTGGACCATGGGAGAAAGGGAAGAAGGAGGGCACCATGGTAAATGATAGGTAGGTGAGGAGAAGAGGGAAGAGGCCAGAGTGAGGAACTGAAGAAGGGGGAAGGGGAAAGAGTGAAAGAGAAAAAATTACCAGAAGTTGGAGAAGTTGATGTTCATGCCATCAGGTTGGAGGCTATCCAGATGGAATATAAGGTGTTGCTCCTCCAACCTGAGTGTGGTCTCATCACGACTGACGAGAAGACCACGGACTGACATGTCAGAGCAGGAATGGGGATAGGAATTAAAATGGTCACTTTCAGCGCTCAATTCTGCGGCTCTTTTTAATCAGATTATTTCACAGACTAATCCACCACCTCGATAAGACAACATTGAAGCTAGACTGGCTCCAGGCTTCCTTCCAAGCACAGATGTATGAGGAGATTTGAAACAAATGAAAATAAATGTAGACAAACTAATTTAAAATTACAATGAACCATTGCTGATAATTATGGAAATGTGGCGATTTATTTCATCCGAATTAAATGTAATGCTCTCAAACTGTCCTACTTACTGGCAGCACTTCATTTAAAATATTTAAGTGGTATGCCACACCTCAGAGCGCAAATTGCAAACAATTTCACATATTAAAGAAGAGTGTAAATTTGAAACAATTACTATGTTGCTCCAAGCGAATTGAAGGAACATGACAACCATCTTGCTAATATAACTGGCATTATATTACGGGGACAACACACGCAAAATGCTGGAGGAACTCAGCAGGCCAGGCAGCATCTATGGCAAAAAGTACAGTCGACATTTCGGGCTGAAACCCTTCGGCAGGACTGGAGGAACAAAAGGCTGATGAGTAGATTTAAAGGGGGGGAGGGGAGAGAGAAACCTGGAGGGGGAGGGCTGAAGTAAGGAGCTGGGAAGTTGATTTGTGAAAGAGAAAGCAAAAAGGGGTGGGGGAGGAGCAGGGGGGGAGGGGAGAGAGAAACCTGGAGGGGGAGGGCTGAAGTAAGGAGCTGGGAAGTTGATTTGTGAAAGAGAAAGCAAAAAGGGGTGGGGGAGGAGCATCAGAGGGAGGTGATGGGCGGGCAAGGAGGTAAGGTGAGGGAGGGAAAACCGGATGGGAAATGGTGAAGGGAGTGGGGGGGGGGGGGAGGCATTACCAGAAGTTTGAGAAATCTATGTTCATGCCATCAAGTTGGAGGCTACCCAAACGGAATATAAGGTGTTGTTCCTCCAACCTAAGTGTGGCCTCATCACAACAGTGGAGGAGGCCATGGACGGACATACTGGAATGGGAATGGGCCTGCTGAGTTCCTCCAGCATTTTGTGTGTGTTGCTTGATTTCCAGCCTCTGCAGATTTTCTCTTGTTTTACATTACCTGGAAGCCATGATAGTTCATCAGAATCACTTTATTGCCAGTATGAGAAACATACCAGAATTGATTGTCGTTCAGTGCCAAGCATAAATCAGAGGACAATACCAGAACAGACAACACAATGGCAACCAGTAACTTACAAGACAATAGAATAAACAACTAGCAGAATAGTCACATGTGCAAATGTCAATAATCACACTTAAGTAAAAGTGAATATATGAACAGACTAAATAATTATCAGTAGAACAAGGAGAGCAGGAAAGACTATTTAACAGATCTGCTGCAGAGTACATACAGTATATGTATCCATAAACAACACTGAGATTCATTTTCCTGTGGGCAACCTGTAGGATAGTAACTACAACAGGATCAATGAAAGATCAACTAGAATGCAAAAGACAACAAACTGTGAAAATGCACATATGAATAAATAATAAAAGCATGAGATAATGAGATAAAGAGTCCTTAAAATGAGATCATTGGTTGTGGGAACATCTCAGTGGATGGGCAAGTGAGTGAAGTTATCCCCTTTTGTTCAAAAGCCTGATGGTTGAGGAGCAGTAACTGTTCTTGAACCTGGTGGAGTAAGTTCCCTAGGTTTGTGTACCTTCTCCCTGTTGAGTGTAATAATCCTCTTTTGTTCAAGAGCCTGATGGTCGAGGAGTAGTAACTATTTTTGAACCTGATGGCACGAATCCTGAGGTTCTTGTACCTTCTACCTGATGGCAGCAGTGAAAAAAGCACAGGGCCTTTATGTGAGGATCTCTGATGATGGATGCTCCTTTCCGACAACAGCATTTCGTGTAGATGTGCTCAATGGTTGGGATGGGTTTTTCAGTGATGTACTGGGCTGAATCCACTACCTTTTGTAGGATTTTCCATTCAAAGGCGTTGGTGTTTCCATACCAGTCCATGATGCAGCCAGTCAATACCTCTCTACCACACATCTATAAAATAAATAGGCATCCGTTAGTCTCGTGAGACCATGGATTTGCGCCTTGGAAGGTTTCCAGGGCAGGCCTGGGCAAGGTTGTATGGAAGATCGGCAGCTGCCCATGCTGCAAGTCTCCCCTCTCCACGACACCAGTGTTGTCCAAGGGAAGGGCACTAGGGCCGATACAGCTTGGCACCGGTGTCGTCGCAGAGCAATGTGTGGTTAAGTGTCTTGCTCAAGGACACAACACACAGCCTCAGCTGAGGCTTGAACTAGCGACCTTCAGATCACTAGACCGACGCTGTAACCACTTGGCCACGTGCCAACACCTATAGAAGTTGTCAAAGTTTTAGATGTCATGCTGAATCTCTTCAGAGTCCCACGGAAGTAGAGACGTTTGAGTGCTTTCTTTGCAATTCCAGTTACACGCTGGGTCCACGGCAGATCTTCTGAAATAGTAACACCCAGAGTTTAAAGTTGTTAACCATCTCCACCTCTGATCCTCTGATGAGGACTGGCTCAGGGACCTCTGCTTCCCTCCCGTGAAGGCGACAATCAGTTCCTTAGTCTTGCTGATATTAAGTGAGAGGTTGTTGTTATGACACCACTCAGCCAAATTTTCAATCTCCCTCCTGTATGCTGATTCATCACTACCTTTGATACAGCCCACAGCCGTGGTATTATCAGCAAAGTAGAGTAATGTATCGGAGCGGTGCTCAGCCGCACAGTCATAGGTGTGAAGCGAGTAGAGCAGGGGTCTAAGCACACAGCCTTGTGGTGCAGCTGTGCTGATGGAGATTGTGGAAGAGATGTTTTTGCCAAGCCGAACTGACTGGGGTCTGCAAGTGAGGAAATCGAGGATTCGAGGATCCAATTGCACAAAGAGGTATTGAGGCCAAGACCTTGAAGCTTATTGATTAGTTTTGAAGGGTTGACGGTATTGAATGCTGAGCTGTAGTCGATAATGAGCATCCTGATGTATGCATCTTCGCTGTCCAGATGTTCCAGAGTTTTGTGAAGAGCAAATGAGATGGCTTCTGCTGTGGACGTGCTGCTCCAGTAGGCAAATTGGAGTGGATCCAGGTCACCTCTCAGGCAGGAGTTGATATGTTTCATCACCAACTTCTCAAAGCGCTTCAACACTGTGGATGTAAGTGCAACTGGGCGATAGTCATTGAAGCGGATCACCACACTTGGACATCAGTATAACTGGAGCTTGCTTGGTTCAAAGCAAGAAAAGCAAGAAAACTAAGGTTTTCTTTAGCTGCAGCATGACTTAATTATTCTTATACTCAATTCCTCAACCAGGGAAGGCAAGTATTCCACACTCCTCGTTCACCCTATCCACTTGCATGGCTATTTCAGGGATTAGATTAGATTAGATTAGATTACGAGGACACGTAGTCCTCTTTAATTGTCATTTAGTGATGCATGCATTAAGAAATGATCAATTTGTTCCTCCAGAATGGTATCACAGAAACACAAGACAAACCAGGACTAAAAAAAACCTGACAAAAACCATATAATTATAACATATAGTTACAACAGTGTAAAGCAATACCGTAATTTGATGACGAACAGACCATGGGCATGGTAAAAAAAGTCTCAAAGTCTCTCTAAAGTCCCATCATCTCACGCAGACAGAGAAGGAAGAAAAACTCTCCCTGCCATGAGCTTCCAGCACCGCAAATTTGCCGATGCAGCATCCTGGAAGCACCCAACCCACAGTCCGATTTCTGACTCCGTCCGAAAACTTCGAGCCTCCGACCGGCCCTCCGACACCGAGCACCAAGCACCACCTCTGCCAAGTGCTTCGACCCCGGCCCCAGCAACAGGCAATAGGCAAAGCCGAGGATTTGGGGCCTTCCCCTCCGGAGATTCTCGACCGCACAGTAGCAGCGGCAGCGAAGCGGGCATTTCAGAAGTTTCTCCAGATGTTCCTCTGTGCTTCTCACATCCATCTCCATCAAATCAGGATTGTGCACGGCCCCTATTTAACAAATACGACATCAATACGGAGCAGCCACGTGCGCTGCATCACGCCGCCATCTTTTCCTCAGGATTATCTCCTGAGTATGATCACAGACCTTCTTGTTTTCCTTTCCATAACTTCAAACATGTTCCACCTCTTCCCAGTTCTGATGGATGCTATATGATGCTGTGTGCCTGTGATGCTGCCGTATATTAGATTTTCATTGTACCTGCTCATACATGTACTGTGCATATGACAATAAACTGGGCTATGACTTTGAAACATCAACAAAATGGAGGATTAAATCTGTGTCTCCCTTCAGAATTGCTGCCAGGCAGGGTGAGTGTCTCCCAACATTTTCTGTTGTCATTCAGGTAAATGTAAGCATCTTTGTCGCACATATACTCAGTGCCCACTTTATTAGGTACACCCATATACCTGCTCATCAACGCAAATATCTATTCAGCCAAAATGAGACGGCAACTCTGCATAAAAGCATGCCGACGTGGTCAAGAGGTTCGGTTGTTGTTCAGACCCAACATCAGAGTAGGAAGAAATAGACTTTGACTGTGGAATGATTGTTGATGTCAGTAACCAAAAAAACATCCAGTGAGCTGCAGTTCTGTGGGGGAAAATGCCTTGTTAATGAGAGAGGTCGGAGGAGAATGGCCAGATTAGGTCAAGCTGACAGGAAGGAAACAGTGACTCAAATAACCAGGTGTTACAACAGTGGTGTGCAGAACAGCACCTCTGAATGCACAACACATCAAAACTTGAAGCGGATGGGCTACAGCAACAGAAGACCATGATCATTCACAGTGGCTACTTTATTAGGTACAGGAGGTACTTAGTATACTGGCCACTGAGTGTAGGTTTTTCAATGTATCTGTTTATAAATCTAATGTACATATGACAATAAAACTCATCTATGACCTTAAAACATTATCAATGTAGAGGATTAGATCTCTTCAGAATTGCTTCCAGACATGGAGTGTCTCTCAGACACACTCTTGTTATTCAGGTAAATGCAAGCATCTTTGTCTCACGTATTAAAATATTTATTGAGTTCAATGCCACAACCATTACAAACGTACACAGGAATGACTTACATTTTTTCTAGAAACCTTGCTATTTCATGGAGAAGAACTGTAAAAATATTTTTATTACAATGGATATTGGACTTGCAACTTTCTGAAAGGGTGGGTGGAGGGAAAAATCCCCTTCACATCCAACCTGTGGAGACCACCTGTTATATAGAATCATAAAACCATAAGACACAGGAGCAGAATTAAGCTATCTGGCCACTCAAGTCTGTTCCACTATTCGATCATGGCTGATTTACACTTTATTAGGTATCTCCTGTAATTAATAAAGTGGCCACTGAGTGTATGTTTGAGGTCTTCTGCTGCTGTAGCCCACCCACTTCAACGTTCGATGTGTTGTGCATTCAGAGACGCCCTTCTGCACACCACTGTTTCAAAGCATTGTTATCTGAGTTACTATCACCTCCCTGTCAGCTTGAATGTGTCTGGTCGTTCTGCTCTGACCCCTTTCATTAAAAAAGGCATTTTCACCCACAGAACTGTCATTCACTGAATGTTGTTTGTTTTTTGCACCATTGTAACTCTAGAGACTGTTGTGCGTGAAAATCTCAGAAGATCAGCAGTTCCCGAGAAACTACCTGTTTAGTACCAACAATCATTCCACGGTCGAAGTCATTTAGATCATTTCTTCTCCATTCTGAATTTTGGTCTGTACAACAACTGAACCTCTTGACCAAGTCTGCAGCTTTTATTCATTGAGTTGCTGACACATGATTGGCTGATTAGATATTTGCATTAACAAGCAGGTGTTCGTGGCCATTGTAGACAGCGTAATTTAAATTAAGAGGGGAAAAATTTAATAGGAACTTGAGGGGCAACTTTCTTTCATAGATATGGCATGAAGGTCGAAGCTCAGAGCTCAGTGAGTCTGGAGGGAGAAAGTCCAAAGGTTGAGCCTCAAAATCTGGGCTGGGGGCTGGAGGACAGACCTGTTCTCTACGAGTCTGAGAGTCCAGGCCAAGAGAGACCGGAGATCCAGAGGTGGCCTGTCCTGGTGTTCAAGGCCTGTCGGTGTGTGTGAAGAGAGGGAGGAAGGGAGTTTGTTTTGCTTTTGGTGTCTTGTATCATTCTGTTGCTGCCTGTGTTCTGCCGAACATTGTGGGCACGATACATTGGCACAATGACTCTTACGGGATGTGTTGGTTTTTAATGTAAACTATGCTTTTCACTATCGAGGTGGAGATACGCCTCTACCAACGGGGGTGTAAGGCGCTCGTTCCCTCTGCTAGCCTGCAGGTCACTCTTGAACAAGGTGTAGCACCTGCTTAGCCTCCCCCCCCCCACCCCCGATCAGGGTCACATGAAGCCATGGGAGCAGGTGGTGAATGGTCATTTGGGCTGGTGGTGCATATCACAGTCCTGGTTATGTGACCAGTGACGCCAGGCAATCTCTGACATCCTCCTGACCTGGAATTAACTTCTCAAGAGATCACCCTTCCTCATCCTCACCCCGATGCTAGACCTCTGTCTTTTCCATTTAGAAGGCTGTGACATGATGTCTGGGCCCATGATTCGTCCTGGTTACTGTCTCTCTGCAGTGGCTCCAAGAGGGAGATGGACTAGGCCTTACTATCTCAAATAGAGCCTCTACTCACTTGGATTGGTTTCCATCACCCATAGGGCATCATTGAAAAGCTTCCTCCAATGAACATAATCTGGGTGGCACACTAGAGTAGCGGTCAGCGTGACGTTTTATACCACTGGCGATCGGAAGATCAGGGTTCAATTCCCAGCACTGTTTGTACAGAGTTTGTGTGTTCTCCCCATGACCATATGGGTTTCTTCCGGGTGCTCTGGTTTCCTCTCACTTTCCAAAGAGATACAGGTTAGGGTTAGTAAGTTGTCGGCATGCTGTGTTGGAGTTGGAAGCATGGTTAACGCTTGTGGGCTGCCCTCAGCACACAAGTTGGTCGTTGATGCAAAAGATGCATTTCACTGTATGTTTCAATGTACATGCCACAAATAAAGCTAATCTGTAATCTTTCTTTATCTTCAGTCTTTCACAGGTAGATTGCAAATAGAGCCTCACTGGCCTTGTTATTTCATCTGCCTTTTCCCTGCCTCCCAGTGAAGTGGAGAGTGAGGGGTTGACTAAGGAGAGGTGTTTCAATCAATCCATGAAGTCTAACTAGATAAGGCCATACGACCATAAGATATAGGAGCAGAATTAGGCCATTTGGCCCATCAAGTCTGCTCCCCCAGTTCACCATGGCTGATCCTTTTCCCTCTCAGCCCCAATCTCCTACCTTCTCCCCTATCCCTTCATGCCCTGACCAGTCAAGAACCTCTCAATCTCTGCCTTAAGTATACCCAATGACCTGGCCTCCCCAGCTGCCAGTGGCATCAAACTCCACAGACCTTGGCCACGGAGACTCAGCAGGTTAGGCAGTATCTATGGAGAGGAATGAACAGTCGACATTTTGGGCCGAGACCCTTCATCGGGACTCACATTCTGATGAGTATCCTCAGCATATTCAGTTTTTATTTTGGGTATCCAGCATCTGCAGTTTTCTTCTGCTTCCTTTGTTCTTGTGTAAAATGTTACTGAGATCTTATAGCACCCATTTTTATTCATGATTCAAGATTGTTTAATATCATTTCCAGTACACAGGTGTAAAGGAGAATGAAATAATTGTTACTCTGGATTTGATGCAGCACAAAAAAACACAGTAAGATAAAGAACACAATAATTTAAAATACACAATGAATATAAATCTGTAAGATAGCCTATATACACAGATTGATTGTACGTACATAGAGTGACGCTAGGTACAGGAGTGTCTATACATAAGGTGGCTCTGATAGGAACTGATAAAGTAGTGGTGGTTTGAGGGGAGGAGGGATGGGTTAGTGGGTGGAGGTGTAGATCAGCCTTACTGCTTGGGGAAAAGTCCCAAACACGAGGAAATCTGCAGATGCTGGAAATTCAAGCAATACACACAAAATGCTGGTGGAACGCAGCAGGCCAGACAGCATCCATAGGAAGAAGCACAGTCGACGAAGGCTCTCGGCCCGAAACGTTGACTGTGCTTCTTCCTATGGATGCTGCCTGGCCTGCTGCGTTCCACCAGCATTTTGTGTGTGTTGCTTGGGGAAAGCAACTGTTTTTGAGTCAGGTGGTCCTGGCGTAGATGCTACATTGCCTCCTCCCTGACAGGAGTGGGGCTAACAGTCCATGAGGAGAGTGTGTGGGATCCTTCGTGATGTTACTGGCCCTTTTCCGGCACCTTTCTGTGTATACGTTTTATGAGCAAATTGCTTATAATTTAATTTAAGGAATTAAACAAGTAACTGCAGACTCATTTTACACTAATGTATAAGGATAAATAACACCAGTTTGCTTCACAGTTCTGTAACATCTAAAAATACATTAACAACCAGACCTCTGGTAATCTTTGTTGTAATGCAAGAAGCATAATAGATTATTTCCACACTGAAAGCTTTGATAAATATTGAAGGGATAAAGACCAACTAATCCGTTGTAATGATGTGAATTGAGGGATGAATGTGAGTCAGAATAACCACATTTCAAGTTAAGGTCCAAGTAATGTCAGGAAGGGAACAGTGCGTAATGACTGATGTCTGCAGAGGAATGTCAGGTATACTGAGGTCAAGAGCCCACAGAAATTCCTCAGCCGATTTCACCCAGAACTAATCTGAGTTCATTTAGGATTTTCTCAGGAAAAGGATGCAGTGGATTCAATTTCCTTGCTGCTTCGCCGTCGACGGAAGCTATTCCTAAGTGTAAGGGGAACCATGGCCAAATCTCCCACACGTTCAGCTGTTGTCCACTGAATCCAAGCTCTGCGTGAAATTCCGCTTGAAAACCTTGTAAAATTAACTCAGTGAATTCCAAAAGATGATTAGAAAGTGATTCACGGGTGGCAGAGTGGCATAGCAGTTACTGTAACGCTTTACGGCGCCGGCTAGAAGATTGGGGTTCAATTCCCGCCCCTGTCTGTAAAGAGTTTGTGTGTCATTTCCGTGACTGCATGGGTTTCCTCCCACATTCCCACGACTTACGGTCTTGGGCATGTGACGTTGGCGCCCCAAACATGGCGATGCTTGCAGGCTGCCGCCAGCACATCCTCGGACTGTGTTGGTCATTGGCGCAAATGGCACATTTCACTGTATGTTTCGACGCACATGTGACAAATAAAGCTAATAAGGGTGCATCACAACCTGGTAGGGAAGTTGTCCTGTCCAAGACCAGAAGAAGCTGCAGAAGATCGTGAACATGGCGCAGCACATCACACAAACCAATCTTCCATCCTTGGACTCACTTTACACCGCACACTGTCGGAGCAGTGCTGCCAGGTTAATCAAGGACACGACCCACCCAGTCAACACACTTTTCATCCCTCTTCCCTCCAGGAGAAGGCTCAGGAGCTTGAAGACTCATATGGCCAGATTTGGGAACAGCTTCTTTCCAACTGTGATAAGACTGCTGAACGGATCCTGACCCGGATCTGGGCCGTACCCGCCAAATATCCGGACCTGCTTCTTGGTTTTTTTTGCACTACCTTACTTTCCATTTTTCTATTTTCTATTTATGATTTATAATTTAAATTTTTAATATTTACTATCAATTTGTAATCCAGGGAGCAGGAAGCGCAGAATCAAATATCGCTGTGATGATTGTACGTTCTAGTGTCAATTGTTTGGCGACAATAAAGTATAAAGTATATTTCTTTAATCTTTCAAAAGAACATCAGTTTGATAATCCTTATGTGTTTCAGTCCAGTCTGACATTTATTTGATCATTTACTATTTTGGTGCTCTATATGAGAATAGGGAATCCTCCATCGCAGCTCTCTGTGAACTGGTGTGTGGGCAACAGTGACCAGGCTTACTACCTCTTTCAAACTCCAAAGCTAAATGGTAATGCTGGGCTTTCGGCATCTTGATTCATAGACTCAGGAGGTTTTAGAACATGAAAAAATGCCTTCAATCCAATTTGTCTATGCCAACCAAGATTCCTTTCGAAACTGATCCCTTCTGCCTGCACTCAGCTCATTTCCTATAAATCTTACCTATCCATGTGGCTGTTCAAATGTCTTTTAAACATTATGGGGGAAGGGGGAAGGGAAGGGGTCAATGGTTTTGCTGCTGCTTGTGCGAAAGGAGGGGGAAGGGGGCTTCCGCGTTTCCATGTTTCTATCATTCATTCTCTGGTGTTCTTGTTTCATGAATGTCTGTGAAGAGCATGAATTTCAGTTTGTATACCGTATACATTTTCTGATAATAAATGAAACTTTGAAGCTGTCTCTGCCTTATCCTCTTGACAGCTCGTTCCACTAACCTCTGTGTGAAAACTTTCCCCTCAGATCTCCGAAAACATCTTTCCCTTCTCACCTTAAAACTATTCTCTCTAGCTTGTGACGACAAACCATGTTATCAGAAGATTGATGCTAATGAGAAAGAGATAAGGGAGACAATGGAGGAACGTTCAAAATGTTAACGAGAGAGAAGAGAGAGATAACGGAAAAGAAACACATTTCAGAATATTGACAGACTGGTTGCTTTGAACCTGAACTGTTTGAAGTTTGATGGACAGGCGATACCCCAGCAGGGGGATAAAAGGAACAGGTTCGCTAAGGCACAACACGCACCATGAGATCACGAGATAACGAGACCCTGGAAGAGTGATGTGCCCCCACAAGTTGGTGGGAGTTTAGAGGTCTGGTCGCGGGAACCGACCATAGACGCACAGGGTGAAAAGGGTACGATCGGTGGGAACCTGGTGTGTGAGTCCGCCCTTGCCTGGGTGCCGGGTTCACTGCGGAAGAACGGTCGTATCCGAAATGGAGGGGTCACAATCGGTGACCACAGAAGACATAAAAGGGTCCACCCGAAACCACCTGTGAACATCAAAGGTCTGCTGAATCAAATTTGCATTCTCTCTCTCTCTCTCTCTCCAACGGCACAACAGCCATTACTGCGAACTGTACTAAGCTGAACTGAACTCTGCGTCACTTGAGACTGATCATTTTACCCCTCGACTGCGATAGAGCTTGGTTGATTCCTATTACCCTCGTTCTCTGTACATGTATGTTTTATCATTGCTAACCTGTTCCATTTATATCCCTACGATTAGAGTACTGTGTTACTTATTTCTTTAATAAAACTTTATTAGTTTCTGTTAAACCAGACTCCAACACGTGGTCCATTTCTGCTGGTTTGGCAACCCAGTTACGGGGTATGTAACAAGCTTTAGACTCCCCTTTCCTGAAGAGGATGGTGCTAGCAAACAATGTGACCAATGGTAACGTCATTCAGACAGTTCACGTAAGTAACTACTCCTTTTCCTTCTTCTTCTTTCAAATATGATTCTGCTACTATTGGAACCTGTGATTTACATTTTCATGGTGTGTTTTCCGGCTGATTGAGTGATCTGGCACTTTGCTGTCTCCAAGGAAGTTCAGTGAAGTTTGGAGCAGAGTGTGCAGCCTGGAGAACATGACCGACTCCATTTTTTGTCGACTAAAGAGGAGAGCAAGACTGAAATCAACGTGGAAGGTGAGTGGGTGTTCAGCACCATCTGCCTGCATTTGACCAGTCTCTCTCTTGCTCTTGCTTGCTGCTGCCTGATGAGGGTGCCTGTGTTTGACTGACCTCTCTCTCTCTTTATCACTCATTCCTGCCAGAGCAAGGTGCCAGTGTCTGACCCTTCTCTCTCCATCGCTCACTGCTCTCAGGGGATGGTGCCAGAGTCTTGGGTCTTGGGCAAGGTTTAATCGATGTGGTTTGTGGATTGGACTCTGCGGTTCATGTTACGATGTGTTTCTAGTTTCTGGGTACTCCTTTTTTATTGCTATTTTGTGTGGTTTTGATCGGAGCAGACTGGCTCTGTGTCCTGCAGTCAACAAACGACACAGCACTAAAATGAACTGAACTGAACTAAACTTTATAAACATTCCTAGACAGCTTCAAAGGTTTGATGATTCATATTCTGTGTTTTCTTTTTTTTTTGCTATTTGTGTGATTCATCCTTTTTTTGTGGGTTTTGGTGTTTGGTGTTTTCTTTGAATGGGTTCCACAGTGTTTCTTTGTTTTGTGGCTGTCTGTGGGAAAATGAATCCCAGGGTTGTATACTGCATACATAATTTGATAATAAATGTTCTTTGAATCTTTGGGAAAACAGATGTATATATTCCTGGATCAGCATTGTTATCAGGTCACATCTCCACCATCAGTGTAACACTCACAACACGCTGGAGGAACTCAGCAGGTTGGGCAGCATCCGCGGAAACAATCAGTCAATGTTTCGGGCCGTTTCCGACCTGCTGAGTTCCTCCAACGTGCTGTGAGTGTTGCTTTGACTCCAGCATCTGCAGAGTATTTTGTGTCCACCATCAGTGTGATCAGCAATCAACAAATGCCTGTTACGCCACTGACGTTTAGGGCAGCAATGTCTGCCTTTGGCCATCTTCTCTACAGTGCCCCAGAAGTGATTCAAGGTCCTCACTTCTGCCTCTACGGTAAGATGCCAAGTTGTCTTTGATCTCCTGCGTTTCCTCCACCCTTCAGGGATCCAATGAAGAGCTGTCTTAATGATGGAGTCAGCCTCTCTTCTCATTACCCTCAGTGTGAGATGAGTAATTAATGGCTAGGATTTGCTGAAGAAATACATCTCAAGGGTGCCCTGCCATTGTATGTAGGTTTAGATCAGGGGTTCGCAACCTGGGATCCACAGACCCCTTCCTGAATGGTATTGGTCCATGGCAGAAAAATGGTTGGGTACCCCGGTTCCGATGTTGTTATATTTGACCACAAGGCAAATTATTAGATTAGATTAGATTAGATTCAACTTTATTGTCATTGTGCCGAGTACAGATACAAAGCCAATGAAATGCATTTAGCATCTGACCAGAAATGCAAAGAATAGTGTTATTTACAAAATAACTGCGAATAAAAAGTAAGTGCTACAGCACACAAATATAAACGTACTGAGCCAGCACAATATGGGTGCAATACTGCTTAGCGCTGTGATGTGAGGTTCAGCAGGGTCACAGTCTCAGGGAAGAAACGCTTCCTGTGTCTGCTGGTGCAGGAGCGGAGGCTCCTGTAGCACCTACCGGATGGGAGGAGAGTAAAAAGTCCATGGTTAGGGTGAGATGCATCCTTGATAATGCTTTTCGCCCTGCCCAGGCAGCGTTTATGGTAGATGTTCTCAATGGTGGGCAATTGGGTGCCGATAATCCGCTGGGCAGTTTTCAACACACGCTGGAGTGCTTTGCGGTCCGATACGGGACAATCGCCATATCACACTGAGATGCAGTTGGTGAGTATGCTCTCAATGGTACAGCGGTAAAAGTCCGTAAGTATCCTGGGACAGAGGTGAGCTTACTTCATGCTCCGCAGGAAATAATGATATTGAGCTGATGAGACCACAGGGTATTTGGTGCCTAGCAAGAAAAGCTACCTCATGTGACCACATCACATTCCAAGGGACCAGTGAATGAATTCCCCCTCACACTTTGAACTGTCAGTAACATTCTTTGATCATTTTTTCTGCTTTAGGCCAGTGTGCAATTAACGTTTTTGAGGCTGGGGACTCCATACTTCCAGCCTTTCAGTTAGAAGGCAGCAGAGACACACTTCCATTAAGTTGCTATTTTTACAGCTGAACGTTTTCTGCAAATGCAGGTGCTGAAGATTTCCACAGCAGCAAGGAAATTAATGGGTGGCTCAGAGTTCACTGACGCAGTGTTGCAAAGCCACAGTTGGACTGCACTGGCCCGGTTCTCATTAAATGCTACCACAATTAAATACTGACAATGCAGTGGCAGAGAGCTACTGGGATTCTCCACACAAATATAGGCTTCCTTAGGTAGTTTGACTGACCTTCTAACACCCCAAAGCTTCTCTGCCGTCACGTGTTCGACGGAGTAGGTGCCGCTTACTTAGGATGGGTTTGGCTCAAGCAACAGAAAAGGAGCTCAAAGCCATCCAGGAGAAAGCTCTCCACAGACCTGCTGTCTAAGTTGGTGATAGGAAGGTAAATGCAGTGTTAGTACTCATTTCCAGTGGACTAGAATATAAAAGCAAGGATGTGATGCTGAGGCTTTATAAAGCATTAGTCAGACCATATT
Organism: Mobula hypostoma; assembly: GCF_963921235.1. NCBI lineage: Eukaryota > Metazoa > Chordata > Chondrichthyes > Myliobatiformes > Myliobatidae > Mobula > Mobula hypostoma. The sequence goes on from NC_086098.1 coordinate 174,262,624, forward strand.
TGGCATATTGTGAGTAGTTCTGGGCCCCTTATCTAAGAAAGGATGTGCTGGGATTGGAGAAGGTCCAGGAAGGTTCAAGAGAATGAAAGGGCCAATGTCTAAGGAGCATCTGATGGCTCTGGGCCTGTATACACTGGAGTTTAGAAGAAGGAGGGGGGATCTCATTGAAACCTATCGAATACTGAAAGGCCTAGATAGAGTGGATGTGGATTCGGATATTTCCAGTAATGGGAGAGCCTAGGACTAGAGGGCATGGCCTCAGAATAGAAGGACATCCTTTTAAAACAGATGTCCTATCTAAATTAGGATTGATCTTAACCGAATCCTAATAAAGTTAGCAATTTATTTAGCCAGAGGCTGGTGAATCTATGGAATTCATTGCCAGAGAGGGCTATGGAGGTCAAGTCAGTGGCTATACTGACAGGTTCTTGATTAGTAAGGGCATCAAAGGTTATAGAGATAAGACAGGGAATGGGACTGAGAGGGATAATAAATCAGCCATGATGGAATGGCGAAGACTCAATGGGCTGAATGGCCTAATTCTGCTCTTTATTAATGGGATTCCCTTCCTATCTTTCCCTTTACAACAACATTACACTACTGACTAATGTACTCCAGTAAGCATCTGAACAGAAATACAGTCAACAAGCAGGTTTAAAATGGTGGCTTCCCGCAGTGCAATATATAGTTGGCAATAAAAAATAGATTTACTGGTGCAAAAAATACTATATGAACTTTTGAACAGGTCTTCAGAGACTTTGCTTTAGTTATTGTTGCTAAAACTGAAAGGTTTAAACCCTGCTTGTGCTGCATAATATATAGTATTGTACTGAAATCTTATCCATTATTCTAATGAATTTCAGAAGGAGAATTCAGCATGGAGACACCATGACTTTTCACATTTAGCGTTATGCTCCAGGGATACATTAGGAGTTAGTTATCAATATAAAAGGGGCTTTTTTATCCAAAAGGTGGCTGCAATGCTTGGATGAACAAGTACTGAGATAAAGAGCACAGACGAATTAAATTAAAAGTTTTCCAGATACAGGAGAGGAAGGGAGGGTGCAGGGAGGAGAGGAGAGGGGGAGGGGAGGGAGAGGGGGAGAGGGAAAGGAAAGGGGAGGTGGAGGGGGAAGAGGAAATGTGAGAGGGTTTAAAGGTAATAGAGATGAGAGATGGAGAAGGGAAGGGAGATGGAGGGTGAATGAGAGGGGGGAGAGGGAAGAGGGAGAAGAGGAAGGGAGGGGGAGGGAGAGTGGGAGAGATGGAGGCGAATGGGCAGGTTGCATGGCTTGTTTCTGGTGTAGTGACTTCTATATATGTACATGAAAACGATTTGCAGAACTGTGGGAAAGAGCAGTTTACTAGGAGCTGTCATTGACCTGATATACCAATGGCCTCCTTTTCCACTGTAATTCACACCTTGTCTCAGTTAATTTGACATCAGGCACAAAATATTCTTGCAGTGTGAATCACGAAGGTGTGGCAAGTATTTGGGACATGGGAGGGGATTGGGAATGTTATTCGGCAATGACAGACTCTTTGAGATTTGATTGCATGCAGCCTGGACTCACTGTGACGTACCTTTTTGGTTTTGTCCATGGCCTTGAGAATAGAGATATTGAGCTGGTCCAAAGCGGACAGGACACTTTCATACTCCCCCATGTGCTCGTAAAAATACTCTGGAAAAACAAAAGTTACAGCTTTCAGGTCTCTCAAACTCAGGGCAACTTGTCTGTCTTTATACAATGTACGAGAGTGGATCTGTAGGATGTCACAAAATGGTTTACAGTCAAGGATCGAGGTCCAAGGTTGTTTGTCACTCGTCAGTCCATGAGTGTAAAAGAGAGCAAAATGATTGTTACTGTGGATCTGATGCAGCATAAAAAACACAATTAGGACTGCTACGATGGGAAAGAGCTTCTTCCCCCAGACCGTGAGACTACTGAACTCCCTGTCACCATCCAGGTCTCATCACATAGGAAGCACCAGTAGCGTTACACTGTTTACTTTTTAACTTGTGTCATACAGTAAATGCACCTTATTACTTGCTAATTTATTTGTGGTGATATTACTTAAGTGTTGTGTGCGAGTTATATATATTGTGTTGTGCAGCAGGTCTGAATGAACGTTACTTTGTTTGGCACTGTGCATGTATGGGGTTGAACGATAATAAACTGAACTTGAACGATAAGCATAAAGAACATGGAGTAACGAAAACAATAAACACAGTAAATATAACATCTCCTCCTCGCTGACAATCAACACTGGCGCACTGTGGAGACAAGGAGGGCGTAGGTGGAGACAAGAGGGCGTACAGGAGCAGGGTATACCAGCGAATTGAGTGGTGCTGCAGCAACAACCTGGCACTCAATGTCAGAAGACCAAAGAGCTGATTGTGGACTTCAGGAAGGGTAGGATGAGTGAACACATACCAATCCTCATAGAGGGATCAGAAGTGGAGAGAGTGAGCAGCTTCAAGTTCCTGGGTGTCAAGATATCCGAGGACCTAACCTGGTCCCAAAGTATTGATGCAGCTATAAAGAAGGCAAAACAGTGGCTATAATTCATTAGGATTTCAAGGAGATTTAGTTTGTCACCTAAAACACTCAAAAACTGATACAGATGTACTGTGCAGAGCATTCTGACAGGCTGTATCACTGTCTGGTATGGCGGGGGGTGGTTATTGCACAGGATCGAAAGAAGCTAGAGAGAGTTGTAAAATTGGTCAGCTCCATCCTGGGCACTAGCCTCCGTAGTATCCAACAGATCTTCAAGGAGTGGTGTCTTAGGTAGGCAGAGTCCACCGTTAAGGATCCCCATCGCCCAGGATGCCTTCTTAACACTGTTACCATCAGGTAGGAGGTACAGAAGCCTGAAGGTGCACACTCAGCAATTCAGGAACAGCCTCTTCACCTCTGCCATCCGATTCCTAAATGGACATTGAACCCACGGACACGACCTCACTACTTCTTTATTTCTGTTTTTTTGCACTACTACTTTAACTTAACTATTTAATAGACATATATATACATATAGACTCAAAGTAACTCAGTTTTTTCTCTATATTCATCTATCATGTTTTTCATTGTACTGCTGGTGATATTAAATTTGATTCTGATTCTACAAACAACAACGTAGTAACAACTTCAGTGTAGGTCAAGAGCTCCCACTGCTGATGGCTTTTGCCTCTGATGTGTACGTGAACACTGAGCAGTACAGAGACACAGCGGTGAACACGGCTGCCTCATAGCTTCAGGCGTCCCAGGATCAATACCAATCCTGACATCAGATGCTCCCATCGTGGAGTCGGTACTTTCTCCCCGTGACCATGCCCCTTTTCTCTGGGGGTCTCTGCTTTCCGCTCTCGTCCCAGAGACACACTGGCACATTAATCATGCCTTCTATAGAAGGATATTCAGAAGGAACTGATGTGTATATGAGGGAATAACTATTTTATTTAGAGATATGGCATGGTCCAAGGCCCTTCCAGCTCAACAAGCCCGCTTCAACCAATTCAAAGTTCAAAAGTTCAAAGTAAATTTATTATAGAAGTACATATATATCATCATACACAACTGTCAGATTCATTTTTCTTACAGGCATTTACAGGAAAATAAAGAAATAGAATAGAACTTAAGAAGACTATAAATAACAAAGACTGATGAACAACCAATGTGCAAAGTAAGACAAATTATGCAAATAATACAAAAAGTATATAAAAATACTGAGTTTGTAAAGTCCGTGCAAGTGAGGTTATGGAGGCAGTTCAGAGTGGAGGTGAGTGATGTTATCATGGCCCTGATAGTTGTATGGTAATAACTGTTCCCGAACCTGGTGGCGTGGGGCCTAAGGCTCCTGTACCACCTGCCTGATGGTAGTGGTGAGAAGAGAGGTTGGCCTGGATTGTGGGGATCCTTGATGATGGACGCTGCTTTCTTGTGGCTGCACTCCTTGTAAATGTGCTCAATGATGGGGAGTTATTTGCCTGTGATGGACTGCGCTGTACCCCACTACTTTTTGTAGACCCATGTGACCAATTAACCTACTAACCCGTACATCTTTAGAACGTGGGAGGAAACAGCAGCACCCGAAGGAAATTCACGCTGTCACGGGGAGAACACACAACACCCTACAGACACACTCGCTCACTCGCAAGGCTAACATCTGGATGATGAACTACAGCAAACTAATGCAATGTTATTACTGCTCAGAATTAGGTTTAGTGATTCTGGAATCAGGACTGATGAAGTGACTCAACCCAAAACGTCAACTTCATTTCCCTCTACAGATGTTGCCTGACCTGCGATTTCTCAGAGCATTTTGTGAGAGCTCTCTCTCTTTTGCCCATTACACCACTGACATTTAGGGCAGCAATGCAGGTCCTCCATCTCTGGCAATGTTCACGGCCTCCTCCATCGTGTCAGTAGCTTCTTCACTACTGTCAGTGATGCAAATCCCGGGTGGAGACTCAGGAATACCGTCACACTTAGATGTAGGATACCGTAACAATTTTATTTTACCAGTCAGGGTTGTTAGCCCTGAGCTGAACCCTCAGATCTGGAGGACCAGTGGACCACTCTTAGTCTGGCCTCTACCCTTTGACCTGTTTGGTATGGGTGACACTACCAACAGCCAAAGCACAAAGCCCTGACTCCAGCCAGCATACAGTAGCTGTCTGGGTCACTGAGGCACACAAGCCACCAAACTCTATGACACGGTTGTAGTCCTCTTGGAAGAGCATTTTGTGTGCATTGTTCAAAATTTCCAGCATCTGCAGAATCTCATAATGAAGTTGAGAGGATATTGCTGGGACTGGAAAATGATAGCTTGAGGAGAGACACTCTATGTTGAGCTAGATCATTTTGAAGAAAGAAGATTGAGGATTTAAAGTGAATAAAGTCGTGAAGGTCCGTGACACAACAAACAGAAAGGACCAATTTCCCCTTGAAAGGGACGTTAAAGACTTAGGTTTAAGTTCACGGCTGGAAAGATGAGAAGGGAGCTGAGAGAAAAAAACAAACAAAAGAAAGTCTGCAGATGCTGGAAATCCGAAGCAACTCATAGAAGCTGCTGGAGGAACACAGCAGGTCAGGCAGCACCTATGGAAAGGAGCGTACAGTCGATGTTTCATGCCAAGACTTTTCAATCAGGACTGAGAAGGAAGAAGGAAGATGCCAGAATAAAAAGGTGGAGAGAGAGGAAGGAAGCTAGCTGGAAGGTGATAGGTGAAGCCAGGTGGGTGGAGAAGGTCAAAGGCTGGAGAACAAGGAATTCTGATAGGAGAGGAGAGCGAACTAGCGGATAAAGGGAAGGAGGAGGGGACCCAGGGAGATGAGGCAAAAGGCCAGAGTGGAGAAGAGGGGAACCATGAGTGATTGGGGACTGAAGTTCTCTGGAAGGGTGAGAGGTGTGGATACAGCCTTCGCCACTACCCACACCATCTACATGAAGCAATGCCTCAAGGAGGCAGCATCTCTCATCAAGGATCCCACCGTCTGGGTCTTGCCTGCTGAATTCCCACAACTCCAGTTTCAGGTACAGCTACAACCAACAGGTCCCTGAACTACCTGCACAACCTTGAGCATTTGAAAACAAACTCGACTTAACTTGACAGAGGCAGAAACCCTCCCTCACTTAAACTGAAGCTAAGTGAGCACTTGAACCATTACTAATCGAGAGTAGGGGACGTGGGATTAATCTATTGTCTGTTTTTGGTCAGCATGGGAATGATGGGCCAAGTGGCTTTTTCCTGGAGGTAAATTTCTCTGTTCCTGTTTCCTCTGCCTATGATTTCAGGAAGAAGGAAATGGTTAGCTTCCTCTACCTGTGAGTTCAGGAAGAAGGGAATGGTTAGTAACTGGGTCATGTTCTCTGATGCTGTTTACTCTTCAATACATCAGCTGTCTCCAAACAATTGATGCATAACCTTGCTTAGCAAGTCTCAGCAATTGACCGGGAGCCACATCATTCTTTAGGCTTGAAGGATCAGATTTGACAGACTGACTGAGTTCACGGAAGACGCATCTCTTCAGAGGAAATGGCACCAGGTCTGCGGGTTGTTAAAGAGCGCAGGAACATGAGTGAGAGCCGTCATTACTCCCCGAGGATCGATGCAAATCACTACGTGAAATAAAGCAACATAAAGGACTAGCAGAATACGAAAGGAATAATACTTGTGACTTACCACACAGTTCTTCCGTGTCCAAGTTGCTGTTGGAAGGGTTAAGAAAAATTAAATCAGAATGACACAAGCAACAGTTATAATTATTAAAAACATGAATTGTAAATGTAAACATTTAAAACAGTAGTGTAACAATTTTAGGTTGATAAGCTCAGCTTGAGTGACAGTGACTTCTGGCATTGTGGAGAGCAATACCACAGAGGAAGTCCTTTTGGTCCATCAAATCCATGCCAGCCATTAATAACCTATCAGTACTAACCCCACAGCTAATGGCATGCTGGCCTTCATAACAAGGGGAATTGAGTATAAGAGCAAAGAGGTCCTTCTGCAGCTGTACAGGGCCCTGGTGAGACCACACCTGGAGTACTGTGTGCAGTTTTGGTCTCCAAATTTGAGGAAGGACATTCTTGCTATTGAGGGAGTGCAGCGTAGGTTCACAAGGTTAATTCCCAGGATGGCAGGATTGTCATATCTCGAAAGATTGGAGCGACTGGGCTTGTATACTCTGGAATTTAGAAGGCTGAGAGGGGATTTTATTGAAACATGTAAGATTATTAAGGGATTGGACACACTGCAGGCAGGAAGCATGTTCCCGCTGATGGGTGAGTCCAGAACCAGAGGCCACAGTTTAAGAATTAGGGGTAGGCCATTTAGAACGGAGTTGAGGAAAAACTTTTTCACCCAGAGAGTGGTGGATATATGGAATGCTCTGCCCCAGAAGGCTGTGGAGGCTAAGTCTCTGGATGCTTTCAAAAAAGAGATGGATAGAGCTCTTAAAGATAGCGGAATCTGCATCTGCATCTACATCTGCGCCAAGTGCATCGAGATGCAGCTCCTAAGGGACCGCGTTACGGAACTGGAGCTGCAGCTCGATGACCTTCGTCTGGTCAGGGAGAGTGAGGAGGTGATAGAGAGGAGTGGAAGGCAGGTGGTCACGCCGGGGCCACGGGAGGCAGACAAGTGGGTCACGGTTAGGAGGGGGAAGGGGAAAAGGAAGGTGATGGGGAGTACCCCGGCGGCTGTGCCCCTTAACAACAGGTACTCCTGTTTGAGTACTGTTGGGGGGGACAGCTTACCCGGGGGAAGCGACAGTGGCCCTGCCTCCGGCACAGAGTCTGGCCCTGTAGCTCAGAAGGGTAGGGCAAGGAAGAGGAGGGCAGTTGTGATAGGGGACTCGATAGTAAGGGGGTCAGATAGGCGATTCTGTGGACGCAGTCCAGAGACTCGGATGGTAGTTTGCCTCCCTGGTGCCAGGGTCCGGGATATTTCTGATCGTGTCCAAGATATCCTGAAGTGGGAGGGTGAAGAGCCAGAGGTCCTGGTACATATAGGTACCAATGACATAGGTAGGAAAAGGGATGAGGTCCTGAAAGAAGAATATAGGGAGCTAGGAAGGGAGTTGAGAAAAAGGACCGCAAAGGTAGTAATCTCGGGATTACTGCCTGTGCCACGCGACAGTGAGAGTAGGAATGCGATGAGGTGGAGGATAAATGCGTGGCTGAGGGATTGGAGCAGGGGGCAGGGATTCAAGTTTTTGGATCATTGGGACCTCTTTTGGCGCAGGTGTGACCTGTACAAAAAGGACGGGTTACACTTAAATCCTCGGGGGACCAATATCCTGGCAGGGAGATTAGCGGGGGCTACTGAGGTGACTTTAAACTAGAATGGTTGGGGGGTGGGAATCAAATTAAAGCAGCTAGGTGTGAGGAGGTTAGTTCACAACAGAGGGATGGGAACCAGTGCAGAGAGACAGAGGGGTGTAAAGTGAGCGTAGAAGCAAAAAGTACAAAGGGGAAAAGTAAAAGTGGCAGGCCGACAAATCCAGGGCAAGCATTAAAAAGGGCTAAGAGAGTTGTAAAAGAGTGCCTGAAGGCTTTATGTGTCAATGCAAGGAGCATTCGTAATAAGGTGGATGAATTGAAAGTGCAGATTGTTATTAATGATTATGATATAGTTGGGATCACAGAGACATGGCTCCAGGGTAACCAGGGATGGGAGCTCAACGTTCAGGGATATTCAATATTCAGGAGGGATAGACACGAAGGAAGGGGAGGTGGGGTGGCGTTGCTGGTTAAAAAAGAGATTAACGCAATAGAAAGGAAGGACATAAGCCGGGAAGATGTGGAATCTATTTGGGTAGAGCTGAGTAAAACTAAGGGGCAGAAGACGCTGGTGGGAGTTGTGTACAGGCCACCTAACAGTAGTAGTGAGGTCGGAGATGGTATTAAACAGGAAATTAGAAATGTGTGCAATAAAGGAACAGCAGTTATAATGGGTGACTTCAATCTACATGTAGACTGGGTGAACCAAATTGGTAAAGGTGCTGAGGAAGAGGATTTCTTGGAATGTATGCGGGATGGTTTTTTGAACCAACATGTCGAGGAACCGACTAGAGAGCAGGCTATTCTGGACTGGGTTTTGAGCAATGAGGAAGGGTTAATTAGCGATCTTGTCGTGAGAGGCCCCTTGGGTAAGAGTGACCATAATATGGTGGAATTCTTCATTAACATGGAGAGTGACGTAGTTAATTCAGAAACAAAGGTTCTGAACTTAAAGAGGGGTAACTTTGAAGGTATGAGACATGAATTAGCTAAGATAGACTGGCAAATGACACTTCAAGGATTGACGGTGGATATGCAATGGCAGGCATTTAAAGGTTGCATGGATGAACTACAACAATTGTTCATCCCAGTTTGGCAAAAGAATAAATCAAGGAAGGTAGTGCACCCGTGGCTGACAAGAGAAATTAGGGATAGTATCAATTCCAAAGAAGTAGCATACAAATTAGCCAGAGAAAGTGGCTCACCTGAGGACTGGGAGAAATTCAGAGTTCAGCAGAGGAGGACAAAGGGCTTAATTAGGAAGGGGAAAAAAGATTATGAGAGAAAACTGGCAGAGAACATAAAAACGGACTGTAAAAGCTTTTATAGATATGTAAAAAGGAAAAGACTGATAAAGACAAATGTAGGTCCCCTGCAAACAGAAACAGGTGAATTGATTATGGGGAGCAAGGACATGGCAGACCAATTGAATAATTACTTTGGTTCTGTCTTCACTAAGGAGGACATAAATAATCTTCCAGAAATAGTAAGGGACAGAGGGTCCAGTGAGATGGAGGAACTGAGCGAAATACATGTTAGTAGGGAAGTGGTGTTAGGTAAATTGAAGGGATTGAAGGCAGATAAATCCCCAGGGCCAGATGGTCTGCATCCCAGAGTGCTTAAGGAAGTGGCCCAAGAAATAGTGGATGCATTAGTGATAATTTTTCAAAACTCGTTAGATTCTGGACTAGTTCCTGAGGATTGGAGGGTGGCTAATGTAACCCCACTTTTTAAAAAAGGAGGGAGAGAGAAACCGGGGAATTATAGGCCGGTTAGCCTAACGTCGGTGGTGGGGAAACTGCTGGAGTCAGTTATCAAGGATGTGATAACAGCACATTTGGAAAGCGGTGAAATGATCGGACAAAGTCAGCATGGATTTGTGAAAGGAAAATCATGTCTGACGAATCTCATAGAATTTTTTGAGGATGTAACTAGTAGAGTGGATAGGGGAGAACCAGTGGATGTGGTATATTTGGATTTTCAAAAGGCTTTTGACAAGGTCCCACATAGGAGATTAGTGTGCAAACTTAAAGCACACGGTATTGGGGGTAAGGTATTGGTGTGGGTGGAGAATTGGTTAGCAGACAGGAAGCAAAGAGTGGGAATAAACGGGACCTTTTCAGAATGGCAGGCGGTGACTAGTGGGGTACCGCAAGGCTCAGTGCTGGGACCCCAGTTGTTTACAATATATATTAATGACTTGGATGAGGGAATTAAATGCAGCATCTCCAAGTTTGCGGATGACACGAAGCTGGGTGGCAGTGTTAGCAGTGAGGAGGATGCTAAGAGGATGCAGGGTGACTTGGATAGGTTGGGTGAGTGGGCAAACTCATGGCAGATGCAATTTAATGTGGATAAATGTGAAGTTATCCACTTTGGTGGCAAAAATAGGAAAACAGATTATTATCTGAATGGTGGCCGATTAGGAAAAGGGGAGGTGCAACGAGACCTGGGTGTCATTATACACCAGTCATTGAAAGTGGGCATGCAGGTACAGCAGGCGGTGAAAAAGGCGAACGGTATGCTGGCATTTATAGCGAGAGGATTCGAGTACAGGAGCAGGGAGGTACTACTGCAGTTGTACAAGGCCTTGGTGAGACCACACCTGGAGTATTGTGTGCAGTTTTGGTCCCCTAATCTGAGGAAAGACATCTTTGCCATAGAGGGAGTACAAAGAAGGTTCACCAGATTGATTCCTGGGATGGCAGGTCTTTCATATGAAGAAAGACTGGATGAACTGGGCTTGTACTCGTTGGAATTTAGAAGATTGAGGGGGGATCTGATTGAAACGTATAAGATCCTAAAGGGATTGGACAGGCTAGATGCAGGAAGATTGTTCCCAATGTTGGGGAGGTCTAGAACGAGGGGTCACAGTTTGAGGATAGAGGGGAAGCCTTTTAGGACCGAGGTTAGGAAAAACTTCTTCACACAGAGAGTGGTGAATCTGTGGAATTCTCTGCCACAGCAAACTGTTGAGGCCAGTTCATTAGCTATGTTTAAAAGGAAGTTAGATATGGCCCTTGTGGCTACAGGGGTCAGGGGGTATGGAGGGAAGGCTGGGTTCTGAGTTGGATGATCAGCCATGATCATAATAAATGGCGGTGCAGGCTCGAAGGGCCGAATGGCCTACTCCTGCACCTATTTTCTATGTTTCTATGTTTCTATGAATCAAAGGTTATGGGGCTAGGGCAGGAACTGGATACTGATTGTGGATGATCAGCCATGATCACAGTGAATGGCGGTGCTGGCTCGAAAGGCCGAATGGCCTACTCCTGCACCTATTGTCTATGTCTATTGTCACACCTTTAAGAGGACCACAACCTTGTCATTGGGTTTGGAGGCTTGTGTGCCTCAATGACCCAGAGAGCTATGTTGGCAGGAGCCAGGGCTTTATGCTTTGGCTTTTGGCTGAGTCACCTATGCTCAACAGGTCAAAGGGCAGAGGCCAGACCAAGAGTGGCCCACCAGTCCTCCAGGCTCGGGGTTCAGCTCAGGGTTAACAACCCTGACCGGTGAAACAAAATCGTTACGGAAACAGCAATGAGGAATCCTGAGTGTGATGGTATTATGCCATATAACAATATAACAATTACAGCACGGAAACAGGCCATCTCGGCCCTTCTAGTCCATATAACCAGATAACAATTACAGCACGGAAACAGGCCATCTCGGCCCTTCTAGTCCATATAACCATATAACAATTACAGCACGGAAACAGGCCATCTCGGCCCTTCTAGTCCATATAACCATATAACAATTACAGCACGGAAACAGGCCATCTCGGCCCTTCTAGTCCATATAACCATATAACAATTACAGCACGGAAACAGGCCATCTCGGCCCTTCTAGTCCATATAACCATATAACAATTACAGCACGGAAACAGGCCATCTCGGCCCTTCTAGTCCATATAACCATATAACAATTACAGCACGGAAACAGGCCATCTCGGCCCTTCTAGTCCATATAACCATATAACAATTACAGCACGGAAACAGGCCATCTCGGCCCTTCTAGTCCATATAACTATATAACAATTACAGCACGGAAACAGGCCATCTCGGCCCTTCTAGTCCGTGCCGAACTCTTACTCTTACCTTGTCCCACCAACCTGCAACTCAGCCCATAACCCTCCATTCCTTTCCTGTCAATATATCTATCCAATTTAACTTTAAACAACAACATCAAACCTGCCTCAACCACTTCTGCTGGAAGCTCGTTCCACACAGCTACCACTCTCTGAGTAGAGAAGTTCCCCCTCATGTTACCCCTAAACTTTTGCCCTTTAACTCTCAACTCATGTCCTCTTGTTTGAATCTCCCCCACTCTCAATGGAAAAAGCCTATCCACGTCAACTCTATCTATCCCCCTCATAATTTTAAATACCTCTATCAAGTCCCCCCTCAACCTTCTACGTTCCAAAGAATAAAGACCCAACTTGCTCAACCTTTCTCTGTACCTTAGGTGATGAAACCCAGGTAACATTCTAGTAAATCTTCTCTGTACTCTCTCTATTTTGTTGATATCTTTCCTATAATTCGGTGACCAAAACTGTACACAATACTCCAAATTTGGCCTCACCAATGCCTTGTACAATTTCAACATTACATCCCAACTCCTATACTTAATGTTCTGATTTATAAAGGCCAGCATACCAAAAGCTTTCTTCACCACCCTATCCACATGAGATTCCACCTTCAGGGAACTATGCACCATTATTCCTAGATCCCTCTGTTCTACTGCATTCTTCAATGCCCTACCATTTACCATGTATGTCCTATTTTGATTAGTTCTACCAAAATGTAGCACCTCACATTTATCAGCATTAAACTCCATCTGCCATCTTTCAGCCCACTCTTCTAACTGTCCTAAATCTCTCCGCAAGCTTTGAAAACATACTTCATTATCCACAACTCCACCTATCTTAGTATTATCTGCATACTTACTCATCCAATTTACCACCCCATCATCCAGATCATTAATGTATATGACAAACAACATTGGACCCAGTACAGATCCCTGAGGCACACCACCAGTCACCGGCCTCCAATCTGACAAACAGTTATCCACCACCACTCTCTGGCATCTCCCATCCAGCCACTGCTGAATCCATTTTACTACTTCAATATTAATACCTAACGATTGAACCTTCCTAACCTCGAAGAAGGAGTCTGAGAGTCTGAGTGGGAGTGCCGAGAAAGACATTTTTGAAATTTTCGTTATTTTTTTTCTCCAACGGCGTTCTGAGAGGCGGGACTGCGCAGGCGTGTGACGTCGGGCTGTGCAGCGCAGCAGATTTAAAAGGAACAAAGCCTCATAGAGCGGGCAGCGTAGTTTGCGGGTGGCGGAGTGAGCCAGGAGCAGAGGGAAGACTTAAGGGCTTCGGCTCAACGGGCTTAGGCGGAAACGGGCGAGGCGAGGAAGGTTTGGCATTCATTTTCTGTTGTTATTTGAGGAGAGGGGCAGTATGAGTGTGAGGGCAGTTTGCTGTTCTCGGTGTCGGATGTGGGAGGCCCTGGAGTCTCCAAGCCTCCCGGACGTCTACATCTGCACCAAGTGCATCGAGGTGCAGCTCCTAAGGGACCGCGTTATGGAACTGGAGCTGCAGCTCGATGACCTTCGTCTGGTCAGAGAGAGTGAGGAGGTGATAGAGAGGAGTTGCAGGCAGGTGATCACGCCGGGGCCACGGGAGGCAGACAAGTGGGTCACGGTTAGGAGGGGGAAGGGGAAAAGTCAGGTAATAGGGAGTACCCCGGTGGCTGTGCCCCTTAACAACAGGTACTCCTGTTTGAGTACTGCTGGGGGGGACAGCTTTACCCGGGGGAAGCGACAGTGGCCATGCCTCCGGCACAGAGTCTGGCCCTGTAGCTCAGAAGGGTAGGGCAAGGAAGAGGAGGGCAGTTGTGATAGGAGACTCAATAGTAAGGGGGTCAGATAGGCGATTCTGTGGACGCAGTCCAGAGACCCGGATGGTAGTTTGCCTCCCTGGTGCCAGGGTCCGGGATATTTCTGATCGTGTCCAAGATATCCTGAAGTGGGAGGGTGAGGAGCCAGAGGTCGTGGTACATATAGGTACCAATGACATAGGTAGGAAAAGGGATGAGGTCCTGAAAGGAGAATATAGGGAGCTAGGAAGGGAGTTGAGAAAAAGGACCGCAAAGATAGTAATCTTGGGATTACTGCCTGTGCCACGCGACAGTGAGAGTAGGAATGCGATGAGGTGGAGGATAAATGCGTGGCTGTGGGATTGGAGCAGGGGGCAGGGATTCAAGTTTTTGGATCATTGGGACCTCTTTTGGCGCAGGCGTGACCTGTACAAAAAGGACGGGTTACACTTGAATCCTAGGGGGACCAATATCCTGGCAGGGAGATTAGCGGGGGCTACTGAGGTGACTTTTAAACTAGAATGGTTGGGGGGTGGGAATCAAATTAAAGAGGCTAGGCGAGAGGAGGTTAGTTCACAACAGGGGGATGGGAACCAGTGCAGAGAGACAGAGGGGTGTAAAGTGAGCGTAGAAGCAAAAAGTACTAAGGAGAAAAGTAAAAGTGGCAGGCCAACAAATCCAGGGCAAGCATTAAAAAGGGCCACTTTTCAACATAATTGTATAAGGGCTAAGAGAGTTGTAAAAGAGCGCCTGAAGGCTTTGTGTGTCAATGCAAGGAGCATTCGTAATAAGGTGGATGAATTGAAAGTGCAGATTGTTATTAATGATTATGATATAGTTGGGATCACAGAGACATGGCTCCAGGATGACCAGGGATGGGAGCTCAACGTTCAGGGATATTCAATATTCAGGAGGGATAGACATGAAGGAAGGGGAGGTGGGGTGGCGTTGCTGGTTAAAGAGGAGATTAACGCAATAGAAAGGAAGGACATAAGCCGGGAAGATGTGGAATCGATATGGGTAGAGCTGCGTAACACTAAGGGACAGAAGACGCTGGTGGGAGTTGTGTACAGGCCACCTAACAGTAGTAGTGAGGTCGGAGATGGTATTAAACAGGAAATTAGAAATGTGTGCAATAAAGGAACAGCAGTTATAATGGGTGACTTCAATCTACATGTAGATTGGGTGAACCAAATTGGTAAAGGTGCTGAGGAAGAGGATTTCTTGGAATGTATGCGGGATGGTTTTTTGAACCAACATGTCGAGGAACCAACTAGAGAGCAGGCTATTCTGGACTGGGTTTTGAGCAATGAGGAAGGGTTAATTAGCAATCTTGTCGTGAGAGGCCCCTTGGATAAGAGTGACCATAATATGGTGGAATTCTTCATTAAGATGGAGAGTGACATAGTTAATTCAGAAACAAAGGTTCTGAACTTAAAGAGGGGTAACTTTGAAGGCATGAGACGTGAATTAGCTAAGATAGACTGGCAAATGACACTTAAAGGATTGACGGTGGATATGCAATGGCAAGCATTTAAAGGTTGCATGGATGAACTACAACAATTGTTCATCCCAGTTTGGCAAAAGAATAAATCAAGGAAGGTAGTGCACCCGTGGCTGACAACAGAAATTAGGGATAGTATCAATTCCAAAGAAGAAGCATACAAATTAGCCAGAGAAAGTGGCTCACCTGAGGACTGGGAGAAATTCAGAGTTCAGCAGAGGAGGACAAAGGGCTTAATTAGGAAGGGGAAAAAAGATTATGAGAGAAAACTGGCAGGGAACATAAAAACGGACTGTAAAAGCTTTTATAGATATGTAAAAAGGAAAAGACTGGTAAAGACAAATGTAGGTCCCCTGCAGACAGAAACAGGTGAATTGATTATGGGGAGCAAGGACATGGCAGACCAATTGAATAATTACTTTGGTTCTGTCTTCACTAAGGAGGATGTAAATAATCTTCCAGAAATAGTAGGGGACAGAGGGTCCAGTGAGATGGAGGAACTGAGCGAAATACATGTTAGTAGGGAAGTGGTGTTAGGTAAATTGAAGGGATTGAAGGCAGATAAATCCCCAGGGCCAGATGGTCTGCATCCTAGAGTGCTTAAGGAAGTAGCCCAAGAAATAGTGGATGCATTAGGGATAATTTTTCAAAACTCGTTAGATTCTGGACTAGATCCTGAGGATTGGAGGGTGGCTAATGTAACTCCACTTTTTAAAAAAGGAGGGAGAGAGAAACCGGGGAATTATAGACCGGTTAGCCTAACGTCGGTGGTGGGGAAACGGCTGGAGTCAGTTATCAAGGATGTGATAACAGCACATTTGGAAAGCGGTGAAATGATCAGACAATGTCAGCATGGATTTGTGAAAGGAAAATCATGTCTGACGAATCTCATAGAATTTTTTGAGGATGTAACTAGTAGAGTGGATAGGGGAGAACCAGTGGATGTGGTATATTTGGATTATCAAAAGCCTTTTGACAAGGTCCCACACAGGAGATTAGTGTGCAAACTTAAAGCACATGGTATTGGGGGTAAGGTATTGGTGTGGGTGGAGAATTGTTAGCAGACAGGAAGCAAAGAGTGGGAATAAACGGGACCTTTTCAGAATGGCAGGCGGTGACTAGTGGGGTACCGCAAGGCTCAGTGCTGGGACCCCAGTTGTTTACAATATATATTAATGACTTGGATGAGGGAATTGAATGCAGCATCTCCAAGTCTGCGGATGACACGAAGCTGGGTGGCAGTGTTAGCTGTGAGAAGGATGCTAAGAGGATGCAGGGTGACTTGGATAGGTTGGGTGAGTGGGCAAATTCATGGCAGATGCAATTTAATGTGGATAAATGTGAAGTTATCCACTTTGGTGGCAAAAATGGGAAAACAGATTATTATCTGAATGGTGGCCGATTAGGAAAAGGGGAGGTGCAACGAGACCTGGGTGTCATTATACACCAGTCATTGAAAGTGGGCATGCAGGTACAGCAGGCGGTGAAAAAGGCGAATGGTATGCTGGCATTTATAGCGAGAGGATTCGAGTACAGGAGCAGGGAGGTACTACTGCAGTTGTACAAGGCCTTGGTGAGACCACACCTGGAGTATTGTGTGCAATTTTGGTCCCCTAATCTGAGGAAAGACATCCTTGCCTTAGAGGGAGTACAAAGAAGGTTCACCAGATTGATTCCTGTGATGGCAGGACTTTCATATGAAGAAAGACTGGATGAACTGGGCTTGTACTCGTTGGAATTTAGAAGATTGAGGGGGGATCTGATTGAAACGTATAAGATCCTAAAGGGATTGGACAGGCTAGATGCAGGAAGATTGTTCCCGATGTTGGGGAAGTCCAGAACGAGGGGCCACAGTTTGAGGATAGTGGGGAAGCCTTTTAGGACAGAGATTAGGAAAAACTTCTTCACACAGAGAGTGGTGAATCTGTGGAATTCTCTGCCACAGGAAACTGTTGAGGCCAGTTCATTGGCTATATTTAAGAGGGAGTTAGATATGGCCCTTGTGGCTACGGGGGTCAGGGGGTATGGAGGGAAGGCTGGGGCGGGGTTCTGAGTTGGATGATCAGCCATGATCATAATAAATGGCGGTGCAGGCTCGAAGGGCCGAATGGCCTACTCCTGCATCTATTTTCTATGTTTCTATGTTTCTAACCTTCCGAGTGGAACCTTGTCAAAGGCCTTACTGAAGTCCATATAGACAACATCCACCACTTTACCCTCGTCAACTTTCCTAGTAGCCTCTTCAAAAAATTCAGTGAGATTTGTCAAACATGACCTTCCACGCACAAATCTATGATCCAGGTAATTACATATACCATCTCTAAGAATACTTTCCATCAATTTACCCACCATTGACGTCAAACCCACAGGCCGATAATTGCTAGGTTTACTCTTAGAATCCATTTTAAACAATGGAACAACATGAGCAATACGCCAATCCTCCGGCACCATCCCCGTTTCTAATGACATTTGAAATATTTCTGTCAGAGCTCCTGCTATTTCCACATTAACTTCCCTCAAGGTCTTAGGGAATATCCTGTCAGGACCCGGAGACTTATCCACTTTTAAATTCCTTAAAAGCTCCAGTACTTCCTCTTCTTTAATCATCATAGTTTCCATAACTTCCCTACCTGTTTCCCTTATCTTACACAATTCAATGTCCTTCTCCTTAGTGAATACCAAAGAAATGAAATTGTTCAGAATCTCCCCCATCTCTTTTGTCTCCACACATAGCTGTCCACTCTGATTCTCTAAGGCACCAATTTTATCCCTTACTATCCTTTTGCTATTAATATAACGGTAGGAACCCTTGGGATTTATTTTCACCTTACTTGCCAAAGCAACCTCATATCTTCTTTTAGTTTTTCTAATTTCTTTCTTAAGATTCTTTTTACATTCTTTATATTCCTCGAGCACCTCATTTACTCCAAGCTGCCTATATTTATTGTAGATATCTCTCTTTTTCCGAACCAAGTTTCCAATATCCCTTGAAAACCATGGCTCTCTCAAACTTTTAACCTTTCCTTTCAACCTAACAGGAATGTAAAGATTCTGTACTCTCAAAATTTCAACTTTAAATGACCTCCATTTCTCTATTACATTCTTCCCATAAAACAAATTGTCCCAATCCACTCCTTTTAAATCCTTTCGCATCTCTTCAAAGTTAGCCTCAAAGTTATTGCTGAGTCTCCACTTGGGACTTGCATGCCTGACAGTAGTGAAAACTGAGAGGAAGCTACTGACACGGTGATGGAAATCCTGAACATCACCAGAGATGGAGGACCTTCATTGCGGCCCTGAACACTAGTGGTGTAACGGGCAGTAAGAACAAAGTACAGTAGTCCTACTTTTCTTTTATTTTTCCACATTCTCATCACCTCTCCCAAGATTCTAACACTCACTCACACATGAGGAGCATTTCTCAGTCACTAATTAACCTGCCAATCTGCTGTCTATTGGATACAGGAGGAAGGCCGAGCACCCAGAGGAAACCCACAGGGCGTCAGGGAGAACACGGACGCTCTCTGCAGATCACACCGGAGGCCAGGGTTAACCTGAGTCTCTAGTACTGTGAGGTAGAGGTTCTTCAAGTTCTGTCTCTGTGCAGTTTTATCAGTCCTGTGTTACCAAAACATATCCTATGTGTAACCCTACAGATCCTCTCATCACAATCCCTCAGTCTATTCCCTCTTTGGAACAGAACAAGAAACCTAGGCAAGTGTGTTCAGCTCCTTCCCAAGTTACAACCCTCTGACCGACAGGAGGTACCGAATAAAGTAGCCACTGAGTGTATGTTCATGGTCCCTACTGCTGTAGCCCATCCACTCCAGGCTTGAAGCATTATGTGTGCAGAGATGCTCTTCTGCACAGCGCCGTTTTGATGCGTGGTTATTTGAGTCACCTGTCAGCTTGAACCAATCTCGCCATTCTCCTCTGACCTCTCTCATAGACAAGGCGTTTTTGCCCACAGATCTGCCGCTCACTGGATGTTGTTTTGCTTCTTGCACCTTTCTCTGTAAACTCTAGGGAATGTTGTCTATGAAAATCCCAGGAGATCAGCAGTTTCTGAGATTCTCAAACCACCCCATCTGGCACCAACAATCCCTCTGGCTATCTATCCCATAGGATGATGACGGTTCCTTTCAGTCAGTTAGTGGGGTTTACCCCACTCCTCAGAAAGGAACAGCGTGTGCGTGAGTGGATTTTAGGCGAGTAGGGGGTTGCACAGGTCCAGACCCACCCTCTCGACATCCCCTCTCGGATCCAGCAGCATGGTGGAGTCCAAGACGGCTGGGGGATGTTCTGTTGCAGAGAGTGGCTGGACCAAGCTTCAATGCAAGGGAAGCCCTTTCCGCACTTCATGGCACATATTTGCTGGAGGGCCGTTGACCCTATGAGAGGGTTCATCCACCTTTGACAGGTCTTGTTTTTCGTCCTGCAGGATGCCTAGCCACTGTCCTCACCAGGCAAGCCTGGTGGGGGAACTGGTTTAGTCAGCGACCACCTGACAATGTGACAGGTAGTACTGGGTTACATGGTACCCGTAGCACTCAGACGAGTGACCAGACCAGAGCACCAACAATCATTCCGCAGTCAAAGTGACTTAGGTCACATTTCTACCCCATTCTGATGTTTGGTCTGAACGACAGCTGAACCTCTTGACCATGTCTGCATGCTTTGTGCATTGAGTCGCAGCCACATGATTGGCTGATTAGATATTTGCATTAACAAGCAGGTGTACAGATGTACCTTAAAAAGTGGCCACTGAGTGTAAATACAGTCTGTACATACAAAGAACTGTTCAGAGGTCTAGTGGGATGGACTTGCCATCTGTTCCTGTGAATAAACAGTAAACCGTGAACCTGGGAACAATGGATAGGATGTTCGACTCTTTAAGCTTAACCCAGGGTTCAGTTAGATCACCTCTATCTTAATCCCAGCACTATTATTATCTGTTTACAGAACAGAGGTATTGTTGGCTATCTTCCTGAACTTCTACATCTGTTCTGTAACCATTAATAGCTTTTCCTAACAAAAACCTTCCGATTTTTTCACACGTCTGACACCAGAAGTGTGTTTTTCTGGAGAAGACTGCCGCAGACCGCCACTATTTTTTTTTGTTCCCTGACATCATCCATCAATGCTGTAGAAACTCTGATAATCAGGGGCTCTCAGGGTTTTAGTGGTGCTGGTCTGGCAGATGTTCCGGGCTACTGGATATTATTCTTACCTTTAATTCACCTCTTTTCGATGTTAGATAGTACATGCTTTTCCTGGGTTATGAACACCCGACTTGTCTAGGACTCTCCCTAGATATGAACAAGTCCCCATAATATTATTAAGTTCTGAAGATTGACATGTGTCCTTAAGTTTGTTCCTACTAATGGCAGAATTTGGTTCTTCTCTCTCTCCACATTCAGTAATTCTTTTTTCTTATTAGTTTCAAGTTCCTTAAGGTTGTCATAGCCAGGAGTGGTAATGGGAAAAAGCTCCCACTACCTATTAAATGCTCCCGATGGCGCGCACCTCAAATAGCCTCTGACAACCAGGTCCAGCTCCTGGCCTTCACGTGTGGCTTAGCTACCAAGCCTGGCAAAACTATTTCTACTGACAGGAGCTGGGGCAAAGGCAGGTTACTGACACCTTAAAGCCAGTCACTCGGGGCAAATGGGGCTTGTCAGCCGTGGTAGGCAGTTAATTTAGGAGAAGGAAAACTCTGATTTCAAACCTCCGCTACCTTGTGGCAATAGCCACTCATGGGGAAGTCTTCAGGAGTAAACCCCAAGGAAAAATCCAGAGCTGGAGTCCTTAAAGCAACCTTACGTTGAGTTGACTGGCAACTCCTGCGATGCCACTGGTGCCAAACTGTATCGGTCTCTGCTGTTCCCTTGGATTCATCAATTGCGTGGAGAGGGGAAGCCTGCTACATGGGCAACAGCTTGCTCTCCATATCATACTGCCCCGGCTTGCATACCTAGACAGCTAGGACATAACATCCATGGTCGGCCCAATCAATCAGAAACAACAGCTCCCACTTCTCCTGTCCTCCCTGTGAACTACCCAGGCAGAATCCACAGAAAACAACGCAACACCAATTCTACCACATGCTCCGCTGCATGGTACTTACTCAGTGTGGTGTTTGTCGATCTTGTGAAACAGCTCCCGTAATTCATCGGTGCTCAAGACGCCATCAGCAAAGTAGGCTTTAAACTCATCGAAAGATAATTTTCCATCATCTGTAAGAGGTAGGGAAGGGAGGCTGTAAAATTATCCACAGGGTTTTGGAGCATTTGGTAGGTTTTAGCCCAGTCTAATACATTCACACAAGAGCTGGTCATTAAAGCATACATGTATCAGCAAAACACATCAAAGTTGCTGGTGAACGCAGCAGGCCAGGCAGCATCTATAGGAAGAGGTTAGTATACTGTGTGTGATATACTGTTCGTATATTGTGTGTTATATACTGTGTGTTGTATACTGTTAGAATACTGTGTGTGGTATACTGTTAGTATACTGTGTGCGGTATACTGTTAGTATACTGTGTGTGATACACTGTTAGTGTGCTGAGTTTAGTATACAGTTCTCATGCTCCTGCAGTCAATTATTGCTGTCAAATTTTACGGAACAGAGATAACAGCTACTGAAATAATAAACACAAGAGAGATATAACAATTAGCTATTGAATAGAATATTTCCTCAACTCACCATTCTTGTCTGCCCTTCGAAATATCTGCAAACAGTAAGATTGTAAACATTAATCTCACACAATGACAACAGCCAATGCATTGTAACAAAACCGAACACTTATTGTATCGGCATTAAAAACTAAGTATTTATTTATTTAATTAATTTTTATTTAGAGATACAGCATGGAACAGGCCTTTCTAGCCCAATGAGCCACGCTGCACAAAGTCCCCTGATTTAACCCTAGCTTAACCACAGGACAATTTACAATGACCAATGAACCTACTGATGGTACGTCTTTGGACTGTGGGGGGAAACCGGAGCACCCGGAGAAACCCATAGGTTTACAGGGAAACTGTACAAACTGTTTACAGATAGCGCCAAGCTGCAGCACCCTGAGCCGTAGTAACACCACGCTAACCACTACGCTACGCTGCGCCCCAACTAGCAACAACTAGGTAATTCTGGTCAGCATGAAGCAGGAATATTCAAGAAAGGGGCAATGGACAAAGGATTTCAGTTGGACACTGTAAGACCATAAGCCTTGACGGGAAAGTAAGTATCATTCTCCATGGAGAAGATTTGATAGAGGCTGACATGGTTACCACGGTAGTGTTGTGGTTAGTGTGATGTTATTACAGCTCAGCCGTTCTGGAGTTCGGAGTTCAATTCTGGCACCGTTCTGTAACAAGTCTCCGACCATCCTCCCTGTCGAATGAGTGGGGTTTCCACAGGTGCTCCCATTTTCTCCCACAGTCCAAAAACATACCGGGTAGGTTAATTGGTCATTGTAAACTGTCCTGTGATTGGGCTAGGGTTAATCGGAGTTGTGGGGGGGGGGGTTACTGGGGTGCTGTGGCTCAAAGGGCCAGAGGGGCCAACTCCACACTGTATCGCTAAATCAATCAATTAATCAATAAATGACCTTGAGTTCCAGATTGGGTGGAAAGATGAACTTTGTTTACAGAATGGAGACACAAATCCAAAAAATGAGAAAAACAAGCAGAAATGTGATGGAGAGGTTTTTTTACTCCGTGTGGTTATGAACTGCAATTCACTGCCTGCAAGGAAGAGAGAAAAGGGAACAATCAGGAATTTTGAAGGAAAATTAGAAAGGCATTTGAGGATAAACATCAACTCTTCATAGATGCTGACTGGCCCACTGAGCTCCTCCAGCATTTTGTATGTGTTGCTGAGGGAAAGTAACCTGCCAGGCTACAGGACTGGTGCTGATGAGGCTGAGGAGAGGGTCATCATCAACTCATTGGACTGAAGAACGGCCTTCTGCACCGTAGCAATTCCTTGTGTTCTTTCATACACATCAAGTTGGTTTATAGACAATCTGCAACAAGAGCCCTGCAGGCTGCCCCCAGCATACTCTTGGCCATTGACACAAACAACGCATTTTACTGAATGCTTCCATGTATGTGTGATAAAGAAATGTGAATCTGAATCATTATTGCAAGGCGGCGAGAGCCGTACTGAACAAAATCATGCGGCAGTTGTACAGCGTGCCGAATAGTTCTACTGGGAGCATCATGGGCAGTGCAGTCTCAGTACCAGGGATAGGCCCCGTCTACCCTACAGCACCGTGTGGCTTTGCTGAGTTGATTGTTGAGGTAAAGGGGCTCGTCCTGGTTGGAGGAGTTAAAACTGGGCCACACTGGGGTGGCATGGTAGCACAGTGGCTCGCATAATGCTTTACAGTACCAGCAACTCGGGTTCATTCCCGCTGCTGGCTGTGAGGAACTCGTACGTTCTCCCCGTGACCACGTGGGTTTCCTCCCATAGTCCAAAGATGTACCTGTCGGTAAGTTAATTGGTTGTTGTAAATTGTCCCGTGATTAGGCTCGGATTAAGTCGGGGGATCGCTGGGTGGCTCGGCTCCAACGGCCAGAAAATAAATCATAAATAAATTAATAAACTGAAGCTTAGAAAAAGGAAAGGGTATCTCAGTGAAATATTCAGCTTTTGAGGAGCGATTGATGGTAGATCATGAAGGACTGTTTCCTCTAACTTAAGTAATTCCTGAGTCTCAATGTTAGGACCCCCCCCCCCCTTTGAGATGACGACATAGTTCTTTACACAGAGGGTCTATCTCTGTTCTTCCTGTGTCTCTCTGAATCATTCTCTCTCATTCACTCTGTCTTTTCTCTTTCCTGGTCATCTTCTGCCCTTCTTTTGTTATCTGTTTCTCTCTGCCCCCTCACTGTTTCTCCTTCTGTCACTATCTCTTTGCCCCCTCTGTTTTCCTCGCTCTGTCCTCCCCGTCTGCTCCCTCTCTCCCTTTCTGTTCTCCTCTCCTTTCTGCTTCTCTTCGTTTTCTTCTGTACCCATTTCCGACTCTGCTCTTGCTCTCCTGTCCCTTCCCCACACTCCATCAAATTTGTTTGTTCTCTTTCTCTGCTCCCCACTTCTCACTTTCTCTGTTCCTTTCTTGCTTTCTTGACATTGAATCCATACCTCAATTTTTGTTATTTTTGCACTACTACATATATATAGTACCTGTATATATTTACTGTAATTCACAATTTTTTCCTCTTTTATTAATGCATTGCACTGCTGCTGCAAAGACAACAAATTTCACGACATATGCCAGTGATATTAAACCTGATTCTGATTCTCTTGCAAGAGAGATGCTTTCATTATTGTTGAGAGTCTATTTGGCTTAAACTCAAGTACTGCTGCTGAATACACTAAACCAGGAGTCAGCAGATAAATGGCCTCAACATCAAATGCATATCAATGATAACTAATTTGCCTCTTGAAGCAGTGATAAGATTGATTATCAATTTCAGTTCATCTATTAAAAAACACTTACCATTGAAAGCATGCTCCATCTAGTAGTGAAATTACATTGCTCAATAAATAAATAATTGGACCATAATTCTTAGTGTTGCCATGGCAACTGAGTGAGTCAGCTGGAAGCCAGAGAGGGTGAAAGAATTGAAAAAAAATTCACTGCAATTGAAAAACCCCAGAGGAATTGAGGTAGAAAGGATCTCATTATCCATCTCAAAGTACTGCAAAGGGGTCCTAGATATCAGAGTCGTGCCCTAAAATGGTCCAAAGGGAATGCAGAGAAATGGGATTGCCCCTAGATTTTTTTGGTGTGTTTCCACATAGACCCAAGTGTCCTGCAAAAACAAAAATGCCAAGTTGGTCAAAAGGACACCAGCTCTAAAACAGGACCTAAGACCAGAGGACACAGCCTCAGAATAGAGGGACATCCTTTTAGAACAGAGATGAGGAGGAATTTCCTTAGCCAGACAGTGGTGAATCTGTGGAATTCATTGCCACAGGTGGCTATGGAGGCCAAGTCTTTGGGTATACTTAAGACAGAGGTTGATAGATTCTTCATTAGTAAAGGGCATGAAGGGCTATGGGGAGAAGGCAGGAGATTGGGGCTGAGAGGGAAATGGATCAGACATGATGAAATGGTGGAGCAGGCTCGATGGGCCAAATGGCCTAATTCTGCTTCTTTATCTTACGGTCTTATAGTCTCTGGGCGATTCCTGATTGGGAGGCTTACCAGAATTTCCACATCTCTTAGCACTTCACTCTGCAAGGGCCAAGCCTTCGGTGAGACTTTGGCTTCAGCGGAGGAGGGGAAGACCGCAGGGAGAGGGAGTCACTTCTCACATTCACACAAGGAGACAAGCTAGTGCTAGTCTAGTCAGGAACATCCTGCATGTCAGAGCAGATGGGAAACCCAGCAAGCCCAATGGACAGAGCCCACTTACAGTCGCCAAGAGTACTCTTTACTAGGAATGAAATACTCCTTATTCTTTTGTATTTATTTAGTGATGCAGCACTTCCCGCCCAAGGCATCCACACCACCCAATTACATCCATGTGACCAATTAACCTATTAACTTGTACGTCTTTGGACTGTGGGAGGAAACCAGAGCACCTGGAGGAAACCCACAGGGAGAATGTACAAACTCCTTACAAACAGTGGCAGCAAACCGAACCCAAGTCATTGGCACCATAATTGTCTTACTCCAACTGCTACGCTACCGTGCTACCCTGAAAATGAACTGAACTGAAAGGAATGGTTCCTCGGCTCCTCATAAAGAGGAGCCCGGTACTCTGCAACCCGTGATGTGGGGATGCTCACGGAAATGTATTTTAGGCAGAAGTCTGGGTTCCTTAAGTGAATTTAGAAAATACTGAAATATCATAACAGACTATTGAGATAATTAAAACAGGGTTTCATACATCCTTGGATTACAAATAAAAGCAGGTGTTCTGGTAGGCTGCAGTGTGGCTTATTTTGGGCACTTTGACTTTGCCAGTTTCTTATAAAAAATCTCTCTTCTTCCTTTCTTCCTTTCCTCCTTCAATCTATTAAGCATTCTATCTATTAATCAATCTATCAAGCTATCTATCTATATGTCTATCCATCAAACTATCTGTCTATCCATCTATCAAGATATCCATTTACCTATCTATCTATGTATCTATCTACCTGAAAGCCCCTGGTTTCCTTGGCTGCGTAACTCTAGGAAAGACACTCTCCAGTCTCCCAGACGGCTCCCCCACCCCAAACCTCGGTTTGTGTGGATGCTGTGTAATTTGCAGCCCTGTTACAACTCAGTGCCAAGAAATAACAGACAACATACTGCATACGATTAAAGGAATATATTTATGAATCTTAACTTAACTAAAGGGTTAGTAAAGAAAAGCAAAAAGAAAAGGGTCCATTTTAATTAAACAGTCAAATGTGCACAAGTTGGAGCTCAGCATTTCACCATATTCACTGAACCTCAATCGATCTCGGCACTTGGCTTCATCCAATCACGGTCCCATTCCGGGTTGAATCCTACGACCTGTTCTCTCCTGTGTCATCTCTCTTCATCTCCCACCAAACGAAAGCCCCAAGCCCAACCTTAGTGTCCTTCACCAAAAAAATCTCCTTCCACTTCCACCATCCTAATTGGATGGGACACATTCCTCATCATCCCCTATCTTCAACAATAACCCAAACAGGCTGACAGCAGAACAGACCGCTCTTACAGAACTGTTAAATGAAATTTCTACAGCATAACAGTAAGAATGTGAACCAGGGCGTTACACACCAATCCATTTATCAGGGAGTTCCTTGAGTACCATGCCAAGAATGAGGTTCAATGCCCTCTGTTCAGGTGACACTGGGATTAGCTTTATTTGTCACATGTACATCGGAAACATACAGTGAAATACACCGTTTGCGTCAACGACCAACATGGTCCATGTTCCGTCCTTGGACTCACTTTACACCACACGCTGTCGGAGCAGTGCTGCCAGGATAATCAAGGACACGACCCACCCAGCCAACACACTTTTCGTCCCTCTTCCCTCCGGGAGAAGGCTCAGGAGCTTGAAGACTCGTACGGCCAGATTTGGGAACAGCTTCTTTCTAACTGTGATAAGACTGCTGAACGGATCCTGATCCGGATCTGGGCCATACTCTCCAAATATCCGGACCTGCCTCTTGGATTTTTTGCACTACCTTATGTTACCTTTTCTATTTTCTATTTATGATTTATAATTTAAATTTTTACTATTTATTATTGATTTGTACTCCAGGGAGCGCGAAGCGCAGAATCAAATATCGCTGTGATGATTGTACGTTCTAGTATCAATTGTTTGGTGACAATAAAGTAAAGTAAATATGTGCTGGAAGCAGCTTGCAAGCTTTCGGCACCAATATGGCATGCCTGCAAATTATTGACTCTAACCCGAACGTCTTTTGGAGATGAAGCTGCGGGTGCTGAGCAGGGCTATACCCTGGTGGCCTTCTTCAGCCTCCTGCTGCTCTCCTCCAGGCCTCTACGCCCATCTTTCTCTGATCACAGTTCAATTATTTTCTTCTGATGCTGGTACATTCTCTGTCCCTTTATTCCGCCTCTCTCAGTTATTCCATTATTGTCACTTTAACATTTCTTTTTGCACTACCTCAGACTGCACGACCATCCCATACCACAGCAGTCAGCGCAAGCCTATTATAGTACTGGCGACACAGGTTTGATTCCCATCACTGTCTGTGAGGAGTTGCCACATTCTCTCCATGACTGCGTGGTTTCCTCCAGTTGCTCTGGTTTCCTCCTACATTCCAGGCGTGTAGATTAGTAAAGTGTAGGTACGCCATTTACACCAGAAGCATGGAGACCCTCACGAGCTTCCCCCAGCACGTCCTTGAACAGTGTCATTTGTTGACGCAATTGATGCCTTTCACTGGATATTTCGATGTTCCTGTGACAAATAATGCTAATCTTTTCCAATGTACCTCACCCTATTCTATTGTTTTATGCTCATCACAATATTTATTGTTGCATTTAATATCAGTACACACACCATCTATTCTGCAAGCTTTATGTGAGCAAGGAATTAATTGCACTCTGCTGTACATGCCAAAATACTAATCTGATCTGATCTGATCTGACACCGGCTGTGGAATTTGCTTTGCTGAATTCTGCCTCATGCAATTCTCCATCTGTGTGGGCCATACTACAGGGCATCCCTGGACTGATGCAGGCCACTGCCCCCATCTCGTGGAGGCTACTGGCATTTCCCAAGTTTAAGACCATAGCACCATAAGACATAGGAGCAGAATTAGGCCACTCGGCCCATCGAGTCTGCTCTGCCATTCCATCATGGTTGATTTATTTTCCCACTCAACCTCTTTTTCTGCCTTCTCCCTATAACCTTTGACACCCTTACTAATTAAGAACCTATCAACCTCCAATTTAAATATGTCCAATAACTTTGTCTCCACAGCCATCTGTAGCAACGAATTCAGCAGATTCATCACCCTCTTGCTATAGAAATTTATCTTCATCTCTGTTCTAAAGGGCCATCCTTCTATTCTGAGATTAGCACTTTGGTCTACACACTTCCACTATTGGAAACATCCTCTCCACGTCCACTCTGTCTAGTTCTTTCAATATTCTGTAGGTTTCAATGAAATCCCCCCTCGTCCTTCTAAACCCAAGTCCAGAACCATCAAAGACTCCTCATACATTAACTTTTTCATTCCTGGGATCATTCTTGTGAACCTCCTCTGGACCGTCTCCAATGCCAGCACATTCTTTGTGCACAAAGGAGCAGAGAGTCTAACACCTCACCATTTCCTTCTTCCCCTTCATTTCAAGCACTTCGATGCTGAGTAAAAGACACCTGTGTGTGAGCTCATTTTAACATGGGGTAGCCTTTACCCATCAGCTGTTGAAAGGACCTGTTAGAGCAAGGGTTAGTTCACTGGCAAATTGGTCCAAGATGTATAAGGACCAGACTTTGCTGCATGGACTTTACATACGCCTACAACAACATGGACATGACCACCTACGCAGGCACACAGGAGCGCGCGCACACACACACACACACACACACACACACACACACACACACACAGACAGTGCAATGGGTGCAGGCTACAATGTCAAAGTGTACAAAGTTTGACTTACACAATTAGTTGTTTAGAGTAGTGTGCTCATCAGAATAAATTGGTGAATCCAGAGTTGAAGGATTGGAGTTCAGGGTCCTGTCATCAGCTCGACTTGAGGTTGATAAAAGAGCAAAGCCTGAAGATTGCTCGGAATTCCAGACATCGAGGCCCAATGGCCCAAGTCCTGGGGGGGTGTGTATGTCTGCCGGACCACTGGGGAAGTTGGAAGCCCCATGTCCACGACTCCACAAATCCACTGGAGGCTGAATGTCTGGAAGCTGCCTATCCTGGGGTCGGAGGACCGTCTTTCTGTGTGAGTGGGTGCGTGGGTAGGTGGCAGGGAGTAAGGTGCTTGTTCTGCATGTTATTGATTATTTGATGAACATTGTAGACATGCTTTGTTGGCGGCAGAACGCGTGGTGACACTTGCGGGCTGCCCCCAGCACACACTTGGGTTGTGTTGGTTGTTAACACAAGCAAAGTATTTCTCTGTAAGTTTCGATGTAGGCATGGTAAATACATGAATCTAAATGTGAAACTGAAATTTGGAAAAGTCAAAATTTGGATATATAAGCCATTGGCACAAGTCCATCTATGCACAGGTGCAACGAAAAACTAACCCGCAGCAGAATCACATGCACATAACTTCAGATACACAATATGCACAAGAGAAAAAATATATATAAAATTATAGAAGCAAGAACAAAGAAACTCAAAGTCCATTGTAGAACGATGTGGTCAAAGTGCTGCTGTACTGAGCTAGTGATTAGCATTGTGCAGGTTGGTTCAAGAACTGAATGGTCAAAGGGAGACAGCTATTCTTTTCAATTCAATTCAGGCTTCTGTACCTCCTGACTGATTCTAGCTACAAGAAGATGTAGTTAATATTTTAGTTTCAGAATCTGAATTAGGTTTAATATCATCAGAATATGTTGAGAAAATTGTTAACATTGCAGCAGCAGTACAATGTAATACATGATAATATAGAAAAAAAACTGTATGTGTACATGTGTGTGTATGTGTATGTATGTATGTGTGTGTACACACACACACATATATATAGATATATAAAACCGGTGGGAGGAGAAGATGGCGACGCGACGCAGCTCGCAGCGGCCACTCCAGTGGTGATGTCTGTCAAGTAGGGTGCCGTGCACAATCCTGATTTGATGGAGACAGACGTGAGAGCACAGAGGAACATCTGGTGAAACTTCTGAAATGCCTGCTTTGCTGCCACTTGCTACTGTGTGATCCTGAATCTCCGGAGGGGAAGGCCCCGAGTCCTCGGCTTTGCTTGTTGCTCGGCGGCCGGGGCGGGGTCGAAGCGCTTGGCAGAGATGGTGCTCGGTGCTCGGTGTCAGAGGGCTGGTTGGAGGCTCGAAGTTTTCGGATGTACTCAGAGTTGGCTGTGGTCGGGTGCTTCCAGGGTGCTGCATCGGCAAGTTTGTGGCGCTTGGAAGTTCATGGCAGGGAGAGTTCCTCCCTTCTACCGTCTGCGTGAGATGGTGGGGCTATCGGGACTTTGAGACTTATTTTTACTGTGCCCATGGTCTGCTCTTTATCAAATTACAGTATTGCTTTGCACTGTTGTAACTATGTTATAATTATGTGGTTTTGTCAGTTTTAGTCTTGGTTTGTCCTGTGTTTCTTGTGATACCATACTGGAGGAACATTGTATCATTTTTAATGCATGCATTTCTAAATGACAATAAACGAGGACTGAGTGTCCTCATAATCTTTTATATATATAGAGATAGATAGGTAGGTAGAGAGAGAGAGAGAGAATCATTAAGCAGTGTTGTCCATTTAAATAATTAATTACAGGTTACATGTAAAAATACTTGAACTGCATAAGTCATTATGTTCCCATATGATACATGCGCACCTCGTTTAAAGTAAACCTGAAGTTAGACCCTCATTTTGGACTCCTGTATCTTCCTTTTAATTAGTTTAATGTTTTGAAGCTATAAAACATAACAATGATAAGGCCAAACTTAATTGAAAAGGGTATTGCCCATTCACCTCCACTCTGGCTGGTTCATTATAACTCTTACTTCCTCAGTAGAACAAAACTCAGCAACATCACTCGGTATTACACAGAAGTAATTAATTTAATTTACTAGGGAAATTCTCTGAATTCTTTGTCACCTTTGATATTATTAATCAATTTTGAATTAGAGTTTCATTACTCCTGACAGATATTAAATTAAAATCATATAATTTGTGAAGTAATTGAGTCTTTAAACTTGCCTGATGAAGGTGGTGTTTTTGTCTAGAAACCGCTACCATTTCGAATAGAGATCACTTCACTTGGTAGGAGGCTTTGTGGTTTTATGTTGAATTCATCAGTTATCACACTTACTCTGGTTCAGGGTATGACACCCATTGTCTAAGCTGGAACTGAAAAGACAACGTCCAAAAATTTCAGCTAGACCAGGTAAGTTAGAGCCTGTGCAAAAGTCTTAGGCACATATATACATACATATAAACCTAAGTCTCTACTTCCTCAGAAGGCTAAGGGAATTCTGCACATCCCTAGTGACCCTTACCAAATTTTTACAGATGCACATAAAGATCATTTTGTCCAGAAGAATCACAGTTTGGTATGGCAAGCCCACAAGAGATTGCAGAGAGTTGTGAATGCAGTCCAGTCCAGCTCACAAACTAACCATTAACCGTGTGGATATTTCCCACTACCTCAGGAAAGCAGCCATTCAGAAAGGGCGGCCCGGTAGTGTAACACTTTTACTGTACAGGTGACCCGGGTTCAACTCTGCTGCATACTGGGAGGAATCTGTATGTTCTCCTCGCGACTGGTTTCCCCTCACATTCCAAAGACGTACAGGTTAGCAGGTTATTTGGCCATGTGGTACCGGTAGCATGGCAGTGTAGTAGTTGGCACAACAGTTTACAGTACAGGTGACCCGGGTTCAATTCCCGCCGCTGACTGTAAGGAGTTTGTACGTTCTCCCCGTGACCGCATAGGTTTTCTCTGGGTGCTCCAAGTTCCTCCCACGGTCCAAAGATGTGCTGATTGACAGGTTAACTGGCCACTGTAAATTGTCCCGTAATTAGGCTAGGATTAAACAGGGGGGTTGCTGGGGTCAAATGGCCAGAATGGCCTATTCCTCACTGTATCCCAATAATTAAATAAATAAATGGGCAGCATGGGCTTGTTGGGCCAGAAGGTCCAGTAACCAAGCTTTACCAAATAAAATCATCAAGAATCCTGCTGAGTTCCTCCAACTTTCTATGTGTGTGTTGCTTTGGATTTCCAGCTACTGCGGAATTTCTCATGTTTATAATCTAGGACTCTTTCCACCACCAACATTCCCTCTTCTCCCCTCTCCTGTCAGTCAGAGAAGATACACAAGCTTGAAAGCACATACCACCAAGTTCAGGAACAGTTTCTATCCTGCTGCAGAAAGACCTCTCATAAACTAAAGACAAGCTCTTGATTTCACATTCTACCTACCCATTGTGGCTCTTATTTATCTACCTGCAGTGCATTTTCTCTGTAAATATAACACTTTTACTGTATTCTTCTTCTCTTCTACTACCTCAGTGTACTTACCTATGGAAGGAATAATCTACTTGAATACTACACAAACAAAAGTTATTCACTGTATCTCGGTATACACTCAGAGGCCACTTTATTAGGGACACCTTTACACCTGCTCATTAATGCAAATATCTAATCAGCCAATCATGACAGTAACCAAATGTATAAAAGCATGTAGACATGGTCAAGAGGTTCAGTCGTTGATCAGACCAAACATCAGAATGGGGAAGAAATATGATCTATTTGACTGCGGAATAGTTGTTGGTGCTAGATGGGGTGGTTTGAGTATCTCAGAAATTGCTGATCTCTGGGATTTTCATGCACGACAGCTTCTAGAATTTATAGAGAATGGTGCAAAAAACTGGGGAAAAAACATCCAGTGAGTGGCAGTTCTGGGGGTGAAAATGCCCTGTTAATGAGAGAGGTCAGAGGAGAATGGTCAGACAGGAAGGCAACAATAACTCAAATAACCACGTTATAGCAGAGGTGTGCAGAAGAGCATTGCTAAATGCATTTACACATCAAACCTTGAAGTGGATGTGCTATAGCAACAGAAGACCATGAACATACACTCAATGGCCACTTTATTGGGGAGAGGAGGTCCTACTGACTACATATGACAATAATGAACCAATACCTGCTCCAGTATATATAAAAGATACAGAAAGCATTCTACTTAAACATTAAAATTAGTTAAGCTAATTCATAAAGAAGAAACAATAGATGCTGGAAATCTGTAATATAATTCAAAAATGTTGGAAACACTCAGTGGGACTTATGGCATCTGTGGAAAGAGAAATAGTTCATTTTTCAGCCCATTGTACGAAAGATGCCATCAAACATTAACTCAGTTTTGCTCTCCACAGAAGCTGCCCCCAGGACACAGATTGAGGTAAATAGCCTGTGTCAGGTCTCAGCGAAGTACAACCCTGTTCTGTGTCAAAGTCAAAACAGATCTCTACAAAGTGATCTAAATTAATTACAAATACAATAATACAAAATAATTGTTGGCATAAGTATTCAGCCCTTTTAAATGACACATTAAATCATTACTGGTGCAGCCAATTGGTTTTAGAAGTCACATAATTAGTTAAGTAAAGATCTGTTTTTGGAGATGTGTGTGCAGTCAAGGTGTTTCAATGGATTGTAGTAAAAATACACCTGGATCTGGAAGGTCCAACTGCTGGTGAGTCAGTATCCTGGCAAAAACTACACCATGAAGACAAAAGAACATTCCAAGCAACTCCGTGAAAAGGTTTTTGAAAAGCACAAGTCAGGAAAATTTCCAAGTCACTGAATATCCCTTGGAGTACATTTAAGTTAATCATCAAGAAGTGGAAAGAACATGGCACAGCTGCGAATCTGCCTGGAGCGGGCTGTCCTCCAAAGCTGAGCGATCATGCAAAAAGGGCATTAGTGAGGGAGGCCACCAAAAGACCTATGACTACTCTGGAGGAGTTACAAGCTTCAGTGACTGAGATGGGAGAGACTGCGCACACAACGACAGTTGCCCGGGTGCTTCACCAGATGCAGCTTTATGAGAGAGTGGCAAAGAGAAAGCCACTGTTGAAAAAACCGCACATGAAATTTCAGCTAGTGTTTGCCAGAAGGCATGTGGGAGACTCTGAAGTCATGCAAACATTAAAAGAAAACAGACAGTAAACACTGAAGATAAGACATCAAACCACAAAGACATTGAGACAGTCATGGTAGGTTCAGTTCAATTCAGCGCTGCGTCGCTCATTGGCTGCAGGCCATAGAACCAGTCTGCCCTAGTCAAAATCACACAGAATAGAAACAAAATAAGCAGTGACCAGAAACCAGAAACACACTGTAACATGAACCACAGAGTCCAATCCACAAATCGCATTGATAAAACCTTGCCCAAGTCCCAAGACTCCAGCAGTATCAAGGGAGAGGGGGAGAGAGAGACCATTCAAACACAGGCCCCTTCCTCTGACAGCAGCGAGTGAGGGGGCCAGAGACTGGTCTAATGCAGGCAGACAGCACTGAACACCCACTTGTCTTCCACTCTTTCCTTGTTGATTCCAATCATGCTCGACACTTTAAGGCAGGTTCTCTGGTGGCCACCCATTTCAATTTGACTTCTCACTCCCGTTCTGACATGTCTGTCAATGGCCTCCTCTGTTACAGTGAAACCAAACTCTGGTTAGAGGAATAACACCTCATATTCTGTCCTGACAGCATAAAACATAGGAGCAGAATTAGGCCATCCAGCCCATCGTGTCTGCTCCAACATGAGTACTGAGTACTCCCATTATCTTCTCCTCACCCCCCCTCTGGTTCCCCTCCTTCTTCCCTTGCTCCCATGGTCCACTGTCCTCTCCTATCAGATTCCTTCCGCTCTTTACCTCTCCCAGCTTTTAACTTCATTCCCCGTCCCCCTCCCCAACTCCCCTCACCTGGTCTAGGAAAAGGGGAAGTACAACGAAATCCAGTCACTGAAAGTAAGCATGCAGGTACAGCAGGCAGTGAAGGAACCTAATGGCATGTTGGCCTTCATAACCGATGTTGGGGAAGTCCAGAACGAGGGGCCACAGTTTGAGGATAGAGGGGAAGCCTTTTAGGACCGAGATTAGGAAAAACTTCTTCACACAGAGAGTGGTGAATCTGTGGAATTCTCTGGTATAGGAAACAGTTGAGGCCAGTTCATTGGCTATATTTAAGAGGGAGTTAGATATGGCCCTTGTGGCTACGGGGGTCAGGGGGTATGGAGGGAAGGTTTCTATGTTTCTATAACAAGGGAAGTTGAGTATAGGAGCAAAGAGGTCCTTCTGCAGCTGTACAGGGCCCTGGTGAGACCACACTTGGAGTATTGTGTACAGTTTTGGTCTCCAAATTTGAGGAAGGACATTCTTGCTATTGAGGGAGTGCAGCGTAGGTTCACGAGGTTAATTCCCGGGATGGCGGGACTGTCATATGTTGAAAGATTGGAGTGACTGAATTTGCATACACTGGAATTTAGAAGGATGAGAGGTGATCTGATTGAAATATATAAGATTATTAAGGGATTAGACACGCTAGAGGCAGGAAACATGTTCCCGATGTTGGGGGGGGGGGTCCAGAACCAGAGGCCACAGTTTAAGAATAAGGGGTAGACCATTTAGAACGGAGTTGAGGAAAAACTTTTTCACACAGAGGGTTGTGGATCTGTGGAATGCTCTGCCTCAGAAGCCAGTGGAGGTCAATTCTCTGGATTCTTTCAAGAAAGAGTTAGGTAGAGCTCTTAAAAATAGCGGAGTCAGGGGATATGGGGAGAAGGCAGGAAAAGGGTACTGCTTGTGGATTATCAGCCATGATCACAGTGAATGGCGGTGCTGGCTAGAAGGGCTGAATGGCCTACTCCTGCACCTATTGTCTATTGTCTATCGTCTCACCTATTACCTTCCAGCTTGTACTCCTCCGCACCCCCCACCGTCTTCTTCTGGTGACATTATGAGTAGGTAGAGTAGCAAAGGGAGCTCTTTGTCCATTGGCCTTCATAAATCAGAGCATGACAATTGGCATGTTATGTTGAACTTATATGACAGTGGTCAGGCTGAATTTGGAGTAGTGTGTGCAATTCTGATCATCTACCTACAATACGGTGGATTCTGGTTAATTATGCTATCAGTTAATTGTGACAGCCATTTATTTGGGACAACTCTTAAAGAATAAAAACTAATCAGGAAAATAGCTGTGATACCCTTTGTTTGATTCGGATACTATGCTGCTTAATTGGACAAGAGACTGTTGCCAAACAGATTCTAACTAGTATCGGCCATGCGCACTTGTGTGGCCGTTAGATATTTCACTGTGCTTAGAGAGAAAAGTTTTCAAACAGCACCAGTTGCATGTGTTTGTGTTCAAAAAGCAATGATCTTTGTCACTGAGAGTTGGTGAGAAATTGTTTCGCTCACTGCGGTTCCACGCATTCAGTCCTGGAGATACCAGAAACGGCTGGAAGTGAAAATGAAAATACTTCATTACTTCAAGACTTTGAAGGTATCAACAATCATCTTGAATGTTACTATGAAACTGAAGATTTGGAGGATGAAATCCCTGAAAGCATTACATGAAGGTGGTCCATTATCTGCACTAAATGTATGTGCTGATTTTGTTCATTTACAATCAATCAAAAGAACACGGGAGTGTACACTGAATGAATTCCTCTATCAATAACACACAGTTTCATTGTACTGTAGTAGTATTGGTAGCATTCTAAATTGTACAACATTTCATTTAAAAGGGTAATTTGTCTTTTTATACCTTCTTAACTATTTCCATGAAACTTCAGATAATTGGGGCAGCTGCTTAATTGGGCCAAAATGTACTGGTTCCAATGTGTCCTAATTAACCAGAATCCACTGTGTATCAATGAACTTGAAACAGTGCAGAGAATATTTAAAGTGGCATTGACGGGTGTGAGAGGGAAAGGTTGAATAGGTTAGGACTTTATTCCATGGAGTGTAGGAGAATGTGGGGAGATCTTATAGTGGTATACAAATTATGAGGGGTATAGATAAAGTTTTTTCCTCTCAAACTGGGTGAGAATAGAAGTTGAGGTCATAGATTAAGGGTGGAAGGTGAAATATTTAAGGGAATCAGAGGGAGATCTTCTTCATTCAGAGGATGGTGCAAGTGTAGAATGAACTGCCAGTGGAAGTGGCAAATGAAGGTTCAACGGTAACCTTTAAAAGCAGTTTGGGTAGGTACATGGATGGGAAAGGCATGGAGAGCTATGGCCCAGGTACATGTAGGTGGGAC
Source organism: Mobula hypostoma (assembly GCF_963921235.1). Classification (NCBI taxonomy): domain Eukaryota; kingdom Metazoa; phylum Chordata; class Chondrichthyes; order Myliobatiformes; family Myliobatidae; genus Mobula; species Mobula hypostoma. The sequence continues at coordinate 174,300,239 of NC_086098.1, forward strand.
TAGGCAGAAGATGAGGTCAGCATACACCAGATGGGCCAAAGGGCCAAAAAGATACATCTCTACCAAAGGAGGTGTAAGGCACACCTTCCCTCCACTAGCCTGCAGGTCACCCTTGGGCAAGGTGTAGCACCTGCTTAGCCCCCAGATCAGGGTCACGTGAAGCCATGGGAGCAGGTGGTGGATGGTCCTATGAGCAGCTGGTGCACATCACAAGTCCTGGTTATGTGAACACTGATGCCAGGCTGACAATCTCTGAAGAGTATTGATAATGGCTGGGGTCACCCGTCTTGTAAAGACATTGCCAAGTAGCTTTACAATGGCAAACCACTTACGTAGAAAAATGTGCTAAGAACAAACAAGGTTATGGAAAGACCATGATCACCCATGTCATATGACACAGCACATAACGACAATGATGACATATACATTACCATATACAACCCTGGGATTCATTTCCTTGCGAGCATACTCACTAAATCTAAGAAACATAATGGAATCAATGAGAGACAGCTCCCAGCAGGACAGACAAACAGCCAGTGTGCAAAAGACAACAGACTGCATATACAAAAGAAAAAATCAATAAACAATATTAATAAATAAATAGCAATAAGTATTGGGAACATTAGATGAAGAGTTCTTAGAAGTGAACTCTTCATGGGTTGTGGGAACAGATCAGTGGCTGGGTGAGTGAAGCTGAGTGAAATTATCCGCATTTGTTCAAGAGCCTGATGGTTGAGGGATAATACCTGTTCCTGAACTTGATGGTGAAAGTCCTGAGGCTCCTGCACTTCTTCCTGATGGCAGGAGCAAGAAGGGAGCATGTCCTAGGTGGCAGGGGGTCCCTGACGATGGATGCTGCTTTTCTGCGACAACACCTCGTGTTGATGTGCTCAATGGTGGGGAGGGCTTTGCCCGTGATGGTCTGGGCCATATCCTTTACTTTTTGGTCCAGCTGACATTGAGTGAGAGGTTGTTGTTGTGACACCACTCAGCCAGATTTTCAATCTCCCTCCCATATGCTGAGTCGTCACCACTTTTGATTCGGCCAATGACAGTGGAGTCATCAGCAATCTTAAATATAGCATTGGGACTGTGCTCAGCCTCACAGTCATAAGTATAAAGTGAATAGAGCAGACCTAAGCACACAGCCGTGTGGTGCACCTGTAGTTTTCCTGTGCTGTAGTACTCTAGCCTAGTACTTAGATCATTCTGGAGTCTCTTTGGCACAGGGACCAACACATCGAGCTTGTTCACCATTTTCATCTGCAATCTAACTTCAGCTGTTTTTTCATAAATCCCTGAACAACTTGGTAAATAAAATCCTATCAGTCACAGGTCTAAATTCACAACGGACCCAATAAAAATGCCACTTGCAGAAGGTATGCAAATTTCACACATTCACTGCGTAGAGAAGGACTCTTCAACTTCAATGCTGAAGGGCTCTAGTAACCTCTTGTCTTGGACACTCCAACCAATGAAAATAGTTCCTCTTGGTAAAGCTCAAAGTTCAAAGTAAACTTATTGTTATCGTACATCTATGTCACCATCTAGAACCCTGAGATTCATTTTCTTGCAGGCATTCACAGTAGAACAGAAATATAATAAAATCAATGAAAAACTACAGACAAAGACTGACCTACAACCAATGTGCAAAAGAAGACAATCAATGTAAATACACAAAAAAATAAATAAATAAATAAATAATATTGAGAACATGAGTTACAGAGTATATGGAAATGTACCTTTAAGAACTAAACGCCTCCGAAATTGTATGAATTTGGTCTATTATTGTACCAGGCACCAGTATTTAGTTGAGAACGTAAGGAGAAGTGGGAGTATTTCAACCCCTCTATCCCACCCCACCAACCGGCAAGATTGGCAACTTCCACACCGTTCTATGACCCTATCCTGTATTTCTGGCAACTTTATAAGCTTTTTAAGAACATAAGAAATAGGAGCAGGAGTAGGCCATCTGGCCCATTGAGCCTGCCCCGCCATTCAATAAGATCATGGCTGATCTCTCTGTAAACTCAGCTCCATCTAACTGCCTTTTCCCCATAACCCTTAATTCCCCACTATGTAAAAATCTATCTAACTCTATCTTAAATATATTTAGTGAAGAAGCCTCAACTGCTTCCCTGGGCAGAGAATTCCACAGGTTCACCACTCTCCAGGGAAAACAGTTTCTCCTCATTTCCGTCCTAAATCTTCTCCCCTAAATCTTGAGGCAATGTCCCCTAGTTCTAGTCTCACCTACCAATGGAAACAACTTTCCTACTTCTATCTTATCTATCACTTTCAAAATTTTGTATGTTTCTATAAGATCCCCTCTCATTCTTCTGAATTCCAGAGAGTATAGTCCCAGGCGACTCAATCTCTCCTCGTAGGTTAACTCCTTCATCTCTGGAATCAACCTGGTCAACCACTGCCTCCAAAGCCAGTATATCCTTCCTCAAGTAGGAGACCAGAACTGCACACAGTACTCCAGGTGCGGCCTCACCAGTACCCTGTATAGTTGCAGCTTGACCTCCCTGCTCTTGAATTCAATCCCTCGACCAATGAAGGCCAACATTCCATTTGCCTTCTTAATGACCTGTTGTACCTGCAAGCCAACTTTTTGCAATTCATGCACAAGCACTCCCAAGTCCCTCTGCACAACAGCATGCTGCAATCTTTCACCATTTAAATAATAATCTGCTCTTCTATTATTCCTTCCAAAGTGGATGATCTCGCATTTACCGACGTATTCCACCTGCCAGATCTTGGCCCACTCACTTAACCTATCTATATCCCTCTGCAGACTCTCCACATTCTCTGTACAATTTGCTTTTCCACTCAGTTTAGTGTCATCAGCAAATTTTGCTACGCTACACCCAGTCCCGTCTTCCAAATCATTAATGTAAATGGTAAACAGTTGCAGGCCCAGCACCGACCCCTGCGGCAGCCCACTCGCCACTGACTGCCAATCGGAGAAACACCCATTTATACCAACTCTCTGCCTTCTACCGGTTAACCAATGCACTATCCATGCCAATACACTTCCTCCAACTCCATGCATCTGTATCTTATTTATAAATCTTTTGTGCGGCACCTTATCGAACGCCTTCTGGAAATCCAAGTATACGACATCCACCTGTTCCCCTCTATCCAATGCACTCACTATGTCCTCAAAGAACTCCAGTAAGCTTGTCAAACAGGACCTGCCCTTTCTGAATCCATGCTGCGTCTGTCTAATGGAACCACTCCTTTCTAAATATTTTGCTATTTCTTCCTTAATGACAGCTTTAAGCATTTTTCCCTACTACCTGCAGTTTCCCTGTAAGCAGAGGCTGGCCTCACTTTCCTGTCATTTTTGTGCCTTAAAATGTTTGCTGCAAATTCTATATTTATTTCCTTAAATGATTGGATGCCTAATGTCTGCAGGTCTTAAGAGTCAGGAGGTCAGAGGGCCTGTGTTTGGAGTCTTGTCTATGTGTGTGGGTGGGTGGGCCTGTTCTGCAGTTACTGTCTTGTTTTATCATTAATACAAAATACTCTGCAGATGCTGGGGTCAAAGCAACACTCACAACACGCTGGAGGAACTCAGCAGGTCAGGCAGCATCCATGGAAACAATGAGTCGACGTTTCGGGCTGGAACCCTTCGCCAGGACTGAAGAGGGAAGGGACAGAGGCCCTATAAAGAAGGTGGGGGGAGGGTGGGAAGGAGAAGGCTGGTCGGTTCCGGGGGAAAGATAAAGGGGTGGGGGAGGGGAAGCAGGGACGGGGTAGGCAGGAAAGGTGAAGAAGGAATAGGGGAAATCACAATGGGTAGTAGAAGGAGGCAGAACCAAGAGGGAGGTGATAGGCAGCTGGGGGAGGGGGCAGAGTGAAATAGGGATAGAGGAAGGGAGGGGGAGGGAATTACTGGAAGTTGAAGAATTCTATGTTCATACCAAGGGGCTGGAGACTACCCAGACGATATATGAGGTGTTGCTCCTCCAACCTGAGTTTGGCCTCATCATGGCAGTAGAGGAGGCCATGTATGGACATATCTGAATGGGAGTGGGAAGCAGAGTTGAAGTGGGTGGCTACTGGGAGATCCTGTCTGTTGTGGCGGATGGAGCGGAGGTGCTCGACGAAGCGGTCCCCCAATCTGCGTCGGGTTTCAGCAATATAGAGGAAGCCGCACCGGGAGCACCGGATGCAATAGATGACCCCAACAGACTCACAAGTGAAGTGTTGCCTCACCTGGAAGGACTGTTTGGGGCCCTGAATGGTGCATCTGCTCCCAGGAAGAGGCTTTCCGTTCCAGGACATCTCAAATGTCCTCTTTCTTTAAGGATCGTGGTTTCCCTTCTGCCGTCATCAATGATGCCCTCACCCGTATCTCCTCCATTTCCCGCACTTCGGCCCTCACCTCATCCTCCCGCAACCACAACAGGGACAGAGTTCCCCTTGTCCCTACCTACCACCCCACCAGCCTCCGGATCCAGCACATTATGCTCCGCAACTTCCGCCACCTTCAACAGGACCACACCACTAAGCACGTCTTTCCCTCTCCACCCTCTCCACTTTCCACAGGGATTGGTTCCTCCACGACTCCTTTATCCACACGTCCATCCCCACGGATCTCCCAACTGGCACTTGTTCCTGTAAGCGTAAGTGCTACACCTGTCCCTACACCTCCTCTCTTGCCACCACTCAGGGCCCCAAACAGTCCTTCCAGGTGAGGCAACACTTCACTTGTGAGTCTGTTGGGGTCATCTATTGCATCCGGTGCTCCCGGTGTGGCCTCCTCTACATCGGTGAAACCCGACGCAGATTGGGGGACCGCTTCGTCGAGCACCTCCGCTCCGTCCGCCAAAACAGACAGGATCTCCCAGTAGCCACCCACTTCAACTCTGCTTCCCATTCCCATTCAGATATGTCCATACATGGCCTCCTCTACTGCCATGATGAGGCCAAACTCAGGTTGGAGGAGCAACACCTCACATACCGTCTAGGTAGTCTCCAGCCCCTTGGTATGAACATAGAATTCTCCACCTTCCGGTAATTCCCTCCCCCTCCCTTCCTCTATCCCTATTTCACTCTGCCCCCTCCCCCAGCTGCCTATCACCTCCCTCATGGTTCTGCCTCCTTCTACTACCCGTTGTGTTTTCCCCTATTCCTTCTTCACCTTTCCTGCCTACCCCTCCCTGCTTCCCCTTCCCCACCCCTTTATCTTTCCGCTTACTGGTTTTTCACCTGGCACCTACCAACCTTCTCCTTCCCACCCTCCCCCCACCTTCTTTATAGGGCCTCTGCCCCTTCCCTCTACAGTCCTGACGAACGGTTCCGGCCCGAAACGTCGACTCATTATTTCCACGGATGCTGCCCGACCTGCTGAGTTCCTCCAGCGTGTTGTGAGTCTTGTGGTGTTCTGCTGAACGTTGTGGGCATACTGTTCTGGCACCAAACCCATGGCCACAGCTGTGGACTGCCCACAGCACATCGTTAGGTTGTGTTGGTTGTCAATGAAAACAACATATTTCACTTTGTTTTTCGATGTACTTGTGATTGGGCAGCACAGTGGCATAGTGGTTAGCGCAGTGTTTTATGGTGCCAGCGACCCAGGTTCAGTTCCCGCCGCCGCCTGTAAGTTGAAGGAGTTTGTACGTTATCCCTGTGACCGTTGGCGTCTCCTCCTGATGTGCCAGTTTCTTCCCACAGTCCAAAGACGTACTGGTTGGTAGGTTAATTGGTCATTATAAATTGTCCCGTGATTAGGCGAGAGTTAAATCGGGGATTGCTGGGTGAAGCGGCTCGAAGGGCTGGAAGGGCCAACTCCACACTGTATGTATGTATCTATCTATCTGAATCTGAAATGTTGGCATTACCTGTCTACTGCCATACTCTAAATGTACTTTTTTAAACTAGCTCAACCAACATATACACTATACCCGCATAGTTTCCCTTGTTAAGATTGAAAATACAGGCTTCAAATTGAACAACATCATTTTCAAACTTTTAAAATCTGAGCGTATTGTGGTCACTTTCCCGGGGCTCCTTTACAACAAGATTGCTATTGACATTTTCTCATTGCATGAACCTAGATCTAAACCAGCCTGTTCCCTAGTAGGCTCTTTAACTGGGTTACTGCCTTTAATAAAAGGTGTTCATTGCTCAATCTTTATTACTTGTATCTGCGAGCAGCAATAAAAAGAGCCTACAGGTAATATATTCTCTGCTTTTAATATCTTGAAAAATGTAATCATACTTATAAAGTCCAGGGAATACAGCACTACCTTATCTAATCTCAGGAATTAACTTTTGACCCAGGCATTAACTTGAAAATTTACACTGCAAATATTTTTTTATTGTTCACATCTTCTTATGACTAGCGGGAAATCATTTGGCCCATTAAGTCCTGCCACCTTTTGGAATGATCTCCTCACTGACATGCCCCTTTTATTCTGCACAACTGGTTCCCTTTCGCATGCTCAGCAGCTCCCTCCAGTTTTCCTTCCACTCACCTACACCAGGGAGGTAATTTACAGGAGCCAATGAGCACAACAACCTGCACCTCACACATCTTTGGGAAGTGGAAGGAATCCACAACAAGGAATCGACTGTTGACTTCAAGAAGGGGGAGTCAGGAGAACACACACTAGTCCTCAATGAGCTTCAAGTTCCTGGGCATCAACATCTCAGAGGATCTGTTCTGGGCCCAACATATTGATACAATTATAGAGAAGGCAAGCCAGCACTGAGAGTTTGAGAAGGTTTGGTACGTCACCAAAGACTTTTGCAAATTTCTACATTACTGAATCAACTCCGTCATGGACAATAGCTTCCCAGCATCCAGGACATGGTCAAGGAGCGATGCCTCAAAAAAGGTGGTGTCCATCATTAAGGACCCCCATCACTTAGGACATGCCCTCTTCTCATTGCTACCATCAGGGAGGAGGTACTCAATAATTCAGAAACAGCTTCTTCGCCTCTGCCATCAGATTTTTGAATGAACATTGAACCTATGAACACTACCTCACTACTTTTTTTGTAGTACTTATTTGATTATATCTACACACACACACACACACACTTCTTACTGTAATTCACAGTTTTATTATTATGTAGTGAAATGTACCGCTGCCACATAACAACAAATTGCACGATATATCATGGTGATATTAAACCTGATTCTGATTTTGGGACGTACATACTGTGGAGAGCTTTCTAATCGGGTGCAACACTGTCTGGTAAGTAGGCGCCAGGGCACAGGATGGAGAAAGGGGCAGAGGGTTGTAGACTCAGCCAGCTTCATCACCGGCACAAACCTCCCCACCATCAAATACATTTTCAAAAGGCATTGCCTCAAGAAGGCATCATCCATCAGAAAGGGCCCTCACAACATGGCTCTCGTCTCCATACCACCATCAGGGAAGACTTGCAGGACAACACATACAGCAAGTTGCTGGAGGAACTCAGCAGGTCAGGCTGCATCTATGGAAATGAATAAACAGTTGACACTTTGGACCAAGACTCTTCTTCAGGACTGGCAAGGAAAGGGGAAGACGACATAATGAAATTGTGGGGGGTGGGGGAGAGGAAGGAGGATAGCTAGAAGGTGATGGGTGAAGCGTGGTGGGCAGGAAAGGTAAAGGGCCGCACATTTTCAAAATGCAATCTCTCAAAAAGATTGCAGCCATTATTAAGGACCCTCAACATCACCCAGGACATGCCCTCTTCTCCTTGCTACCATCAGGGAGGAGGTACAGGAGAAGATGCACACTCAGCATTTTAGGAATGGCCTCTTCCCCTCCACTGTCAGATTTCTGACTGGTCTATTTTTCTCACTTTCTTGCACTATTTTCTATGGCTTATATTTCTTATTATAACCTGAAATTTTTTTTAGGTATTGTACTGTACTGTTGCTGCAAAACAGCAAATAAGCAAATATGCCAAAGATTCAAAGACTCAAAGTATATTTATTATCAAAGTATGTATGAAGTACACAAACCTGAAATTCACCTTCCCACAGACAGCCACGAAAGAAAGAAAACCCTGGAAACTGTTCAAAGAAAAACATCAAAACCCCAAATGCACAAAGAAAGAACAAATTGCACAAATGGCAAAACAAAGAATGGAAAACACAGAATATGAATCATCAAATCACTAGATTTTGAAAGAGTAGGGAAGTTCAGTTTCAGCTCAGTGCAGTTCATCCTAGCGCTGTGTTGATTGTTGAGCGCGGGCTGCACAGACAGTCCGTCCCGATCAAAATCGCACAAAATAGCAACTTAAAAGAAGGAGCAACCAGAACCCAGGAACACATCATAATGTGAACTCCACAAAATACATCGTATAAACGTTGCCCAAGATTTAATACTCCGCCACCATCCTCGAACAGCAGCGAACGAGAGGGAGAGAGAGACCAGACGAACGCAGGCATCTTCCTCCAGCAGCAGTGAGCTAGAGTGAGAGGGGGAGAGACCGGTTACTTGTAGGCAGACTGCTGAACACCCACACTCCTTCCGCTCTTGTCCTCCTCACTGATTTCAATCTTCCTCGACGATCGGCGAGAAAAGGAGTCGATCGCAGGCTCGCCCAGGCTTCTTGGCCTCCAGGCCTCATACTTGGTAATGAACCTGATTCTGATTCTAATTCATTCACGGGGAAACCCACAAGTTCACAGGGAGAATATGCAAATTCCACACAGGTAGCATTGAAGGTCAGGATCAAACCTCCGTCACCGAAGCTACGTAGCAGCAGCATTAACTTCTCTGTCAGGTGAGCTCTCATCTGACCAATAATGCGTATGCTATGAGTTGTCTATGGTCTAACCATGGTTTTGTGACAAAGCAGATTGAACATAGACAGGGTAAATGCAAGCAAGCATTTTCCACTGAGGTTGTGTGGGACAACAACCAGAGGTCATGGGTTAAGGGTGAAGGGTGAAAAGTTTAAGGGGAACATGAGGAGAAACTTCTTCGTCAGAGGATCCTGAGAGAGTGGAATGAGCTGCCAGCACAACTAGTGCATGCAAGCTCAATTTCAACATTTAAGAGAAGTTTGGATACATGGATGGTAGGAGTATGGAGGGCTATGGTCCTAGTGCAGGTCAATGGGAGTAGACAGTTTAAATGTTTCAGCATGGGCCAGATGGGCCAAAGGCCTGCTTTTGTTCTGTACTTTTCTATGACTCTACTGCATGGAATTAGTATTGGTTTTATTATTGTTGCATGGCTGAGATAGTGAAAAGCTTGTCTTGCATACTGTTTATACAAATCAGATCTTTACACAGTGCATTGAGTTAGAACAAGGTAAAACGTTAACAATGCAGAATAAAGTGCAACATAGAACCATAGAATCATAGAACATCACAGCACAGAAACAGGCCTTCTGGCCTTTCTTGGCCGTGCCGAACCATTTTTCTGCCTAGTCCCACTGACCTGCACCTGGACCATATCCCTCCATACACCTCTCATCCATGTACCTGTCCAAGTTTTTCTTAAATGTTAAAAGTGAGCCCGCATTTACTTCATCTGATAGCTCATTCCACACTCCCACCACTCTCTGTGTGAAGAAGCCCCCACTAATGTTCCCTTTAAACTTTTCTCCCTTCACCCTTGACCCATATCTTCTGGTTTTTTTCTCCCCTAGCCTCAGTGGAAAAAGCCTTCTACAGAGAAAGTTCATACAGGTAAACAATAAGGTACAAGATCACATCAAGGTAGATTTTGAGGTCAAGAGTACAGCTTATTGTACTAGGGAACTATGTAATAATCTTACAACAGCAGGATAGAAGTTGTCCTTGAGCCTGGTGGTATGTGTTTTCAGGCTTTTGTATCTTCTGCCCAATAGAGCAGCTGAGGGCTGGAAGTCAAACCCAGAAATCGCTGGTGACTCACCTACACCAATTCAGACACTGATGAAAGTCATTGGGATCTCACAATTCCCTATGCACCACCATTACAATGAACCACTCCGAGGACACTAAATGGGTCATGGCCAACACAGCAAGAAACAAGTGAGGGGATGATCTTTACATCAAAGCTCTTGGAGCAGGAGAAACACAGGAAGGCCATTCATCTCTTCAGATCTCTGAAAAGACTATTCAATGAGTCACAATTCCCTGCTCCAACCCACAGCCTTGAAACATCCAATTCTTTTTTCAATATTACAACTGAATCTGTGCCTTATCTCTTTTAAGACTTTCAGCATTTTTGATATTTATTGTGAAAATTCAACCAGGGACTTGCTCATAATATTCTAGTCAACTATATCAGATTCAAGTGCCTTGTATTTCCAACTAACCAGATTGCGTCTCATGAACCATCCATTTCCTTCATGTGCAACTAACCACGGTTACCAGCTCTGCGGAAATTGTGCAATTTAATATTTGATGTAAATATTTAACCTGGTGATTGTGTGTCTGTCCTCAAGCAAAGATTTCATCTGTTACAATTTCTGTTTTCTTTGCTGGATATACAGTATTCCAGCCTGAGGAGATGCTGATTTTTTTATCTAGAGGCTAGCTTCAAAGATTCAAGACTCAAAGTACATTTATTATCGAAGTATGTATGCAGTATACAACCCTGAGATTTGTCTTCCTCAGACAGTCACGAAACAAAGAAGGACCATGGAACCAACCCATTCAAAGAAAATTATTAAAAAATCAAACAGCAAACCTCCCTCCACTCACGCACAAAAAAACTGCACAAATAGCAACCAAAAAAAAGTGAAAACAAAGAATATAAAAAACAAAATCAAAAGGTATATTTCTGTTCAGCTCAGCTCAGTGTTCATTTCCTGAAGTGGTACTGGCTCAAAAATTGTCCAAAAGTAGTTACAAAAGAGAGTGACCAGAATTAGAACTGGAACTAGAAAAGATCATAAAAGTTGGATTAAAATTTGCTCTGGCACAATCCGCAATAGCATCAAGGGAGAGGGAGAGAGAGAGATCACTGGAGCACAAGGACCGTCCCTTGGGAACAGTTGAGAGACCGCCAGCACACAGACAGCTTTTCCAGCAGCAGCAAGGAGCTGCAGAGTGCTCCGAAAACTTGCTCGCCCTCCACAACCACCTTGATCATTTCAATCTTTCCCATTTCTTTAAACGTCGAGGGATGGAGTCAGTCATAGACAGGACCTCTGCTTTGGGAGTATTCACTCAGTCTAGTATACCTGTGCTAGAGTCACCATGAAGTGCCTTGTCCAGAGTAAGGCCGGGAACAAAGCTTTGCTCTTTGCAGTTGTCACATCCCGGCCTTGGTCATGAAACTTGTCCATTGCTCTTAATGACAGACTGTCATGACTATTACTGTGAATATACTGTCAAGCAGTCTGAAGTAACTGAATGTATGCCCCGATTCTCTCTTTTCCACTTTTCCATTGAGCAGAAGACACCAAAGTCTGAAAGTGCGTACCGCCACCTTGCCCAATGGTGACCTGCAGGGTAGAAGGTGGAAGGAGAACCTTACCCTTGCTATCATGCTGGATAATATCAGTCTACGTTAGCCCAATACACACCACAGTTCCATAACCGCCAAGGTATATTCTGACGTGGTTTGAGGTCGAATGTTGTTTCATTGTCCTTCCCTGAAGGACCTAGGGATACTTTACTCGGCAAAAGATGTTTACAAATGCCACTAATAAATAAGCAACCGGGAATGGACTTTGATTGTTCCTTTCCGTTTGATTTGAGTACAGGTTGGGTAGAACCAGTTCACTTCACAGACAGAAGACACAAGACTGCTGATGCTGGAATCTGGAGCAACACCCAATCTTCTGAGGAGCTCAGTGGATCATGCAGTATCCGTGGAAAATAGCAACTATTTCTTTCCCCATAAGACATAGGAGCAAAATTAGGTTTTTCAGCACATTGCGTCTGCTCCGCCATTCCATCATAGGTGATTTTTTTTTCCCACCTCAACACTATTGGGGTGGGGTGGCATTGCTGGTTAGAGAGGAGATTAACACAATGGAAAGGAAGGACATTAGCCGGGAGGATGTGGAATCGATATGGGTAGAGCTGCGTAACACTAAGGGGCAGAAAACGCTGGTGGGAGTTGTGTACAGGCCACCTAACAGTAGTACTGAGGTTGGGGATGGTATTAAACAGGAAATTAGAAATGCGTGCAATAAAGGAACAGCAGTTATAATGAGTGACTTCAATCTACATATAGATTGGGTGAACCAAATTGATAAGGGTGCTGAGGAAGAGGATTTCTTGGAATGTATGTGGGATGGTTTTTTCAACCAACATGTCGAGGAACCAACTAGAGAGCAGGCTATTCTAGACTGGGTATTGAGCAATAAGGCAATAAGAAAGGGTTAATTAGCAATCTTATTGTGAGAGGCCCCATGGGTAACAGTGACCATAATATGGTGGAATTCTTCATTAAGATGGAGAGTGACATAGTTAATTCAGAAACAAAGGTTCTGAACTTAAAGAAGGGTAACTTTGAAGGTATGAGACATGAATTAGCTAAGATAGACTGGTAAATGACACTTAAAGGGTTGACGGTGGATATGCAATGGCAAGCATTTAAAGATCGCATGGATGAACTACAACAATTGTTCATCCCAGTTTGGCAAAAGAATAAATCAAGGAAGGTAGGGCACCCGTGGCTGACAAGGGAAATTAGGGATAGTATCAATTCCAAAGAAGAAGCATACAAATTAGCCAGAAAAAGTGGCTTACCTGAGGACTGGGAGAAATTCAGAGTCCACCAGAGGAGGACAAAGGGCTTAATTAGGAAAGGGAAAAAAGATTATGAGAGAAAACTGGGAGGGAACATAAAAACTGACTGTAAAAGCTTTTATAGATATGTGAAAAGAAAAAGATTGGTTAAGACAAATGTAGGTCCCCTACAGACAGAAATAGGTGGATTGATTATGGGGAGCAAGGACATGGCAGACCAATTGAATAACTACTTTGGTTCTGTCTTCACTAAGGAGGACATAAATAATCTTCCAGAAATAGTAGGGGACAGAGGGTCCAGTGAGAGGGAGGAACTGAGGGAAATACATGTTAGTAGGGAAGTGGTGTTAGGTAAATTGAAGGGATTAAAGGCAGATAAATCCCCAGGGCCAGATGGTCTGCATCCCAGAGTGCTTAAGGAAGAAGCCCAAGAAATAGTGGATGCATTAGTGATAATTTTTCAAAACTCTTTAGATTCTGGATTAGTTCCTGAGGATTGGAGGGTGGCTAATGTAACCCCGCTTTTCAAAAAAGGAGGGAGAGAGAAATCGGGGAATTATAGACTGGTTAGCCTGACATCGGTGATGGGGAAAATGTTGGAGTCAGTTATCAAAGATGTGATAACAGCACATTTGGAAAGCGGTGAAATCATCGGACAAAGTCAGCATGGATTTGTGAAAGGAAAATCATGTCTGACGAATCTCATCGAATTTTTTGAGGATGTAACGAGTAGAGTGGGTAAGGGAGAACCAGTGGATGTGGTATATTTGGATTTTCAAAAGGCTTTTGACAAGGTCCCACACAGGAGATTAGTGTGCAAACTTAAAGCACACGGTATTGGGGGTATGGTATTGATGTGGATAGAGAATTGGTTGGCAGACAGGAAGCAAAGAGTGGGAATAAACAGGACCTTTTCAGAATGGCAGGCAGTGACTAGTGGGGTACCGCAAGGCTCAATGCTGGGACCCCAGTTGATTACAATAATATTAATGACTTAGGTGAGGGAATTAAATGCAGCATCTCCAAGTTTGCAGATGACACGAAGCTGGGCAGCAGGTTAGCTGTAAGGAGGATGCTAAGAGGATGCAGGGAGACTTGGATAGGTTAGGTGAGTGGGCAAATTCATGGCAGATGCAATTTAATGTGGATAAATGTGAGGTTATCCACTTTGGTGGCAAAAACAGGAAAACAGATTATTATTTGAATGGTGGCTGATTAGAAAAAGGGGAGGTGCAATGAGACCTGGGTGTCATTATACACCAGTCACTGAAAGTGGGCATGCAGGTACAGCAGGCGGTGAAAAAGGCGAATGGTATGCTGGCATTCAAAGCAAGAGGATTCGAGTACAGGAGCAGGGAGGTACTACTGCAGTTGTACAAGGCCTTGGTGAGACCACACCTGGAGTATTGTGTGCAGTTTTGGTCCCCTAATCTGAGGAAAGACATCCTTGCCATAGAGGGAGTACAAAGAAGGTTCACCAGATTGATTCCTGGGATGGCAGGACTTTCATATGATGAAAGACTGGATCGACTAGGCTTATATTCGTTGGAATTTAGAAGATTGACGGGGGATCTTATTGGAACATATAAAATCCTAAAGGGATTGGAACATATAAAATCCTAAAGGCTAGATGCAGGAAGATTGTTCCCGATGTTGGGGAAGTCCAGAACGAGGGGCCACAGTTTGAGGATTGTGACGAGAATACACATAAAATTAAGATGTTTGCTGGCCTGGGTTAGCATCAGTGACATCAGCAAGTGGTCTGCCACCTGCCCTCAGGGGAAGGAGAGATAAGGAACAATGGAGCAGCGTCTGGAGTTGTGTAATGAAGGGACATGGGAGAGAGAGCTGTCTGGAGCGGCTCCCCCTTTGAACCCTGAACTGTTTGAAGTGATGGACAGGCGATACTCCAGCAGGGGGATAAAAAGGGACCGGTTTGCTAAGGCACACAGACACGCCACCCGAGGTAACGAGACCCTGGAAGCGGTACGCCTCTCACGAGTTGGTGAGAAGTATCGGACAACGCACAGGGTGGAAAGGTACGATCAGCGGGAACCCGGTGTGTGTCCGCCCTTGCCTGGGTGCCGGGTTCACTGCAGAGTATCGACCGCATCTGGAGGAGGGGTCACAGTCGGTGACCTCAGGTGACATCACCAAGGACCCGCCCAAAAGCTGCTTGTGAGCCATCTCGCCGGTCTGTGAGTGAAGCAGTGTCTGAATGATCGGTTGTTCCTGTTCTCTCTCTCTCTCTTCCCCCACGTTGTCCATCGCCATGGCAACGATTACTGCGAACTGAACTACTAAACTGGACTGAACTTTGAGTCACTTTGAAATTTGGTCATTTACCCCTAGACAACGATAGAGCTTGATTGATGCTGTTATCTTAATTCTGTGCACGTGTGTTTATCATCGCTGAACTGTTGCATTTATTATCCTTTCGATTACTGTGTTGCTTGTTTCTTAAATAAAACTTTCTTAGTTCTAGTACTCCAGACTCCAACTGAGTGATCCATTTCTGCTGGTTTGGCAACCCAGTTACGGGGTACGTAACAGGATAAAGGGAAAGCCTTTTAGGACAGAGATGAGGAAAAACTTCTTCACACAGAGAGTGGTGAATCTGTGGACTTCTCTGCCCAGGAAACAGTTGAGGCCAGTTCATTGGCTATATTTAAGAGGGAGTTAGATATGGCCCTTGTGGCTAAAGGGATCAGGGGGTATGGAGGGAAGGCTGGTACAGGATTCTGAGTTGGATGATCAGCCATGATCATACTGAATGACGGTGCAGGCTCGAAGGGCTGAATGGCCTACTCCTGCACCTATTTTCTATGTTTCTATTCTCCTGCCTTCTCCTCATAAACTTTGACATCCTTACCAATCAAGAAACTATCAACTTCCGCTATAAATATGCCAAATGATTTGGCCTACACAGCCGCTTGTGGCAATGCATTCCAAAGATTCACTACCCTCTGCCTAAAGAAATTTCTCTGCATCTCTGTTCTAAAGAGATGTTTTTTTATTCTTAGGCTATACCCTCAGGTCCTATACTATCCCACGACTGGTAACTCTATCTAGACCTTTCAATATTCAGTAGGTTTCAATGAGATGCTTCATCTAACCTCCATACTTCTGAACACGAGCGAGTAAATTTCTAAGCACAAAGTTCAGAGTAAATTTATTAGTAAAGTGCATATGCATCACCATATACAACCCTGAGATTCATTTTCTTGCAGACATATTCAATAAACCAATAACCACAATAGAATCAATGAAAGACCACACCAACAGGGTGGACAACCTTTCTACAAAAGACAACAAACTGTGCATATACAAAAGAAAGAAAAAAGATAATACTAATAAATAAATAAGCAATAAATATTGAGAACCTGAGATGAAGAGTCCTTGAAAGTGAGTCCATAGGTAGTGGGAACAGTCCAGTGGTCGGGCAAGTGAAATTGAGTGAAGTTGTCCCCTCTGGTTCAAGAGCCTGATGGTTGAGGGGTAACCACCGTTCCTGAAATTGGGGGGCGTGAGACTCTACCCACCCCAGGCCCAGAGCCATCAAATGTTCCTCATACATTAACTCTTTCATTCCCAGGATCATTCTGGTAGACTTGCTCTGGACCCTCTCCAATGCCTGCACACCTTTTCTTAGTGAGCCCAAAACTGCCCCAATAGGTGATGAATGACCCAACTAAGTTCCTCCAGATTATTTGTTGCTTCTGTTTCAGCTGTAAGACTAGGGTTCAATTCCCGCCGCTGTCTGTAAGGAGTTTGTACGTTCTCCCCGTGCCTATGTAGGTTCCTCCAGATGCTCCCGTTTCCTCCCAATTAACCAAGATACACAAGTTACGGTAGTGATCGGTAGGTATGCAACATTGGCACAGGAAGCGCGGCCACACTTACAGGCTGCCCCTAGCACAATCCTCGCTGATTTGATTTGACGTATTTCACTGTGTACTTCAATTATGTGACAAAACTTTAGCCAGGACTACTAGACAGTCTGCTTTCCAAGGCTGTAGTCTCTCCGCCTGTGTTATAAAATATCTTCCCCACTTAATGGCCCATGATTATTATTAAACCTTCACTCCCATATTCAAAACTGCTTAACCAAACGTTCCACTATTCACTCCCTAATGACTGAGGACAGACAACAAAAAAACTGCTGCATTTGAAATGTACTTGAAGCTTGAAGAAGCTATTTTCTGAAATTAGAAGTACGAGCAGTATAATGGAATCTGTCAGCTTGCCTTTGAGTCAGAAACCTTTCAAGCTGAACTGCAAGAGATGAACATAACAGCTGGGCCAACACTTCAGTGCTGTACCGAGGCAGACAGACAATCTGCTGGAGGAACTCAGAGGGCCGTGCAGGATCTGTGGGATGGAAGGAATTGTTAATATTTCTGGTCAAAACCCTGCATCACAACACACTGGAAATAGAAATCAGTTCTTGGTCTCTTGTGAAAATTATGTAACAACATCATCTCTACTTGTTATGCTTCACTTAGGAAATTCTTTCTCTCCAAAGGATTTTTATAATTTAGAGATACAGCATGGCAATGGGCCTATCCAGTCCAACGAGCCGACAGTGTCCAATTACACTCGTGACCAATTACCTACTAACCCATACGTCTCTGGAATGTGGGGGGAAACCCAGGCACCCAGGGGAAGCTAGTCCAAGATCAATCTGAACCTTCTCTCCCACACAACCTTCCATTCTTCCTCCACCCACGTGCCTAAGAGTTTCTTCAGTGTCCCTAATGTGTCTGCCTGTACCATCACCTTAGCCAGTGTGTTCCACTCATCAAATCCTCCTCCACTCCAAAGAGAAAAGCCTTAGCTTGCTCATTCTTTCCTCATAAAACATGCTCTTTAATCCAGGCAGCATCCTGGCAAATTTCCTCTGAAACTTCTCTAAGTGAGGTGACTAAAACTGAACACCATACTTCAAGTGTGGTCTAACCACAGCTACGACACTACCTCATGGCTCGATTTCAATTCCCTGACTAATCAATCTAGCGACCATATGCCCTCCTCTTGACTAATGAACTGAGAAACCATAGGCCCTCTTAACCTCCCTATCAAATTGCAGGGCTGCTTGGAGTCATCTATGGACTCTTCCACATACTCTCTACTTTCTCCTCAATTTGAACCCCCTCCAAAAAGCTTCGCCACTCATGTACATACTAGGGGCAATTTACAGCGATCTAACAACCTTCCAATGTTTGCTCAGTCCTGAAATGCGAAGCAAAACCACAGCACCCAGAGGAATCCCACACATTCACAGAGGGAGCATGCAAACTCCACAGAGACAGCACCGGAGGTCAAGATTGAACTCAGGTTGCCAGAGCTGTAAGGCAGCGATTCTACCAGCTATGCCATTATGCCAGCTCCCCGTGCGCCCCCCCCCATAGGTGACTCCAGAACCACATCAATGTGATTGGACCATAAATGGTCCATCAAGAACAGTTAAAGATGGGCCAGGTTCTTAATAATGATGGAGGGAAAACAGCCCATGGGGGTCAAAGTGGAGAATCCAGAATTTGTCTCTGGGCAAAGCGGACGTCTGTAACTTGAGCAAGGCACACCAAATGCCGGACAAACTCAGCAGGTCAGGCAGCGTCTATGGAGATGAATAAACAACGTTTCAGGCTGACACCCTTCTTCAGGACTGAAAAGGAAGGGGGGAGATACCACAATAAAAAGGTGGGGGAGGGGAAATAGGCTAGCTGGAAGGTGATAGGTGAAGCCAGGTTGGTGGGAAAGGTCAAGGGCTGGAGAAGAAAGAATCTGGTAGGAGAGGAGAGTGGACAGTAGGAGAAAGGGAAGGAGGAGGGGACCCAGCGGGAAGAAATAGGCTGGTGAGAAGAAGTGAAAGGTCACTGGGGGGGAATAGAGGAAGGTGGGAGGGAGAATTTGTTCACTGGTAGGAGAAATTGATATTCATGCCATCAGGTTGGAGGGTGCCCAGACGGAACATAAGGTGTTTCTCCTCCATCCTGAGGGTGGCCTCATCTCAGCACAAGAGGAGACCATGGATCCACGCATCAGAACAGGAATGGGAATGGGAATTAAAATGTTTGGCCACAGGGAAGTCCCACTTGCGGCAGATGGTGGTGAGGTGCTCGACCCCCCAATTTATGATGGATCTCACCAATGTAGAGGAGGCCACGTTGGGAGCACCAGACAGAAATAATGTCTCTAACTTGACTTCTTCCAAAGATTCCTCTTGGTGGCGTGGTCAACAATTGTCCCTCACACACCCCACTAAAAGACAGCCATTAGATCACACCTACAGCAGCTTGTCCTGCGGTTGGAGGGCTATATGTGTGTGCAGCTGGGTGGGTGGGAGGCTGGGAAAGGGGTTAGTTTTGCTCTGGTTGTTGTTGCTGCTTGAGTTCTGCTGGGCATCATGGACATGCTACGTCTGCACCAGAATGTGTGGTGACACTTGCGGGCTGCCCCTCCTCCAGCAAATCCTTAGGCTGTGTTGGTTGTTAACGCAGACAATGCATTTCACTGAATGTTTTAATATACGTGTGACAAATAAATAAATAGGAGTTGAATCTGAATAAGAAAAAGGAACGTAAGTAGACTTACTTTCCCCAAGCAGTAAGGCTGATCAATGCCCCACTCACTAACCCACCCCACCCCACATCACCATTCCTGTCAGAGTCACTTTATGTAGAGACGCTCCTGCATCTAGCTTCACAAATCTATTTATATATAATTATGTAATTATATTTATTCCCTTTTGTTCTTTATCTTACTTTGGTTTTTTTTTGTGCTACATTGGATCTGGAGTAACAATTATTTCATTCTCCTTTACACTTGTGTACTGGAAATGACATTAAACAATCTTGAATCTTAAATGGCTTTTCAAAATGACATTTTAATCCCCAGAGAATCCAGATAAAATCCAGGATTCTTGACAGTTTGATTGCTAACTCAGCTTTCCTTCTGTGGCAGTCTGAGATAAGTTTCCACCCACACTGTTAATCTATCAGTCAGGACCACCTATTCCATCTTCAGAACATTACCCTGTACCTGCCCCTGCACGAGCTCATCTATTACTGAAACCCTTCACTGCGCTTCGTAGAATTGCGAGGAGTGTGAGAGGATCATTGCGGTCTTTCTCCCACCCATCAGAGATATTTATCAGGAGCACTGTGTACACAGGACCCTTAGCATAGTTGAGAATCCCTTCCATCCCTCTAGCAATCTTCTTTGAACCCCTACCATCAGGCAGGAGGTACCTCAGCATCAGGACAAGGACTGTTAGAATAGGAAACGAGTTCTTCCCCCAGACCGTGAGACTACTGAACTCACTGCCACCACCCAGGTCTCATCATGCACGAAGCACCAGTAGCGTTACACTGTCTACTTTTTAACTTGTGTTGCAAATGCACCTTATTATTTATCAATTCACTAGTGGTAATTGGGTGGCAGGGTGGAGACATGTCTCAACCAGAGGAAGTGTAAGGTGCTCCACTAGTGAGTTATATGTACTGTGATGTGCGCCTTGGTCCAGAGGAACGTTGTTTTGTTTGGCGGTATACATTATGTGTTGTATGTAAGTTATATGTACTGTGATGTGCACCTACGTCTGGAGGAACATTGTTTCATTTGGTGATATACATCTATACGGTTGAATTGCAGTAAAATGGAACTTGAACTTAAACTTCCTGAATTGTCCAGGATACTCTTCATAGACCGAACTCGTCAAACTCCCTCGGTCCCGCATCAGAGGTTCGACCAGGTTTCAAGCACCTATCACCTGTGTGCTCACTCACCAAATTTCCTTCATAGAACAGTACAGAATTGCTCCAGGGCCTTTGTCCCATGATAGAAGATTAATCTGTCACATCTACATCAAAACATTGAAACATCCAGTGATATACGGCATTTGCGTCAACGACCAACACAGCCCGTGAGGAAGTGCTCTGGGCAGCCTGCAAGTATCACGATGCTTCCACCACCAATACAGCATTCCACAACTTTCTATCCCATACACCTATGGACCCATATGTCCTTATAAACCTCTATCAGGACTCCTCTGATGTTGTGCTGCGAATACTTCCATTCTCTGCACATTCATGTATCTATCATACAGTCACTTAAACACTGCTATCTTATTTGCCTCTTGCAGTGCATGCCAGGGACCCACACTTCTCTGTGTAAAATACTTTCTCCACAAATACCTTTTGATTTTTAAATGCATGCCCTCTAGTATTAGGCATGTAAACTCTGGGAAAAAGATTCCAGTTAACGACTCTCTCAATGCCTCTCATAATCTGATAGACCTCTGTCAAGTCTCCCCTCAGCTTCTGCCACTCCAGAGAAAACAACCCAAATTTGTCCAACCTCTCCTTGTACAGCATGCCCTCTAATCCAGGCAGTGTCCTGATAAACTGCTTCTGCACCCTCTACAGAGATTCCATGTTCCTCTTGTAAGAGGGCCAGCAGAATCAAGTAAACTACTCCAAATGTGGCCTAACCAGACCTTCTTGTTGGGCAATCTTCAATTTGTCTACAGTTACACACACAAAATGCTGGAGGATCTCAGCAGGCCAGGCAGCATCTATGGAAATGTATAAACAGTCGACATTTCAGGTTGAGAACCTTCATCAGGACTGAGAAGGAAAGGGGAAGATGCCAGAATAAAAAGCTGGAGGGAGGGGAAGGAGGCTGGCTGGAAAATGACAGGTGAAGCCAGCTGGGTGGGAAAGGTAAAGGGCTGGAGAAGAAGGAATCTGAAAGGAGAGGAGAGTGGACTATAGGAGAAAAGGAAGGAGGAGGGGTCCCAGGGGGAGGTGATAAGCAGGTGAAAAGAGGTAAAAGGTCTCTGGAATTCCTTCCCCGAACTTCTCTACCTCTCACTCTATTAAAAATCAGCTGTCGAACCACACTTTTGATCACCATCCTTAATATTTCTTGTGCAACGATGTGTCAGATTCTAAATATTTTAAAGACGTAAGACTCGCTTTATTTGTCATGTTCATCGGAACATACAGAGAAGTATGGCATCTGTGTCAATAACCAACACATCTGAGGATCGTGCTGGGGCACCCTTGCCATGCTCTGGTGCCAACAGAGCATGCCCACAATTTACTAACCCTAGCCCGTATGTCTTTGGACTGTGGGAGGAAACCGGAGCACCCGGAGGAAATCCACACGGTCATGGGGCAAACACACAAACTCCTTACAGACAGTGGGGGGAAATAAACCCGGGTTGTGGTGCTATGCTACCGTGCTGCCCCACTGTGACGAAATGCTCCTTGCACACCATGTGAAATGATGAACTGGTTCAAAGTTTCTGCAGAATTGGAAGCTGTTGCAGTTGAGGTGAGCGACCGTAGTCCAGGCCATCAATTGAACCTTTGATCCCTTTAAAGCTTTAGGCACCGTTTCAAAGCCATTCAGCAAAGACTAAAAGGGAAAACCACAAAGAAGAGAGCAAAGGGGGAGAAAAAAAAGCTTTGATTCTTTGTTGCTTAGGATGAAATAATTCTCAACAGAGAGAAAAATGAACCGTGACTTTGAAATTATTCAGGGAAGAGCTGGCAAGGTAGATGATGGCCAGCTGCTGTTTTTGTCCTTTGTTCAGTGGGAGGGGAAGGGGAGGTTTTTGGATCTGTGGAGAAATCAGTGTTACTGAAGCATCTCTGAGAGTCATAGTGTCCTACTGCACAGGAAAAAGCCCTTTGTCCCAAATTGTACATTCTGTCCATTGTACTTATTTACACTGGTCTCATTTATCTACATTTGGTCCATAACCTATACTGAAACAGAGCAATATTTCCACTGGGAGAAATAAATCAATTACATAAATGAAGATGCAGTGATATCCACCTCATTAGACAGCACGGTAGCGTAGTGGTTAGCACAACACTTTACAGTACAGGCAACCCAGGTTCAATTCCCGCCGCTGCCTGTAAGAAGTTTGTACGTTCTCCCCGTGACCGCGTGGGTTTCCTCCAGGTGTTCCAGTTTCCTCCCACGGTCCAAAGACGGACCTGTTGGTAGGTTAATTGGTTGTGATTAGGCTGGTGTTAAATGGGGGTTGCCACGAAGGGCTGGAAGAACCTATTCCACACTGTACCTCAACACAATTATTTCATTATAGAGTTTTAATGCATCATTCATGCTCCCACTGTACTGCACCCCATGTCTACATTGATTGAGTAATCTGTCAAGCCAGCCGGACCCTGGGTTCTCCCTCTTATTGCTTGCATTGAATTGATTGTGGACTTCGGGAAGGGGATGTCGAGGGGGCACACACACCAGTCCTCATGGAGGAGTCAGCAGTGAAAAGGTGAACAGTGTCACATTTCTGGGCGCCAACATCTCAGAGGATCTATCCTGGGCCCGACAGATTGATGAAGACAGCATTCCAGCAGCTACACTCTTCTGAGTTTGAAGAGATTTTCTGTGGTACCAAAGACTCTACAGATGTGCCACGGAGAGCATACTGACTGGTTCTATCACCACCTGGTATGGAACTTCCAATGCTTAGGAACGCAAGAGGCTGCAGAGGGTTGTAGACTCAATGAGCTCAGTCAGGGTACGTTGAGGATAACTTCAATAAGCGGTGTCTCAAGAAGGTGTCATCCATCATGAAGGACCCTCTGCATGACCTCTTCTCATTACTACCATCAGGGTGGAGGTACAGGAGCCTGAAGACCCACACTCAGTGCTTTAACAACAGCTTCATCAACATTGCCATCACATTTCTGAGCTACCTCGCCATTCCTCTTTTATTTATTTTACTGTAAGTTATATTACTTGCTTATGTCTTGCACAAAAGAACACATTTCACAACATGCAGTGATAATAAACTTGATTCTGAAATTGCTACAGAAAGACAAATTGGATTCTCAGAAGGATGTAAAGGAAATGCACCCCATTAAGCCCCTGACAACTTTTTCAAATGGTTTTCCAATGAATCTGACAGCCCCAGAGCTTAACAAACATTCCCTCAAAATTATTGAATCTGGTTCCCATACCCCCACTGCATTCTGGGTCACCAAACTCATCCCTCCCTGCATGGTAGAACCACTGCCTCACATCACCAAAGTTCAAAGTTCATAGTATATATGCATTATACAACCTTGAGATTCAGCTCCTTACAGGTAACCACAGAACAAGAGACCCAGAAGAGACCAACAAGCACCAAATGTGCAGAGCGAGAAGAAAGAAAAATAACACTAATTGTGCAAGTAGCATATAGAATGAAAGAGAGTCCTTGGACATGAAGCCCGGAGTAGGCCCACAGCCTCATTCTCGGTTCATCACATAGTGGAGTAAACGTCACAGAGCCTGCAGACACAGAGCTGGAGCAGGCCACAGCCGCAGCCTCGGCGCAGTGAAAAATGGAGCAAAATTGCCGCAGAGCAGTGAGCAGAACCGGCCTGACCCATGCCTCTGGTCACAACACCTTGCCTTTTCAATTCATCCAACCCGGCCAAACATCAGAGACCCAGGTTCGATCCTTACCTTGGGTAGTGTGCAGAAATTTGACTTAAAACATTACGAATAACACCTTTTCTGAAGAAAACTGTGGTAAACTATCACCATTCACAATGAAGAAACAAGCGAAGGCGAAGCTGGTTCGAAGGATGGGCCGTGTAGGTGCATGGCAAAACCAAAGCGCAACGTGTTCAAGATGGGGAGCAGATGGAGTTGGTATTGCTGTTGGAGATGGATTTGAAGTGAGCGACTTAGAGAGGAGTTGGTGAGGAAGAGTTTTGAAGTCCGTCCACCTACTCCGGGTGAAAGGTTGGATTGCTCCAAGCGCTGAGATCGAGAATGGCTTTGGGCTGGGCAGCCCAAGCATAGCGCATTGCCAGGGTCTGGGTCCTAGAGTGAGGTATTACCCAGTACTCAGACAATTTAAACACATGTCCAGATAGACTGAGGCAGTGAACTGCTTTGGCTGCTGTGCTACTGAGGCAAAGGCTTGAGCCTACTCCAGCTGCTCTGGGAAGTGGATCTAAGGACCCAATCTGGTTCAGAAAGCTTCTACTGTTTGCATGATTGTCTGTTTCTCTTTCTCTTTCTGTGCAGTGGTTTTGGTCTTTCTTTTGTTTAATTGGGTTCTTCGGCTTTCTTGCTTTGTGGCTGCCTGTAAGCAGACAAATCTCAAGGTTGTATAATTTATAAATTCTTTGATAATAAATGTATTTTGAGTCTTAGAACACGCAAGTTATTCTTGTTACCACCTCCATTTCATCCATATACTGCGGTTTCCTCCCACATCCCAAAAAACTTGCTGATTGGTTGGTTAACCCCTCTCTGAAAATTGCCCCTGGTGAGTGGTAGAATCTGGAAGGGGGAGTTGAGAAAAATGTAGCAACAAGTTAAAAAATGGGATTAATGCAGGATTGGTGTAAAACAAGTGCTCGGTGTTCTGTGCAAAGTGAATGGACTGAAGGGCCTGTTTCCTTGATGGATATTTCTATGACTCAAAGGTTCAAAGGTTCATTTAAAGTATGTAAGCATACAATATACAACTCTGAGATTCATCTTCTCTAATTAGCCACGAAACAAAGAAAACCATGGTTGTTATTGAAAGAAAGACAACAAAACTTGCTGATGTCACCTCAGTTCTTTAGCTAACTGGTTTAAGTCAGTGTTTACTGATGCACCCTCCACTGCAAACATGTCCTTCCTCAGTCCACCAACAGTCCTCACAACCCTGTCTCATCTCCCTTATCCTTCCCACTCTAGGCAGCAAAGACCCAGTTCCTCTCCACAGAGCTGGGTAAAAGTCTGCTGTTAATTGGTAGCCATGTGAACCATTTGCAATCACCCCTTTATTAGTTAATCACCACCTTGCCATCTCCAGCTCAGCATATCCTCTTCACTGAAGGCTTCCTGTTGCTCAGCCCCATGAGCTGCTCGTGAATGATGGATTCCTCTTCAGATCTCAGAGGCCTGACCTACTTTTTTTTTGCAACTGAAGATGCAAGAAAAACAACAATAAACAGAGCCCGGGAGGGGAAAAGAAATCATGAACACAAGAGATTTTGCAGATGTTGGAAATCTTGAGCAACACACACACACAGAGTGCTGAGGGAACTTATGGGTGAAATGGACTCTTAAAATATAGAAAACTATTATAAAAGAATATAAACTAGAGAGAGACATTGCAATTCTTAAATGGTGTGCGTGACTCAGATTTTACGCCTAATAAACTGGATGCTAGATTTAAGGACTGGACAGCTAAAGGAATAACAGCTATTTACAATATAATGAAAGAAGGAACACTGTTCAGTTTTGAAATGCTCAAAGAGAAACACTTATTAGAAAAACAAGACTTTTATCGGTATTTACAGATGCGACAGTTGTTAATAGGACGGTTAAAAATGTAACCAAGGCAAGTACATGTCTGATAGAGCTATTTAGAAAAGCATATAATTCAGACAATGGTAGAAGAATAATTTCAAGTGTGTATAAGGGTTTGTCAAATTTTAAAACACGTTCGACTTCATACATTAAAACAAAACGGGAGAAGGAAAGAGGGATAATAATATCTGAGGAAGACCGGACAATAATATGGAGATATCAATGGAAGTATACCAGTTCACAGAAATGGTGGGAGTTCGGGTGGAAAAACTTGATAAGATATTCTATTACACCCTGTCAGAAATCCCATTATGTTAGTAACCCCCCTGTTTGCTGGAGAAATTGTGGAAATCAAAATGCAAACCATTATCATATTTTCTGGGAATGCCCCGTTATCAAAGACTATTGGAGTGGGATACACAATGCCCTACAAGACTTCTTTAAAATTGAAATACCCTTAGAGAGTAAGACCATATATTTTGGGTGCATACCTCAAGAATGGTTGAAAAGAGATAAATATCTAATGATTGTACTGCTGGTGGCTGGTTAAAAAGACCCTCACCAGGAAATGGTTATCACAGGAGAGCCCAACTTTAAATGTATGGATGGAAATTACAATGGACATTTACAAAATGGAGAAGATAACAGCATCTGTTAATCATAAGTTGGAACAATTTTATTCATACTGGAAAAAATGGTTTAACTACATAACACCTCATAGACCTGATTTTATTCTCACAAGTCAACGACTGTGTTGTAAAAAAAAATCACTCCCTACTCTGTACATAGTTTTCTTCTTTCGATTGTTCTTTCTTTCCTCTCCTTTCTATAAGAGTACACCTCAGATAAATATTATGTGGAGATTTGTGACAAATATGATTATATGATATATATGTACTGTATCTGAAATACATCTTATGGAAATGTTTGTTTGATGATGAAATTCAATAAAAAATAAATGACAAAAAAAAGCCTTAAAGACCCAATAAATAAATAATCAGAAATTCAGACTGAAAAACAACAGTATTTGATCAAAAAGAGGAAGCTACATTGTGCAGCAGTATCTTTCTCTGCAGGGACACTTTCTTACAAATTCAGCACTAAACAAATATGGAGACAACGTGGAATAGTTCATCGTGGGCTGCAGTGAAACTCTGTCCATCTCAGATTTGACTCTGAACCAACGCGGCACGATAGCGTAGTGGTTAGCCTAACGCAATTACAGCACCAGTGACCCAGATTCAATTCCGCTGCTGTCTGTAAGGAGTTTGTACGTTCTCCCCGTGAACGCATGGGTTTCCTCCGGGTGCTAATTGGTCACGAGGGTGTAATTGGCGGCACAGGCTCGAGGGTCGGAAAGGCCTGTTACCGGGTTGTGTTTCTAAATAAAAAATAAATAAAACTATCCTCATTCAGTTTTGTTAACTGTCATAATCTCATTGAAGGCCTTAGTCACTCTGCAAAGCAAGTTCATTCTTTCATGGGATATACAGTAGGCAAGGCCAGCGGGTTACACCCCATCTCTAATTGCCTGCGAGGAAGAGGAGTTGAGTCAGTTTCTTGAACCACTGTAATCGTTCCAGTGAAGCAGCTCAGGGGGTTTTGAAGATAAATGAACAGCAGTACATTCTCACTTTTGTGGTGAGAGACAGTCTGCTGATTCTCAAGTCCAGGGTGAACTTGAATCGGCGATGCTGCAGGCTGAAACATCGAAACAGCGAGCTGTTGACCTTGCCTCTTGGTGTGGCAGGAGCGCTCTCTCTCTCTTTCTTGTTAGTGAGAGAGAGGGGCTGTTGGGATGTCAAAGTGTTGGGAAGGAGAGCAGTTTTTGATGGACTAGATCATGATCTCTGGGGGCTTGTGATTGCATGGGGGGGGTTGATGCTTTATGGATGGGAGAGGTCTGGAGGGATATAGACTGGATGCAGGTCAATGGGACTAGCGGAATAATGTTTTGGCACAGACTAGAAGGGCCAAATGGCCTGTTTTCTGTGCTGTAGTGTTCTATGGTTCTAAGTGGGGAGAGGGGGAGAGGGGAAGGTTGATGCTTTATTGCTGCTTGTGCATTGGAGGGGAGAGAAGGCTTTGGGGTGCTAATGTTTCCCTGTCATTCATTCTTTGGGGTTGTTTTTTCTCCATTTTGTGGATGTCTGTGAAGAGTACAAATTTCAGGCTGTATATTGTATACATTCTCTGATACTAAATGGAACCATTGAACCATTTAGGAGTGGCACGACAGTGTAGTGGTTAGCATAATGCTATTACAGCGCCAGCAACCCAAGTTCAATTCCCGCTGCTGTCTGTAAGGTGACCGTGCGTTCTCCACGTGACAGTGTGTGTTTCCTCCCACATTTCCAAGACATACAAGTTAGCAGGTTAATTGGTCACATAGGTACAATGGGGCAGTGCAGGCTCGTTGGGCCGAATGGGTCTGTTACTCTGCTGTATCTCTAAATTAAAAAAAAGTTAAAATTCACTAATATCTCTCAGTGAACACCACGAGAAACAGTTCATGTGCTGCTGTTTGTCAGATCTGGTTGTACACACGTTCACGGCTGCGTTGCATCATGGGCTAATGCAGTTTGTTGGCCGCGAGGCAGATAGCGCTGTGCGGCGAAGGACATTCAGACAAATGCAAGTCTCTCTACCTTTCTTCAATTCAATTGGATTGCAGCAACGCCACCAAAAATAACGCTGCCCTATTGAATAGGCAAAATATCAAACTGCAGAGGGAAGCTGAGAATGTGGGCTGCCAGCAGCACTGACCTTCAAAGCATCGTGACCTGTTCTGTGGCTCTAAAGCAACAGTTGATATCTTTTCTCTGGTGCTGCCTTATTCAAAGAAACAACAGAATATTAATGTCAGAAAAGTTTCAAGGGAGGCTGAGTTCTGAGAGTTAAATAACAGCTTGTTAAAGAATCCACAACAAAGTTCAGAGCCAATTTATTTTACTAACAAATACAGCATGGAATTTTATTTAGAATTCCAGCTCAAAAAGCTAAGCCATTCGGTAGCCCACCTATTGAACATTAACCTAATCACAGGACAATTTACAATGACCAATTAACCCAGCAGTTGGTACAACTTTGGACTGTGGGATAAAACGAGAGCACCCAGAAGAAACCAACGTGGTCTCGGGAAGAACATTAGATTAGATTAGATTATGAGGACACTCAGTCCTCGTTTATTGTCATTTAGAAATGCATACATTAAAAAATGATACAATGTTCCTCCAGAATGATATCACAAGAAACACAGGACAAACCAAGCCTAAAACTGACGAAACCACATAACTATAACATACAGTTACAACAGTGCAAAGCAATACCATAATTTGATAAAGAGCAGACCATGGGCACGGTAAAAAAAAGTCTCAAAGTCCCGATAGCCCCATCATCTCACACAGACAGTAGAAGGGAGAAACTCTCCCTGCCATGAACCTCCAAGCACCACAAACTTGCCGATGCAGCACCATTGGAAGCACCCGACCACAGCCGACTCTGAGTCCGTCCGAAAACTTCGAGCCTCCGACCAGCCCTCTGACACAGCCTCTCTGAGCACCATCCTCTGCTGAGTGCTTCAACCCCTCCCTGGCCGCCGAGCAACAAGCAAAGCTGAGGACTCGGGGCCTTCTCCTCCGGAGATTCTGGACCACACAGTAGCAGCAGCAGCGAAGCAGGCATTTCAGAAGTTTCACCAGATGTTCCTCGGTGCTCTCACGTCCGTCTCCATCAAATCAGGATTGTGCACAGCACCCTACTTGACAAATAACAAACATCACCACCGGAGTGGCCGCTGTGAGCTGCCAACATACAAACTTTCTTACAGAGGATGCTGGAATTGAACTCTGAACTCCGCTGCCTCTTCCGCAAGCTGTTGTTTTCTCCTTTCCACCCATCAGACTCACTCTTCCTTCGCTCTCTCGCCCTCCAAGTAAGTGAAGGTAGTACAAAAGATGTAAATAAGATTAAAAAACTGCAGAGAACATTTATGAGGATATTGCCGGGACTTGAGGACCCGAGTTATAGGGAAAGGTTGAATAGGTCAGGCCTTTATTTCCTGGAGCGCAGGAGAATGAAGGGAGATTTGACAGAGGAACAGTATACAAAATTCTAAGGGGTATAGATAGGGTAACTGCAAGCAGGCTTTCTCCACTTGAGGTTGGGTGAGATTATAACTAAATGTCATGATTTAATGGCAAAAGGTGAGACGTTTAGCAGAACATGAGGGGAAACTTCTTCACTCAGAGGGTCATGAGAGGGCGGAATGAGCTGCCAGTGTAAGTGGTGGATGTGGGAACGATTTCAGAGTTTAAGAGAAGTTTGGATAGGGACTTAGATAATAGGGTTATGGTCAGGATGCAGGTCGATGGATCAGCACAGACTAGATGGGCTGAAGAGTCTGTTTCTACGCTGTAGTATTCTGACCTTACAGACAGGATCAGAGACAAACCCAACCCACTGACAGCTTCCAAATGAAGGTGCACAAGAAATTCTTCTCACCTTAAATATAGGATGGAGTCATCTCAGGCTGATAGAGCACAAAGGGTGAACCAGATGGAGTCTCAGAGGCCCTTGGGCCCATCTAGTCCATGCTGATCACATTGTACACACACTAGTCTGGCCCCCATCCTCTACGTACCTATCCAAGTAATTCTTAAATGATACTCTTGAACCCACCTCAACCACCTCCTCTAGCATCTTGTTCCATATACTCACCACTCTCTGCTTTAAAAAGTCCCTTTTAAATATATTCCTTCTCACTTTTACCTCTTCTCAACTGCCTATCACCTCCCCCTGGGCCCCCTCTTCCTTCCCTTGCTCCCATGGTCCACTCTCCTCTCCTATCAGGTTCCTTCTTCTCCAGTCCTTTCCCTTCCCCACCCACCCGGCTTCACCATCACTTTCCAGCCAGCCTCCTTCCCCCCCCACCATCTTTTTATTCTGACATCTTCCCCCTTCCTTTCCAGTTCTGAAGAAGGGTCTCGGCCCGAAACAGTTTACTCATTTCCACAGATGCTGTCTGACCTGATGAGTTCTTTAAGCATTTTGTGTGTGTTGCTTTGGATTTATAGCATCTGCAAATTTTCTCATGTTTGTAAGACCATAAGACCACAAGATATAGGAACAGAATTAGGCCATTTGGCCCATCGAGTCTGCTCCACCATTTCGTCATGACTGATCCATTTCCCTCTCAGCTCCAAACTCCTGTTTTCTCCCCATATCCCTTTTTATGCCCCGACCAATCAAGAATCTATCCACCTCGGTGTCAAATATACATAAAGACTTGGCCTCCACAACTGCCTGTGGCAAAGAATTCCACAGATTCAACACATTCAGCATATCATAGAGTTTATGACATACCCTATGCCCTCTAGTTTTGGACTCCCTCACCCTAAGTAAAAGTTTTTTACCATCCACCTCATCAAAGCTCCTCACAATTTTAAACACTTCTATAAAATCGCCTTCATTCCCCAACACTCCAAGGAATAAAGACCCCACCTGGCCAACCTCTGTCTATAACTCAGGCTCTCTAATCCTGGCAACATCCTCAAAAAAAAAATCTTCTCTATACTTTTACCAGCTTAACTGCATCTGTCTTATTTTCTTTATTTGTTTTATTTAGAAATACAGCACAGTAGCAGGCCTTTGCAGCCTAATGAGCCTGGGCCACCCAATTACACCCACGTGACCGATTAACCTGTAATTCTTTGACTGTGGGGGGAACTGGAGAACACGGAGGAAACCCAAATGGTCACGGGGGGAACATACAAACTCAGTGGCAGAATTGAAACAGCATGCTGGCACTGTAATTGTGTTGTGCTAACCGCTGTACTCCATGCCACCCAATACTGGATCTGGCATCAGGTTCCATTGTTAATTCTCTCCCTATCAATCACAATCAGATTTAATATCATTGGCATATGTCATGAAATTTGTTGTTTTGCAGCAGCGGTACAATGCAATACACAAAAGTAAGAACTATAAACTGCAATAAGAAATGTATATAAAATAAATATATATAAAAAGTAAGTAGCGCAAGGAGAGAGCAAAAAATAAGTAGTGAGGTAGAGTTCATGGGTTCATTGTCCATTCAGTAGCGGATGGCAGAGGGGAGGAAGCTGTTCCTGAAATGTTGAATATGCGGCTTCAGGCTCCTGTAGTTCCTCCTTAATGGTAGAAATAAGTAGAGGGCATGTACTGGGGGTGCGGGTTAAGGGCCTTCATGATGAATGCCAGCTTCCTGAGGCATCTCCTTTCAAAGATGTCCTCAATGCTGGCGAGGCTGGTGCCCATGATGAAGTTAGCTCTCAGCACTCACTTTCAAGGGGGAAAAAGCATTTATTGAGCTGGATCTTGGGGTGGCGGTGTGGAGATAAGTCTCTTCCAAAGGAGGTGTAAGGTGCTCCTTCCCTCCGATAGCCTGCAGGTCACCCGTGGGCAAGGTATGGCACCTGCTTGGCCGCCCCTCCGCCCCCACCGTTCAGGGGCACGTGACGCTATGGGAACTGGTGGCGAATGCAGCTGGTGCATATCACACGTCCTGGTTATGCGACCACTGACACCAGGCAGACAGTCTGTGAAGAGTATTGATAATGGCTGGGGTTACCCGTTTTGTAAAGACACTGCCCGGAAGAAGGCAGTGACAAAATACTTCTGTAGAAAAACTTGCCAAGAACAATCATGGTCATGGAAAGATGTTAGTGAATCCACTGGCTTTTATTAACAGCTATTTCTGAGAACACTTACTAATTATGCCGTTGGCATTTAGGGCAGCAATGAAGGTCTTCCATCTCTGGCAGTGGCCAGGGCTTCATTCATCATGTCAGTAGCTTGGTTGTCACTACTGTCAGTCATACAAGACTCGGTGGAATACTGTCGCACTCAGATGTCGAAGGATTCTTCATTGTTGTTTCTGTAACAATTTTGTTTTACCATCAGGGTTGTTAGCCCTGAGCTGAACCCTTGAACCGGGAGGACCAGTGGATGAATCTTAGTCTGGCCTCCACCCTTTGACCTGTTTGGCACGGGTGACCCTACCAAGCACTAAAGCATAAAGCCCTGACTCCAGCCAACATAGCTCTCTGGGTCATTGAGGCACGCAAGCCTCCAAACCACAAGAAGATTGTGGTCCTCTTGGAAGATTTCTGAAGCTAGCTATTGTTTTAATGTTGACAGCACCTCACAGGAACCAACCTCCCCTCTATGGACTGTGTCTACACTTCTCACAGCCTCAGTCGAACAGCCAGCGTCATCAAAGACTCCACCCACCCCAGACATTCTCTCTTCTCTCCTCATTCATCAGGGAGATGATACAAAAGCACAGACCATCAGGCTCAAGGACAGCTTCTATCTCACTGTTATCTGGCCCTTCGACAGACCTCTTGTATAACAGCATGGATTCTTGGCCTCACAATCTACCTGGTTATGATCTTGCACTTTATAGTTTACCTGCACTGCACTATTTTGATAGCTTTACATAGAAACAAAGAAAATAGGTGCAGGAGTAGGCCATTCAGCCCTTCGAGCCTGCACCGCCATTCAGTATGATCATGGCTGATCATCCAACTCAGAACCCTGTACCTGCCTTCCCTCCATACCCCCTGATTCCTTTAGCCACAAGGGCCATATCTAATTCCCTCTTAAATATAGCCAATGAACTGGCCTCAACTGTTTCCTGTGGCAGAGAATTCCACAGATTCACCACTCTGTGTGAAGAAGTTTTTCCTAATCTCGGTCCTAAAAGGCTTCCCCTTTATCCTCAAACTGTGACCCCTTGTTCTGGACTTCCCCAACATCGGGAACAATCTTCCTGCATCTAGCCTGTCCAATCCCTTTAGAATTTTATACGTTTCAATAAGATCCCCCCTCAATCTTCTAAATTCCAGAGAGTGTAAGCCTAGTCGATCCAGTCTTTCCTCATATGAAAGTCCTGCTATCCCAGGAATCTTTGACACCTTATTCTGCATCATTACTGTTTTACCTTATTCCAGCTCTGTGGAACATCACTGTGTAATGATTTGATCTGTATAAACAGTATGCAAGACAAGCTTTTCACTGTATCATGATACCTGTGACAATAACAAACCAGTGCCAAATATTCCTTTATTAAACCTCCATCTCCTATGGTGGGATATGTACTTGTGCATCTGACTCCTGGTGTTAGTCCAATGGCTTAGCCACTGTGCTGCCTAGCTCTTTGGTGTCAGACTTCTTAATGTCTTTGACCTAACATTATATTCCACTGACCCTCTGTGACAGAGGAGATGATGATGCCATGAATTAGTTAGATCTCTTTTCTCTTCCATCGGGGAAACGGATTGAACGCTGAATAAGAAAAAGAACACTGCACACTTATTTCCTTGAACTTTTCCAGTTATTCAATTAGATCACAGTTAATCTGTATCTCGAGTTTAAATAGCTGCCTTTGTTCCATCTCCCTTAATAACTTTACCCAGCAAGAACTAATCGATGTGGTTCATTAAAAATTCAGCAACCACAACCTTTTGGAGGATGAAGTTCCAGATTTCTGCTGCTGTTCATGTGGGGATGTTTTTTTGTATTTCATTTTTGAGATTACAATTCTCCTCCACCACCACCACTAGGGGAAACAAGTATTCTGGTTTCCCCACCAGGGAAAACAGATTCTTCTGATCGAAATGGCGTAACCAGTTTAAGCACTTCAAAGGGCCGGAGAGAGAACATGTCCTGCCTCATAATTTAACACTACAGATGCAGGCAACTGTCTGATGAACTTGCATTGCACTTCACTTCAAAGGCAATACCCCCTCGTAGAGATTAGCATCCAGAGCTAAACAGACTACAGCATGAGACTATCCTACCCTCACTGCTCACGACTGTTTATGCCACTCCCATGGGGGGGGGGGGGGCGGGGTCACCTACCTACCGGAAAGATGTCAATAAAGTTGAAAGAGTACAGAGAAAATTTATAAGGACGCTGCTGGGACTGGAGGACCTGAGTTATAAGGAAAGATTGAGTAGGTTTTGATCCATTTTGTTCTTTTTTTTTTGCTGGAAGAGGGACTTGAGGGGTGGATGTGCCTGATTTGTTTTGTACATTTTTGTTTGCAGGAGGTGGGATTTGGGGGCTGAGGATCATGCGGCCTTTCTTTTCTTCTTTAGTTTCATGGCTACCTGGAGAATTGAAGAATTTCAGAGTTGTATACTTTGATAATAAATGAACCTTTGAAATTAGGACTTTATTCCTTGGAAGGGAGAAGATTGAGAGGAGATTTGGTAGAGGTATACAAAATTATGAGGGGTATAGATAGGGTAAATGCAAGCAGGCTTTTTCCACTGAGGTTGGGTGGGACTACAACTAGATGTCATAGGTTAAGGGTGAAAGGTGAAAAGTTTAAGGGGAATGTGAAGAGACCCTTCCTCACTCAGAGGGTTGTGAGAGTGTGGGACATGCTGCCAGCACAAGTGGTGCTTGCGAACTTGATTTCAATATTTTAAGAGAAATTTGGATAGGTACATGGATGGAAAGGGTATTGAGGTCTATGGTCCCAGTGCATGCTGAAGGGAGTAGACAGTTCAAATGGTTTGGCATGGACTAGATGGTCCAAAAGGCCTGTTTCTGTGCTGTACTGTTCTATGACTCTATTGGGCTACGTAAATCAATGCCAGGACTTTCAGACTCAAAAAATCAGTTCCTTACCCCAACCTGTAAGGGCGATCAACACCTCCACCTGCTAACCCACCCCTCCATACCCTACAACACCACTAGTTTATCATTTCCTGTCAGTGACCTTATGTACAGCACTCCAGTGCCTGGTGTCACTTTATGGACGTACAATCAACCTATTTATACAAGCTGTGTTGGCGCGTAG
The DNA here is from genome assembly GCF_963921235.1 of Mobula hypostoma. Classification (NCBI taxonomy): domain Eukaryota; kingdom Metazoa; phylum Chordata; class Chondrichthyes; order Myliobatiformes; family Myliobatidae; genus Mobula; species Mobula hypostoma. The sequence continues at coordinate 174,336,101 of NC_086098.1, forward strand.
CCAAGTGGTTAAGGCATCGGTCTAGTGATCTGAAGGTCGCTAGTTTGAGCCTCAGCTGAGGCAGCATGTTGTGTCCCGGAGCAAGGCACTTAACCACATATTGCTCCGTGACAACACTGGTGCCAAGCCGTATTGGCCCCAGTGCCCTTCCAACCCCGATGGACAACATCGGTGGCGTGGAGAGGGGAGATTTGCAGCATGGGCAACTGCCGGTCTTCCATACAACCTTGCCCAGGCCTGCGCCCTGGAAACCTTCCAAGGCGTAAATCCATGGTCTCACAAGACTAACGGGTGCCTATTTGTACAAGCTATCTTACAGTATGTATTTACATTTATTGTGTTTTTATTATTATGGACTAGAATATAAAAGCAAGGATGTAACATTGAGGCTTTATAAAGCACTGGTGAGGCCTCACTTGAAGCATTATGAGCAGTTTTGGGCCCCTTATCTAAGAAAGGATGTGCTGACATTGGAGAGGGGTTAAAGGAGGTTCACAAAAATGATTCTGGGATCGAAAGGTTTGTCATATGATATCCCTGGGCCTCTACGCACTGGAACTCAGAAGAATGAGGAGTGAACTCATTGAAATCTATCAAACGTTGAAAGGCCTCCATAAAGTAGATGCGGAGAGGATGTTTCTTATGGTGGAGGAGTCTAAGACCAAAGGACACAGCTTCAGAACAGAGAGGTGTCCTTTTAGAATGGAAATGAGGAGGAATTTCTTTAGCCAGGGAGTGTTGAATCTGTGGAATATATTGCCACAGGCGGCTCTGGAGGCCAAATCATTGGGTATATTTAAACCAGAGGTTGATTGATTCTTGATTAGTCAGGGCGTGAAGGGATACAGGGAGAAGGCAGGAGATTGGTGCTGAGAGGGAAAATGGATCAGCCATGATGAAATGGTGGTGGAGACTCGATGGGCCAAATGGTCTCATTCTGCTCCTGTGTCTTATGGTCCTTATGGTCTTATTGTGTTCTTTATCTTACTGTATTTTTTTTGTGCTGCATCAGATCCAGAGTAACAAATTATTTTGTTCTACTTTACACTTTTGTACTGGAAGTGACATTAAGCAATCCTGATAATGCTTGACAACGATATCGCAAAGAGAATATTTCCTCAGTTGAAACATGTTTATACCCTTCTAACATAAACCCTATTCAAAATCCCTCTCTTTAAAAGCTTTACAAGTAGAAGGATGCAAAATGCTGCTTAAAAAAATCATAAATTATTTATAAGCACAAGGGATTCTGCAGATACAGGAAATCCAGGACATCGCACACTAGATGCTGAAGGAACTCAGCAGGTCAGGCAGCGTTTGTGGAGGGGAATATTCAGTTGACGTTTTGGGCAGAGACCTTTCATGAGATAGTTGTTTATTAGAACATAGAATAGTACAACACAGTATATGCCCTTCGGCACACAAAGTTGTGTGCACCTCTAATCTACTCTATGATCAATCTTACCTTTCCCGCCCACAATGCCTCCTTTTTTCCTTCATCCACGTGCAAAAATTTTGTACCAATTTTGGTTTTTAATTATCTTTACCAAGAGGACTGCAGTAGTTCGAGAAGGCAGCTTATTACCACTTTCTCAAGGCAATGCATGTTAATTTGAGAGGAATCAAGCCTGGTCGTAATGATGCTCATGATGAACAAGCAGCAAAGAACCTTGCAGAGAACCTCCACAACCCTTCTTGGAGCTGTTCACGTGCCAGGTTGGAGTCAGAAACATGGAAGACCTCACCATCTGCTGATCTGCAAACAGTGCTGTGGTCCACATTCCAGTTGATGGGACTAGGCAGGAAAACAGTTCGGCACAGACTAGATGGGCCAAAAGGCCCGTTTCTGTGCTCTATGTCTATACCAGTGGGTCATAAGACCATAAGGCATAGGAGCAGAATTAGGTCATCTGGCTCATTGAGTCTCCTCCACCATTCCATCATGACTGATCCACTTTCCTCTTAACCCCATTCTCCTGCCTTCTCCCCATTACCTTGCATGCTCTGACTAATGAAGAACCTAGCAATCTCCGCCTTAAATGCAGCCAGTTACCTGGCCTCCTTGTGGCAACGAATTCCACAGATTCACCACCCTCTGGCTACAGAAATTCCTCCGTATCTCTGTCTAAAGGGACATCCTTGTATTCTGAGGCTGTGCCCTTTGGTCCTAGATTCCTCCACCATAGGAAATATCTTCTCCATGCCCTGCCTATCTAGGCCTTTCTATATTTGATATAATTGAATGAGATCCCCTCTTCATTCTTCTAAACTCCAGTGCATACAGGCCCAGAGCCAGCCACCAAACACTCCCCATAAGTTAACCCTTTCATTCCTAGGATCATTCTCCTGAATCTCCTCTAGACCCTCTCCAATTCCAACACATCCTTTCTTAAAAAATGGGCCCAAAACTGTTCACAATACTCCAAATGTGCTCTGACCAATACCTTTTAAAGCTCAGCTTATCAAGCCTCAGGGTCACAGTCCACATAGGCAGAATATGAAGTTCTTGCCATTCTTCTAACTTGCCTTTGGCCTCATCCTGGCATTGGAGAAAGCAGAGGATAGGGAGGTTGGCATGAGACGAGAAATAGCGAGCAACTGGACCCATCTATGCAGAAAAGCCACAATGTGAGTTCTGAACTAATTGGATCTGGTGGGAGTAAATGCCTATGGATTTCTGCCTGACCTGGAAAAGATTTTGGTTTCCTTGATGGTGGTGAAGGAGGAGGGTAGGGACAAGTGTTGCACCTCCTACTGTTAGAGCGGAAATTGCCAGGGGACAGGGATGGGTTTGTGAGTGGGGGTGAGGGAAAAATAGAGTCATGGACGGAATGGTCCCTGTTGAAAGTGGAAATGGGTGGGAAGGCAAAGATAGGATGTAAGATTGGCTCTATTTGTCACATTTACATCAAAATATTCAGAAAAATGTGCTGTTTGCATCAACAACCAACACAATCCAAGGACGTGCTGGGGGCAGCCCGCAAGTGTTGCCTCGCTTCTGATGCCAATAGAGCATGTCCATAACTCGATAACCCTAAATGTACAGCTTTGGGATGTGGGAGGAAACCAGAGCACCCGGAGGAAACCCACACAGTCATGGGAAGAACGTACAAACTCCTTACAAACAGCTGGGGGAAATGAACCCCGAACGCCAGCGCTGTAAAGCGTTATGCTCACCATTACGCTGTTGCAGCTGGCAGGAATGTCGAAGGACGACCCGCTGGACGCAGAGGCTGGTGAAAAGCATGGAACAAGGGAACTCAAAACCATTGTGCCTGGGAGGGGGAAGGCGGGGTGAGAGAAGAAAGCAAGGAGGGAACTTGAGTGAGGGCTCAGTAGAGGGGAAGCTACGTTTCCTGAAAAGAGAGAATATCTCCTTTGGGGCGGCAAGGTAGCATAACAGCTAGTGCGATGCTATGACAGCTCGCAGTGTCGGGAGTTCAGAGTTTGGTTCATTTGGAAGGAGTTTGTACGTTTCCCCCGTGAGTACGTGTGTTTCCTCCGCGTGCTCTGGTTTCTTCCCACAGTCTGAAGACTTAACAGTTAGTGGGTTAATTTATCTTCTGTGATTAGGCTCGGGTGGGGTGCTGGGCGGTGTGTGTCAGTAGGACCTGTTCTGCGCCGTACCTCTAAATGAAATAAAAATAAATCTGACACGTCCAGGAACAGAAAGTGTCATCTTGAGAACAGATGCCACAGAGACGGGGGAACAGACAGAAGGGGGTGGAATTCTTTCAAGGCACCGGTAGGGAGGAGCAGTCCAGGTAGCAAATGTCAGAGATAGTTTGTTTTCTGAGATGGAGACAGAGAGAGATCCAGAAGAGAGAGAGAGGGATAGAACAGCCGTTGCCATTGGTGATGAGCCTCTAAAAGTAAGATAAGCTCTAATAGATCCAGTACGGAATTCAAGAGGAATTACTTTCCCCAGATAGGGATTTGGAGGTGGAGCATCCTATTTCTGTATCCCAGCAACCAACTATGCAGAACTGGTTGCAGTCTCCTGCTTGGGTCCTGCAGCATATCATCCCCCACGGAACGAGGTATTTACTTTCACCCATCACAATCCACTTAGTTGGTGCCTTTCTGCATCTTAATATACTCACGGCTAGCAGGGAATCTTTATTTTAATCTTTCTCTGAGTGTCGCACTGCGGTACAGGCAAAGCAACAGACCACAAGTCTTTTAACTTTCCCGTTATTTACACACCTTGTGACCAATGCTTCCCTCAATTAAAAGCACTGGGCACCATTCTTTACTACTCCAGCTGGCCGACGGGTAAATCACAGAGGCTGCTTCTCACCATTGCAAAGTTAACACTCCTGTCAGTAACAGAGATGTATTAGGTGAGCTCAAAGGGGCCAGTTTTGGTAAGGGGGGAGAAAAAGAAGGCGTGGCATTAAAACGCATCTTGAGTGGAACAGAGAGGTAGAGAGGTGATGGTGTTCCTATTCACCAGTGCAGAGTCCAAACATGAGGAGGATGATAGGAGAACAGACTGGATTTAACACAGCAGCAGGGACAGGGGGTCTTCAAAGTTCAAAGTCAATTTATTAACAAAGTGCATATACATACGTCACCATATACTACCCTGAGATTTATTTTCTTGCAGGCATGCACCGCAGAACAAAGAAACACGATAGAATCAACGAAAAACTACACACAAAGACTGACAGACAGCCAATGTGCAAAAGAAGACAACCTGTGCAAATAAAAACAAATAAACAAGTAAATAAAGCATGTTGAGACCACGAGTTATAGAGTCCTTGAAAGTGAGTCCATAGGTTGTGGAATCAATTCAGAGTTGAGGTGAATGAAGTTAATCACGCTGGTTCAGGAGCCTGATGATTGAGAGGTAATAACTGTTCCTAAAACCTGGTGGTGTGGAACCTAAGGCTCTTGTACCTCATGGCTGATGTGGGCACGTGGCCAAGCGATTAAGGCGTTGGACTAGCGACCTGAAGGTCGTGAGTTTGAGCCCCAGCCGAGGCAACATGTGTTGTGTCCTTGAGCACACATTGCTCTGCAATGACACTGGTGCCAAGCTGTATGGGTCCTAATGCCCTTCCCTTGGACAACATTGGTGTCGGGGAGAGGGGAGACTTGCAGCATGGGCAACCTTACAACCATACAACCTTGCCCAGGCCTGCGCCCTGGAGAGTGAAGACTTTCCAGGCGCAGATCCATGGTCTCACAAGACTAACGGATGCCTTTTAGTAGCAAGAAGAGAGCATGGGCTGGATGATGGGGGTCCTTGATGATGGATGCTGCTTTCCTGTGGCTGAGCACTGTGTAGATGTGCTCAGTGGTCATCACTGAGGTGAGACCCAGCTTATCCAGAATGGCCCGTTAAAGAGAAAAGGTTAAGAAAGCAATCAGCGGGGTCTAGTGGGCTGAAGGGCCCCTTTTTACACCACACAGCTGCGTGGAGTTTAAAAGCAGTCAACAGTTCTGATGGAATGACTGAGATGTTCACAGTGGCAGTACAGTGAGCAACCAAAGGATGCTGATTTAAGACAGCAGTGATGTGAACAAACATCTTTTGTTCATGCAGTGTGCTGTTCTGCTGTGTAAAGAGAGGTAGAATTAATAATAGCTTTCCAGAGGCATTTCGGTAAATACTTCAGAGGAAAAACAATTCACCGCTACAGTGAAAGAGCCGGCGAGTAGAATAGAAAAGATTTACAGTTTTTTTAAAGAGAGAGATTAGCTTTATTTGTCATATATGCAGTACTGTACAAAAGTCTTAAGGCACAGGTAAGTACACAAGCCTGAAGGTGCAGAAGGTACTGAGGTACAGAAGCCTGAAGGCACACACTCAGGGATTCAAGAACAGCCTCTTCCCCTCTGCCATCTGATTTCTGAATGGACATTGAACACTGAAACGTTTCCTCACTACTTTTTAATTTCTGTCTTTTTTTTTACACTACATATTTTAACTTAACTAATAGACAAATATATACTAAATGTAATTCAGTTTTTTTCTCTATATTACTTATCATGTATTTTATTGTGCTGCTACCCACAAGGTTATATTAAACCTGATTCTGATATAGCTGGAGTGCCTAAGGCTTTTGCACAGTACTGTAGTAATTCTATGTCTTTCACTGTACCGATGACACAAAAAAATCTAATTTCTTGACACATGTGAGTGATGATAAACCTGATTCTGATATGGGTCTCTATCGTAGAGTGAGAGTGGGAAGGGGGCAGGGAGAGGGGAATCATGATTGGGAAAAGGGGAAGGGAGAGAACAGGGAGTGGGAAGCACCAGAGGGACATTCTGTCATGATCAATAAACCAATTGACTAGAATTGAACGACCCTGCCTGGTATCTCAGGGAGGGGTGTGTCTACACCCACACCACTCCCTGTGCCTGGCACTCCTTCTCTGTCACCAGTCCCACACGCCTCCTGCAGTGCTCCACTCTCGCCATTCCCAATGTCCTTTGCTCCCACCAGACTTCCAAACTTGCTGTCCACCCCACATTGACAAATATGATACCATGCAAAAGTTTTAGGCACCTTGTATGTGTACTGTATATCAAAACATACAGTGAAATGCATTATTTGCTTCAAGTCAAATCAGTGAAGATTGTGGTGGGCAGTCCCAGCAAGGGTTGCCACACTTCCAGTATCAATGCAGCATGCCCACAGCTCACTAGTCCTGATCATATCTTTGGAATGTGGGAGGAATCCGGAGCATCCAGAAGAAATCCAGGGAGAACAAACAAACTCTTTACAGACAACCGCAGAGATCAAACCCAATCTCACAGTCAGTGCTATAAAGCATTATACTAACTGCTACGCTACTGTTTGGACCAGAGAACAGAAAAGATAACTACATCTGGGAATAAACCGAGACATGATGTGCCAAGTGGCCTCCTTTGTTATTGTACAGCTTTATATGAGTGTAGACTAATTGGGCCAGATGGGCCAATTTTGTTCTGTAGACACAGTGAAAAAGAACTGAGAAGCAAAGATGTAGCATTTAGTTTCACTGGAACCATGGTAGGACCATGTGAGTACTATTCATAGCTCTGGTCACACAATAACTATTTCACAGTAATGAGACTAGAACCGAGATGTTGCAATTACCAGGAAAATTTAGACAAGCTGAAAGTGCTTTCTCTTTAGGAGTGGTAAAGTTAAATTATGAGTTGGAAAAAGTCTTCAAGACAATGCAAGGGATTGAGAAGCGACAGGAAGAAATTGCCACTTGAGGAGGGACCACATTTTGGCCCATAAAATTAAGATAATCACTAATGAAATCCAGTCAGGAATTTAGGAGAAACTTCTTTCCCTGGGGAAGGATTTGGATGTGGACATCATCATCACCAGGACTAGTAGCGATGGATATTAATATGTATTAACTGGCCTGGTATGGAAACACCATTGCCCTTGAACTAAAAATCCTACAAAAAGTAGTGGATACAGCCCAGTCCATCACAGGTAAAACCCTCCCAACCACTGAGAAACTACAAGAAGCACTGTCTCAGGAGAGCACCATACGTCATTGGAGATCCCCACCACCCAGGGCATACTCTCTTCTCGCTGTTGCCGTTAGGTACAGGAACCTCAGGACTCGTACCATCAGGTTCAGGAACAGTTATTACCCCTCAACCATCAGGATCTTGAACGAAAAGGGATAACTTCATTCAACTTCACTTGCCCCATAACTGAACTGTTCCCACAACCAATGGACTCACTTTCAAGGACTCTTCATCTTATGTTCTTGATAGTTATTGCTTATTTATCTACATTACTGTTTCTTCTTTTTGCATTTGCCCAGTTCGTTGTCTTCTGCACTCTGACTGAAGGCTCCAGTTGGGCGGTCTTTCATTGATCTGGTTATAGTTACTTTACGATAGATTTATTGAGTATGCCCACAAGAAAATGACTTTGTAATAACATTTACTTTGAACTTTGCAAAAAACTTCTAAAAACACAGCAGAGGAAAAGAGTGCAGGAATAAGGTGTTCTGGTAATAATGCTCAATGAGATTTAGTGGGAGGGGATTTATGTGCAGCATAAGCATTGGCGTGGAACACTGTAGTGAATGGAATGTATAATCATTCCCAGAAGAAGACCAAGTGGTCTTCCTGCAATCCTGTGAAACAAATGGTGTCACACCAGGCACCTTCTCCCAATCCTCACTTTGCACTGATGACATGAGGACTTTCTTGTCCACAATTCCCTTTAGGAATCTAAATCACTTCCTCGGGAAGCTAAAGAAATTCAGTGTGTGCCCATCAACAGCTTGCTATGGCAAATACTCTGTCCATGACCACATGAAACTGCAGGCCTATGGATTAGCCTCCCCATCTGTCCACACTCCTCAATGTCTCAGTAAAATAGCCAGCATAATTAAAGACCTCACCCTCTCCTCTTCCATAGAGCTGAAGATACAAAAGCCTCAAAGACAGCTTCAATCCCACTGTTACCAGACTCTTGAGAAATCCTCTTGTATGATAAAATGGATGCTCAGCCTTTTTATGACCTTGCACTTTATCGTTTACATGCACTAAACATTTTCAATAGCTTTTACACTTTACTCTGCATTGTTGTTCTACCTCACTGCACTGTGTAATGATCTGATCTGCATAAAGAGTATGCAAGACAAGCTTTTCACTGGTACATGACAATAATAAACCAATATCAGAACCAATTATAAACAAATTTAAGCAACCAATGTCAATGCCTGTAGCATTTATTCTCTACTGGATGAGGCCTTGTAAATTCCTGGCACGTTGAGCTGAGGAGAGGATCAAATGCAAATTTCACATCCAGCCCTATTCCAGATTCAGTTGAGTCATGGGAATAGTTCACTAGATGGTGAACTGCAGACATTACATTCTAATTCTAATTCTATCATTCTAACTGCGTACCACAGAATTTTATAGTTTGACAATAGAAAAAGTTCACCTTGCTTCACCTGCATCTACCCATCATTTCTTTCTGGGGCCCCTCCTCCTCTCCACTTTCTCCCTTGGTCCACTTTGCTCTTCTGTCAGGTAAAATATAACATTCAACCCAGCACATTTCCTCAGTCCAATCTCTACTCCCACTCACAACCCATAAACCTTTCCCTCAGCCAGTCCTTCACTTTCACCCCAAACCTCTCTGTCAGTTGAAATTCCAGTGGCACCACAACCCTATCAAAACCCTCATTTCACACTCCAACAGATAGGTCAACTTCCACTCCTATCCCACTCAACCTCTCCCTCAGCCCAAACCCTAACCCACCCAAACTTCATCCCATCTCTAAACCCACCTTCAGAATCCCCATCAACCAAACTCACATCCTAACCTCCACCTCAACACAAATCAAGGTCCAAAGTCAATTTATTATCAAAGTACGCATATGTTACCATATACTCCTTCTGCCTTCTGATTCATTATCTTGCAGGCAGTTACGGGAGGAAAGAAATCCACAGAATTTTATGAATTTTTAAAAATTTTAGTACTTATTTCAAGAGACAGAATGGAAACAGGCCCTTCTGGCCCAATGAGCCCACATTGTCTAATTATACCCATGTGACCCATTAATCTACTAACCCGTACATCTTTGTCGGCTGGTGGTGTAGTGGCATCTGCACCGGACTTCGAGGCGAATGGTCCCGGGTTCGAATCCGGTCAGCCCCTTGCACGCTTTCCATCTGCGCTGGGTTATGCGTTAAGCTAGTGACTCAGCCTCGTAAAAAAAAAATACAGGCAAATGCTAAAGGAACGGTGCAGTTGCTGCCCGTTGCACTACAAGGCACGGAGAGCATCAAAACGAAACCATATATCTTTGGAATGTGAGTGGATATCAGAGCATCTGGAGGAAATCCACACAGAAAAACACAAACTCCTTACATCAAGCAAAGGATTTAAACCTGGGTCACTGGCACTGTGATAGTGTTATGCTAACCACTACATTACTGCTGACCAGCCTTATGCAGTGTCACAGTTTTAAAAGGTTAGGATTCATCATTTACCTGAATGGAGTCAGGTTAAGACAAATATTGATAACCAATGTGTAAAAAAAGACAAATTGTGAAAATCTTAAAAAAACAATACTGAGAACATGAGTTGTAGTGAACCCTCCCCACATCTAAACACCCATGGACACCCCAACTCCTCATCAGTCCACCTACCACCTCAGTGCGACTTCCACTCCCACTTCAACCCCACACTCTACCCATCCCCCAGTCACTCTCCCCTCATCCCGTGTCCCAGCTCCCACCACAGCCCCACCTCTCAGCTCCTTCACTCCTACCTCAAACCCTGCCCCACCCACATTGCCACTCTCTCCTCAGCTCCGCTCAGCCCCACTCCACAGCCCTTGCCCCCAAACTAAATCCGACCCTGATGATGTCGGTTTGACCTCGCCATCCCAGAAAGAGTCAGGACTGCAGATTGCTTTGTTCAATGGATTACAGATTCCGATCAACAAACCCTACTCCTTCACCAAAGCAGCAGATATTTAAATTAGCAGCTGCCTCCATTCATCTGCAGAACACACAAATTAAAATTCCTGGTCCGAGCCAAACGTTTCCTTGGCAACCACATTGGCACCAATGAGCAGGAGACATGAACCAGCCAACTAAAGAGTGCTCACAGCTATGATATTGTTATAGGGACAGGGCTGCCCTCATGGTGTCTTGTAACCCTACAGCATGCAGACTGTTTTACATACAAGATACATTAACGGCATTTCATAAACTCATACATAGGCATATGGATGATAAAAAAAATGGAGAGCTATGTAGGAGGGAAAGATTAGACTAATCCTCGAGTAACAGATTAATTTGATATATTAATCATAGAGTGAAATTAATCTTAGAATACAAGGTGAGCACAACATCGTGGGCCAAGGGGCCGGTACTGTTCTATATTCTTTGTGCACCTCGCATCTACTGCTGCTTTCTTTAAGCTAGGAGATTTATCACTCGCACTGGTTTTAAAGAAGGCCAATCGGTCCACTGAGCCCATGCCAGCTCTTTGATGGAACTTGTGGCTCTGAACCCAGCAGCTTACCCTGTCTCAAGCAGCAGCCCAATAGAAGTTTGGGGAAGTGGTGCTGGGCTAAGGGAGGGGAGGAGACAGACATTGCCTGGATTAGAGGGCACATGCTAAGAGTTGTACAAACTTGAGTCGTTCTCTCTGGATTGGCAGAGGCCGAGGGAGGAGATCTGATAGAAGTTTATAAGATTACAAGACCATTAGACATAGGAGCAGAATTAGGCCATTCAGCCCATTGAGTCTGCTCTGCCATTCCATCATGGCTGATTTATTTTCCATCTCAAACCCATTCTCCTGCCTTCTCCCCGTAACCTCTGACACCCTTACAACCTCCACTTTAAATATACTCACTCAATTGGCCTCCACGGCTCTCTGTGGCTATAGGTTCCACAGATTCTGGCTACCCTTTGGCTAAAGAAATACCTTTTCATCTATGTTCTAAAGCAGGGGTTCTCAACCTTTTTTATGTCATGGACCCCTACCATTAGCCAAGAGGTCCGTGGATCCCATGTTTGAACACCCTGTTCTGCAGGAACATCCTTCTGTTCTGAGGATGTGCCCTCTGATCCTAGACTCTCCCACTATTGGAAACATGCTCAGTACATCCGCTCTGTCTAGGCCTTTCAATATTCAGTAGGCACAGATATACACCCAGTCCTGAAGGCGTGTCTCAGCCTGAAATGTTGACTGCTTATTCATTTCCAAAGATGCTACTTGACTTGTTGAGTTCCTCCAGCATTTTGTATGTGTTCCTCTTGATTTCCAGCATCAGCAGAACCTCTTGTGCTTATGATATACAGCTGGTATCTTGGTTTTAGTTTCGGTTTTTTGGTTTTATTATTGTCACATGTACCAAAATACAGCTACAAGACTCTATCTCCAAGAGTGAAAATGTCTAATACCAGAGGGTGTGTATTTAAGGTGAAGGAATTGTTTTTTACATATAGGAAGTGGTAGACGTCTGGAATGAGCTGCCAGGGGTGGTGATGGAGGTAAATACGACAGAAATGTTTAAGAGTTAATGGATAGGCATAGGAAAGTACAGAGCATAGAGGAACATAGACATTGTGCAGGCAGAAAGGATTAGTTTAGCTAGGAATTTAATTTCCCGTTTCATTAGTTCAATGCAATATTTTGGGCCATAGGTCCTGTTCCACTGCTATGTTGTTCCGTGTTTTAAAGTGACACCTTACCACAGTCTTTTTATTTAATGTTGCAATTATACCGTGAAATAGTCACTTCATAATTTAATATATCACAGAAATTCACATATAAAGTATATTATTATATATTAGCACATTTTCAGTTGTGAATAGGTCTCCTGGGCCTGACAGGCTGCACACCAGAGTTCTTAAAGGATTGTCTGCTTGGTGGACACCTTCTAAAATTTGCAGGTTCTGGAATAGTGTCAGCACTTTGGAAGAGTGGAAATACAACAGTGTTCGTTAAAAGAGGAGGAAGAGACAAAGTACTGAATACTTACTTACTGCCTGTTACATCACTGGCATTTCGGGCCGCAAAGAATGCCCTCCATCCATGTCTGTCCTTGGCCATGTCCTCTATTGTGCCCCAAATGTAGTTCAGGGTCCTCATTTCTGCCTCAGTGGTGCGGTGCCAAGTTGTCTTTGTTCTCTCATGTTTCCTCCACCTTCAGGGTCCAATGAAATGCTGTCTTGATGATGAAGTCGGCCTCTCCTCTCATCACATGCCCAATCCATCTCCAACCTTTCCTCACAGTAACTGTGGCCATGTCCTCTTGATGACATACGGGGATCAAGCAGGTACAGCGTACACACCAAGGCGAAGCTACACCACAGCTGTGCTCTGTCTGGACTCTTGTACGGAGGGAGCAGAATGCTGACATGTGACAACAGAGTGACCTTGCCGAGCTGTCGTCATTCCACACCACCAGCCTCCAAAAGATCTTCCGTGGTTTCTGGTCAGGAAAGTTCTCCAACCATGCCCTATGCCTTCAGGGTCACCAAAGTACTGAACAATGAAGAGTAATTATAGTTGGTAGCTTTCAACCCCATGGTCTGCTCATTGAATTTTCCAATTTCACCTCCAGAGCTCTGCTCCCATGAACACTCACCTGTTTAATTACTTTCCTTCTCCTCTTATTCTCCCTCTCATTCCTCCCCATCTGGTTCCACCTATCGCCTTCCAGCCTCTGTCCCAAACCCTCCCCACCATCTGCCTCCACCTGCAGCTACTTCCCTTCAACCAACCTGGACACCCATAAGCTTAGCTCATCAACAGAGCACTGCTGGTCACCTCTTACACAACCACGGACTTGCCTCTGTGTACTGTATATTTGTGCAATACTATTTTGTTTTGCACCCCCTATTTTCCTATTCACCATCTCAAATAATGAATATTATATAATCTAGTTTCCTTAATTTTATATTCCCTTTTGTAATTTTCTGTATCCTGCACAGTACTGCTGCCACAAAATAACAAACTTCACAACATATTTCAGTGGTAATGGCTCCTTAAGGTTGTTATAGCCAGGGGTTGTAGTGAGGAAAAGCTCCCACTACCAATGGCCTGGGTCTCAGATAGCCTCTGACAACCAAGTCCAGCTCCTGGCTTTCCCGTGTGGCTCAGCTACTAAACCCAGTGGAACTGTTTCTACTGACAGGAGAAGGGGAAAACGGGGGTTACTGGCACCTTAAGACCAGCCTGCCGATGGAATTCATCAGCCATAGTTGGCAGCTCATCTAGCAGAAGGAAAGCTGATCTCAAACCTCCACTGCCTTGCAGCTAGACCCACTCACAGGGAAGGCTTCGGGAACAAATGTAGGTGAAAAATCTGGAGCTGGAGTCCCTAAGGGTGTCCTACATTGAGTTCAATGCTGACTGGCAACTCCTATGACGCCACTGGTGCCAAACTGTATCAGTCCCTGCCATTCATTGGATTCACCAACTGCGTGGAGAAGGGGAGCTTGCTACATGGACAACAGTTTGCTCTCCATATTGGACTGCCCTGGCCTGCGCATCACATAGACATCTGGGACGCAACATCCATGGTCAACCCCGAACAATGGCGAGGCCTCAGCAATATATAATTTATAAATATTTTATGTGTAGTATGTTGTTTGAATCTGTGTGCATTTGATGCAGCTACAAGTTATTCATTGTAACTGTATTTAAACATGTGACACTAAACTCAACTCAAACATGGTTGCAAACAACAGGAATTCTGCAGATGCTGGAAATTCAAGCAACATACATCAAAGCTGCTGGTGAACGCAGCAGGCCAAGCAGCATCTATAGGAAGAGGTGCAGTCGACGTTTCAGGCCGAGACCCTTCGTCAGGACTAACTGAAGGAAGAGTGAGTAAGGGATTTGAAAGCTGGAGGGGGAGGGGGAGATGCAAAATGATAGGAGAAGACAGGAGGGGGAGGGATAGAGCCGAGAGCTGGACAGGTGATAGGCAAAAGGGGATAAGAGAGGATCATGGGGCAGGAGGTTGATCCAGCATAAGTTTCTCATAGTATCCCAATTTTCCAAATCAAACCACTTTTGAAAAACTTATCTTAGGAAAAGGTGATCTCTGGGTTTTCTGAATGTTATCACCATCCTGCTCTGAGGAGAGAGGCAGCCAATCAATGTAAAGCAAGCCCCCCAGAAACAGGAATGAGATCACGAGATAAACTGCATTTCCTGCATTGCAGGATGTGGGAAGTCAGGGAGCCCTCCGCTGTCCCTGACAACGACACCTGCAAGAAGTGCAGCCAGCTGCAGCTCCTGACAAACCACGTTAGGGAACTGGAGCAGGAGCTGGATGACCTCTGGATCATTCGGGAGAATGAGGAGATTATAGATAGTAGCTACAGGGAGATAGTTACACCAAAGGAGCAGCACACAGGTAATTGGGTTACCATCAGGCGAGGGAAGAGGAAAGGGCAGGCAGAGCAGGGTTCCCCTGTGGCCATTCTCCTCAAAAACAAGTATACCACATTGGATACTGTTGGTGGGGGGGGGATGACTTACCTGGGACGAGCTGCAGCAGTCAGATCTCTGACACTGAGTCTGGCTCTGCAGTGCAGAAGGGAGGGTGAAAGAAGAGGAGAGCAGTAGTGATAGGGGACTCGATAGTTAGAAGCACAGACAGGAGGTTCTGTGGTCGTGACAGAGACTCCGGGATGATTTGTTGCCTCCCAGGTGCCAGGGTCAGGGATGTCTCTGATCGCGTGCAGAGCATTCTGAAGTGGGAGGGTGATCAGCCAGATGTCGTGGTACATATCGGTACCAATAACGTAGGAAGAAAGAGTGAGGAGGTCCTGAAGATGAGTATAGAGAGCTTGGTAAGAAGTTAAAACGCAGGACCTCAAGGGTGGTAATTTCAGGATTGCTACCTGTGCCACGTGCCAGTGAGGCTAAGAATAGGATGCTCTGGAGGATGTACAAGTGGCTGAGGAATTGGTGTAGGGGGCAGGGTTTCAGATTTCAGGATCATTGGGACCTCTTCTGATGCAGGTGGGACCTGTACATGAGAGATGGGTTACACCTGAACTACAAGGGGATCAACATCCTTGCAGGGAGGTTTGTTAGTGCTATTGGGGAGGGTTTAACCTAGATTTGCAGGGGGATGGGAACCAGAGTGCCAGAGCTGACAGTGGAGCGGGGGTGAAAATAAATGATGTTAAAAGTTCATGCAAAGTCACAAACAGAAGGTTTGTGTGTGGTGGTAATAATCTTCTGAAGTGTGTCTATTTCAATGCGAGGAGTATTGTGGAGAAGGCTGACGAGTTGAGGGCGTGGATTGACACATGGAATTACGACATTATAGCCATTAGTGAAACTTGGCTACAGGAGGGACAGGACTGGCAACTTAATGTTCCAGGGTTCCGATGTTTCAGACATAATAGAGGCAGAGGGAAGAAGGGTCGGGGGGTGGCATTGCTAGTCAGGGAAAATGTTACAGCAGTGTTCAGGCAGGACAGATTAGAGGGCTTGTCTACCGAGGCCATATGGGTGGAGCTGAGAAACAGGAAAGGTATGACCACATTAATGAGGTTGTATTATAGACCACCCAATAGTCAGCGAGAATTGGAGGAGCAAATCTGCAGAGAGATAGCAGACAACTGCAGGAAACATAAAGTTGTGATAGTAGGGGATTTTAATTTTCCACATATTGATTGGGACTCCCATACTGTTAAAGGTCTAGACAGGTTAGAGTTTGTAAAATGTGTTCAGGAAAGTTTTCTAAATCAATATATAAAGGTACCAACTAGAGAGGATGCAATATTCGATCTCCTATTAGGAAACGAGTTACGACAGGTGACAAAAGTGTGTGTAGGGGAACACTTTGGTTCCAGTGATCATAACACCATTAGTTTCAACTTGATCATGGATAAAGATAGATCTGGTCCTCGGGTTAAGGTTCTAAACTGGAAAAAGGCCAAATTTGAAGAAATGAGAAAGGATCTGAAAAGCGTGGATTGGACAGGTTGTTCTCTGGCAAGGATGTGATTGGCAAGTGGGAGGCCTTCAAAGGAGAAATTCTGAGAGCGCAGAGGTTGTATGTTCCTGTCAGGATTAAAGACAAAGTGAGTAAGAATAAGGAACCTTGGTTTTCGAGGGAAATTGGAACTCTGATAAGAAGAAGAGAGAGATGTATAACATGTATAGGAAACGGAGCAAATAAGGTGCTTGAGGAATATAAAAAGTACAAAAAAAATACTTAAGAAAGAAATCAGGAGGGCTAAAAGAGACATGAGATTGCTTTGGCAGTCAAGGTGAAGGATAATCCAAAGAGTTTCTACAGGTATATTAAGAGCAAAAGTATATTAAGGGATAAAATTGGTTCTCTTGAAGATCAGAGTGGTCAGCCATGTATGGAACCAAAAGAAATGGGGGAGATCTTCAATAGGCTTTTTGCATCTGTATTTACTGAGGAAACTGGCATGGAGTCAATAGAAATAAGGCAAACAAGTAGTGAGGTCATGGAACTTATACAAATTGAAGAGGAGGAGGTGCTTGCTATCTTGAGGCAAATCAGAGTAGATAAATCCCCAGGACCTGACAGGGTATTACCTCATACCTTGAAAGAGACTAGTGTTGAAATTGCAGGGGCCCTGGCAGATATATTTAAAATGTCGGTATCTATGGGTGAGGTGCTGGAGGATTGGAGAATGGCTCATGTTGTTCCCTTGTTTAAAAAAGGCTCAAAAAGTAATCAGCGAAATTATAGGCCGGTAAGCTTGACATCGGTAGTAGGTAAATTATTGGAAGGGGTACTAAGAGATAGGATCTACAAGTATTTGGATAGACAGGGACTTATTAGGGAGAGTCAACATGGCTTTGTGCATAGTAGGTCATGTTTAACAAATCGAGGAGGTTATCAGGAAAGTGGATGAAGGGAAGGCAGTGGATGTTGTCTATATGGACTTCAGTAAGGCCTTTGACAAGGTCCCGCATGGGAGGTTAGTTACGAAGATTCAGTCGCTAGGTATACATGGTGAGGTAGTAAAATGGATTAGACATTGGCTCAATGGGAGAAGCCAGAGACTGATAGTGGAGGATTGCTTCTCTGAGTGGAGGACTGTGACTAGTGGTGTGCCACAGGGATCAGTGCTGGGTCCATTGTTATTTGTCATCTGTATCAATGATCTGGATGATAATGTGGTAAATTGGATCAGCAAATTTGCTGATGACACAAAGATTGGAGGAGTAGTGGACAGTGAGGAAGGTTTTCAAAGCTTGCAGAGGGATTTGGACCAGCTGGAAAAATGGGCTGAAAAATGGCAGATGGAGTTTAATACAGACAAGTGTGAGGTATTGCGCTTTGGAAGGACAAACCAAGGTAGAACATACAAGGTAAATGGTAGGGCACTGAGGAGTGCAGTAGAACAGAGGGATCTGGGAATACAGATACAAAATTCCCTAAAAGTGGCATCACAGGTAGATAGGGTCGTAAAGAGAGCTTTTGGTACATTGGCCTTTATTAATCAAAGTATTGAGTATAGGAGTTGGAATGTTATGGTGAGGTTGTATAAGACATTGGTGAGGCCGAATTTGGAGTACTGTGTGCAGTTTTGGTCACCTAATTACAGGAAGGATATTAATAAGATTGAAAGAGTGCAGAGAAGGTTTACAAGGATGTTGCCGGGACTTGAGAAACTCAGTTACAGAGAAAGGTTGAATAGGTTAGGACTTTATTCCCTGGAGCGTAGAAGAATGAGGGGAGATTTGACAGAGGTATTTAAAATTATGATGGGTATAGATAGAGTGAATGCAAGCAGGCTTTTTCCACTGAGACAAGGGGAGAAAAAAACCAGAGGACATGGGTTAAGGGTGAAGGGGGAAAAGTTTAAAGGGAACATTGGCGGGGGGGCTTCTTCACACAGAGAGTGGCGGGAGAGTGGAATGAGCTGCCAGATAAAGTGATAGATGCGGGCTTACTTTTAACATTTAAGAAAAACTTGGACAGGTACATGGATGAGAGGAGTATGGAGGGATATGGTCCAGGTGTAGGTCAGTGGGAGACTAGGCAGAAAAATGGTTCGGCACAGCCAAGAAGGGCCAAAAGGCCTGTTTCTATACTGTAATGTTTCTAAGGTTTCCAACTGAGGGATAAATCCTATCAAGCACACCTGGGGCCAACTCATTCATTCTTCTTTGAAATTGTCGCTTGTCCTGAGGGGGTCACTGTGCCAGATTAAATGTCAAGGCCCGAGAGCTGAAAATGAATTGGTGTTCAGCCCACTAACCCATGCCAGCCGAGATCCCCCACCTGAGCCTGGTCAGTCTGCCTGCATTTGATCCGCCTCCCTCCCTTCATTGGGCAGGAGGTGCAGGAGTCCAGGATCCCACACCACCTGGTTCGGGAGCAGTTGTTACCCTGCAACCATCGGCCTCCTGGACTGGCTCCATTCACCTCAGTGCTGAACTGTCCCTGAAGCCTGTGGACTCACTCTCAGGGTCTCTGCACCTTGTGATCTCACTTTCAGGGTCTCTGCGGCCTGGGGACTCACTTTCAGGATATCTGCGGCCCGTGGACTCACTTTCAGGGTCTCTGTGACCTGTGGACTCACTCTCAGGGTCTCTGTTCCTTGTGGACTCACTTTCAGGGTCTCTGTGACCTGTGGACTCACTTTCAGGGTCTCTGCGGCCCGTGGACTCACTTTCAGGGTCTCTGCGGCCTGTGGAACCACATTCAGGGTCTCTGCGGCCTGTGGAACCACATTCAGGGTCTCTGCGGCCTGTGGAACCACCTTCAGGGTCTCTGCGGCCTGTCGATTCACTTTCAGGGTCTCTGCGGCCCGTGGACTCACTTTCAGGGTCTCTGCGGCCTGTGGACTCACTTTCAGGGTCTCTGCGGCCCGTGGACCCACTTTCAGGGTCTCTGCAGTTCATGTTCCCAGTATTATTTGCATATTGGATGTCTGTCAGTTTGTTATATGTGGTTTCAGAATCAGAATCAGGTTTATTATCACCAGCATGTATCGTGAAATTTGTTAACTTAGCAGCAGTTCAATGCAATACATAATATAGAAAAGGAAAAAAAAATAAATACAGGCATCCGTTAGTCTCATGAGACTATGGATTTGCACCTTGGAAGGTTTCCAGGGCGCAGGTCTGGGCAAGGTTGTATGGAAGACAGGCAGTTGCCCATGCTGCAAGTCTCCCCTCTCCACACCACCGATGTTGTCCAAGGGAAGGGCACTAGGGCCAATACAGCTTAGCACCAGTGTCATCGCAGAGCAATGTGTGGTTAAGTGCCTTGCTCAAGGACACAACACACTGCCTCAGCCAAGGCTCGAAGTAGCGACCTTCAGATCACTAGACCGACGCCTTAACCACTTGGTCACGTGCCAACACAACAATAAATAAGTACATTAATTACAGTTTACGTATATTGAATAGATTAAAAATTGTGCAGAAAACCAAAATAATATATTTAAAAAGTGAGGTAGTGTTCAAGGGTTCAATGTCCATTTAGGAATCAGATGGCAGAGGGGAAGAAGCTGGTCCTGAATTGCTGAGTGTGTGCCTTCAGGCTTCTGTACCTCCCACCTGATGGTAACAGTGAGAAAAGGGCATGCCCTGGGTACTGGAGAACCTTAATAATGGACGCTGCCTTTCTGAAACACGGATTCCACTGTGTTTCTTTGTTTGTACATGCCTGGAAAAAGCTGAATCTCAAGATTGTATCTGATATATATACTTTGATAATAAATTTACTTTGAACTACTGAACTTTGAATCCTTGGTTTAAGTTCATTGGGTTCTGTGACTATCACTGAACACATTTCACTGGGTAGATCACAGTCAAGGCTTAGAAATACCTGTGGGAATATTGTTGTTATGTAAATGGTGAAGTCTGGATAGAATCATTGCTGATAGGGTTGGGAGGTTTGGATTGCTGGCTCGGTCACATGTGCAGTATTGTGTGCAATTCTGGTCACCAAGCGAGAGGCAAGATGTCACTAAACCAGACAAGGTGTAGAAAAGAGTCAGAGTGATCTTGCCTGGACTGGAGGGCTTGAGTTATAAGGCAAGTTTCAAAGTTCATTTATTATCAGAGTACTTAGGCACATACACTATATACAGCTAGGGTGTCTTAGACTTTTCCACAGTCCTGCAATAATTTTATGTATTGCAATATACTACTGCTGCAAGAAAAAACAAACTTCATGAGTGATGATAAACCTGATTCCGATATGGGTCTCTATTGTGAACTGTAAGTGGGAAGGGAGCAGGGAGAGGGGAACCATGGTTGGGAAAAGGGAAGGGAGCCAGAGAGACATTCTGTATGAAGGTTCTCAGTCATCCAGGTCATTGTATATCAAGCAGTAGTAAATCAAGGCAATTGGACTTGCTGTGTTGTCTAGAAGACATTTGCCACTCATCCGAGAGGCTTCTTCAGTTCTGATCCATAGTGGGTAGTTTTCTGGTTTTTAAACTCTGTGAGTTGTTTAAAGGTATAGCAACCACATGATGGTTGTTAAGAGTTGTACAGGGAATAATAGGGTCATTAATCTTATCTTTGCATGAATGGAGCTGTGAACTGTTGTGGAGATACCAGGGTAAAGATGTTAGGACTGCATTGTAAGTTCCTGATAGGTGGTGTCGTACCCCAGCCCCTCTGTCCAGGGATGGGTT
Source organism: Mobula hypostoma (assembly GCF_963921235.1). Taxonomy (NCBI): domain Eukaryota; kingdom Metazoa; phylum Chordata; class Chondrichthyes; order Myliobatiformes; family Myliobatidae; genus Mobula; species Mobula hypostoma. Next base: position 174,357,216 of record NC_086098.1, read on the forward strand.
TTCCAGTTTGACAAAGATGGCCTCTCTAACCCCTCTTTCAAACCACCTGTCCTTTCTGTCCAAAATGTGTACATGGTTATCATTTGTACTCCTCTGCCCCTCAGGGATCGAGGAGAGCAGGGAAGTGTTTGTGAAGACGAGACCAAATCAGATCTCAGCCTCTTATCAACAACAGGAAATTAACTTCAGAAGTTACTAAATTAAAGGAGAAAGTGTTGGAAACTTTATTCACCATATACACTTACACGTATGATGGGCTTGCCGTGACGCGTTGGTGCAACATGCAACAAAAAACAACAATCAACAATTACAAAGAATAAAGAATTATATAAAAAATAAAGTTAGAGGTTAAAGTACAGATATGGAATAAAATGTGTATAAATAGTAGCATGAATTTACAATGCAAACAGCTTTATAAAAAGTGGATTGAAGTGTTTACTGTGCGGTGCAGTTATGGGAGTGGGGATGAAGGGTGGCTCAGATTAACTGCCTGGGGAAAGAACCTTTTAAGATGGAATAAAGTTTTTTGGTTTAATAGCCCCATACCGCCTTCCATAAGAGAAAAGAAAACTTGCTGGGTGGGTAGTGTCCGTAATAATTTTTTCTGCCCACCTCTTTGTCCTGGACACATACCAGCCCTGCAGTGATGGTAGACTGCAGCTGATTACCTTTCTGCTGACCTCATATTTCACTGTACCTTCCATATATTACTCAGCAGGTCAGACAGTGTCTCCAGTGGGAGTTGCATGGACTCCGACAACTGCACAGACCCACACCCCCATACTGCAGAATCGCCTGGTAAAGCCACCCAGGGGAAGAGGCGCCAGAAATGGTGTGAGAGAAAACAGAAGCACACAAGCATACTGGAATCCATGCGAGGTTAACAGACAGCCCTGCAGGCTGGCTCTCCCAATAATACTGCTCTCCAGTATTCGCTCCCTGAAAAACAAACCGGATTACCTTCATCTGCAACCAAACCAGACTGAGATGAGGAATTGCTGGACGCTTGTTCTTACAGAAACGTGGCTCCAGGCCTATGTACCATCAATCTTCAGGGCATGCCACTCAAGGACTTGTGCTAACCTTATTTTGTGACTGTATGTACTTTATCATAACTATATATGTTGTGTGTTTTGCACCTAGGGCCCTGGCAAAAGATATTTCTCTTAGCTGTATATATGTGTTTGGTTAAATGACAATAAACTTGAGCTTGAGAAACAGAATTGAGGTAACACGGTAACATAGAGCTTAGCACAACGCTTTACAGTAGCAGCAACCAACGCTCCCTCTCAGGTGTACACGCACACACCTTTTGCTACTAGCGCACAAAGGAATGTAAATTGTACACAAAATGTTGTCACCCTCTACCTCGTTGGCATGCGAAGTATATTTCACAATTGTACACAATCATATTTCCTTTTCTGGTTTCTGATGCGGACAGTGTTGAGAACTTGGAATTTGCAATGATTCGTCTGCAGAATTTAGAACTGGCTTATTTATCCTGTTTTTATTGAAGAAATTATTGACTCACTATTTTAAATTCCAAATGGCATGAAGCACAAAAGAACTGCAAGTTCATTTAAAATGGGTTGACTTAATAAAACAGTAGAAACTGCTATACTGAAAGCTCATGAGGTCAGGAACGTGCAGCTACGAGAAATATTTATGTATAATACAAAAACTGGTGTTACCTGCGTGTACTGCCATGATACCAAAGTTATTGGAGAAATTGCAAGTGGGAAGAAGTGAAGTGATATTTGGAAACTTGACTTTTTAAAGCATCGTTTAGCAAGCAAGTGGACGGTATGCAAAAGCTCTGGCAAGAAAATCCTTCATTATCTGCCATAGGCCTGCTCCGTATGTTTTGTGAGAGTGCAGATGAATGAGAGTGAAAATGATCAAACTTGGAGGAGATCAATGTTCTTATCGTCAGAGTTTTGCTAGCTGTTAAAATGAATACATATACATATATATATATACACACACACATATATATATATTCCATGCTGTATTTTAATAAATTAAAAAAAATTATTTAATGATCCAAGTCAATGAATCAGAATCAGGTTTAATATCACTGGTACATGTCCTGAAATTTGTTAACTTTGCAGCAGCAGTACAATGAAATACATGATAATAGAGAGAAAAAGAAAACTGCAAATTACAGTAGATAAATAGTTAAATTAAATAAGTAGTACAAAAAATAGGGGAAAAAAACGTAGTGTGGTAATGTTCATGGTTCAATGTCCATTCAGAAATCCGATGACCATAAGACCATAAGACCATAAGACAAAGGAGCAGAAGTAGGCCATTCGGCCCATCGAGTCTGGTCCGCCATTTTATCATGAGCTGATCCATTTTATCCTACTTAGTCCCACTGCCCCGCCTTCTCACCATAACCTTTGATGCCCTGGCTACTCAGATACCTATCAATCTCTGCCTTAAATACACCCAATGACTTGGCCTCCACTGCTGCCCGTGGCAACAGATTCCATAGACTCACCACCTTCTGACTAAAAAAATTTTTTCGCATTTCTGTTCTGAAAGGGCGCCCTTCAATCCCGAAGTCATGCCCTCTCGTACTAGACTCCCTGATCATGGGAAACAACTTTGCCACATCCACTCTGTCCATGCCTTTTAACATTCAAAATGTTTCTATGAGGTCTCCCCTCATTCTTCTAAACTCCAAGGAATACAGTCCAAGAGCGGACAAACGTTCCTCATATGTTAACCCTCTCATTCCCGGAATCATTCTAGTGAATCTTCTCTGTACCCTCTCCAACGTCAGCACATCCTTTCTTAAATAAGGAGACCAAAACTGCCCACAGTACTCCAAGTGAGGTCTCACCAGCGCCTCAACATCACATCCCTGCTCCTATACTCTATTCCTCTAGAAATGAATGCCAACATTGCATTCGCCTTCTTCACTACCGACTCAACCTGGAGGTTAACTTTAAGGGAATCCTGTACGAGGACTCCCAAGTCCCGTTGCATCTCAGAACTTTGAATTCTTTCCCCATTTAAATAATAGTCTGCCCATTTATTTTTTCTGCCAAAGTGCATAACCATACACTTTCCAACATTGTACTTCATTTGCCACTTCTCTGCCCATTCTTCCAATCTATCCAAGTCTCTCTGCAGACTCTCCGTTTCCTCAGCACTACCGGCCCCTCCACCTATCTTCGTATCGTCAGCAAACTTAGCCACAAAGCCATCTATTCCATAATCCAAATCGTTGATGTACAATGTAAAAAGAAGCGGCCCCAACACTGATCGCTGCGGAACACCACTGGTAACCGGCAGCCAACCAGAATACGATCCCTTTATTCCCACTCTCTGTTTCCTGCCAATCAGCCAACGCTCTATCCACATATGTAACTTCCCTGTAATTCCATGGGCTCTTATCTTGTTAAGCAGCCTCATGTGTGGCACCTTGTCAAAGGCCTTCTGAAAACCCAAATATACAACATCCACTGCAACTCCCTTGTCTAGCCTACTGGTAATTTCCTCAAAAAATTGTAATAGGTTTGTCAGGCAGGATTTTCCTTTAAGGAATCCATGCTGAGTTCTGCCTATCTTGTCATATGCCTCCAGGTACTCTGTAACCTCGTCCTTGACAATCGACTCCAACAACTTCCCAACCACTGACGTCAAGCTAACAGGTCTATAATTTCCTTTTTGCTTCCTTGCCCCCTTCTTAAATAGCGGAGTGACATTTGCAATCTTCTAGTCTTCCGGAACCATGCCAGAATCTATCAACTTTTGAAAGATCATCGCTAATGCCTCCACAATCTCCACAGCTACTTCCTTCAGAACACGAGGGTGCATTCCACCTGGTCCAGGAGATTTATCGACTTTTAGCCTATTCAGCTTCCTGAGTACTTTCTCTGTCGTAATTGTGACTGTGCACACTTCTCTTCCCTGCCACCCTTGAGTGTCCGGTATCCTGCTGTCTTCCTCAGTGAAGACTGATGCAAAATATTTGTTCAGTTCCTCTGCCATCTCCTCATCTCCCATTACAATTTCTCCAGTATCATTTTCTATCAGTCCTATATCTACTCTCACCTGTCTTTTACTCTTTATATACTTGAAAAAGCTTTTAGTATCCTCTTTGATATTATTTGCTAGTTTCCTTTCATAGTTAATCTTTTCTCTCTTAATGACCTTCTTGGTTTCCTTTTGTAAGGTTTTAAAGACTTCCCAATCCTCTGTCTTCCCACTAATTTTTGCTTCCTTGTATGCCCTCTCCTTAGCTTTAACTTTGGCTTTGACTTCTCTTGTCAACCACGGTTGCATCCTTTTTCCACTCGAAAATTTCTTCTTTTTTGGAATATACCTGTCTTGCACATTCCTCATTTCTCGCATAAACTCCAGCCACTGCTGCTCTGCCGTCTTTCCCACCAGTGTCTCTTTCCAGTCAACTTTGGCCAGTTCCTCTCTCATGCCACTGTAGTTTCCTTTACTCCACTGAAACACCGACACATCAGATTTCGGCTTCTCTTTTTCTAATTTCACAGTGAACTCAATCATGTTATGATCACTGCCTCCTAAGGGTTCCTTCCCCTCAATCTCTCCAATCACCTCCGGTTCATTACACAATACCCAATCCAGTACAGCTGATCCCCTAGTGGGCTCAACAACAAGCTGTTCTAAAAAGCCATCTCGCAGACATTCTACAAATTCTCTCTCTTGAGATCCAGTGCCGACCTGATTTTTCCAATCTACTCGCATGTTAAAATCCCCCACAATTATCATAACACTGCCCTTCTGACAAGCCTTTTCTATTTCCTGTTGTAATTTGTAGTCCACGTCCCTGCAGCTGTTTGGAGGCCTATAAATAACTGCCATCAGGGTCCTTTTATCCCTGCTATTCCTTAGCTCAACCCATAAAGATTCTGCACCTTCCGATCCTATATCACCTCTTTCTAATGATTTAATATCATTTCTTACCAATAAAGCCATGCCTCCCCCTCTGCCTACCTTCCTATCCTTCCGATACGCCGTGTATCCTTGGACGTTCTCAGTGATGGCCACAATATCATACCTGCCAATCTGTAGCTGTACAACAAGATCATCCACCTTATTTCTTATGCTGCGTGCATTTAAGTACAACACCTTAAGACCAGTATTTGATACTTTTTGCTTTGATTTCACTGCAACTTTATTGCACTGCAACTCATCCCAATGGCTACACATTTGCCCCATCACCTGCCTGTCTTTCCTGACATCTTTACTGCTCACTATCTTAGATTTATTTCTGTTTTCCCCTTCCTCCGCTCTATCATTCCGGTTCCCAACCCCCTGCCAAATTAGTTTAAACCCTCCCTAACAGCTCTATTAAATTTTCCCACCAGGATATTGGTCCCCTTCGGGTTCAGGTGTAACCTGTCCTTTTTGAACAGGTCATACTTCCCCCAGAAGAGATCCCAATTATCCAAGAATCTGAAGCCCTGCCCCCTACACCAGTCTCTCAGCCAGGCATTCATCTGCCTGATCCGACTACTCTTGCCCTCGCTAGCACGTGGCACAGGTAGCAATCCCGAGATTACTACCCTGGAGGTCCTGCTTCTCAGCTTCCTTCCTAACTCCTGGAAATCTCTCTTCAGGACCTCCTCCTTTGTCCTGTCTATGTCATTGGTACCAACATGTACCAAGACAACTGGCTGCTCACCCTCCCCCTTTAGAATATTCAGGACCCGATCCGAGACATCCCGTACCCTGGCACCTGGGAGGCAACACACCATGCGGGTATCTCTGTCAGGCTCACAGAATCTCCTGTCTGTTCCCCTGACTATGGAATCCCCCACGACTACCGCATTTCTCTTCTCCCTCCTTCTCTCCTGCACAACAGCGCCAGGCTCAGTGCCAGAGACCCAGTCACTGTGGGCGTCCCCCATCAGGTCATCCCCCTCAACAGCATCCATGACAGTGGGGAAGAATCCGTTCCTGAATCGGCGAGTCTTGATCGGCACTGTAATTTCCGCTCCACAGATGCTGTCTGACCGATGGTGTCTTTCCAGGACTCTCTGTACAAGATCTGATTACCCATACCAGCAGCTCTTCCTTCGCTTTGCAGATCCCAAACCTGTTAGGATCTCCTGAGGCGCTGAAAAGTGACGCAGAAATGCAAGCACTTGCATTCTTTACAGATATTTTCCTAGCTGGGCTTATAATGGAAACTAAGATTCAAACCTGTCAAAGGGTAATTACACCTTCTTGACAGTGCTGATTGTGATGTGTCAGTGTTATAACATACAACTCCGCTTCAGTGCATCAGTCACCTTCACTTCTCTGCACCCCAAACTGCCATAAGCATTGCTATTTAATAACATAATTATCTAAAATTAAAGTGTGATACATAGATCAAAGGAGGATGTAATGAATTCCTGAATTATATCTCTGCACTTAGTTCTACATAAATTCCACCCACTAGCCCATCACTTGAAATCACTGAGAGTGGCCATTTTATTAGGTACACCTGCTTGTTAATGCAAATATCTAATCAGCAATCACATGGCAGCATAAAAGCATGCAGACATGGTCAAAAGGCTCAGTTGTTGTTCAGAATGAACATCAGAAAAGGGAAGAAATTAAAAGTGACTTTGATCGTGGAATGTTTCTTGGTGCCAGACGGGGTGGTTTGAGGATCTCTGAAATTGCTGATCTCCTGGGATTTTCACACACATTGGTTCTCTAGAATTTACAGAGAATAGTGCAAGAAACACAAAAAAACATTGAGTGGCAGTTATGTGCGCGAAAAAAAAAAACCTTATTAATGAGAGAGGTCAGAGAATAGCCAGACTAGTTCAAGGTGACAGAAAGGCAATGGTAAGTTAAGTAACCATGTGCTTCAACAGTAGTGTGCAGAAGAGCATCTCTAAATGCACAACATGCTGAACCCTGAAATGAATGGACTATAACAGCAGAAGACAACAGGGTTGAGCATGTACATTTATTTTTAATTGAAAGTATACTGCAGAGTGGGCCCTTTCAGCCCTTCGAGCCATGATATCCCAGCAACCCCAATTAACCCTAATCTAATCATGAGACTGTTTTATAATGACCAATTAACCATCTTTGGACTGTGGGAGGAAACCCACACATTTCACAGGGAGGATGTCCAGACTCCTCATGGAATGGCGCCGGAACTGAACTCTGAACTCCAGAACGCAGAACTTACTTCCTGCTCACTACTCCAGAACGCAGCACTTACTTCCTGCCCACTACTCCAGAACGCAGCACTTACTTCCTGCCCACTACTCCAGAACGCAGTACTTACTTCTTGCCCACTACTCCAGAATGCAGTACTTACTTCCTGCCCACTACTCCAGAACGCAGCACTTACTTCCTACCCATTACTCCAGAACGCAGCACTTACTTCCTGCCCACTACTCCAGAACACAGTACTTACTTCTTGCCCACTACTCCAGAATGCAGTACTTGCTTCCTGCCCATTACTCCAGAACGTAGCACTTACTTCCTGCCTATTACTCCAGAGCGCAGTACTTACTTCCTGCCCATTACTCCAGAATGCAACACTTACTTCCTGCCCATTACTCCAGAGTGCAGTACTTACTTCCTGCCCATTATGCCAGAACGCAGCACTTACTTCCTGCCCATTACTCCAGAACGCAGCACTTACTTCCTGCCCATTACTCCAGAACGCAGTACTTACTTCCTGCCCACTACTCCAGAACACAGTACTTACTTCTTGCCCACTACTCCAGAATGCAGTACTTGCTTCCTGCCCATTACTCCAGAACGTAGCACTTACTTCCTGCCTATTACTCCAGAATGCAGCACTTACTTCCTGCCCATTACTCCAGAGTGCAGTACTTACTTCCTGCCCATTATGCCAGAACGCAGTACTTACTTCCTGCCCATTACTCCAGAACGCAGTACTTACTTCCTGCCCACTACTCCAGAATGCAGTACTTGCTTCCTGCCCATTACTCCAGAGCGCAGTACTTACTTCCTGCCCATTACTCCAGAATGCAGCACTTACTTCCTGCCCATTACTCCAGAGTGCAGTACTTACTTCCTGCCCATTATGCCAGAACGCAGTACTTACTTCCTGCCCATTAGTCCAGAACACAGCACTTACTTCCTGCCCATTACTCCAGAACACAGCACTTACTTCCTGCCCATTACTCCAGAATGCAGCACTTACTTCCTGCCCACTACTCCAGAACGCAGTACTTACTTCCTGCCCACTACTCCAGAACGCAGCACTTACTTCCTGCCCACTACTCCAGAACACAGCACTTACTTCCTGCCCACTACGCCACTGGCATTTAGCGCAGCATTGGAAGTCCTCCATCTCCGGCAGTGTACTCCTTTCATCGTGTCAGTAGTTTCCTTGGTTTTCACTACTGTTGGTCATGCAAGTCCCAGATGGAGACTCAGGAATACCATCACACTCAGAGGTAGAAGGATTCTTCATTACAGTTTCCATAACAATTTTGTTTGACCATCAGGGCTGTTAGCCTTGAACTGATTCCCCCGAACCTGGAGGACTCTTAGACTGGCCTCTACTCTTTGACCTGTTTGGCATGGGTGACCCTACCAAGAGCTGAAGGAGAAAGCCCTGACCCCAACCAACATAGTTCTCTGGGTCATTGAGGCACACAAGCCTCCAACCGAAGGACAAGGTTATGAGCCTCCTTGAAGGTCCAAAACGCAGTGCTGTTCTGTGGGCCGAAGGGCCTGTATTGTGCTGTACTGTTCCACAATCTATATTTATATTATATAAAGGATAGATAATAGATCACACACTCAGCATTTTGGGGATTCTCACTGAGGCAGTGACAGGAATGACAAAATGGACTAAAATGTATTTGAACAATGCTGATTTGCTTTTGTATTAGTGGCAGGTCTGCTAGAGCATGCTGGTGCAAGATCCAGAAATAGTCCCTGTTGAAATGAAGATTTAATTAATCCTTAAGGGACAACCGCCAGCTCTTCTGCAGCACGCCTACCAGAGGCACGAGGTCAGGCACATTCAACAATTTATCCAGTGAGTCAGATACATTATAAAAAAACATTTGTGTGGCTTTTTTTAAGAAAAGGGAGAAGACTGCATTTGGAACTATTTCAGAATGTTTGACGCATAATGTTGAATGTTTTGATCACAGTGAGATCCTGTAAACAGAAATACAGTTGACACGCTATAAAAGGAGGACATTCTGCCCACTGTGCCTGTTCTAGCTCTTGGGTAGATTCTCCAATAATCATGATCCCCTTCTCTCATCTCTACCTCTGCAAATATTATGTATCTCCACTTAGATGGTGGGGGTCCTTAATACTGGATGTGCCTTTTTAAGGTGCCGGGTCTTGAAGAGGTCTTTGATGGTGGAGATGGTTGTGCCTGTAACGGAGCTGGTTGGGTCTACAACTCTCCACAGCAGGAGTTCACAAACCATCACCCGTCTTGTAAAGACACCGCCCAGAAGAAGGCAATGGCAAACCACTCCTGTAGAAACATTTCCCAAGAACAGTCATCGCCGAAGACCATGACCGCCTGCATTATACGACACGGCACATAATGATGAATGAGTAGACACTGGAACCACCAAAATAATGACAGCCTTAGCTCAGTTAAAAAAAACATCTTCGAAAATGGGACACATTGCATAGTACAGTTGAGCATAGGGACAATTAATCACATTGCCAAACTGGAAATCTGATATGATCAGACCGTAGTTGGAATATTGTGAAGAGCTTTAGGCTTCTTATCTAAGAAAAGATGTGTTGACATTGGAGAGGGTCTAGAGAAGGCTCACGAGAATGATTCCGGGATGAAAACATTAACATACAACAAGCGTTTGAAGGCTCAAGGCCTGTACTCTCTGGCATTTACAAGAATGAGGGGGGAATCTCATTGAAACCTACCGAGTAGTGAACAGCCTAGATAGTGTGGATGCGGGGGGGGGGGAAGATATTTTCAAAAGGGAGGGAATCTAGGACCAGAATGCACAGCCTCAGAATACAACGAAATCCCTTTAGAATAGAGATGAGGAAAAACTTTCTTTAGCCAGAGGGTGGTGAATCTGTGGAATTCATTGTTACTGATGGCTGTGGCGGCCACGTCACTGGGTATATTTAAAGCAGAGGTTGCTACGTTCTTGATTAGTGAGGGTGTCGAAGGTTATGGGGAGAAGGCAGGAGAGTGGGATTGAGAAGGATAAACAAAGCTGCCGTGGTGAAATGGCGGCTAATTCTGTTCTGATGTCTTTTGACCTTATAAAAGCCTAAACCAGATATACTCAGCAGCGCAGGCAGCATCTGTGAAGAGGGAGACTGAGTTCATACTTCATATTCACCTGAAAATTCAATACTGCTTCTCCCGCCACCCTCCCCCACCCCCACCCCAAGGTGTTGCCTGGCTAGCTGAGCATGTCCTGTCTCATTTAGTAACTGTTAAACCTAGTTAACTATTTCCAAACTATGTTTGACAGATGTTTAGATGAGGATTATTGAGACATTGGCACTCAAGCGCAGACAGCAATGGTCTGAAGAAATATTAGAAAAAAACTTCAGGATTTTAGCAATTAATTAATCATGCTCAAGGATTCTATTTTAGCAATTCTCTTCCCGTCAAACTTTCTGACAAGTTTCCAGGGTACATCTTTGTCCATCCTTAAGTCCTGTGCCAGATATGGTGTGAGCCAACTACAGTGCTGTGCTCCCTTAGCTAACTTTGATTGCTTGTTCTACTAATTACCTTCTGGGCTGATTTTGTGTTATGTCACGGTATGATATTTCCACTTTCCACGCTTGTTACTGTAATCACTTCCAAGTGGGAATTACAGAATCGGGTGACAATTGGTCTTTAATTAATAGCACAGTAACAAAGTATTTATAACAAAGGGACAGGCCATTCAAGCCAACATTGTTTACAGCCCAGTTCACCACAGGAAAAACCCTCCCCACCATTCAACAACTAAAACTTTGACAAACTTCTATAGCCTGGTATGGAAACACCAATACCCTTGAATGGAAACTCCCATTAAAAGTAGTGGCCATAGCCTAGTCCATCACAGGTAAAGCCTTTCCCACCACTGAGCACATCTACATGGAGCACTGTCACAGGAGCGAGGCATCCATCATCAGTGACCCCCACCGCTCAGATTATGCTCTTATCTCACTGCTGCCATCAGGAAGAAGGTAAAGCAGCTTCAGGACTCACACCACCAGGTTCTGGAACAATTACTACCCCTTAACAATCACACTCTTGAACAAAAGGAAATAACTTCACTTGCCTCATCATTGAAGTGTTCCCACAACCTATGGATTCACTTTCAAGGACTCGCCTTCTTTCCAGGACTCACTTCCGAGGACAAAACACATTGATGAAGGTACAGCAGTGCATATATGGATTTCAGTAAGGCTTTTGATGATAAGGTTTCCGGTGTAAGGCTCATTCAGAAAGTAAGGAGGCATGGGATCCAAGGAGACCTTGCTTTGTGGATCCAGAATTGGCTTGCCTACAGAAGGCAAAGGGTGGTTGTAGATGGTTTATATTCTGAATGGTGGTCGGTGACCAGTGCTGTTCGGCAGGGATCTGTTCTGGGACTCTTCCTCTTTGTGATTTTTATAAATGACCTGGATGAGGAAGTGGAGGGATGGATTAGTAAGTTTGCTGATGAGACAAAAGTTGGGGATAGTCTGGAGGGTTGTCAGAGTTTACAGCAGAACATCGATAGGATGCAGTACTGGGCTGCGAAATGGCAGATGGAGTTCAATCCAGGTAAATGCGAAGAGGTTCATTTCGATAGGTCAAATTTGAAGACATAATATAGTATTAATGGTAAGACACTTGTCAGTGTGTTGGATCAGCAAGATCTTGGGGTCCGAGTCCATAGGACACTCAAAGCTGCTGCGCAGGTTGACAGTGTTGTTAAGAAGCTGTATGGTGTGTTGGCCTTCATCAGCCATGGGAATGAACTCAAGTGCTGTGGGGTAATATTAAAGCTACATAAGCTACAGATATTAGACACCTGGAGTACTGTGTTCAGTTCTGGTCACCTCACGACAGGAAGGATGTGGATATTATAGAGAGAATGCAGAGGAGATTTACAAGGATGTTGCCTGGATTGGGGAGCATGCCTCATGAGAATAGGTTGAGTGAACTTGGCCTTCTCTCCTTGGAGCGACGGAGGATGAGAGGTGACCTGATAGAGGTGTCTAAGATGATGAGAGGCATTGATTGTGTGGATAGCCAGAGGATTTTTCCCAAGGCTGAAATGGCTAACACAAGGGGGCATAGTTTCAAGGTGCTTGGAAGTAGGTACAAGGGGAATGTCAGAGGTAGGTTTTCACACAGGGAGTGGTGGGTGCATGGAACACACTGCCGGCAATGGTGGTAGAGGCGGATACAATAGGGTCTTTTAAGATACTTTTAGATAGGTACATGGAGCTTAGAAAAATAGAGGGCTATGTGGTAGGGAAATTCTAGGCAGTCTCTAGAGTAGGTTACATGGTCGGCACGACATTGTGGGCCGAAGAGCCTGTAATGTGCTGTAGATGCCTATGTTCTATGTTCTCATGTTCTCAATATTTAATTAATCAATAGGCATCCGTTAGTCTCGTGAGACCATGGATTTGCGCCTCGGAAGGTTTCCAGGGCGCAGGCCGGGGTAAGGTTGTATGGAAAACCGGCAGTTGCCCATGCTGCAAGTCTCCCCTCTCCACGCCACTGATGTTGTCCAAGGGAAGGGCATTAGGATCCATACAGCTTGGCACCAGTGTTGTCACAGAGCAATGTGTGGTTAAGTGCCTTGCTCGAGGACACAACACGCAGCCTTAGCCAAGGCTCAAACTAGCGACCTTCAGATCACTAGACTGATGCCTTAACCACTTGGCCATGAGCCAACGCTCTCAATATTTACTGCTTATTGATTTATTATTTCTTTCTTTTTATATTTGCGAAGTTTGTTGTCTTCTGCACTCTGGTTGAAAGCCCAAGTTGGTGCGGTCTTTCTGATTCTGCTATGGTTATTACTCTATTATGGATTTATTGCGTGTTCCCAACCTGGGGTCCATGGGCTCCTCAGTTAATGGTAGAGGTCCATGACATAAAAAAGGTTGTGAACCCCTGAGTTATTGAGTATGCCTGCAATAATATGATGACATATAGTCATGTACTTTGATAATAAATTTACCTTGAACACTACCAGAGAGCCACCGCAAGACAGCAGCATCCATCAACAAGGACCCCACCATCCAGTCCATGCTCTCTTCTCACTACAGCATTCGATCAGGAGGCACAGAAGCCTTGGATCCCACACCACCAGGTTCAGGAACAGTTATTACCCTACAACCATCAGCCACCTGAACCGAAGTGGATACTTCACCGTTCTCAACCCTGACTCAACACCACAACTTACAGACTCAATTTCAAAGATTCAAAGTATATTTATTATCAAAGTACGTATGAGATTCATCTTCCCGCAGGCAGCCATGAAGCACAGAAACACCATGGAACCTGTTCAAAGAAAACATCAAACACCTAACATGCAAAAAAAACCTCTACAACTCATGTTTCCAGTATAACTCTTTTTAAAAATTATTCGCTCAGTTCTTTTGCACATTAGTTGCTTGTCAGTCTTTGCTTAAGTATTGTTTTTCATAAATTCTATTGTATAGTGCTTCTTTGTTTTTCTGTAAATGTCTGCAAGCAAACGAGTCTCAAAGTAGTATATAGTGACATACAGGTACTTAGAGAATAAATTTACTTTGAATTTTGACCTCAACTGGCCCATCCACTTCTCCCCAGTAATTTCCTCTCCACGTGTCTGTGTTTGCCTCTTATTCTATAGTGGGTGCAGGGATTTGCAAGGATGTTACCAGAGCCAGACAATTACTGTTGCTTTCCTTCGAAGAAAGGAAACAAAGGGAAATTTAATTTTTTTAAGGAGTCATAGTCATAGTCATAGTCATACCTTATTGATCCCGGGGGAAATTGGTTTTGATCTATATTTATCAAAATATCAGTACATACAATGAAATGCATCACTTGCGTCAATGACCAATGCGGTCTGAGAATGTGCTACAGGGAGCACACTTAGTGTCAGCGCCAATGTAGCACGCCTACAACTTACTAACCCTAACCCGTACGTCTTTGGAATGCGGGAAGAAATTGGAGCACTTGGACTAAACCCACAAGGTCATACAGACCAGGCAAAGGCAGGAATTGAACCCCAATTGCTGGGGCTGTAAAGCATTATGCTAAACACTACGATCCATGTCGCAATTACCACATTCAGATGGATAACATAATGGGAGGTCAAGACAAGGTGAGTGGAAAAGATATACAATAAACAGTTTATTGTGAACTTCCTGTACCTAATAAGGTGGCTACTTGGTGTATGTTCGTGGTCTTCTGCTGCTGTAGCCCATCCACTTCAAGGTTCAACATGTTCATGTGTTCACAGATGTTCTTCTGCACACCACTGTTGTAACGTCTGGTTATTTGAGTTACTGTCACCTTCCTGTCAGCTTGAACCAGTCTGGCTGTTCTCCTCTGACCTCTCTCATTAACAAGGCATTTTCACCCACAGATGTTCACTGGATGATTTTGTTTTTCACGCCATCCTCTGTAAACTCTAGAGACTGTTGTGTGTGAAGATCCAAGAAGATCAGGAGTTTGAGATATTCAAACCACCCTGTCTGGCACCAACAATCATTTAGATCACATTTCTTCCCCATTCTGATGCTCGGTTCGAACAACTACTGAACCTCTTGACCGTCTGCATGTTTTTATGCATTGAGTTGCTGCCATGTGATTGGCTGATTAGATATTTGCATTAACAAGCAGGTGTACCGGTATACCTAATAAAGTGGCCATTGAGGTTCGGGGGTTCAGCTCAGGGCTAACAACCCTGACTGTTAAAACAAAACTATTACAGAAACAGCAATGAAGAATCCTTTACATCTGAGTGCGACGGTATTCCTGAGTCTCCACCCGGGACTTGTGTGACTGACAGTAGTGAAAACTGAGAGGAAGCTACTGACATGATGAAGGAAACCCTGGACACCACCAGAGATGGAGGACCTTCATTGCTGCCCTAAACGCCAGCGACGTAACGGGCAGTAAGTAAGAAAGGGAGAGTCAAACTATACCTGTGTGAATCCAGGTATGAACCCAGGTGACTCCGTGATCTCTCTCAGAGGCCGACACCAGAACATCCTTCAAGAGTCAGACCCAGCGGGTGTACCTGGTGCGGCTCTGAAAACCCCTGCCAACCAACTGGTTCGAGAGTTCTAGGACATCTTCAATCTCTGACTGCTGCAGTTGGAGTTCCCACCTGCTTCAATCATACTGGTGCCCAAGAAGAGTTGGTAGCTGCATCAGTGACTATCCCCCAGTGGCACTCACATCGACTGTGATGAAGTGCTTTGAGAGCTTGCTCCCACTGCAATTTGCCTACTGCTGTAATAGGTCTACAGCAGATGCATTGTCACTGGCTCTCCACTCAGCCTTGGAACACCAGGATAGTAGCATTTCCTATGCCAGGCTGCTATTTCTTGATTACAGCTCAGTGTTTATACCATCACCTCCTTCGTACTAATGAACAAGCTTCAAAACTTGGGCATCTGTACCTCCCTCTGCAACTGGATCTATGACTTCTTAATCCGGAAACCATCAGTGTGAATGAGAAATAACGTCTCCTCCTCGCTGACAATCAACACAGACACAGCTCAAGGATGTGTGCTCAGCCCACTGCTCTAATCTCTCTACACTCATGACTGCGTGGCTAGGCACTGCTCAAACACCATCTATAAATCTGCCAATGACACAAGTGTCGTTGGCAGAATCTCAGATGTTGATGAGGTGGCGTACAGCAGTGAGATAGATTGGGTGGCTGAGTGTTGTTGGAACAACAATCTCACACTCAACGTCAGTAAGACCAGTGAACTGAGTGCGGACTCTGGGAAGGTGAAATCCAGAGAACACACAGCGTTCTCGTGGAAGGTTCAGCGGTGGAAAGGGTGAGCAGCTTCAGGCTCCTGGGTAATAAACTTCTCTGAGGATCTACCATATTGACAAAGGCATGCCAGCAGCTATGTTTCATCACGAGCTCGAGGAGATATGGTACGTCCCAAAGACTCCCAGTGAATATCTACAGATGCACCGTGGACAGCATTCTAATTGTTTGGATCTCCGTCTGGCATGGAGGCGCTAATGAACAGAACCGGCAAAAGCCGCAGAGGATTGTAAACTCAGCCAGCGTCATCATGGGCACTAGTGTCTCCTCATCAAGGACATCTTCAAAGGAGCAATGGCTCAAGAGGTCGGCATCCATCATGGGGGGCCCTCACTGTCCAGGACAAACCTTCTTCTCATTAACACCACCAGAAAGGAGGTGCAGGAGCGTGAGAGCACAAACCCAACATTTCAGGAATAGCTTCATCCCTATGCCGTTGGATGTCTGAACAGCCCATGATCCCATGAACACAACCTCAGCTTTCTTCTCTCTTTTTGCACTTTTTATATATTCTCATTTTCATTTATATTAACTTCTAAGCATTTCTCTGTACTGCAGCCATCAAATAACACATTTTATGACAATGATAATAAAGTTTTGGGCCTCTTATCTAAGAAAAGATGTGCTGATGTTGGAGCGGGTTCAAATGAGTTTCATAAAAATGATTCCGAGATTGTAAGGCTTATCATATGTGGCATGTTCGACGGCTCTGGGCCTGTACTCACTGGAATTCAGAATGATGGGGGACCTTATTGAAACCTACTGTATGCTCAAAGGTCTTGATAGAGTGGATGTGGAGAAGATATTTCCTATGGCGGGGGAGTCTAAGACCAGAGGGCACAGCCTCAGAATAGAGGGGCGTCCATTTAGAACGGAGATGAGGAGGAATTTCTTTAGCCAGAGAGTGGTGAATCTGTGGAACTCATTGCCACAGGCAGCTGTGGAGGCCAAGTCATTGGGTATATTTAAGGCAGAGATTGATAGATTCTTGATTAGTCAGGGCATGAAGGGATATGAGGAAAAGGTAGGAAATTGGGGTTAAGAAGGAAAATGGATCAGCCATGATGAAATGGTGGAGCAGACTCGATGGGCTAAATGGCCTAATTCTGCTCCTGTATCTTAAAGTCTAAACTTGATCTGGATTCTAATGTTCACCAACATATTTCCTCCTGCCTCAGTATGTAGGAGACCCACTTTAAACTTTGCTAACTTTTTACTTTCTATATACTTGCAGATGCTTTTACATGCTGCTTAATTTTTATATATATACAGTGTAACCAATATGCCTTGTATTCTATTTTTGATTTCTACATCAATTTCTTGGTCCTCAGTTGAATTCTTTAATTTTCCCAATGGACCAGCTGAATGCTTTTATTTCCTTAATTAAACATCTTTTACTTCAATCTAATATTAGAGTCACTGAGTCACAGACAGACGCAGAATGAAAACATCTTCTTCAGCCCATTGGGTGTACTTCCGCTATCACACCCACTGCTATACCTATCCCATCATTACCTATTTTAGTCTTGCCACTTTTCTGTTGAGAACTCCACACAGCCAACACCCGAGGTCAGAATCGAACATGCGAGCACAGGTATTGGGGTTGCTACCTCACACCTCCATCAAACTTGGCTCAGTCCCAACCTCTGATAGGTTCTTTATTGGTAAGGAAGTTCAGGGTTACAGGGAGAATGCAAGAGAGTGGCGCTTAAAAAATAACTCAACCATACAAAGCAGAATTGATGGGCTGAATGGCCTAATTCAAAAATCAAAAACTTCAAAGTGAACTTATTATCAAAATACAAATGTCACTATATACAATCTCAAGATTCATTCTCTTAGGGGAATTCACAGTACATACAAATAAAACACATTTGGCCCTTTGCACTGCAAACTTCCTTGCTAATTGCATTTGTACCCAGCTTGATGACTTCCTCTGGCAGCTCATTCCAGGTACTCACTACCCTGTGTGTAAAGAAGTTACAGGGAGTCTCAGGCCTCTTTTCAATCTCTCCCCTCTTGTACCTATGCCCCTTAGTTTTGGACTCCCTAACCCTGGGGTAAAGATCTTGACCATCCACCTTATCCAAACCCCTCATGATGTTACAAACTTCTATGAGGTTCCCCCTCATTCTGCTAAGCTCTGAGGGATAAATATCTAACATGGCCAACCTCTCCCTATAGTTCCCTGTGTTTGGGTTTGCTCCCATGCCCAGTCTAATTGGTCACCAGAAGTTACCCCCAGCGTGTAAAGTGAGTGAAGGGGGTGGAGGGGTGGGGGCTGGGCATTGATGGGGATGTGGGGAGATTGCTGATTGGTTGCCTGGAGAACTTCGTGCCTTGTGGTCTGGAACTTTGCCCACAAAAAGCGATGAGATTTCCTCCCCACACTGCAATTGAGTTTCTGTAATGGCAACTAGTCAGCTGATTGATAAGCGTATAAAGGCCAAGCATTCAGAGGACACCACAACTATCAGTGCACTGACGATGTTTCCTCGTATGGTGACGAAATGTCTGCAAGTAAATTGCCAAGATCAGCAAACAATTCAACCCAACCTTCAACCACCTGAGCTACACATTTTTCAAATTACTTCCAGGAACTCTAAAACTTCTATAGGTGTACCGTGGAGAGCACTCTGACAGGCTGCATCACCGTCTGGTATTGGGGCAGGGGGTGGGGCTACTGCACAGGACTGAAAGAAGCTGCAGAGGGTTGTAAATTTAGTCAGCTCCATCTTGGGTACTACCCTCAAAGTACCCAATACATCTGCAAGGAGCGGTGTCTCAGAAAGGCAGCATCCATTATTAAGGACCTCCAGCACCCATGGCATGCCCTTTTCTCACTGTTACCATCAGGTAGGAGATACAGAAGCCTGAAGACACACACTCAGTGATTCAGGAACAGCTTCTTCCCCTCTGCCATCCAATTCCTAAATGGACATTGAACCCATGAACATTAACTCACTTTTTTTAATATATATTATTTCTTCTTCATCTGTATGATATATTGGATTGAGCTGCTGCTGCTAAGTTAACACATTTCATGTCACATGCCAGTGATAATAAAACTGATTCTGATTGTGAACAGGTTATCCAGGAACATCAGAACTGAAGAGTACAATACTCTACACATTTATACATTAGGGATATGGAGAGGGCCATTAGGTAATAGCCCCAACAATACTACCATAATGAGAAGGATGTTGTACTTGCTCTATCTCTTTGAAAAATGCCAAGCTGATTCGAACATTAGTTTGCTTTCCCTTTTTATCAGGAAGACAAGTCGATATGATATTGGATTATGAGTAATGAAATTAACCCATTTAAAATCACATTCAGCAAAGATAAAAATCTCTGGTGTGGATCCATTGCACACACTCAGTGCTTCAGAAACAGCTTCGTCCCTTCCATCATCAGATTTCTGAATGGACAATGAACCCATAAACACTGCCTCACTATATTTGCACTAATTGTTTAAATATATACATTTCTTATAGTAATTTATATTTTATGTATTGCCACAAAACAACAAATTTTACAATATTATAGTGATAATAAACCTGATTCTGATGCACTTTGAAAGAATCGACAGAAGTTACAGTGAGATTATTACACATATTTAATATTTCATTAGAAACTCGTGCTGTGCCAGAGGACTTACATGCAGTTAGTGTAATACCCATGTTTAAAAAGGGGAGGGGTGAATAGAGAGTGCCCAAGGAATTATAGATCAGTCAGCTGAAAACTGGTGGATAAATTTTGGAATCCTTACTAAAGAGAATAAACACACAGTATAATTATTAATAATCTATATGTATTCCAAAAGGAAAAACACAGCTTGACCCAGCTTCCAGAAGAGGCATCAGAGATCAGAGGCAACATTGCTTGTGTCACAGATGTAGTATGTCAAGATTTCCAGAATCTTTCAATAAGAGCCCCCACAATAGATAAATAGAAAAGTTGGAATCAGGGACCAAGTAGCAGAATGGACTGCCACCTGACTTAAGGAGAACAGAGAGTTAGGTGAACTGACTGTTGTTTATAATGTAAGAATGAGGATGGTGGATCATTGCAGGGGTCCCCACCACTGTTCCTTCTAAGCTGCACGGGTGTGCGGCCGCGCAGTAACTGAAATGCTCCCGCGTACATGGCCTTCGTTGCCACGCAGCTGGATTAAAGACAGATGAGAAGTTTATGATATCTGAAAGATTTTCTTTGTACTGCACTTCATTATACCCTTCAATTAATAAATGATATCAAATATACGTTATTTCCAATTTTCATTCTAAATATTCATAGTATGCATATTACAAAAGAAACATTTAAGGTGCTGTGCAGTCTTCCGACCATGTAAAAATTTCCTGCTCAGAGCAATGGGTGGTCTGCACAGCAGTAAAAAATAACTAGCGGGAACGTTGAAGTGTTTTAAGATGAGGGGGAAAAGTTTAAAAGAGATGTGCGAGGCAAGTATTTTAGAGAGAGAGAAAATAGACAGAGTGGGAGGAGAGTTGGTGGAGGAAGCAGATACAACATTTAAGAGACATTTAGATGGCACTAGCCTCCTGAGCATCGAGGACATCTTCAAAATGTGATACCTCAAAAACACAGCATCCATCATTAAGGACCCCCATCACCCAGGACATGACTTCTTCTCATTACTACTATCAGCGAGGAGGTACAGGAGCCTGATGACACACACTCAACATTTTAGGAATAGCTCCTTCCTCTCTGCCATAAGGTTTCTGAATGGACAACGAACCCTAGAACACTACCTCACTATTTTTGCTCTCTATTTTTACCCTACTTATTTAATTATATTGCTCAAATACCATCTATAGATTTGCTGAAGATACAAACATTGTTGGTAGAACATCAGATGGAGATGAGAGGGCATACAGGAGTGAGATATGCCAGCTCGTTAGTGGTATTGCAACAACAACCTGGCACTCAATGTCACTAAGGCGAAAGAGCTGATTGTGGACTTCAGAAGAGGTAAGATGAGGGAACACATACCAATCCTCATAGAGGGATCAGAAGTGGAGAGAGTGAGTAATTTCAAGTTCCTGGGTGTCA
The DNA here is from genome assembly GCF_963921235.1 of Mobula hypostoma. Lineage (NCBI taxonomy): Eukaryota > Metazoa > Chordata > Chondrichthyes > Myliobatiformes > Myliobatidae > Mobula > Mobula hypostoma. Next base: position 174,378,278 of record NC_086098.1, read on the forward strand.
AGATCTCTGAGGATCTATCCTGGTCCCACCATATTGATGCAGCTATTAAGCAGGCAAGACAACAGCTATATTTCATTAGGAGTTTGAAGAGATTTGGCTTGTTAACTAAAAAACTTGAAAACTTCTACAGATGTACTGTGACAGGCTGCATCACTGTCTGGTACGGGGGTGGGGGGATAGGGGGTCCACTGCACAGGACCGAAAGAAACTGCAGCAAGTTCTAAAATTAGTCAGCTCCATCTTGGGTAACAGCCTTCACAGCACCCAAGACACCTTCAAGGAGCAATGCCTCAGAAAGGCAACGTCCATTATGAAGGACATCCATCACCAAAGGCATGCCTTCTTCTCATTGTTACCATCAGGAAGGAGGTACAGAAGCTTGAAGGCACACATTCAACGATTCAAGAACAGCTTCTTCCTCTCTGTCATCCGATTCCTAAATGGACATTGAACCCATGAACTCCATCTCACTTTTCAAAAAAAATATATTATTTCTGTTTATGCACTATTTTTAATCTATTTAATATACATATATATAATAACTGTAATTGAATTACTTTTTATCCTGTTTATATCATTGAGCAGCTGCAGCTAAGTTAACAAATTTCACCACACATGACATTGATAATAGACCTGATTCTGATTCGGATTTATAGGAATAAAATTAAATAAGTACTGCAAGAGAGCAAATATTATATATAATATATATTTATATTTCTTAATGTATAACCATATAACCATATAACAATTACAGCACGGAAACAGGCCATCTCAGCCCTTCTAGTCCGTGCCGAACTCTTACCCTATCCTATTCCCACCGACCTGCACTCAGCCCACAACCCTCCATTCCTTTCCTGTCCATATAGCTATCCAATTTAACTTTAAATGACAACATCCAGCCTGCCTCAACCACTTCTGCTGGAAGCTCATTCCACACAGCTACCATCCTCTGAGTAAAGAAGTTCCCCTTCATGTTACTCCTAAACTTTTGTCCTCTAATTCTCAACCCATGCCCTCTTGTTCGAATCTTCCCCACTCTTAATGGAAAAAGTCTAACCACGTCAACTCTATCAATCCCCCTCATAATTTTAAACACCTCTATCAAGTCTCCCCTCAACCTTCTACGCTCCAAAGAATAAAGACCCAACTTGCTCAACCTTTCTCTGTAACTTAGGAGATGAAACCCAGACAACATTTTAGTAATAATTTATAGTTTTTTAATGCAATGCAATGTTATTGCTGCTACAAGATGATAAATTTCACAACATATGTCAATGATGTTAAACATGATTCTGATTCTATCAACACACATGAAAGTTGCTGGTGAACGCAGCAGGCCAGGCAGCATCTCTAGGAAGAGGTACAGTCGACGTTTTGGGCCGAGACCCTTCAACAGGACGAACTGAAAGAAGAGCTGGTAAGAGATTTAAAAGAGAGAGATCTACAATACATATAGGTAGTATGGAGTAAATGAGGTGCTCGAGGAATATAAAGAATGTAAAAAGAATCTTAAGAAAGAAATTAGAACAGCTAAAAGAAGATACGAGGCTGCTTTGGCAAGTAAGGTGAAAATAAATCCAAAGGGTTTCTACAGTTATATTAATGGCAAAAGGATAGTGAGGGATAAAATTGGTCCATTAGAGAATCAGAGTGGATGGCTATGTGTGGAGCCTAAAGAGATGGGGGAGATCTTGAACAATTTCTTTTCTTCGGTATTCACTAAGGAGAAGGATATTGAATTGTGTAAAGTAAAGGAAACAAGAAGGGTAGTTATGGAAAGTATGGCGATTAAAGAAGAGGAAGTACTAGCGCTATTAAGGAATATAAAAGTGGATAAGTCTGCGGGTCTGGACAAGATATTCCCTAAGACCTCGAGGGAAGTTAGTGTGGTAAGCGCAGGGGCTCTGACAGAAATATTTCAAATGTCATTAGAAACGGGGATGGTGCCGGAGGATTGACGTATTGCTCATGTGGTTCCATTGTTTAAAAAGGGTTCTAAGAGTAAACCTAGCAATTATCGGCCTGTGAGTTTGACGTCAGTGGTGGGTAAATTGATGGAAAGTATTCTTAGAGATAGTATATATAATTATCTGGATAGACAGGGTCTGATTAGGAACAGTCAACATGGATTTGTGCGTGGGAGGTCACGTTTGACAAATCTTATTGAATTTTTTGATGAGGTTACTAGGAAAGTTGACGAGGGTAAAGCGGTGGATGTTGTCTATATAGACTTCAGTAAGGCCTTTAACAAGGTTCCACACGGAAAGTTAGTTAGGAAGGTTCAATCGTTAGGCATTAATATGGAAGTAGTAAAATGGATTCAGCAGTGGCTGGATGGGAGACACCAGAGAGTAGTAGTGGATAACTGTGTGTCAGATTGGAGGACGGTGTGTAGTGGTGTGCCTCAGGGATCTGCACTGGGTCCAATGTTGTTTGTCATATATATTAATGATCTGGATGATGGGTTGGTAAATTGGATTAGTAAGTGTGCAGATGATACTAAGATAGGTGGTGTTGTGGATAATGAAGTAGGTTTTCAAAGCTTGCAGAGAGATTTAGGCCAGTTAGAAGAGTGGCCTGAAAGATGGCAGATGGAGTTTAATGCTGAAAAATGTGAGGTGCTACATTTTGGTAGACTAATCAAAATAGGACATACATGGTAAATGGTAGGGCATTGAAGAATGCTGTAGAACAGAGGGATCTAGGAATAATGGTGCATAGTTCCCTGAAGGTGGAATCTCATGTGGATAGGGTGGGGAAGAAAGCTTTTGGTATGCTGGCCTTTATTAAACAGAGCATTGAGTATAGGAGTTGGGATGTAACGTTGAAATTGTATAAGGCATTGGTAAGGCCAAATTTAGAGTATTGTGTACAGTTCTGGTCACCGAATTATAGGAAAGATGTCAATAAAATTGAGAGAGTACAGAGGAGGTTTTCTAAAATGTTGCCTGGGTTTCATCTCCTAAGTTACAGAGAAAGGTTGAACAAGCTAGGCCTTTATTCTTTGGAGCGTAGAAGGTTGAGGGGGGGACTTGATAGAGGTATTTAAAATTATGAGGGGGATTGATAGAGTTGACGTGGATAGGCTTTTTCCATTGAGAATGGGGGAGATTCAAACGAGAGGACATGAGCTGAGAGTTAAAGGGCAAAGGTTTAGAGGTAACATGAGGGGGGACATCTTTACTCAGAGAGTGGTAGCTGTGTGGAACAAGCTTCCAGCAGAAGTGGTTGAGGCAGGTTTGATGTTGTCGTTTAAAGTTAAATTGGATAGATATATGGACAGGAAAGGAATGGAGGGTTATGGGCTGAGTGCAGGTCGGTGGGACTAGGTGAGAGTAAGAGTTCGGCATGGACCAGAAGGGCCGAGATGGCCTGTTTCCGTGCTGTAATTGTTATATGGTTATATGATTATATTTGAAAGTGGGAGGGGGAGGGGGAGATCCAAGATGATAGGAGAAGACAGGAGGGGGAGGGATGGAGCCAAGAGCTGGACAGGTGACTGGCAAAAGGGATATGAGAGGATCATGGGACAGGAGGCCCAGGGAGAAAGAAAAGGGGGAGGGGGGAAAAACCCAGAGGATGGGCAAGGGGTATAGTGAGAGGGACAGAGGGAGAAAAAGGAGAGAGAGAGACAAAGAATGTGTGTATATAAATAAATAACGGATGGGTACGAGGGGGAGGTGGGGCATTAGCGGAAGTTAGAGAAGTCAATGTTCAAGCCATCAGGTTGGAGGCTACCCAGATGGAATATAAGGTGTTGTTCCTCCATCCTGAGTGTGGCTTCATTTTGACAGTACAGGAGGCCTTGGATAGACATATCAGAATGGGAATGGGACGTGGCTTTACAGTAGAGGAGGCCGTGAGGCCTCCTGTCCCATGATTCCCCCCCCCCTTTTCTTTCTCCCTGGGCCTCCTGTCCCATGATCCTCTCACATGCCTTTTGCCAATCAACTGTCCAGCTCTTGGCTCCATCCCTCCCCCTCCTGTCTTCTCCTATCATTTCGGATCTCCCCCTCCCCCTCCCACTTTCAAATCTCTTACTAGCTCTTCTTTCAGTTAGTCCTGACGAAGGGTCTCGGCCCGAAACGTTGACTGTACCTCTTCCTAGAGATGCTATCTGGCCTGCTGCGTTCACCAGCAACTTTTATGTGTGTTGCTTGAAATTCCAGCATCTGCAGATTTCCTGGTGTTTGCGTTTCTGATTCTATCATGTGGCACCACGGTAGTGTAGCAGTTAGTGCAATGCTATTACAGCACGGGATGTCAGAATTCAGAGTTTAATCCCAACATCCTCTGTAAGGAGTCTGCACACCTACCCGTGGAATGCGTGAGTTTTCCCAGGTGCTCCGGTTTCCTCCCACAGTCCAAAAGTGGGTTAATTAGTCATTGTAAATTGTCTTGTGATTAGGTTAGGGTTAAATCGGGGTTGTCGGGGGTTGCTGGGGCAGTGCCGCTCGAAGAACTGGAAGGGTCTACTCTGCACTGTATCGCTAAATAAGTAAATTTAGGAGATGGAAAGAGGCAAATGGAATTAATTTACATTGGAATCATGGTTGGCACAGATCACAGATACCATGAGGTTGTAGGGCCTATTCCTGTGCTGTTCTGTTCTATGTTCACAGTTTGCATTCATGATTTAGACTCTGGTATCTTGATCTGTGACATGACCAATATCCACCCTCTCTGAATAGTGCCAAATGAGCAGAAGGTAGTACAGAGGAAGACTGCATCAAGCCACGGTTAATGAATCTGAAGAATGGGCACAAATAATTGGCAAATTAAGATCCACACAGAAAAAATGTGGACCCCACAAAAGAAAATAGGAATGTGGACTTTTAGGTGTGGTGAAGAGATAAAAAGATCTTGGAGTGCAAGTGCCCTGATCACTAAAAGGCATGCAAGAAATAAAAAGCTACAGATACTGAAAATCTGAAATAAAAAGAGAGAATGCTGGAAATATTCAGCAGGTCCATGACGAGAGACACAGACTTCTGATGACAATCACTGCTCAGAAACAATAATTCTGCTTTTCTCTCCACAGATGCTGCCTGACCTACTGAGCATTTCTAGTATTTCATGTTTAATTCATAAGTATCTATTTATTTTCAAGAAGCTGATTCCTGTACACCAAATCAGTTTTTACACATATTAAGAGGAACTGATAGACGGACAGAAATTAATTTCGCTGATTGCAAAGTCCAGGATGAGGAGGGCAAAATCTCAAAATTGCAGCCAGGTCTTTCAGGAGTAAAATTGGGAATTAATTCTGCCAGTTGATTTGAAATGAAATCAGTTTAATAGAGGATAATAGAAAACAGGAATTCATTTCGTCAAATGGGAATTAATGCTCATTCATTGTTAAAGTTAAATCTGAAGCTGATGGACTTTCATGAACCAGAGGTATGTGTAGAATGTACAGAGCTAGGTTCATACGCAGTGGCTATTTTATTTGATACACCTATATACCTGCTTGTTAATGCAAATATCTAAACAACCAATCATGTGGCAGCACCTCAATGCATGGTCAAGAGGTTCAGTTGTTGTTCAGACCAAACATCAGAATGGGGAAGAAATGTGATCTAAGCGACTTTGACCGTGGAATGATTGTTGGTACCAGATGGGGTGGCTTGAGGAAACTACTGATCTCCTGGGATTTTCACATACAACTCTTCAGAATTACTGAGAATGGTACAAAAAACAAAAAAAACTACTGAGCACCAGTTCTGTGGGCAAAAATGCCTTGTTAATGAGAGAGTTCAGAGGAGAATGGCCAGACTGGTTCAAGCAAACCAGAAAGCAACAGTAACTCAAATAACCACACATTACAACAGTGGTGTGCAGGAGAGCATCTCTGAATGCACAACACATTGAACCGTGAAGTGGATGGGCTACAGCAGTAGAAGATCACGAACATACACTCAGTGGCCACCTTATTACATAAGGGCGGTACCTAATAAAGTGGCCATTGAGTATGTGTGACAAACAACAGAGCTAATCTCTGTGGCACACCATTGGTCACAGACCTCCAATGTGAAAAGCAACCCTCCACTCCACTCCCACCCTCAGCCTCTTACCAGCAAGACAATTTTGGATCCAGCTTCTAGCTCACCTTGCATCCTCTGTGATCTAACCTTCCAGACCAATCCAACATCCGGGATCTTGTTGAAGGCCTTGCTAAAGTCCACGTAGACTACATCTACCATACTACCCTTGTCAATTCTCCTGGTCAGCTCTTCAAAAATCCCAGTATGTCTTGTGAGATACATCTTCCCACACACAAAGCCGGTAGTGAAGAGAATTTTAGTAATATTAAATGCAGATGATGGATTGATTAAAATGCTAATCTTTTAAAAAAACTATGATATTAATACAGCACTTAACCAAGTTAGCTTTCTGAAATATTTCAGGTAAAAATTTTAAAAAAGTTTTAAATGCACCCTGGTTGTTGTAGTAGTGCAATCACTCAAGTCGAGTAAGGTGTTCTCCCAAGGGGTTTGTCTATTGGTGGGTCCTCTGGTTGCTGTAGAGGCTGATCTGGGATCCACATATTCTGGTGCAGTGTGGGCAAGAGTAAGTGGTGGCTGTGGTCAGTGGTTCAGCCTTTTGGTTGTTCATTCTCCCCTCCTGAAGCTGCCTTCTTCTCTGTGGCACAGCCGAGTTTGCTGTCATTGCAGCTCGCCTTTGAACAGATTTCCTCCAGGTCTCACACACAAAATGCTGGAGGAACTCAGCAGGTCAGGAGGCACCTATGGAAAGGAATAAACACTTGACATTTCGGGCCAAGACCCTTCATTAAGACTCGTCAGGCCCTGACGAAGGGTCTCAGCCCAAAACATCCAATGTTTATTCCTTTCCATAGATGCTGCCTGACCTGCTAGGATCTTCCAGCAATTTTTGGGTGTTGCCTTCGATTTCCAGCATCTGCAGATTTTCTCATATTTGTGGTCCCTCCAGCTATATCTATTGAGTGCAATGTCTTCCCAGTTTTCAGATGTAACATTGAATTTCTTCAGGCTGATTTTGATGTTATCTTTGAAGTGTTTCATTTGCCCACCAGGGACTCACTCTCTTCCCTTCAACTGGGAGTGAAGGATCTGTTTTGGGAGATGTGAGTTAGGCATCCAATTGCATGACCTAAGCATCAGATTTGGTATTGCTTTATCATGGTGGAGATACTGTTCACGTTGGCTTCCTCCTGTAAGCTGATGTTAGTGTGTTTGTCCTTCCGACTGATCCTAAAAATCTTTCATAAGATTCTTTGGTGGTACTGTTCTAGGACTTTCAGGTGTCAACTGTAGGTGGCCCATGATTCAGCTCCATACAGTAATGTAGGAAGGATGACTGCTCTATAGACCAAATGTTTTCTTTGGACCTATAGGTCACGGTCTTCAAAGACTCTTTTCCTTAATCTTGCATAGGCTTCTCTAGCAGTACTCAGCAATTGATCACTAAGTCAATGTCTGCTTTTGTTTGGTTAAATGGATTCTGGGAGCACCAAACTCAAGGTCACCCCTGTGCACTGAACATCAGTACTCTGTAAAACCATCATCCAATCTGCCAAGCTCTTCAGCAAGTTCATCCAGGGATGTGAGGAGAAACAGAAAACAATGCAGAGGAACAGAATGTTTTTTATACAAGCTTAATCTACTGCAGCAGCTGAAGTGAACTAGTCAGACAACCCAGTGCAGGAGCAGGGGAGCACCAGACTATTATACCACTGGACAGAGGCAAAACTGAGACAAAAGACCATACGACATCGGAGCAAATTAGGCCATTTGGTCCATCGAGTCTGTACCAGCCCAGCAGTCTCATAGGGGGCTTTCCCTTGCTGCCCTGGCCAACATTCTCTCCCCACACCCTCAACAACATCCAGGCTCTAAAAAGTGGTGTCTCAGCTGTTTGATATGACAACTGCCATCCTTCTGACCACTAGAAGCTGCGGAGAGTTGTACATTCAGCTCAACGCGTCACGGAAACCAGTTTCCTCTCCGTCTATGGACTCTGTACTTCTCACTGCCTCAGTACAGCAGCCAGCATAATCAAAGACCCCCCCCCCGCGCCCCCCACCCACATCCCGGACATTCTCTCTTCTCCCTCTTCCCTCTGAAAAAGACTGAAAGCACGTATCGCCATTGAAGTTCCCTTAAGATGGACCCTTGACCTCAGGATCCACCTCGTTATGATCTGCCTCCTCGCCCCGCACTCTCTCTGTAACTTTAACACTTTATTCTGTATTGTTAGTGTTTTACCTTGTTCTACCTCAAAGCACTGTGTAGTGATCTGATCTTTATGACAAGCTTTTCACTGTTTCTCCGTACATGTGACAATAATAAACCAATTCCAATTACAATGATCTCCTATGTCTCCATCAGAGCGATGACCACCTCTCAGTCAAGTTCCCTACTGACCGCTGTCGCTGGGAGTGGAGGCCGAGGGGGTAAAATATGCCACGGGAGTGGGGGGGTGGTTAAAATGCAGCTCTTCTGGACGCAACTTTCAGCCTGAACTGTTGACACTGCAGGCGCCGAGGGAAGGGGAGGGGGACGGGTGAACGGGATGTCAACCAGAATTACTCACTGCCTGCAGGAAGCTTCCAAAGGTTTTGGGAATATCAATGAAGCAACGCGCGGTCAATTCAACAATCATCATTTCCTCCTTAACATCAGAAAACGAAACGATGGACTTAGAAATCGTAATTTGCACGCCTTCTACTCACGTCGATGAACACCGGAACGGCGGCGATGGCGTGGCTGGCAGTGGGGTTGTTTCCAACGTGTTTTCCCGTCTGCAGACATAGTGTGATCATCTCGCTACAAGCCATCATCTCTGGTCTGAGTCGGGGGAAGGAAAACAATGAACTCCAATTTACCCGAAGAAAAGCAAAGCTGATTTGACTTTTTTTCCCTTGGATTGTTTTTTTTCCGCCCCTTTCTTTGGGACCTCTATGGGTTCAGAAGTCTGTCCTTATTAGTTGTACAGGCAGCTAGCGGCATTTGAGGGGAATACCGGGAGGAGATGCCCAAGCTGCAGTCACTTGCTTCCCTCTCCCTCTTCGCCACCGAACACGCTCAGCACCAGCAGAACTTCCACGCTCTGTGCCTGCCCACTGCGCCGATTGGCTCGTCCAGATCCGCTGCTGGATGGCCATTGGCTGTGCTCCGACTGCCAATCATTCCAGACGCCCCACCCACCACCACCCCTCCTCGCCAGTTCCTCACGGGAAGATTTTTAAAGGGAGCTGATTCTTCATGACGCTCAAACATCGGCGGGTTCCTGAAGAAGAGTCTCGGCCCGAAACGTCGACTGCTTGCTCATTTCCATGGATGCTGCCTGACCCGCTGAATCCCATATATTCCTATTTTCGAAACTTTTATTGTAAAATGCCACAATTATTATTGAGAGGTTGCTGAGGGTAGGACGGTGGATGTTGCCTACATGGATTTTAGTACGGCGTTTGACAAAGTCTTTGATAGGAGGCTAATACAGAAGATTAAGATGCATGGGGTCCGCGGCAAATTGGTTATTTGGAGATTCAGAACCGGCGTGCGAATAGAAGAGGGTAGTGGTTGAAGGGAATTATTTGAGCTGAAGGTCTGTAATTAGTGGTGTTCCACAGGGATGTGTGCTTGGGACCTCTGCTGTTGGTAGTGTATATAAATGACCCGGATAAAAATGTAGATGGGTGGGTTAGTGCGGGTGATACCAAGATTGGCGGAGCTGTTGATAGTGTAGAAGACTGGCAAAGAATACAGCACGGTATAGATCAGTAACAGATATGGGCAGAGAAATGGCAACTGGAGTTGAACCCAGATAATGCGAGGTGCTGCACCCTGGTAGGGCAAATGCAGGGAGACAGTACACTGTTAACGGCAAGATCCTTAACAGTGCTGCTGAGCGGAGAGATCTTGGGATCCAAGTTCACAGCTCCTTGAAAGTGGCTACACAGGTCGGTAGGGTGGTTAAAAAGGCTTGTTATTACTAGTCAAGGCATTGACCTCAAAAGTCAGGAGGTTATGTTGCAACTTCATAAAACTCTGGTTAGGTCACATTTGGAGTACAGTATTGCATACGGTTCCGGTCGCTCCGCTATAGGAGGGATGTTGAGGCTTTGGAAAGAGTGCAGAAGTGGTTTACCAGGATACTGCCTGGTTTGGAGGGCATGTACTATCACGAGAGGCTGGATAAACCTGATTTGTTTTCTCTGTAGCGCCGGGGGCTGACAGAGGTTTATAAGATTGAGAGGCATGGATAGAGTAGACAGGAAGTATCTGTCCCCCAGGGTTGAAATGTCTAATACCAGACAGTGTGCGTTGAAGGTGAGAGGGGTAGGTTCAAAGGGGATGTGAGGAGTAAGCTTTTGTGGTGAATGCCTGCTATGGCGGTAGAGGCAAATACATTAGAGGCTTTTAAGAGACATTTGGATATGCACATGCATGTAAGGATGATGAAGGTATATGGTGTTACGTACCCCGTAACTGGGTTGCCAAACCAGCAGAAATGGATCACTCAATTGGAGTCTGGATTACTAGAACTAAGAAAGTTTTATTAAAGAAACAAGCAACACAGTAATCGAAAGGATAATAAATGCAACAGTTCAGCAATGATAAACACACATGTGCACAGAATTAAGATAACAGGATCAATCAAGCTCTACCGTTGTCTAGGGGCAAATGACCAGTTTCAAAGTGACGCAAAGTTCAGTTCGCAGTAATCGTTGCCATGGCGATGGACAACGTGGGGGGAGGGAGAGAGAGAACGAGAACGACTGATCATTCAAAACGGCTTCCACACACAGACCGGCGATATGGCTCACAGGCAGCTTTCGGGCGAGTCCTTTGTGATGTCACCTGAGGTCACCGACTGTGACCCCTCCTCCAGATGCGGTTGATCCTCTGCAGTGAACCCGGCACCCAGGCAAGGGCGGACACACACCGGGTTCCCGCTGATCGTACCTTTCCACCCTGTGCGTTTAAGGCTGATCCCGCGATCAGCCGTCTAAGAGCTTCCCACCGACTTGTGAGAGGCGCACCGCTTCCAGGGTCTCGTTACCTCGGGGTGTCGTGTGTGTCCTGCCTTAGCGAACCTGTCCCTTTTTATCCCCCTGCTGGGGTATCGCCTGTCCATCACTTCAAACAGTTCAGGGTTCAAAGGGGGAGCCGATCTTGGCAATACCCAGACTGATGGCTCCTTCATTACCACCTCCAAATGCTGCTTCATTGTGTGCCTTATCTCTCCCTCCCCTGAGGACAGGTGGCAGACCACTGCTGATGCCACTGGTGCAAGCCCAGGCCAGCAAACATCTTAATTTATGTGTATTCTCGTCACAATGGACATAGTGTGGGCAGGAGGGATTACCATTTGGGTGTTTTTGATTTGCTTTTCAGCTGGTTCGGCACAGCATTGTGGGCCAAATGGCCTGTCCCTGAGCTCTACAGTTCTACATTCTCAGTTCTATTAAGTTATATGCCAGGGTATTGGTTCAGGTCATAAAAAAGGTTGGGAACAGCAGTTATAGATGTAGTTGCAGAGTCAAACAGCAGAGAAATGGGCCCTTCGGCCCATCTGGACCATGGTGACCAAGATGCTCCACCCAAGCCAGTCGCATCTGTCAGCATTTGGCCCAAACCTTCTAAAGCTTTCCAATCCAACTGCCTTTCCTAAAGTAAATCAGTAAATTGGTCACATGTACAGTGAAAATCTTTCCATGCTATCCATACAGACTATTTCATCGCAACAGTGCGTTGAGGTAGCATAAGGGAGAATAACAGAATGCAGAATAAAGTGTTAGATAAGGTGCAGTGCAGGAAGACAGTAAGAAATCAGGTCATAATGAGGTAGATTGTGAGGTCAAGAGCCCATCTTATACTAGAGGGTCGAGTCTTCTAAATGTTTTTTAAAGCTTGTTATTGCGCCTGACTCAATCACTTCCTCTGGCAACTCATTCCACAGACCTACTATCATTTTTTGTGTGAAAAGGTTGCCCCTCAGGTTCCTATTAAATCCTCCCCTTCTCACCTTAAACCCATGTCTTCTGGTGCTTGATTCACCAATCATGGGAAAAAACTAAATGCGTTCATCCTATCGATGTCCCCCCACCCCCCAACCTTCCCAAGGATCGTCACTTTGTCGTGGTGGAGAGGCTTGCAAGTTCCTGAGATCTGAGAGCAATGCTGTCTGGAGTTTATCCATCTGAAGCTTAGCTCCTGGTAGGGTCACCCATAATGGTAAGGTCAAGGGGAGGTTCCAGACAAAGACCGATCCAACCATGACTTCAACGGAGGAGTTGGCAGATGATGATGACACATCACGACAGCCATAAGGGCAGAGGAAGGCTGCAGCAATGAAGGATCCCCAAACATTTTGCTTTCCATGCCACCAGACCTTGACCCCGCTCCATCAAGGACTTTGTGGTGGCTGCCCGTACATTAGCCTCCACACATAAAACAAAGTCATGCACAGGCATTCTTCATTAAGGGGATCCACCCTAACACCTCATTTACGTGGATACTATAGACATCTGAGGACCCACCAATAGACAACACCTTTGGAGAAGATCATACTCTATTTGAGTGGTCACATTACTACTACCTATGCCACTCATGATCTTATTGATCTCTATAAAGCCACCTCTCAGTCTCCTACACACCAAGGAATTAAGTCCTATCCCATCCAACCTCTCCCTATAACTCAGTCCCCCATGTCCTGGCACAAGTTAGAGACACAAATCTCTTGGTCTTACAGGCAGCATTCGCACATCCTTGCCCTCCTGTATGGCTCTAAGATCTGAGGTCTCTGTAGAAGATATGCCAAGGAAGAAGAAAAAATAATACTCCTCTGCAAAATCCCACTAATTCACAGAGAATACAAGTGAACCAAAGTCAGTACCCTCTCAACTTGTACAAGGCTTTGGAGAGGCTGCACCTAGAGTGCAGTGTACTTTTTTTGATCACCTTCTTTTCGGAAGGATCTCATTAAGCTGAAAAGATGCAAAAAAAATTACTATAATGTTGCTAGGGGGCCTGAGTTGTAATAACATAAGATATAGAAGCAGAATTAGGTCATTCAGCCCATTGAATCTGCTCTGATCCATTTCCCTCTTAACTCCATTTTCTTGCCTTCTCCCTGTAACATTTCGTGCCCTGACTTATCAAGAATGTGTTAACCTTCACCTTAAATACACCCAACTAAGACTACACAGCTGCCTGTGGCAATGAGTTCAACAAATGCACCCATGGCTAAAGAAATTCCTCATCTCCATTCTAAGAAGGACATTCCTCTATTTGAGGTAGTGACCTCTGAACCTAAACTCCCCCACTATAGGAAACATCCTCCCTACATCCACTCTATCTAGGCCATTCAATATTCAATGAAATCCACCCCCCCCCCCGCCGCCCCGCCATCTTCTAAACTCCAGTGAGAACAAGGTTGGGCAGGACAGGATTGTATTCATTGGAACATAGGTGACATTATAAGAGGTGTCTAAAGTTATTAGTTAGCAATATAGCACTGTAACAAACCTTCTCAGCCCAACAAACCCAACTCACCCACTTACACCCATGGGACCAATTAATCTACAAACTGATTTGTCTTTGGAATGTGGGAAGAAACTGGAGAACTTAGAGGAAACATGACAGCACTAGTTCTCATTTGTAAGGAGAATGTACAAACTCCTTACAGACAGTGGCAGAAATTAAACTCAGGTCACTGGCACTCTGATAGCGTTACGCTAACCAATACACAACCGTGCAGCTCCTGAGGGAAATAGATGGGATAAATGCAAAATCTTTTCCCCCAGGGAAAGAGAATGAAAACCTAGAGAGCACAGGTTTAAGGTGAGAGGATAACCACCTGAGGGGAAATATCTTCATGCAGAAGGTGGTGGACGTATGGAACAAGCTGCCAGAGGAAGTGGTTGAGGCAGGTTCCATAACAACTTTTAAATCTATTGAGAGGGATGTAAGCCAAGCATGGACAACTGGACCCATTCAGATGGACATCTTGATCAGCATACATGAATTGGGCCAAAGGGATTATTTCTCTGCTGTTTTTCTCTGTGACTCAAAGAACGTCCCTAGTGTTGAGGTTGAGGCCCTAATTACTCTCAGCTGCACTGGGCAGTGCACATTACTCACATCTAACGTCAGATCCTCACAACATGCTGTCATGGGCAGAGCTTCATGGATATGTCCAACACCGCCTTGGAGCAGGGCAACAAAGAGCACAGAACAGTGCAGCAAGGTACAGGCCCTTTGGCCCACAATGTTCTACCAATCCTTTAACCTACTCCAAGATCAATTTAATGCTTCCCTTCTACATATTCCTCCATTTTACTTTCATTCATGTGCCTATCTAAGAACTTCTATCAGGTCTCCACTCAGCATCTGTTGCTCCTTGCAAGTACCAGCCTTTAGTATCATTGAAGTACCAGAGTGTTTGTCATCAAAAAAGCTCAGTACAGCAACTGTTCTGCTCATTATCACAAGAAACTGCCAAATGGACTCACTCAACCAACCAATGGACTCACTTTCAAGGACACTTCATCTCATGTTCTCAATATTTATTGCTAAATTATTACTATTTCTTTGGTTTTGTATTTGCACAATTTGTTGTCTTTTGCACACTGGTTTTAGCCCAAGTTGGTGCGGTCTTTCGTTGATTCTGTTATGGTTATTATTTTATGGATTTATTGAGTATGCCTGCAAAAATGGATGTTAGGGTTGTACATGGCGACATATACAGTTAAGTACTTTGATGATAAATTTACTTTGAACTTTGAGTTGTGCACACTACTCAGCACATCACAAGAACCTCCCCCCCCCCTCCGTGGACTGCCTCAGCAAAGCAGCCAAAATAATCTCAGACCCTGCCCACCCGACATTGCCTCTTCTTCCCTCTCCAATCTGGCAAAAGGTACAAAAGCTTGAAAGCACGTACCAGAAGGCTGAAGAACAGCTTCTATCCCACTGTTATCAGACACTTGAACAGACATCTTGTACAATAAAATGAACTCTTTACTTCTAAATCTACCTCATTATGATCTTGCACTTTCTCGGTAGCTTTTATACTTTATTCTGCATCGTTGTTGTTTTACCTTGTTCTAGCTCACTGCACTGTGTAGTGATCTGTTCTGTATGAACAGTATGCAAGATAAGCTTTTCACTGTACCTTGGTACGTGACAATAACAAAAAAAATACTGATCATGTCACAAATTTCCAGCCATGACACTATTGTTAGAGAAGTCTAAGTAAGTGGGACTTGAACTTGAGAACCATAGAGGCAAGGTCTATCCAGAGTCAAGCACTCAAACGCAATACAGAGTAGGAGTGCTGCACTATCAGAGTACCGTCCTCTGACCTAGGTCCCATCTTCTTCTCTTGGGTAACTACAGATCTCATATACTTTCCTTTGAAGATCAAGGATGCATAGCTAAGGCCCCTCCAGATTATTGAACCCTTGATTAATATGACTGGAATTAAATCACAGAGCTTGCATTTTGCAAAATTGGATGTTTCTCTGCCAAAAAAATAGACAATGGTTTTTCAATATTTTTAATTTTCATATTAATCTTTATACAAACCAAATATATTATATATTTACATACATACACACCCAAACAAAGACACATACACAAGCAACCAGCTTACTTTTATCTGCATAACAAAGGCAGAATAAATTCATTTGAGAAGTCTCTCACAAATAAAACTTTGGAGGAATTCCGTGGATCATAGTTTGGTTGAGGGAGAACTCAGTTGGCGTCATTCACCTTAAGTGTCCATTGGATTGGTTTAAATGTGGTGTTCTACCCTTGTAGACTGTAAGAAGCCTTACCTGGCGGGACCCCCCCCCCCCCACAAGCCCTGGAACCCAGCATTTGATCCAACAGAGGGGAGGGCAGCCTAATGACCCCCGAGCTCGGTGGGTATGGGTTCCGGAGGGATTGTGGGAATGAGCGCCAAGCATCCAGACTCCGGGGGGGGGGGCACGACTCCTGGATGTCGAGCAAGGAGAAAGAGCAGTGGGCCTCTCAAGGTCAAATAGCTTGTGATCGTACACGAACAATTCTCAAGAAATTTGTACTTTTAAAATGGCTTTAAAACAAATTCCAGCTTTTAAACATATAGAGTAGCCAAATTTTAAAAGGAGAAATTAAAGAAGTAATAAAAAATAATTTAAGTGAAATAGACAGTGATTTGCATTTGTCAGTTACTTCCAAGATATCAGTAAGGCTGCTATTACGGGGTACGGAAGAGGTGGGGGTAAGGTTGCAAAGGGGCAGAGAACATTTAGACATCCCCTGAAACTGGGCAGAAAGAAGAATGACACAGCCTGGTGTGATGAGAGAGGGGCAGAATGGAAAGAGAAAATGAGAATGCAGAAGGAAGCCTCAACAGGCAGTGATATTACGACTGACCCCATGCCTCATGTGCTCTTTCGCGACCAATTCACATCTTCCCTAATCCATTGGTGTCCACAATCCTCCCCATCCCAACCAGGCACACGCTCCATGACAGGGGCAACCACATCTCCATTCATCAGAAAAAAGAATTCAGAAGCCTCTAAGTGAAAAGCTTGCTGACAGACAGGCAGAAGCAAGGAAAGGAGGCTGACCACCTAGCAGACAAAAGCAGACACAAGTAGGGCTGGTCCGATGTCCAATTACTTCTTCTCAATCATGTTTTGATGTAATTCAATCTGGTGGAGATGTTGAAGTTGGCAGAAAGCCCTTTTAAAAAAATGATGCACTTACAGTGAACAAAATTTACCAGGTGAGGAAGTTCAGTTACAATCTTTTTTAATGTGTGTTTTGCCCAAACAATCTGGATGGAAACCAGGAAAAGTGTCTCGACAGGGATTCACTGCATAGGGGCTCTCAAGGTGTACATTCACCCCATCTAGTGGGCGATGCATGAACAACAGGCCAGGAAGTTCAAACACACACAGAATGAAGGAACTGTGGAGGGAAATGAACAGTCAACGTATTGTGTCAGCACATATCCTGATGAAGGGTGTTAGCCCGTAACAGCAACTGCTCATTTCTCTCCATGGATGCTACCCGACCTGCTGAGTTCCTCCGGCGTTTTGTGTGTGTTGATCCTGATTTCCGGCATCTGCGGAATCTCTTGTGTCTCCAGCTCAAACACAGCAGCGGGTGGCTTTTTCCAGGAGACTTTTGGTATCCTGCCTCTGATAATCTTTAACTCTAGGAGAGGCTTGCGAGTCAAAGTTGAAGGAGGTTAGTATTGAGCCTGCCCTCCTCTGCATCTGTTCTGACAACGCTAATTAAGTTGGTGCAGGGAGCACGAGTTGGGATGGAGTACAGGACTGTCGGCTCGCACACACCACTGAGCAAACAGAGGCAGGTACAACAACACACACAAAATGCTGGTGGAACGCAGCAGGCCAGGCAGCATCTATAGGAAGAAGTACGGTCCACGTTTCAGGCCGAGACCCTTCATCAGGTACATCAGCTTGATTCCCAGGCCTTAGCAACATGGGGGAGAAGGGCTCCTTGGTGTGCCCCAAAAACCATTTCAATGAGGACAGGATAATGCTGCAATAATTTGCCTTCACCAGAATAGAGGTTATTTGATTCACCAGGTCCTTGCTATCTCCCCAAGCAATCCCATTCTTCCACCTACTTCCACGCACCCTGTTCTCTCTCAAGCCCATTAGCTCCCCTCAGTTCTCAGACACCAGGAAGTGTATTTTACTGGATGTAGAAATACACAAGGTTAATACTGTTTCAAGTAAGTGTCTCACGGCCAAGTGATGGAAAGCAAAATTAAATGTAGATGCTGGAGGTCTCCAACATACAGAAAAAACTGCACCCAGCAGGTCGGGCAGCATCTGTGGAGAGATTAACAGCTAGCATTTTAGGGTGAAAATCCTTCACCAGTACTCCTGTTAACCGATCTCTGACCTGAAACGTTAACACTGTTTCTCTTTCCACAGATACTGTCCAACCTGCTGACTGCTCCCAGTGTTTTATTTCACAAGGCCAACAGTTCTCAGACTTGCAAACATCATAAGCAGGAGACTCAGAGCTAGTTCCTGCAATTAATAGATTTGTGCTGCCAAGCTACACTGTTGTTTCATTAACTTCACAAGACAAGCCAGCTAAAATAAACCGGATCCAAAACAGTACCTTCTGCTAAAACTCTGTCGGGCTGATAAAACTGGTAAACTCAGTAGTCAAGGTCAAAGACGTGGAAAGGGCAGCTATCAGTGGTGAGGTACAGGTGGCACTCATGCCCAGTGGCTGGGGGATCAAATCCCACTGCAGCTGGCCCACACGGGTTCATCTTATTGCTTTGATCGTGGGGTGAGGGCGGTAACCGCTCACTCCTGACTACCCTTGGACTGAAGGGAATCCTGGAGGAATTCAGCAGGTCAGACAGCGTCTATGGAAAGGAATCAAGAGCTGATCCTTGAACTAAAATTACCTACTTGACCATTTCATGAGGCAACGTAGAGTCAACCGTTGTGAATCTGGAATCATGAATGTCAGGTTGGTTAAAGCCAGCAAACATTTTCCTCAAATTCCATAACCTGGCAGTCTACGACCATTGCTACTTTTTATGTATTCCATTTTTTCCCTATTTCTGGAACTTAATTTCTGTAGTTGCCTTGCCTATAACCGTCTTGATACCCAGCCGTTGGTAAATGTGGCCTGTGACAGCAAAGCCAGAAAGACCCCAGGCGCACTAGTCGGACTGCACTAAGTTCATGGACCAGTAATCCAGGATGAGCTAACAATCACCATCCTGAGTTCAAATCCCACCCACCCACCCAGACAGAACAAACTCAATATTCTTATCAGGTTAGATGGCTTGCTCTGAATTATGTGCTTATAACATCTGTTTAGTTATAATTTAATTAATAATCTAATGGGGAGGAAAACCTCTAGCTTCTGATTGACTTAGTAGTGACTCACCCACCCATCACCATACATCAGGTTTTATTTTAAAAAGAACACAGGTGGCCCTGCTCCCTTTTGCACATCAGCAACCAAGTCTTGACTGCAGTGATGACCTTTAATAACTTTATCAACCGATTCCAGGTGTTTTTTAAAAATAATTTTAGTAAAAATAGGATGTACACTGCTCAACTCCTAATTCTTTTATTGGGGAGAGATTCTAAGGCTAAAGATAAAAGTATTAGAGAGAGTTGGAGAACTTTTAATTGCTAATGTGCAAAATGTGTTAGGAACAGGGTTTATTTTAAAACCGGGTAATTAAATGGTTTTAATTCTAACACTGTAGAAAGGTTTGCAGCTATGAAAAGTGTTTTTAAGATTGTACAGGAGAGATAGACGAGGAGATACTGGGGAATTAATGGGCGGCCCAGTGGACAATTGGAAAGTCATTGAGTTTGACTGCCTGGAGCAGGTTAGGTCACCAGGGTTTTGGGGGTGCATTACTATAAAAATGATGTCCAAATCCAATAAAGAGCTTTACACCCCCAAAACAATCAGAATTCATCACAGTCCCATTCCTGCGATCACTCCCGGTAAGAAATACAATAGCCTTGCCAGACCCCAATATGGACGGGATATGTAAATGATGTGGGGATGCTAAAGGAACAATAATCTGTGTGTCAGGCATGTCCGCTTCTTTTTTTAAAGAGAGCGTCCTACCAATTTAAGGGCAGCTTGGTAGCATAGCAGTTAGCATGATGCAGTACCAGGAACCCAGGTTCAATTCCCAGAGCTGCCAGTAAAGAGGCTGTACATTCTCATGACTGTGTGTTTGGTTGGTTAATTGGTCAATTGGTCATTGTAAATTGCCCCGTGATTAGGGTAGGATTAAAATTGTGGGATTGCTGGGTGGTGTGAAGGGCCAGAAGAGCCTATTTTATCTCAATAAAATGAAAAAGTAATAATGTTAAAACCAGTCATTGGATTAAAAACAATAAAATAGGGAAAAAAGGCAGAATCACTGGATAGATAAGACTCCCAAAAATAAAGAGCCAGAGTTTAGACCGTTTATTGTCAGTTAAACAGCTGTGCATTCTTAAGCAAAATAAGATTACAAAGTTTTTGTGTTTTTGGGGTATTGAGGCAAGTTTTAACTGCTTTTAAAGAACAGATTGTTTTAGATCAGGATGATTACCTGATGTTTTTGTTTTATTAAGGATGGAAGAGTGGTGGTTGTTGAGAACATTTCAGGATCCATGTGCACTGCTTCTATTGAGGAGATGAACTAGTATAAACACCTGACAGCTACGGACAATATAGGAGTTACCACTGTCGAGCTCTTTGGTTCTATTATTGGCACAAGAAGAAAGTGGTTTTCAGAGAATTCAAAGGTTTTAGATTTCCTGGGCATCCAAAAATATCAAACCTTTATCATTCAAACTACTCAAGCTGTGTTCAAGAAGTACAGTACTGTGTGCAAAGGTTTTTAGCACCTATATATTAGAATCAGACTCAGGTTTAATATCACCAACATAGCAACTCTAACCCTAATGCAGTACTGCAGTAATTTTATGTATTGCACTGTACTGCTGCAAAAAAAAAACAAACAAATTTCATGACATATGTGAGTGATGATAAACCTGATTCTGATCTGGGTCTCTGTTGTGGACTGAGAGTGAGAAGGGGGCAGGAAGAGAGGAATCATAGTTGGGTAAAGGGGAAGGGAGAGGGGAGGGAGCGGGAAGCACCACAGACATTCTGTAATGATCAATAAATTTGGAATCAAGTGACCCCGCCTGGTGTCCCAAAGCTGGTTGTGTCTGCACCTGTGCCAACCACCCACCCACCCACCCTGGCACTCCTTCTCTGCCACCTGTCCCACACTCCTCCCACGGTGCTCCACCCTCACCATTCTTTGCTCCCGCCAGATTTACTAATCTGCTCTCCACCTCATGTTGACCAATATAGTACTGTGCAAAAGTCCTAGGCAACCTAACCCTATATATATGTGCCCAAGACTTTTGTCCAGTACTGTACATTCAGCATTTTATTATT
The DNA here is from genome assembly GCF_963921235.1 of Mobula hypostoma. Taxonomy (NCBI): domain Eukaryota; kingdom Metazoa; phylum Chordata; class Chondrichthyes; order Myliobatiformes; family Myliobatidae; genus Mobula; species Mobula hypostoma. The sequence continues at coordinate 174,399,250 of NC_086098.1, forward strand.
TTTAATGCATGGTTAAGTTTTTAAAATTTTGAGTGTTTATCTGTGGTAGTTTCTGGGTGCTTTAGTTTTGGTTCTCTTCCAAGAGGACGAGAGCCTTGTCATAGGGCTTTGGAGCATGCCTGCCTCGATGACTCAGAGCAATGTTGGCTGGAGTCAGGGCTTCTGTGCTTTGGCTCTTGGTAGAGTCAAACAGGTCAAAGGGTAGAGGCCAGACTAAGAGCGGCCTACTGGTCCTCCGGGTTCAGGGGTTCAGCTCAGGGCTAACAACCCTGACTGGACAAACAAAATTGTCACAGAAACAGCAATGAAGAATCCTTCTACATCCCAGTGCGACGGTATTCCTGAGTCTCCACCCGGGACTTGAATGACTGACAGTAGTAAAAATTGAGAGGAAGTGACTGACACAACAAAGGAAACCCCGAACACCACCAGAGATGGAGGACCTTCCTTGCTGCCCTAAACACCAGTGGCCTAATTGACAGTAAGTCTCTATTGTGGTTTCTTTAATACATGGCTTTATTATTTTCGTGTTAGTTTCAATTTTCCTATTTTATCTCATTTTTCATATTTTGCACTGTTACAAATAAACGTGCATTAACTTTCTTATTTTTGTCTCAGCACATCTGATGATATCTTCTGGTAACTGAAATTGAACGGTCTAAACCCTATATTTTTTGTGCGTCTGTCCAACCAGTGATTCTGTCTTTTTTTTCTATTTTATTGTTTTTAACCCACGGCTGGTTTTAACAGTAGTAAGCTTTCCTGAAGTAGACAAGCTCAGAATAGGGGCTTTGTCCTATTCAAGAGCCACTTCTTGTCCTATTCTGCAGACAACAAATAAGCTCCTGTTGAAGATCAAGGGGAAAAACAGATCTCAACCATCAGGTCTGCCAAGCTCTTTCAGTGACAGGAGGGAAGGGTTCACCTCCAGATTGAACCAAGGAATGGGGCAAAATATTCATCTCCATTGACTTTGGAGTTAGATTTCCAGATAAGATGCTGCAAGAAAGACTATTGTGGAAAATAAAAACAGTGCAAGGAGTAATTGGTGGGGATAGAAGATGGATGGGCTCTTAGGAAACAGGGATTGGGCATAAATGGGTCTTTTTTGTTCATGATTGGCAAGGTGTAACAAATGGTGGCCACAGATATCACTGCAGGAACTTCAAATCTTTTATAACAGCAAATGATTTGGATGAAGGCACTGAAGGTACGGTTGCTAACTTCACCGATGACACAAAGATGAGAAGGGAAGGAAGGTGTGAAGAGGACCCAAGGAAAGAACAAGGGGTCATGGACGAATTAAGTGAGTGGGCAAAGATCTCTCTAATGGAGTACAATACAGGGAAAAGTAAAAAAAGAATGCTTTCTGGAAAGAAAAATTAAAAATACATAGAAGATTGTAGAAATCTGAGGAATCTGGGTAATCTTATGCACAATTTGCAATATTTATTTCAACAAAATCTGCTGGAAGAAGTCAATGGGTCAAAACACGGGGGTGGGAGGGGTCCTGTCTTGACTGTATAAAGAGAGGCTTCTTCAGATCCCATGACACAAAATAAGTTTCTGTTGAGTGTTAATGGGGAAAAGTAGATCTGATTCAAGTTCCTGGGTGTCAAGATCTCTGAGGACCTAACCTGGTCCCAACATATCGATGCAGCTATAAAGAAGGCAAGACAGCAACTATATTTCACTAGGAGTTTGAAGAGATTTGGTTTGTCACCTAAAACAATTGAAAACTTCTATAGTTGTACCATGGAGAGATTTTGACAGGTTGCATCACTGTCTGGTATGGGGGGGAGTGGGGTTTACTGCACAGGATCGAAAGAAGCTACAGAAAGTCATAATTTTAGTCAGCTTCATCATGGTACTAGCCTCCATAGTATCCAAGACATCTTCAAGGAGCAGTGCCTCAGAAAGGCAGCGTTCATTATTAAGGACCCCCATCACCCAGGACATGCTCTCTTCTCATTGTTACTGTCAGGAAAGAGATACACAAACCTGAAGTCACACACTCAGCGATTCAGGAACAGCTTCTTCCCTTCTGCTATCCGATTCCTAAATGGACATTGAACACTATCTCACTTTAAAAAAAAATATATTATCTGTTTGCACTATCTTTAATCTAACTATTTAATATACATATACACATTTACTGTAATTTATTTATTTATTTATTTTTTTTGCTTTCTATATTATCATGTATTACCTTGAGCTGTTGCTGATAAGTTAACAAATTTCACAGCATATGCTGGTGATAATAGACCTGATTCTGATTCTTAACTATCAGGCCACTGGTTTCCTAAGCTCTTTCGGTGATTGGAGAGCTGATTTACTCCCAGACGCCGGAGACAGGAATAGTGGGGGTGGGGGTGGGGTGGGTGGTGGTGTTGCAGGGAGGGTCTGTCAATGTTGAGTTCCTTCAGAAGATTATTGCGTCAGACTCCAGAGTCTGCAGTTTATGTCTTACTCAAGGAACTGAACGCAAAGTAAGGAGGCTATGCTTCAGTTCCACAGGGCAATTGTGAGACAACACCTGGAGTACTGTGCCTAGCACACAGTCTCTGTCTTCAGGTGCTAATCTGTAGGAAACAGTGCAGAGGTTTACTGGGCTAATACCTGGAATAGAGTGGACAGGCAAGGCTAGTATCTACTGGTGTTTAGGTGCAAAGAGGGACTTGATTGAAATTAGATGAGGGGAGAAAATTTTTTAAAAATCACAGAATTATTACATCTCTTTGAAGCTGTGATGCACTTAAATATAATCTGATAGAGTTTTTAAAAAAGAGACAGCAGAAAGGGCAAGCAATAAATGCCACATACAGTACATTGACTTCGAGGAAAGCAAACCCATTAGCCTTGTTCCCTGCTCTTTCTCCACAGCCCTGTTAAATTATTCCCTCTCAAATGTCTATCCAATTCCAGGTCCAAAGTCCTGATAACTGTCCCCATCACCGGTTCTGGAACTAGCAGTACATTCCAACTCCCAAGGGGTCACCAACAGGGTGGATGTGGAGAGAACATTTCCTCTTGTGGGAAAATCTGGAATTAAGAAGTCACCCCTTTTGACAGACAAGGCCATTTTCTTTTGTTTCCCTTTAAGAGTTTGAGTTCGGCAACTCTTTTCCTATGCCCTGCTCCTAATTTGTGTATTCATATAGCCCCTTCATCAACTTTTTCTTCAAAAAACGCGCCATCTCTCTCTCACAAAAGCAGGCAGAACATAATTCTGCACCAGACTGAACAATATCTACCACTGAAGAGATTCAGGGATCTGCACTAAAGAAAAAGAACAATGAGCATTCAGAGGTGGAAAATAGGCTAAATTAGTGCTAGCTAATCTGCTGGAACTTTTTTTTAAAGTACGGTAGAAATGGCAAACAGTAAATGCCACTTACAAAGATTTTCAAATGGCCTTTTTCCCTGAGTGGCTGATGATTAAGCTTGAGGCACTGGGAGCTGAATGGAGAGCAAGCTGGATAACTGAAAGTGGGGTGAAAGGTAGTTACAAGATTGGGAGGGAGTCCAGGGCAACAATTGGCTTGGACTGTAGTTTGGGAATAAATAATTGGGGTAGTTACAAGATTGGGAGGGAGTCCAGGACAACAATTGGCTTGGACTGTAGTTTGGGAATAAATAACCGGGATAGTTACAAGATTGGGAGGGAGTCCAGGACAACAATTGGCTTGGACTGTAGTTTGGGAATAAATAACCGGGATAGTTACAAGATTGGGAGGGAGTCCAGGGCAACAATTGGCTTGGACTGTAGTTTGGGAATAAATAATTGGGGTAGTTACAAGATTGGGAGGGAGTCCAGGACAACAATTGGCTTGGACTGTAGTTTGGGAATAAATAATTGGGGTAGTTACAAGATTGGGAGGGGGGTCCAGGGCAACAATTGGCTTGGACTGTAGTTTGGGAATAAATAATTGGGGTAGTTACAAGATTGGGAGGGGCAGTCCAGGGCAACAATTGGCTTGGACTGTAGTTTGGGAATAAATAACTGAACAGCAACTTGACAGAGGAAGCAGATGAGGAGGAGATGGTGTTCACACCGTGCAGGAATACAAGGTGGTGGAATTAGGGAAGGAGGCCATTCTACTCATACTGTCCATGCCAGCCAACTCTCAATCTATAGCTAAGGACACATTCATGTGTCCATAAATGTGGATGCCCCCTGCACCCTTTCTAACAGCAAGTTCCAGATACTCCAACCACACACTCTAACTCTCCAACACTGACTGACAGAGCTTGGTCACCAGCCCTAGGCAGATCCTTCCCACTCACTATGCAATCTATCCTAGGGTTAACAACCTGAAGACCAGATCACACGCCGGGCAGTTCAGCAGCACTTGAACTTTACTTTCAAATTTGTGCCGATGGAGTAAAATTGAAAGCATTCTACCCCAGAAAACATGGAAAAGAGCAAAAGGAACCTCGAGGAGAGGGTCATTAAACTCAGCATGTTCTCATTCCCACACCAACATGTCTGCTCTCTGCCAAGAAGAGGCTGAATGTGAATTTGAGTACGAGTGCCTCATATTCTGCCTGGGCAGTCTTCAACATGAACACAAACTTCAACTAACCAATTCTATGTCCCTTTTCTCTATCCTCCTGATACACCAGAACCTCATCACCCTCTCTCCTCTCCACTCACACACTCCTCCCACTGGTTCTCCTCCCCATCTCCATCTCCTGATTCCATGTTCCACTTCGCTTTCCATCAGATTCCTTCATCTTCAGCCCTTTCTCACTTCAACCTATCACCTCCCAGATTCAGACACTGTTCCCACTCTTCCCCCATGGCTTACTTGCCTATCAAATTCTCTCACCTGGATCCACCTACCAGCTCTTGGTCCACCCCTTCCCCTCCATCTTTTCATGCTTGCTATCTCCCCACCCCCATCTTCAAGTTCCGGTACAGGGCCTCGACCTGAAAAGTCCAATATCGATCGACCTGCATAGACGCTGCCTGACCGCTGAGTTCCTCCGATGCTACCTGTGTTATTTGAGCACAGCACGGCAGGCCAGTTAAGCCCTGAGGATCATTTACAAGTTCCATTACACTAGTTAATTTGCTTGTGGAGGTGTGCTAGTCTCTATAAGAACGGGTGAAAGAAGGAGAGGCACTGTAGGAAGTCTAAGACAGATATACAAGTACTGAGTGATTACTCTAACCATCGATAAAAAACAGATAGGTTTGAGGTTTCTCTTTTGTAAAGAAAGATCAAACCTCACTTAAACTTGTAGTTGCAGTGGGCTGTCACTCATGGGAGAACCCCCCCGCCGTCCCCCACCAGATTAGAGGCTTACACTTGCAACAGATTTGATCATAAATCTATTGGAAGGCACAAGAAATTTATAACTATTTAAAAATTCATTCCAAACTACAACCTAGAGACAAGGAGACTGAATAGAAAACATCCTAGATTTCTTCAAAACTGGGATACAGGAGGAAAATATAGTAGATAGAAAGGTTGCTAAGATGCAAGATATGGAGTGAGGATATAAACACAACACACACTTGATGGACTGAATGCCTGCTTTAGACTGTAATTTTAAGGAATGGATCACTGGTAAAGCCAGATACGGTTTGGTCCTCAGTTTAATGAGTAACTTGAGCACAATTAACCATTCTGATTTTTGGGTAATTGTTTTGAACTTTAGAGCTGGTGGAGATGAATCAAATCCTGCTTGGGTGAACTACGACGCCTAATGCAAAGTTCAGGGTATGGTGGCTTCCGCAGAAGGATAACCTGATATGTCATTGTCTACAGGACAGGAAAGGCAGGAGGAAAATAGAGTGCTGATTGAGTTTACAGATGAAACCAACCAACATCTCTCCATAAAGACACAATACCACAGTCTAAGGCCTTAGACCAGGGGGTGCCAACCTGGGGTCCACGGAACCCTCAGCTGATGGTAAGGCTCCATGGAACCCCTGCCTCAGACTTTCCCTCATTGCGATCCGCGTTAGCGACTACACAAGACCAGAATTGAAACTGAATGGTAATGGGGCAAATTTGAAACACTCCCTCAGACTAACATGCACACAAATTGAGATTAAAAACTCGCCAGACAAATCCACCTCACTCTGGGAGGGCAGGAGGTACAACGCAAACTCAGGAAAAACAGGAAATGGCAAAATGGAAGCAAGATCTGAACGAATGTCTGAATACTTATCTAAAGTGCTGAGTGCTTGAGAAGGGACTGGTGAAGGACAGTGGGTGGAAGTACAGGGCACTGCCAAGAGGGGGAGTGGAAGAGAGAATTCTCAAACCTGAAAGACTAAAATATTAATACACAGAGGGAGGCCATTTGGTCCATTGCCCCTATTCTAGAACATGTCTCTCCTCCAAATAGGCTCTGCTCAAATAAACCTAACTGAAAAACTGTGGTAAACAACAGGAATTCTGCAGATGCTGGAAATTCAAGCAACATACATCAAAGTTGCTGGTGAACGCAGCAGGCCAGGCAGCATCTGTAGGAAGAGGTGCAGTCGACGTTTCAGGCTGAGACCTGTAGTCCTGACGAAGGGCCTCGGCCTGAAACGTCGACTGCACCTCTTCCTACAGATGCTGTCTGGCCTGCTGCGTTCACCAGCAACTTTGATGTGTGTTGCTTGAAAAACTGTGGTTCCCAGTCCCCTTCCCACATCTTCGGACCCTTTTATTTCCAAGTGGGGCATTTAGTACTTAGGACCCAGGATGTTGGCAAGGGAGAGTGGGGGGGAACAGACAACTACCTTCGCCATCTTATTTTATATAAAAAGTTGCTAAAACCAGAAGTAATAAATACAGCAGAGGGTTGGAAGGTGAATCCTCTCCATGAAATGCTCTGGAGAATCCCAGCAGGAAAAAAAAGTGCTTTTGAGAAGGTGGCTGGGACAGGCTCTCCGAAGTAGTCCACTACACCAAGAGGGTTCAGGACCAATGAGATCCCTCTGCTGAAATACATCAAGGGGTCAAGATGAAACAGCTGCCTGCAGGAATGCAGATAGACTTCTCTGCCATCATGCTGGAACTCTGAAATTAAGTGGCCCTGATGGGCCGATTGGTCAACCCAGGTTCTGGGCTGAAATACCACTGCAACACAAAATCAGCACCACTTGCCAGAACAGCAGGACGTTTCACCCCTCCACCTTGACCTCCAACCCACTTCAATCTAAACACCTCAGCCACAGACTGCTAAGCAAGTGGTCACACTGCCCCTCAGCACTGTCAGTCTTCGGGGTAGTGGGAAAATGAGGAGCGGGATGGAGAAGGGGCTAATCTGCCACCAAGGGAGTCAGTATTAGGAGCACTCATGTGGTAGAGAGGCAGGTAGTGGGGAAGGTGAGTGATGTAGAAACGGGGATCCAAGTCACAGCACGGCTACACAGAACCGGATTTCAGCAAACTCACAGCCTCTCACACAGAACTCCAAAGTTTGCAAAGTGTAAAAGGGAGATCTGGGGTTAAAGTGGTACACGGACAGTCAGTATGGAGAGGGGTGTGGGGGGAGATCTGGGGTTGAAGTGGTACACGGACAGTCAGTATTGGAGAGGGGTGTGAGGGGGAGATCTGGGGTTGAAGTGGTACACGGACAGTCAGTATGGAGAGGGGTGTGGGGGGAGATCTGGGGTTGAAGTGGTACACGGACAGTCAGTATGGAGAGGGGTGTGAGGGGGAGATCTGGGGTTAAAGTGGTACACGGACAGTCAGTATGGAGAGGGGTGTGAGGGGGAGATCTGGGGTTGAAGTGGTACACGGACAGTCAGTACGGAGAGGGGTGTGAGGGGGAGGTCTGGGGTTGAAGTGGTACACAGACAGTCAGTACGGAGAGGGGTGTGAGGTGGAGGTCTGGGGTTGAAGTGGTACACGGACAGTCAGTATGGAGAGGGGTGTGGGGGGAGATCTGGGGTTGAAGTGGTACACGGACAGTCAGTATGGAGAGGGGTGTGGGGGGAGATCTGGGGTTGAAGTGGTACACGGACAGTCAGTATGGAGAGGGGTGTGGGGGGAGATCTGGGGTTGAAATGGTACACGGACAGTCAGTACGGAGAGGGGTGTGGGGGGAGATCTGGGGTTGAAGTGGTACACGGACAGTCAGTATGGAGAGGGGTGTGAGGGAGAGATCTGGGGTTGAAGTGGTACACGGACAGTCAGTATGGAGAGGGGTGTGGGGGGAGATCTGGGGTTGAAGTGGTACACGGACAGTCAGTATGGAGAGGGGTGTGAGGGAGAGATCTGGGGTTGAAGTGGTACACGGACAGTCAGTACGGAGAGGGGTGTGGGGGGAGATCTGGGGTTGAAGTGGTACACGGACAGTCAGTATGGAGAGGGGTGTGAGGGGGAGATCTGGGGTTGAAGTGGTACACGGACAGTCAGTATGGAGAGGGGTGTGAGGGGGAGATCTGGGGTTGAAGTGGTACACGGACAGTCAGTACGGAGAGGGGTGTGGGGGGAGATCTGGGGTTGAAGTGGTACACGGACAGTCAGTATGGAGAGGGGTGTGAGGGAGAGATCTGGGGTTGAAGTGGTACACGGACAGTCAGTATGGAGAGGGGTGTGGGGGGAGATCTGGGGTTGAAGTGGTACACGGACAGTCAGTATGGAGAGGGGTGTGAGGGAGAGATCTGGGGTTGAAGTGGTACACGGACAGTCAGTACGGAGAGGGGTGTGGGGGGAGATCTGGGGTTGAAGTGGTACACGGACAGTCAGTATGGAGAGGGGTGTGAGGGGGAGATCTGGGGTTGAAGTGGTACACGGACAGTCAGTATGGAGAGGGGTGTGAGGGGGAGATCTGGGGTTGAAGTGGTACATGGACAGTCAGTACGGAGAGGGGTGTGAGGGGGAGGTCTGGGGTTGAAGTGGTACACAGACAGTCAGTACGGAGAGGGGTGTGAGGTGGAGGTCTGGGGTTGAAGTGGTATGGGCAGTCATTGAACTCAGCAGCTCTGAATCTACTTTCCATCACACTCCCTGCAAGCCCGTACTCTCCAACTCACACCTCACATGATTGGCGCCAGTGGTACGGAGCAGGAACTGAACCTGCTTCCAGAGGGTGGGTGGTGCCAAAACCCATCACCCTCCCTGCATCCACCAGCCACTCCCACCTCCCTTCCATGCCAGTGTTGGAAAGAGCAAGGTTTTTAGCTGTCAAAATCAAATCAAGCCGTTCTGTGCAAAGCAACAAAGACTGCTAGGAGAGCTGGGAGGCGGAGAAAGTGCTTAGCATAACAGAGTCAGAGCTCAAGATACTCCTGCTGTGGACTGAAGGTGCTTCTGCAGCACTGCTGCGTTAACCTGTGTGGGGTTGGGGCCAAAACACTGGGGAAGGGAGAGGAAAGCAGGGCGCAAGGGCCCAAAATATTCCCCACAGATGGAGGAAGCTTAGGGAATTGTCTCCCTTGTATGCAGGGGACGGCTGAACACCAGCTGGAAATAATCGCCCACGTCTCCAAATCCCTCCACGGCAGCCTGGTTCTGACCAGCACAGAACAAGAGATGGTCATCCTCGAGAAATCTACCTGCAACTTGGATCGATCGAGTCAGAGGCAGTGAGGGGGTGAGGGAGGAGAACGGTGGGGGAGGAGGGGAGACAGTGTCAAATACTCCAAGCACAGGGGCAACACAGAACCGGATTTCAGCAAACCCACAGCCTCTCACTCAGAACTCCAAGTTTTGCAAAGTGTCGAAGTTGCAGTCAAACAACTCGCTGATGCCCTCGCCCTCGTCCAACCCGAAGTGGTAGTCCTGAAGCAGCGGGGGGGAGAGGTTGATGAACGTGTCGTCAAATGGGAGGGAGGGAAGGATGTCTTCAGGCTGCTGCAGGAGGGAGGCAGCGGAGGTCAAAGGTGAGAGGTTAATGTCCACCAATGCTGGAGGCGAAGTGCCAAGATGCGTCTCTGTGAAGACACAACATTAGGCGTCAGTGCACAGTCAGACCTCCACCCACCCCACCCCCAACAACCAAAAGGGAAATCAGGTTAAGCCAAAAGAAAAGACACAACACTGCGTGGTTACAACCAAACTGAAATGCAAACTAATCAGGAAAAACGGAAATAAAGACACCTCTGAGTCAGTACCTGGGGTGAAGGTTGGTCTAAACCTTTGCACTGCAGAGACCCATCAGTGAGATGAAGATTTGCATAATTTGCAATTGTCAAACAAGACATTCTTATAAATAAAAGGCAGGCACTTCTTTCATAGTGTTAGGGATGCCATAGGAGGTCTGCAGGAATGCCTGAAGTCCTACAGTAGCAGGTTCAGGAATAGTTACTTCCATTCAACCATTCAGTTAATGAACTAACCTGCACAACTTTCATCACTCCCTTAGTACAGCAACTGTATGAACACTTGGCACTAAAATGAACAATTTTTGTGCTAATTGCTTTTCTCTCAGGCAACAGGCCCTTCCGGCCCAATGAGCCTGTGCTGCGCAATTACACCCATGTGACCAACTAACCTCTTTAGAATGTGGGAGGAAATCCGAGCACCAGGAGCAAACCCACACGGTCACGGGGGAGCACACAAATTCAGAGACGGCAGCGGGATTTGAACCGGAGACCCACATGGTCACGGGGGAGCGCACAAACTCAGAGACAGCAGCGGGATTTGAACCGGAGACCCACATGGTCACGGGGGAGCGCACAAACTCAGAGACGGCAGCGGGATTTGAACCGGAGACCCACATGGTCAGGGGGGGAGCGCACAAACTCAGAGACGGCAGCGGGATTTGAACCGGAGACCCACACGGTCACGGGGGAGCGCACAAACTCAGAGCTGGCAGCGGGATTTGAACCGGCGTAGCTGGCACTCTATGAAGTGTTATGCTAACTGCTACACTATGGCGCAGCCCTGAATTTTGTACAATTCATGTTTTCCTTGTGAATGCAGTGTATCTAATGAACTGTGCCTGTGATGCTGTTTGAAAGTAAGTTTTTCACTAACTGGTACATAGGATAAACTTTGACCTTGAAAATTAAAACATTTAGACCTTAAGATATAGGAGCAGAATTAGGCCATTTGGCCCATCGAGTCTGCTCCACCATTTCATCATGGCTGATCCATTTTCCCTCTCAGCCCCAATCTCCTGCCTTCTCCCCGTATCCCTTCATGTCGTGACTAATCAAGAATCTATCAAACACTGTCTTAAATATACCCAATGACTTGGCCTCCACAACTGCCTGTGGCAACGAATTCCATAGATTCATCACCCTTTTGCCCTAGACTTCCCTACCATAGGAAACATCCTCTCCACATCCACTATCTAAATCCTTCAGACTTCGATAGGTTTCAATGAGGTTCCCCCAAACTCATTCTTCTGAATTCCAGTGAGTACAGGCCCAGAGCCATCAATCAGTTCTCAGATGTTAACCCTTTCGTTCCCAGAACCTCCTCTGAATCCTCTCCAATGTCAGCACATCCTTTCTTAGATAAAGGGCCTAAAAACTGCTCACAATGCTCCAACTGCGGCCTCACCAGTGCCTTATAAAGCTTCAGAGTTACATCCTTGCTTTTATATTCTAGTCCTCTCGAAATGAATGCTAAAACTTGCTTTGCTTTCCTCACCACCAACACAACCAGCAAATTAACCTTTAGGGAATCCTGCACAAGGAGTCCCAAGTCCCTTTGCTCCTCAGATTCTTAAATTTTCTCTCCATCTAGAAAATAGTCCACATTTTTGTTTCTTCTACCAAAGTGCATGACCATATACTTCCCAACTCTGCATTCCACCTGCCACTTATTTGCCCATTTTCCTAATCTGTCCAAGTCCTTCTGCACCCTCTGTTTCCTCAAAACTACCTGCCCCTCCACCTACCTTCATATCAAAATATTGCCAAATATTTGTCTGTGAGGGGTCAGATGAAATACCCAAGTGCTTCATTTGAAGGACACCATGTCTAGAGTGCAGCACTCCCTCAGTAAAACATGCAGACTTCTTTCTATAAAGAACAAAGTGATTGAGGAGCAGAAAAGTGCACAAACCCTGGTCTTGACAGGACGATGGCAAGAGGGTCGTGCCCTGGGAAGTGCTTCCTGGTGGTTCCTGATGGGTGAGCTTGCAGAAGCTGCCCGTCTTGATGGGGCTGACTTTCACAGGGCTGCCGAGTGTCTTCACGGGACTACAGGAGCCTGAGCTGCTCTCAGGACAGAGGAACACATCCACTGGGCCCTTGCTGCTTTGCAATGAAATCTGCAGTGCCTACAGATGAAGGCACACCCACAAGGTTAAAAAACAGCCATAAAGCAATACAGCATAGAAAAAGGCCCCTCAGCCCATCTAGATGGTGCTGAACTGTTATTCTGCCTAGTCCCATAGACCCGCACCTAGACCCCAACCCTCCACACCCAACCTCACCCCCCATCCATCCATTTACCCATGCAAAACGATTTAATTTATTTAATTTATTTATTTTTTGGTTGATTTGATTGGTTGAGATACAGCACAGAATAGCCCTTCCAGCCCTTCAAGACACGCCGCCCAGTAATCCCCCAATTTAACCCTGGCCTAATCACTGGACAATTTACAATGACCAATTAACCTAGCAACCAGTCTTGTCTTTGGGCTGTGGGAGGAAACCGGAGCACCCACGGAAATACTCGCAGTCTCGGGAAGAACATACAAGCTCCCGGGTCACTGGTACTGTAAAGCATTGCGCTAACCACAACGCTGCCAGGCCACTTCACAAACTTCTCGTAAAGATTCCAACTGAACTTCCGTCCTCCACTTCCGCTGGCAGCTTGTTCCACACTCTCACCACCTTCTGAGTGAAGTAGTTCACCTTTCACCCTCAACCTATGACCTCTGGTTCTGCTCTCACCCAACACCCATATTCTGCAATCTGTTGCTACTACATCATGGAGGTGGTACAGGAGCCTGAAGAAACACACTCAACTGAAGGTGGAGAGTCTCTATTGGTTGAGTTAAAAAAATGGCAAGGGTAAAAGGACCCCAATGACAGTTGTATACAGGCCTCCAAACAGCAGCCGGAATGTGGATTACAAATTACAGCAGGATATAGGAAAGGCATGTCAGAAGGACAATGTCATGATAATCATTGGGGATTTTAACATGAAAGTGGATTGGGACAACCAGGTCAGTACTGGACCTCAAGAGAGAGAATTTGTGCAATGTCTAAAGGATGGCTTTTTAGAACAGCTTGCTGTTGTGCCCACTAGGGGATTGGCTGTGCTGGATTGGGTGTTGGGTAATGATTTGGTGGTGATAAGAGAGCTTAGGGTTAAGGAACCCTTATGGAATAGTGATCACAATATGATCACGTTCACATTGAAATTTGAGAGGGAAAAAATAAAACCCAATGTGTTGGTATTTCAGTGGAATAAAGGAAATTACAATGGCATGAGAGGGGAACTGGCCAAAGTTGACTGGAAAGGGACATTTGCAGGAAAGTCAGCAGAGCAGCAATGGCTGGAGTTTCTGCAAAAAATGAGGGAAGTGCAAGACAGATATATTCCAAATAAGAAGAAATTTTCAAACAGAAGAAGGACACTACCGTGGCTGACAAGTGAAGTCACAGCCAAAGTAAAAGCAAAAGAGAGAGCATACAAGGAAGCCAGAGCTAGTGGGAAGATAGAGGATTGGGGAGTTTTTAAAAACTTGCAGAAGAAAACTGAGGTCATTCAGCAGGAAAAGATGAATTATGAGAGGAAGCTGATGAGTAATATCAAAGAAGATACTAAAAGCTTTTTTAAGTATATAAAGGGTAAAAGAGAGTCGAGGCTTGATATAGGACCAATACAAAATGATGCTGGAGATATTGTAATAAGAGATGCAGAGATGGCAGAGGAACTGAACGTGTATTTTGCATCAGTCTTCACAGTGGAAGATGTTTGCAGTATACCGTACATTCAAGAGTGTCAGGGAAGTGAAGTTTGTGCAGTGAAAATTACGACACAGAAGGTGCTCAGGAAGCTTAATGGTCTGAGGGTGGATAAGTCTCCTGGACCTGATGGAATGCACCCTCGGGTTCTGAAGGAAGTAGCTGGGGAGATTGCGGAGGTGTTAACGATGATCTTTCAAGAATCAATAGATTCTGGCATTGTACCAGATGACTGGAAAATTGCAAATGTTACTCCACTATTTAAGAATGGTGGGAGGTAGCAGAAAGGAAGCTATAGACCTGTTAGCCTGACATCAGTGGTTGGGAAGTTGTTGGAATCAATTGTTAGGGATGAGATTACGGAGTACCTGGAGGCACATGACAAGATAGGCCAAAGCCAGCATGGATTCCTGAAAGGAAGATCCTGCCTGACAAACCTACTGCAATTTTTTGAGGAAGTTACAAGCAGCGTAGACAAAGTAGATGTGGTGTACTTGGATTTTCAGAAGGCCTTTGACAAGGTGCCACACATGAGGCTGCTTAGCAAGATAAGAGCCCATGGGATTACAAGGAAGTTACAAGCGTGGGTGGAGCATTGGCTGGTCGGCAGAAAACAGGAAGTGGGAATAAAGGGATCCTATTCTGGCTGGTTGCCGGTTACCAGTGGAGTTCCACAGGGATCAGTGTTGGGACCGCTGCTTTTTACGATGTATGTCAATGATTTGGACTACTATGAATGGATTTGTGGATAAACTTGCTGATGATACAAAGATAAGTGGAGGAGCGGGTAGTGTTGAGGAAACGAGAGCCTGCAGAGAGACTTAGATAATTTGGGGGAATGGGCAAAGAAGTAGCAAATGAAATATAATGTTGGAAAATGTATGGTCATGCGCTTTGGTGGAAGAAATAAACAGGCAGACTATTATTTAGATGGGGAGAGAATTCAAAATGCAGAGAACGTACTTGGGAGTCCTTGTGCAAGATACCCTAAAGGTTAACCTCCAGGTTGAGTCAGTTGTGAAGAAGGCGAATGCAATGTTGGCATTCGTTTCTAGAGGTATGGAATATAAGAGCAGGGATGTGATGTTGAGGCTCTATAAGGCACTCGTGAGACCACACGGAGTATTGTGTGCAATTTGGGGCTCCTTATTTTAGAAAGGATATACTGACATTGGAGAGGGTTCAGAGAAGATTCACGAGAATGATTCCAGGAATGAAAGGGTTACTGTATGAGGAACATCTGGCAGTTCTTGGGCTGTATTCCCTGGAGTTCAGGAGAATGAGTGGGGATCTCACAGAAACATTCTGAATGTTAAAAGGTCTGAACAGATTAGATATGGCAAAGTTATTTCCCATGGTAGGGGATTCTAGGACAAGGGGGCACGACTTCAGGATTAAAGGACGTCCATTTAGAACAGAGATGCAGAGAAATTACTTTAGTCAAAGGGTGGTAAATCTGTGGAATTTGTTGCCATGAGTGGCTGTGGAGGCCAAGTCATTGGGTGTATTTAAGGCAGAGATAGATAAGTTCTTGATTAGCCAGGGCATCAAAGGCCGGAGGAACTTAGCAACTTCTATGGAGCAAAAGGAACAGTTGAAATTTCAGGCCAAGATTCTTCATCGGGTCATAATATAGGATCAGTATACAAAAGTTTGAGCAAATGCATGCAAGCCTTTTCCCCTGAAATTGGGTGAGAATGAACTAGAAGTCATTGGTTTAGAATGAAAGGTGAAATAGTTAAGGGGAACTGGATTGGGGTCTTCACTCAGAGGATGGTGCCCTCCAATGAGCATATCTACACGAAGCACTGTTGCAGGAAAGCAGCTTCCATTATCAGGGACCCACACCACCAAGGTTGTGCTCTCTTCTTGCTGCTACCATCAGGAGTGACACCATCAGGTTCAGGTACAGTTATTACCCCTGAACCATCAGTCTCCTGAACCAGAGGGGATAACTTCACTTGCCCCATTGTTGAGATGTTCCCACAACCAATAGACTTACTTTCAAGGACTCTCCATCTCATGTTTTCAATGTCCATTGCTTGCTTGTTTGTTTGTTTGTTTATTATTTCTTTATTTTTGTACCTGCAGTTTGTTGTCCTTTGCATACTGGTTGAATATGCAGTCTTTCATTAATTCTACTGTGGTTATTATTCTGTTATGGATTTATTGAGTATATTCACGGGAAAATGAATCTCAGGGTTGTATATGGTGACATATATGCACTTTGATGATAAACTTATTTTGAATTTTGAATGTGGAATGAGCTACCAGTGGAATTGGTAGATGCAGGTTCAGTTGTAAGTTTTAAGAGGAATTTGGATAAGCACATGGATGAGAGGGACATGGAGGGGCTATGGTCCAGGTGCAGGTAGTTAAAAGACCGTTTGTGGCCCTAAATGGTGGAGAGGGTGGAAGTGTAGGGGCAGATGTTGCACTTGTCAAACTTGTAGGGATGAATACCATGAGTAAGATCAGAGGGAAATGACGAGCGGACAAAGGAGTCACATAGAAAATGATCCCTATGGAAAACGGAGGGAGTAGGGAGTGGGAGGAAAGATCTCTTTCCTTAATTGCTTGATTCCTGACTCCCTTTTCCTTCAACACTACCAGTACTTCTTTAAAATTGGCAATTGTTAAATTAACTTATTTCAACAAAACCAATGCTTGCAGGACTTTTCTCCAAGATATCTGGAGACAGCTTAACCACATCAGAGAGCCGGCCACCTCTGTGAGGAGGAATTTGGCTCTGTGTCAAGTTCAGCTCCGTGCACACCATTACTGGGCCTTACCTCACTTGGATCAGTCACTTGCAGCTTAGTATCCGCAGGAGCTTTAATCACCATCACCATCTCTTCAGACAAGTCCTCGATGCTGCGCAAGTCTTGGCAGGTTACATAAGCAAACGTGCAATAAACAAAGGTTAAGGAACATTTTTAGACTGCAAGAACCAGGCAGGTGACATCAGAGACGCGTTCCCAAATTCCAACAGAGCAGCTGGTATTCCTTAATTCAAATAATGAAATTAAATTTAAATTAAAAAGGTGATATCAGTAATGGCTGTCACAAACTACTGAGCTGCTGAAAAACCCTCATTAAATATACAGTATAGCAGGATAGCACAGGGACAGGGCTTTCAGCTAAGCATGTCCATGCTGGCCACAACTGCATCTAAACTAATCTCCTCTACCCTCTGTTCCTCTATTCCCTGTCTATCTAAACCTTTCTTTATCAGTACTATCATATCCTCTTTTTTTTTTACCATTTCCAGGATAATCAGTGCATTCCAGGCACCTACCAGCTCTGTGTAAAAAAACATCTGCCTTACAGATTGCCTTCAAACTTGCCCTCTCTCACATTTTAGTACTTAGTATTTCCACTCTGATGAAAAAGACCGATTGTCTGCCTTACCTAGGCCTCTCATAACTTTAAATACTTCAGCCCTCCAATGTTCCACCGTAAACAATCCAAATACTAATTTGACTTAACAACAGCAACCAGCTTTCAGACCTGAGTGTGGATAGTGGATTAAATTCAAAATGCAGCTCGGAGCAGTAAATTGAAGACCAGGAAACACCCAAATGACTGAGATATCTGCATGTTCATGAAAGCAATAAACATCCCATTGCATCAATGGGACTCAGATGTCAGCACTAAGAGTCAATTATAGACCAGGAGACACCCAAAAGACTGAGATATCTGCATATGCATGAATGTAATCAACACTCCTTTGCAGTAACTAACACTCATTTTGGGTACATTGGTGGGAAGATCTAGTCATTTAAAAACTACATGCAAGTTGAAAGAAGCATTGTGAGGGCATTGTAATGATAGAAACCTTTGATTTTTAACACATAAAAATGTGCTCTAATGTTGGATCAAGGAGTGACTCAAAAGGCTGTCAGCTTGTGTTTGTTTCCTAAATAAAGACTTTAATGACTTCTTATCTACCAGCTGAGAGTCTGGTGACTTCATTCAACAACAAACCCCGGCAATACCTGGTGAAACTCTGCTGCACTGTCTCCAAATCGTCCACATCCTTCCTGCATTGCAACAACTAGAAATGCACACCACAGTCCCACTGTGACCTAACTGAAGTTTTATTCGGCTGTATCGTGACACACCGACCTTTACACTCAATGCCTGACCAATGAAGGCAAGCATGCTGCATGCCTTCCTTACACCCTTTCCACTCGCGTTGCCATATTCCGGGAGCTGTAGAATTTCACCTTAATATTCCTCTGCATGTCAGTGCGCTTAAGGATCCTGGCATCCCTTAGATTTGAACTAGTGAAATGCACTACCTCAAGCTTGTCTGGATTAAACTCCATCTGGCATTCCTCTGCCAAAATCTCCAACCGATCCACATCCTGCTCTGTCCGTTCCTATCTGCAGCTTGTATTCTCATACCACCCATACATGTTAAATCAGACCTCCTGCATTTCATCCAATCACGTACACATATTACAAATCAACAGCGTCTTGGGATGGGAATACAACATTGCTGCCCCCAACCCTCATGATGGCTGAAGCTTAACTCAGCTCTGAAATAGCCAGCAGGCCACACAGTTCATTAGACGTGGCCAACACCATCAACAGCCTGTGGACAATTAAACTAATGAAATATATTATCCTGCAGGTCTTGTTAAGACCACACAATCAATACACCACCATAATTACACCCAGCGGTACAAGGCTACAGAGGTTAAACTGCAGGTAGCGTAGTGGTTAGCATGATGCTATTACGGCTTGAGGCGTTCTGGAGTTTAGAGTTCAATTCTGGCGCAGTCTGTAAGGAGTTCGTACGTTCCCTCTGTAAACTGCGTAGGTTTCCTCCAGGTGTTCCTGTTTCCTCCCACAGTCCAAAGACATAACGGTTAGTAGGTCAATTGGTCATTGTAAATTGTGTGTGGTTAGGCTAGTGTTAAAAAGGTGGGCTGCTGGGCTGCTGGGCAGCTCGGGGCATCGGGCCAGAAGGGCCTGTTCTGTGCTGTCTCTCTCAATCGGGGTTGCCATCCTGTTTATGCCATGGACTAAAACCATTAAGCAAGGGGTCCGTGGAGCCCAGGTTAGGAACCCCTGCTCTAAATAAATAAGTTAGGACTAGAAAATAGAGCTCAGGGCCATTAGTCCAATGAGATGAACTCAAACCCCAATGCAACAGCTAGTGAATTTCAACGCAAGCAATTATATACATTTATTAAAAGAAAGGGTAGCCATGACATCAGGGATGTGACCAAAACTTATTTGGTTCAGAAATACCCTTCTTGCAAATGATATGTGACTCCACACATCTCAAAACGATTGAGTCCTTAGCTTGGGGACAAATAGGTAGGGACAGGCAGTAAATACTGGCAGTACCAGCAATGCCCACCTCGTGCAAGTAGATAAAACAATATCCAAAGATCTGTTTTACAACAAGAAGTCCCAAGGACTACTCTTGGATCTGCTTTCATTGGAGTCTCACCCCAACATGTGGAGCATCGACATTGGGGTTAGATCAGTGATAAACCCAGACAGCAGCACAAAGCGCATGGTATTTGCAGCTAATGAAGCTCTGGCTCTGGTCTAGGGGAAGGATATCTCTGGCTCTCCGCATCCTCGGTCAGTAGTTTGAGCTGTAGAGTGCAGCTCTGGATCAGTTCCTCCAGCTTGCGATCGCTGTCATCCAGCTCAGCTAATTCCTTCACCAGCGCCTGGTACCGGGCAGACATGTCACCATCCAGGAACTGGCTCCCTCCCCTGGAGAGGAAGAGAACAGTGGAGAGATGCCACAGGAGTAGCGGGCAGCGGCGGAAACTAATCGGGGGGGGGTCGGTCCCAAGTCACGCCCATTTCAGGAGCCGCAAGGTTATGTGGCAGCTCTATAAAACTGTTTAGACCACACTTGGAGTATTGTGTTCAGATCTGGTCCCCTCATTAGAGAAAGCATGTGGAAGATCTGGAGAGGATACAGGGGAGATTTACCAGGATGTTTCCCAGGTTAGAGATAATGCCTTGTGAGGAGAGGTTACACAGGCTAGCGGTTTTCTCTTTGGACTGAAGGAAGTGACTGTATAGAGGTGTACGAGATAAGAGGCAAGAGTGGACAAGCCAGAGACTTTTTTTTAAACCAGGTTGGAAATGGCTAGCACAAGTGGGCATAACTTTAAGGTGATTGGAGGAATCTTTAGGGGGAGTGTTAGAGGTAGCAAATCATAAGCACAAAAGATTCTGCAGATGTTAACCCAGGGTTTTAAAAGACTCAGAGTGGTAGGTGCATGGAACATGCTCTCAGGAGCAGTGATAAGAGGCAGATACATTAGGGACGTTTAAGAAAGCCACAGATAAGCACGTGGATGAAAGGAAATTGGATGGCTGTGGGGGAGGGAAGGGCTGGACTGATCTTAGAGTAGGTTAAAAGTTTAGGTTAAGAGCCTGTATTGAGCTATAATTTTCTTTTCTTTTTGGCGTGTGCCTGTGTGCGTGCGCGTCTGTGTGTGTGTGTCTGCGTGTGCATGCGTCCATGATGTCTTTTACATGGCTTTTACAAGGCACAGAGCGAGAGAGAGACTGTGTGGCGTGCCACTCCCCACACAGACATTTTCGCAGTATTTTCCCTTTTTTTTACGAGGTTGAATTGCGATCTTGACACTCAACCTGGCATGGATGGAAAGTGTACTCGGGAGCGGACCCGACTAGTATCGAACACAGGAACCTCCGCTCCCGGGTCCACCGCCGATGTCGTTGTGCCACCAGCTGGCCCGAGCTATAATTTTCTATGTCTGAGAGAAGCTAAACATCATTACCTCCCAGTCTTACCTCACCTCACACAACATCTATCCAACACATTCAAACAGACCAATAAAACCCAGTTACACCGGCTTGTCAGGAAACACACTTCGACAGCAACATGCGTGAAATGTTGAAAATGGCCATTCAAGATAGGCCTCATCTCTGGATTCCCCAAGCAAGAGAGGAACCATTACTATGATAAAGGTGAACTCTTTATCTCACAATCCAGCCCGTCGTAACACTTTGTTTACCTGCGGTGCACATTCCCTGAAACAGTAACACTATTGTATATTCTGCATTCTGTCACTATCGTCCTTTTGTATTTCCTCAAAGTTCAAAGAAAATTTATTACCAAAGTACATATATATAAATGTGGATGTATGTAAACATGTGTGTGTTATATATGTACGAGAGAGCGAGAGGTGTGTATGTGTGCATAAATATATGTGTTTATGTGTATGTGTATGTGTTTATCACTGACATATGTCTTGAAAATTTGTTGTTTTGTTGCATCAGTGTAGAGCAAGATAAAAATTACTTTAAGTCACAATAGAAAATAAATTAAATAATGCAAATGAGGAAATGCGAAGTAGTATTCCAGTTCCCATACACCTTCACCAACCCCCCCACCCCACCTCAGGACAGCCTTAAAGCTCTCCGCTACTTTCTGGTCACCTGACCCAAACAACTGCCCTCCACCACCGCTCTCCTCCGTCTGGCAGAATTGGTCCTCATTGTCAATAATTTCTCCTTCAACTCCTCCCACTTCCTTCAAACTAAAGGTGTAGCCATGGGCACTCGCTTGGGTCCCAGCTATGCCTGCCTTTTTGTTGGCTACATGGAACAACCTATGTTCCAAGCCTGTACCCTAATTGCTGCCCAACTCTTTACGTCAACAACTGCACTGTTTCTGCTTCCTGCACCCACACTGAGCTCACTGACTTCACTTTTGCCACTGACTTCCACCCTGTCCTCAAATTTGTCTGGTCCACTTCCAATGCCTCCCTCCCCTTTCTTGATCTCTGTCTCTATCTCTGGAGACAGTCTATCTACTGATACTGATCTACTGATAAAGAAGGCAAGACAGCGGCTATACTTTATTAGGAGTTTGAAGCGATTTGGCATGTCAACAAATACACTCAAAAACTTCTATAGTTGTACAATGGAGAGCATTCTGACAGGCTACATCACTGTCTGGTATGGAGGGGCTACTGCACAGGACCGAAAGAAGCTGCAGAAGGTTGTAAATCTAGTCAGCTCCATCTTGGGTACTAGCCTACAAAGTACCCAGGCCACCTTCAGGGAGCGGTGTCTCAAAAAGGCAGTGTCCATTATTAAGGACCCCCAGCACCCAGGGTATGTCATTTTCTCACTGTTACCATCAGGGAGGAGGTACAGAGACCTGAAGGCACACACTCGGCGATTCAGGAACAGCTTCTTCCCCTCTGCCATCCAATTCCTAAATGGACATTGAAGCTTTGGACACTGCCTCACTTTTTAAAAAAATATGCAGTATTTCTGTTTTTGCACCTTTAAAAAATCTATTCAATGTACATAATTGATTTACTTGTTTGTTTATTACATTTTATTTTATTTTTTTTCTCTCTCTGCTAGATCATGTATTGCATTGAACTGCTGCTGCTAAGTTAACAAATTGCACATCACATGCCAGTGATGATAAACCTGATTCTGATATCTTTCATAAACCCACTGATTCCCACAGCTACCAGGACTTCCCATCCTGTCACTTGTGAAAATGCCAGTCCCATCTCTCAGCATCTGCTCTCAGGACGAGGCTTTTCATTCCAGAACTAAGGAGATATCCTCCTTCTTCAAAGAAAGGGGTTTCTTTCCTCCACTCTCGACGCTGCCCTCAGCCGCATCTCTTTCTTTTGTACACATCTACCCTCACCGCATCCTCCTGCCACCACACCAAGGATGGGGTTCCTCTTGTCCTCATCTACCACCCACTAGCCTCCATGTCCAGCACCTAGTTCAGCGTAATTTCTGCCATCTCCAACGGGATCCTGCCACCAAGAGCATCTTTCCCTCTGCCCCCCCCAACACTTTCCACAGGGATCATTCCCTACACTACTCCCTTGTCCACTCGTCTCTCCCCACTGATCTCAGTCCTTTCAGGTGAGCCTGTTGGGATCATCTACTGTATCCAGTGCTCCTGGTGTAGCCTCCTGTATATCGGTGAGATGCAACATAGATTGGGAGACCGCTTCGCCAGAAAAATCAAGATTTCCTGATAGCCATCCATTTCAATTCTACTTCCCATTCCCATTCCAAAACGTCAATCCATGGCCTCCTCTACAGCCACAATGAGGCCACACTCAGGTTGGAGGAGCAACACCTTATGTTCTGTCTGGGCAGGCTCCAACCTGATGGCATGAACATCAATTTCTCAAACCTCCGGTAATTGCCCCACCCCCTCACCGTTCCCCAATCCTGTTTCCCTCTCTCACTTTATCTCCTTACCTGCCCATCACCTCCCTCTGGTGCTCCTCCTCCTCCCCTTTCTTCCATGGTCTCCTGTCCTCTCCTATCAGATTCCCCCTCTCCCAGACCTTTATCTGTTTCACCAATCTACTTCCCAGCTCTTTACTTCACCTCTCCCCTTCCTGTTTCACCTATCACATAGTAATTCTTCCTCCCCTCTCCCACCTGCTTACACTGACTTCTCCCTTTCCTTTCCAGTCCTGAAAAATGGTCTGGGCCTGAAACCTCATCTGTTTATTCATTTCCATAGATGCTGCCTGGCCTGTTGAGTTCCTCCAGCATTTTGTGTGAGCGTTGCTTTGGATTTCCAGCATCTGCCGATTTGCTCCTGTTAGTATTCACTGACAGCCCAGAGATCTGCTGGCAGAGGGATAGAAGCTGTACCTAAAATATTGAGTGTGCATCTTCAGCCTGGCTCCCAAGCTCTGGTCTTCCCTTCTCAAGTCTCTCTCTTTCTTCTAAAAACCCACTGCTTTAAAATCAAACTACAGCTCATCTGCCTCAGATCTTCTCAGTGTGGCAACACCCTCCAGCTCATTAAGGAATGGACAACAAGCCACATCCAAAGCACACAGTGGCTCAGGTCACCATGGGAAATTTCAAAGGAAATTTATTATCGAAGTATGTACACGTCACCCTGAGATTCATTTTCTTGCAGGCATTCAGTAGAGCAAAGAAATACAATAGGTCAATGAAAAGTTGGACAAACAACAGGAGGCCTGGACAAATAACCAATGATCGGCTGGTGGCGCAGTGAGATCAGCGCCGGGCTCGAGAACGGAGGTTCCCGAGTTCGATCCAGTGACAGACCGCCCCCGTGCGTGCTCTCCATCCGCGCCGGGTCGATGTCGAACTCACAACTCGGCCTCGTAAAATAATACTGCGAAATGTCTATGCGAGGAGTGGCGTCCCACACAGCCTTTCGAACTGCGCCTTGTAAGGCATGAAAATGCCCCACACTGGCCTCTCGGGTCTGAGTCGACGTCATCATCATCACCAATGCGCAAAAGAAGACAAACTGTGCAGGCAGACAGACAGATAAGTAATACCAGGAACATGAGTTGTAGAGTCCGGAAAGCAAGTCCATAGGTTGTGAAATCAGTTCAGAAGACTAAAGAATAGAAACCACCTGTAAGGAAGATGACTAAGCAGATCCCCACCCCCTCCAAAGACAATAACACAGAAGCCGTAGGTTACTAGTTTGGTAAGCACAGGGTTAGGACAGAGCACGCACAATGGCGCAATCCTTGCAAGAAAGACACTTCTGCTTTTACTCAGGAAGCACTCGATCAATTTGCTCTTACACTGCCAGAAGTGTGTCTGTTTTCATACCCACAGTGGTGCTCCTATCGCAAAACAACAACCCCATTTCACAACACAAGTGATTCTGCAGATGCTGGAAGTGCACACACTAAACACACACTAAATGCTGGAAGAACTCAGCAGATCGGGCAGCAGCTATGGAGCAAAATAAAACAGTCAATGTTTTGGGCCAAGACCCTTCTTCAGGACTAGAAAGGAAGAGAGAAGATGCCTGAATAAAAGGGTGGAGGAAAGAGGAGGTAGGACTAGCTAGAAGGTGATAGGTGAAATCAGGTAGGTGAGAAAGGTAAAGGGCTGGAGAAGAAGGAATCTGATAGAAGGGAGAGTGGACCATAAGAGAAAGGGAAGGAGGAGGGAACCCAGGGGGAAGCAATAGGCAGGTGAGAAGAGGTAGAAGGTCAGAGTAGGGAATAGAGGATGGGGAGATTTTTTTTAAAACGGGAAAGAGTAATCAATATTCATGCCATCAGGTTAGAGGCTACCCAGATGAACACTAAGGTGCTGCTTCTCCACCTTGAGTGGAAGCCATGGACTGACATGTTGGAAAAGGAATGGGAATCGGAATTAAAATGTTTGACCACCAGGAAGCCCCGCTTGTGGCAGATGCGGCAGAGGTGTTTGACAAAGCACCTCCCATTTATACGTCTGAGAAGAGCACAAGCCGCCCCAGATAGTGAAAGGATTCCATTTCTACAAAGGTCCGTCCATTCGGTAATCCTATCCACGAGTCAGAAAATATACCGAAACCACTCGATATGGTAACCATACCTCCACAACAGTGCTGTAATGAATGGTGTCCATGAGATCCATTTAACATAAACATTTACTCATTTAGAGCATTGTTTATCTGTCTGTCCTTTATTAGGTAGTTTTTCATAACTGCTATCGTATTTCTTTATTTTCTTGAAAATGCCTCAAGTCCCAAACCAGCAGGAACTGTTATTTCCCCTTCAATTGATCAGGGTCCTGAACCAACATGGATAACTTCACTCACCTCAACACTTAACTGATTCTACAACCTACTGTTTCACTTTCAAAGACTCTACAACTCATGCTTTCAATATTATTTATTATTATGATTGAATTTGCACAGATCGTCTTCTTTTGGTTGTTGTCAGTCTTTCTTTGTATGTAGTTTTTCACTGATTATATTGTATTTGTTTGTTCTACTCTGAATGCTTCCTAGAAAATGGATCCCAAGGTAGCTTATGGTGCTAGGTAGGTCCAAGGTAGCTCGGGTGCCTGAGACTTTTGCACAGTACTGTAGTGATTTTATGCATTACACTGCACTGCTGCAAAAAAAGGAACAAATTTCACAACGTATGTAGGTAATGATAAACCTGATTTTGATATGGGTCTCTGTTGTGGACTGAGAGGGGGAAGGGGGCAGGGAGAGGGGAATCATGGTTCACAAAGGGAGACGGAGCATGAAACTCCAGAGAAACATTCTGTAATGATCAATATACCAATTGCTTGCTATCAAATGACCTTGTCCGGTGTCTCAGGGATGGGTGTGTCCGCTTCCATGCCATCTTCCACCCTGGCACTCTTTCTCTGCCACCTGTCCCACAGCACTCCACCCTCTCCACTCTGTTCCTGCCAGAGTTACAAACTCGCTTTCCACTCCACGTTGACAAATACAGTACTGTGCAAAAGTCTGAAGCACCTTACTATATATAGTGTATGTGTGTGTGTATATACACATACACACACAGTATGTACCCAAGACTTTTGCATAGTAATATATGTACCTTGATAGTAACTTTGACTTCATTGTCTTCTCCTGCCTAGTTACAATGATACAGAATCAATGGTTGGTTTCAGAGGGTTTGATGTATTAGTAGATGTGGCATTATTAAACAGCAACTGCTTGTCCGCTTCCAAATAAATTCTCTTAAGTGACCTCCCACTGTGAAACTGGCAGCCCCCATTTTTTAGGAGGTAATGAGGTCTAACTATTGAGGAGAGGTTACATGTAAACAGTTCTTGCTGAATTTAATAATATTTTACATATGTATGAATGTCTGTATGTCAGGTATTTACAACACTAGGACAGACTGAATCAATTCTCAGAGGAATTTAATACATCAGAATCAGGTTGATTATTACTGACATACATCTTGAAATATGTTTTACAATAAGAAATATTTTAAAAAATAAATAGTGAAGAAAGAGGACAAAATCGTGAGGTAGTTTTCATGAAACATATCAAAATTCTGATGGTGGAGGGGAAAGGATTGTTAAAATGGTGAGTGTTTATCTTCAGGCTCCTCCTCCGGTGGCAGTAATGAGAAGATGGCATATCCTAGGTGGTGAAGGTCCTCCACGATGGATACCGCCATCCTGAGTCATCGTCTTTTGAAGATGTCCTCGATGCTGGGGAGGCTGGTGCCCATGATGGAGCTGGCTGAATTTACAACCTTTTGTTGCTTTTTCCGATCCTGTGCTGTGGCTCATCCATACCAGGCAGTGATGCAACCAGTTAAAATGCTCTCCACGGTACATCTGTAGACATTTGCTGGAGTCTCTGGTGACACACCAAATCTCCCCAAACTCCTGATGAAATATAGCCTCTGCCATGCCTTTTTTGTAATTGCATCAATGTTTGACCCAGGATAAATCTTCAGAGATGCTGATACCCAGGAACTTGGAACTGCTCATCCTTTCCACCGCCGACCCCTCATTGAGGACTGGTGTGTGTTCCCTCGACTTCCCCTCCCTGAAATCCACAAACAATTCCTTGGTTTTGCTGATGTTGAGTGCAATGTCAATATTGTGACACCACTCAACCAGCCAATTCATCAGTCTCCACGTCACCACCAAGAAGAAATCTGACAGTGTGTGCAGATGATCAAAAGGCCAACACAAGACCACAAGTGGCTTCTTAAGGTGAAGGAAGAGAAAAAAGGTTAAGGAAGAATTAGAGTCTATGACCAAGGTAGAGCTATCAACATAAAGATATGTGATTCAGGGCCAACAGAAGACTAGCATTGGAGATCTCAGATAGTTGCTCAGGGATGGGGAACCAACCATACGATCATCTTTGCCCACTGCTACATCCCTTGATGGACAAGGAGTATAACAGTCGCTGATGTGCCTTCTTTGTAATTACATCAATGTGTTGGGCCCAGGATAGACCTTCAGAGATGTTGACACCCACGAACTTGAAGCTACTCACACTTTCTACTGCTGACCGCTCGATGAGGACTGGTGTGCGTTATCTGCCTTTCCATCAGTGTCCTTGGTACAAGAGAGAAGCCCACTACCTACTCACTGATTGGCCAACAGATCAAATTGGACCCCCCTCCCCCCATCAATCGGGGTCACGTGAAGTTGTGGAAGCTCATGGTGGACGGTCGTATGAGCAGCTTGTACATATCACTAATCCTGGTTATGCGACCACTGATGCCAGGCAGCAGGTAGACAATATTTGAAGAGTATTGATAATGGCTGGGGTCATCCATCTTGTAAAAACACTGCCCAGAAAGCAATGGCAAACCACTTCTATAGAAAAAATTGCCAAGAACAATCATGGTCATGGAAAAACCATGATCGCCCATGTCACAGGACATGGCACAAAATGAACGAACAATGCCTTGTTTTGTTTTTGCGCTGTTCTGCTGAACATGGTGGGCATGCTGTGTTAGTACTGGAATGTTTGCCAACACTGTGGGCTGCCCCCCAGTACATCATTAGGTTGTGTTGGCTGTTAAATCAAATGACACATTCCACTGTGTGTTTCGCTATACATGTGATAGACAAATGCCAGTTTGAAATTGTGGCTCTGTTAGTGGCCGTCATAGATAATCGGAACTTGAATCTGAGCTAGTCTCTAAAGTGGCTCCAGTGACACACGGTTTTTAGATACAGCAAATAATAATTTTAAAAAACAGTAACAATAGTGTAGCTAGTACAGCTGCTGCTTCACAGCGCCAGCAACCCAGGTTCAATGCCAACCTCAGGTGCTGTCTGTGTGGAGTCTGCATGTTCTTTGTGTGACCATATGGGGCTCCCAGCTGCTCCTGTTTACTCCCACGTCACAAAGATGTGCAGGTTGATAGGTTAACTGGCCACTTTAAATTGCTCTTAGTATGCAACAGGCTAATAGACTTCAGAGCTACTAGTTGGTTAACCATTCAGAGTTGAGATGGGAAGAAATTTCTTTCCTGGGAGTTGTGAACCAAATTCTTAGGCAGTGCTTAATAGTTTGCTCACCTGTTTGGGCTTTATCAAGATTATCAAAGCCTTGGACCAAAAAAACAAAACCCCAAAGGGGAAGCAACATTATTAACACAAGAGATGCTGCAGCTGCTGGAAATCCAAAGTAACACACACAAAATGCTGGAGGAACTCAACAGGTCAGAAGGCATCAATGGAGAGGATTCTTGATTTTTCCCAGTACCGATGAAGGGCATCAGCCCAAAACGTTGACTGTTTATTCTCCTCCATAGATGCTGCCTGACCTGCTGAGCCTCTCCAGCAGACTGTGTGTGAAGATTGCCTGCCATTGTGATCAAGATAGGGTTTGACTGTAGGGCCACGATCAAAACTGAACTCAGTGACAATCCCAGCCCTAGAGCTTCTCTACCCAGTGTCCTTGGCCCAACAATCTCCAGCTACTTCATCAACTTCTTTGGCATATTCAAAAGACGATGCCTCATGAAGGCGACATCCAGCCACAGCAGTGCAGTGGCTAACGAGACACAATTATAGCTCAGGCCGTTGGAGTTCAGAGTTAAATTCCTGCGTCTTCTGTAAGAAAGTTTGTATGTTCTTCCCATGAGCTCCTGGGTTTCCTACGGGTGCTCCAGTTTCCTCCCACATTCTAAAGACATAGCGTTAGTAGGTTAATTGGTCATTGCAAATTGTCCTGTGACTAGGCTAGGGTAAAATAGGTGGGTTGCTGGGCAGCACGACTCATTGGGCTAGAAGGGTCTGTCCAACGCTGTCTCTCTAAAATAAGGACGCTCACCATCTGGGGCTTGTCATTAGAACCATATGGGATGAGATACAGAAACCTGAAGACCCCCACTCAACAATTCAGGAACCTCACCTCCACCATCAGATTTCTGAACAGACAATGAGCACCACTTCATTGTTTCCTTTTGTTTTGCATTAATTTTTGTATTTTATAATAACTTTATGTATGGTCACTCCTCTACTGCCAAACAACAACAAATTGCACATCATCTCAGTCAGTGATTATAAATCTGGATCTGATGAGGTCAGAAGTGAATATATTCCCTAATTAGAGCACAAACTTAGTTGCTCAGTTCTGGTGGAGCCCAAGCCTGTATGCAATATGACCTAGACAAGATTTACCTATGGGCTAAGTGGCCAAGTGGTTAAGGCATTCGTCTAGTGATCTGAAGGTCGCTGGTTCGAGCCTCAGCTGTGGCAGCGTGTTTGTGTCCTTGAGCAAGGCACTTAACCACACATTGCTCTAGTGTCTATGCGAGGATGGTGCCCCACACAGACTTCCAATTTTCACGTAAGGCATGAAAATGCCCGACGCAGGCCTCTCATGGTCTGAGTTGACGTTCTCTCCCTCCCCCCCTAAGTGGCACGTAAATGAAAAATCTAAACAACTACAGGATGCTGAAATTTTAAAATTAAAGAAAAAAAAATCAGAAAATGTTAGAAATGCTCAGGTCAGGCTGCATCTGTGGGAAGAGATAAAGAGTCAAATAAAGGGGTGGGACGGTAGCGTGGTGGTTAGCACGATGTTTTACGGTGCAGGTGATAGGGGTTCAATTCCCACCGCTGTCTGTAAGGAGTTTGTACGTTCTCCCTGTGACCACGTGGGTTTCCTCCGGGTGCTCCGGTTTCCTCCCACAGTCCAAAGTTGTACCAGTTGGTGGGTTAACTGGTCATTATAAATTGTCCTATGATTAGACTAGGATTAAATCAGGGGATTGTTGCGTGGCAGGGCTCAAAGTGCCTGGAGGGCCTGTTCTGGGCTGTACCTCAATAAATAAATAAATTTCAGGTCAGAGACCCTTCATCAGAACTGGAAAGAAACAATAATGAAATAACAAATGGGGGGAAAAAGACAAGCTAAAACCAATACACATCAAAGTTGCTGGTGAACGCAGCAGGTCAGGTCACCAGCAACTTTGATGTGTGTTGCTTGAATTTCCAGCATCTGCAGAATTCTTCGTGTTTGCGAGCTAAAACCAATAGTTTTGTTTCTTCTCTCCCTGGGATAGGACAACACATTCAGCCCAACCTGCCAGGCACGCGTTACTACTCTGCATTACGCAACTCCTACATTCCTTACTCAGTGTTCTCACTCTCAGACTGCTCCCACTCACACAGATGTGCGGATTGCTCTCGCACAGAGATGCGCCAGATAAATTATTAATTTTATATCTGACATTAAAAGACTTCTGAGAGCGAAATGCTTAATGGGATATGCAGGAACGTTGGGCGGTTGAAGTCAGGATATAAATCAGCCAAGGCCCTGCTGGATACAGGCCGAGCTCATTGGGTTGATAAGCCCTCCTCTTTCCGTAATCGTGCTACTTTACACTTTATTATATCAACTACACTTCACTGGGAGTTTGAGGAGATTTGGGAAGTCACCAAAGACTCTAGCAAATTTTTACAGCTTTCCTGTAGAGAAACATTCTAACTAGTTGCAGCACTGTCTGCTATGGAGGGGCCATTGCACAGCATCGGAAAAAGCTACTGGAAATTGCGAACTCATCCAGCTTCATCACGGGCACTAGTCTCCCCGGCAACATGAACATCTCCAAAGGGCAATGCCTCAAATAGGCGGCATCCATTGTTAAGGATGCCCTCTTCACATTGCTACCATCAGGGAGGAGGTACAGGAGCAGGAAGACAGACACTCAAACGTTTTAGGAACAGCTTCTGCCTCTCGGTCATAAGATTTCTGAATGGACAATAAGCCAACTCACAAACACTATTTTTTGCTCTATTTATTTAATTTAATATTTATTTACATATTTCTTTTTTATATAAGGAACTATATAGTAATATATATTTCTTATATTTTTAATAGTTTTTATGTATTTCACTGTACTGCTGCCACAAAACAACAAATTTCAGGACATATGTCAGTGATATTAAATCTAATTCCGATTGTTTAAGCAGTGACAGATGTTCACATATGGGATTAAAGCTGTTTGACGATGTCTTTTAATAAAATCTCCCTGGGTGCTTACATGGTGGTGCTGGTGGGGAGAGGTGCGTTCCCAAAAGCTCAGTTTATGGAAAAGACACAAAGGAGGAAACTAGTTGATCCAAATACCACAAGGAGAGGAGAAGAGAGGACTTTACTGACATCAGAAAACACTCCTACAGATATGGAGACTGGACAATATAACAACCTATTGTGAACCAGAGGACACAGCCTCAGAATAGACGTCCCATTAGAACGGAGATGAGGAGGAATTTCCTTACACAGAGGTGGTGAATCTGTGGAATTCATTACCGTATGTGGGCATGTGGCCAAGTGGTTAAAGCATTGGACTAGCTACCTGAAGGTCGTGAGTTCAAGCCCCAGCCGAGGGAACTTGTTGTGTCCTTGAGCAAGGCACTTAATCACACAGTGCTCTGCGACGACACTGGTGCCAAGCTGTATGGGTCCTAATGCCCTTCCCTTGGACAACATTGGTGTCGTGGAGAGGGGAGACTTGCCAGTCTTCCATACATCCTTGCCCAGGCCTGCACCCTGGAGAGTGAAGACTTTCCAGGTGCAGATCCATGGTTTCGCAAGACTAACGGATGCCTTTACATTGCCATGTGCAGCTGTGGAGGCCAAGTCATTGGGTATATCTAAAGCATAGGTCTTTTGTCCTGCGATGATAAGTATTCAAAACAGTGAATCTTTTGTAAATTTTCTTCGGAGTTTGTTGAGAGCTAGAGACAGTGAGCAATTATAAGACAATAAGTCACTAGGAGGAGAATTAGGCCATTCGGGCCATCGAGTCTATTCCGCCATTCCATCATTATCCCTCTCAACCCCATCCTCCTGCCTTCTCCCCATCACCTTTACCAATCAAGAACCTACCACCCTCCACTTTAAATAGACCTTTTAAAGAAACTCACATTGTAAATAACGTGCACCAACTCTATTCAACACCAGAGCCAATTTCTACCCTGACCCCATTTCCCGTCTCAGCCCCGCCACATTCTTTGACCAACACAAACCGTAGAAGTTTTCTGTCAAATATCACACACCTCACGAAGGACACAGAACCGTACAGCACAGGAACAGGCCCCTGAGCCCACCTTGCCTAGGCCTACCTTGACGCCAATCTAACCAATTCTATCTGCCCTGTCTGAGATCCTTAATCCTTTCACCACTGCTTACTTGTGTGTTTGTCTAAAAGCCTCTTAAAACTGGGCTGTTGGTGTCCTCTCTCGCTGTGACAGCAGCGATCTCTCTCCTCCTCGCTAATGAGAGAGACATAGCCTGTCTGAGATGTCAAAGTATGGGGACGGTCAGTAGTCTCTGATGGAATCTGGATCATGTCTCGGGGGGCTTTGCTAATTTTTGCATAGTGGGTGGTAGTGGGGGGGGGGCTGATGCTTTTGCTGGAGCACGTG
Source organism: Mobula hypostoma (assembly GCF_963921235.1). Taxonomy (NCBI): domain Eukaryota; kingdom Metazoa; phylum Chordata; class Chondrichthyes; order Myliobatiformes; family Myliobatidae; genus Mobula; species Mobula hypostoma. The sequence goes on from NC_086098.1 coordinate 174,432,257, forward strand.
GGGGGGGTTGATGCTTTTGCTGGAGCACCTGGGGGGGGTTGATGCTTTTGCTGGAGCACGTGGGGGGGTGTTGATGCTTTTGCTGGAGCACGTGGGGGGGCTGATGCTTTTGCTGGAGCACGTGGGGGGGGTTGATGCTTTTGCTGGAGCACATGGGGGGGTGTTGATGCTTTTGCTGGAGCACGTGGGGGGGCTGATGCTTTTGCTGGAGCACGTGGGGGGGGTTGATGCTTTTGCTGGAGCACATGGGGGGGTGTTGATGCTTTTGCTGGAGCACATGGGGGGGTGTTGATGCTTTTGCTGGAGCACGTGGGGGGGCTGATGATTTTGCTGGAGCACGGGGGGGGGCTGATGCTTTTGCTGGAGCACGTGGGAGGGTGTTGATGCTTTTGCTGGAGCACATGGGGGGGGCTGATGCTTTTGCTGGAGCACATGGGGGGGTGTTGATGCTTTTGCTGGAGCACGTGGGGGGGTGTTGATGCTTTTGCTGGAGCACGTGGGGGGGGTTGATGCTTTTGCTGGAGCACGTGGGGGGGGTTGATGCTTTTGCTGGAGCACGTGGGGGGGGTTGATGCTTTTGCTGGAGCACGTGGGGGGGTGTCGATGCTTTTGCTGGAGCACGTGGGGGGGCTGATGCTTTTGCTGGAGCACGTGGGGGGTGTTGATGCTTTTGCTGGAGCACGTGGGGGGCTGATGCTTTTGCTGGAGCACGTGGGGGGCTGATGCTTTTGCTGGAGCACGTGGGGGGGCTGATGCTTTTGCTGGAGCACGTGGGGGGTGTTGATGCTTTTGCTGGAGCACATGGGGGGGTGTTGATGCTTTTGCTGGAGCACGTGGGGGGGGCTGATGCTTTTGCTGGAGCACATGGGGGGGGTTTTTATGCTTTTGCTGGAGCACGTGGGGGGGCTGATGCTTTTGCTGGAGCACATGGGGGGGTGTTGATGCTTTTGCTGGAGCACGTGGGGGGTGTTGATGCTTTTGCTGGAGCACATGGGGGGGTGTTGATGCTTTTGCTGGAGCACATGGGGGGGGTTGATGCTTTTGCTGGAGCACGTGGGGGGGGCTGATGCTTTTGCTGGAGCACGTGGGGGGGCTGATGCTTTTGCTGGAGCACGTGGGGGGGTTGATGCTTTTGCTGGAGCACGTGGGGGGGCTGATGCTTTTGCTGGAGCACGTGGGGGGGCTGATGCTTTTGCTGGAGCACGTGGGGGGGTGTTGATGCTTTTGCTGGAGCACATGGGGGGGTGTTGATGCTTTTGCTGGAGCACATGGGGGGGCTGATGCTTTTGCTGGAGCACATGGGGGGGCTGATGCTTTTGCTGGAGCACGTGGGGGTGTTGATGCTTTTGCTGGAGCACGTGGGGGGGCTGATGCTTTTGCTGGAGCACGTGGGGGGGCTGATGCTTTTGCTGGAGCATGTTGGGGGGACTGATGCTTTTGCTGGAGCATGTGGGGGGGACTGATGCTTTTGCTGGAGCATGTGGGGGGGACTGATGCTTTTGCTGGAGCACGTGGGGGGGCTGATGCTTTTGCTGGAGCACGTGGGGGGGGCTGATGCTTTTGCTGGAGCACGTGGGGGGGCTGATGCTTTTGCTGGAGCACGTGGGGGGGGTTGATGCTTTTGCTGGAGCACGTGGGGGGGGCTGATGCTTTTGCTGGAGCACGTGGGGGGGGCTGATGCTTTTGCTGGAGCACATGGGGGGGTGTTGATGCTTTTGCTGGAGCACGTGGGGGGGGTTGATGCTTTTGCTGGAGCACGTGGGGGGGTTTGATGCTTTTGCTGGAGCACGTGGGGGGGACTGATTCTTTTGCTGCTGCTAGTGCATGGGAGGCAGCAGGAATGGGCTTTGGGTTCTAACGTTTAGTGTCACTCGTTCTCTGTGTTTTGTTTTCTCTCCGTTTGGTGGATGTCAGGTATACTGTATACATCCTTTGGTCTTAAATTGAACCACATGGAGGATCCCACTCTGCTGTGTGTGTGAAGCAGCCTTCCCCGATCACCTCTGTAAATTTAAAACAATCCTTCTCTTTCTGGCAGCACTACCCTTTCCATCAGACTCAAATCACCTCAACCCTGCATTAATCTCTAAATCAGGAGAATACACATTTGGAAATGCTGCAAAACATCTTTATCTGACCCAGTTTCTGCTGACATCATTCTATGGAGGACTCATGCCAAGGACAACACCACAAGGCCCGACACCCAGATGAGGCTGCAGAACTCCAGGTGGGTTTAACCAGCTTTGGTCAGATGCAAATAACCACTTTGCTTTCACCTGGAAGGGTTAACATATGAGGAGTGTTTGATGGCTCTGGGCCTGTACCCGCTGGAGTTTAGAAGAATGGGAGAATTGGGGGGGCAGAGGAGTTCTCATTGAATCCTATCAAACTTTGAAAGGCCTAGACAGAATCCCCAGCTATCGGTAAGTAGCCCCACTGCCCTGTGGGCAACCTCGGGAGAGACGAAGGCCACGGGAGTAAACCCAGAGGGAAAATCCGGAGTGGAGTCCCTAAAGCAGCTGGATGTCACCGAACATCCTTCCGGCAGCTCCTGCAGGCAAACTGGTGCAAAACGTATTGCTTTGCTTTCCTTTGAGCTACACCGGTGAGGCCGAGAGGGGCATCTTGACCACTGGGCATCCCAGGATCTCCAGACCTTCCGCCCAGGCTTGTGTTCTGGAGGGGTCACCCCAGTGCCACCATCCATTGTCCTTCAAGACAGACAGATGTCATCATCATCAGATAGAATGAATGTGGAATGGATGTTTCCTACAGTGGGGAAATGAATCTAGGGCCAGGAGGCAAAGCGTCAGAATAGAAAGAACATCCCTTTAGAACAGAGATAAATAGGAATTTCTTTAGCCAGAGGGTGGTGAATCTGTGGAATTCATTGGGTACATTTAAAGTGGAGGTTGATAGCTTTTTGATTAATAAGGGCATCAAAGGGTACAGAGAGAAGACAAGAGAATGGGGCTGAGAGGGATAATAAATCAGCCACGATGGAATGGGGGAACAAGCTCAACAGACCGATCAGAAGTGGAGAGAATGATCAGTTTCAAGTTCCTGGGTGTCAAGATCTCTGAGGATCTAACCTGGTCCCAAAATATCGATGCAGTTATAAAGAAGGCAATGACTATACTTCATTAGGAGTTTTAAGAAATTTGGCATGTCAACAAGTACAGTCAAAAATTTCTCTGAACGTACTGTGGAGAGCATTCTGACAGGCTGCATCACTGTCTGGTATGGAGGGGCTACTGCACAGGACTGAAAGAAGCTGCAGAAGGTTGTAAATCTAGTCAGCTCTATCTTGGGTACTAGCCTACACAGTATCCAGGACATCTTCAAGGAGCGGTGTCTCAGAAAGGCAGCGTCCATTATTAAGCACCTCCAGCACCCAGGGCATGCCCTTTTCTCACTGTTACCATCAGGTAGGAGATACAGAAGCCTGAAGGCACACACTCAGCGATTCAGGAACAGCTTCTTCCCCTCTGCCATCTGATCCCTAAATGGACATTGAACCCTTGACCACTACCTCACTTTTTTAAAAATGTATTATTTCTGGTTTTTGTATGATTTTTAATCTATCCAATATGTGTATACTGTAATTGATTTACTTATTTATTGTTATTATATTATTTTTTCTTCTTCTTCTTCTTCTAGATTATGTATTGCATCGAACTGCTGCTGCTAAGTTAACAAATTTCACATCACATGCCGGTGATAATAAGCAATACACATAAAAGTTGCTGGTGAACACAGCAGGCCAGGCAGCATCTCGAGGAAGAGGAACAGTCGATGTTTCAGGCCGAGACCCAACTTTTATGTGTGTTGCTTGAAATTCCAGCATCTGCAGATTTCCTCGTGTTTCTGGTGATAATAAACCTGATTCTGATTCTGAATGGCCTAATTCTGCTCCTACGTCCTATAGTGTAAATGTTGCACATTCCACCCCCCTCCCCCACCCCACGTAAAATCTCATTCAACATTTTCCAGGACCTCATGCTTTCGGCAGTTCATAAACACAAAAGATTCTACTGGTGCTGGAAATTTTGAGCAATGCACACACAAAATACTGGACCAGCCCGAGGTCTGGTAGTCCTCCCTTCCTCAAATAAAAGTCAGGCAGTTCACTGGTGCAGCGCCAATCAATAGGTTAGGTTATCAATAGCAGGTCAGGCGGTATCTATGGAGAGGAATAAACAGTCGACATTTTGGGCCGAGACCCTTCATCAGTACTGGAAAGGAAGGGGCCAGAAGCCAGAATAAGGTGGTGGGAGGAGGGGAAGGAGTACAAAGCTGGAAGGTGATAGATGAGGCCAGCTGAGCTGCTTTAGTAAAAACTTTCAGCAATTTTTGTATTTGGGCGTAACCACCTTTCTTGTTATTTAGTCCTGACGAAGGGTCTCTGCCCGAAATGTCCATAGATGCTGACTGACCTGCTGAGTTCCTCCAGCATTTTGTGCTTCTTGCTATTTAGAACCTTTCTTAATCTGCCCAGATATGACCTTATCATCCTTAGACACAGTTCCTGAGGCACAGGAGATACAATCCTCACCAGTGCTACACCCAACCGATTGATCAACCCAGCACCAGTGAATTTTACTTGAGGAGGAAGGGAGGATTATCACATGTCGGGCTGGTCTCGTCAGTCCCTCCTGCTCACTTTTTCCACGACAACAATCAACTTTACAAGCCCCTCTCTCTGCCACCAAGTTGTACTGGGTGCCTAAGAAACCAAGCCACTTTTAAATATTGATTAATAAAGAGTAGGCAACACGGGTCTGAAATGGGAAAAAAAAGCTGCAGACGTTGGAGGTCTGAAACACAAATAGAAAAAGCAGGAAAAGTCTCTGCCAGTCAGGTTGTATCTGCGGAAAGAGAAAGCCAATGTTTCAGTCTCTGAGACCCTTCTGACAGTCTCTCTCCGAGCTTTTCTAGCATTTTCTGTTTCTGAGGAAACTCAGGTAGACCACTAATCACCGAAAAAACATTTACCATCAGTCATAAGGCATGAAATAGGAAAAACAAAGAGGAAGAATTCTTTCACCAGAAAGCTGCAGTCGAGGTTACGCTACCGGAGGGGTTAGAGGCAGAGTGGGAAAATTACTGCGCAAGCAGCCAAGGTTCTGGATCACTACTCCGTGGTCATGAATTCAAATCCCACCCTTTCAGCTGGGGAGTTTAAATTCTTAACTAAATAAATGTGGATTTCTTTTCTAGAAATTTAATCAGTTGGGTAGCAGGGTGGAGATATGTCTTTACCAAAGGAGGTGTAAGGTGTTCATTCTCTCCGTTAGTCTGCAGGTCACCTTTGGGCAAGCTGTAGCACCTGCTGAGTACCCCCTCACCCTGATCGGGGTCACGTGAAACCATGGGAGCAGGTGGCGGATGGTCGTATGAGCAGCTGGTGCACATCACAAGTCCTGATTATGTGATCACTGACGCCAGGCAGACAATCTCTGAAGAGTATTGATAATGGCTGAAGTCACCTGTTTTGTAAAGCCACTGCCCAGAAGACAGTATTGGCAAACCACTTCTGTAGAAAAAATTGCCAAGAACAATATGGTCATGGAAAGACCATGATCGCCTACATCATATGACATGGCACATAATGATGATGTCATACAACATGGCACATATGATGACATCATATGACACGGCACATAATGAAAGAAAATGAATCTCAGTAACATTAACCATCAAACAGATTATTGGATTATTGTAAAGAATCAATAGATTTATCAATCCCCTTCATCAAGCAAAGCTACACATTACACAGTTTATGCACATTATGTATGACTTTAGACCAATGTTCCCTCTAATTTGTAATGACCAGTGTGCGCAAATTCTTGAGCTGTTCAATTTTTTGCACAGTGACAACATGTGCACACTGTATAATTTCTTCAATAAAAACAGTATAAATAAGGCAGTTCTAAAATCTGCAAATCATCGCAAACTCAGTGTTGTCAACACTGTCCGCATCAGAAACCAGAAAAGGAAATGTGATTGTGTACAATTGTGAAATATAGTTGACATGCCAACGAGGTAGAGGATGACAGCCTTTTGTGCGCAGTTTAAATTTCTTTGTGCCCTAATAGCAAAAGATGTGTGTCCTCACACACCTTAAGGGGGACATTGACCCAGAGCCAGTAATTTGGTTGATTTCTCACTACCAGCTTTTGCACATTGGTTGCTTGTCAGTCCTTGCTCTACAGTGAATGCCTGCTAGAAAATTAATCTCAGGGTAGTGTATGGTACTTTGATAATAAATTCACTTTGAACTTCGAACTTGCATTCTTGAAGGAGCAGTTAAGGCAGAGATCCCCACATTCCACAACCGAACCGACAAACAGAAGCTTGAAGTATTGTTTAGGATCCCTACCACCCATCCCACAATCTCTTGTGTCACAAGAACATCAGGACTAGGACTGCCAGACTGGGTAACAGCTTCCTTGCATCAAATGCTCCAATTTTGCATTCCCGTGCTGAATCCTGAACACCAAAATGACCCTAAATAGCTGGCTACAGTTTCGCAATTACAAGTTCACACAAAAACCCCCAAATTGCAGTCAATTGCAGAGAGATGTGGGTAGTAACAGGAGTAGCTACTCCTGTCCCAGTGATTATTCCCCATGCTAGTTTGACCTGAAAACATGGTAAGAGGAAAATCTTTAATTGTGCCATGGACTGGACATTACAGTGAAATTATCAAAAGCTTTTCTCAATTCAGCATTCTGCAGAGTATGAAACTGTATTGCGTTACAATTATTTATTAGAGGTCTTGCCACAAGGAAAGTGAGATGTTTACTATTTACATGTGTAGTGCGCGACATGCATTTTGAATTATATATTATTAACTCACTTGTAGTAGTATTTTGTTTAACATACTGTTGTGTGATATGTTTTGTGGCTACACTGTGGTCCGGGGGAGCATTGTTTCATTTGGTAATATGTACTATATGTTCAGTCAGATGACAGTAAGCTTGACTCTTAACTACAAACATGAGAAAATCTGCAGATACTGGAAATTCAGAGCAACACACACAAAATGCTGGAGAAACTCAGCAGGTCAGGCAGCATCTCTGGAAAAGAGTAGGCAGCCAACGTTTTGGGCCGAGACCCTACATCAGGACTGGAAAAGAGTAAACAGTTGATTCGGGTTGAGACCCTTGATCAGGATTCTGGAAAAGATCTTGATAAGGCTCTCGGCCTGAAGTGTCGATTGTTTACTCGTTTACATAGATGCTCGCTGGCCTGCTGAGTTGCTCCAGTATTTTGTGTGCATGTGTTGCTTTGGATTTCCAGCATAGCTCCCTTTGCACATTGGTTGCTAGTCTTCAGATGTGTGCAGTTGTTTATTGGTTCTATTGTATTTCTTTGCTCTACAGTGAATGCCTGCAAGACGATGAATCTCAGGGCAGTATATGGGTAGATAAATATACTTCGATAATTAATTTATTTTGAAATTTTATGCTCCATCGTTCAAGGAGAAATTAAGGATGGACAATTAAGACAGGCATCAGCAGGGATTCCCACATCCCAGAACCAAATAAACCACCAGGAACATACAGGAGAGGCCGATGAACCGGCTGTCAAACAGGAAACAGCCTGGTGGGCTGTACCCAGGAACAAGGGGCCAAACAGCCCACCAGTGACTCGGATCTCTAACAAAAGGAGCAGCAACCCTGCTCAGTACCGGCTACTGCACTTACAGCCACTGAATGTGATTCTTAGATTTCTTGGTGATGAGTTTGATGCCCTCCAGCACGTTAGTGATGTCGTAGATCCTGCGCTTCTGTACTTCGAGGACCTGCGCTGCCCAGTTCAGGTCCAGTACGCCGTCGGGAGACTGCCCCAGCAACTGGATGAAGCGCTTGGTGATCAGGCTGAGGGAGGTGTCGTACCGCGTCTTCTCCACTGGTGACTTCAGGCCTGACAGCGAGAGGACATGCATAGGATTAATAAAACAGACATCCAGCTCCATAGCAACCTCCTCCTCACTTCACCAAACCCATTAGCCATTCCTCCATCTCTCACTCACTGCTGTTAGAGAACATTACAGCACAGTACGGGCCTTCAGACCTTGGTGTTGTGCTGATCTGTTATCTTCATGACTACTCTCAACAATCGGCAATTACATGGAGCTTTTTATGATCCCTGGATGTCTCAACGAACTATACAGCTAATCGAATACTTTTAAAGGGTAGTCATTGCCATAACATAGAAGTATCCTAGTTTAAGATGACACTGCTGAGGGCAAGTGACAGCTTACTCGTGGTTCCCAAAGCAAGAAATAAAACTAAATACTTTATTAATAACACCTTTCCTGTAAAAAAAATTGTGGTAATAAATCACCACCAACAATGAAGAGGCGAGCGAAGACGAGACTGAGGGTCAAGGCATGCAGGTTGAATGCAAAGTCGGAGCGAGGTGGAGGCATGTCTGAAGAGAAGTGTTCAGAGCGAGGCCAAGACATAGTCAAGATGGAGTCGGGGTACATGAGGTGGAGAAAAGGACGAGTTTCAGAGCCAATCTTGATTAATCTAAACTCCAGGCCTATTTGCAAAGACCATAAGGGCATAGGAGCAGAATTAGCCCATTTGGCCCATCAAGTCTGATCCGCCATTTAAACATGGCTGATCCTTTTTGCCGCACCTCAACCCCACTCTCCGGCCTTCCCCCCCATAACCTTTGATGCCGTGTTCAATAAAGAACCTATAAATCTCTGCCTTAAATACACCCAGTGACCTGGCCTCCACAGCTGCCTGTGGTAATAAATTCCACAAATTCACCACCCTCTGGCTAAAGAAATTTCTCAGCATCTCTGGACACCCCTCTATCCTGAGGCTGTGCCCACTTGTCCTACACTCCCCCACCATAGGAAACATCTTTTCCATATCTACTCTGTCTAGGCCTTTCAACATTCGAAAGTTTCGATGAGAAACTTTGCTTCCTTTGTCAGCCACTGTTGTACTATTTTGCCATTTGAGTATTTGTTTTTGGAATACACTTTTCCTGCACCTTCCTTATTTTTCCCCCCAGAGACTCACGCCATTGCGGCTCCATTGTCAACCCTGCCAGCAGTTCCTTCCAATTTATTTTGGCCAATTCCCCTCACATACCACTGTAATTTCCTTTACTCCACTGAAATACTGCTACGTCAGATATGTCAGAAAGTTTGAGTACGGGCTGGAGTGTGGTGGCAGGGGTCCAGCTTATTGATACAACAGGGACCAGGTCTTAGAGCAAGCAATGACCCAACGTTAGGACAATTTAAGCACTGGGCTGGATGGATTGAAAAGGTAGGGTGTCAGGACCGGAGGTGAGGGCCAGGCTGATTTTGTCGCTGCTCTGTGACATTTACTTCACTCTCCTTGGCGCTGAGGCTGAGGTCTGCTCTGAGCTTCAAGTCTATGGACTCACTTTCACTCTAAATGTGCTGAATGTGGCAGCTTGCTTTAATTGTTTGCGTGACCTGTTTTCTTTTCCTCTCTCACTGGACATTGGGCGTTTTTTTGGTCCTTTTTTTATTAAAAAAAGGGTTATTTTGGGTTTCTTGTTTGGTGGCTGCCTGTAAGGAGACAAATGTCAGGGTTGTATAATGTACATGTGACCGTCTCACCAGAACCCATATCCCAGCTTAGCCTGTCAGCCAATTCTGCCAACAGCCAGAAGACTCAGCGGCCGCAATATACGTCCAGGGTCGGTATGATTTGGGGTTCAACCAAACAGGAATGTTAGAAATTCCAATTAAAGAAACCTTGATTTGAGCAAATGCTGTGTAAATACTGCACATACACAATTATCAGTCAGCAAGAAATAACACTTGTATGCGGCATTATAAAGGTAGTAAATTTACTAATTTCAGCTTTATCAAACAGCTAATAGGGAAAAATATAAAAGGGCCCAATACAATTAAGCCAGTCTAAATGTGCGCATAAACAGAGGAGATGTCAGGGGCAAGTTGTTTGTTTGTTTTTACGCAGAGAGTGGTGAGTGCGTGGAATGGGCTGCTGGCAGCACCAGCGGAGATGGATATGATAGGGTCTTGGATAGGTACATGGAGCTTAGAAATATAGAGGGCTATGGGTAACCTAGGTAATTTCTAAAGTAGATACATGTTCGGCACAGCACTGTGGGCCAAAGGACCTGTATTGAGCTGTAGGTTTTCTGTTTCTATAAACGTTGGAGCTCATTTCTGTAGCTGCTTTACTCACAGCAATATATCCTCATCACCATTCACAGGTAGAACTTCCCTTCATGGACTTTGCATCGCAAAGCACTCCTTGCATTAAGGTCTTCCCTTCAAATTGGATCCTCCAGTGTCTTTCCTGATCCTCTCACGGTCTTCCCTGATCCTGTCCTCTCTGCATCTCCCGCCAATAGACCATAAACCCGACTACTGTCTGTCAGAAATTTCACTCCGTCCAGCTCTCTCTAGAATCCTCTCTCCATCCCGCCATCCTGATTGGCGGACACAACATTTCCAAGTTGGTCAACATGGTTCCCTATCTTTAGCTGAAACCAAAACACACTTACCAGCAGGACACTCTGCTTTTACAGAAAACTGCTAAACTAAAATACCTCACAGAATAGCAGTAGAAACCTTAACCAGGGCATTACACTCTCGCCCCACCAAAAATAGTCACGTTCTTATGACTTCAGAACTTATTAACCCACATTAGTAACACGGTATTCAAATGAAGTTCATTATTTCAGGACCCCTCCTCCTGGTCCATTTATAAATGGAAGTGATATATCTCACTATTGGGATGGATGCAACACTCTGTTTCCCCAGTGCATCACTAGGGGAGGTTTCCCGACTCAGAAACCTCCTTATCTCATTGCCAGCTTCTTCAGCCACAGACACTTCTTGTGACCGTTCCTGTTCACTTGGGGATGCCTTCCAGTCTATCACTCATACCATCCGGCAATTCAGGTCCCCCAGCCGAACTGACTGAACTCAGCTTTGTCCCTAATTATATTGTTTCATCACTCCTCCCCCACTATTTATTATCACGTCTGCCTGTCCACTGGTAGCCCCCTCCTCATTACATCCAAGTCATGGCTGAGAGATTCAGAAATGTCAATCAATTCTGGGGGAGTTTCCTTCTTCTCCTCTGTGTCCATGCAGTACACAGAGGCTGGTCCCTCTTCAGGTCTTTCCGCTGAAACCAGACTGGCAGCAGGACGCCGTTTCGTTCTCCTTCTGTGCTGAGGTCTCCTACTAGGTGTAGTTTCCGTGTCAGACTCTTGATTAACATGTACTTCCTGCCCTAGGGATAGAAGCCGATTCCAGTGGAGAATTTTGACAGGGCCATTCCCATCCTCCGGCTTCATCTGGGGAAACTGGCAAATTTGGCATCTCGCTCTCCACTACGCAAGGTGTAGACACCAACTTATGTTTCCCTAGTAGCCCCAAATTTCTTATTAAAACTCTGTCTCCAGGCATCAGTTGAGAGAACCTAATCTGTTGATCATATCTCCTTGTTTCCTTGGGTTTTTCTTGGTAGTAGAAACCGCTGCTGGCTCACAAGCTTCTTGCAGTTCTTTCCTCATGTCAGACACATACGTGAGATACGTTTTCTGCTGCAAGTCTTCACCGTCGGCTCCAAAACAGATCCACAGATAATCTTGATTTACACCCGCACATCAAATAGTATGGCGAGTATCCGGTAGCTTCATTCGGTGTACAGCTGTAGCAGTGTACCAAATGCCCAAAATGCTGACTCCACTTGTTCTTTTAGTTGGCATCCAGGGTTCCAAGCATGTCTAGCAATGTCCAGTTGAACCTTTCAGGTTGAGGATCACCTTGAGGGTGATATGGCGAGGTCCTTGGCTTCTCGACTCCAAGCATGCTCAGTAACTCATATATGAACCGGCTCTCAAAATCCCTTCCCTGATCGCTGTGTATCCTTCTTAGGGGACCATAATGAACAAAATACTTCTCTCATATCACTTCGCAACCAGAGAAAATCCATACACACTAAATCAGGTGGGCCCACACTCTGTAAATGAGATAATGGAACAAATCCCATACACAGCATCTTCCTCCAAATGCATCGAATGCACGGTTTACAGTACTCTTCAACCTCAGGCTTTATTCAGGGCCTGATCTTGGATCAATCTGTGGGACTTGTCAAACCCCAAATGACCCGAGTCTTCATGAACTGACTTTAGTACAATCCTCTGGTACTTCTCAGGCAAAACCAACTGGGAACGCCGAGGTCTATCTGGAGGAGACGTGACCCTGTATAAAACTTTGTTGCTCAACTCCAGTTTGTCCCATTCCCTCATCAGCAGGGGTATGGTAGGGCGTTTTGTCTTCTCAGCTTGGGTCATATCCCCTTTGACAACAGATGACTAAATGACACCTACACAGGAGTCATTTTACTGGGCTGCAGGACTCAAGGTAGGCAACTGCTTCGTATTCAGATGATCCAAAGCTCTGTCAGGCCATAGCCTTGCCTCTGATTTCCCCACCGTGGAAAACTGGAACATTGCTTTAACACCAGAGGCAGGGACGTCCTCTCACTCTCCATCTATTTCCGGCACCTCATGCAAACGTCAGGTCAGCACATCTGTATCTATGTTGCGACTCTCCGGCCGAAATAATAAGCAGACACCGCCAACCAGTGACGAATGGTGGCACCCAACTTCGCCAAGGTCAGTGGATTGTTGTTGGTCGTCACCTTGAACTTGGCAACATACAGTCACTTAGCATCCACCACAGCCCATTTCAATGCCAGAAATTCCAATTTGTGCATAGGGTAGTTTCAGTCAGAGGAGAACAAGTTCCAGCTGATAGAAACAAAGAAAATAGGAGCAGGAGTAGGCCATTCGGCCCTTCGAGCCTGCACCACCATTCAGTATGATCATGGCTGATCATCTAACTCAGAACCCTGTACCTGCCTTCTCTCCATACCCCTGATCCCTTTAGCCACAAGGGTCATATCTAACTCCCTCTTAAATATAGCCAATGAACTGGCCTCAACTGTTTCCTGTGGCACAGAATTCCACAGATTCACCACTCTCTGTGTGAAGAAGTTTTTCCTCATCTTGGTCCTAAAAGGCTTCCCCTTTATCCTTGTGACCCCTCGTTCTGGACTTCCCCAACATCGGGAACAATCTTCTTACATCCAGTCTGTCCAATCCCTTTAGAATTTTATACATTTCAATAAGATCCCCCCTCAATCTTCTAAATTCCAAGGAGTATAAGCCTAGTCAATACAGTCTTTCATCAATATGAAAGTCCTGCCATCCCAGGAATCAATCTGGTGAACCTTCTTTGTACTCCCTCCATGGCAAGAATGATGAAGAGAACAGGTTTCAATCCTTTACCTTGGTCCTGATATGGAACACTGCCTGAGGCCCTCATGCTTGGCGTCAGTATGCAGTACATACGACAACTGGGGCTTTAATCAGCAATTCTTTTAGTTGAAAGACCATCTCATATTTTGCATCCCTTTCCCCAAAAGGCTCAGATAAATTTAACCTCCTTCTCCTTTCATTCTCCTCCCTTCCTTCCCTCCATAGCTTGGGGGGGGGGGTAAACCACATAGAAGCAGATTCAAAGAGTGGCTTACTCTGGAGTAGTCCTCCACAAGTCTCAGGTAGTACCCACAAAATCCAAGGAATGAACGTAGGGCACTCACATTCTCGGGCCTTGGCCATGTGGTCACCTCCTCTATCTTGGACAGATCCAGAGCTACTCCATCCTGTGAGACCACGTGTCCACCGTAGTTAACTGACGTCTTACAGAACTGGCATTTGTCCAGTGACGGTTTTAACCCTTCAACTTCACCTTCAGTAGCCTCGTTTCATGCTCCTCCAGTGTTGACCATGAGATCATTCAGGTACACCAGTACCTCAAGCAGATTCATGTCCCCAACAGTCTTCTCCATGACATGTTGGAAAGTAGCCGGTGCTCCTGATATGCCCTGGAACATTCTTTCAAATTGAAAGAATCCAAGTGGACATACAAATGTCATCTTTTCTGTACCAGCTTCACTGATAATACCTACTCTTTAGGTCCAACACACAAAACGTTTTTGCTCCACTCAGGCAGGCCAGAGCATCCTCCATCTGTGGAACAGCATACTGGTTGGGGATTGTACGTCGGTTCAGTGTCTGATAATCAACATACTTGTATCTTCTCATTCTTCCTTCTCACCACCACTATGGGTGATGCAGGGGACTCCTCGACTCAGGGACAATCCCAGCTTCCTTCGGTTTCAGCAGATGCTGCTGAACATCTCCCACCTCCGCCTGTGCTAACTGTCAAGATCTTTCTCTGCCACTCCAATAGTGTGGCAAGTACTCTTGGAGCAACCCACATCAAACTCGTCAGTAGAAAAGACATCTTTGAACTTCAACATTGTCTCCGTTAGTCTCCTTTTCCATTCCTCAGGTACTGCAGAGTCACCAACATTGAATGACTTACTGTTAACTTTCCTGATCCAGGAAACTGTCTCTCTCCTGGTTTTCTCACCGGAAAACTAGACATTACAGTCACTGGGAAAAGATGTGTCGTCTGCATCCTACGTCTGAGGTGACCCCTCTCTCAGAGATGTTCCTGATAATCACTTTCATCCTGTTTACGAGTACAGCCGAAGGTTTCTGCAGCTCATGTCTCTCTAGCACTGCAGCGTGACTCTTCGTTGTGATCTTCCAGAGCATCCACCTCGGCATCGGGCATTCCAGGGAATTTGCGGTTTCCCATCACTCCAACTACTCCTCAGGACATAACACGATGGGTTTGGACTGGATGTAGCACACAGTTCCTCGTCTCTGCTCATCATCCCACTGGGGAGGAATTTACACCTTCTCAGAAGCAGCTCTGAACACCGGGTGAATGGACAAGATTTTCAAAAAATTCTCTCCATTTCTCTCCTTGCACGGCCTTCTCACAATAGGAGTACTTGTTCCCACAAGTTTTACCTTTTTCAACCGGATCCAGATAGACCAACACTAATGTATCAAGGGTCTCAGCTACTCCAGCTTCAACGACAAGTAATCATCATAGGGGTAATCATTAGTACCAAGACCCCAAATTTCTAGGGAACTGAGTGGCGTCAATGGTAAATGCGTCAAATACTGGCTGGAGGTTTTTCACTGCATCCTGCAAAACCCCCACTTGTGTGGCATTGGGGATCGCTTCAGCAACAGAGGCTGTGACTGAGGACTTTGCTCAGCAGATGGAGGCCTCTCGCTCCTCCATCTTGTTTTCCGCCTCTTACTTCTCTGCAGGTACACTTTAGCATTTATCAACCGGTGATGCAATTGCCAAAACCAGTTCAGAATTTCCATCAGCCGCTAAAGGACCCATTAAACCTTTTGCATCAGACAAGTCCTTTCCCTCACATTGCAGAAACAACTCTTTGCCCCCACCTACCTTCACCCCCTTCTCTAAAAATATGGATTGCCCATGGCGCCACCTCTCCAGGGTCTCCTAACATATCGAGCAGTGCAACTTCATTTACGTCACTGCTAATCTGGACTAACATGACATCCTTACCAGCCGATTGGTCAAACCACGGTTCAGCAAGTGCATCTTTCCCCAATTGTTTTACAGAACTCAGCACTCTAAGTAGCAGTTCTTCTGGGCTTCGAATATCCACCCTGCTCAGACCACATTATTTGAATCGCAGCATCCATAATAAAGTGCCTTAATCACTTCCCCCGACGCTATTTTAACCACTGGCTTAAACACACAAACTGCTTAATCAATCCTAAAACGGCATTCACACAGCATCCCAAACCCCCAGAAATGTAACCCTCTCCCTAGAGCTCGTACGCCAGCATAGCTTGTCATTTAACTGTTAAGAGCCGTGTGACTCAGTGACAGCAAGTCACCTTTCTAAATACACATCTAGGGTCGGTATGATTTGGGGTTCAATCAAACAGGAACATTGCAAATTCTGATTAAAACAACCACAACTTTAGCGAATGCTGTGTAAATGCTGCCCATACACAATTATCAGTCACCAAGAAATAATAAGATTATACACTGCATAAAATTATAAAGAAAGTATATTTACCAATTTCAGCTTTATCAGTTAATAGGAAAAAGAAAATAAAAAAAAGGGCTCATTACAGTTAAACCAGTTTAAGCGTGCACATAAATATTGGAGCTCATTCTGTAGCAGTTGGGTGTTACTCATGGCACTGAATTCTCATTACCAATCACAAGCAGAACTTCTCTCCATGGACTTTGTGTAGCAAAGCACTCCCCGTATTAAGGTCTTCCCTTTGGATGCGTCCTCCACGTGTCTTCCCTGATCCTCTCCTCTCCGCAACTCCAGCCAAAAGAGCACAAACCCAACGACTCTCTGTCAGAAATGTCTCTGCCCAGCTCTCTCTAGAACTTTCTCTCCATCCCACCACCCTGATTGGCTGACACAACTTTCCTAAGTTGGACAACATGGCTCCTTATCTTTAGCTGAAACTAAAACACTCACCAGCAGGATACATAGCTTTTACAGAAAATGGCAAAATTAAAATACCTCACAACATAGCAGTAGAAATCTTAACCAGGGCATTACATACATAATACTTTGATAATAAATATAATTTGAACTTTATAACAGCCAAATTGTATACATCAAGCTCCAGTAGCACACAGAAATGCCAAAGGAACTCAGCAGATCAGGAGGGGAATAAATAGTCAACAATTCAAGCATGACCCTTCATCAGACAAGTCGCTTACAGATCACAACATACCTCTACCAGAAGTCTTGCCCTTCCCTTTCACCGCATCCACCTCCACAGCCAGATATTGATGATCGCTCTCCAGATCCAACTTCCTTTTCACCTGCGAGACACGAGAAGAAACCACGTGACAGTCCACTCACACATGGAATAAGCTGTGGAGAGAAACCAGCCATCTGCCTAGCCGGTTCCTGCTGACACATCCATCCTTGCCCCGAATGTCTCCCCTCATCCATATTTAAACCTGACTGTCTATGCCTTGTCCACACTACCTTCGAACCTGACTGAGCTATCACTTCAACCACTCTCTGTGGCACTTCAAGGTCAATGTTCTTTCCTCTAAGAGATTCCCTACTGGATGGGATGATGGGAAAAATACAGGTTGAGGGCTATTTCCAATTCTTCTTGGCTAAGTGGACATAGGTGGGACAGGTATGGAGGGCTATGGTCCAGATATGGCTTGATGGGACTAGACAGAATAACAGTTCGGCTTGGAGACGATTCCTCCAAGAGGACCACAACCTTCTCGTAGGGTTTGGAGGCTTGCGTGCCTCAATGACCCGGACAGCTCCGTTGGCTGGAGTCAAGGCTTTATGCTTCGTCTCTTGGTAGGGTCACCCATGCCAAACAGGTCAAACGGTAGAAGACATACTAGGAGTGTTCCACTGTCCTCCAGGTTCGAGGGTTCAGCTCAGGGCTAACAACCCTGACAGGTCAAACAAAATTGTTACAGAAACAGCAATGAAGAATCCTTCTACATCTGAGTGCGACGGTATTCCTGAGTCTCCATCCAGTACTTGCATGACTGACAGTACTGAAATTGAGAGGAAAGCGTGAACACCAGCAGAGATGGAGGACCTTCCTTGCTGCTCTAAACACCAGTGGCGTAAGAAGCAGCAAGTGGAATAGACTGTCAAAAGGGACTGTGTCTGTGTTGCAGTGCTCTAAACCTCTGTACGAGGAAAGGGTTAGATCCATCTTGGAGTAGATTAAAAAGTTGGCACAATGTCGTGGGTCGACTTTTTCTATGTCCTATTGCCTGTACTGAGAAAACTTGCATCTCCAGGATCTGAATTACAGGGACAGATTGAGTAAGTATTTCTTTATTCCATGCAGCACAGGAGAATGACTGGGGATTTGATAGAGGCATACAAAATTATAAGGGGTATAGACAGGGTAAACACAAGCAAACTTTTTGCAGAAGTTGGGTGAGTTTTGAACTACAGGTCATAGGTTAAGGGTGAAAGGTGAAGTACAAAGGTAAAAGAGTTCTCCGAGTGTGGAATAAGCTGCCAGCGGAAGTGAGGGACGTGGGGTCGATTGCAACGTTTAAGGGAAGTTTGGACAAGTACATGGACGGGAGGGGTGTAGAGGACTGTGGTCCAGGATGATAGGACGAAGCAGAGTAACTGTGCAATGGACTAGACGGGCCAAAAGGGTCTGCTTCTGTGCTGTAGTGCCCTGTGACCCTGCCTCAACTGGAGAACACCCCTCTTCATTTTGATCAAAGAAGCCACTCCCTCTTCTGCTTTCAGATGAGGACAGTAAACGGGTTTCTGGCTCTGCCACACCACTTTAGAGAGTATTAAATCAGAGGGCAAAAACACGGTGGAATTAAATAGTCAAAGTGAGAAGCCCAGATGAGATCACCTAGCGCCTGCACTGCCAAATTAGCGGAAATTAGTTTGAAATATAACCCCTCACAACACCCAATACTGAACAGCACTGGATTCCAACCTAGTATCAGTTCACACGGAAGGGAAAGGAGGAGGAGCTAGTGGCTAAACTTTTAATTTTAGTACAACGTATTGCGATGTGGATCAAGGAAGAGAATTTGGACCGAGGCCACTCCGTTTCTCTCTCCACAAGAAGCTGCCCAACTGGCTGTGCGTTGGGATGACATCCTTTGATTTTATTTAAGACTGCCCGCATGTGTTGGATTTTGCTTTGGAAGGAGTTCATGCAGATGTTTCCTTTATATGTCTTTTCATTCTGTCACTTTCGAGGTGCTGGACCTTGCTGGGGGCATGAGGGGCAGCTGGCCACTACGGACGTTACTACAATGCAGCCTCCGTTCATTCGCTTTCCCCAACCTGCATGCCTTTCTACCACAGCTGAACATTGTGTAAACCATTTACAACACCTTGTAAAACATTTGAGAGAAATTGGGATAGGTACATGGATGGGAGGGGTATGGAGAGCTATGGTCTAAATCTAGGTGTAGGACACACTTGCCTTTATTAATTATTGCATTGAGTTCTATAGCCAGGAAGTTATGTTTGAGGATTATAAAACTCAGGTTGAGCCATATTTAGAGAAATGCCTTCAATTCTGGGCACTTCATTACCAGGAGGATGAGGAGGCTTTGGAGGAGCGGCAGAGGTTTATCAGGATGCTGCCTATTTTGGAGGGCGTGTGCCAATGAGCAGTGGTTCGACAAACTGGGGTTGTTTCCTCCAGAGTGGTAGGGGCAGAGCAGAGACTTGGCACAAAGTTAACAACATGACGAGCATAGACAGACAGCCAATATCCTTTTCCCCAGGGCAGAAATGACTAGTGCTAGAGGACATGGTTTTAAGGTGGGCGAGGGGTAACATACAAAGAAAATAGGTGGGGCAAGTTTTATTTTCAGGGTGGTGAGGTCTGGAATGCGCTAAGAGGCAGATACCATAGGAGCATTTAAGAGACTTTTAGTTAAAAGACTCATGACTACAAAGATAAGGAAGGTACATGGCCAATGTGCAGGGTGGAAGGATCAGGTTAATTGGTTCAATTACTACTGCACAACATTGTGGGCAGAAGGACCTGTCCTGTGCCACGTACACAAAATACTGGAGGAACTCAGCAAGTCAGGCAGCATTTAGGGAGGGGAATAAACAATCGGCATTTTGACCCAAAATGGATAAGACCATAAGAAAACAACAGGAATTCTGCAGATGCTGGAAATTCAAGCAACACACATCAAAGTTGCTGGTGAACGCAGCAGGCCAGGCAGCATCTATAGGAAGAGGCGCAGTCGACGTTTCAGGCCGAGACCCTTCGTCAGGACTAACTGAAGGAAGAGTGAGATATAAGATATAGGAGCAGAATTAGGCCATCTGGCCCATCACATCTGCTCCGCCATTTCATCATGGCCGAACCAATTTACCTCTCAGCCCCAGTCTCCTACCGTCTCTCCGTATCCCTTCATGCCCTGACAAATCCAGAATCTATCAATCTCTGCTTTAAATATACAGTAAAGACTTGGCCTCCACAGCTGACTGTGGCAAAAAATTCCAGATTGATCAACCTCTGGCTAAAGAAATTCCTCCTCATCTCCGTTCTAAAGGGACACCCCTCTATTCTGAGGCCGTGTCCCCTGGTCTTGAACTCTCACATCACAGGAAGCATTCTCTCCACATCCATTCTATCAAGGCCTTTCACCATTCAATAGGTTTCAAAGTCACCCCTCATTCTTCTGAATTCTGATTAATACAGCCCTAAAGCCAACAAGCACTCTTCATGTGACAAGCCATTCAATGCTAGAATAATTTTCCATGAACCTCCTTTGAACCCTCTCCAGTTCCAGCACATCCTTTCTAAGCAGCCCAAAGCCGCTCACAACTCCAAGTGAGGCCTCACCAGTGCCTTATAAAGCCTCAACATTACATCCTTGCTTTGATATTCTAGTCCTCTTGAAATGAATGCTAACATTGCATTTGCCTTCCTCACCACAGACTCAACCTGGAAATTGACCTTTAGGGAATCCTGCACATGAATGGCCAAGTCCCTTTGCAATTCAGATATTTCTATTTTCACTCTGTTTAGAAAATAGTCAACCCTTTCATTTCTTCTACCAAAGTGCATGATCATACACTTCCCAACACTGTTTCATCTGCCATTTCTTTGCCCATTCTCCTAATCTGTCTAAGTCCACTGTAGCCTCCTTATTTCCTCAAAACTACCTGCCCCTCCACCTTTCTTCATAAACTTTGTAACAAAGCCATCAATTCAATCATTACAATCATTGATATATAATATAAGAAGAATTAGTCTCAACACAGACCCCTGTGGAACACCACTAGTCACCGGCAGCCAGTCAGAAAAGGCTCCCTTTATTCCCACTATTGCCTCCTGCCCATCAGCCGCTGTTTTATCCATGCTGGTATCTTCCCTGTAATACCATGGGCTCATAGCTTGTTAAGCAGCCTCATGTGCAGCACCTTGTCAAAGGCCTTCTGAAAATCCAAGTTCACAACATCTACCGATTCACTTTGTCTATCCTGCTTGTTATTTCTTCAAAGAATTCTAACAGGTTTGTCAAGCAAGATTTCCCCTTGAATAAACCATGTTGAATCTTCTTCTTGCCCACAGAAACTCCTGCCCACTCCCCTATCGAACAAATCCCCTTTCACTATGGCATTCCTCTTCTTCCCCCTTCCCTTCTGAGTCTCGGAGGCAGACTCAGTGCCAGTGACTTCCCCCTGTTAGGTCATTTCTCTCCCCCCCCCCACCACCCCCACCCCCTGACAGTATCCAAAGTGATATACCTGTTGTCGAGGGGGATGGCCACAGGAGTACTCTGCACTGGCTCCTTAACCCCTTTCCCCTTCCTGTTCCCCAGTTTCCTGGCTCTTGCCCCTTGGGTGTAACGACCTCTCTATATGTCCCCCATCACCCCTTCAGCCTCTCGAATGATCTGAAGTTCATCCAGTTCCAGCTCCAACTCCTTAACGCGGTTTGTTAGAAGCTGCAGCTGTAGTGGTCAGGGATACTGGAGGTCTCCCTGCCTTCCCACATCCCCCACTATCCTGCCCAGCATCTCCACCTAGCTCTGCAGATATTAAGAGAAGGGAAAAAGGAGCTTTTCTTTCCTTTGCTTCTCTGACTGAACACCTGATCACTGAAGCCCTAAAGAGCTGAAGCTTCAAGATCGCCACTCTGACTCTGTGCAAAACAGAACAGGAAATTTATCTACCTACAGGAAAGATATCAAGAAATTTTGAGTTCAGGAGTCAGGATGTTATGCTGAAGCTGGCAAGAAATTGGTAAGGCCTAATTTGGAATATCCTGTGCAGTTCTGATCAACTACTTACAAGAAGGATATCAAGAAGATTGAAGGAATGCAGAGGGAATTGACAAGGATGTTGCTGGGACTTGAGGACCTGAAGTACAGGGAAAGGTTGAGTAGGAAAGGACTTTATACCCTGGAGTGCCGGAGGATGAGAGATTTGATAGACGTATACAAAATGATAAGGGTCATAGATGGGGTATATGCAAGCAGGCTTTTTCCACTGCAGTTAGAATGAAAGGTCATGCGTTAAGGGTGAAAGACAAGATGTTTTAGGGAAACCTGAGGTGAAATTTCTTCTCTCAGAGGGTGGTGCGAGTGTGAAACCAGCTGTCAGTGAAAAGCGATGGATGTGGGTTTGATTGCAACGTTTTAACAAGACACAGGAGCAGAATTAGGCCATTCATCCCATTGAGTCTGCTCCCCCATTTCATGGGTGATTTATTACCTGTCTCTGCCCCATTCTCCCCGTAAGCATTGGCATCTTGACCAATCAAGATCCTATCAACCTCCGCTTTAAATACACCCACCGAAGTTTGGATAAGTACATGGGTGGGAGAGGTATGGAGGCTATGGCCCAGCTGCAGATTAATGTGACAAGACAGGACAGGCATGGACTAGATGGGCTGAAGAGCTCTGCGACTCTGTAATTGCTCTCCACATTTCCACCGAAGTTCCAAACTCTCACCTTAAATGAATGCACACCCTCTTGTACTTGTTGGGCACGTGGCCAAGTGGTTAAGGTGTTCGTCAAGTTATCTCAAGGTTGCTAGTTCGAGCCTCAGCTGTGGCAGCGTGTTTGTGCCCTTGAGCAAGGCACTTAATCACACATTGCTAGTCTGTGCGAGGAGTGGCGCCCCACACAGACTTCCAATCTGCGTCTTGTAAGGCATGAAAATACCCGACTCAGGCCTCTCATGGTCTGAGTCGACGTTCCCCCTCCCCCTTGTACTTGACATTTCTAGCCCGGGAGAAAAGGATTCTGACTGCCTACTCTATCTGTGCCTCAGGCATGGGCTTAAACAGCAACAGTAATCAAACATGGCTTTCTGGTTTGGTACTGCCCTGCACAGTTTTCAAAGTCAGCCACTGCAAATCTCAAGAGCATTCTGCAAGCTATTCTATAAAGCTGTATATTGCTCCGCTCTAAAACATGATTTCCCACTTCTCCAGAAGAAATAAGTCACCAAGACTTCAAGGTGGAGGCGTTGCTGACCAGGGACTTAAGAGATGGCTCAGGCCTCTGAAATAGGCCTTCGCATTTAGGCAGAACTGAGACTAATGAATAGGAGAGAGGAAGGCCACTTTCAAATGCAAGACCTCCAGCAGTTTAAAAAGCTTTGGGCAACTAACCAAAGTTTCCTTTTAAATTCATTAAGTGTGTAACATTTTATGAGGCAAGGCATGCTGTGCCACTAAAACTAGGACTGTGATCACTACCACTGCAGCTCTTGCCTGATCTCAGGCACACCACAGGGGGAGCAGAGAGGGAGACGATGTATTTTCCCTAGGGATCCTGGCCCGGATCACCATTTCTGTTACAACTGAAGGCCTTTTGTTTACTTCCCATGCGTGCCAGGCAATTACGTCTTAAGAGCGGCTCAGTGCCTGTGTCAGCCCCTGGGAAAGCACTTGTGCGACGAGCTCCCCGTTTCACTGAGATGTAACACTGCAGCTTGGGTCAGACCACGTATGGAATATTGTGATCAGCTCTGGGCCCTATATCTACTGTAAGCAGGGAATGCTGGCATTGAGAGAATCCAGAGGAGGTTCACGAAAGGTTTAACATATGAACAGTACTTGATGGCTCTGTACTCGCTGGAATTTTGAAGAATGGGGGGAACCTCAGTCTTTTTGATAGGCCCAGATAGAGTGCATATACAGATGATGTTCCCAGTTGTGCAAGAGTCTAGGGCCAGAAGGCATAGACTCAGAATACAAGCACATCCCTTTAAAATGGAGATGAGAATGAATTTCTTTAGCCCGAGGGTGGTGAGTCGGTGGAATTCGTTGCCACAGACAGCAGTGAAGGCCAAATCATTGGGTGTATTTAAAGCAGAGGTTGACAAGTTCTTGATTAGTAAGGATGTCAAAGGTTATGGGGAGAAGGCAGAACAGGCTGAGAGGGATAATGAATCAGCCATGATGGAATGGCGGAACAGACTCAATGGACTGAATGGCCTCACTCTGCTCCTGTGTCTAATGGTCACAGTTCATCCAGTACGCCTCACACCCCTTCTGCTGTTCCAGGTTCTAAGGCTCTCAGAGCAAGGCATGCAATGCAACAACAACCACATGCATTTCCATAACGCCTCTGCATGTACGCATGGCAATACAAACATAGGCAAAGAAATACACATCCACAGATAGGCATGCTCGACGGGGACACGTACATGGTCTCCAGGATCACGTGTAAACACACAGGCATGGTCTACAGGACACGCACACTACAGGAGATACACTCAGAGTCATGGGAGAATGCAGCATGCTTACAGGCCCCTCCACCCATTGAATCCATGCCAACCAGTGCCCAACAAGCTAGTCCCAATTTCCTGCGTTCAGAACATATCCCTCCATGTACCTATGCAAGTCCTCTCAGAAAAGCACTACCTTGTTGATGATAAGAGGCATAGATCGAGTGGACAGCCATAGACTTTTCCCAGAACAGAAATGGCTAGCACAGTGGGTGATTGGAGGAAAGTATAGGGGGACATCAGAGGCAAATTTTTTACAGAGACAGAAGTGGGGGGCACGGAAAGCTGCACAAGGGGTGGTGGGAGAGGCAAATACATCAGGGACATGTAAGAGACTCTTAGATAGAAAGATGGACGATGGAAAAATGGAGGGCTATGTAGGAGGAAAGTTAGATTGATCTTGAAGTAGATTAGAAGTTTGGCACAACATGATGGGCCAAAAGGGCCTGCAGTGTGCTGATCTTTGTTCTAGTCCTGGCAACATCCTCGTAAAACTTCTCTGCAGTGAAACACATCTCTCCAGTGAAAAGGTGACCTAAACTATACACAGTTTTTGAAATACAGCCTTGCAAATGAATTCTACAACTGCAGCATCATATCCCAATTCCTACGCTCAGTGCCCTAACTGACAAAGGGCAACGCACTTTTTCTGCACCACCATCTACCCATGACACCATTTTCAACAAGTCTCTCTGCTTCATTGCTCTTGCCTTACTGTTCACAGTATAAATCCTGAGTCGGTCTGACCTTCCAAAATGCATCATCTCACACTTAACTGTATTGAAATCCAGCTGCCGCACCTCAGCCAACTTACCAACTGATCGAGATCCCCTTGTAATCTACAATGATGCACTTCACTGTCAACAGCACCTTTGAATTTCAAGCAACACACATCAAAGTTGCTGGTGAACGCAGCAGGTCAGGCAGCATCTCTAGGAAGAGGTACAGTCGACGTTTCAGGCCGAGACCCTTCGTCAGGACTAACTGAAGGAAGAGTGAGTAAGAGATTTGAAAGTGGGAGGGGGAGGGGGAGATCCAAAATGATAGGAGAAGACAGGAGAGGGAGGGATGGAGCCAAGAGCTGGACAGGTGATAGGGAAAAGGGATACGAGAGGATCATGGGACAGGAGATCCGGGAAGAAAGACAGGGTGGGGAGGGAACCCAGAGGATGGGCAAGGGGTATAGTGAGAGGGACAGAGGGAGAAAAAGGAGAGTGAGAGAAAGAATATGTGTATAAAAATAAGTAACAGATGGGGTACGAGGGGGAGGTGGGGCATCAGCAGAAGTTAGAGAAGTTCATGCCATCAGGTTGGAGGCTACCCATACGGAATACAAGGTGTTGTTCCTCCAACCTGAGTGTGGCTTCATCTTTACAGTAGAGGAGGCTGTGCATAGACATGTCAGAATGGAAATAGGATGTGGAATTAAAATGTGTGGCCACTGGGAGATCCTGCTTTCTCTGGCGGACAGAGCGTAGGTGTTCAGCAAAGCGGTCTCCCAGTCTGTGTCGGGTCTCACCAATATATAAAAGGCCACATCGGGAGCACCGGACGCAGCATATCACCCCAGCTGACTCACAGGTGAAGTGTCGCCTCACCTGGAAGGACTGTCTGGGGCCCTGAATGGTGGTAAGGGAGGAAGTGTAAGGGCGTGTGTAGCACTTGTTCCGCTTACACGGATAAGTGCCAGGAGGGAGATCAGTGGGGAGGGATGGGGGGGGAACGAATGGACAAGGGAGTCGACCCGACGCAGACTGGAGTCGACCCGACGCAGACTGGGAGACCACTTTGCTGAACACCTACGCTCTGTCCGCCAGAGAAAGCAGGATCTCCCAGTGGCCACACATTTTAATTCCACATCCCATTCCCATTCTGACATGTCTATCCACGGCCTCCTCTACTGTAAAGATGAAGCCACACTCAGATTGGAGGAACAACACCTTATATTCTGTCTGGGTAGCCTCCAACCTGATGGCATGAACATTGACTTCTCTAACTTCCGCTAATGCCCCACCTCCCCCTCGTACCCCATCTGTTACTTATTTTTATACACACATTCTTTCTCTCACTCTCCTTTTTCTCCCTCTGTCCCTCTCACTATACTCCTTGCCCATCCTCTGGGTCCTCCCCCCCCGTCTTTCTCCCTGGGCCTCCTGTCCCATGATCCTCTCGTATCCCCTTTGCCAATCACCTGTCCAGCTCTCGGCTCCATCCCTCCCCCTCCTGTCTTCTCCTATCATTTTGGATCTCCCCCTCCCCCTCCCACTTTCAAATCTCTTACTAGCTCTTCCTTCAGTTAGTCCTGACGAAGGGTCTCGGCCTGAAACGTCGACTGCACCTCTTCCTAGAGATGCTGCCTGGCCTGCTGTGTTCACCAGCAACTTTGATGTGTGTTGCTTGAATTTCCAGCATCTGCAGAATTCCTGTTGGTTACCTTCGAACTTCATGTCATCCGCAAACTTGCTGATCAAGTCTCGTGTGTTTGCATCTAATCATTCTAATAAATAACAAAGAGGGTCCCAGCTCCGACCGCTAGTGGCACATCACTAGACAGCGGCCTCCATTCTGAGAAACAGCCTTCAACCAACCACCCTCTGGTTCTCACCTCCAAATCCACTCAGCAAACTTTCTATTGATTCCATGGGACCACAGGATACAGGAGCAAAACTGAGCCATTTGACCCATCGAGTCTGCTCCGTTATGTCATCATGGCAGACCCATACTCCCTCCCAGCCCCAATCTCCCGCCTTCTCCCCATTTTCCCTCATGCTCTGACTAATCAAGAACCTATCAACCTCTGCCTTAAAAACACCCAATGACAAATTCCAGATTTACTGCTCCCTGACCAAAGAAATTCCTCCCCATCTCCATTTCAAATGGATGTCCCTCTATTCTGAAGCAATGTTCTCTGGTCCTAGACTCCCCCACTATAGGAAACAGCCTCTCCACCATCACCTAATCGAGACCTTTCAACATTCGATAGGTTTTAATGAGATCCTCCCTCATTCTTCTGAATGTCAATCAGTACAGGCCCAAAGCCATCTAACACTCCGCACAAGCCTTTCAACCCTGGAATAATTCCCATGAACCTCCTCTGAACCCTCTCCAATGTAGGCACATCCTTTCTTAGGTAAGGGGCCCAAAACTGCTCACAATACTCCAAGTGAGGCCTCAACAGTGCCATATATAGCCTCAACATTATATCCTTCCTTTTGTTAAGTAGGGTACCGTGCACAATCCTGATTTGATGGAGACAGACGTGAGAAGCATGGAGGAACATCTGGAGAAATTTCTGAAATGCCCGCTTCACTGCCGCTGCTACTGTGCGATCGAGAATCTCCGGAGGGGAAGGCCCCAGATCCTCGGCCGGGGTCAAAGCGCTCGGCAGAGATGGTGCTCGGTGCTCAGTGTCGGAGGCTCTAAGTTTTCGGACGGACTCAAGAGTCAGCTGTGGTCGGGTGCTTCCAGAGCGCTGGAGGTTCAAGGTAGGGAGAGTTTTCTTCCTTCTACCGTATGCATAAGATGATGGGACTTTAGAGACTTTGAGACTTTTTTTTTTACCGTGCCCATGATCTGTTCTTTATCAAATTACGGTTTTGCTTAGCACTGTTGTAACTGTATGTTATAATTATGTGGTTTTTGTCAAAGTTTTTCAATCTTGGTCTGTCTTGTGTTTCTGTGATATACTGGAGGAACATTGCATCATTTCTTAATGCAGGCATTACTAAATGACAATAAAAGAGGACTGCGTGTTCTCATAATCTAATGTACTAGTCCTCTCTAACCGCCCAGATCAATCTACCATACAGAACGTTGTCAAAACACTTGCTAAAGCTCAAATAGACACCATCCTCATCTATTCTTAAGGTTACCTCTGCAGTATTATGTAAAAACGTAACTTTCCTCACACAAAGCCATGCTGACTCCTCTAAATCAGACTGTTTATCCAAATGCTAGCATACTAACCCACAGAATTCATTGGAGTAGATTCCCCTGCTCTGAGGCTTTCTGACCTGTAGTTTTCCAGCTTCTCCTTGCTACCTTTCCAATACCATAGAAGAACATTAATCACCTTCCAAACATGGAACTTCACCATTGTCTAACGGTGAGGCAAATATCGATGAAACAAGGGCCTCCACAATTCCTTCTTTAGCCTCCCACAAAGAACAAGGACATACATGGCCTGGCCCTGGAGATTCACCCAACTTAACCACTGTAAGGCTACATATACCTCCCTCCCTGGTAATATGAATGTTCACCTAAACATCTGCATTTGCTTCCTTCACCTCCTAAGCAATCATGTTTTACCTCAGTAAACACTGAGGAGAATTATCCATTAAAAAAAACCTGCATCTCCTGTGGTTAGAGACATGCACCATACTGCAGATTTAGCCATCTAGCACGCAGCAAGCACACAGGCACGATCTACAGCGGATAGGCACACACAAAGGCATGATCTACAAGGAATACGCACGCACGCACACACGACCAGTCATAATCTACAGGAGAGAGAGACGCACAGTCATAATCTACAGGAGAGAGACACACACACACAGAGTCATGATCTACAGGAAATATATACACACACACACAACTATGTGAAGAGCAAGAGGATAAGAGGAAGAGCTGTAGATGTAGTGTATATGGATTTCAGCAAGGTATTTGATAAGGTACCCCATGCAAGGCTTATTGAGAAAGTAAGGAGGCATGGTATCCAAGGGGACATTGCTTGTGGATCCAGAACTGGCTTGCCCACAGAAGGCAAAGAGTGGTTGTAGACGGGCCATATTCTGCATGGAAGTCAGTCACCAGTGGTGTGCCTCAGGGATCTGTTCTGGGAACCCTGCTCTTCATGATTTTTATAAATGACCTGGATGAGGAAGTGGAGGGATGGGTTAGTAAATTTGCTGATGACACAAAGGTTGGCGGTGTTGTGGACAGTGTGGAGGGCTGTCAGAGGTTACAGCGGGACATTGATAGGATGCAAAACTGGGCTGAGAAGAGGCAGATGGAGTTCAACCCAGATAAGTGTAAGGTGGTTCATTTTGGTAGGTCAAATATGATGGCAGAATATAGTATTAATGGTAAGACCCTTGGCAGTGTGGAGGATCAGAGGGATCTTGGGGTCCGAGTCCATAGGACACTCAAAGCTGCTGCGCAGGTTGACTCTGTGGTTAAGAAAGCATATGGTGCATTGGCCTTCATCAATCATGGGATTGAGTTTAGGAGCGGAGAGGTAATGTTGCTGCTATATAGGACCCTGGTTAGACCCCAGTTGGAGTACTGTGCTCAGTTCTGGTCGCCTCACTACAGGAAGGATGTGGAAACCATAGAAAGGGTGCAGAGGAGATTTACAAGGATGTTGCCTGGATTGGGAAGCATGCCTTATAAGCAACAGAGGATGAGAGGTGACTTGATAGAGGTGTATAAGATAATGAGAGGCATTGATCGTGTGGATAGTCAGAGGCTTTTCCCCAGGGCTGGAATGGCTAACACGAGAGGGCACAATTTTAAGGTGCTTTGAAGTAGGTATAGAGGAGATATCAGGGGTAAGTTGCTGTTGTTGTTGTTTCTGTCTAGGGGATACAAACACATAGAGAATCTGTGGGAGGGGGAGAGGGAGAGAGAGAGAGAGATACAAAATGATCTACATGAGATACACACACACAGAGTCATGATGTACAGGACATACACACACAGTCATATCTACAGGAGACAAACATACACACAATCAAGATCTGCAGGGGATACACACAATCAAGATCTGCAGGGGATACACACAATCATTATCTACAGCAGATACATACACACAAAATCATCATCTACAGGGGATACACACAGTCATTACCTTCAGGATATACACACACAGTTAAGATCTACAGGAGATACACACACACACACACACACACAGTCATGATCTACGGGGATACAGACATACAGTCATGATCTACAGGAGATACATACAGAGTCATGAGCTACAGAAAATACACACATAGTAATGAACTACAGGAGATACACACACAGTCATGATCTGCAGGGGATACAGACACACAGTCATGATCTACAGGTTACACACAGACACAGTCAAGATCTAGAGGAGATACACACACAAACATTCATGGCCTACAGTGGACACAAACACATTCATGAACTACAGGAGACAGACACACACACAAAGTTATAATCTACAGAAGATACACACAGTCATGCTCTACAGGGGACACACATACACAGAGTCATGATCTACAGGAGAAACACAGACACAGTCATGATCTACAGGTGGCACACATATAACCATTATCTACAGGAGATACACACAGTCATAATCTACAGGGGATATACACATATACACTCACACAGTCATGATCTACAGGGGATACACACACACAGTAATGATCTACAGGAGAAAAACACAAGAGAGCCATGATCTTGTGGAGATACACTCACACAATCATGATTTGCAGGAGATATGCGCGCGCGCACACACACACAGTCATAATATACAGGGCATACAGACACATAGTTGAGAGCTACATGATATACACACAGTCATGATCTACAGGGGATATACACACACAGTTATAATCTACAGGACACACATACAGTGTCATGATCTTCAGGAAATAGAGACATACACTCACAGTCATTATCCACAGGATGTACACACACAGGATCTACAGGGGGTACAGACACGATCATTATCTACAGGAGATATATACACACATAGTCATAATCTACAGGAGATACACACACAGTCATTATCTACAGGAGATACACACACAGTCATTATCTACAGGAGATACACACAGAAAGAGACATTATCTGCAGGAGATACACACACAGTCATGATCTACAGGGGGTACACACATACACATAGTTATGATCTACAGGAGACACACAGACACTGTCAAGATCAAGAGGAAATACACACATGCATTCACGGCCTACAACGGATACAAACACATTCATGATCTACAGAAGAGACACACACAGTCAGGATCTACAGGAGAAACACACACAAAGTCATGATCTGCAGGGGATACACACATACAGTGATGATCTACAGGAGATACACACAAACAGTCATAATCTAGAGATATACACACACATTCATGATCTACAAGGGATACGGACACAATCATTATTACATTAGATACACACACACAATCATATCTACAGGAGAAAAATACAAGAGCCATGATCTGCAGGAGATACACACACACACACTGTCATGATCTACAGGAGATACACACACACAGTCATTATCCACAGGAGATACACACACAAAGTCTTAATCTACAGGAGACACACACAAAGTCTTAATCTACAGGAGACACACACACACAGTCATGCTCTACAGAAGACACACACACAGAGTCACAATCTTCAGGGGATACGCACAGTGATGATCTACAGGATATACACACACATTATCTGCAGGAGATACACACAGACACAGTCATGATCTACAGGGGATACACACAGTCATAATCTACAGGGCACACAGACACAGTCATGATCTACAGGGGACACACATGCAATCATTATCTACAGGAGATACACACAGAGACATTATCTGCAGGAGATACACACAGACACTGTCATGAACTACAGGGGATACACACAGTGTCATGAAGAACAGATACCCAGACAGTCATGACCTACAGGAGATACACACACAGACATGATTTACAGGAGAAACACACTATCATTATCTACAGGAGCTACACACACAGTTATGATCTATAGGATATATACACACATCAACCATGATCTACAGGGATACAACCACAATTATTATCTATAGGAGATAACACACACAGTCATGATATACAGGGAATGCATACACACACACCTGTCTGCGTTTTCCATTCATTGTACTGTATAGTCAGATACAAATACAGGTCTCTACAGTTATTGATGGATACAGATTGATGTAAAATACTCAACCCGAATCATGCAGGCTGAACTCCTAGCTGACGAATCACAATGGTACTCCCTCAACCTCCTCTCTCTCTCTCTCTCTCACACACACACACAATTACCGGTGGGCGACCCAGGGGCGGCCGCTGTCCCCATTCCGCCGACCCGCGACCCTGGGGAGTAGCAGCGAACAGCAGCACCCTGCGTGCAGCCTCGGCGCCCGCCCGCTCTGCCTCCTCGGCCGCCCCCTCGGCCCGGCCGCTTGCCGGTGAAGAGAAGATCAGGAGCGATTGGCCGAGCAGTCCGCGGGCCCCGTCGGCGGCGGTGGCAGCGGGCTCCGGCTTTATGGCAACCGGGAACGTTTCTTTGGACATTGTCCCTTATAAGGAACGGGGTGCCGCGAGAATGAAAGACTCTTTAAAATGTTATCCCCGTGTCTTTACGGCGGCAAGTTGAGGTCCTGGCTGCAGAGCGGAGTATCTGGGGTGCTTCACTTGGGGCAGCGGACCCAAGCACCGATGCTGCGGTGAAGGGAGAGGGGGTGGGGGAAACCTCCAGCCCCGCACACGATCCAGGAAGCAGTCAGCACCGGCACTGCTACTTTTACGCGCCAAATATTTGCCGCGAAACAACCCCGCTGTAACAATTCCCCTCCTGGCCACGCCCCGCCCGTCCTCCATTG
Source organism: Mobula hypostoma (assembly GCF_963921235.1). Classification (NCBI taxonomy): domain Eukaryota; kingdom Metazoa; phylum Chordata; class Chondrichthyes; order Myliobatiformes; family Myliobatidae; genus Mobula; species Mobula hypostoma. The sequence continues at coordinate 174,465,096 of NC_086098.1, forward strand.
GGCAGCGTGCTCCTGCCCCCTTCCCTGGATTGGTCGGACTTTGCCTCGCTCACTTGCTGGCCGCGGGCGAAGCCAATCGAAGGCAACAGCTTGACCCTTTCCGGCGACGCTGCGAAGGCGGGTTGGTTTGAAGTTACAGAGGGAAGAAACCAGGAAGTTCAAACCAGAGCTCCCGGCCGCTGCACCAAAGTCAGGATAAGATTTGTTGCTCAGCGGCAGTATTAAAGACATCAGTTAGAAAAAATAAATAAATTATTGTGCAAAAGAGGAGCGGCTGGAGAGTTCATCGGCCTCTTATCCTCTTGTGAGTGGAATAAGCTGTTCCTGAACCATTGAACGTGGGTCTTCAGGCTCCGGTACCCTCTCCTCGATGGTATCGCGATCAGTTATAGAGATGGGCTGAGGAATGTCAAATGGACTCTCCTTCAAAGACTCTACAACTCATTTATTTATTTTTGTCGTTTGTGCGTTGGTTGTCAGTTTTAACGTGTAGCTTTTCATAAATTCTATTTTATTTCTTTACTTTCCGGTCAACGCCCATAATAAAAATGCATCCAAGGTCGTATGTGTTAACATATGTGCATTTTCACAATAAATTTATCTGACTTTGATTTTGAAATGGATTTTAACTTAGATAATTGTGAAGTGATTCACTTTGGACAGTCAAACCATGGTAGGACCCATACAGTGAATGACGGGACACTGACAGTTGTGGAGGATTAGAGTACAAATATACATATCACCGCAAGCAGCTGCACAAGTAGGCATGGGGTTGCAAACCGTTAGGAGCAGAGACATTATTCTGCAGTTATATAGTAATTAGTGAGGCCGTACTTCAAGTACTGGGTGCAGTTTTGGTCACCCTTTTATAGGAAAGACATCAAGCTAGAGAGATTTCTGGACTAAAGGGCCTGGAAGTGGTTGGCAACATAGGATCTTTACTCCTTGGAGCATAGGAAACTGAGAGGTGACCTCATAGAAGTTTATAAAAATTATAAATTTTGGGGCTGAGAGGGAAAGTGGATCAGCCATGATGAAATGGCGGAGCAGACTCGACGGGCCAAATGGCCTAATTCTGCTCCTATATCTTATGATCTTATATAAAAATTAGGTATATGGATAGGGATGGTCATAGTCTTTTCTCCATGGCTGCGGAGTCCAAAACGAGAGGGCACAGATATAAGAGAGGAGAGATTTAAAGAGATCTGAGAGGTAACTTCTTTACACAAAGGGTAGCAAGTACCTGGGTACAACTGCAACATGTAAAAGACGTTCGGATAGGTACATCAAGGGGTGGAGCTTGCAGAGTTATGGACCAGCCTGTTCCTGTACTGCACTATTCTATGACACCAGCTATGGATAACCTAACCTTCTCCCACTGAACTTGCTGCACTAAATGTCAAGCACTTGGCCTTGCTCCAGAAAACCTGAGAAAAGCTTTGTGTTTCATGCCATCCATACAGTTCTTTTCAAAATATACATCGAGATTGTACAATAAAAGAACGTAGCAAAATAGACATACAAATAACTGCGAATGTTGGAGATCAGGAGCAACACATAAAAGTCCTGGAGGAACTCAGTGGCTCAGGCAGTATCTACGGAAGACATTGGACAGTCAATATTTCAGAATAAGACCCTTCTCTGGTCCTCATCCGGATTTGAGTCCGGATGAAGTTTCTCAACCCAAAACGTTGACTATCCATTTCCCTCCATAGCTGACCATTTAGGCTACTCTAAGATCAATCTAACCCTTCCGTCCCACATAGTCTTAAAAATCATCCATGTACCTATTTAAGAGTTTCTTAAATGTCCCTAATGTATCTGTCTCTCCTACCAGTCCTGGTAAGATGTTCCACACACCCAACATTCTCTGTGTAAAAAAACTTAACTCTAACATTGCCCCCCACCCCATACTTTACTCCTATCACCTTAAAATTATGGCCACTTGTATTAGCTATTTCCAACTTGGAGAAAAAATCTCTGGCTGTTCATTGTATCCATGCCTCTGATCATCTTGTACACCTCTATCAAGGCTCCTCTCATCCTCCTTCACTCTCACTTAAGGCATGCAAGATCCTAAGGTAGTGTGATAAAATATATATTGAAATATTTCCGCCAGTGGGAGAGGCTCAAATAAGGGAATATGATTGAAGACAAGGTGACATTCATTTAAATCTGAAGAGTAAATGAATTTCTTCATGCAGAGGTTGGTGAACCTCTGGAAATCTCTGCCCAGTCGGATTGTGAAGGCTAGGTCATATCAAAGTTCGAAGTAAAATTTATTATCAAAGTACCTATATGTTAGTAGTGAATCATGGGCATGCCAAGTTGGCGCCAATGGCATGGTGATACTTGCAGGCTGCCCAGCAGTCCTCAGACTGTTTGAACATTGATAAAAAACTGCATTTCACTGAATGTTTTGATGTACATGTGACAAGCTAATCTTTATATCTTACCATTTACTACCTTGAGATTCATTTTCTTGTAAGCATTTACAGAAAAGTAAAAAAAATACAATCTAATTTATTAAAATTACATAATTTATGAAAATACAAAAATGAAGACTGACAAACAAATAACATGAAGGCAAACTGTGCAAATGAAAAATAAATTGTAAAGAGTCCTTGAAAGTGAGTTTAAAGGTTGTGGAATTGGCTCAGTGTTCAGGTGAGTGAAGTTATCCATAGTGGTTCGGGAGCCTGATGGTTTCCAGGGTAATAACTGTTCCTGAACCTCATGGTGTGGGACCTAAGGCTTTGGAGGTGTTTAAGGAGATGGATAATTTTTAGAAATAAGAGGGAGTTGAAGGCTATCTGGAAGGGGTAGATTTGAGACTTGGGACAGATCAGACATGATCGTATTAAATGCCAGGCTGTGAGACTTCTGCCCACCCTGACAGCGCCAGTAGTGGTAATACTGTCTATATTTAACTATGTGTCACTTTTGCATTTTACGTCCACAGAATACTTCTTCCTCTGTTAAGATTTTTGTGTTAATTTATTATTATGTGATATATGTAGTGTGTTGTGCACCTTCATCTCTGAGGAACGATGTTTCATTTAGCTGCATACATGTGTACAGTTGAATGACAATAGACTTGACATTGAAGTTATAGATACATGCTTTGATAATGCATGGACCTTTGAAATGTTGGGGCATTGCTATCAATGAGCTAACGTGGACATACTGGGCCGAGTGATTTCTTCCAGCATCATCAGCAGCATAAAAGTCAATAAAAAGTGGTGGTAGGTACAGCCCGTTCCATCACAAATAAAGCCCTCCCCATCACTCAGCACATTTACAAAGAGCATTGCCACAAGAAAGCAGCATTCACTATCCAGGCTATGATCTTTTCTCACTGATGCCATTGGGGAAGAGGTACAGAAGCTTTAGCTCCCACAACACCAGGTTCAGGAAAAGTTATTACTCTACAACCATAAGACTATAAGATACAGGAGCAGAATTAGGCCATTTGGCCCATCGAGTCTGCTCTGTCATTTCATCATGGCTGATCCATTTCCCTCTCAAGCCCAATCTCCTGCCTTCTCCTGTAACCCTTCATGCCCTGACTAATCAAGAATCTATCGACCTCTGCCTTAAATATACCCAGTGAATTGGCCTCCACAGCTGCGTGTGGCAACGAATTCCATTATCTGGCTGAAGAAATTCCTCTTTATCTCTGTTCTAAATGGACGCCTCTCTATTTTGAGGCCGTGTCTTTTGGCCCCCCACCACAGGAGGCCTGTGGAATCCCGGAACCAGTGTGGATAACTTCACTCACATCTCTGTACTGACTCCATAATCTATAGATTTACTTTAAAGGACTCCACAACTAAGTATTATTTATTTATTTTTTATTATTTGTCTTCTTTTGCACATCAATTGTTATTTATAGTTGCTCATAAATTCTTTTGTATTTATTGTCCTGTAAATGCCTGCAAGAAAATTAATCTGAAAACAGTACATGGTGACATATGCATAATGCATACTTCGATAATAAACTTACTTTGAACTTTGATAGAACTCTTCTAAGCTGATTGACTAAACAGTACCATCTGTTTGAGGATGGACATCACCCAGTAGTCATATTCACAGCTGACGAGTCAGCAGTTAGCTACCAGTACTCATCAATAAAAACCTGCTTGGCTGTTGCTAGGCTGACCTCTTGGGAAGAGCGGCTGTGTTACCATTTCACAGTACAGCCCAAAACTGTTCCAACCTTCTTTCACTTTCATACAGTTGTGTTGCAGTTTTGTCGATCAAAACAGGTGATAGATGCAGACTACTGCAATCGGTAAACAGGCAAGGCAGGACATTCTGTTTCTCTGCCTGCATACATAGGCCTGTAAATGTACTCAAGTTTCCACAACAGAAGAGCACACAACATGGAGTCTCAAGGACGTCAATCAATGTATCCTAAATAGAGGATTTTAAAGTAAGTTCTGTTTTGCATCTCTAACACAGGACCTTTAAAACAAAATACTGTTTCTTGTTCTGATTTCTGCCATTGGAGACGAATTGATAGTTGTTTGAGTTGACCTTCACGGAGACTATCGAACTGGAGGAAAGAAGAGACAAGCACATAAATGCTGTGTGTTTTTCAGTCCACACGAACCATTGACTGGTTTACTCTACCATTACTCAAAGGAGAGAGGACTTAATTCTGCATGGCTGCTTAGCCCATGCCATGAGGTCTTATGGGACACAGTCACCCAGCTGATAAATTGGAGATCCACTTGCTCAGAACTTTTTAAAAATAACCATTTTAGCAGTGTTGGAGGGAGCAATGTTTTGTTAAAACTGTTCAATGCTCAACAATTCAGCGATGTTCCATTTTCAAATTTTGAGGGATCTTTGGAATTGCAAGGTAAGTTTTCCACAGGGTCATTGTAGTTAAGGTATTGGTATCCAGAGTTATGGACCACTGGTCCATAGACACAAGTTCAAATCCCACAAAGGCAGCCGAGGTTTTTATATTCGAGCATTAAATAACTGTAATTAAAATCTGGGTCAGCAATAAAACTATCAAATTGAAATAAAAATCTAGTTTATTAATAGCCTTCGGGGGCGGGGGGCACAAAAGTCTGCCATCTGCAACCGGCTTGATCTGTGCGATTCAGACCAACGAATTTGGTTGACTCATACCTGCCTTCTCAGTTCAAGGACAACATGGGGGTAGCCCTGGCAGCATTGTCCATACCCCAGGATTGAGTGAGAACGATTTTCTTCCACACACCAACTCAAACTATCACACAAAATCATCCAATTTCTAATTAAAAATTCATTCAGTTGTTCACCCTGAATCAGCCTTGCTTGGTAGCTAATTTGCCAAAGGCAGTTCTGTAGTATATTATGAACACAAGAGATTCTGCAGATGCTGGAAATCCAAAGCAACACACACAAAATGCTTGAGGAACCCAGCAGGTCTGGCAGTATCTATGGAGAGGAATAAGCAGCCAACATTTAGGACCGAAACCCTTCATCAAGACTGAAAAGGTGGGGGAGGGGGAGGGAATGAAGTACAAACTGGCAAGTGATAGGTGAAGCCAGGTGAGGGGGAAGGCAGGTGGGTAGTAGGTGTTGTATATTACCTGAGCCTAAGTGTGATTGAACTGCATGGCATGCATAGGATTGCAAGAAACCACACATTGACTTTGCGTGGCGACAGTAACGGGCTGTTCCCAACTTTAGAATGTTGGTTGTTGACACAAACAATGCATTTCATGGTATGTTTCCATGTACATGTGATAAATAAATCTGTATCTGCTGTAATACTTCACGACCAAGTCTAAACCTAATCTCAACCATCATCCATCCACAGTTTAACTGTTTGAAAACCACTCTAAAGTGTAAGCTAGGTGACCATTCCTCCTCCTAGCCGGTGACAGCCACAACTGCTCTCTCAGGCTGAGTGCATCCCTTGCATCATATGAGATGTCTTCATCAACCTACCGCCACATCTTCATCATTGGTCCTCCAGTACATCCATCTGCATGGCCTTCCCAGCCAATCAGAACACAAACCTGATTAGATGACTCACCAAAAATTTATTTACATACTTATTTACTTAAGCCGATCACCCCTACTGAGCCATAGGCCGCTGATAGCAGCTCCCCAGCCTCTGACCTGGGCCAGTCTTTCAAACTGTCCCCAAGTGTAGCCCATCTTCGAAGACCCCTCCTCTCCCAGGGATGAGGTTTTCAGAGCTCCTGTTGGCTTTTCTATAGTTCTGGGTTTTTAACGGAATGGGTTCCTCGCATCATGCCCAACACTCCTCCTTTTGAATCTCTTACTAACTCTTCCTTCAGTTAGTCCTGACGAAGGGTCTCGGCCCGAAACGTCGACTGTACCTCTTCCTAGAGATGCTGCCTGGCCTGCTGCATTCACCAGCAACTTTGATGTGTGTTGCTTGAATTTCCAGCATCTGCAGAATTCCTCGTGTTTGTGTTTTTAAACTCCTCCTTTTGAAACGGGTTTAAAAAGTTATTTACCCATCTCCAATTGTTTAACATTAGTAAACAAAAGCATTCAAAGAATTAGCCACCATATTTTTTCCAGCAACAAACAATGTGAGGGACTGTGGGAGGAAAGGAATTGCTGATGTTTCAGGTTAAAATCCTGATTATTTCTTCAGAAAAGCCTTTGGAATAATGCAGAGGAAAGAGAGTACACGAAAGGCCCAAAGCTTTGTTGAGGAAACCACCCATCCCACAATGTCTTTGACTCCCTGCTGACAGGAAGGAGGTGCAGGAGCATCAGGACTCGGACTGGCAGACTGGGTAACAGTTTCTTCCCTCAGCCTGTGAGGCTAATGAATACCCTGCCACCACCGAGGTCTCATCACGAGGACAGCGAGCTGTTTACCTGTGCTGCACACTACAGGACCTTTAAACTATATTCTACTAACTCATTTATGGCAATATTGTTTTATGTGCAAAGTGAGTGATATAGGTTTTGAGGATGCACTGGGGTCTGGAGGAACACTGTTTCATTTGGTTCTATATATGTACAGTCACGTGACAATAAATTTGAACTTTACCTGGCTTGATGCTGAATGTTGTCTTATTGCTTTTCCCTGAAGAACCTTGGTACATTTCACTATTCAAAAGTCATTTACAAATGCTGCTCAGAGCTAAGCAACTAGGGATGGACTTTGATTCTTCTTATCTGCTTGATTTGAGTAGAGGTTGGTCAGAATCAGTCTTGAACTTTATCTTCAGTTCCTGGAAACTCCAGGGCATCTGTGGCTGGCTGGCTGGCAACAAGAAGTGGGACCAAATCCAGTTACAGATGACACCAAGCTGAGATAAGAAAGCACAAGGGTCATTTGAATGGTTGCCCATCGCATACGAAGACAGTTCTTCATGACGTGAACTGCACAATGAAACCTGTGCGAGAGTTTTTAAAGTGGAAAAGCCTTTGCACTGGGACAGCTCCACTCTCTCACCCTCGAAGGCTAGGTCGAGTGGTACAAACAGTCATCATACTGGGGTCTTCCTTGGTTGCAGTGGATGACCATGACTACTTCTGTGCCTTGTCATGCCTTTCATTTTCCAATCTCAATACTTATTACTTATTTATTTACATGTGCTTGCCATCTTATATGTACTATATGTGCCTTGTGCTGTGTGAGACTTGGTACTGTGTTTGCACCTTGGCCCCTGAGCACCTCCGCTCCGTCCACCACAACAGACAGGATCTCCCGGTAGCCACCCACTTCACCTCTGCGTCCCTCTCCCATTCAGATATGTCCATACATGGCCTCCTCTACTGCCATGATGAGGCTAAACTCAGGTTGGAGGAGCAACACCTCATATACCGTCTAGGTAGTCTCCAGACCCTTGGCATGAACATAGAATTCTCCAACTTCCGGTAATTCCCTCCCCCTATTTCACTCTGCCCCCTCCTCCAGCTGCCTATCACCTCCCTCATGGTTCCACATCCTTCTACTACCCATTGTGTTTTCCCCTATTCCGTCTTCACCTTTCCTGCCTATCCCCTCCCTGCTTCCCCTCCCCCATCCCCACCCTTTGATCTTTCCCCTTACTGGTTTTTCACCTGGCTCCTACCAGCCTTCTCCTTCCCACCCTCCCCCCACCTTCTTTATAGGGCCTCTACCCCTTCCCTCTACAGTCCTTACAAAGGGTTCCAGCCCGAAACATTGATTCATCGTTTCCACTGATGCTGCCCGACCTGCTGAGTTCCTCCAGCGTGTTGTGACTGTTGCTTTGATCCCAGCATCTGAAGATTATTTTGTATTTTAAATGCTGTTTTGTTTGGCTGTATTCCTGATAGGTTGATTAACAGTTGGACTAGAATTTATTATTATTAATCCATTGTTTCTTTTCTGTATTTGCACATTAGTCTATCTTTGCTGTGGGCAGTTTTCATTGACTCTGTTGTGTTTCTTTGCATCTAATGTGACTGCCCATAAGAAAATGAAGTAAGTGGTGATGTATACAGTATGTATTCTGATAAGATTTACTTTGAACTTTGAAGCGTGCAGAACTGCCTTCCTGACTGTTGGATCTCTTTGTTGATCTCATCTGCCCAGTCCTCCGGGGTTGACAACTTTCTAGGACAACCATGTCCCCACTTCACTGGGATATGAGGCGCACAAGCTACCCTCACCTGGTACAGCCTGCCTGTTGAAGCAGTGTATCGTGATGTGGCCACTGTGCATGCAAATAGCAACTTGCAGCCACAGGTCAGAGGTGAGTGAGTTACCCTACAATGGACACAAGCAGCTGCTTTATCAGAGGTGTTACCACACCCTGGACAATCCATGCACAGAGAAAGAAAGTCCTTTCTGCTCTTTTTCCCCAATCTGTGAAAACAGGACCAGCTACTCAGAAAGGCACAGCCTATAAGATGTGTTAGAACAATTTTGGATTTAGCATACATCACAAATTACTTCACCTGATTTCAGCCATCAATCTTCAGATCCGAACACGAACTGTGGATTAAATCTAAAATGTAGCTCTGAACAATGGGTTCCTAAGAACCGTGAACAACAGTTAATTGAAAGACCAGACAATGCTGATTTAAATTCATTACTTGGGTACATGGGTGCAAAGAGGGAGGTGTGAAGGTGATGTGTAGCTCAAAGGAGGCATTGTAAATGTAGAATTGTCCTTTAGTCTTTAGCATATAAAATGTCGTGCAGCGTTGGTTCAAGGAGGCCTTTTTCCTCTGAAAGGAGTCTCAATATGATTGATTTATTTGAATTGAATATGAATTATTTTGTCGAATGAAGAGACTGCTTCATACCTACCAGTACTTCTCTCTGTTGACTTTCTTCACACCACAACAAAATGTACGCTCTAGAAATACTATTTGTCACCTCTGAATGTTCACGCCACATTGATGATACACAAATAAAACAGACTGAAAACCATTTTTACTATAATATTTAATAGAAGATTGTTATTGCAATGAGCAAATTCAGTTAATATGACAAACTGAGATGAAAGCCACCTTTGGTGACATGTTAATGAAATTTACATTAAAATTCTTGCCTCAACTCGGTTTTAATATTTAAAATTTAAATAAATGGACACAACAATCATCTAAATTTAAGGGAATTTATTCTTAAATTTGCTAATGGGATTAGTTTGCTAATCCCATACAATCCAAGTATTATCCTGGCACCTCCAAGAGGACTACAATCTTGTCATAAGGTTTGGAGGCTTGCATGCCTCAGTGACCTGGAGAGCTATGCTTTGGATCTTGATAGGGTCACCCATACCAAACAGGTCAAAGGGTAGAGGCCAGACTAAGAGTGGTCCACTGGTCTTCCAGGTTTGGGGGTTCAGCTCAGGGCTGATGACCCTGAGACTGGTAAAACAAAATTGTTAAGGAAACAGTAATGAAGTATCCTTCCACATCTGAGTGTGACAGTATTCCTTAGTTTCCACCTGGGACTTGCATGACTCACTGTGAAAACCAAGCTACTGCCATGATGAAGGAAGAGATGGAGGACTTTTATTGCTGCCTAAACACCAGTGGCGTAAAGCAGTAGAGAGTAGTTCTGGTGATCCGGGATTGCAGACCCTCTCTTCCTAAGGTATGGTCCCTGGAACTACTCATGCTATTCTGGGTGTAATCCAGCCAATGCTCTATGTGAGTGTAAAATGAAATTCTTCACCTTGGTATTCTAGTTCTCTTGATTTTCTCTGAATTTTCTTAATTAACAAAAGAACTACAGATGTTCAAAACCTGGAATGAAATGCCAAAGATACTCAAGCAAATCAGGCAGCATCTACAGAAAGAAACCAGCGTTAGTCATCAGGTTTCAGGTCTGGGAGCCTTCATCAGAACTCTGACTGCTTCTCTTTCTACAGATGCTGCTTGACTGGTGAGTATCAGAGTTTGTGAATCAGCTTCAACAGGCCAGAAGCCTCCCCACCAGAGGACATCATCGAAAGGCAGTGGCTCAAGGGGTCTGCTTCTGTGCTGTAGTGCTCTATCACTATGAACCGTGGAGAGCATTCTGACCGGCTGCATCACCATCTGGTATGAGGCACCAATGCACAGGATCGGAAAAAGCTGCAGAGGGTTGTAAACTCACCCAGCTCCACCATGGGCACCAGCCCCCCTACCATCGAGGACATTTTCTAAAAGTGATGCCTCAAGAAGGCAGCGCCTAACATTGAGAATACTCACCATTCAGGACATACCCTCTTTTCATTACTGTCATCAGGGAGGAGGTACAGGAGCCTGAAGTCACACACTCAACATTTTAGGAACAGTTTCTTCCCCTCCACCATCAGACTTCTTAACGGTCTATGAACCAATGAACACTACCTCACTACTTGCCTCTCTATCTTCCAATGCTTTCTATATATTTCTTATTGTAGGAAATAGAATATTTTTGTATTGCACTATACTGCTGCCAGCAAAACAACACACTTCATGACATATCAGTCATAATAAACCTGATTCGGATTATTTTCAAGCACAATTTATGTTGATGAGAGAGCAAGGGGTGGAATGAGCAAAAGGGATGTCTGTAATGCAGTGGAGACTAAGATTCTCCAGATGAGATAAATGCTGTTGTTGCCCTCGAAAGCAATGCCCTCAGATTTATATATTGTACATTGAAAAAGTGGAATGTCCCATTTGTGCTTAACAACCAACACAACCTAAGAATGTGCCCACAAGTGTCACTGCACATTCTGGCACCAACAGGGCAGGCGCACCATGTTCGGCACACCAGAACAGAACAGAAAAAAACAAGCAACAACAGCAAAACAAGCCCTATTCCTCCCTCCCATTCACATACAAAGTTCTCTGACTCCAGGACAGGCTGGTAAATCACAGCTATTGGTCTGGAGAAAGTACAGAGGGAAATGAATGAAGGCAGTGAAGAGAATATAAACACACTGGAACTACAGAACACGAGCAGTGGAAAAAGTGAAATAATTGAGGAAACAGGAGTATTCAGCAAATCAATAGCAACTGTGGAGAGAGCAAAACTTAGTTAACGTTATATGTGGATAATTTAACTATTCTGCTTACTATCTGTACTTGTTCATATTTTAATAGTTCCCTCATGTCCTCTGCTTCTCACTTTACAGATGTTGCTCCATCCCTTACAGGTCCAACACAAATAGTCTCGCATTTTGCTGTAGGGATAAATTGGGTAGACAGTCAGAATCTTTGCTCCCCAAGGTGGAAATGTGATGATTTGCATTTAAGGTGAGAGTGGGGAAGTTTGAAGGAGACACGGAGGGCATGTTTTTAACAATCATAGAGCACTACAGCACATAAACAGACCCTTCAGCCCATTTAGTCCATGATGAATTGTTTTCTGTCTAACACCATCAACCTGAACCTGGACTGTAGCCCTCCACACCCCTTCCATCCATGTACTGTAACTATGCAAACTTCTTTAATTTTGTAATTGAACCCGCATCCGTCACTTCCACTGGCAGCTCATTCCACACTCACACCACCCTTTGAGTGAAGAAGTTTCCCTCCAGTCATCATCATCAGGTGCCGTGCCCAGTTTGAGCTTTGACTGCCATGGCCCACACACTCCTGTTTCGGGTCAAGTGGATCAATTCATTGGTATTCATTTCCAGTTCTCTGGCTGCTGTCTCCATCATCATTTGTCTTTGTCTTCCTCTTGCTTTCTTCCCTTCAACCTTTCCCATAATTACCATGCATTCTAACTCCTCTTTCCTAATCACATGTCCAATGAAGTCACTTTGCCTTTTCATGATCTCATACATTATTTCTCTTTTTGTTTGCTCTGTTCATGATATTGTCAGATATTCGTTTCGTCCATGATATTCTTTGTATCCTCCTCAAAAATCACATCTCTGCTGCTTCAATTCATTTCCTCATGTTACTAGATATTGTCCAACATTCTGAGCCATATAACATAACTGGATAAACATAACATTTCAGTACTCTGAGGCGGGTTGTCATGCCTAGTTTAGTACTGGTCAGTATACTCCTCATTCTCGTAAAGGTGTCTTTTGCCATCCCTATTCTTCTTTTGATGTCCAAGTCGCACCTGCCATCTGATGTCACCCAGCTTCCTAAGTAGCAAAAGTTCTGTACTTGTTTTATGCCTTCCCCGTTTATTCTCAGCTTGCGGATAGGATTCTCCTTTTTGGATATCACCATACATTGTCTTTTTGCAATTGATAGATAGACCGATTTTTGCACTTTCTTCAACAATTATATTAATTAAGTTTTGTAGTTCTTCCTCTGTACTTGCAATTAACAGTGTCATCTGCATATCTGAAATTATTAATGTTTTCACCGCCAACTTTGATTCCCAATATGTCTCTTATTTTTTGTCATATTGTTTCACTGTACACATTTCCTTTCAGTGGACCCTTAAATATTTCACCTTTAACCTATGACCTCCATTTTAGCCTCACCCAACCGCAGTGCAAAAGCCTGATTGCATGTGAGAGTGAGGAACGAGCTGCCAGGCAGTGTGCAGTCAATTCAGACAATAAAGGTCTTTGAAGAGCATAGTGCATCTCTACACCGCAAGGTACCAGAGCCATTTGGTATACAGAGACAAGGAGGAAAACAAAGGAATCTAGGGTGACATTTACTATCTGTCAGCTGCTTTACAAATTCTGAAGTATTGTTGGTTTTAAAATATGCAAAATCTATTGACACAATACACCAGGTATGGCCTCACCAACATCTTGTACAATTGCAGTGTGATGTCCTGATAGCACCTACCTTTGCCTCAACTTCAAGTTTATTGTCATTTATGTATATTCCCAAAAGGAACAACATTCCTTCAGACCGAGGTGCACAACACAGTATATATAACTAACACACAACACAAATAAATTAAAAATATGTATCAACAAATTTAGATGATTGGTTAAAATACCAAGTATCCAAGCTGTTTATTAATGGAATGATTACTTGCAGGTCCAATAGCGATCTTTGCAGGATACAAGGCGATTGGAGGCTCTGCTCATTGGTGCTTCCTCCTCCATCACTACAACCACCCCCCCCCACCCACAACCCACCCCATCAATTTTAACACTGACTTCAGTTTCTCAAGTTTCAATTATAACCAACTGTCTCTGAAGGACTTCTGTGAAATACTTCAGGAGGTTCGTGTCGAAGTCAACCCAAGCTAGGCCTTTCACAGTGAACAGGAAGGCCTTGGAGAACCAAGGGGCATGGGAGTACACATACATAGTCTACTTATCTGGTGTCACAGGGGGACGAAGAGAATTGCACGCTGGCCTTCAGCAGACAGGATGCAGAATATAGGACTTGGGGCATCATGTTGCAATTGTACAAGAGCCGTAAACCAGCTTCTTCCAGTTGGTAGAATGGTTTCACTAAGACTAGGAACAGCAACAAAATCTGTGTAGGATGGTAGCAGGGAAATATGCCGGTGGAGAGCCCACTTTGCACTCAGAATTTCTCCCCCTTGTACTTCCTTAGGCACATATGCAAGAAGTTCCCAATTAGATCAAGCTACCTCTCTGATCACTACAGTAGATGTACACAGTCCTGAAGATTAGACACACACACCAGTCGGGAGAAGTGCCTCCAGTGACCCCCCACCCCCACCCCGTCCCTGCCTCCATATTACTCACCAACTCACCAGCCTCTGCCAGATCACTAGGTAGGTCATGTGAATTTTGAACTTAATATAAAAACTAAAACAAAAAATCTATGTCCAGTGCTACAATCATAGTTGACACCAAATGATGCCTACAGCAGCATTAATAAAGTATGAATCTAAGCCATTATAGCATGAGGGAATGTGAGACTGGTAAGAGTATTCCTGAAAGGAAGTACATTGTCAAGCATGCTTAGTTTGAAACACAAGAGATTCTGCAGATGCTGGAAGTCCAAAGTAACACACCAAATGCTGGAGCAACTCAGCAGGTCAGGCGGCATCTATGGAGAGGAATAAACAGTCAATATTTCAGGCTGAGTTTCTTAACAAGACTGGGAAGGAAGGAGGAAGAAGCCAGAATAAGAAGGTGGGGGGTGGGGGTGTTGGGGAAAGGAAAAGTGCTGATGAAGAAGGTAAGTGATAGGTGAAACCAGGTGAGGGGGAAAGATAGGTGATTGTGGGACAGAGATTCAGAACTCAGCAAATCAGACCCAAATCACTGACTCCATAGATGTTGTCTGACAACATAACAACCTCACTCAATTTCAATCTCTCACCCAGGACATGCTCTCTTCTCACAGCTGCCTATCGGCAAGAATGTACAGAGCCTCAGGACTCACACCGCTAGGTTCAGGAACAGTTATTACCCCTCAACCAAAGAGGATCAATTTACTCAACTTGATTTGCCCCATCATTGAAATGTTTCCACAACCTATGGACTCACTTTCAAGGAATCTTCATCTCATGTTCTCAATAACTATTGCTTGCTTATTTATTATTTTATTTACTTATCAATCTATCCATTTATTTATTTTCTCTTTGTGTATTTGTGCAGTTTGTTGTCTTTTACACAATGGTCGAATACCCAAATTGGTGTGGTCTTTCATTGATTCTATTAAGGTTATTATTCTATTATCGATTTCAAAGTTCAAAGTACATTTTATTATCAAAATATGTATAAATTATACAAACTTGAGCTTCTTCTGCTTAACAGACAAGCCACAAAAACACGAAAGAACCCAAGTTAAAAAAGGTAATGCCCACAGGAAACTCAATCTTCGACTCGTACATGATGACATATATGCACTTTGAACTTTGACCAGCTGAGTTCCTCCAGCATTTTGTGTGTATTGCTCTGTGCTTAGCCTTTCTGCTTTGGAAAGGTAATTTACCTACACATACATGAGTAATAAGTGTCAAACTATCAGAAGTACCTTGAGCCCTACGGTGATGGACTCGTGAGCCAATTGGTAAATTGCATCAAGTAAGTAAAGCCTTCAGGAAGAGGAAAAAAATTAATGTAGTAAATCTGAAAGTACCGTCCTGATTTGCTTTGATTTTCACCTCATTAACCAGTCCTCTTTTTGTTGTGAACCAGAAAGTCCGATAAATCATGCCAAATATTGCTGTCATCGTAAAGGTAGGACATAGATGACTGGAGTGACGGTTGCAGTGTGTGTGGGTGGTACTCAAACAGCCACAGGACGAGACCCCACACCAACGCAGCAAACAGCGGGAATGGGTCCCGCTTTGTCTCCGGGAAGTAACCCTTCTCGACTGTCAGTCGAGAAAGTCCAAACAGAACGCGGGACAGCAGGTACATATTTATCTGTTAAGAAATAAAATGGAGAGAAGTAACAGGGTGCTTGTTAAAATGAAAGATACACATCCACAGACGTGGGGGGGGGGTGAGGAAAATTTGGATTTAGGCACCATTTTGGCCACCAATAAAGTGACTTTAATTGAGCAGAACAAATCATTTCCTGAAATAACATCAATCATGTGACTATGAGGGGTATAGAGGGCTATGGTCTAAGCGCAGGTTGATAGTACTAGGCAGAATAATAGTTCAGCATAGACCAGATGGGCCGAAAATAACAAACTTACTGAGAATATACATACTGGCCCTGTGGGCATTTTGACTACAGACTTTTGAATGATATTTGAGGATGCATTAACATGTCATCGAATCATAGACCAGTACGTTTGTTATTAATAAAATATTTAAGCACCCTTTGCATTTTTAGCAGATTTTAAGGCTGCAGATCACCCGAAATACACTTGGTTCTGGTTGCACAGCTTGCTTGTACTCTGGTTCAGACTAATGAGTGAGAGATATTGGACCATCTGAATTGCCGAACAATTGGATGTCAGAATATCGGAGTTTTACTGTAGTTTTGAAATACTCATCACCATCATCATGTGTCGTGTTCCATGACTATGATTGTTCCTGTCAAATTTTTCTACAGAAGTGGTCTGCTATTGCCTTCTTCTGGGCAGTGTCTTTACAAGATGGGTGACCCCAGCCATTATCAATACTCTTCAGAGATTATCTGCCTGATGTCAGTGGTCACATAACCATGACTTGTGATGTGCACCAGTTGCTCATACAACCATCCACCACCTCTCCCATGGCTTCACGTGACTCTGATCAGGGGGCTCAGCAGGTGCTTCACCTTGCCCCAGGGGACCTGCAGGCTAGCGGAGGGAAGGAGCACCTTATACCTCCTTTGGTAGAGATGTATCTCCACCCCACCACCTGGACCCCTGATTAACATTGTAAAAAATATTCTTGTTACTTATTTCAATAACTGTTTACCTACACTGCAGACAATCGGAGGGGTGGAGCGAAGTTATGACGGTGCTAAACGACGACTCCTTTGCTTACATCTTCGGAAATAGCTCTATTTCTATTTTTGATACCTCTTTTGTTCCTTTTCAAGGTGCTTTTGAAGTCCCTGACCTGGAGTTACACTCTTACTTCAGTTCTTTGCAGGAACGGGACCCACTCTCAGGGCCTCACGACCAGCCGCTTTTTGATATCCGAAGGACACGGCCTGGAAAACTAGGTGTCTTCAGGGTGCCGAAATTTTGTGGCTCTGCGGACGTGCTGATTCAAGGCCAGTGCCCCTGACTGAGGCGTTGCAGGAGAACACGGAACATCAGGAGCAGCGGGTTAACTGCCATGGGCTGTGTGTCCAAAGGCCTGAGCCTTTCTGGGGCTGACTCTCTGGGTGCAACAGACTTTTAACATCAGAAATCAGCTAAATGTTTGTTACGTCTCCCCTCTCGCCCTCTCGCTGTGAAACAGGGACACCTCTTTTTCCCTTATTAGGGGGAGAGAGAGAGCCTGTGGTATGTTGAATTACCGGGTGAACGAGCAGTCATTTGGATTCTGCAAGTCTGTGCCTTTATTGATGCTTTGCTGCACGCTTGAGTGCTCGGTGGAGGGCGCCAATGCTTTTTTGCTGGTGGGGGTGGGGGGGTCATTGCCTTGCTGCTGCTTGTGCATGGGGGGGGGTGGAGATGGGGAGGCAGGACTTTGGGGTTCCAACATTTAACTGTCATTTATTCTTTGGGGCATTCATGGATGTTTGCGAAGAAAAAGAATTTCAGGATGTATACTGTATGCATTTCTCTGACATTAAATGTACCTATTGAATTACACATTATAAATGCTGTCAAACAGCAATGAGGTAATTGAAACAAAAAGTTATCTATTTATGTTAATTGAAGATTTAAGTACTGTCCAGGGCACATTGACTAAAAATTTACTGGCAAATAGATTCTTCCAGTAAAGTGTAAAACACTGAGATGTAAATAGTTAAATTGCTTCAGCCATGTAGCAGCTCAAAGCGCCACCTCCAGGTAAAATAAGATACTGCGGATGTAAAACAAGGGTGAAGGGCTCTCAACGGTTCCAAATCACGGTTACCGAAAGTTTCAAATGCACCATTGTGCACCACCAAACAAAGAAAATTATTATTTTTTTTACCTGACTGTTGATGTGGTTGTTGTCTCCGAACACCAACCAGCCTCCAACACAAGCTGCCAGGAATGAGTGGAGTTGTGACTTCTCATTCTGCCACCAGCGCTGAACTGCCAACAGAGACTTGTAGGTGAAGACAAAGAGGGCCAGGTTTCGCGAATGAGTATAGGTGGCAAGTGTGATGGCTTTCACTTTGTCTAGAAGACTGAATGCACAACAAGGAACATGAGGATAACAGATAAAATTCTTCCTCTGCTCTCTTCACTGATGTTTTTTACCCTACCCAAGGATAAGGAGAACTTTGTGTTTGTTTCAGTGGCACATTTACCTACTGGACATCACTTGTTATGGATTTTGCTCTGCTGATGGGAAGTTCCTTGGGAGTATTTCAATTCTAAACAGGCTAACAAACATACCCCACCCTTCCTGTAGGGAACACTCACTGTAAGTGTAGTGGTTAGTGCCACACATTACAGCACCAGCGATCACTGATCCTGCCAATGTCTGTAAGGAATTTGTACCTTCTCCCCTTGATCGCATGACTTTCCTCTGGGTGCTCTGGTTATACCATAAGACATAGGAGCAGAATTATGCCATTTGGCCCATCGAGTTTGTTCTGCCATTCCATCATGGCTGATTTATTATCCCTTTCAACACCATTCTCCTGCCTTCTCCCTTTGATGCCCTGACTAATCAAGAAAATATCAACCTCCTCATTAAGTAAACCAAATGACTTGGCCTCCAAAGCCTTCTGTGGCAAAGAATTCTACAGATTCACCGCCATCTGACTAAATAAGTTCCTCCTCATTTCTGTTCTAAAGGGATGTCCATGTATTCTGAGGCTACGGCCTCTGGTCCTAGACTCCCCCACTACCAGAAACATCCACTCTATCTAGGCTTTTCAATAGATTAGGTTAGATTATGAGGACACGCAGTCCTCTTTTTATTGTCATTTAGTAATGCATGCATTAAGAAATGATACAATATTCCTCCGGTGTGATATGACAAAACACAGGACAGACCAAGACTGAAAAAACTAACAAAACCACATAATTATAGCATACAGTTACAACAGTGCAACAATACCGTAACTTGATGAAGAAACAGACCATGGCACAGTAAAAAGTTCAAAGTCTCTCGAATGTCCCACATCTCACACAGACGGGAGAAGGAAGAAAACTCTCCCTGCCATGCCCGACCACAGTCCAACTCTGAGTCGTCCGAAAACTTCGAGCCTCCGATCAGCCCTTCGACACCGAGTACCAAGCGCCATCTCTATCCGAACGATTCGACCTCAATCTCGGTCGCCAGCAGCAGGCAAAGCCAGGGATTTTGGGGCCTACCCTCCGGAGATTCTCAATCGCGCAGTAACAGCAGCAGCCAACAGGCGTTTCAGAAATTTCTCCAGATGTTCTTCTGTGCTTTCATGTCTGTCTCCATCAAATCAGAATTGTCCACGGCCCCTACTTAACAGAGATGATATCGTTTTCACTGGAGAGCTGCACGCGCATCTTCTCCTCCTGGTTTCAATGAGATCCCTCATTCTTCTAAACTCAAGCAAGTACAGGCACAGAGCCATCAAATGCTCCTCGTACATTAATCCTTTCATTCCCATTCCCAGAGTCATTCTTGTGAACCTCCTCTGGAGATCTCCAATACCAGTACATTTTTTTTTTGTAATTTATTTTTTTATTGAATTTCATCATCGAACAAACATTTCCATAAGAGGTATTTCAGATACTGTACATATATCATATTTGTCACAAATCTCCACATAATATTTATCTGAGGTATACACTTATAGAAAGGAGAGGAAAGAAAGAACAATCAAAAGTAGAAAACTATGTACAGAGTAGGGAGTGATTTTTTTTTACAAGATATTCATTGACTTGTGAGAATAAAATCAGGCCTATGAGGTGTTATGTATTTAAACCATATTTTCCAGCATGAATAAAATTGTTCCAACTTATGATTAACAGATGCTGTTATCTTCTCCATTTTGTAAATGTCCATTGTAATTTCTATCCATACATTTAAAGTTGGGCTCTCCTGTGATAACCATTTCCTGGTAAGAGTCTTTTTACCAGCCACCAGCACTATATTCATTAAATATTTATCTCTTTTCAACCATTCTTGAGGTATATACCCAAAATATATGGTCTTACTCTCTAAGGGTATTTCACACTTAAAGATGTCTTGTAGGGCATTATGTATCCCACTCCAATAGTCTTTGATAACGGGGCAGTCCCAGAAAATATGATAATGGTTTGCATTCTGATTTCCACAATTTCTCCAGCAAACAGGGGAGTTGTTTTCATAATGGGATTTCTGAGAGGGTGTAATAAAATATCTTATCAAGTTTTTCCACCCGAACTCCCTCCATTTCTGTGAACTGGTACACTTCCATTGATACCTCCATATTATTGTCCAGTCTTCCTCAGATATTATTATCCCTCCTTCCTTCTCCCATTCAGTTTTAATGTTTGAAGTTGACTGTGTTTTAAGATTTGACAAACCCTTATACATGCCTGAAATGATCTTACTACCGTTGTCTGAATTATATGCTTTTCTAAATAGCTCTATCAGACATGCATTTACCTTGGTTACATTTTTAACCGTCCTATTAACATACTGTTGCATCTGTAAATACCAGTAAAAGTCTTGTTTTTCTAATAAGTGTTTCTCTTTGAGCATTTCAAAACTGAAGTGTTCCTTCTTTCATTATATTGCAAATAGCTGTTACTCCTTTAGCTGTCCAGTCCTTAAATCTAGCATCCAGTTTATTCGGTGTAAAATCCGAGTCATATGCACACCATTTAAGAATTGCAATGTCTCTCTCCAGTTCATAT
The DNA here is from genome assembly GCF_963921235.1 of Mobula hypostoma. Taxonomy (NCBI): domain Eukaryota; kingdom Metazoa; phylum Chordata; class Chondrichthyes; order Myliobatiformes; family Myliobatidae; genus Mobula; species Mobula hypostoma. The sequence continues at coordinate 174,485,833 of NC_086098.1, forward strand.
TCTTTTATAATAGTTTTCCAAATTTTAAGAGTCCATTTCACCCACGGGTTGTCAATATTATTTATGTAACTTTGCAGGTTGTTATCAGCCAAAATTGCCTGTATGGGGATGGAAAGTATCCTCTCCTGAATGTTTTTCCATTGAGCGCCATATGATGGGTTGCACCAGCATATCACAACTCTCAACTGTGCTGCAAAATAATAATCTCTACGAGAAGGTAGGCCCCATTCCCCCTTTTCCTTGGCTAATTGCAAAGTTTTGAGATGAACCCTAGGCCTTTTACCTTGCCATATATATCTTGATAGCATTTTGTTCCATTCATTGAATTGATTTTGGCTAATCTCTATTGGTAGCGTCTGAAAGAGATATAATAGTCTGGGCAGTATATTCATTTTAATAGATTCAATCCTTGAACTGAGACCAAGTAAAGGAATTAGGTTCCACCTTAATCTTCCTTAATTTTTTTATATATTGGCTGATAATTGCATTCTGATAATTTTCCCAAATCTTTTGGCATAATGACGCCCAAATATTTGATGGACTGCTTGCCATGCCCAAGGATATTTACCTTCAATTTCTCTTGGTGGGGTATAGTTATATGAAAGTAGTTGGGTTTTATCTATGTTGATCTTGTATTCTGATAATTGGCTATATTGTTCAAAGAATTGCATCAATTTTGGTAAAGAGTATGCTGGTTGTCCTAGATAGATCAAAATGTCATCTGCGTAACAGGCCAATTTATGCTCTGTTCCTTTAATAGTAATTCCCCTGATATCTTCATTTTGTCCAATTTATTGAGCTAATGGTTCCAGATATAATGCAATGAGTAGTGGTGACCATGCACAACCCTGTCTCGTGCCCCTTTCTAGGGTAAAACTATTAGATAAATATCCAACCAACATACATCAAAGTTGCTGGTGAACGCAGCGGGCCAAGCAGCATCTATAGGAAGAGGCGCAGTCGACGTTTCAGGCCGAGACCCTTCGTCAGGACTAACTGAAGGAAGAGTGAGTAAGGGATTTGAAAGCTGGAGGGGGAGGGGGAGATGCAAAATGATAGGAGAAGACAGGAGGGGGAGGGATAGAGCCGAGAGCTGGACAGGTGATAGGCAAAAGGGGATACGAGAGGATCATGGGACAGGAGGTCCAGGAAGAAAGACGGGGGGGGGTGACCCAGAGGATGGGCAAGAGGTATATTCAGAGGGACAGAGGGAGAAAAAGGAGAGTGAAAGAATGTGTGCATAAAAATGAGTAACAGATGGGGTACGAGGGGGAGGTGGGGCCTTAGCGGAAGTTAGAGAAGTCGATGTTCATGCCATCAGGTTGGAGGCTACCCAGACGGAATATAAGGTGTTGTTCCTCCAACCTGAGTGTGGCTTCATCTTTACAGTAGAGGAGGCCGTGGATAGACATGTCAGAATGGGAATGGGATGTGGAATTAAAATGTGTGGCCACTGGGAGATCCTGCTTTATCTGGCGGACAGAGCGTAGATGTTCAGCAAAGCGGTCTCCCAGTCTGCGTCGGGTCTCACCAATATATAAAAGGCCACATCGGGAGCACCGGACACAGTATATCACCCCAGTCGACTCACAGGTGAAGTGATGCCTCACCTGGAAGGACTGTTTGGGGCCCTGAATGGTGGTAAGGGAGGAAGTGTAAGGGCATGTGTAGCACTTGTTCCGCTTACACGGATAAGTGCCAGGAGGGAGATCAGTGGGGAGGGATGGGGGGGACGAATGGACAAGGGAATTGTGTAGGGAGCGATCCCTGCGGAATGCGGGGGGGGGGGAGGGAAAGATGTGCTTAGTGGTGGGATCCCGTTGGAGGTGGCGGAAGTTACCATTGATTAAATATCCATTGATTTTAATCTTGGCAGTAGGATTGTCGTATGGTGCCTGTATAGTTTTAATAATTGTGTCATGTAGACCAAATCTATGCAAAACTCTACAGAGAAAATTCCAATTAACCGAATCAAATAATCTCAGCGCCCACGCTTATCATAGAAACATAGAAAATAGGTGCAGGAGTAGGCCATTCGGCCCTATCACTATTGCTTCAATTTCATTTTTTTTATATGATCCATAATGTGAAGTGTCCTTCGTAAATTGTCTTGTGTTTGGTGTTGTTGTATGAAACCTGTCCGATCATTATGTATCAGTGTGGGTAGAAACTCTTCTAATCGTTTGGCCATGATGGAGGTAAATATTCCATAATCCACTTTAAGAACAGATATTGGTCTAAATGACCCACATTTCATTTTATCCTTGCCTTCTTTCGGTATAGCTGAGATTATCGCCTCCTTCCAGCTGGGTGGCATTTGTGCCTTTCTCAGGGCCCAATTCAGTGTGGAGAGTAAAATAGGGATTAACTCACTTCTAAACTCTTTATACCACTCTGCTGTACATCCATCTGATCCCAGTGACTTGCTTAATTTAAGCCTACTAATTGCAGTTTTTAGTTCAGCTTCAGTTACGTCAGCGGTCATTGTTCTATTTTGTTCTTTGCTTCAAGTGGGTAACTCTAAAGAATTCAGGAAGGTGTCAATTTGGGTTAAGTTCCCCCCTGTAACTTTGGAATATAGAGTTTTGTAAAACATTTCAAAAGCTTCATGAATTTCACTTAGTTTATTTTTGTATCACTTAAGAACCCAGTTCTATGAATTGTATTTTCTGCTATCTTTTTTTTCCAGTTTCCACGCCAGTATTTTCATAGATTTAGATCCACTTTCGTAGTGTCTCTGTTTCAGAAACATTAAAATTTTTCTAATTTCTTGTATGGCCAAACTATTAATTTCAATCCTAATTTTTAAAATTTCCTCTCGTATATCCTGTGCCAAACTCAATTTGTTTTTTTTCTCTAGTTCCTTCAGCTTAATTTTCCCTCTTAAGACAGCCTTCAGAGTATCCCGTAGAATAGGAGGCGAAACCCCTCCACTATCACTGAGTTCTAAGTAAAGACCAATTTCTTTTATAATTTGTTCCTTAAAATAGGGATCATTGAGTAGACTTGAATTTAGTTTCCAAACAGTATTCTTTGGTTGTAGGTCAAAATCAACAGATAAATATATAGGTGCATGGTCACTTACATCTATTGTCCCAATTCCACGGGTGATTACTTTGTCTCTATCTTTTCCAACAGTTATGAAATAGTCTATTCTTGTATATACGGAATGGGGGGCAGAAAAATGAGTGTAATCCCTTCTGTTGGGGAAAAGGTCCCTCCATATATCAATCAGACCAACATCCTCAAAAGGAGTGTTAACTTTCTTATGTAAGGACTTTGTTTCATAAGTTTTCCTATTGGAGGAGTCTAGCTTTGGTTGTAATTGTAAATTTAAGTCTCCCCCACATATCAAGAGACCTTCTGTTTCTGTTACCATAATATTAGTAATTTTCTGGAAGAAACTAGTATCACTTCCTGGGGGTGCATATATATTCAATAAAGTAACTGGATTTCCATCTATATTCCCCTCTTACCAGAATATATCTGCCCTCCTTATCTCCCATTTTGAATACTTTTTCAAAATTTGGCTTACTTGAGATGAGAATAGCAACTCCTCTTCTATGTCCTGATTTATATGAGGAGAAAAACAAATTAGTGAAGCCCATTCTCTTTCATTTTCCATGCTCACTATCACTTGTGAGTTTCCTGTAAACATACTACATGGGCTTGTTCTTTTTCATTTTTGATGGAATTTTACTGCGCTTGACTGGGGATTCATGAGCCCACTGACGTTAAAAGAAATGGATTTTACTTTGTCCTTAGCCATGTGTATTTACCTGTTAGTATATCATTGAAATTTGCAGAATATAACTTAATCGATCTACTCCCTGAACAAATAAGAGCCAAGAAATGCGAATAATAAAAAGGTAACGAAGATATGATTCCAAGGCTGGGGTCTCTAGATGACCCTGGGTTGGGCTAGAAGTCTAGCCATGGGGGATAGTCCCTCCTACCTGTGGGTTGAGGGCCCCCGTTGCAGTACCTATAAAAGTAAGTAAAAAAAACTACGTCCATTACACAGAAATGATTCCCTGTGTATTCCTCCCATGTATATATTCTCATTTAGGTGGGGAAAAAGGAATAAATAAATGAATTTTTTTAAAATTGAGTAATACGAAAACCACATTATAACACGTATTTCTCGAGATAGGTATATCACCGTCTATTTTTGCTTCCGTTTAGTTTATCAGCACTTTTAAAGTTAGCCAAACCTTATGGCTCTTCTGGAGGTCGTGAGGGTTGTCTTCGGAGAACTCACAGTCTCTTCCTAATATCCTTCTCCCGTCCTGTTCCCGTCCCCTGCTATCTCGGTTCTCTTACTATTTCCCAAACAGTTCGGGACAACTGCTCATCCAGACTTTCTCCTGGTTTGACCACGCTAATGGACAGTCCCGGTTGTTCATGTCTGTAGTCGCCTCTTCCACCAGCTGGTACAGTCGTATCCCTTCTTGGTAAAATAGTCTCAGTTTAGCAGGGTACAGGGTTTGAAATTTAATCTTTTCTTCCTTTAATATTCGTTTCGCTTCAGAATACTCCTTCCGTTTCTGTAGGACCGCCTGGGGGGTGGGGGGGCGGGGGTAATCATGATCAAAGTATATTAACTTACCATTCCAAAAAACCCTCTTCTTACCCCAGGCCCTTCGTAGAATCTCTGCCTCGCTCTTGAATCGGACAAATTTAAGTACAATGGATCGCAGTTTACTTTGTCTGTCTCCGGCAAGCCGCTGGGCGAGAGAACGGTGCGTCCTTTCTATTTCCATCTCCATATTCGGGGCAATCTCCAGCACTTCCCGCAGCAGCTTGCCTACAAAGTCTATCATCAACAATCCCTCTGCTCCTTCCTGATATTTTTCCATCGCGATCTTCCCTCCTGGTCAAGCAATTTACTTTCCTGTTGATTTAATATTTTTATCGTCTTACTTAGTGTCTGTTCCACGTTTTGTACGCAGTCTTCCACCTTCTCAATTCGAGTCTCTGCCGCCGCTATTTTCTGATTGACGTTGGCGAGCTCTGACTTTACGTCATTGAGTTGCTGCTATATATCTTTTTGGACTTCCCTTATCTCTTCCAGAATCTTCATCATATTTGCCGCTTCGCCTGAACAAGGCCCCACGTCAACCTCGCCGCCCTGCGCACGTGTAGGAGAGCCATGCGCTGCACCTCTCTCTTCCGTAGGCTCCGCAGTGATGCTTTTTTCATCTCCATCCTTTCTCCCCATTCTTGCCCTCCTTATCAACTCAGATATGTTCGAAAGATCTTAGATTTGATGCATTAACGGGGCAAAATATCTGTTTTTCCAGAGGAGCTGTTGAATTAAGCTGCCATTCTGAACAATGACGTCACCGGAACCCCAGCACATCTTTTCATAGATAAGGGGCTATGGTAGCATAGTGGTTGGAACAATGCTATTACAGCTCACAGCGTTCTGTAGTTAGGAGTTCAATCCAAGCGCCATTCTGTAAGGAGTCACTGTATGTCCTCCCTGGAATGAGCAGGTTTTCACGGGTGCTCCGGTTTCCTCTTGCAGTCCAGAAACATACCGAGTAGGTTAATTGGTTGTTATAAATTGTCCCGTGATTAGGTTAGAGTTAACTGGGGTTGTGGGGTTGCTGGGGCGGCGTGGCTCAAAGGGCCAGAAGGGCCTACTCAACACTCTATTACTAAATAAGTAAATAAATAAAAAACACTGCATTCCTCCCACATCCCAAAAATGTAGAGGTTAGTTAGGGTTAGTGATTTGTGAGCATGTTCAGCTGGCACTGGTGGCGTGGTGAAACTTGCTGGCTTTGCCAGCATATCCTCAGACCGTGCTGGTCGTTGGTGCAAACGATGTGCTTCAGTGTATATTTTAATGTATATGTGACAAATAAAGCGAATCTCTCACACACAGAGTTATAAAACAACTTGTATTTACAATAAAGAGAAAGGTCAGTAGTGTACAGCATCTCTTCGGTACCAGGGTGCAACGTGCAGCTGTGCTCAAACAGGACGTGTGTGGAATACACACACATATTGCCTGCACAGCATTAGTGTGCTGGGCACATTTAACACTGTTATAGGATTAGATCAGCAAGATCAGAACAGGAAGATAGAACTTTTATGACTAAGATCAAATAAAGGCATTGGAGAAATTACATACACCTGAGTGAAATAAATTAAATCTAATTGAGCAAACCTCTGGAATAAGAAACACAGGAAATTTCATTTACAATGAGGTAGGGGGTAGGAAAGGGGTTTGTTCTGATGTTTTTATATTGTTCTGCTGAACATTGTGGGCATGCTATGTAAGCATGATGGCACTGGAAGCATAGCAACATCAGCGGGCTGCCCCCAGCACATCCTCAGACTGTGTTGGTTGTTATTGCAAATGATGCATTTTTCTGCATGTTTTGATGTACATGTGATAAATAAAGCTAATCTAATCGCTCCGTGTTTAGAGACAAACATGGCAGTTACAACATCAGCGATATAAACTTGGCATACATCAGATACTTACCTTCCTTTCTTAAACAGCAGAGTCATCACAAGAGCATGCGGGGCTCGAATTTTGGCTCCATACCTTGAAATTTAAAAAAAAGTATAGGTCAATACTGTACACAAATAACACACATCAAAGTTGCTGGTGGACGCAGCAGGCCAGGCAGCATCTCTAGGAGGAGGTACAGTTGACTTTTCGGGCCAAGATCCTTCATCAGGACTAACTGAAGGAGGAGCTAGTAAGAGATTTGAAAGTGGGAGGGGGAGGGGGAGATCCAAAATGATAGGAGAAGACAGGAGGGGGAGGGATGGAGCCAAGAGCTGGACAGGTGATTGGCAAAGGGGATATGAGAGGATCATGGGACAGGAGGCCCAGGGAGAAAGACAAGGTGGGGGGGACCCAGAGGATGGGCAAGGGGTATAGTGAGAGGGACAGAGGGAGAAAAAGGTGAGAGAGAAAAAGCATGTGTGTATATAAATAAATAACAGATGGGGTAAGAGGGGGAGGTGGGGCATTAGCGGAAGTTAGAGAAGTCAATGTTCGTGCCATCAGGTTGGAGGCTACCCAGACGGAATATAAGGTGTTGTTCCTCCAACCTGAGTGTGGCTTCATCTTTACAGTAGAGGAGGCCGTGGATAGACATATCAGAATGGGAATGGGATGTGGAATTAAAATGTGTGGCCACTGGGAGATCCTGCTTTCTCTGGCGGACAGAGCATAGGTGTTCAGCGAAATGATCTCCCAGTCTGCGTTGGGTCTCGCCAATATATAGGAGGCCACATCGGGAGCACCGGATGCAGTATATCACCCCAGCCAACTCACAGGTGAAGTGTCGCCTCACCTGGAAGGACTGTCTGGGGCCGTGAATGGTGGTAAGGGAGGAAGTGTAAGGTCATGTGTAGAGATGTTCCGCTTACAAGGATAAGTGCCAGGAGGGAGATCAGTGGGCAGGGATGGGGGGGACAAATGTACAAGGGAGTCGCGTAGGGAGCGATCCCTGCGGAAAGCAGGGGGGGGAGGGAAAGATGTGCTTAGTAGTGGGATCTCGTTGGAGGTGGCGGAAGTTACGGAGAATAATATGTTGGACCTGGAGGCTGGTGGGGTGGTAGGTAAGGACCAGGGGAACCCTATTCCTAGTGGGGTGGCAGGAGGATGGAGTGAGTGCAGATGTGCATGAAATGGGGGAGATGCATTTGAGAACAGAGTTGATGGTGGAGGAAGGGAAGCCCCTTTCTTTAAAAAAGGAGGACATCTCCCTCGTCCTGGAATGAAAAAGCCTCATGCTGAGAGCAGAAATAGTCCAGATAGCTGTGAGAGTCAGTAGGCTTATAGTAGACATCAGTAGATAAGCTGTCTCCAGAGATAGAGACAGAAAGATCTGGAAAGGGGAGGGAGTGTCAGAATTTTACCAGGTAAACTTGAGGGCAGGGTGAAAGTTGGAGGTAAAATTAATGAAGTCAACGAAATGGCATTTTTGTCTGTAACAAAATGGAACCTGTATTGTACCAGAGTGCTTTGCTACTAGTGATCGTGCAACATTATGCCAATGGACCCTGAGTATATGATAAACTGCAGAAAGATTAGCGGATTCAGTTACTGAAAGAATGCCAAGTACACTGATTAAGCAGACGAACAGAATGCACCCTGTCCTTGAACTAAGACACAGGTAGCTTCACTTGTGTATAAAGGAGTGACTATGCAATTTTTTCAAAGCTCGCACTAGCTCTGTACGGTGCTGCTGTTAAAATAAACATGCTTATGACTGAACCACTCAAGTTAATTGTTGTTTGTTATAAGACGTAGTAAAAAGGAGCTCGACAGATTTAAACAGCCATGGAGTCTTCAGTGCCAGCAACATTCGCATCCCATAATATATCAAAACTACTCCTTGTACAAGCTGGATTCTCAAGCAAATCCCTTGGGAAAATCCTCCTGGATAGACTGTCTCCAGGACAATGAACTCACAGGGCCCTTAACTTCTTCAAATGCAGTTAATTGTTGATTATCGGACAGCATGGAGGGCCGCAATCAAAAGCAGTGTGTGACGTGGTGAGATAGCAAGGACCGACAAGTTCTTCAATAAAAGAGCCAGAAGAAAAGCCAGAGCTGCATCACCCAGACCATCTTCCTCCTTCACCTGCAGCCACTGTGAAAGAGACAGCCACTCCAGAAAGTGCAAATAGCCCAAGTCCACAACTCCAAGAACCATCAGAAAAAGTGTCACACCATCATCTCTCGAGACGTATGGATGCCACCGCCAATTTCCAAAATTGCAATCCCTCCCGAAGCACCAGAACAGGGAATAGAAACTTCATTTCTGACCCCACAGCAGAGGTGTGTAGCTTCAGCACCGCCCCCCGCCCCCCCCCGATGACTGGGGACCACTCACTAACATCCGCAGAACAGTCCATACGTTATGTGAACATCTGTTCCATAAACGAAAGATCTAAGACCAGGGGTTCCCAACCTTTCTTTTAATGCCATGGACCAAAACTATTAAGAAAGGGGTCTATGGACCTCAGGTTGGGAACCCCTGTGCTAGACAAACCAAAATGCATCAGTTACTGTAAACTACAGAACACAGCAACTCACCTATTAAAAACCTGCTGCAGGAGAAATCTCATTCCCAATTAACGATCTGGAGACCATTGGCTGGATTGAGAGACTGGCTTAACAGAGAATGGTTTCTCACATTAAAAGAAAAAATCAGAGACCCAGCGAAGTTTTGGATGGAAACCTGCTCCTTTGGGGGTTTTCCCCACAGTACATGTATACAATGACCACATGAAAGGAATGGTCAAAAAGTATTGAGGAAATCATCACCTACAATACTGCCTGGACAGGAAAAGAAATGGACAGAAGTTGATCTCAAAAAGGGAAGCTTTGATCTCACATGCAAAGCAGATTTGCAAGAGCCATTTCAATCTGTCATTTTTTTTTAATTTAACAAGTAGCAATATGCAAAAATACAAGCACATGGACGCACACTAAAAAAAAATCAGGTTGACTAAAAATCAAACTCATTCCTACTGAGTGCACCTTGGGATCTGTACACGACAACTTCCAGATGCCCACTCTTCCCAGTGAGGCAATCACCACATTCAGCCAGGTTGAAGGAAGGGACAGGATGATGAAAAAGGGATGAAAAATAAATAGGAAATAAAATCTACTTAAAGAAACATTAACATTAAAATCCAAATTTTTCTAAGTGTAACTCCTATCCACAAGATTACTAATTCCAAACCATGTTTCAGACTTTAGGAATGAGGAAACCAAAGTAGTTGAACTCCAGACATGCATGTGGTATGGTGATGGCATGAATTTTCTCCACAAATTAAGAGTGATTACCACAATTTGAATTACCAAGTGCCGTAGGACAACGTAGTGGTTAGTGTAACGCTAATACAGTGCCAGCTTATAAGATTGGAGTTCAATGCCCGCCACTATCTGTGAAGAGTTTGTTCGTTTTCCCCATGACCGTGTGGGTTTACTGCTAGTGCTCCAGTTTCCTCCCACATTCCAAAAGTTATTTAGTGATTTGTGGGCATGTTATGTTGAAGCCTAAAGCGTGGCAACACTTGCAGGCAGCTCTCAGACTGTTGGACATAGATGCAAGTAAGACCATAGGACTCAGGAGCAGAATCGGGTCCGCCATTCACTCATGGCTGTTCCTTTTCTCCCCCTCCTCAGCCCCGCTCCCCAGCCTTCTCCCTGTAACCTTTGATGATGGCGTCCAAATAAGAACCTATCAAGCTTTGCCTTAAATATACCCAACAACATGGCCTCCACAGCTGCCTGTGGTAATAAATTCCATAAATTCACCACTCTCTGGCTAAAGAAATTTCTTTGCATCTGTTTTAAATGGATGCTCCTCTATCCTGAGGCTGTGCCCTCTTGTCCTAGATTCCCCCACCATGGGAAATATCCTTTCCACATCTACTCTTAGGCCTTTCAACATTCGAAAGGTTTCAATGAGATCCTCTCCCCCTCCATCCTTCTAAATTCCAGTGAGTACAGACTAGTATGATAAACCTTTCACTCCCGGAATAAGCCTTGTGAACCCCCTCTGAACCCCCTCCAACGCCAGCACAACTTTTCTTAGATGAGGAGCCCAAAACTGTTCACAATACTCAAGGTGAGGCCTTACCAGTGCCTTATAAAGCCTCAGCATCACATCCCTGCTCTTTCAAGCCCTCTTGAAATGAATGCTAACATTGCATTTGCCTTCCTCACCACCTACTCTACCTGCAAGTTAACCTTTAGGGTGTTCTGCACAAGGACTCCCAAGTCCCTTTGCATCTCAGATTTTTGGATTTCCTCATTTAGAAAATAGTCTGCACATTTATTTCTTCTACCAAAGTCACTGGCCGGCTGGTGGCACAGTGACATCAGTGCCGGACTCCGGACGCGAAGGTTCCCGAGTTCGAATCCAGTCGGGCTGCTCCTGGGCACACTTTCCATCCCTACCGGGTTGAGTGTCGAGCTCGCAACTTGCTAAAAAAAAAAGACTGCGCTGTGAGAAGGACGTGGGGGACCACTCACAGAATCTTTCCTCCAAGACAACCACTTGAAAAAGTAGTCACCGAGGCTCTGGCAGGGTATGGCACACAAAAAAAACCAAAAAAAAAAGTCATAACCATGCATTTTCCAACATTGTATTTCATTTGCCACTCTCTTGCCCATTCTCCTAATCTGTCCTCGTCCTACTGCAGCCTACCTGTTTCCTCAACACTACCAGACAAAGATCCTTTCATTCCTACTCGCAGCCGCCTACCAATCAGCCAATCCTCTAACTGTGCCAGTAACTTTCCTGTAATATCATGGGCTCTTAACTTGGTAAGCAGCCTCATGTGTGGCATCTTGTCAAAGGCCTTCTGCAAGTCCAAATATAGAACATCCACTACATCCTCTTTATCTATCCTATGTGTAATCTCCTCAAAGAATTCCAACAGGTTCGTCAGGCAAGATTTTCCCTTAAGGAAACTATGCTAACTTTGTCCTATCTTGTCCTCTGCAAGATCATTACTAATGCCTCTACAACCTCTACCTCTTTCAGAATCCTAGGGTGCAGTTCATCTGGTCCAGGTGACTTATGTACCCCAGGTCTTTCAGCTTTTTGAGCACCTTCTCTCTTGTTATAGTAACTGCACCCACTTCTCTTCCCTCACACCCTTCAACATCTGACACACCGCTAGTGTCTTCCACAGTTAAGACTGAGCAAAATACTCATTTAGTTCATCTGCCATTTCCTTGGCCCCCATTATTACTTTTCCAGCCTCATTTTCTAGTGGTCCCATATCCACTCATCTCTCTTTTACTTTTTTTTTTTACATACTTGAAAAAGCTTTTACTATCCACTTTGATACTGTTTGCTAGCTTGCTTTCATATTTCATCTTTTCCATCCTAATTACCCTTTTAGTTGCTCTCTGTAGGTTTTTAAAAGCTTCCCAATCCTCTGTCTTTCCACTAATTTTTGCTTTGTTGCATGCCCTCTCCATTACTTTTACATTAGCTTTGACTTTCCTTGTACATCACAGTTCTTCATTTTTAGAATACATTTATCCTGCACCTTCCTCATTTTCCCCAGAAACTCGTGCCATTGCTGCTCTCCTTCCAATTTACTTTGGCCAATTCCTTCTCATACCACTGTAATTTCCTTTACTCCACTGAAATACTGCTATCTTCCAAACAGATGCCTCTTAAATATCTTCCTTCTTCTTGAACTATGGCTTTTCCTCTCCCATCGTAAAAGCCTTTGAATGCATCTCATTCTCTGCTCTCGCTCCTTCTCCTCCGAGACAGAATAAGGACACAGTTACATTGGTCCTCACTTTCCACTCCACTGGTCTCTGCGTTCAACAGATCTCTCACCTCAATTTCCACATCTTTAAATAGATTCCACCAACAGACACATTTTGACTCTGCTCTGCTATCAGGAATCATTCCCTTTGCAACTTCCTGATCTACTCTCCCTTCCAACAATTACTCCCCTTCAATGAGCACTTTGAGAGCATAGATCATGAAACAGGGTGGCAGAGGAAAAGGCTGTTCAGCCGGTGATGTCAGTGTTGACCACAATACCAATTTAAATTAATTCCATCTTTCTGCACATGATCTACATCCTTGCAGTTCAGGTATTTGTCTAAATGCAGCTTTTCCCTCAAGCCAAAGGAATCCAGCAACCCAATCCGTGAAGCAGCAATTGGCTTGCACTTCTTCAGATGTAGCACCCTGCTTTAGGTGTTCACATTGATGTAGAGAAAACTGCAAACAAACCAAACGCAGACCAGGTGACACTGTGCACAGCACCTGCATTCACTCTGCAGGAATGACCCTAACTTTGCCATTCCCTGCCACTTTAACTCTCCATCCCACTTCCACCCTGACTGATCAATCTATTGCCTCCTGCACTGTCACAACACAAGTTTGAGAAACGGCAGCTCATTTTTTTTTTGTTTGGGTACACTGCAGCTTCTGGACTCAATGCTGAATTCTATAATGCCAGGAAACTGTCTATATTCTTTTTTTTCCCCTTCTTCCCCCCAGGAGCAGAGAAACCAGGCATATCTACTCTGTATTTTGCACATCCCACATTCCCTCTTCTACATTAGGACCCTCGAACTGCTCACTACAACTCATTGACCAGAAAACCTTGCTTACAACTTGTCCCCATTCATTCTGTTTTCCTCTGCTAGATACACCCTACCCTCCCTGATGCTTAAAAAGCTTCTTTTCTCTCATTCTCATTTCTGATGAGTTATCTCCAACCTAAAATATTTGTTTTGTTTCTCCTCCCACAGATGATATCTGACTTGTTACTTCTACCATTGTTATAATTTTTGATTATCAACAGCTTTATTTTGATTTTTACCTCCCTTCATCTATGTGGGTGTTACAGCAGTAACAAACCCCTCATTACTAGAGATCAGATCAGGAAACAGTCACTATGTGTGCCGGACATGGAAGGCTAATCCAAGTAATTTAGCCCTTCCCCGGTGCAGCAACCCCCAGACGACTAACTCCCTTCCCCGGTGCAGACTCCTGGCAACTAACCCCTTCCCCAATGCAGATCCGTGGTAATTAACCCATTTCCAACTACTGACACAGGTAATTAACCCCATCCCAAAGTTGACTCCCTGGAAGTTAACTCCTTCCCCATTGTGAACCCAGAGTAATTAACCCCCCTCCCCAGTGTTGATACCAGTTAATTAACCCTTTCTCAAGTATTTACCACAGGTAATTAACTCTTCCCTACTGTTAACAGGCAGGGTGATATTGAGCCATGTAATAAACTACCCTGCCTCTCTTAATGGCGCTTTACCCACACAATAAACTCACACCAGCCCGTTGCGGAATCCCTTGACGGCGGCCAGAGCTCCATGGAGCCGGCGCTCACGCAGTAGTCGGTTCACCGCCCGAAGGACGACAGCCACTAACTCCCCCGAACTCATTTCTTGCGGTTCTGTTACATCGACGGACCGGAAATCTCGATCCAGCACCCAATCCGCTCCGTTAGGAACTGGCATCCAAACATCCGTTCCCATCAGAGGAACAAAGTCCCCAAAACTCTGGGTCCCTAGAAATTAAAGTTTAAATATTTGGCATGTAGGATTTGATCAAATATTATTTGGTTTCAGATTCTATTTTTTACGTCCTGACGATCAACACTGGGCAACCTCAGGGGTGTGTGCTTAGCAAACTGCTCTACTCTCTGTATACACATGACTGTGTGGTTAGGCATAGATCAAATACCATCTATACATTTGCTGACGATACAACCATTGTTAGTAGAATCTCAGGTGGTGACGAGAGGGTGTACAGGAGTGAGAAATGCCAACTAGTGGAATGGTGTCGCAGCAACAACCTGGCACTGAACGTCAGTAAGACGAAAGAGCTGATTGTGGACTTCAGGAAGAGTAAGACAAAGGAACACATACCAATCTTCATAGTGGGATCAAAAGTGGAGAGAGTGAGTAGCTTTAAGTTCCTGGGTGTCGAGATCTCTGAGGAGTCCTAACATATTGATGTAGTCATAAAGAAGGCAGGACAGTGGCTATACTATATTTGGAGTTTGAAGAGATTTGACATGTCAACAAATACACTCAAAAATTTCTATAGTTTTACCGTGGAGAGCATTCTGACAGGCTGCATCACTGTCTGGTATGGAGGGGGCTACTGCACAGGACCAAAAGAAGCTGCAGAAGGTTGTAAATCTAGTCAGCTCCATCTTGGGCACTAGCCTACAAAGTACCCAGGACATCTTTAGGGACCGGTGACTCAGAAAGGCAGCGTCCATTATTAAGGACCTCCAGCACCCCAGGACATGCCCTTTTCTCACTGTTACCATCAGGTAGGAGATACAGAACTCTGAAGGCACACACTCGGCGATTCAAGAACAGCTTCTTCGCCTCTGCCATCCGATTCCTACATAAACATTGAAGCTTTGGACACTACCTCACTTTTCTTAATATACAGTATTTCTGGTTTTGCACATTTTTAAATAATCTATTTAATATACGTAATTGATTTACTTATTTACTGTGTTTTATTTATTATTATTATTTTTTCTCTCTGCTAGATTATCTATTGCATTGAACTGCTGCTACTAAGTTAACAAATTTCGCATCACATGCCGCTGATAATAAGCATGACTCGGATTCTGATTTATGCCATAATGTTATGCATTGAAAAACAATCCCTTTGGTCAAGTATCCCATGCTGATCAAGATGCCCATCTCAGGTAATGCCATTGCCTGTATTTGGCCTATATCCTTCGAAACCATGGGTTCCCTCTAGGTTGCCAACTGTCCCGTACATTGGGCTAAATTGGTTTGTCCCATACGGGACCGCCCTTGTCCCGTATTTCCCCCGCTAAGGTAGAGCGTTCCTATGAAGCCTTTCGTAAGCCAAAATGGCATGAAGCGAAGAAGCAATTGCCATTAATTTATATGGGAAAATTTTTTGAGCGTTCCCAGGTCCAAAAAATAACCTACCAAATCATACCAAATAACACATAAAAACGAAAATAACATATAGTAAAAGCAGGAATGATATGATAATTACACAGCCTATATAAAGTAGAAATAATGTATGTACAGTGTTATCAGAATCGGGAAGATTAAGCCAAAACCAATATATGTGTGTGTGTGTGTGTGTGTGTGTGTGTGGGGGGGGGGTGGGGGGAAGAGAAAGCGGCACATACGCGCATGCGCACGTAGGTGCCTGCGAAAGGCTTCATGGTCATGGTAGTCTTTCCTGGGGTAAACACTAATTTTGACTGCTAATTTTGTCCCTTATTTGGGAGTGAGAAAGTTGGCAACCCTAGTTCCCAGTCTGGGGTCCATGGACCTCTTGCTTAATGGTATTGGCCGATGGCATAAAACAGGTTGGGAACTCCTGCTGTAAACCTTCCCTATCTACGTACTTGTCGAAATGCTTTTAAAATATTGTCATTGTCCTTAACCACTTCCTCTGGCAGCTTGTTCCAGATAGCTTCCGCCCTCTATGTGGAAAAACTTGTGCCTCAGGTCTTTTTAAAACCTTTCCCCTCTCATTTTAATTCTCTCATTCTAAGACTCAACCACCTTGCGGGGAAAAAACGTGTGACCAACCACCTTCATCTTATGCCCCTTGTGGTTTTATAAGGACATGCTTTAGCTTCCTTTGCTCCAGGGAAAACAGTCCCAACCTATCCAGTCTCATAGTATACACCCTCTTCATCGTCCCCTCTACTTATATAGAAGCATTGAAGCACATTTGGCATTATCTGTTTTTATTTCAGGTTTTTGTGTTCTGCAAAACTTTGCTTTTGATTTTACCTTTTACCAAGTCTGGGATTCAGACCTCAGTTATGTAGAGAGGCTGGAGTCAAAGAAGGCAGAGGTGTGCCTACAGTGAACTGGACAATATGCAGGGATTCAACTTCAAGTCTAAATGAATACACCACAGTTGTCACCGACTTCATCGAGACTTGTGTGCATGAGTGTCTGCCTATGAGAACATACCGGACTTACCCAAACCAAAAGCCGTAGATGATCCAGGAGATTCAAAGTCTGCTGAGGGCTAGGTCTGTGGTATTCAAGACCTGTGACCCACAAGGTATGACCTAGGGAAGGCTACTTCAAGGGCGAGAAAACAATTCTGATTAAGGTTAGAGACAGAACCAGTTGCGTGTCTGCTTTGGCAGGCTATGCAGGGCAGGTCATGACTTCCTACAAAGTGAAACCTACCATCATGAATGGCTGTGATGCCTCACTCCCATATGAACTTGACACTTTTAATGCATTACACCATCGCAAGTCCCTGCAGTGTCTGGTGACCCTGTGACCTCTGTCTCGGAGGGCAACGCCAGAACATCTTTCAAGAGGCTGAACCCTCGCAAGGCGTCAGGCACTGATGGGGCACCTGGTAGGGCTCTGAAAACCTGTGCCAACCAACTGGCAGGAGTGTTCAAGGCATCTTCAATCTCTGACTGCTGTGGTCAGAGCTTCCCTACCTGCTTGAAATGGGCGACAATCATACCAGTATTCAAGAAGACCAGGGTAAGCTGTTCAATGACCATAAGATATAGGAGCAGAATTGGGCCATTTGGCCCATCGAGTCTACTCCACCATTTCACCACGGCTGATCCAATTTTCCTCTCAGCCCCAATATCCCTTCATGCCCTGACCAATCGAGAATCTATCAACTTTAAATATACATAAAGGCTTTGCCTCCATAGCTGCCTGTGCAAAGAACTCCACAGAATCACCATTCTCTAGCTAAAGAAATTCCTCCTCATCTCTGTTCTAAAAGGATGCCTCTCTATTCTGAGGATGTGTCTTCTGGTCTTAGACTCTCCCACCATAGGAAATATTCTTTCCACATGCACTCTATTAAGGCCTTCACCAATTGATAGATTTCTATGAGATCTTCCCTCATCCTTCTGAATTCTAGTAAATGCCGGCCCAGAGCCATCACATGACAAGCCATTCAAATCTGGAATCATCATCGTGAACCTCCTGTGAACCCTCTCCAGTTTCAGCATATCCTTTTTGGCCCAAAACTGCTCACAATACTCCAGGTGAGGCTTCATTAGTGCTTTCTAAAGTCTCACCATTACATCCTTGCTTTTATATTCTAGTCCTCCTGAAATGAATGTTAACATTGCATTTGCCTTCCTCACCATAGACTCAAACCGCAAATTAACCTTCAGGGAATCCTACTCATGGACTCCCAAGTTCCCTTGCACCTCAGTTTTTTTGTATTTTTTTCTCCATTTAGAAAATATTCTACTCTTTCATTTCTTTTGCATGACCATGCACTTCCCGACACTGTATCCTATCAGCCATTTCTTTGCCCATTTTCCTAATCTGTCTAAGTCCTTCTATAACCTCTCTACTTCCTCCAAACTACTTGCCCCTCCACCTATCTTCGTATAATCTGCAAACTTTGCAACAAAGCCATCAGTTCCATCATCCAAATCATTGACATATAATGTAATCAGTCCCAACACAGACCCCTGTGGATCACCACTAGTCATCAGCAGCCAGTCAGAAAAGGCACCTTGTCAAAGGCCTTCTGAAAATTCAAGTACACAATATCAACTGATTTGTCTATTTTGCTTGATATTTCTTCAAAGAATTTCAATGGATTTGTCAGGCAAGATTTTCTCTTGAGGAAACTACGCTGACAATGGCCTCCAAGTACCCTGAGATTTCATCCTTAATAATTGACTCCAACACCTTCCCAATGACTGAGGTCAGACTAACTGGCCTATAGTTTCCCTTCTTCTGCTTTCCTCCCTTCTTGAAGAGTGGTTGACATTTGCAATTTTCCAGTCTTCTGGAACCCTTTCAGAATCTAATGATTCTTGAATGATCATTACTAATGCCTCCACAATCTCTTCAGCCAATTCTTTCAGAACCCTGGGGTGTACACCATCTGGCCCAGGTGAGTTATCTACCTTCAGATCTTTCAGTTTCCTAAGAACCTTCTCTCTAGATATGGTAACTACACACACTTCATGCCCCCTGACAACTGGAACTTCCACCATAATGCAAGTGTCTTCCATTTCATCACGTGTACTGTGATGAAATGCTTTGAGAAGTTGGTCAATCAACTCCTGTTTAGTTGGATCGGCTGCAGTTTGCTCATCACCACAATACATCTACAGCAGCTGCAATCTCACTGGCTCTCCACTTGGCCTTGGATCACTTGTACAATAGTAATACTTACGTCAGGCTGCTGTTTACTGACTATAGCCCAGTACTCAACACAGTCACACCCTCAGTTCTAATCAACAAGCTCCAAAACCTGGGCCTCTGTCTCCCTCTGTAACTGGATCCTTGACTTCCTCACTGGGAGACCACGGACTGTGTGGATTGGAAACAACATCTCCTCTTTGCTAGCAATCAACACTGCAGCACCTCTGAGCTCAGCCCACTGCTCTACTCTCATTACACCCACAACTAGGCACAGCTCAAATGCCATTTATAAATTTCCTGATAACACAACTATTGTTGGCAGAATTTCAGAAGGTGATGGGGAGGCGTACAGGAGCAATTAAGTCGGCTGCTTGAGTGGTGTCACACCAACGAATTTACATCCGTCCTCAGTAAGACCTAGAAATTGCTTGTGCACTTCAGGAATGGGAAGTGGAGGGAGCACACGCCAGTCCTCGTTGAGGGGTCAGAAGTGGAAAGTCAGGAATGGGAAGTGGAGGGAACACACACCAGTCCTTGTTGAGGGGTCAGAAGTGGAAAGGGTGAGCAGTTTCACATTCCTGGGTGTTAACACTCTGAGGATCTCTCCTGGGCCCAACACATTGATGCAGTTACAAAGAAGGCACGACAGCGACTATGTTTCATTGGGAGCTTGAAGAAAATGGGTATGACACCAAAGACACTCACAATCTCTATGCTGTACCGTGGAGAGCATTCTAACCAGCTGCATGTCACTGCCTGGCATGGAAAGGCCACTGCAGAGGATCGGAAAAGGCTGCAGAAAGTTGTAAACTCAGCCAACTTCATCATGGGGATGAGCCTTCCCTGCACAGAAAACATCTTCAACAGGTGATGCCTCAAAAAGAGGGCAGCCATCATTACGAACACTCCTCAGCCAGGAGATACCCTCTTCTCATCGCTATCGTCAAGGAGGGGGTGCAGGAACCCGAAGTCTCAACGATTCTTCCCTTTCGCCATCAGATTTCGGAGTGAATATTGAACCCGTGAACACTACCTCATTATTTTTTTTCTTTTTTCCCTCTCTTTATGCACTACTTATTTAATTATTTTATGTGACCTGCTCAATGTAATTTATAGTTTTTAATATCATGCACTGCTGCTGCAAAGCAACAAATTTCACAACATATGCCAGTGATATTCAACCGAGTTCTGATTTTGAATCTTCCAGACTTCTAAGGAAGCAGAGGTGCTGCCATGCTTTCTTCATAATTGCACTTCATATACGTGCTGGGCCCAGGACCGGTCCTCTGAAATGATAACTCCGAGGAATTTAAAGTTGCTGACCCTCTCCACTCTGACCCCCAATGAGGATTGACCAGTGGTTTCCTCCACCTGAAGTCAATAATCATCTCCTTGGTCTTGCTGACACTGAGTGAGAGGTTGTTGCTGTGGCACCACTCAGCCCGATTTTCAATCTCCCTCTAAAATGCTGATTCATCACCACCTTTGATTCATCAGTAGAGTCATCAGCAAACTTGAATATGGCATTGGATCTGTGCGGAGCCACACAGTCATGAGCGTAAAGCGAGTAGAGCAGGGAGCTAAGCACACGGCAGTGTGGTGCACCTATGCTGATGGAGATGTTGTTGCCAATTTGACCTGAGGATTCAAGGGAGTATTGAGGCCAAGGTTTTGAAGCTTATCGATTAGTTCTGAGGGGATGATAGTATTGAATGCCAAGCTGTATTCAATAAAGAACATCCTGATGTATGCATCTTCGCAGTCCAGGTATTCTAGGGTGAGTGAAGAACCAATGAAGTGGCAGCTGCTGAGGACCTGTAGTGTCGGCAGGCAAATTGGAGCAGGTCCAAGTCGCTTCTCTGGCAGGAGTTGATATGTTTCATTACCAACCTTTCAAAACACTCCATCGCTGTGGATGTAAATGCTATTGGATGATAATCATTGAGGCAAGTTACCAAATTCTTCTTGTACAATTGAAGCCTGCTTGAAGCGGGTGGGTACCTCAGACTGAGAGGTCAAAGATCTCACTGAACACTCCAGCCAGTTGATCAGCACAGGCCTTTAGTACTTGGCCAGGTACCCCATCTGAGCCGGATGCTTTCCGTGGGTTCTCTCTCCTGAAGGATGGTCTCATGTCAACCCCAGAGAATGAATTCACAGGGTCACTGGGGACTGCGGGAGTTCATGAAGTGTCCTCCAAGTTTTGACAGTCAAAGTGAGCATATAGGGCATTAAGTTCAGCTGGGAGTGAAGCTTTGTTGTCACCTAGATTGCTTGATTTCAATTTGTAAGACATGATAGATTCAGGCCCTGACACAACTGTCAAGCATCCTTCGCTGATTCAAGTTTAGTTTGGAACTGCCAATTCACTTCAGGTATGCACCACTCTCGGTGCGTATTGGCTGCTATTGAACTTTGTATTTGCTATATATTGCGTCAGACTTCACTGTGGAAGACACCAGCACTATGGCGGAAGTTCCAAGTGTCAGGGGGCATGAAGTGTGTGAACTTGCCAAATCTAGAAAGAAGGTTCTTCGGAAACTGAAAGGTCTGAAGGTAGATGAGTCACATGGACCAGATGGTGTACACCCCAGAGTTCTTTGAAAGAAGTGGCTAAACAGATCATGGAGACAATAATGATCTTTCAAGAATCACTAGATTCTGGAATGGTTCCAGAGGACTGGAATATTGCAAATGTCACTCCACTCTTCAAGGTGGGAGAAAGGCAGAAGAAAGGAAATTATAAAGGTTCAAAGGTTCATCTTATTGTGAAAGTATGCATGTACAATACAACTCTGATATTTGTCTTCTCCAGATAGCTATTAAATGCAGAAAGACCATGGGTGTTGATGAAAGAAAAGACATCAACTCTCCCCCACACACACCACCAACCAGCACAAAAAAGAAAAGAAACAAAACTCACAGACCCCAAAATCACCCCTCCCAGCAGCAAACAGAACAGCAACAATAACAGACCCCGACACCCTCAC
This sequence comes from Mobula hypostoma, assembly GCF_963921235.1. Classification (NCBI taxonomy): domain Eukaryota; kingdom Metazoa; phylum Chordata; class Chondrichthyes; order Myliobatiformes; family Myliobatidae; genus Mobula; species Mobula hypostoma. Next base: position 174,507,490 of record NC_086098.1, read on the forward strand.
TTGCTTAAAAAAAAAATCCAGTTAGTCTAACCTCAGTGGTTGGGAAGATGTTTGAGTTGATTACTAAGATGAGGTCTCATGGTACTTGGAAGCACATGATAAAAATAGGCTGTAGTCAGCATGGTTTCCTCAAGGGAAAATCTTGCCAGACAAATCTGTTGGAATTCTTTGAAGAAACGACAAGCAGCATAGACAAAGGAGAATCAGTTGATGTTGTGTATCTGGATTTTCAGAAGGCCTTTGACAAGGTGCCACAGATGAGGCTGCTTAACAAGCTATGAGCCCCTGGTATTACAGGGAAGGTTCTAGCACGAGTAAAGCAGTGGCTGATCGGCAGGAGGCAAAGAGTGGGAATAAAGAGAGCCTCTTCTGGTTGGCTGCCGGTGAGTAGTGGTGTTCCATCGGGGTCTGTGTTGGGACTGATTCTTTTTATGTTATATGTCAGTGATTTGGGTAACGGAATTGATGACTTTGTTGCAAAGTTTGCAGATGATATGAAGATAGGTGGAGGAGCAAGTAGTTTGGAGGAAGTAGAGAGACTAAAGAAGGACAGATTAGGAGAATGGCTAAAGAAATGGCAGATGGAATACAGTGTCGGGAAGTGTATGGTCAAGCACTTCAGTAGAAGAAATGAAAGGGTTGACTATTTTCTAAATGGATAGAAAATACAAAAAAATGAGATACAAAGGGGCCAGGGAGTTCTTGTGCAGGATTCCCTGAAGGTTAATTTGCAGGTTGAGTCTTGGGTGAGGAAGGCAAATGTAATGTTAGCATTCATTTCAAGAGGACTTAAATGTAAAAGCAAGGATGTAATATTGAGACTTTATAAAGCACTGGTGAGGCCTCACTTGAAGTATTGTGAGCAGTTTTGGGCCAAAAAGGATGTGCCGAAACTGGAGAAGGTTCAAAGGAAGTTCATGAAAATTATTCCAGATTTGAATGGCTTGTCATATGAAGAGAATTTGATGTGTCTGGGCCTGTACTCACTGGATTTCAGAATGATGGGTGACCTCATTGAAACCTATTGAATGATGAAAGTCCTTAACAGAGTGAATGTGGAGAGGGTATTTGTTATGGTGGGAGAGCCTAAAACCAGAGAACACAGCCTCAGAATAGAGGGGCGACCTTTTAGAACAGACGTGAGGAGGAATTTCTTTAGCCAGGAAGTGGTAAATCTGTGGAATTCGTTGCCACGGACAGCTGTGGAGGCCAAGTCTGTATGTATTTTTAAAGCGGAGCTTGATAGATTCTTAATTGGTCAGGGCATGAAGGGATACAGGAGAAGGCAGGGGCTGAGAGGAAAATTGGATTAGCCATGATGAAACAGTGGAGCAAACTCAATGAGTCAAATGGCCTAATTCTGCTCCTATGTCTTGTGATCTTACGGTCTTATATACCCTAACTCCAGAATACACCCCAATGAAATAAATTTCCCAAAGGTCTTGTCTTTATGCTATTCCAAATGGTGGGTTTGCTTTGCACAAACGAACTTCAATGTTCACTACATTCCTGCAGTATTTTACTAAGCTTAATGTGCTGGGGCGCATTTATTGAAAAGGATTAAAAGTTCACAGTACAAGTAAAGGTTTTTAAAAATTTACTCTATGTTCTATTTTTAGCACAGCACTTGATGTTTTGAATTGCTCCTACCTGCATCATTTGTATGCCCTGGTGAACTTATTTCAAAATCTAAATTATAGTCAAGAGTTTATTGAGATCTCCTTCACCAGGGTATTAAAAATAGAACAAGGAAAGAAATTGTACCCATGTAATATGACACAGTGAGCACACATCATTCTGCCAACTGTACACATAAAATATTGGCTGTGCTGGAGTTAGTTGTAAAAGTTCAGATTAATTAAAGTACCACGGTGCTTATTTTAGTCACAAGTGTCTAGGATCAAGAGCTCGTAAGCAAGGTCACAATTTTGAGATATTCATTCATACTCTCAGTGGCTACTTTATTAGCTACACCCGTACACTTGCTCCTTAATGTAAATATCTAATCAGCCAATCATGTGGCAGAACTCAATGCATAAAAGCATGCAGACGTGGTCAAGAGGTTCAGTTGTTATTCAGGCAAATATTGAATTGGGAAGAAATGTGATGACTTTGACCATGTCATGGAGGCAGTCTGAGTATTTCAGAAACTGCTGATCTCCTGGGACTTTCACACACAACAGTCTCTAGAGTTTACAGAGAATAGTGTGAAAAACAGAAAAAGCATACAGTGAGCAGCAGTTCTTTGGCAGAAACACCTTGTTAATGAGAGAGGTCGGAGGAGAATGGCCAGACTGACTGTAAGGTGACAGTAACTCAAATAACCACGCGTTACAAAAGTGGTGAGCATCTCTGAATTCACAACACATCAAACCTTGAAGTGGATGGGCTACAGCAGCAGAAGACCATGAACATACACTCAATGGCCACTTTATTAGGTGCAAGAGATTCTTGATACAGTGGCCATGGAGTACACAACAAAGGTCTTGGGCACATATATATATCCAGGGTGCCGATGACATTTGCACAGTACTGTATGTGCCAATGTGGAGCGGAGAGCGAGTTTGTAAATCCAGCAGGAGAAAAGGCTGTTGGGAATGGTAAAGGTGGAGCCCCGTGAGAACAGTGTGGCAGAGAAGGAGGTCCAGTGGTGGGGGGTGGTGTGGGTGCAGACACACCCAGCCCTGAGACACCAGGCAAGGTCATTTTGATTCCAAGTGGTTGGTTTATTGATCATTACAGAATGTCTCTCTGGTGCTTCCCGCTCCCTTCCTGTTTTCCTAACCATGATTCGCATTCTCACTCTCAGTCCACAGCAGAGACCCATATCAGAATCAGCTTTATCATCACTCATGTACATCATGAAATTTGTTTTTGCAACAGCCACAGCAGTACAGTGCAATACATAAAATTACTACAGTACTGTGTAAAGGTCTTAGACATCCTAGCTACATATATATATATGCCTGAGAGTGTATATTCAAATTCTTCCATTACTTTGTAAACTTTTCCATCCCCATAACCCCCCAGAAACCTTGTTCTCCTCCAATTCTGGCTTCTTAAACTTCTATGATTGTAAGTTTGTTCCATCTAGGTAATCTCCAACCTGACGACATGAACATTGACTTCTCTAACTTTTGGTAATTTCTTTCCCCTCCCCCTTCTCTCTTTTTCCATTCCCCATTCTGGCTCCCCTCTTACCCCTTCTCTTCTCCTCTTCTGTCCTCTGGTTCCCCTCCTTCTTCCCTTTCTCCCCAGGTCCACGTTCCTCTCCTATCAGATTCCTTCTTCTTCAACTCCTAAACTTTTCCACCTATCATCTTCCAGCTTCTCATTTCACTCCCCTCCCCCACCCACCTAGCTTACCTAGCTTCACTTATCACTTGCCAACTTATCCTCCTTCCTCTTCCTTTATATTCTTATTCTTGCTTCTTTCCCCTTCCTTTCCAGTCCTGAGGAAGGGTCTTGGCCCAAAACTTTGACTAATTATTCCCCTCCTTAGATGCTGCCTGAGCTGCTCAGTTTCTCCAGTATTATGTGTGTCTTGCAATTGTCATAAGACATTTGACCAAACTTTCTGACACCTGACCTGTTATTTTGAAGTAAAATTCTAATTGATAGCATACTTAAGAAGTGCACTTGGGGCATTCTGCAAGGTTAAAGATACTGTATAAATACAACTGTTTCTTTAAGTATTTATTTTTCAGGAGCTGGGTATCGCTGGCAAGGGCAGCATTTACTCCCAAAACATCGACTGTACCGCTTCCTATAGTTGCTGCCTGGCCTGCTGTGTTCACCAGCATTTTTTATGTGTGTTGCTTGAAGTTCCAGCATCTGCAGATTTCCTCATGTTTGAGTCATTAAGGCAGCTCACATTATTCTTCTTAGGCACTGGTATAATTGTTGCCTTTTTGAAGCAAGCAAACACAAACAAAGAAATCCAATAGAACCTATTTCAGAAAAGGAAAACCCTCAAACACCCAATGCATAGAAAAAAAACAAATTGTGCACACAATAAAAGTAAGCAAATAGCATTCAGAACTGAAGTTCACGAAAGTGAGTCCACGGCCATGAGGCCAGTCATCAAAGCAGCCAATCCGGGAGCCTGTTAGTTGCAGGCCACAGTTTCAGTGCAGTGCAGAGACGAGTAAACCTCAAGGACCAGTGAGTTGAACACCGGCTTGTCCCTCACCTCCACCCTGTTTATCACCTCCATCCACAGCAGCTTGAACTTTTCAGTCTGACCCGGCACTTAAATTGGACAAGGAGTAGGTCTTCCCTCGCTCTCAGACCCGGACCCTGACACTTCGATATGCTCTTGGGCCTGGGACCAGCCACTTCAATTTGGCCCATAACTGAACTTTCCAATTCAGCCCAGCGCTTAGATCTGGCAAAACCCAATTTGTTCCTCGCTCTTGCGCCTGGGCCCCTGGACTCTGCCTCTCCTCGGTTCTGCCGTTCGAATCGCCTGCAAGTCCGTTCCAGCAGCCAAACATTGGCTCATTCCCCGCTCTCAAGTCTGGACCCTGCTCGGTTCAGCTCGAACACACCATGCTGCAACCACCCTTCACCATCGAGACTTCAGTTCACAACACAGAAATGCCAGGTCGTACAGGCAGTTCAAAAGCACAGCTTCGAAAGGCAAATTACATTACTCATTCTCAAGGAAATGATGAAAACTGAAGTAATTAATAGTTGTATGACGTGGGCGATCACAGTCTTTCCGTGACCATGATTGTTCTAGGCATGTTTTTCTACATAAGTGGTTTGCCATTGCCTTCTTCTGGGCAATGTCTTTACAAGACAGGTTACCCCAGCCATTATCAATACTCTTCAGAGATTGTCTTGCCTGGTGTCAGTGGTCATATAACCAGGACTTGTGATGTGCACCAGCTGCTCATACGACCAGCCACCACCTGCTCCCATGGCTTCACGTGACCCCGATCAGGAGGGCTAGGCAGGTGCTACACCTTGCCCAAGGGTGACCTGCAGGCTAGCGGAGGCAAGGAGTGCCTTATGCCTCCTTTGGTAGAGCCGTATCTCCACCACGCTACTCCCACAGTACTTTGGGAACGTTAATTTATAAACCTCAGAGCTCAGTCTATATGTCAGTATGTTGCTAGGGTGTGATTTAACACTCAGCACATTAAACCTTGCCCACTTGTTCCATTATCCTCAGGTAGATCATTAAACACTAAACCATGAGGTATTCCGGAACCAAATCACCCGTGACCTTCATCAGTTTATTGCATACAGGTGATATATTATACTACACCCTTTAGGGAGGCCATTAAATGTGACAAATATGGCACAAAGTGACCCCCACCTCTCGTTATATCTGGGAGCATTATTCCAATGTGTATTTAGTCTAGTGACAATGTAAGCTCACCTAAACCTGGCTGTTCAAGTCTGTGCCATTACAAACGGCTGCTTAAATATTCCTATGGCAATTGACACTCTCAGCTCGACTTTCAAAGGTCAAAGTAAATTTATTATCAAAGTATCTACATACTTTGACATCACTATGAGATTCACTTTCTTGCAGGCATTCACAGCAGAGCAAAGAAAAGCAATAGAATCAACGAAAAATACACACAGAGACCGATAAACAACTAGCGTGCAAAAGAAGACAAACTCTGTAAATACAAAAAAAAATCATAATAATAATAAATAAGTATTGAGAATATGAGTTGTAGAGTCCTTGAAAGTGAGTTAATAGTTCATGAATTCAGTTCGGAGTTGAGGTGAGTGAAGGGGCCTGATGGTTGAGGGATTATAACAGTTCCTGAACCTGGTGGTGTGGGACCTGAGACTCCTGTACCTCCTTCCGGATGGCAGCGGTGGGAAGACAATATGGCCTGGATGGTGGGGGTCCTTGATGATAGGTGCTGCTTTCTTGTGGCACCTATCAGAATATAAGCAACACACTAACACGAGGAAATCTGCAGATGCTGGAATTTCAAGCAACACACATAAAAATTGCTGGTGAACGCAGCAGGCCAGGCAGCATCTATAGGAAGAGGTACAGTCGATGTTTCGGGCCAAGACCCTTCGTCAGGACATTAAAAAAAATAAAAAAGCAACATGGTTTTTATTATCCAACTATCCCCATTTTGTTCTCTAAAGAATATTTTTACAGTAAAGGAACGTAATCTAGTCCAGTATGAAGGAGCTGTGGTACAGTCAGAGTCTTTCAGGATCAATGATCGACTTTATTTGCTGCATACATTTACATATATTAGGATTATGCATACAAGGAGCGGTGCCTTAGGAAGGCGGTGTCCATCATTAAGGGCCCCCACCACCCAAGACAAGCCCTCTTCTCATTGTTTCTGTCAGGAAGGAGGTACAGAAGCCTGAAGGCACACACTCAGTGATTCAGGAACAACTCCTTTCTAAAAGGACATTGAACCCACGAACACTGCCTCACTACATTTTATTTCTGTTATTTTGCACTATTTATTTTAACTACTTAATAGACATATATACTTAATGTAACTCAGTTTTTTTCTCTATATTTATTTATTATGCATTTCATTGCACTGCTGCAGTAAAGTTAACAAATTTCTTGACATATGCCGGTGATAATAAATCTGATTCCGATTCTGATTTGTATATTGGAGGACCTGTCCTGGGTTCAGCATGTAGGTGTAATTGTGAAGAAAGCATGGCAGCGCTGCTCCTTCCTTAGGAGTTTGCGAAGATTAAACATGACGTCTAAAACTTTGACAAACTTCTACAGATGTGTGGTGGAGAGTATATAGACAGGCTGCATCACAGCCTGGTATGGAAACACCAATGCCCTTGAATGGAAAATCCTACAAAAGGTAGTGGATATGGCCCAGTCTATCACAGGTAAAGCCCACTCCACCACTGAGTGGGTCTATATGAAATACTGTCACAGGAAAGCAGCATCCTCCAGCACCATCTCTTCCCATTGCTGCCATCAGGAGCCTCAGGACTCACACTACCAGGTTCAAGAACAGTTATTACCCCATCACCCATCAAGCTCTTGAACCAAAGGCGATAGCATCACTCAGCTTCACTTGTCCCATCTTTGAAATATTCCTACATCCTGTGGACTCACTTTCAAGGGCTCTTCATTTCACATTCTCAATATTTATTGCTTATTTATTAATTATTATTATTAATTTCATTTTGTATTTGCTCGGTTTTTCTCTGCACCCTGGTTGAATGGCCAAGTTGGGTGGTCTTTCATTGATTCTGTTATGGTTATTATTCTATAGATTTATTGATTATGCCCACAAGAAAATGATTCTTGTTGTATATGGTCACATATATGTACTTTGATAATGCATTTACTTTGAACTTTAAATCTGCTATGGTGTTTTGATGTGAAATGCAACAAAAACAATTATGAAGAATAAAATATTCTTTAAGTTTGAGGTTAAAGTACACATATGAAATAAAACATGCATAAATACTAAACACCAGCATGTAAACATAATTATAAAAAATGTTTTAAAGTGTTTACAAAGCAGTGCAGTGGGGAAGGGGAGGGGCTAACTAGAATAGTTGATCAGATTAACTGCCTGAGAGAAGAAACTTTTAAGATGGTTTGAAGTTTTTGTTTTAATAACTCTGTAGCATTTTCCAGAAGGGAGCTTTTGGGAAAGGCAGCTTGCAGGCTGGGTAGTGACTGCAATGATTTTTCCTGCTTATTTCTTTGTCCTGGACACATGCGAGTCGCGAGTCCTGCAGGTGATGGTAGACTGCAGCCGATGATCTTTTCAGCTCTCCTGACATTTTCTGTATGTTGTGAGAGCAGTCATCCCACCTCTCCCGGAAGTTCCGGGAGTCTCCCGCATATTAATAGTGGCTCCCTGATGCCCGCAAATTATATACAATATCCCGGAAATCAATTTTTTGAGAGTGAGCGAGCAAGAGAGCGTGATAGTGAGAGCGACCACGAGAGAGAGAGAGAGCGCGTGAGAGCGAGCACGCACATGCGAGAGAGAGAGAGAGAGAGAGCACCATGGCAGAGTGTTCCAAAAAAAGAAAATATAAAACGTACGTCACCCCAGACTACCCTAAAGTGTACCCCTGCCTAATAGGGGTCAAAAATAATGACAGTGTTGCTCGCTGCACTGTTTGCAACAGTGACTTTTCTGTTGCCCATGGTGGGTTAAGACTGTAAAAGACATGTTGAGGTGAGTTTAACAGGTGTCATTCGTTCATTAGCATAGCTAACGTTATTTAAACTAGCTGGCTAGCTGCTAAGGAGCTACTCTATTGCAGACATCCCACCTCCCCCGGAAGTTCCGGGAGTCTCCCGCAAATTGATGGTGCTACCTTTCTGAAATGAGTTTTTGCAGGGTGGGATGTCTGTAAGAGGATTCTGTCCCAAAGACCTTAATTGCCCATGTCATACACCATGGCACATGAGGATGATGACTGTGCAAAAGACTTTGGAGCTAAAGCTATATATACTGCATGTGCCTAAGACTAGCTATGTATGTGGGCAAAAGTCTCATAGCTAGGACGCCTACGACTTTTGCACAGTACTGACCATAGATTCAAGAACAGCTACTTATCTGCAACCATTTGGGTCTTGAACCAACATGCACACCTCTGATCACTACCTCAGTACAACAACACAATGATCACTTTGATCACTTTGCACTATGTTTTTTTTACTGTTCCACTTGTAAAAACTGTATACGATTCATGTTTAATTTGTTTTTTTTGTGAACGCTCCTTATCTGACATTGTGTGCCTGTGATGCTGCCGTACCTTTTTCATTGCACACATATACTGACAATAAGCTCGACTTTGACCTTGGAATTTAATCATATTATTGGAGCTCATTTGTACATAGGTGTGTCTGTAAGTCAGGTATTCATATCCCAAGGACGACCTGAGGAGAGTCTAATGTGTAACTCCAATGATCACATGCATACCAAACCTCGACACTGGGAAGGCTTTTCTCCGACATTCCTTTGTGAGACTGTATTTCTTTCTCTCTCTCTCTCTCTGAACTTGCACGAGTGATTACATTTATTTTGTTGTGCATATATAATTTACATTTATGTGTAGGTAGCACTATTACAGCACCAGCCTAAGATCAGGGTTCAATTCCTGCCACTGTCTGTAAGGAGTTTGTACATTCTCCCCATGACCGCGTGGGTTTCCTCCGTGTGCTCTGGTTTCCTCCCACGGTCCAAAGACGTACGGGTCAGGGTTAGTGCGTTGTGGGCAAGCTGTGCTATGTTGGCACTAGAAGTGTGGTGACCCCTGCAGACTGCTCAGTGCAGTCCTCACTGATCTGATTTGATTTCACGCAATGACATATTTCACTGTATGTTTAGTGTGCATGTGAGAAATAAAGTTATTCTTTATCCAATCTTGTTAACTTCTGTTTGTCATGTACTGTACTACCGCTGCAAAAGACTGATTATCAGAGCATTTATACTCTGCCTATGACAATAAACTTGAACTTGAATTTAAGAAATAGGACAAAGAAACACATAGCATTGACATAGACCATCAGCCGAGTGGGTCTCAGTTTGTGCTTATTACTTACTTACCACAGGAAGAGACCATTCGGCCCATTGTGTATAATCTGGCTCCCAGTACAGCAATTGCTTCACTCTAATTCCCATTCTTATTTCTCTGAGAATTTGAGGACATTTAGTGTGTTACCAAAGACTCTAGTAAACTTCCACACTGATACATTGGAGAGCATTCTGACAGGGTACCACAAATCGGTACGGAGGATCCAGTGTTCAGGGTTGCAAGAGGCTGGAGAGGGTTGTAAATGCAGCCAGCTCCACCACCTAGAACATCTTCAAAAGGCGATGCCTCAGAAATGCGGCATCCATCATTAAGGACCCTCATCATCCACAACATGCCTTCCTGTTATTATAGATCAGGGAGGAGGTACAGGAGCCTGAAGACCCACATGCAGTGTTTTCAGATTTCTGAATGGTCCTTGAACCCATGAACACCACCTCAGTGTTCCTGTTTTGCACTACTATTGTAACTTTTATGTATAGTATTATACAGTTGCCACAAAACTATAAAGTTCATGACAAATGTCAGTGATAATAAGCTTAATTCTGATTCTGAATATTCAAGATTCAAGATTCAAAGATTCAAAAAACTTTATTGTCATTGTAACCGTACATCAGCTCTGCAGGACAGAATGAGACAGCGTTTCTCAGGGGCAGTGCAATCATAACATAACAAATGCAACACTAAATAATAAACATAACAATAAATAGTAAAACACAACAGACACATGTCAGTTAAAATCAGTTATAAGTGTCCAGTGCAAGTTAAAAGTGTCCAAAGCAGAGTCAGGTGGAGCAGCTATTTAGCAGTCTGACTGCCTGTGGGAGGAAGCTGTTTAGTAGCCTTGTGGTTTTAGTTTTGATGCTCCTGTATCGTTTGCCTGATGGCAGAAGAACAAACAGTTCATGGAGAGGGTGTGAGGGGTCTTTAATGATGTACCGTGTCTTCTGAAGGCATCGACTCTGAAAGAGGTCTTGGACAGAAGATAGGGAGACCCCAATAACCTTCTCTGCTCCCCTAACCATCCTCTGCAAGGCTTTTTTGTCGACAGCACTGCAGCTAGAGTACCAGGTTGTGATGCAAAAGGTCAGCACACTCTCAACCACGTCTCTGTAGAATGTAGTTAAGATGTCAGTGGGGACTGATGCTTGTTTAAGCTTCCTCAGAAAGTGCAATCTCTGCTGGGCCCGTTTCACAATCCCAGTGGTGTTCCTGGACCAGGTGAGATTGTCCGAGATCTGCACCCCAAGGAACTTGATGTTTTCCACTCTCTCCACTGTGGAGCCGCTGATGCTGAGGGGTGTGTGCTCAGGCTGAGATCGTCTGAAATCGACGATCATCTCCTTGGTTTCGGTGACATTAAGCATCAAGTTGTTACCCTGCACCAGCTCTCTAGGTGTTTGACCTCCTCCCTGTACATTGTTTCATCATTTTTGCTGATGAGCCCCACCACTGTCGTATCATCAGCAAATTTAATGATCAGATTCTCCTTGAATCTGGCTGCACAGTCATGTGTTAGCAGTGTAAACAGCAATGGACTAAGCACACAGCCTTGTGGGGATCCAGTGCTCAGTGTGATGGAGTCAGAGATGTTCCTGCCAACACGGACTGACTGTGGTCTCTCTGTCAAGAAATCCAGAATCCAGCGACACATGGCAGTGTTAAGGCCAAGCAGCGACAGTTTCTCCACTAGTCTCTGCGGGATGATGGTATTGAACGCTGAACTGAAATCAATGTACAGGATTCTGGCATAAGTGTATTTGTTGTCCAAGTGAGAGAGAACTGTGTGCAGTGTGGTGGATATCGCGTCGTCCGTAGGGCGATTTGGACGATAAGCAAACTGTAGAGGATCCAACGATGAGGGGAGGCTGGCCGTGATATGAGGCTCGACAAGCCGTTCAAAACATTTGATCACTATGGGGGTCAGGGCAATGGGACGGTAATCATTCAGACAGGCTACAACCCTCTCTTGCATGCCCACAACTCCCTTTTGAGTCTCTGGCCACTTGCCTGTAGTGTACATAATATTTAAGTAATATTTGTGTAATCTTGTGTATGTATGTACATATGTGTGTGTGTATATATATATATATAGATTAAGCATTCTTGTTCACTTGAATAATTCATTACAGGTTATATGTATAAATATTTGAATTGCATATGACATCACACTACCACAAGATACATGCGCACCTCACTTAAAGTAAGTACAAAGTTAGACATGCATTCCCAGATTCCTCGATCTTCCTTTGAATTAGTTTATTGTTCTGAAGTTACAAAACATAACATTGACATCAAGGTATTTTTAAAATGAACCCAAGACAGATACCATCCTGTTGAAGTGCAGCGAGATGTTCGAACAAAAAAAATACAGCAAGAGACAGTCAAGTTTAAAAATAAAACCAAAGTACATATATGTCACCATATACAACCCCGAGATTCATTTTCTTACAGGCATTCAGAGTAAATGCAAAGAAACACAATGAAAGACTGCACACAACAAGACGCCCAGGCAGCCTTGATGATGTTGAAATCAGGACTCTGTGGAGGTCATACCATCTGACCCATATATTAAAAAATCTAGGGTGCCTAAGACTTTTGCACAGTACCATACACCAAAACATACAGTGAAATGTGTCATTTGCATTAACAACCAACACACCCAAGTGTCAGTACCTCCAGTTGAACTGTCTTTTTGTGTGTTTTCCCCCTAGCTGTCAGTCTGTGGTTTTGTATTGCCATGTGCTCCTGTCCCCGCTCCTGCTCTACTCCAGCCCCTGTATTACTGGGTACTCTGTCTCTCACCTGTTTCTCATTATTACCTGTATTGCTGCCACCCGTGTCTCACTGTGCTCCACCTATCATCTGCCTCTCTGTTTATTGCTCAGTGTATTTCAGTCCTGTGTTTTCACCTGTTTGTAGCCAGATTGTGCCAGTGAATTTTCCTGAGCCTTTCCAGCATTTGTATCTGTACCCCATCTGGCTGAATATTGACTCTGCCTGTTTCCTGATTCTGGTTTTTGGATTTCTCTGGATGTTTTGATCTCTGCCTGAACTTTGACGCAGACTTTGTTTGCACCTTGGGATTTGTTACTCAATTAATATCACTGTGTGCACGGTACTGGGTCTGTGATTGGATCCCTGCTCCAGCGCCCTGACACCCAAGCACATGCTGGGGGACGACTGTAAGTTTCACCACCCGTTCCAGTGTCAATGTAGCATGCTCACAACACTCAGCAGAGCAACACAGAACACGACAAAACGACAACAGCAAACCAAGCCCTGTTCCTCCCACACATCCACACACATACACTGTCCTCTAACTACAGGCCAGGGCGTCCTCTTTGGCCTCCACCCTCTGGCGAACTGGTGGATTCACAGATGTTGGGCCTTTGACTTCCCAGTGGACCTTCAGAGATCAATAGACTTGGGCTGCAGCCATTGGGTCTCAACTGCTGGGCTTCCAATCAATCTTTGGGCTTTTATCCGAGCCTCCGAATGACCTTGGTACGTGTCTATGCCACTGGATCCTGTGTACATCTGCTAAGTGTGATCACAGCAGCTCACATCTTCAATATTCATTTATGAGGCATCTCTATACAGTGAAAGGCAGCCCAAGGAATCACCAAATGAAGTATAGGCATTGAGGCAAGTGAAGTTAAAGCAAATGACCAAAATCAAAGCAAGGTGGCAGGTGATAGGGGAAATAGGGAGGGGGGAGAGGTGAAGTAAAGAGCTGGGAAGTTGATAGGTGAAAGCAATAAAGGGCTGGAGAAGGGGGAATCTGATAGGAGAGGACAGAAGACCATGGAACGAAGGGGGAGGAGCACCAGAGTGATGGGCAGGTAAGGAGCTAAGGTGAGACAGGAAAACAGGAACGGGAGTGGTGAAGGTAGGGTGGGGAGTGCAATTACCAAAAGTTCAAGAAATTGATGTTCATATCATCAGGTTGGAGACTTTACCCAGACAGAATATAAAGTGTCGCTCCTCCAACCTGAATGTGGCCTCATCCCAGCAGTAGATGGAGGCCATTCACCCCATTGGATTCATCTTGCCTCCCAGCAGTTCAATCCCAATGGGTGGCACAATAGCATAGTGGTTCGCATGGCACTTTATAGTACAGGAGACTCGGGTTCAATTCCCACCACTGCCTGCAAGGATTTTGTACGTTCTCTCCATGTCCATGTGGGTTTCCTCCCACAATCCAGAGACGTACAGGTTGGTAGATTCATTGATCATTGTAAATTGTCCCATGATTAAGCTAGGATTAAACCGGGGGATGCTGAATGGTGCAGCTCAAAGGGACGGAAATGCACACTCAGTGCTGTATCTCCGTAAATAAGTTCCATAAACACAATGAGATTTGCAGATGCTGGAAATCCAGAGTAACACACACAAAATGCTGGAGGAACTCAGCAGATCAAGCAACACCTATAAAGAGTATAGATCTGAATCCTGATGAAGGTTCTCAGGTCGAAATATCAACCATAGATGCTGCCTGACCTCCTGAGTCCCAATTGTTCCATGCCTCTTCTAATTAATCCTTATATTCATTCTTACACAAGGCCATCAACTTCCTATGATTTCTTTTGCCTCTTACCAACACTAGGAAGTGATTTAACCCATTAAATCCCAGTGCATCTTAGAGAGGAAAGCGGAGGACCCAGTGGAAACCCACAAGGTCACAGTGAAGACAAACAAACTCCACACAGATAACGCCTGGGGTCTCTGAAGTCTTGGGGCAACAGTATTAACTCCTGCACTACCATAGTTAATGCAAGACAAAGGCAGACAGTCTGCCTAGGACTATAAACAACACACACAAAACACTGGAGGAACTCAGCAGGTCAAGCAGAATCTATGGAAAAGAATAAACAGTCAACATTTCAGGCTGAGGCCCTTCTTCAAGACTGAGAAGGAAAGGGGAAGGTGAGAGGAGGGGAAAGAGGCTAACTGGAAGGTGTCTAGGACTGTGTCATAATAAACAAATCTAAAGACTGCAGAGCAACACACACAACTCAGCAGGTTAGGCAGCATCTATGGAGAGGAATAAACAGTCAATATTTTGGGCCGAGACACCTGTCAAAGAAGAATTCCTGTCACAGTATGTGGACAGGCCGACCAGGGGGAATGTCATACTAGATCTAGTACTAGGTAATGAACCGGGTCAGGTCACAGATCTCTCAGTGGGTGAGCATCTGGGGGACAGTGACCACCACTCCCTGGCCTTTAGCATTATCATGGAAAAGGACAGAATCAGAGAGGACAGGAAAATTTTTAATTGGGGAAAGGCAAATTATGAGGCTATAAGGCTAGAACTTGCGGGTGTGAATTGGGATGATGTTTTTGCAGGGAAATGTACTATGGACATGTGGTCGATGTTTAGAGATCTCTTGCGGGACGTTAGGGATAAATTTGTCCCGGTGAGGAAGATAAAGAATGGTAGGGTGAAGGAACCATGGGTGACAATTGAGGTGGAAAATCTAGTCAGGTGGAAGCAGGTAGCATACATGAGGTTTAGGAAGTAAGGATCAGATGGGTCTATTGAGGAATATAGGGAAGCAAGAAAGGAGCTTAAGAAGGGGCTGAGAAGAGCAAGAAGGGGGCGTGAGAGGGCCTTGGCGAGTAGGGTAAAGGAAAACCCCAAGGCATTCTTCAATTATGTGAAGAAAAAAGGGATGACAGGAGTGAAGGTAGGACAGATTAGAGATGAAGGTGGGAAGATGTGCCTGGAGGCTGTAGAAGTGAGCGAGGTCCTCAATGAATACTTCTCTTTGGTATTCACCAATGAGAGGGAACTTGATGATGGTGAGGACAATATGAGTGAGGTTGATGTTCTGGAGCATGTTGATATTAAGGGAGAGGAGGTGTTGGAGTTGTTAAAATACATTAGGACGGATAAGTCCGCAGGGCCTGACGGAATATTCCCCATGAGGTGAGAGAAGAGATTGCTGAGCCTCTGGCTAGGATCTTTATGTCCTCGTTGTCCACAGGAATGGTACCGGAGGATTGGAGGGAGGCAAATGTTGTCCCCTTGTTCAAAAAAGGTAGTAGGGATAGTCCGGGTAATTATAGACCAGTGAGCCTTAAGTCTGTGGTGGGAAAGCTGTTGGAAAAGATTCTTAGAGATAGGATCTATAGGCATTTAGAGAATCATGGTCTGATCAGGGACAGTCAGCATGGCTTTGTGAAGGGCAGATCATGTCTAACAAGCCTGATAGAGTTCTTTGAGGAGGTGACCAGGTATATAGATGAGGGTAGTGCAGTGGATGTGATCTATAAGGATTTTAGTAAGGCATTTGACAAGATTCCACACTGTAGGCTTATTCAGAAAGGTAGAAGGCATGGGATCCAGGGAAGTTTGGCCAGGTGGATTCAGAATTGGCTTGCCTGCAGAAGGCAGAGGGTCATGGTGGAGGGAGTACATTCGGATTGGAGGATTGTGACTAGTGGTGTCCCACAAGGATCTGTTCTGGGACCTCTACTTTTCGTGATTTTTGTTAACGACCTGGATGTAGGGGTAGAAGGGTGGGTTGACAAGTTTGCAGATGACACAAAGGTTGGTGGTGTTGTAGATAGTGTAGAGGGTTGTCAAAGATTGCAGAGAGACATTGATAGGATGCAGAAGTGGGCTGAGAAGTGGCAGATGGAGTTCAACCCGGAGAAGTGTGAGGTGGTACACTTTGGAAGGACAAACTCCAAGGCAGAGTACAAAGTAAATGGCAGGATACTTGGTAGTGTGGAGGAGCAGAGGGATCTGGGGGTACATGTCCACAGATCCCTGAAAGTTGCCTCACAGGTGGATAGGGTAGTTAAGAAAGCTTATAGGGTGTTAGCTTTCATAAGTTGAGGGATAGAGTTTAAGAGTCGCGATGTAATGATGCAGCTCTATAAAACTCTGGTTAGGCCACATTTGGAGTACTGTGTCCAGTTCTGGTCACCTCACTATAGGAAGGATATGGAAGCATTGGAAAGGGTACAGAGGAGATTTATCAGGATACTGCCTGGTTTAGAAAGTATGCATTATGATCAGAGATTAAGGGAGCTAGGGCTTTACTCTTTGGAGAGAAGGAGGGTGAGGGGAGACATGATAGAGGTGTACAAGATAATAAGAGGAATAGATAGAGTGGATAGGCAGCGCCTCTTCCCCAGGGCACCACTGCTCAATACAAGAGGACATGGCTTTAAGGTAAGGGGTGGAAAGTTCAAGGGGGATATTAGAGGAAGGTTTTTTACTCAGAGAGTGGTTGGTGCGTGGAATGCACTGCCTGAGTCAGTGGTGGAGGCAGATACACTAGTGAAGTTTAAGAGAATACTAGACAGGTATATGGAGGAATCTAAGGTGGGGGCTTATATGGGAGGCAGGGTTTGAGGGTCGGCACAACATTGTGGGCTAAAGGGCCTGTAATGTGCTGTATGTTCTAAGTCCTGATGAAGATCTGGGCAAAAAATGTCAATTCTTTTTTTTCTTTCCATAGATGATGTCTGACCTGCTGAGTTCCTCCAGCATTTTGTATGTGCTACTCTGGATTTCCAGCATCTCTTGAGTTCTAAAAATTGTAAATCCTTTACAGGGAAATCTCCAGGCCAAAGTGCTCTGTAAAACTATAGCTGTGTGAATGATAAGTAGCGTGTATATGGAAAATGACCAACAAAACGTCTGGGTTAATTACAGCACACAGTCTAACCCAGCCCACGGAGCATCCATCAATCAGGGTAATTTTACACTCTTGTAATCCACTCCTCATTCCCTTGTTGTGCCATCTGTCGTGGGGCCAGCAGATCGATTGAAACTCATTTTATCTTTCACTACAGTTCCTGTAGATCAGAAGGAAAACCATTAAGTGATGTTCTGTAAGAGGCATGACCAAAGTTGTAATGCAAGACTTGTAATCAGTTTAGCAGACATTACCACAGCCGGGCAGCAGTAAAGGGAACCACAGAGTCTGTAATAACAAGTGTAGAGCATCATTCCAATTATCTCCAGATTTACAATTAACAAACTGCAGAGAAGGAGCCAGAAATGAAATGTAACCCATCAAATGTTGAAAGGCATCAATAGAGTGGATGTAGAGAGGTTGTTTCCTATAGTAGGGGATTCTATGACCAGAGGACACAGCCTCAGAATAGAGGGGCGCCCTTTTAGAATGGAGATGAGGAGGAATTTCTTCAGTGGGAAGGTGGTGAACCTGTGGAATTCATTGCAGCAGGCGGCTATGGAGGCCAGTTCATCATCATAGCTTGTCACACCAGCCAGCCAGCCATTCTAGTGTTGTTTGGTTGATGTTGAGCAGGTCAGTGTCAGCTAAATCAGGTGAGAGTGGGCAGTTGCGCAGAACGTGTTCGATGTTCTGCACCCTTTCGTCACACCCACAGGATTCACTGGTCTTTAAACCCCACTTCACCATATTGTCTCCCGTCCTACAGACTCCCGCTCTCGCTCTGTTGAGAGTGCACCACTTCCGTCTGTCAAGCAGTGCCCCGTCTGGCAACATTTCTGTGGGGTCTTGCACTGTATTGTTTGCTGGGGTTCTGGCTTCTGTTTGTTGCCAGAGGTCAATCCTGTATGCTTGGGAGGATGTTCCATGTGGTAGTTCCTCCACTGTAGCAAAGCTTTTCCTCAATTTTAGGCGGTTGGAAACTGGCACATGATGATGTAGTGGGTGCCGTGGATCTGTTTACCTTTCTCAATTTTTGTTGTAGTGCGTCTTCGGATCTCTGGGGCAGCAATGCCTACAAGTCTGTAAATGATGTTAGTGGGTGTGGGGCGCAGTGTGCCCATGATTATTCTGCAGGCTTCGTTAAGCAATGGGTCTATTTTCTTCACATGGGCTGATCTGCCCCACACAGGCGCACAGTATTCTGCAGGTGCATAGCAGAGTGCTAGGGCAGTTGATCTAAGTGTGTGAGCATTAGCTCCCCATTTCGTGCCTGCTAATTTTTTCAAGAGAGAATTGCGAGAGCCAACTTTCCCTCGGAGTTTTTGGATGTGGGTGGCAAATGAAAGCATCCTATCCAGTGTCCAGGTAAACTGGAGTCAAATGGTGTTCGAGTTCCTTCCCACAGCAGAAGATCTTGAGTTTCTGAGCTGCTTCTCGATTCCTCAGGTGGAATGCACACACTTGAGTTTTTGTTGGATTTGAGTTCAGAGATAATTTTTCATAATACTGCTTCATTGCTTCGAGGACTGCTGTAAGTCGTACTTCAACTTCTTGGAAGGATTAGCTTGTGTTGCTATGCCCAGCTCATCTGCATAGATAAACCTGCGTGTGTTAGGAAAGGTTGGTTGGTCATTTGTGTAAACGTTAAATAGTAGAGGTGCCAGGAGTGATCCCCGTTCTTTTATGGACACCACCTACTCTTAATTCCATTCATTTCGACATAAAGTCTGCGATTTTCTAGGAGGCTTCTTATTACTTTGACTGTGGTTTCATTCTTTAACATTTTAGATAATTTTAATAGAAGGCCTTTCTGATTCACAGTGTCATATGCCGCTGTTAAGTCAGTAATACTGCCTCTGTAATTTATCACATTTCAAAGCCATCCTCAATATACTGGGTTAAGTTCAGGACTTGACCGCAGCAAGAGCGGCCTGGCCTGAACCTGGCTTGGTCTGGTGTTAGAAGATCTTCAACTAAGGGGGATTTTTTTTTCAGTATGAGTCTCTCGTAGAGTTTATAGAGGGTGCAGAGCAAGGAAATCGGTCTGTAATTTTTAGGAATGTTGGGGTCTTTATTGGGTTTTAGGAGAGCAACAACTTTGGCTCTTCTCCACTTTTTAGGTATTTTTAATGATCTTAGGCAACAGTTAAAAAGGGACAGAAGCCGTGGAGTGCTTTAGGTCCAAGATTTTTAAGGAATTCATTAAGAATCCCATCTATGCCAGCAGCTTTGTTAGATTTTAGCTGTGATACTTCATCCTTTAACCTTTCTAGGGTGAGAGGTGGGAAGTTGTTACAGTATTTCCGTTTGAGAGAGCTGACTCCATCTCCTGATGTTGCTTTTTCTTTTGCCCCCGTTCCTTGTTATTTGGTCGACTATTTAGTATTAGTTGGTGGGCAACCTGATTGGGTGTTACAGCAACAATTCTCTGTGGTGGTCTATTGTCTGAGTTGAGTTTCCGAACAGTTGCCCCTGCCTTCTTACTGTCCTTGGTCATGTCTGTGTTTTCTATCAGTTCCTGCCAAGGCTGTTGTCTCTCTTGGCTCAGTAGGGACAGAACTGACCCTTCCATTTCAATTCTGTCTTGACCAAATGGGTCTTGGTCATATAAGTTGACATACTCATCATAACTTTTCTTGATATCACTAGTCAATCCCTGAATATATGTGGTTCTGCAGCCTCTAGGTATGTTCTGCTGCGCTACTTTCCCGATTAGTCAGACAAATTGATCATCATGATCAGGTTCTGATGGTATGGTATCGATAAGTTGATCAAGGGATTCTGCCAAAGATGTCCAATTCGCTTTTCTCAGGTTAAACCTTGGTAGGTACTTTGATGGTACAGGTCTCAGAACTGGAAAGGATTCTACCTGGACTGGACGGTGTCAGGATTTGGGTATATGTTGGAGGACTGTTCGTGTGAAGAGGTTGGAGCTTGCCGAGGTAACAAAGGCAAGGTCTGGGTTGTATCCTTTTCTCCATCTGGCACTTGTGAAGGTAGGGGTGTCCTTTGACTCGTATAGTAGCTCAAGACTGTTGTTTAGAGCCCACAATACAACTTCTTCTCCATTTGCATCATCATCTTCATATCCCCAGTTGGTGCTATGGCTATTAAAATCACCAATAATGAGGTACATTTTGTCCTAGAGATCTAGGTTAGGTGGCCACATGAATAGTTCATTCGGGGGTTTGTAGACTGAGATGATATTTATGTGTTTTGTTTCAACTTTCAGAAGTTCCATTGGGCCAACTTGGATGTTTGCTGTGCTCATTACTATAGATTTCTCTTTAACAAAGATTGCACTTCCATAAGTTTGGTTAGGGTTGTCAATAGCCAAGTGCATTCCTGGCACATAGGGTTAGTTGTTCAGCCTATGAGTTTCTTGTATGCACAAGATGTCGGGGTTTAAGTTTGCCAGGATTTCTGCTTTACGGTGGCTGAAGCCTTCGATGTTATGGCTAAGATTTTCATGATTTCCAGTGGGCCGAGGGTTTATCCTTTTACCACCCACTGGGTCACTTGGTCTGGCGCGTAATGTCAGGATTGCTCTCTTTTGGATTAACAGGGTCACAGCGTGAACGTTCCTGACTTGACCCCGGAGGCCAGTTCATTGGGTATGTTTAAAACAGAAGCTGATTGGTCCTTGATTGGTCACAGCATGAAGGGATACAGGGAGAAGGCAGGAGATTGGGGCTGAGGGGGAAAATTGGTCAGCTATGATGACATGGTGGAGCAGACACAATGGGCCAAATGGCCTGATTCTGCTCCTATATCTATTGGTCTTGTACAGTAACCCAACTGACTAAAAAATAAAATAACCCCAGTATCAATAATTAGCTCCCAGTAGACTGCCATTTACATTAGATTAGATGTTCCAAATTTCTACATGGATATTGAACCCATGAACACTACCTCACTATTCTTTAGTTGTTATTTTTTGCACTACTTACTTTAACTCCAATTATTTTAATAGACATATATACTTAATGTAACTCAATTTTTTTCTCTATATTCATTTATCATGTATTTAATTGTGCTGCTGCTGTAAATTAACAAATTTCATGATATGTGTTGGTGATATTAAACCTCATTCCGATTCTGATACTGACTTGGATATTACCGGGAAGGAGGAATATAGCTATTTGTGATTCTCTTGTTCTTTGAACCTCCTTCTTTTATTAAACATCTACTGTATGTCTGTTTTTATTTCTAATTTTCCCATTGCCCTCTATCGCTCTCTGCATTGCACCCCCCCCACACACACACACACACACACAAACAAAAAATCAGGTACACCCTTGCTTAGCACACTCTCACCCACTCAATGATAAACATACAGTGTCTCACAGGTTCACATAAGTGCGCAAAATCTCATAGACACACAATTATTGCCCTCTGTCACTGCCACCTCTCACTGACATCATTCCCACTCTTCCCCCTCCCTCATCCAGCCATCACCTGGTAAGCTGCCAGCCCTTTCTCCCCTCACCCCCGATGTCCCTCCACCTCCTTATCTCCCCTCTTCCTTCAGTCCAGATGAAAGTTCTGGACCTGAAATCTCGAATGTCCATTCCCCTCCATAGACCCTGCCTGATATTCTGGACCCGAAATATCCACGCGCATTTCCCTCCATAGACCCTGTTTGAAATTGTAGACCCAAAATATCGACTGTCCTTCCCCTCCACAGACCCTGTTTGAAATTGTAGACCTGTAATGTCGACTGTCCGCCCCCTCCACAGACCCTGTTTGAAATCGTAGACCCGTAATGTCGACTGTCTGCCCCCTCCACAGACCCTGTTTGAAATCGTAGACCTGTAATGTCGACTGTCCGCCCCCTCCACAGACCCTGTTTGAAATTGTAGACCCGTAATGTCGACTGTCTGCCCCCTCCACAGACCCTGTTTGAAATCGTAGACCTGTAATGTCGACTGTCCGTCCCCTCCACAGACCCTGTTTGAAATCGTAGACCTGTAATGTCGACTGTCCGCCCCCTCCACAGACCCTGTTTGAAATTGTAGACCTGTAATGTCGACTGTCCGCCCCCTCCACAGACCCTGTTTGAAATTGTAGACCCGTAATGTCGACTGTCTGCCCCCTCCACAGACCCTGTTTGAAATTGTAGACCTGTAATGTCGACTGTCCGTCCCCTCCACAGACCCTGTTTGAAATCGTAGACCTGTAATGTCGACTGTCCGTCCCCTCCACAGACCCTGTTTGAAATCGTAGACCCGTAATGTCGACTGTCCGCCCCCTCCACAGACCCTGTTTGAAATTGTAGACCCGTAATGTCGACTGTCTGCCCCCTCCACAGACCCTGTTTGAAATTGTAGACCTGTAATGTCGACTGTCCGTCCCCTCCACAGACCCTGTTTGAAATCGTAGACCTGTAATGTCGACTGTCCGCCCCCTCCACAGACCCCGCCTGAACCGTTGAGCTGCTCCAGCAGATCATGTGTCTCTGCAGAACATCCAAAGGCTGGTTTCTAAGGAGAGATGGTTTAATTCTTTGGTTTTTCAAAGATATAACAGAGGGGACTTTAACGTTTAGGGTTCTGGTAGAATCTATTTTAATCAAGAGTTGTTTAATTGTAATTAAAGATAAAGATTAGCTTTGTTTGTCACATGCTAAGAGGAACATTGTAACGTGAAGTGACATGTGTCATTTTGCGTCAACAACTAACGCAGTCCAAGGATGTGCTGGGAGCAGCCGGCGACTTCGGAACTCTTACCCGTACGATTTTGGAATGTGGGATGAAACCGAAGCTCCCAGAGGAAAACGCGCAGTCGTGGGAAGAACATACAGACTCCTTAGAGAAGGAGGTGGGAATTGAACTCTAATCAGTGATCACTGGCACTGTGAGGCTTTATGCTAGGATATGGATGGGTTTACTATTGTCGAGCCCATCTACACCGAGTACTGTCGCAGCAAAGCAGCATGCAAAATCAGGGTCCCCCACCACCCAGGTCATGCTCTCTGCTGCTGCCATCAGGAAGAAGGTACAGAAGCCTCAGGACTCACACCAGCAGGTTCAGGAACAGTTGCTACCCCTCAACTATCAGGCTCTTGAACCAAAGGGGACAACTTCACTCAAATTCACTTGCTCCATCTTTGAAACGTTCCGACAACCAAAGGACTCACTTTCAAGGACTCTTCGGCTCATGTTCTCGATATTTATTGCTTATTTATTTATGTATTATTATTTCCTTCTTTTCTTTTTATTTGGACAGTTTGTTGTCTTTTGTAGAACGGTTGTTTGTCTGTCCTGTCAGGTGCAGTCTTTCATTGATTCTATTATGGCTCTTGGATTTATTGTGTATGCCTCAAGGTTGTATATGGTGATATGTATGTACTTTGAGCTTTGATTCTCCCTGTACTTGCTGAGGGTAACTGAGAACCAAGTTTGTTGGGTCTGGATTCATATATAGAGTGGATCTGCTGGCCGGTTTCCCTCCATAACAGTTATACACTCAGTGGCCTCTTTATTAGGTACACCTCTACACCTGCTCGTTAATGTAAAAATCTAAACAGCCAAACATGGGGCAGCAACTCAGTGCATTAAAGCATGCAGACGTGGCCAAGAGGTTCAGTTGTTTTTCAGACCAAACATATTTAACCCTAGCCTCATCACATGATATGTGGAGGGAAGAAGCATTTTACACCTCCATTGGTAAAGACTTATCTCCACCCCAACACCAAAACTTTATATCATGTCTTAATTTTAGAATAGATGATTTGCTGGACGAGCGTGTACAGTATGAAACAAACAAAATGGATGGAGTTAAGCTACCCGTCAGATTGGATATTATTCAATTGCAGAACAGGTTTGATTTCCTATGTTTCTGCCAGCTATCAAACAGAGGTGAACAATAGATTTCTTCTGCTATCCCACATAGCACAGCCCAAGTGTTAGGAATTTGTGCCCCCAGAAAGGGTAGTGCAACCTGTTGTGGCTGCAATGTTGAGTGTGTGTCAGTATGTGATGAGTTTTCAGCCACTAAGAGTATAAGAAAAGGGAGTGGTGGTTAGCCATCCACTGGATTGTGCTTTAGACACTGGTTTCAACTCCCACTGGCCTTTGGTTCCCTTGCATATCCCCTAAATTAGAAACAGAGTGCCAGAACAGCTAGTGGAAAGGTTGTGGAGACAGACGTTAAGACCTCAGTCAAAGTCAGCGATTAAAAGGCTGAGCATGATGTGACTAGTGTCCTGGGGTGTGTATATTTCAATGCAAGAAGTATCGTAGGAAAGGCAAACAGGCTCAGGGTTTGGATCAACACCTGGAATTATGATATTGTAGCCATTAATGAGGCTTGGCTGCAGGAGGGGCAGGACTGGCAGCTCAGTGTTCCGGGGTTCTGTTGTTTGAGATGTGATGGAGTGGGAGGGATTAAAGGAGAAGCGACGTTGTTACTAGTCAGGGAGAATGTCACTGCAGTGCTCAGTCAGGACAGACTGGAGAATGTCTAGTGAGGCATCATAGGTGGAACTGAGCAATAAGAAAGATATGACCATGTTAATGGGGCTGCATTACAGAACACCCAACAGTCGGAGGGATTAAGAGGAACAAATTTGTAGAGAGATCGCAGACTGTTGCAAGAAACATGAGATTGCTACAGTACCTGATTTTAACTTTTCACATCTTGATTCTGACTCCCATACTGTAAAAGAACCTGATGGGATAGAGTTTGTCAAATGTGTTCAGGAACGTTTTCTTAATCAGTACATAGAAGTCCCAATGAGAGAGTGTGCAATACTTGATCTGCTATTAGGGAATGAGACAGGGCAAGTGACAGAGGTTTGTGTAGGGGGACACTTTGCATCTAGTGATCACAATGCCTTTAGTGTCAAAGTACGGAAAAAGGCCAATTTTGATGGTATCAGAAATGATCAGGCAAGTGTGGATTGGGACAGGCTGTTTTCTGGCAAAGGTGTACTTGGTAAGTCGGAGGCCTTCAAAAGTGAAATTTTGAGAGTACAAAACTTGTATGTGTCTGTCAGAATAAAGGGTAAAGATAACAGCTGTAGGGAACCTTGGTTTTCAAGAGATATTGAGATCCTGGTAAAGAAAAAAAAGGAGGCGCATTGCAGGTATAGGCCGGGAGGAACAAATGGAGTATAAGAAATGCAAGTGAACACTTAAGAAGAAATCAGAAGGGCTAAAAGAAGGCATGAGGTTTCCTTAGCAGAGTAGGTAAAGGAGATTACCAAGGAATTCTACAGAGCAAAAGGATTGCAAGAGACATAATTGGTCCCCTGGAAGATCAGAATGATAATCCATACATGGAGCCAAAAGAGATAGGGGAGGTCTTAAATGGATATTTGCAACTATACAATCAGGGGATGGACACAGAGTCTATTAATCTCCACTTTGAATGTATCCAATGATTTGGCCTCCATATATGCTGAGGCTGTGCCCTTTGGTCCTAGATTCCCCCACTATAAGAAAGATCTTCTCATGTCAACTCTATTAGGCCTTTCTATATGTTGAGTGACTCTATTTTCATAGCTCTCTGGAGGAGAGAATTCCAGCATCCCCTCTGAGAGAAGAAACTCCTCTTGATCTTTCCATAATGAACAGGTGGCTTCTTACTTAGATGACATTTAGCATGTCATCCAAAACTTTGACAAACTTCTGTCGACACACAGTGGAGAGTATCATGGCAGGTTACATCATGGACTGGTATGGAAACACCAATGCCCAGGAATGGAAAGTCCAACAAAAAATAGCCCAGACCATCCCCATTGAGCACATTTACAAGGATCATCGTCACAAGAAATTAGAATTCATCATCAGGGAGCACCATCATCTTAGCTATGCGCTCTTCTTGCTGCTACCTTCGGGCAGGAGATACAGGAGCCTCAAGTCCCACACCATCAGGCTGAGGGACAACCTCAAACATCAGGCTCTTGAACCAGAGTGGATAACGTCACTCACCTCAGCAATAAACTGATTCCATAACCTACAGACACACTTTCAAGGACTCTACAACTCATCTTCTCAGTATTATTTATTTACTTTTTATTATAATTATTTTACGATTTATCTTCTTTTGCACATTCATTGTTTGTCAGTCTTTGTTATATACAGTTTTAAATAAATTCTATTGTATTTTATTATTTTCCTGTAAATGCCCTCAAAAAAATGAATTTCAAGGTAGTATATTCAAACATATACATACTTTGATAATAAATTTCAGAATCAGAATTAGAATCAGAATCAGGTTTATTATCGCTGGCATGTGACGTGAAATTTGTTAACTTAGCAGCAGCAGTTCAATGCAAAACATAATCTAGCAGAGAGAGAAAAAAAATAAAATAAAACATAATAAATAAACAAGTAAATCAATTACGTATATTGAATAGATTATTTAAATGTGCAAAAACAGAAATACTGTATATTTTAAAAAGTGAGGTAGTGTCCAAAGCTTCAAAGTCCATTCAGGAATCGGATAGCAGAGGGGAAGAAGCTGTTCCTGAATCACTGAGTGTGTGTCTTCAGGCTTCTGTACCTCCTACCTGATGGTAACAGTGAGAAAAGGGCATGCCCTGGGTGCTGGAGGTCCTTAATAATGGACGTTGCCTAAAGTTGTCCTGGGTACTTTGTAGTCTAGTGCCCAAGATGGAGCTGACTAGATTTACAATCTTCTGCAGCTTCTTTCGCTCCTGTGCAGTAGCTGCGCCCCCCCCCGCCCCATACCAGACAGTGATGCAGCCTAAACTTACTTCGAATTCACTCTCAAACTGTAAACACCTTGTTTTGGATTCCCCCACATACAGTACTCACAATGTGTAACTTATTAAAACATGCATGTTTTGATGTGATCACTTCTCATTCCAAAAAATATAGGCCCAAAGAACTGCAAAGAATATAAGCTCAAACCCCCTCGCCATTCCTCATGGAACAACCATTTAATTCCAGGAATTAACCCAGTGAACTTTCTCTGACCTGTCTTCAATGCAAATATACCCATGGCAGAACTCCAGGCAGAAAGAGTAGGGAATATTCTAGGTTCATTCCTGTGATAGTTGCCTCTGAACTCCAAAGTATATAGGCCCAACCTGCTCAGCCAATCCTTAAAGATCAACCATTTCATTCCAGGAATCAACCCTGGTTTGTTACAGCTATATAGGACCTTGGTCAGACCCCACTTGGAGTACTGTGTTCAGTTCTGGTCACCTCACTACAGGAAGGATGAGGATACTATAGAGAAAGTGTAGAGGAGATTTACGAGGATGTTGCCTGGATTGGAGGGCGTACCTTATGAGAATAGGTTGAGTGAACTTGGCCTTTTCTCCTTGGAGCGATAGAGGATGAAAGGTGACCTGATAGAGGTGTATAAGATGATGAGGGGCATTAATTGTGTGGCTTTTTCCCAGGGCTGAAATGGCTAACACGAGGGGGCATAGTTTTAAGGTGCTTGGAAACAGGTACCGAGGGGATGTCAGGGGTAAATTTTTCACACACAGAGTCGTGGGTGCATGGAATGCACTGCCAGCGATGGTGCTGGAAATGGATACGATAGGGTCTTTTAAGAGCCTCTTAGATAGGTACATGGAGCTTAGAAAAATAGAGGGCTATGCGGTATGGAAATTCTAGGTAGTCTCTGGAGTAGGTTACATGGTCAGCATAAGATTGTGGGCCAAAGGTGCTGTAACATGCTGTAAATTTTTATGTTCTATGCTAACCTAGTGGACTTTCCCTGACCAGCATCCAATGTAACCATACCCATGGCAACTATGTGAAAAGAACGACTAAATACTTTAGGTTCCTTCCTGTGATGATTGTGGAGTCTCTGCGTCAACAGTTATCCTTTAGAGGATTGAGACGAGGAGAAAGTTGACCACAGAGAGGGTTGGGAATCTTTGGAATTTACCACCCGAGATGTAGATGATCTATTGCTGATGACTGGGATTGTGGAGTGTGCCTAGCAGCTGTGGGAGAAGTGCTCCCTTGAGTTTGGTAGGTTGCTGTGACTTAAAAGACTGTGTCACGTGGTTATATTTTGTAACCCTGTTTGCATCATGTTTATAGTTCAGTTGAATACTCTCTCGGGCATTAAGTATTGGATCTGTTTATTTGAAGTTCTGTGCCTGAGTATATAAGTGAGGGCAGGGTATACTGCACTGCAGAACAGTTCAAACTGAACACAACATTTGTTTGAAGCCATTTCCACTACACAAGTGTAAAGTAGAATGAAACAATTGTCACTCTAAATCTGATGCAGCACAAATAAAACACACAATAAGATTTAAAAAATCACAATAAATATTAATATACAGTGACATGCAAAAGTTTGGGCACCCCTGGTCAAAATTTCTGTTACTGTGAATAGCTAAGCGAGTAAAAGATGAAATGATTTCCAAAAGGCATAAAGATAAAGATGACACATTTCTTTAATATTTTAAGCAAGAAAACTTTTTTATTTCCATCTTTTACAGTTTCAAAGTAACAAAAAAGGAAAAGGGCCGGAAGCAAAAGTTTGGATACCCTGCACGGCAGTACTTCGTAACACCCCCTTTGGGAAGTATCACAGCTTGTAAATGCTTTTTGTAGCCAGCTAAGAGTCTTTCAATTCTTGTTTGGGGGATTTTAGCCTATTCTTCCTTGCAAAAGGCTTCTAGTTCTGTGAGAATCTTGGGCTGTCTTGCATGCACTGCTCTTTTGAGGTCTATCCACAGATTCTACCGCCAAATATACCTTTGCTCATTGCAGCCAAAAAGTTCTATTTTAACTTCATCAGTCCACAGGACTTGTTTCCAAAATGCATCAAGCTTGGTTAGATGTTCCTTTGAACCTTTTGAATAGAACTTTTTGGCCGCAATGAGCAAAGGTATGTTTGGAGAAAAAAGGGTGCAGAATTGCATGAAAAGAACTTCTCTCCAACTGTTAAGCACGGGGGTGGATCGATCATGCTTTGGGCTTGTGTTGCAGCCAGTGGCACGGGGAACATTTACTGGCAGAGGGAAGAATGAATTCAACTAAATACCAGCAAATTCTAGAAGCAAACATCACACCATCTGTAAAAAAGCTGAAGATGAAAAGAGGATGGCTTCTACAACAGGATAATGAACCTAAACACACCTCAAAATCCACAATGGACTACCTCAAGAGGCACAAGATGAAGGTTTTGCCATGGCCCTCACGGTCCCCTGACCTAAACATCATCGAAAATCTGTGGATAGACCTCGAAAGAGCAGTGCATGCAAGACAGCCCAAGAATCTCACAGACCTAGAAGTCTTTTGCAAGGAAGAATGGGCAGAAATCCCCCAAACAAGAATTGAAAGGCTCTTAGCTGGCTACAAAAAGTGTTTGCAAGCTGTGATACTTGCCAAAGGGGGTGTTACTAAATACTGCCATGCAGGGTGCCCAAACTTTTGCTTCAGGCCCTTTTCCTTTTCTGTTATTTTGAAACTGTAAAAGATGGAAATTAAAAAGTTTTCTTGCTTAAAATTTTAAAGAAATGTGTCATCTTTAACTTTATGTCTTTTGGAAATCATTTCATCTTTTACTCGCTTAGCTATTCACAGTAACAGAAATTTTGACCAGGGGTGCCCAAACTTTTGCATGCCACTGTATAAGATAGGTTATATGCAAGAGAAAATCTGCAGATGCTGGAAATCCAGAGCAACACACACAAAGTGCTGGAAGAACTCAGCAGGTCAGGCAGAATCAGGCCAGGCTGAGGCCTGCTGAAGGGTCTCGATCCGAAACGTCCACTGTTTACTCTTTTCTATAGGTGCTGCCTGGCCTGCTGAGTTCCTCCAGCATTTTGTGTGTGTAGATAGATTATATATATAGATTTTGTTTATGTCCATAAATCTAGGTACCGGAGTGTCTGTACATCCGATGACTGACAGGAAATGATAAAGTAGTGGTGGTTGGGGGTACGGAGGGGTGGTTTAGTGGGTGGAGGTGTTGATCAGTTTCACAGCTTGGGGAAAGTACCTGTTTTCCTAGTGTGGATGTCATGAAGCCTCCTCCCTGATGGGAGTAGGAAAAACAGTCCATGAAGAGGGTGGGTCATATCTTTCATTTTGCTGGCCCTTCTCAGACAAATGTCCTTGATGGCGGGTAGGTAGGGGCCAGTGATGCACTAAATACACAACAGGGATGAATGCATATTGGACACGCAGGGAGATCAAAGGATTCAGAGAAAGGCAGGAAAGAGGGGATCTGAGATGGAACATTGACAATTATATTAAAATATGGTCCTATCTCAAAGTGTCTAATTTGACCTGTATCATGCCATACAGCAAGGTCAAATGATCTCTCACTCCATCGATGTCAATTGGTATTTCCGGTCAACGTGGCACACTTTGAGAGAGATAACTAAGGAATAATTTTTATTATTTGTCAATAAAATAAGGGATTAATTTCCCTCTTTAGAAACTACTTTTGAACAAGAAATGTTGTGTATAGTTTTTCATTTATTCTATAGTATTTCTTTATTTTTCTGTGTATGCGCACAAGAAAATGATTCTCAGGGTTGTATACGGTGATTGATAATAAATTTACTCTGAACTTTTATGTTCTTTATGCACTTCTAATCCCACAAAGGTCCACATTGAACTAATCCCATGAAGTGTTACAATACTTGTTTTTCTTTTCCTCAAGTAAGTATAGATTTCTGATTTAAACTCAGGTTAAGATTCTAGGCTGAGGTATTATTATGATGATCTAAAAAAGAAACTGTAAAATAGATCTGCTTCAAATTTTATTACGGGTATTGTAACATAAGTGGATAGGTTACCAGACTAGTAACCAGGGGGCTGGAATATTGATTGGAATACTACGCAGACTCGACAGAAGCGTTCTTGCGCAGGTCCGGTGAAGGGCTTTAAAAAGCAGGACGTTTTTCAACAGATATCTTTGATCGGAGTACTGCGCTGATGCGACAGTAGGGTTTCTGCACAGGTCCAACAAAGAGCTTTAAAAAAAAACCCAGCCTCTATAAAAGAGGGGTACCACCTAGAGGAGTGGTCATCGTTGCAGTAGTCTGAGGCAGCGTAGTAAGACTTTGGCTCAACAAGGCTTCAGCGAGAACAGACAGAAGCAAGGTAAGCATTCCTTATTTCTTATATCTTTTTCTCTTGAGAATGTAGGGGGTATGCCTACAGAGCCAACTGGCCTGTTCTGGGTGTCAAATGTGGGATTTCCAGGAGACTACTACCCTCCCCACTGGTCACATCGAGAGGCATCTCCTTGGAGACTGTATTAGAGAACTGGAACTGCAGCTTGATGACCTTCAGCTTGTCTGAGAAAGTGAAACAGGAGCTACAGGGAGGTAGTCACCCCAAGACGACAGGAGGCAAATAAATGGGTGACTGTCAGGAAAGGGAAGGGAGAACGTCAGATTGTGGAGAGTACCCCTGTGGCCATCCCCCTCAACAATAAATACTCCTGACAGGCAGAAGGCAGCAAGTGGGGATAAAGGGAGCTTTGTCTGGTCGGCTGCCAGTGACTAGTGGTGTTCCTCAGAGGTCAGTATTGGGACCGCTATTTTTCACATTGTTTGTCAATGATTTAGATAATGGAATTGATGGCTTTGTGGCAAAGTGGAGGGGTAGGTAGTGCTGAGGAAGCAATGCAATTGCAGCAGGACTTAGACAAATTGGAAGAATGAGCAAAAAACTGGCAGATGGAATAGAGTGTTGGGAAATGTACGATAATGCATTTTGGTAAAGGGAACAATAGTGCAGACTATTCTCTAAATGGGGAGCAGTTTCAAACATCAGAAATGCAGAGGGACGTGGGAGTGCCCGTGCAAGACTCACACAAGGTTAATTTACAGCTTGAGTGTGTGGTAGAGAAGGCAAATACAATGTTGGCATTTATTTCAAAGGGAATAGAATATAAAAGCAAGGAGATAATGCTGAGGTTTTATCAGATACTAGTCAGGCCACACTTGGTGTATTGTCAACAGTTTTGGGCCCCATATTTCAGAAAGGGTGTATTTTCATTGGAGACAGTCCAGAGGAGATTCACGAGAATGATTCCAGGAACGAAGGGGTTAAAATATGAGGAGCATGTGGTAGCTTTGGGCCTGTACTCACTGGAAGTTAGAAGAATGCATGGGGAACTTAGTGAAGTCTACCGAATCTTGATAGGTATAGATAGGATGGATGTGGAGAGGATGTTTCCTATGTTGTGGGTATCCAGAACTAGAGGGCACAGCCTCAGAATTGAGGGGCGACCTTTTAGAACAGAGGTAAGGAGGAATGGTTTTTAGTCAGAGAGTTGTGAATCTGTGGAATGCTCTGCCACAGACTGCAGTGGAAACCAACTCTGTATGTATATTTAAGGCAGAAGTTGATCGTTTCCTGATCGGTCAGGGCATCAAAGGATATGGCGAGAAGGCAGGTGTATGAGATTGAGCAGAATTTGGGATCATCCATGACGGAGTGGCAGAGCAGACTTGATGGGCTGAGTTGCCTAATTCTGCTCCTATGTCTTATGGTCTTATGGGCTTAAAGACATTACTTTGAATCCTGTAAGAGCAGCTGGAAAATTTAACTTCAAGTAATTGTGTAAATCAAAAAATAATCATTGATATTGACCATGAAATGGCTGGATTCTTGTCAAATGGTCCTCAGGGAAGGAAATCAATCAGCCTTACCCGGGCTAACCTATATACAGCTCGGCAACCACCAGCAGGGTTGACTATTTGTCACAGAGTCAATAGAGTTATAGAGCAGAGACACTGGTTATTTTGTCCTTTGACTCAGCAGCCTGAAGGCACGCACTCAATGATCTAGAAACAGCTTCTTCCCCTTTGCCATCCAATTTCTGAACGGACATTTTACCCTTGAACACTACCTCACAGTTTTAATAGATATTATTTCTGCTTTTTGCGCAATTTTTAATCTATTTAATATACGTATACTGTAATTGATTTATTTATTATTGTTATTTTATTTTTTTCTTCTATGTTATGTATTGCATTGAAATGCTGCTGCTAAGTTAACAAATTTCACGACACATGCCGGTGATAATAAACCTGATTCTGATTCTTCTTGACTTGCGTCTGTTTAACATTTCATCATGGTTTCCTTGAACAGCAGAGTAGTGGCATGTTTTAACCTTTCGACTGATAGTTAGACTTGAGCAGGTGTTCCAGTCTTTTTTTATATGCCATGGAGCCTTACCATTAACTGAAGGGTCTGTGGACCCCAGTTTGGGAGCCCCTGGACTACAGCTTTATGGATGCAATAGCGACGTAATGTAAGTTTACCTATGTGGCAAATTGGTGGGCTCGGCGATTATAATCTAAAATATGTTTTCCGTCATATGCATTTGTAGTTTTACTGGTAAATTGACAATTGTCTTAATGGACTACAAGAGGCATGTATCACCTTAACAGATACTTGTAATCCTAATTTGGGATCATGGTGTTTATAATATTACATCCTAAATGTAGTCAAAATGACAGTGAATAAAACTCAAAAATAAGAAACACTTTGGAATTGTACTACAACCCCCCCCCCACCCCACAGAGTCACCTGGACATTGAATAGAAATGCAGGTAGATAAGGGAAAGGTGTAAAAACACCATGTTTGTTGTATTGGGTGATTTCAACTTCCTTAAGGAGTGGTATTTCCTTAGTGCAAGAGATTTAGACAGCAAAATTTAGGTGCATCCAGTGGTGTTTCTTAAATCAACGTGTAGATTGTCCATACTGGGCCTGGTGTTGGGTTAGGAGCCTGACCAGGTGACCAATCTTACAGTGGATGAACAGCTAGGGATTAATGATCACAACACAGTGGTGGGTGCTTGGGATGCACTGCCTGGGGTGGTGGTGGAGATGAATATAATGAGGATCTTCAAGGGACTCTTCCATAGACACGTGAATGTGCAGGAAATGGAAGGGTTTGGACATTGTGTAGGCAAGGGATTTGTTTAGTTAGGCATTTATTTACCGGTTTCATTAGTTTTTCAGCCAGGTCAGGGCCTTGCCTTGCTACTGGTAACACATAGCCCAGTACTACCTGTCTCGGGTCGGGTTGTCGGCGACTCAACTGGCACACCCCCGGTGCACTTCGGTTAACCAGGGGATGAGGGTATGTAGGCACCCAGCAGGACTAAAAACAAAACCTGTTAAAGGGTGGATGAACTCTTTGTGAGTCAACGGCCATCTACTGTCTGTGTGAGGAGTGGCGCGCCACACAGTCTTTCGTTTCACGCATTGTAAGGCATAGAGTTGCCCGACACCGGCCCCCTAGGCCTGAGTCGACGTAGTAGTAGTGGTAGTACTTCACTAGTCTGGCCTGTTCCTGCGCTGTACAATGTTCTGTGTTCTAATCATAAATCGTCCTGGTGTAATTTGGTGAATTAACTGAAGAGTATGTACACCAATTGAAAATGAAACATGATCAAAGGATATAGATAACATTACACCTTTTATAACCCAGATCCCTCAAATGGATTGTCTTAGTGATACATATTATGAACTTATGGAACATTAATTCCAAAGGTACTTTTAATGTCCAAAAAATGTATACAATATACATCCTGAAATGCTTTTTCTTCGCAATCATCCACAAAAGTAGAGAAGTGCCCCAAAAGGATGAATGGCAGTTAAATATTAGAACCCCACAGCCTCCCCCAGCTCCTCCTCCCACACGTAAGCAGCAACAAGCGACGATCCCCCCTCTCCCACCAGCAAAAAAAAGCATCGGCACCCACCACCGAGCACGCAAGCGTGCAGCAAAGCAACAGCAAAGACACAGACTTGCAGCACCCAAAGAGTACTTGTTCACCCGGTATTTGACATACCACAGGCTCTCTCTCTCCCACATAAGTGAGAAAGAGATGTCTCCATTTCACAGTGATATTAAATATGCCTGTGATATTAAACCTGATATCGATTCTGATTCCAAATTTAAGAGAAGTTTGGGTAGGTACATGGATGGCAGTGGCTCGGAGGTTCATGCAGTTAGGTGGGACTGTGCAGAAAATCCGGTCAGCGTAGACTACAGCACTGTGCAAAGTGTTAGGCACGGTTATATGTGAGGCCATGGACATTCACATTCCCAGCAAAATTGTTATTAAGAAGCCTGGCGATAAAGTATGGTTTGATGACAAGTGCAGACGAGCAGCAAAGCTGAAAGGTCGTCTCTACCGCCAGCTAAAGAAGTGCAACACCCCGCTAATAAGGAGAAGTTTGCACAGGCTGGGCAGTCATACAACCGAGCAAGAGACAGGCCAGAAGAAACCATAACATCAAACTCAATAATGACTTAACCAGTGGTAACTTTAGCAGTAAGAAGTGATGGAATGTTGTGAACTCCCTCTCTGGAAGAACAGGCCACTCTGACATCCCTGTCATCGAGCACAATGGGTCTGTACATACAACAGCAAAGGATAAGGCCAATGTTTTCTGTCAGGCTTTTGCAGATAAATGTCGACTCACAAGTGCTAATAACCAGCCACCAGATGTCAAGCAGCTTACTACCACCTTGCTGAACAAAATCATCTTCAAACCTAAAGACATCAGGAAAATTATGCAACAGCTTCAACCTGATAAAGCATCTGGCTCCAACCAGATTCCAACTAGGGTCTTAAAGGAACACGGTGCAGATCTTGCAAGTTCTCTCTGCCGTCTCTTCCAGCTATGCTTCTCGAGTGGTGTATTCCCAGAACAATGGAAAATAGCATCAGTAACATCGGTACACAAGAGGAATTCCAGAGCTGATCCTACAAATCACCGCCCCATATCCTTACTCAGTGTCATCAGCAAGGTAATGGAAACAGCAGTCCAGAAACAAGTTCAGAAATACCTACTCCGTAACAACTTAATTTCAAGTAGGCAGTATGGATTTAGACCTGATCACAGTACAGCCGATCTCCTCACCACCTTATCTCAAACGTGGAGCACCTTCTTAGACAAAGGTGGTGAAGTGTGTGTCATTGCCCTGGATATCAAAGGAGCATTTGACAAGATCTGGCATAATGGACTCTGTGTTAAGCTGAGATCCAAAGGAATATCTGGAAAGCTGCTTAGGTGGCTGCAGATCTACCTTCATGGACGGGCCATCGAAGTTGTTAACTCTGGTCAGGCCTCTGATTCTTCAACCATCAATGCATCTGTACCACAGGGTTCAATACTTGGGCCACTTCTGTTTTCCATCTTCATTGATGACTTGGTTGATGCACGCAGTAACAAGCTATACCTGTACGCTGACGACTCCACACTGTTTGCACCATTTAGAGCCGGAGAGAGTAATACAGTGGCCGCAGGCCTGAATAGGGATCTTGACAGGATGAAAGCCTGGGCAGACAACAGGAATGTCACCTTTGAGCCTACTAAGTGCAAGGCGATGGTGATGTCCAGGAAGAGGAATCCATCTAACCCCGATCTGTATTTTGGGTTCTGCAAGCAGGATTTAAAGAAGGAGCTAGTAATCCTTGGTGTTAATATTGACAGCAACTTGGTGTGGGATAAACACCTTTCCACTCTTTCAAACAAGGCCGGACAAGGGTTTGGAGCACTGCAGAAAGTAGCATCCAAACGAGACAAAGAGGGCAGAGCCACGGTTTACAAAGCCCAGGTACGAAATATTATGGAGTATGCCTGCTTATCATGGATGAATATCTCACCGCGTGTCCTCAGCCAGCTTGATTCCATTCAAAGAAAGACTCTCAGGATTATAGGTGTAGATGAAGCCACAGCTCGTGAGAAGCTAGCCATCAGTAGCTTACACCACAGACGACAGGTTGCTGCAGCTACTGTGCTATACAAAATGCACACCAGCCACAGCCCTGCAAACCTTCGCGCCATGCTGCCTTCACCTTATGAGAGACGGCGCACCACACGATCAAGTTTATCTGTGCCTGCTCATGCTGTTTCTGTGCCTGATGCGAGAACCTACACACTGGATAGAAGCTTCCTTCACTGTGCTATCAGAATTTGGAACAGCCTTCCAGATGCTGTGGTTGGAAACATCAGTGACGATGGGGTCCAAGCCTTCAAGAGTCGAGTGCACAAACACCTATCATCCCTGGGAGGGAAGTCACATGCTTCTCCATAAGCTATCATGAAGGGGACCAGGATGGCAGTGCCTGGTTGTTGGTAGGTAGGGTTAATACCTGACTTTCAAGAGCACTTGTGAATTATGTTCCAGCTGGACTTAGTCCTTAAACTGCTGGAGAACAGTGTGGAAAGAACAGGTGCTGTTTTCTCCCAGTAGGGATTAGTTTTTAGTTCCAAGTTCTCCTGCCATTTTTTGTCACCCTGCAACCTTATCCTTCAATCTCTTTGAATTTTGGAGGACAGCGTGTGTATAAATGTCTCTCTCCAGCAGACTTCATCATGACTCCAGTATTTCTACCATTTTTTAATGTTTCTTAATTGTACATATGATTTTTTTGTGTTCTATCGCTGAGCAGCAGTGAACCATCTGATTGGCCTATCAGAGTTCTTTTTGGGAACTAGTTGACTTGATCAGCATTTCTGATCTGGCTGTTTTTCACGATTGCATTTAATAAAAAAAAACAGATACATATCTATGGTGCCCAAGACTTTTGCACAGTACTGTATTTGTCAACGTGGAGCAGACAGCAAGTTTGTAAGTCTGGCGGCAGCAAAGCATGGTGAGGGTGGGGCACCACGGGAGGGTTGCAGGATGGGTAGCAGAAAAGGGGTGCCAGCATTGGGGGGTGATGCAGGTGCAGACACACCCAGCCCTAAGACACAAGGCAAGGTCAATTGATTCCAAAACCTTGGTTTATTGATCATTACAGAAAGTCTCTCTGATGCTTCCCGCTCCCTCTCCTCTCCCTTCCCCTTATTCCGACCAGTATTCCCCTCTCCCTGCCCCCTTCCCACCCTCAGTCCACAATAGAGATCCATATCAGAATCAGGTTTATCATCACTCATGTATGTCATGAAATTTGTTTTTTTTTTGCAGCAGTACGGTGCAATACATAAAATTACTCCAGTATATATGTGCCTAAAGTCTTGCCATTTTTCAAAACCTGGTTTAATATCACCAGCATAAGTTGTGAAATTTGTTAACTCAGTGGCAACAGTACAATGATTAATAGAGAGAGAGGAAAAACAATTAATAATAATAAATTAATTGACAGGTAAATCAATTACAGTAAGTGGTATATGTGTATATTAAATAGCTAAATTAAAAATAGTACAAAAACAGAAATAAAATAAAAACAAAAAGAAATGAGGTAGTGTTCATCGGTTCAATATCCATTTAGGAATCAGATGGCAGAGGGGAAGAAGTTGTTCCTGAATCATTGAGTGTGTGCCTTCAGGCTTCTGTATCTCCTTCCTGACAGTAGCAATGAGAAAAGGGCATACCCTGGGTGATGGGGGTCCTTAATAATGGACATCACCTTTCTGAGGCACCCCTCCTTGAAGATGTCTTGGATACTATGGAAGCTAGTACCCAAAATGGAGCTGACTAATTTTACAGCTTTCAGTAGCTTCTTTCAATCCCAGCCACCAACACCCCCCTCCCCGTACCAGACAGTGATGCAACCTGTCAGAATGCTCTCCCCAGTACATCTGTAGAAGTTTTTGAGTGTCTTAGGCCAAATCTCCTCAAACTCCTAATGAAATATTGCCACTGTCTTGCCTTCTGCATAGCTGCTCTGATATGTTGGGACCAAGTTAGATCTTCAGAGACCTTGACACCCACGAACTTGAAATTGCTCACTCTCTCCTCTTCTATATATAGCTAGGGTGCCTAAGACTTTTGCATTGTACTCTGTGTCAATAAATATGTTGTTTCCTGGCATTAGTAATATGGTCATTATTATATATTACCATCTTTCATGTAAAACTGTCCATTCATCTTCCACTCAAATCAAAGTCGATGTCTAGTTTATTGACGTATGCACAAGTACATGACAGGTATATACCATCATACAGAGGCCCCTTGCTGGGCAGGGTCAACCATGGATGTTTCATCTCAGCTGTCTGTGATACGCACACCGGGGGAGTACCACATGGAGAGCAAGCTGTTGCCCATGTAACAGCTGACGAATCCAAAGGAACGGGAGAGATCAATACAGTTTAGCACCAGCGGTGTTACAATAATTGCCAGTCAGCGTTGAACTCAACGTGGGCCTGCCTTAGGTACTCCAGCTCCAGAATTTTTTTTTCGGGATTTACTCATGAAGTATTCCCCATGAGTGGGTATAGCCGCAAGGCAGCAGAGGTTTAAGATCAGAGTCTTGTTTCTCCTAGGTGAGCTGCCAACCATGGCCGACGGACCCCATTTGCCCAAAGCGACTGGTACTAAGGTGCCAGTAATCCGCCTTTGCCCTTTCTCCCATCAGTAGAAACGGTTCCGCTGGGTTTAGTAGCTCAGTCACACATGAAGGCCGGGAGCTGGCCTTGGTTGTCAGAGGCTATATGAGATGCATGGAGCGTTTAATAGGTAGTGGGAGCTTGTTCCCATTTCCATCAACACTACCCGCCCCGCCTCCCCGGCAACCCAGCTATCCACAAGAAAGTATAAATTATACAAACATAAATTATACACAGCTTTACAGAAACACAATTAGAACAATTTCAAAGAACACAATTAGAACAAAAAAGAACAACAGGAACATGGCCCAGTTGGTCGGGATCTTTGACGATGGACCTTACCTTCTAGAGTCAGCATCTCCTGCAGATACTATCGCTGCTACCACTGGTGTGGACAGATGTGCCCGTAGACTACTGGGCAGAGTTCACAGCTATCTGCAGCTTCTTACATTCTTGTCCATTCTGATTGGCTGTGCCAGGCCATGATGCAGCCAGTCAGAATTCTTTCAGCAGTACATGTGTGGAAGTTTGTTAGGGTCTTCAATGGTGTGTGTGTGTGTGTCTGTGTGTGTGTGTGTGTGTGTGTGTGTGTGTGTGTGTGTGTGTGTGTGTGTGTGTGTGTGTGTGTGTGTGTCTGTGTGTGTGTGTGTGTTTGTGTGTGTGTGTGTGTGTGTGTATTTGCAGTCATCATCATCATCATCATCAGGTGCCGTGCCCAGTTTGAGCTTTGACTGCCATGGCCCACACACTCCTGTTTCGGGTCAAGTGGATCAATTCATTGGCATTCATTTCCAGTTGTCTGGCTGCTGTCTCCATCATCCTTGCCTTCCTCTTGCTTTCTTCCCTTCAAACTTTCCCATAATTACTGTCCATTCTAACTCCTCTTTCCTAATCACATGTCCGATGAAGTCACGTTGACTTTTCATGATCTCATACGTTATTTCTCTTTTTGTGCTTGCTCTGTCCATGAAATCCTCGTTAGATATTCGTTTCATCCATGATATTCTTTGCATCCTCCTCAAAAACCACATCTCTGCTGCTTCAATTCGTTTCCTCATGTTACTAGATATTGTCCAACATTCTGATCCATATAGCATAACTGGATAAATAGATAACTGGATTTCAGTGCTCTCAGGTGAGTTGCCTAGTTTAGTGTTGGTCAGTATACTCTTCATTCTTGTAAAGGTGTCTTTTGCCATCCCTATTCTTCTTTTGATGTCCAAGTCGCACCTGCCATCTGATGTCTCCCAGCTTCCTAAGTAACAAAAGTTCTGTACTTGTTTTATGTCTTCCCCGTTTATTTTCAGCCTGCAGATAGGATTCTCCTTCTTTTTGGATATCACTATACATTCTGTCTTTTTGCAATTGATAGATAGACCCATTTTAGCACTTTCTTCAACAGCTGTATCAATTAAGTTTTGTAGTTCTCCCTCCGTACTTGCAATTAACACAGTGTCATCTGCATATCTAAAATTATTGATGTTTTCACCGCCAACTTTGATACCCAAGATGTCTCTTATCTTTTTTAATATTGTTTCACTGTACACATTAAACAAATCAGGGGAGAAAACATACCCTTGTCTAACGCCTCTCTCGATTTTCGTAAACTGACTCACTTCTCCATCTATTCTTACAGCAGCATTTTTTTCCCAGTACAGATTTCTGATTAGGCAGAGGTCTTTTGAATCTAGATCTAGAATTTTCTGTAATATTTTGAATAACTTATTGTGTTTCACTTTACCAAATGTTTTTGTGTAGTCGATAAAACAAACAAATAAATCTTTTTGCACTTGAATAGCTCATTCTGATAGTATCCTTAACATCAATTTCCAGGATCTGCAGATTTTCTCTTGTATGTGACAGGACCCTCGGGACTCTCAGCACCAGGTTCAGGAGCGGTTATTCCCCCTCAGCCATCAAGATCCTGAACCCTATCCTAAGGGATAACGTCACACAACTTCACTTGGCCCATCACTGAACTGTTG
Organism: Mobula hypostoma; assembly: GCF_963921235.1. Classification (NCBI taxonomy): domain Eukaryota; kingdom Metazoa; phylum Chordata; class Chondrichthyes; order Myliobatiformes; family Myliobatidae; genus Mobula; species Mobula hypostoma. The sequence continues at coordinate 174,548,941 of NC_086098.1, forward strand.
CCACAATAAATGGGCTCACTTTCAAGGACCTTTCATCTCATGCTCCGATATTTATTGCTTATTTATTTATTATTTTTCTTTCTTTTTGTACAGTATTTGCACAATTTGTTGTCTTTTGCAGGAACCCTTGCAGGTGCTACCATTCCGGCTCAGAGCGGCCCTGGGAGCAATGAATGACTAAGGGGTAACTCCACTTTCCCCAAAGCTCTGGAAGTCCCCAATAAGAGCCTCGTCACCAGTTGCAGTTTAGAGTCATACCCAGGACTAGTATTTGCTGTACCTCATATCAATACTACCATTGGTAGGGAGAGACGTTCAAAGTTCAAAAATTCAAAGTAAAATTATTATCAAAGTACATAGAAGTCACTATATACAAACAACCAATATGCTCCCAAACAACCAACGTGCAAAAGACAACGAATTGTACAAATACTGTACATAAAGAAAGAAAAATAAGAAATAAACAAGCAATAAATATCGTGAGCATGAGATGAAGGGTCCTTGAAAGTGAGGCCATTTACTGTGGCAACAGTTCAGTGATGGGCCAAGTGAAGTTGTGTGAAGTTATCCCCTAGGGTTCAGGATCTTGATGGCTGAGGGGGAATAACCTCTCCTGAACCTGGTGGTGAGAGTCCTAAGGGTCCTGACACATACAAGAGAAAATCTGCAGATGCTGGAAATCTAAGCAACACACAAAATGCTGGAGGAATTCAGCAGGCCAGGCAGTATCTATGGAAAAGTGTACAATCAACGTTTCAGGCTGAAACCCTTAACCCAGCCTGCCAAAGGGTTTTGGCCTGAAATATTGACTTTCCTCTTTTCCTCGAGGCTGCCTGGCCTGCAGAGTTCCTCCAGCATTTAGTGTGTGTCCCTGAGGGTCCTGTACCATCTTCCTGATGGCAGCAGCGAGAAGAGAGCCTGACCTGGGTGGTGGTGGTCCCCGCTGATGGATGCTGCTTTCCTGCGACAATACTCATGTGCTAAGGTGGGGATGGTTTTACCCATGATGGACTGGGTAGTATCCACTACATTTTGTAGGATTTTCCATTCAAGGGCATTGGTATTTCCAAATCAGGCTGTGATGCAGCCAATCAATGTGCTCTCCACTGCACATCTATAGAAGTCTGTCAAAGTTTGAGATGACATGCTGAATCTTTACAAACTTCTATGAAAGAAGTTGAGGCACTGCTGTGCTTTCTTCATAACGGCACTTACTTGCCAGACCCAGGACAGATCCCTGAAATAATAACACTGAGGGATTTAAAGATCCCTCCACCTCGGATTCCCCTGACTAGCACAGGGACCTCTGCTTTCCTCCTCCTGAAGTCAATAATCATCTCCTTGGTCTTGCTGACTTTGAATGAGAGATTGTTGCTGTGGCAACACTCAGCCAGATTTTCAATCTTCTTCCTATATGCTGATTTCGTCACCACCTTTAATTCAGCCAACAGTGGTGTCGTCAGCAAATTTAAATATGGCGTTGGATGTACCTGTGATGTGTTGGGTTGAGTCCACTACTCTTCACACAAGACAGTGTGGGAGGAGGTTTGGAGATTTGTGCTGGGCAGAACACAACGGACGATGAAGAATATGATTACAGTCACTTCTGGATTCAAGTTTCAAGATTGTTTAATGTCATTACACAAGTATAAAGGAAAATGAACTACATTAATTGCTATTCTGGATCCGATATAGAGCCAAAATTGCAAAAGATAAAGAAAGCAATTAAAAAACACAATAAATATAAATACATGAGTTATCTTATGTATGTAGATATATTGTATGCCCATAAAGTGATGCTAGGCACACGAGTGTCCATACGTTAGGTAACCAACAGGAAATAATAGAGTACTGGTGGTGGGGTGCGTTCGTGGGTGGAGGCGTTGATCGACCTTTCTGCTTTGGGAAAATAATTGTTTTTGAGTCTGGTGGTCCTGGCGTGGATGTTACGTAGCCTCCTCCCATACGGGAGTGGGACACTGATAGGAGCCTTTATATTCTGAAATCAATTTTGACCACTGATTGGGTATCTAATTGAATTATTGCAACCAAGTCTGGATTTCAAAGGTGATTTGTTGTCTGGGAAGTATATTTGAATTACCTGAGGCAACAGGAATGCAACCTTTCCTCAACCTGTTCAAAATTGAAGCTCAACTTTTGTGGAGCATCGCTTTGTGTTGTCTGTGTTTTGAGTTAGCACTGGATGGGGCGACATTGTACTTTAGTAATGAACACTCAGTTGAGGATGGATGGGGAGGAAACATGGTACAGTCTTAAATCCAGATGAGGTATTAGAAGGAATTGTCATAATCTGCAGCTGAAATAGGACCTAAGGAAAAGTTTACCATCCTGGGCTTCTGCTAGAACTTCTAGGGTGACATGGTATTGTAGAACTTAAAGCCAGCTATAAGGTTGGGTTTTGATTCCCACCATTGTCTATAAGGAGCTTGTACAATCTCCCCATGAGGGTTTCCAATGATGTATGGTTAAGGTTATTGAGATATGAACACGCTATGCTGGCACCAGAAGTGTGGGGACACTTGTGGTCTGCCCCCAGCACAATACTCACAGACATGAGAAACGTAACACTGACTCACTGATTTGATTTGATGCAAACGACGCATTCCACTGTATGTTTTGATGTACGTGTGACAAATAAAGCCATTTTTAAAAAAATCTTTTCTTTTACTTCAACACAAGAGGGCGCTTTGGGTAAAATTTTATTGATATAATTGTAAACAGCTATCACATTATTCTTCAGCAGGCAAACCCCTACTGCTCTCAGCTGGTAAAATAAACCTCTTTCCCAGTTGTGAATACTACAGCCCTCTCAATTTAAGAAGCTTGTTCTCCCTCCAGACTGTGAGCAGCCCCAAGGCCAGGAATATCTTTTATTTATTTTAACATTCTTCAATGAAATTTCTAACCATATTACTAAAACCTCACAGACTCCCTGTAATCTTTGGCACCTCCTCTGCCCTGCCAGGGGAGCCACTAGTCCGTCCCATTTTCCATTTCAGTTCTGATCTCCATGTATTTTTCAAAAATAAGTATCTGGATTTATTTATCATCCAGTGTAGAAGTTAGTGTGATTTCAATTTTGGTTGTGATTAGATGGGGCAAAAATTTGCCTCAGGATACTCAGTAGAAGTGAAGAAAGTCAGACAGGGGTTTCTCTTGCTGCCTCTCCTCCCACTTCTGAGAGATCCTGGAGTCAAGTCAAATTTATTTATAAAGCACATTTAAAAACAACCCATGTTGACCAAAGTGCTGTAAATCCATAACAGGTAGCTAAAATCACAAATACAAGAAACACAGATATAAACAATAAGGCACACAGTTTATAGGCACAAAATAAACAACACATGAGCCTAGGCACAAGCCAAAAATCAGCCACATCAGGAAGATTCAAATGCTAGTGAGCCTGGACTTAGAAGAGTCAATGGAGGGGGCAGATCTGATAGGGAGGGGAATGCTGTTCCACAGTCTAGGAGCTACAACAGCAAAGGCGTGGTCACCCCTGAACTTAAATTCAAAATTAATGAACTTAAACTTAAATTTAGATCGTGGGACTGCCAGGAGCCCCAAGTCAGCTGACCTGAGGGACCTGGAAGTAGAATAAGGGGTTAGAAGGTCTGTGATATAGGAGGGAGCCAGCCCATTTAGGGCTTTAAAAACAAACAGGAGAATCTCAAAATCAATTCTAAACCATACTGGTAGCCAGTGGAGGGAGGCCAGGATAGAAGTAATATGGTCCCTCTTCCGGGCACCTGACAGGGGCCTGGCTGTGGCATTCTGGACCAGATGCAGGCGGGACAGGGATGACTGACTAATCCCAGTATACAGGGAGTTGGAGTAGTCCAAGCGGGAGGATACAAGGGTGTGGATGACTTTCTCAAGATCTTTGAAAGAGAGAAACGACCTGATTTTGGCAATAGTACAAAGCTGGAAAAAACTGGCTTTTACTACTGCTTTAACTTGTTTGTCAAACTTAAGTTAGTTAAGTTAGTCTGTCCCGAGCCTTCGTGGCCCATCAGGCCGGTGCTCATGCCGGTTTCTGTGGCGTGAAGTGACTGAGAGTACGAGTCTCCCCCCCCTCCCCACCTCTCGGATAGGACACCCAGTCTGTCACGAGGTTAACCCCCCAGCATTTTGCCGGTACCCATTTTCAGCTGGGTGGGCTGGAGCAGTGTGTGGTTAAGTGCCTTGCTCAAAGACACAACACACTGCCTTGGGCAAGACTTGAACCCATGACCTTCAGATCATGAGCCCAACGCCCTAACCACTTGGCCACACGTCACACTTTGTCAAACTTAAAGGCGGAATCAAATATCACACTAAGGTTTTTGACATGGGGTTTGACAAGGGTGGACATGTTACCAAGACTGTTGGTAATCACTTTGATGGAGTCAGGGGGGCCAAATAGGACAACTTCAGACTTGCCTTCATTCAGCTGTAGGAAGTTTTGTGCCATCCAACACTTTATGTCCTCAAGGCAGTTCATGAGGCTGACTAGATTTGACTGGTCGTTTGGCTTCAAGGGCAGATAAAGCTGTGTGTCATCAGCATAACAATGGAAGGAAATGTTGTGTTTTTGAATGATTTGGCCAAGGGGAAGCATGTATATAGAGAAAAGAATGGGACCTAGGATGGAACCTTGTGGGACCCTGCAGGAGAAACTAGCTGGAGAAGAGGAAAATTTGCCTATGTTGATGGCGAAGCTTCTATTTTTGAGGTAGGGTGTGAACCAGTTCAAGGCGGTGCCATCAACACCATCCCCGTACTGGAGACGGTCTATTAAAATGGCATGATCCACAGTATCGAATGCTGCGCTGAGGTCAAGAAGAATTAGGATGGCAGAGTCACCTGCGTCGGTAGAGAGGAGGAGATCATTGTACACTTCCAGCAGGGCAGACTCTGTGCTATGATAAGCCTTAAAACCTGACTGAAATTTGTTTTGTTGTAGGTAGGGCAGCAATTGACTAAGAATAACCTTTTTGAGAACCTTTGACAGGAATGGAAGTTTAGAAATAGGTCTGTAGTTACTAGTTAAGGTAGGGTCTAAGTTGGGTTTTTTCAGGAGGGGATGGACCACGGCGTGCTTGAAGCAGGTTGGAAAGGTACCAGTGGCAGGGAGCTGTTGATAATAGAGAGGATGCTGGGACCGGCTATGTCAAAGACGTCCTTCAGGAGGGCAGTGAGGACAATATCAAGGGGGCAGGTTGCAGGTTTCATGGTGGAAACAGTCTTTGTAAGGGAGGATAGCGTGATGAGGGGGAAACAGTCCAGTTTAGATGAACAGACCAGTGTGACAGTTAGGTCATGGGTAGGGGGGAATGTTCATTCTAATGTCTTCAATTTTGCTAATAAAGAATTTTTAAAATTCTTCACACTTAGCAGGGGACACATCTAAACTAATACTGGGGGCGGGACAAATGACAGAATTTATGGGACTGAATAAAACCTTGGGATTATGAGAGTTGTTAGAAATTAGGTCAGAAAAGTATTTTACTCTCGCAGCCTGAACTACATCCTAATATTTGTGAAAATTGTATCCCAAAATTTCAAAGGAAATTTGAAGCTTATCATGCTTCTACTTATGTGTAGACTTTATAAAACAATAAGATTAGATTAGATTAGATTCAACTTTATTGTCATTGAGCAGAATCTGGCCATTTGGTCCATCTAATCTGCTCCACAATTCGATCATGCCTGATTTATACTTTCTCTCAACTCCATTCTCCTGCCTTCTCCTCACATCTTTTGATGTCCTTATAACCTCTCTTTTTATGTATTTTCAATGACTTGGCCGCCACAGCTGTCTGTAGTAATGAATTCCACAGATTCACCACCCTCTGTCTGAAGAAATTACTCCTCATCTCAAAGGCTCATTTTATTATCAAAGTATCTATGCAGAATACAACTCTGAGATTTGTCTTCTCCAGATAGCCATAAAATACAGAAAACAATTGAACTGGTTGAAAAAAAAGACATCACTCCCCCTCACAAAAAGAAAAAGAAACAAAAACTAGCAAACCCAACCCCACCCTCGCACAAAAACTAACAGATCATCCACATGGAGATATAACAACAAGAAAATCAAACTCCAATCCCCCAGCCTGCCAATCGGCAACAAGAAAGAACTGGAAGAGGCCAATATGAACTACAGTTCAATCCATAAATCTCAGAATTTCAATAAAATCTCCAAGAGCATCGGGACCCAGCAGCCCCTCTGAGGGAAGTGGCTCAGAACAGTGCTCCTTCGAGGGTAGCGACATGAATCAATTATCCTTCCAAGGGCAGCGACACGAACAAGCCTCCCCTCCGAGGGCAGCGACACGAATGAGCGGCCTCTTCATAGGCAGTGAATTGAATTGCTGGCCCCTCCGAAGGCAACAACACAAATGAGTAGACCCTCGGAGGCAATGACACGAACAAGAAGCGCCCCTGAGGGCAGCAACCTGAACCAGTAGCCTCCCCTGGGCAGCAACTCGAGCCACTGGCGCCTCCGAGGGCAGCAACCTGAACCAGTAGCCTCCCCTGGGCAGCAACTCGAGCCACTGGCGCCTCCGAGGGCAGCAACCTGAACCAGTAGCCTCCCCTGGGCAGCAACTCGAGCCACTGGCGTCTCCGAGGGCAGTGACATGAATCCAGCAGCCTCTCCGAGGAAAGTGACTCGAACCAGCAGCCTCTCTGAGAGCAGATCACTCTCCTCTGCTTTTGCCTCAATGTTTCAGTCTTTCTCGATGCTTTAATCACTGAGAAATGTAGTCAATCGTGGCCCCTCATCTCCTCTCTGAGCTTCTCTTTGTGGTAGCTCATGCTTGCATTTCCCTTGGGGACACCAGAGCGCTAGCTCACTCGATCAAACTACAGGAAACTGCTTCCAACAGTTTCAAAAACACAATTAAAGTCAAAGGAATAAATAGAAGACATAGAACAACTGAAATGATTGGCTATCTGGAAGATGTCACTCGAGGAATCATTCACTGATGCTGTCTTGACCCATGTCTCTGTTCTGCATGGAGATTCTTGTATTCCAAGGCTGTGTAACCTAGTCCTAGACTCCCCAAATATTGGAAACATCTTCTCCACATCTACTCTATCCAGGTCTTTCACTATTCCATAGGTTTCACTGAGATCCCTCATCATTTTCTTCTAAACCCAGTGAGTGCAGGTCAGAGCCATCAAATGCTGCTCCTACATTAACCCTTTCATTCTGGAATTATTCCTGTGAACTTCCTCTGGACCTTCTCCAATGCCAGCACATCGTTTCTTAGATAAGGGGTTCAAAACTGCTCACTGCTCACAAATCTGCTCACTTCCGAGGGCAAATGCATGCATAGGCACAAGAGGTTCTGCAGATGCTCGAAATCCAGAGTAACACACATGCAAAATGCTGGAGGAACTCAGCAAATCAGTCACCGTCTATGGAGAGGAATAAAGAGCTGACCTTTCAGAGAGGGACAACTGGCCATAACCCCTACTTCTTCAACCAGAATCAGAACCAGGTTTACTATCACTGACATGTGTTGTGAAACATGTTGTTTTCTGGCAGCAGTGCAGTAAAATAGGAGGAAGAACCATCAGTAACTTGAGATATGCAGATGACACAGCCCTGCTAGCCACAACAGAAGAAGACCTACAAGCACTACTCAATAATGTTGCAAAAGTCCCTTTTTTGGATTACTGATAAATGGCAAAGAGACCAAAGTTATGGTGATAAGCAAAACTGCAATTCAAGCTGACATCTACATCGGAAACGACAAGATCAAACAAGTGTCCTCCTTTATATACCCTGGTGCAGAACTAAATGACACAAACGAATGCAGCAAGGAAATACGGCGAAGGCTAGCAATGGCACGCACAAGCACTACCGAACTCTGGAACACCTGGAAAGATAAATCTGTGAGCACGGACACCAAGATACGCCTCCTCAAGAGTCTCGTCTGGCCAGGAACCCTATATGGCTGTGAAACATCAACCTTAAAAGCAGCTGATGAAAAGAAGTTGACAGCATTTGAGATGTGGACATACAGACGGATCCTCAGGGTATCATACATTGAAAGGAGATCCAACAATTTCATCCTAGGAAAGATTGGCACGAAACCAATACTTCTGGAAACCGTTATCCAAAGGAAACTTCGCTATTTTGCACGCATGTCAAGAACTGATGACACACTGGAACGCACTGTGCTTGAAGGCAGAGCAGAAGGAAGCCACTCCCGAGACAGACAGAGGACAACCTGGATGGACAACATCAAGAAATGGACCAGCCTCACCGCCAGAGATGCAAGAGGTTTGACTGCCGACAGATCGCAGTGGAAGAAAGTGGTCGCCAAAGCTCTGGCAGAGTATGGCACATGATGATGATGATGATGACAGTATAACTGAAAGTCACAATAAATAAATATATAGCAATAGAATATTACAACTCAGAAACAGGCCCTTTGGCTCATCTACAGCCCTGTGCAAGAGTCCTAGTCATATATAGATAAATAGGGTGTCTAAGACTTTTGACGTATTTGATGTATTACACTGTTCTGCTGCCACAAAAAAACATAGATTTCATGATGTATGTGAGTGATGATAAACCTGATTCTGATATGGGTCTCTATTGTGGATTGAGTGGGAAGGGGCAGGGAGAGTGGGAAGGGGGCAGGGAGAGGGGAATCATGGTTGGGAAAAGGGGAAGGGAGAGGGGAGGGAGCGGGAAGCACCAGAGAGACATTCAGTAATCAGAATCAGGATCAGAATCAGAATCAGGTTTATTATCACAAACATGTGATGTGAAATTTCTTAACTTAGCAGCAGCAATTCAATGCAATACATAATCTAGCAGAGAGAAAAAAATAAAATAATAATAATAAATAAAATAAAATGTAATAATAGATTAACAAATAAATCAATTATGTATATTGAATAGATTTTTTAAAATATGTAAAAACAGAAATATTGTATATTTTTAAAAAGTGAGGTAGTGTCCAAAGCTTCAATGACCATTTAGGAATCGAATGGCAGAGGGGAAGAAGCTGTTCCTGAATCGCTGAGTGAGTGCCTTCAGGCTTCTGGACCTCCTGCTGATGGTAACAGTGAGAAAAGGGCATGCCCTGGGTGCTAGACGTCCTTAATAATGGACGCTGCCTTTCTGAGACACCGCTCCCTAAAGATGTCCTGGATACTTTGTAGGCTAGTACCCAAGACAGAGCTGACTAGATTTACAACCTTCTGCAGTTTCTTTCCGTCCTATGCAGTAGCCCCTCCATACCAGACAGTGATGCAGCCTGTCAGAATGCTCTCCATAGTACAACTATAGAAGTTTTTGAGTGTATTTGTTGACATGCTAAATCTCTTCAAACTCCTAATAAAGTATAGCCGCTGTATTGCCGACTTTATAACTACATCAAACCAATTTTTTGGAATCCAGTGACCTTGCCTGGTGTTTTAGAGCTGGGTGTGTTTGCACCCGCACCTACTCCCTCCCCCAGCACTCCTTCTCTGCCACCAGTCCCACACCCCTCCCACAGTGTTCCAGCCTCATCATTCCCAACATTCTTTGCTCCTGCCAGATTTACAAACTCGCTCTCCATTCCACATTGACAACAACAGTACTGTGCAAACGTCTTCGACACCCTCAGGCATATGTGCCTAAGACTTTTGCACAGTGCTGTAGTCTATGCTGACCTGATTTTCTGCATAGTCCCATCTACCTGCATCCAGTCCATGACCCTCCAAGCCACTGCCATCCATGTACCTATCCAAACTTCTCTCTGCAATCTTACGAGCTGCTCCCAGCACATCCTTGGCTGTGTTGCTTGTTATCACAAAAGACACATTTCACCGTATGTTTTGATGTAATGTGATAAGTAAACTTGAATCTGAATCTAAATGTTTCAATTCATCGTGAATCTACCACTTGCATGGGCAGGTTATTACACACTCGTGCCACCCTCTGAGTGAAGAAGTTTCCCTGCAATTTTCCCTTAAATATATAATACTTTTCACCTTTAACCTATGACCTATAGTTCTTGTCTCACCCAACATAAGAGGAAAGAGCCTGCAAGCAGGTAACGTAGTCTGGCTTCTTCCCCCTTCCTTTCCAGTCCTAATGAAGGGTCTCAGCCCCACAGATTGGCTGATTATTCCTCTCCATAGACACTGCCTGATTTTCTGAGTTCCTCCAGCATCTTGTGTGTGTGTTCCTCTGGATTTCCTGCATCTGCGCTACCTCTTGTGTCTATGCCTGCATTTACCCTATCAATACTCACATCTTCTTCCCTTCCAGAAAAGGGAGAGTTTGATTTCAAACATATGATAGTCCCTCAAGGCTGTTCCACCAATCAGTAAGAACTTGGCTGCTCCTGCGCCATTTTCTTTGGTCACCCCGGATACAGTCGGAAACTGGGCAGCACTGTTCCCTCTAAGCTGCACAGGTGCATGACCACACAGTAACTGAAATGCTTCTATGCACATAGCCTTTGTTGCCATGCAGCTGGACACACATACCATATACAGTACTACCAACACACATGTTAATATAATTTTGAAATTATGCTAATATAATCATGATGTACCCTGCAATTAATTATGCATTAATGAATATAATCCATAATTTTTCTAAATGATAAATGTACTGCAACCTTTACTTTGAAAAGCTTTAGAGGTTCAACATATTTACATTGTGAGTGCTTCACGTTACAACACTGTTACAAGTTGTAACAATAAACACAGAATGGAAGTTGGTAGCTCATTGTTAATGAACCACTAGCCCTTGACTCCAGACCACATTCACCAGTTTTAAACATCCAGTAAAATGGCTGCGCTAGACATTAAATTAAATAGGCAGAACAAAAAGAGAGCAAAATAATACATGGTGAGGAAGATTTTATGGGTTCATTGTCCATTCAGAAATCTGATGGCAGAGGCAAGGAAGCTGTCCCTGAAAAACATTGAGTGTGTGCCTTCAGCCTTTTTGCGGCATCGCCTTTCTTTTTTAATTTAAAAAGGAACAAAATGGCGCCTCCCTCTGCCTGTTTCTCCCTCTCTCTCGCTCTCGCTTTAATAACAACGCTCTGGCTGCCGCAAATTACAAGCCATGAATGCCCATGGACCTGACCCACAAGAAACACATGCAGGGGCGGCATTGTCTTTTGAAGGTGTGCTCGATCGTAGGAAGGCTAGTGCCCATGATGGAGCTGGCTGAGTTTACAACAATCTGCAGCCTTTTCCAATCCTGCGCAGTAGCCCCTCATACCAGACAGTGATGCAGCCATTTAGAATGCTCTCCACGGAGAAATCTCCGTGTAGAAATTTGCAAGTGTCTTTGGTGACAAACCAAGTCTCCCCAAACTCCTAATGAAATATAGCCACTGTTGTGTCTTCTTTGTAACTGCATCAATATGTTGGGCCCAGGACAGATCCTCAGAGATGGTGACACCTAGGAACTTGAAACTGCTCACTATTATTAGCAATTACTGCAGGCCTTGGCAGCAACACCAACTTACTGTGAATCACTCAGAAGCTCTGAGAGTGACAAATCAGCTTGCAGAATGTGCCCCATTCTCCCTTGGAGTGTGCGGACCTCACCCCCAGAACACAGAGCTCGAAGCAGCTGCATGTGGCTCTTGGGAAACTGCCATCCTCCTCACCTAGTGTGTATCAAAAGTTTAACAAAACAAAAATAGTTTTAATGAGAACACAGTGAGTCGTATTTTAGATATGAAGACATTATGTGCCCAGCCATGCAGTGTGACCTGAAGCCCTCTGGGATTTGGTCCAGGAAGGTGTTCCATGTGCTCAGCCAAAAGAAGCTCATCAATTTTATTTTCAGACTTAGAAACATACACACACGTATACCGTACATACCAACACACACACACACACACACACCATATACCGTACGTACCAACACACACACACCATATACAGTACATGCCAACACACACACACACCATATACAGTACGTACCAACACATGCACACCACACACAGACACACACCATATACAGTACATGCCAACACACACACACCATATACCGTACATACCAACACACACACACCACACACAGACACACACCATATACAGTACATGCCAACACACACACACCATATACCGTACATACCAACACACACACACCACACACAGACACACACCATATACAGTACATGCCAACACACACACACCATATACCGTACATACCAACACACACACACACACACACACACACACACACACCATATACCGTACATACCAACACACACACACACACACACCATATACAGTACGTACCAACACATGCACACCACACACAGACACACACCATATACCGTACATACCAACACACACACACACACACCATATACAGTACGTGCCAACACACACACACCATATACAGTACGTACCAACACATGCACACCATACACAGACACACACCATATACAGTACATGCCAACACACACACACCACACACAGACACACACACCATATAGATTATTAGATTATGAGGACATTCAGTCCTCATTTATTGTCATTTAGAAATGCATGCATTAAAAAGTGATACAATGTTCCTCCAGAAAGATATCACAGAAACACAGGACAAACCAAGACTAAAACTAACAAAACCACATAATTATAACATATAGTTACAACAGTGCAAAACAATACTGTAATTTGATAAAGAGCAGACCATGGGCACGGTAAAAAAAGTCTCAAGTCCTGATAGCCCCATCATCTCACGCAGATGGTAGAAGGGAGAAACTCTCCCTGCCATGAACCTCCAAGCGCCACAAACTTGCCGACACATTGGAAGCACCCGACCACAGCCGACTCTGAGTCCGTCCGAAAACTTCGAGCCTCCAAACAGCCCTCTGACACCGAGCACCGAGCAGCATCTCTGCCGAGCAACAAGCAAAGCTGAGGACTCGGAGCCTTCCCCTCCGGAGATTCTGGATCACACAGTACAGTACATACCAACACACACACCACACACAGACACACATACCATACACAGTACATACCACCACACACACTACACACATACACACACATATACATCGCAACACACACACCACACACAAGCATATACAATACATACCAACACATGCACGCCACACACACACACACACACACACACACACACACACACACATATCTCCTTTGCTTCAAGAGCCTGATGGTTGAGGGGTAGAAACTGTCCCTGAACCTAGCAGTGTGAGTCCTGAGGCTCCTGAACCTTCTTCCTGATGGTAGCAGTGAGGAAAGAGCATGGCCTGGGTGGTGAGGATCTTTGATGATGGATGCTGCTTTCCTACGACAGGGTTTCATGTAGATGTGCTCAATGGCTGGGAGGGCTTTACCTGTGACAGATTGGGCTGAATCCACTACCTTTTGTAGGATTTTCCATTCAAAGGCATTGGTGTTTCCAAACCAGGCCATAATGCAACCAGTCAATACGCTCTCCAATACACATCTACAGAAGCACGTCAAAGTTTTTGATGCCATGCCAAATCTCTGCCAACTCCTAAGGAATTAGAGGTGCTGCTGTGCTTTCTTCTTAATTGCAATTAACGTGCTGGGTCCAGGACAGATCTTCTGAAATGGTAATACCCAGAAATTTAAACCAATTGGCACAACCCTAATTACTAGCTCTTTCCTATCCTTACCTTTCCTGTCCATGTACCTGTCCAAATGTCATGTAAATGTTGTTATTCTACCCGTTTCAACCACCTCCTCTGGCAGCTCACTCCATATACCGACCACCCTCTGGGTGGTAATGTGCCCCAGTACCGCAGTGGTTAGCGCGACACTCTACAGCTTGGGCTATTGGAGTTTGGAGTTCAATCCCAGCATCCTCTGTAAATCCTCCCTGTGGAATACTCCCATTTCCTGAGCTCCATGGACCTATCTAAGAGTTTCTTAAAAGACCCTATCGTATCCGCTTCCACCACCGTCGCCGGCAGTGCGTTCCACGCACCCACCACACCCTGCGAAAAACTTAACCCTGACATCCCCTCTGTATCTACTTCCAAGCACCTTAAAACTATGCCCCTCATGTTAGCCATTTCAGCCCTGAGTGAGAACCTCTGACTATCTACACGATCACTGCCTCTTATACACCTCTATCAGGTCACCTCTCATGCTCTGTCGCTCCAAGGAGAAAAGGCCAAGTTCACTCAACCTATTCTTATAAAGCATGCTCCCCAATCCAGGCAACATCCTTGTAAATCTTCTCTGGGCCCTCTCTATAGCTTCCACATCCTTCCTGTGGTGAGGTGACCAGAACTGAACACAGTACTCCAAGTGGGGTCTGACCTAGATCTTAAATAGCTGCAACATTACCTCATGGCTCTTGAGGTAATAGGCCTTTTTAACCTATCACCTCTTAGCTTCTCACTTCATTCCAATTCCCATGCCCTCCCACCTTACCCCTCTGGTTTTATCTATTACCTTTTAGCTTGTACTCCTTTCCCTCCCCCCACCTTCTTATTCTGGCTTTTCCCCCACTTCCTTTCAGGTTCCGATCCAGGGTCTCAACCCAAATCTTCAATTCTTTAATCCGTTTCAAAGATGCTGCCGGACCTGCTGAGATCCTTGAGTGTTTTGTCTTTTATCTAAGTTCAGAAAACCAGTCAAAAGACGAAAGATTCAAGGAAAGGTTTGTGCTACAAATGGGAGAATCTGCAAGAAGTGCTTGGTGAGTTTCCCAGCATGTATCAGTCCACTAACTTCAGGAGAGGAGAATGCTAGATTGCAAGGACGTGTACTTAGCCCACTGCTCTACTCTCTCTACACTCGTGACAGCTCAAGCTCTATCTATAAATTCGCTGATGACGCCACTACTGTGGGCAGAATCTCAGATGATGACAGGAGGCTTCTAGTAGTGAGATAGATCAGCTGTTGCAATAACAACATTAGCAAGACCAAGGAGGGAGGAGGCTACACTGCACCCACATCAGGACTACCAGACTTAAAAACAGTTACTTTCCCCAAGCCGTAAGGCTGATCAACACCTCCACCCACTAACCCACCCCTCCACAAACTCCACCACCACTACATTTCCTGTCAGAGTCATCTTAATGTACAGACACTCCTCTGCCTAGTCTCATTTTATGGACATACAATCAATCTATGTATATAAGCTATCTTATGTACGTTTGTATTTATGGTGGCATCCGTTAGTCTCGCAAGACCATGGATCTGCGCCTGGAAAGTCTTGCTTCAGTCTGTGTTAGAGCAGCATCTGTTGTGGCTGTAGAGGCCCATACGGGAGTGACAATCTCCGCTGCATCGTCTGCACTGTCCTCCAGTGTTGTCTTGGTGCTGTTTTTCCAACGAGTGCGCTTTTCTTCAGCAGCAAGCCTCAGCTTCTCTTCTCCTCTTTTAAGACCTCTGCGTAGTTCCAGCCTCCAGTGAGAGTGATCACTTGTGATGTCTTCCCACCTCTCGACGTTCATTTTCAGTGACTTCATGTCTCTCTTGCAAACGTCTTTGAAACAAAAATGGGGCCGCTTTTGTGCTCTCTTGCCGGAGGCCAGTTCCCCGTACAGCAGGTCTTTCAGGATCCTCCAGTCTGACATGCGGTGTACGTGGCCCTGCCAGCGGAGACGGCGTTGTTGGAGCAGGGTGAAGAGGCTGGGTAACTGGGCACGGGTCAGGACCTCATTGTTGGTGACTTGGTCAGTCCACGTGATGTCCAGGATGCATCTCAGGCTGCGAAGGTGGAAGGTGGAAGGCGTTGAGACGCCGCTCTTGTCTGTAGTAGAGGCTCCAGGTATCGCTGCCGTAAAGCAGTGTGCTGAGGACGCAGGCCCTGTAGACTGAAACTTTGGTGTGCGTTGTTAGCTTTCTGTTCTCCCAGACTCTCTTTGTCAGCCTGGCGAATGTTGAGGCTGCTCGTCTGATCCATCTGTTGATCTCCGGGTCTAGGGAGAGGCTGTCCGTGATGGTGGAGCCAAGGTATGTAAACTCGTGGACTACCTCCAGCTCGTAGTTGTTGATGGTAATGGCGGGGGGTGGTGCTCAATGCCTTGGTCCAACATGTTGGTTTTCTTCAGACTGATGGTCATGCCGAAATCCTGGCAGGCTCTTGAGAAGCTGTCCATCAGGCGCTGCAGTTGCTCTTCAGAGTGCGTTGCCAGTGCCGCAACGTCTGCAAACAACATGTCCCTGATGAGTACTTCACGAACCTTGGTTTTCGCCCTCAGCCGGGACAGACTGAACAGCCTCCCATTTGATCTGGTGTGGAGGTAGACACCATCAGTTGATGTTCCAAAGGTGTGCTTCAGCATGACTGCAAAGAAGATGCCAAACAGGGTGGGGGCAAGCACACAGCCCTGCTTCACACCGCTACGGATGTTGAAGGCCTCTGAAGAAGAGCCGTCGAACTGAACGACGCCCTTCATTACTGTGTGGAATGACTGAACTATCCTGAGGAGCCTCGGGGGACAACCAATCCTGGCGAGGATTTTGAACAGGCCGTCTCTGCTCACAAGATCGAAGGCCTTCATAAGGTCATTGAAAATGACGTAGAGTGGTTGTATTTATATTTATATATATTGTGTTTTCAAAGGTCCAATTTAACGTCAGAGAAATGTATACAATATACATCCTGAAATGCTTTTTCTTTGCAAACATCCACAAAAACAGAGAAGTGCCCCAAAGAATGAATGACAGATAAACTTAAGAACCCCAAAGTCCCCCCAGCTACCCTCCCTCCCGCACGAAAGCGGCAGCGAGCCACAATCCCCCTCCCCCAACGGCAAAAAAAGCGTCAGCACCCGGCACCGAGCACTCAAGCGTGAGCAAAGCAACAGCAAAGACACAGACTTGCAGTTACCCCAAAGATTTCACGCTTCATCCGGCATTCGACGTACCACAGATTCTCTCTCTCCTTAATAAGGGAGAAGGAGGTGTATCCATCTTTTCCCCAGCGAGCAGGGAGACATAACAAACAACTCGCTGGTTTACGATGTTAAAAGTCTGTTATGTCACTTTTTCCGAGCTCTGTGTTTTTTATTCTATTCTTTATCTTTTTGTGTCTTTTTGTGCTGTATCAGATGCAGAGTAACAATTATTTCAACTCCTTTACACATGTGAAATGACATTAAACAATCCTGAATCTTGGAATTGATTGTGGACTTTGGGAAAGGGAAGTTAGGAGAACACACGCCAATCCTCACTGTGGTGGAAAGGGTGAGCAGCTTCAAGTTCCAGGGCGTCAACATCTCAAAGGATTTGTCCTAAACCCAACACACTGGTGTAATCACCAAGGCACACCAGTGTCTCTACTTCATTAGCAGTTTGAGGAGATTTGGTATGGCACTAAAGACTCCTGCAAGTTTCTACAGATCTACTGTGGAGAGCATTCTGACTGGTTGCATCACCGTCTGGTATGGAGACTCCTATGCACAGGATCACATCAGGCTGAAATGGTTTGTAGGCTCAGACAGCTCCATCACAGGCACAACCCTCCCCAACATTGAGGACATCTTCAAAAGATGACAACTCAGGAAGGCACCATCCATCGTTAAGGACCCTCACCATCCAGGACCTGCCCTCTTCTCATTACTACCATCAGGAAGAAGTTACAGGAGCCTGAAGACGCACACTCAATGCTTTAGGAGCAGCTTCTTTCCCCCTACCATCAGATTTCTGAACAGTCCATGAAGCCACGATCCTTGCTATTTATCTTTTGCACTATTTATTTTTTCCTAAAATAATTTTCAGAATCAGGTTGATTATCACTGGCATGTGATGTGAAACTTGTTAACTTAGCAGCAGCAGTTCAATGCAATACATAATCTAGCAGAGAGAGGAAAAATAATAATAAATAAATCAATAAATAAACAAGTATATCAATTACGTATATTGAATAGATTTTTTAAAATGTGCAAAAACAAAAATACTGAATATTTTTAAAAAGTGAGGTAGTGTCCAAAGCTTCAATGTCCATTCAGGAATCGGATGTCAGAGGGGAAGAAGCTGTTCCTGAATCACTGTGTGTGTGCCTTCAGGCTTCTATACGGTAACAGCGAGAAAAGGGCATGCCCTGGGTGCTGGAGGTCCTAAGTAACTTGCTCTGTCCTGTTGACACAAATCAACAAATTTCATGAATACATCAGTGATAATAAATGTGATTCTGATAGTGCCTCCATGGTCTAAATCGGTCTGCTTACACCAAGTTACCGGGCAATGTGCAATGGACAACGTTCAGAAAGTTCCTGGCATGGTCACCAGATGGCGCACCAGGTCAGCAAAGCATTCAGTTATCACAGAGGCCACGGCAGCCTGAAAGAACTTGTTCCATACTATCGCTAATCTGACAAGGAACACACACATCTCAGCAGTCCTGATGTGGGTTCTCAACCCAAAATATCAACAATCCCTTCTCCTCCACAGATGCTGCCTGATGTCTTTGAGTTCCACCCGTGGTTGATTTTTGCTCCAGATTCCAGCAATTCAGAATCAGAATCTGAATTGTTATCACTTACTTCAAGTGATATTACAACTGCAATTTAATATTTTCAGAAGCAGTACAGTGCAAAGATGTTAAATAGCTATAAACTGAGGCCTGAGACCCTCTGTTAGTCAAAGTTGACCATGGATGTTGTGTCCTAGGTGTCTACATGATACGCGAACCTGGGTGGTACAGTATGAAGTGCAGGCTGTTGTCCATGTAGCAAACTCCCCCTCTCCATGCTGCTGATGAATCCAAAGGGATGGCAGAGACTGACACCCTTCTCAGTACTACCACCAGAGGAGGAGGTACAGGAGCCCGAAGACCCTCACTCAACGTTTAGGACCAGCTTCTTCCCCTCCGTCAGCAGATTTCGGAACGGCCCATGAACCCATAAACACTACCTCACTATTCCATCTTTGAATGGCTGTTTTTTTTGTAACTAATTGTTATTTCGATATATTGCAATGTCCATATTGCAATGGCTGCTGGGCCCCGTGCCCACTAATATGATGAACTGATACCGAGGCTTTGGGCCTCAATCGGCTTGCTCTGCAGCTCAGACCTGAGGACTCGGAATGCTGTTGCCCACACATATATATATACATTGTTTGATTAAACATTCTTGTTCATTTAAATAATTACAGGTTATATGTATAAATATGTTAATTGCATACTTCATCACACTACCACGTGATACGTGCACACCTCGCTTAAAGACAAAGTTAGACCCGAAATCCCGTACTCCCATGTCTTCCTTTGAATTAGTTCGATGTTTTGAAGTTACAAAACATAGCACTGGCAATGAGGATAAGATCTCCAATCAAGTCGTAGTTGTCTCAGCCAATCGCGTCCCCACAATGCTGGTCCTCCTGTTTTTACCACCTACAGGTTCATTGTGGCTTGTTGGTTGTTGTAGTTCGCTGTTATGGATGTCATTCCCACAGGAGTCACCTCTTCTCCAGTGATGGGAATGTTGATCTAAAGGAGGGTGCTGATGTTGGTTCACTGAAAGCACATACCCTGAGGCTCAAGGACAACTTCTGCCCCACTGTTATAAGATGATTGGGACAGCAGGGTAGTGTAGTGGTTAGTGCCATGCTTTATAGTACCAATGATCTCACCAACCAGGATTCAGTTCCTCTTGCAGTCTGCAAGGAGTTTGTACATTCTCCACAAGACTCTGTGGGTTTCCTCAAGCTGCTCGGGTTTCCTCCCACAATCTAAAGACATACAGTTTAGAGTTAGAGAGCTGTGGCCATGCTATGTTGGTACAGCAAGCATGGGAACACTTGTGGGCTGCCCTCAGCACATTCTCGGACTGTATTGGTCGTTGGCATAAACGGCACCTTTCACCGTATGGTCTGATGTTTCAGAATCAGAATCAGGTTTATTATCACCGGCATGTATCGTGAAATTTGTTAACTTAACAGCAGCAGTTCAATGCAATACATAACATAGAAGAAGAAGAAATAATAATAATAATAAATAAATTACAGTATATGTATATTGAATTGATTAAAAATCGTGTAAAAACAGAAACAATACGTATTAAGAAAGTGAGATAGTTTTCACGGGTTCAATGGCCATTTAGGAATCGGATGGCAGAGGGGAAGAAGCTGTTCCTGAATCGCTAAGTGTGTGACTTCAGGCTTCTGTACCTCCTACCTGATGGTAACAGTGAGAAAAGGGCATGCCCTGGGTACTGGGGGTCCTTAATAATGGACGCTGCCTTTCTGAGACACCACTCCTTGAAGATGGCCCGGGTACTTTGTAAGCTAATACCCAAGATGGAGCCGAATAAATTTACAATCCTCTGCAGCTTCTTACGGTCCTGTGCAGTAGCCTCCCCCCCCCCCATACCAGACAGTGATGCAGCCTGTCAGAATGCTCTCTACGGTACATCTATAGAAGTTTTTGAGTGTATTTGTTGACATACCAAATCTCTTCAAACTCCTAATGAAGTATAGTTGCTGTCTTGCCTTCATTATAACTGCATCCATATGTTGGGACCAGGTTAGGTCCTCAGAGATCTTGACACCCAGGAACTTGAAGTTGCTCACTCTCTCCACTTCTGATCCCTCTATGAGGATTGGTATGTGTTCCTTCGTCTTACCCTTCCTGAATTCCACAATCAGCTCTTTTGCCTTACTGACATTGAGTGTCAGGTTGTTGCTGCGACACCATTCCACTATTTGGCATATCTCACTCCTGTACGCCCTCTTGTCACCACTTGAGATTCTACCAACAATGGTCGTATCATCAGCAAATTTATAGATGATATTTGAGCTATGCCTAGCCACACAGTCATAGGTATAGAGAGAGTAGAGCCGTGGGCTAAGCACACACCCCTAAGATGCACCAGTGTTGATGGTCAGTGAGGTTCCATCTGACAAATCAAGCTAATCTTTCGCCTTTAAGCGGAAACTGAAACCAGTTACTTCGTGCCAGCCAAGATCCCCCAGCTGAGCCCATCCCATCTGCCTGTGTTTGACTCGTGTCCCTGTCTTCTCACTACCACCATCGGGCAAGAGGTGTAGGAATCTTGGGTCCCACCAGGTTTGGGAGCAGTTGTAGCCCTGGACCAGCCTCACACTGAACTGTCTCTGCAGCTGTGGACTCACTTTGGGGAATTCTGCAGGGTATTGCTTGTTTACTTTTTTAAAATTAATTACGTTATTTATCCTCTTTTGCACATTGAATGTTTGTTGGTCTTCGTTCTGTGTGCTATCATGGATTCCGTTGTGTTTCTTTGTTCTGTGGCAAGAAGGTTGAACATGACGTACAATAACATGATGGTTGTCCATCATGTCCGACGATGACAGGAAGCCAGTATGGGAGAGATTTTAAAGTGGAAAAGCCATCGCACTGGGGCAGTTCCATTCTCTCGACCTCGGAGGATCAGGTCCAGTGGTACAAACAAGCGGCTCAAACTGGGGTCTTCCTTGGTTGCAGTGGATGACCTTATCGTTCTTCTGTGCCTCGTCATGCCAACAGAGAGTTGCAGTACCACCCTCCGAGATGTTGAACCTCACTGTAGGTCTCACGTGGCCAGTCAACCGGAGCTGACTTCACATGCTGGGACAGGCAAGTCCCTATCTCACCCGGGTATGAGGCCACCGGCTACCCTCACCTGGTTTAGCCCGTCTGTCGAAGCGATGAACTGGGGTGTGGCTGCTTTCACATGCAAACAGCTACTCGGAGACACAGGTGAGAGCTGAGTGCCCGGTGGGGACCAAAGGTGAGTGAGCTGCCCCAGAATGAACAGGACAAACCCCTTCACCAGAGCTGCTACCCCTCCATGGACACCCCATACACCCCGGCATATAACATAAAAGGTAACATGTCGTATACAATATACACGTTTGTATATGGTATACATACTTCGATAATACATTTACTTTGAACTTTAATGTTAGTGAGTGGTTCTGTAGTAGGATAAGATGGACCCTTGACCTCACATTATGGCCCTTGTCCCTTATTTTCTGCCTGAACTGCACTTTCTTTGTAATTGTTGTTAGGGTGCATTCTGGATTTAGGGTATATAGCAAATTCTTAACTTGAGCAACTAATCTTTAGAACTGATTGTAGATTAAATTTAAAATGCAGCTGCTGACAATAGAGTCCTAGAGCTGAGGACAGCACGTAATTGAAAAACTATACGATGTTGACTAGCATTCATTTTGGGTGTCCGGAGTGTGGGTGCGAAGAAGGAGATGTGAAAACTATATGTAATTCAAAGGAAGTGTTGCAGATAGAATTGTCCTTTGATCTTTAGTATACAAAATGCCATGTGATGTTAGGTTGAACAGGCCTCTTTCCCCAGAGAGTGTCTCATTTTGTTAAATAAAAGTCTGCATTTATATCTACCCACTGTGTCCCTCTGGTGAATTTGTTGACTTTACAACTTTATACTGCCTTCTGCTATTGTTTTATTCCTTGTATTATCTCAATATCCTGTTGTAATGAAATGACTTGAATGGATTGCATGCAAAACTAATTCTTTCAGTGCACCTTCATACATGAGACAACAATAAACCACTTTACCAATTTCCTTAACCTTCTCGAAGATTCAGAGGATTCACTGGTGCTCTGGAGGTACCACCTTAAGTGCTCTGACACGTCTGAAGTATACAGGAGAGTAGACCATTTGGTAGGTTAATTGGTCATTGTAAATTGTCTTCTGATTAGGCTGAGGTTAAGTCGGGGACTGCTGGATGGCGCGGTACCAAGGGCCAGAGGGCCCGTTCCGCACCGAAACTCAATAAGTAAATGAAGTCTCTACTGTTCATGACAAATCGAGATTATTGTCATGTTCTTGCTGCAAGCAAGTTTGTACTTGTACCTGGTACCTCACTGTACTTATATGATGAGGTACAGGTATAATTACAATTTGCTTACAGCAACATTGAAGGAACGTAGATTCAGATAACACACAGAACATAAATTACTAAGAGACTAAAGAAAAACACTATGCAAGACAAGACATTAGTGCAAAGAAAACACAACCAGAAACAAATCTGTGAAGATGTTTCCTCCAGAGGGGGAGTCTAGGACCAGAGGGCACACGCACAGAATACAAGGATGTCCCTTTAAAATTGAGGTGTGGAGGAATTTCTTTAGCTAGAGGGTGGCAAATCTGTGGAATTCATTGCAACAGACTGCTGTGGAGGGCAAGTCATTGGGTGTATTTAATGCGTAGGTTGTTTGGTTCTTCATTAGTCAAGGCGTCAAAGGTTACAGGGAGAAGACTGGAGAACGTGGTTGAGAGGGATAATAAATCAGTCATGATGGAATGGCGGAGCAGACTCAATGGGCCAAATAGTCTAATCCTTATGCTCATATTTCTTATGGTCTATGTCGATTTGGTGCAAAAGCAGTTGACATTGGCTCAGTACCGCAATTGAAGCCTTGATCTTCAAACCCTTTTCCTCAGACAAACAAAGGCACCAGGAAGAGTGGCGATGTTTGACTTTGCTGAGAAGTAGATCCTAAGATGTGGTAGATGATCTCACGCCGGATCTTCATAAGGACTGAAGTCAGCGAGCTCAAAGTCGCGGGCCCGATGTCTGCGAGTCTGGGCTGGGGACTGAAAATGAGAGGCCCAGAGGTGGCCTGTCCTGGGTTTAGAGACCTGTCAGTGTGTGTTAGTAGGTGGGAGAAATGGGGTTTGTTTTGCAGTTGTTGTTGTTTGTGTTGTTCTGCTAATCATGGTGGACATGCTGCATTGGCGCAGAATGTATGGTGACACGTGGGGGCTGCCCCCAACGTGCCCTTGGGTTGTGTTGGCTGTTAATGCAAATAATGCATTTCACTGTATGTTTCGAGGTCCCTGTGACACACAAACGAACCTGAATCAGGAGCTGGTGAGTTAGTTGGGGTCCTCTCATTCTGCAGACGTACAGTGTACCTTTCAGTGAACAAGCCCACAACGGCTGGGGCTCGGTCTCCATATGAACACATGTGCAAGCATCCTTTGTTATCTGTAAGCTGATGACCGGGGTTGGGATGGAGGTGATGAGCTTTGAACAGTTTCCCGTTTGTCCTGTAGCTTCACTCCTGCAGATGCTTCGTTGAGGGCCATGCGCAATACAGAGCTGGGGTCATTTGAGAAAAGCTTTGGGCAAAGTCTGTACTAGGACTGAGGCAGTCAAGAAGCCATTGGATAGAATCAAGGCTGATGTGCCAAGAGGCAACAGACAGAGAATGAGGAAGAATTTCTGAGGCGGGCATGTTTGAGAAGAATCCAGCCACCTGGCTTCACCTTTCCCTCCCCACACCTTCTTATTCTGGCTTGCTCCGCCTTCCTTTCCAGTCCTGATGAGGAGTCACAGTCCAATATGTCAACTGTTTATTCATTTCCATAGATGCTGCCTGGCCTGCTGAGTTCCTCCAGCATTTTGTGTGGGTTACTGCATTTCCAGCAACTGCAGAACCTGTAGGATCCTGCGTCAGGTCTCGGCTGAAAATGTTGACTATACCTCTTCCTATAGATGCTGCCCGACCTGCTGCGTTCAACCAGCATTTTGCGTGTGCTGCTTGAATTTCCAGCATCTGCAGATTTCCTCGTATCTGCAGGATCTCTTGTGTTTATGAGAAGAACTTCCTTCTTTAATAGTCAAGGGTTTTATCAAGATTGAGGATGGCAGTGGTTAGAACAGCTTGCAGACACAAGAGAGTTGGCAGATACTGAAAATCTGGATCGACACGACAAAACACTGGAAGAACTCAATGGGTCGGGCAGCATCTATAGAGGGAAATGAGCAGTGGACATTTCAGGCCGAGTTCTGGTGAAGGGAAAGCTGTAAGATTCAGGCATCCAGTCCTCCTCTCACTGCTACAGCTGATGGAGGGAGTAAGGAGATGAGTAAACAGCAGGAAAGAGAAAAAATACATCAAAGCAGTCAGTTGTGGGCAGTTCTGGTCACCATGCTATAGGAAAGGATATGGTATTGCTGGACAGGATGCAGAGGAGATTCACCAGGATGTTATTGAAATAGAAGGCTTTGGTTCTAGGAGAGAATGGATAGGTTAGGTTTTATTTATTGGGAGATTGGATAGACTGGGATTTCGTTATTGGGAGATTGGATAGACTGGGATTTCATTATTGGGAGATTGGATAGGCTGGGATTTCATTATTGGGAGATTGGATAGGCTGGGATTTAGTAATTGTGAGATTGGATAGGCTGGGATTTTGTTATTGGGAGAATGGATAGGCTGAGATTTAGTAATTGTGAGATTGGATAGGCTGGAATTTTGTTATTGTGAGATTGGATAGACTGGGATTTTGTTACTGGGAGATTGGATAGACTAGGATTTTGTTACTGGGAGATTGGATAGGCTGGGATTTAGTAATTGTGAGATTGGATAGGCTGGGATTTTGTTATTGGAGACTGGATAGACTGGGATTTAGTAATTGTGAGATTGGATAGGCTGGAATTTAGTTATTGGGAGATTGGATAGGCTGGGATTTAGTAATTGTGAGATTGGATAGGCTGGGATTTTGGTATTGGGAGACTGGATAGACTGGGATTTAGTAATTGTGAGATTGGATAGGCTGGGATTTCATTATTGGGAGATTGGATAGGCTGGGATTTAGTAATTGTGAGATTAGATAGGCTGGGATTTTGTTATTGGGAGAATGGATAGGCTGGGATTTAGTAATTGTGAGATTGGATAGGCTGGAATTTTGTTACTGGGAGATTGGATAGACTAGGATTTTGTTACTGGGAGATTGGATAGGCTGGGATTTAGTAATTGTGAGATTGGATAGGCTGGAATTTAGTTATTGGGAGATTGGATAGGCTGGGATTTAGTAATTGTGAGATTGGATAGGCTGGGTTTTTGTTATTGGGAGACTGGATAGGCTGGGATTGTTCTCACTGGAATGCTGGAGACTGAGTGGAGACCTTGTTAGGGAATATCCTGGAGGTATGTGAATATAGCAAGAACCAGTCTTTTGCTCTGAATGTAAATTGTAAATTGCAAGCAGTAAAAGCACACCTTTGCAAATAAACAATACTGTCTGTGGAGCACAGTCTGGCCCACAGTCTAAGAGTAATGCTTTGCAAAATGGTGACCATGAGTTTTCACATATGTATCAGTCAAACATTAAGACAACGGAGCTACAGTATCTTAATTGTCATGCATTAATCCAGGCATCTGTGGGTTTAAGTAATTAATATTATTGTAAACAAGTTCAAGGAAGCTTGCAACTTTGATTAGCATGGATGAGCATCTTGGTTAACACGGACAAGTGGGGTCAAATGGTCTTATTCCATGTTGCTCTTTAGCTTTGTCCCAAAACACTGCTCCAGCTTTTATACAAACACCAAGTACCATCCATGTGTCACCTAGGCTCAGTGATTACCTGCATTGTCAACTTGGAAGAAGGTACAGGAGCCTCAGGACCCACACCACCAGATTCAGGAGCAGTTACTATCCCTCAACCATCAGGCTCTCGAACCAAAGGTTCACTTGTCCCATCACTGAAATCTTCCCATAACCAATGGACTCACTCTCAAGACCTCTTCACCTCATGTTCTCAATATTTATTGTTTATTTATTTATTATTATTGTTTCTTTTTGTATTTGCACAGTTTGTTGTTTTTTGTACACTGGTTGAACACCCAAGTTGGGCAGTCTTTCATTGATTTTTTTATGGTTATTATTCCATTATGGATTTATTGAGTATGCCTGCAAGAAAATGAATCTCAGGTTTGTATATGGTGACATATGTGTACTTTGATAATAAAATTTACTTTGGACTTTGGTTGATGGCTCAAGTTATTTAACAGAAAAATCCAAGTTGGGATAGAAGTTGGTTAAGTAAGACACTGAATCAAAGCTATATAAGCATCTTCAGACTTGCAACTATGAACCTACTTGTTTTTAGGTTTGTAGGGATCATTCTGTGGTCAACATGAAGAGTTAGGGGACAACTCAGGGTGTAGGGAAAGGATGAGAGGGAGTTAGAGGTCAGGGGCAATTAATCAAGTTAGAGGTTTGGGCAGGATTCAGTGATCAGAGTCTGGGTTGGAGTGCTCTGCATTTTCAGGCCACCAGACCTGGGCACTCAAAGTTGGCAAGCACGGAGGCAGTGTCCCGAAGCTGTCACAAGAGGGCGATAATTCCCCAGATCACTAGGGTTGGAGGTCCATGGAAGCTGAGGCCTAAAGGCCAAACCAGTGATCAGTGAGTTCTGGGGTCTAGCCTGAACAGAGGTCGGCAAATTCCAAAGTTGGAGGCCTGATGTCTACGGTCTGTTTTCAGGCCAAGGATTAGCGGCCCGATGTCTACGGGTCTGTTTCCAGGCCAAGGATTGGAGGCCTGCAGGCAGCCTGTTCTTGGCTTGGAGACCTGTCTATGTGCATAAGTTGTTGGTGAGAGTGTGGGAAGGGCACTTGCCTTGCTGTTGTTGTCTTGTTTTGTCTTGTCGTTGTCAGTTGTGTTTAGGGTTGCCAACTGTCCCGTATTAGCCCGGACATCCTGTATATTGGGCTAAATTGGTTTGTCCCATACAGGACCGCCCTTGTCCCATATTTCCCCCACTAAGGTAGAGCGTTTCTATGAAACCGTTCGTAAGCCGAAATGGCGTAAAGCGAAGAAGCAATTACCATTAATTTATTTGGGAAAAATTTTTGAGCGTTCCCAGACCCAAAAAATAACCTACCAAATCATACCAATAACACATAAAACCTAAAATAACACTAACATACAGTAAAAGTGGGAATGATATGATAAATACACAGCCTAACATAAAGTAGAAATAATGTATGTACAGTGTATCAGAATCGAGAAGATTAAGCCAAAACCAATTTGTAGATAAAAATCGGCACGTACACGCATGTGCACGTCACATATGCGCACACAGGTGCCCGCGCAAGGCTTCATGGTCATGGTAGTCTTTCTCGGGGTAAGCACGTGTCCCGTATTTGACTGCTACTTTTGTTCCTTATTTGGGAGTGAGAAAGTTGGCGACCCTAGTTGTGTTGTCCTGAACATTGTGGGCATGCAAAGTTTGATGCCTGAGTGAGTGGCGATACTTGTGGGCTGCCCCCAGCACATCCTTGAATGTGCTGGTTGTTAACACAAATGGCGCATTTCACTGCGTGTTTCGACGGACATATGCTGGATTAATCTGAATCAGATTCTGGATGCATGTAAGATAACCCAGTTGAATTTTTGAAGGGTGAAGAGATGTCCACTCAACTCTGCCGCACAATCAACATCACTGAAGGACAAATTATCTGGTATTTTCTGTCTGTGGAAACCTGTTGTGTGCAAATTGACAACTGCATTTCCTAATTTAACAACCAGAGCAGTGTGTCTAAGCTGGAAAGACGATGGGATATCCTTCAAAGAGAACACAGAGCTCCTGTGTACACAGTGGAAAGAGTGGACACACTGCCCTCTCGCCCAGCCTGTCTACCAGCTGCCTCATCTGTGGAGGAGTCTGTTGTTCCCACATTGACCTCATTAGTCACCTTAGAATCGAAAGAGAAAACAGAACGTGATAATTCATTCTCAGTCCCAAGGTAATCTACTTAGTAGATGACTATGTAAGTGCCAGTATTTCTTTTATTACCCTTGAAGAAATTGGGTTTATTTGTCACTAGTACATCAAAATATGGAGGGAAGTGCATCATTTTCATCAATGACCAACCCGGTCTGAGAATGTAAGGCATAAATATTACTGTTACATAGAAAGTATAGTGCAGGCAGACAGAAAGGGGTAAGTAAGAGCCCATAGTATGGTAGATTTTGAGGTCAAGACTCCATCTATAGTCCTAAGGGACCATTCATTAAAGATTTAAAATGAGCTTTATTTGTCTCATGTACATCAAAACATCGAAGCATACAGTAAAATGTGAAACCCCTTCAGCATTTTGTGTTGCTTGGATTTCCAGCATCTGCAGATTTCCTCTTGTTAGTGAAATGTGTTGTTGTGTCAACAACCCACAGAGTTCGAGAATGTGCTGGGAGTAGACCATAGATGTCAAGGCACTTCAGGCACCAAGAAAGCATTCCCACAATTTACTAACCCTAACCCTAACCCGTACATCGTTGGAATATGGAAGGGAATCAGGGCAGTCAGAGCAAACCGAAGTGGTGACAGGGAGAATATAGAATATAGAAATCTACAGCACATTACAGGCCCTTCGGCCCACAATGTTGTGCCGACCATGCAACCTACTCTAGAAGCTGCCTAATATTTCCCTAGCGCATAGCCCTCTATTTTTCTAAGCTCCATGTACCAAACCTCTTACAGACAGCGGTGGGAACTGAACCCAAGTTGGCGATCGCTGGTGACGTAAAGCATTGGGCTAACCCTATGCTACGGTGCCGCCTGTAACATCTTGCTCATTAGTCACCAGAACCGAGTGGAAAACAGAGTGGGAGTAAGCCATTCTTAGTCCCGGGGACTGCCCAAAATGTCTACATTAGTTCCCATCTTTCTCTCACTATCTTTGTGCACATGGTGCCCACGATCTGTAAATTGATCCACTTTAATATCCTGTCTTCAGGTCATTCCATGGGCTCCCTGTCTTGATGGCCAACACAAAGCAGATCGAGAAGGCTGTCGTGTAATGTAGTGGTTAAGGCAATCACTTTACAGCATCACTGTAAGATCGGGGTTCAATTCCCGCTGCTGTCTGTAAGAAAGTTTGTTCATTATACTGGGTGGTGCATTTCCTCTGGGTCCTCCAGTTCCCTCCCACACTTCAGAGACATACAGTTCAGGTTAGTGAGTTGTAGGCATGCCATGTTGGCGTTGGAAGTGTGGTGAAACTTGTGGGCTGCCCAGTACAAGTTTTGCTGATTTGATTTGAAGCAAACGATACATTTTACTATGTGTTTTAATGTAGATGTGACAAATAAAGTTAATCTTTCTTTCCTTCCTCTTTCTCTCTTTCTTCTTTTCTCTCTGTCTCCCTCTCTTTCTTTCTTTCCCAGTAGTAACCAGTCAGTCTGGTTTTGCTATTAAACTGCCTTTTTTGGAAAAACCTTCAGTCCCAGAAAGAGTTAACTGTATAACACAATCAGAGAGCAACTACAAATTAATATCCAGGACAATACCTAATCCCCCGATTAATGCTTACAGAAGCAATTATGCAGCCATTAAGAACTGGTGGGTATTTTGGGATCGTGCTGTGCACACATGGAGCGATGCAGCTCCTGCAACTGTGACCAACCTTTTGTTCGGTTTTTACATTTCCTTGGTGCAAAGTGCTCTGGATGTCCAGAAAGGGAAATGCAAGGCAGTACACAAATCCAAGTCTTTACGTCCTGAAGCCGGTAAAATGGGCAAAAACATTAGAATCTGAGTATCCGGTCCAAACCCAAGGGGAGTCAGGTTGGGGTTGTGCCTGACCACGTGGTACAGGGGAGATAAGAGAGAGGGACAAAGAGGAAGAGAGAGAGAAAGCTAGAGGCTGTGGGCAAAGAGAGGGAGGCTGTGTGTGTGTGTGTGTGTGTGTGTGTGTGTATATGTGTGTGTGTGTGTGTGTATGTGTGTGCCTGTCTGTCTGTCTATCTATCTGTGTGTGAGAGAGAGAGAGAGAGGGGAAGAAATATACAGAAAGATTCCCAGGCAATGGTTGGTATGAAGTAAGAGAGAAAAAAGAGTTAGGCAGAACAAGTCTGACAGGCAGAGAGAGGGAAAGAGAATGAAAAGAATAGAGAGATGGAGACTAGCAGACAAATTAAGGAAGGCAGTGAGGAAAAAAAACAAGGATGACGGAGAGATTCAGAGTGCACACTCGAGAGGTTCTGCAGATGCTGGAAACCCAAAGCAACTTGCAGAAAATGTGCAAGAGCTAGAAAAGGAGAAAAAGAGAAAGAGAGAGAAGATTGCAAGCAGAGTGAGAAAAAAATATATATAAATACAGAGAGGGGAAAGAGAGAGAGATTTAAGAAAGTTGACAAGGGAAGTAAATCAGTGCGAGTGAGAGACAGATAGAGAGGGAAAGAGAGGGAAAGAGAGGGAAGAAGGCTAACAAGGAGAGGAAAGAAAATCATAGTGTGAATGAGAGAGGGTGAGAAAAAAGGAAAGAGAGAGAAATCAAATTTGACAAGGAATGAAAGAGAGAAAGAGAGAGGGAGAGATGGAACAAAGCTGACAGGAAGAGGAAAGAAATCATAGTATGTCTGAGTGTGAGAGAGAGAGAGAAAGGTTCACAGGAAGAGGGAGGGAAGAAGGAGAGAAAGAAATAGAGGGATTAGTGAGACATTAATTGTCTCATAAATACTGCCGCTCAGCTTGAATCTGGGCTAGTCATAGTGGCTCCAGTTTTATATCCGCACAGATCTCCACAAAACATTTCCAAATAAGTTGTTCCATTCACACTCAAACATGTTTTCTGCTTTTTTTTTGGCTCGTTATCTCCATGGTGCAATCTCCCTTTAAGGGAGTTCCCATGCTTTTCCCGGAGCGCTGGAGCTGCAGCTGGTCGTCAGCTAGTGGTAAAGTAAACGCTCTGTTGGCTCTGTGCTTGTGTCAAGGGCAGGAAAGGCCGAGCAAGGCCAGACTGACTGGCGCCTCGGAACACCTGGAGAAGTTCAGGTTAACTGCATTCCTATGCACACAGCTGATTCACAGGATTAAATATACTAATCCTTTGTCAGCAGATGTGGTCCTAGTACAACTCCAGGCACCACTCAAATCAGCCTGCGGCACATTTTAAAGAAAAGTTCCTTTTTTAGCACAATTGAAACCGTTTCTCCTCTCGCTCGCTCAAGAATAAGAGGTCTGAAGGAGAAATGTATTTTTAATGAAACTAAATTAAGATTTTGACGCATTCCCTAATTGAGTATTTTATATAAAATTGTATTTGTGTGTAAAAACTCAAAACTACAACGAATATTTTCGAGAGAACTGACTAAAAATAAGGATTTTAATCTTAAAAATCTGTATTGTTAACATTTTAAAAGTATTTCATATACAAAAAAAAAGATGAAAATATCTGGAAGTAGAGAAAATCATGTTAACATTTTTGTTTTAAGATTTTTTTATAGATATGAGAGAGGATTATCTACATTTTATTAAATTTTCCAAGGAAGAGTTAAAAATGAGTATAGCTGATTCTTTTAACAGGCTTAGAATTAAAAAGGATTGCAACAAGCAAATGCTGCAAGTCTTTCATTCCGTTTATTGTCGTAGCAAGAGATGTCACTTTGTTTTATTTCAGAACGGTAGAAGAGGGTGCATGAGGCATAGTCAAATTGTAGTATTCTGTGTTAGCTACCCCATCACCACTACTGGGGCAGAGGCCACTGACAGCAGCTCGCCAGAGTCCTCTGTCGTGGGCCAAGTCTTTCATGTTGTCCCCATTTTCTTGGTGCCACAGTTTCTCCTCCAGGGATTCCCAACCCTTTTTCTGCCATGGAGCCTTACCATTAACAGAAGGGTCTGTGGACCCCAGACTGGAAACCCTTAATCTAGACAAAGATCCTTCCTTTCCCAGGGATGAGGTCTTTGGATCTTCTGTCGCTCTGCAGGATGGGGTTGCTAGCCCTGTCTTTCCCCTTTCGCACCTGGGCTTGGGACTGTCCTTGCCGGAGTTATTCCGTCTTCAAAAACCCCGATTCTGATAGTGATTGGGTGCACGGCTATTATCTCTTCCTGGAATCATTGCTGTGTGGAAACCCTACCAACCAAAGGTTTAAATGGCAAATCTCATCAAAGAGCTTTGTATCAGATGCCAGTCACTGTTTATTCTGAACCACGGGAAAGCGGAAACAGAATTAAATTCCGCGGCTAATGTGACACTATATTGCGGGCTCAATGGGTCAAATGACACATCCTACTGTATCTTAAAGGTTTTTTTTAGAGCAGGAGTTCCCTCTCCCAATCATGGATCCCAGGTTCCAAACCCCTCCTATAATCAACTATGGTGGAATGGCCTAATTCTGCTCCTTTATGTCTTCAGGGTCGTGCGTAAATCTTATTTTTTTGCCCCAATTTAAATGTGACATCAAAATTTACTTAACACAAATTACACCCTACCCATGGTTTTGCTTTAATTTCATTTAAAAAGCTAATGTCCACTTTTTTTTAATAGCCAGATGTTGTTCTTCCAAAGAATAAATTCCTTGCTGCACCTTCTGTGTTTGTAGCTCCCATGGAAAGCAAACTCAATTACCCAAGGCTGCTAAGAGCCACCTTTCCCCAAACGCATTGTTTTTAAAGATGTACTACCAAGGAAATGTTTTAAATCCCATCAGCCTATATACACAGAGCCAACTGTAGAAATCCTAACCATTGTTCCTGTCTTACAGCAGACGTGGTTTAACAAGATGAAACAGTACTTGTAGAATTTAATTCCCTCCCCTGAACCTTCATGTAGCGTCACCCCTTTGCTGTGTTAGTAGTCCCAATGTATTAACTTTGACTGGATGTTATCACATGTACTTACCCCCAGGTGTGTAACTACCAAATCACCACTGTTCTTGGGAAAATTGAGAGATTGATGTCTGGGAGAGATTTGATTTTCCTACAAGTATTGGATTTTTGAATTTATAAACTTTATACAAACAGCTTCTACCCCAGGAGACGAACCAATGTACACCTTTTCGCACTAAATGTGAATTGTAATGTACTGCTGCACAAAAATAATTGTATGATATGCTAGTGGTATCAAATCAGATTCTGAAATACACCAGATACAGGATCGAAAATTTCTTTCACTAGTAAAGTTTTAAAACTGCTACAAACTCATACCAACTCTCGTCATTTATACAAAACAGCAGATGCATAGATTTACAACACAAAGGTGCAATTTCACTAGTTTTATTTCAGTAACATTTGAAAAAGATCAATAGTACTTAAAAACGATTTAGTACAACATTGTTGTAAACATTTCAATACACACTTACAAAGTATAAGATTTACAACTTAATCACCCATAGATCTCTAAGGATGTTACAATCACGTAATTCTAGACTCCCAACAAATGTTTTAACAGCCTGCAATGTGATGTCATCAGGAGTGGTCGCACACCATCAGGATGGCGCGGCCGACTTCAACTGCAGTTAAATCTGATGCCAGGAGAACTAAAACTGTCTTCTTCCCGGCTTCCGAGTCACCTGGACGGGACGGGACGGAGACTTAAAATCAAAGGGCCCAGATTCCCGGAGGATGGCACCACGGAAGTACCGGACCCCCTTCGTGCCAATCAAATGACACACGAGTCCCAGAACATGATAGAATGTCTTTTTCCTCGCATGTTCTCCTCTTAATTCCCCTCCCGGGGGCTGCGGACGGACACACTGACCATCGCCGGATCATCTAATACTTCACATCTGAATACTGAGAGAAAAGATAAGCGTTAAAAATCCCAAAACAAGTAACAATGAATATAAACCTTCATAGATACCGCCATCCCACTCACTTAACACTATGTTTCTAAATAACCCCACTAGTTATTAAACGTCATAAGCAATACCAGAGGAACTCGGGTCAAACAGCATGTAGTCCTCGCCACCATTTTGTAACACACAAAAATCCGGAGTAACACACAGGGCGCCAGCGAGAAATAATGCTGCCTGACCCGAGTCTCCTCTCCCCCCCCCCCCCCCCACCAAGCATCGTGTGCGAGACTCTGGAGTGTCACATAACACTCGAGGGATATAGACGCTGCGTGGCCAGTTCTCCCCCCCCCAGCATTTTGTGTCTACTTTTCAGCATCTGCACAATCTCTTGCGTTTATGAAATGTAATGCTTAACTCAAATGCATTCTAGAACGCCCCACTCAGAAGTTTAACTACTCTTTTAAGCACTATTTGATTTCGAGGAACTACCGCTGCTTGATTAAATATGCTCCGTTATACGTACCTCAACTCGGTTCGCTCAGCGACACAGAATGCGGTCATCGCTAACACAGGGAGCCTGAAAACGAAAACAAAAAAAGATTAAGTACGTCATCTCAAGGAATAGTGTCATATTAATAGCAATTAACAAGCTTGCTCGCAAATAGTCACGAAGTTTGAGTGGTTACCTCTGCTGTGATTACAGTGACATCGGCGTTGAGTGGGGTTCGGGACGCGGCTGTGTTCCCGGTGGCTATGCCCGACTGATCATCCAACTCCAACTGCAGGTCCCAGATGTAGTCGATGACATGCTGGAGGATCTCCACCTTGCTGACCTTCTTGTTCTGGGGCAGTGTTGGCACCAGCTCCTTCAGCTTGCTGTAGCAACCGTTCATGTCGTACAGAAACATGGTCATCTGCTCGTCCAGCAACGGAGGCATCTTGCACTTGGCGATGGATATGCTCTGTTCCGACAGACACCTTACCACGTCTTCATTGCAACCTTGCCGCTTAAGGGAACAGGAACTGCTCACTACTTTCATTTTACCGGTAAGAGAAATGCAACGAGAAGTTTAGGAAAATCTACCTAAACACCAACTCGAATAAAACTGCGACAAGTCTGTGCATCGGCCGTGCGC
Organism: Mobula hypostoma; assembly: GCF_963921235.1. Classification (NCBI taxonomy): domain Eukaryota; kingdom Metazoa; phylum Chordata; class Chondrichthyes; order Myliobatiformes; family Myliobatidae; genus Mobula; species Mobula hypostoma. Next base: position 174,584,344 of record NC_086098.1, read on the forward strand.
TTTCCTATATAGTCCCGGCGCCACAGTGGGCGTCGCCCAATCGGAAAGACCGCCTCCAGCCCCCAGCCAATCACATCTGGCGTCTGGGACAGACGTGCGCGGGGTTTGCTACCTCCCTCGGCCAATGGCAAGCACGGGCTGCCTCAGGATTTGAACTCTTGTCAAGAAGGGGCGGGAGGTTTGGAAACGGGGAAGAACTCTCGAAAGGAGACAAATGTAGTTTGGTGAAGATGTGGGAATGCAGCTGTTTGTGTCTGGGGAGGGAGGGGGTGGTTGTGCAGGTGGGGGTCGCTGCGGGGCGTGGGCGGAGAAGAAATACATGAGAATTAAACTCGTCAGATGTGTGCAGTGAAGGTTTTTTTGATATTTCTAGGCCCTCTTGATTTTACCAACAAAATTCCCAATTTGTGATTATAATGAAACTCTCTTTGCAGTTGTTATTTAACGTACAGAATTTAGTGCGTTTACAGTTACGATAGTTAATGAAGTAAACCAGAATGTTGCTAAGCGAAATATAAAGAAATCCAACAATCTTTTCTAAAGCACTTGTGAACTCATTTTAATATGTTTGCAAGTTCTCATTTACTTTTAAGAAACGTCACAAAGATCTGTATCGATGGCAGGAAAATAGTACTGTTGTATAGAAATGGGTTATACAACATCCTATTATTTCGTTCCAATTTTAAGTAGTTCACTATTTGTGGTAAAATGTATAGCTTTTTCATCATAGCTCAGCTGACCAGCTTAGAGTAATTGTAAAATCATTTTTGAAATATTAAAAGTGCATTCTATATAAAATTATTTGGAATATAAGTTTTACTTAGCAATGTTTTCTTTTCCACATGGGAAAATTGAGCAATGTTGTACAGATTCAATCCATTTCTAGGAAAAAGAACAGCATTTTCCCACTGCTTGCCGGTTCCCCTTTAAAAACGACTAAACAAGTCGATTGCCTGCAGACTGGCAGGCGCCAGCCTCGTGACGTCACCCATTCATACAGCCTTGACGCCTGTCAAGCTGGCGCCGCGCAGGCGGTCACCATGGAGACGCGCACGCCAATCAACCGCACTACAAGGGCGCCGAGCTGCCAGCAATTAACTGGCAATCATCTGCACCCTGATAAATCGCCCTTTAATTTGTCACCTTAACCCCTCTTAAAGAGTTTACACCCGCACACCTGCAAAGCCGTATTGTTGCTTGTGTTTTGGACTACGGAGTTCGCATGATTCGAATGCTTGCTGTTGCTAAATGCTTGCAGCAAGATATGAGAAGGGGGGTTTGAAGAGAAAGGGGGGGCGGGGAGGAAGGGAAGAGACGTTTTCAATTGAAAGCTTATGGTTCAATCTGCATTGCAATACATAAGCCAGCTGCAGAGTTCGCACTGCAGGATAGCAGTTAACACATTATAAAGAGATTACCCTTTTATTTCTCTACAATCGAGTGTACATTTTAAAGCGTAAATTAAAAAAGAAGTTACCTGCAATTTATATATTTCATAAGACGATTTATGCAAACTGTACGATTCCCAAACAAGCACAAATCAAAACCACGTTTGGAGGAAGGGATATTAGAAGCACATCTGTATTTCTCTGCTTACATCTGTGAACGTGGAATGCGCTCGTTAACAGGATAGCCCTGAGTGTTGATATATGGAGTGAGGGGGACTTGTACACATCGCGTGAAAATCGCTAATTTTACATTTTAGGGAAGAAACATTTCCAGATGATTTTTTTGATATGACAGGGGAAAATATTCTATTTGGAATCAATGTATGTGAAAATCATATTTTCCAAACACGACTGCAGCGCAAGTTCATTAACCTAAGCGCCAAACTTTTTTTAACATGCAATCTTCTATCGTGAATGGGGATTCCATGTGTCACAATGAAATTGAATGCAAAACAGATTAAAATCAGGGGTAGCTGAAACTGACAGGAATTGGCTGCATTAAATGCCACTTTTCTCACGTTAACTTCCTGCAAATGTCAAGTCCAGTGTGGCATCTCGAGTCTTATATATGTATTGTAACTTAGAAAATTTATGAGATTATATGTCTTTTCTTCTAAGAAGTTACACAAAATGGTGCATTTGTGGTGTAATTAGATGGGAGTTATATTATAAAATTAATGCAATAAAAAAGAAGTGAAAAAGGAAATCAGCGACCTGAAGCACTTAGCAGTATATCATTGTAACAATAAATATATTCATCTGTGAGATTTTTACCCTGTCAGCTTTCAAAACTGAAATCTTAACTTTCACGTACGTTTGCCTTTTGCAAGCCCTGCTTCAGGTCATAGCTCACAGGCTGTGCCCAGGACTGCAAGGGCGTTAGAACAATAGGGGGATAAGGAGCGAGTTTGTGGGAGAGATTCAGGCTGGCGACACTCTGTCTGAGCCTCCCCTTTGCTCTTAGCTCTTTGTTCAGCTGCAAAAACTATCAGCGTTTCCTATTGCCCTTCAACAATGACCCAGCCAGATGGGTCTTCACCCACCCCCTTCTCTGAAACTAATCTTATTTACAGCGCCTCAGACAAAATATGTTTTTTTTAAAAAATGAAATACTTTAATCTCACAGAGAAGAGAAAAAATGCCCTGCAAGCATACCAAATAGTAAGACTAATGAAGTTAGATTCTTCTTCTCGCGCTCAGAAATTAAGAAAAAATAACATTTTAATGCATGTAATGGTTCTTCCTGCCTCTGCAATACATGATGTACCTTCCAGCCAAGAAGGCTATGTTGTAGACAAGCTCCAAGGTCCCTGGCAATAGTCCAGTTCAACTGGTTACTAAGGCCTCCTGGATCAAGCATGCTTCTCTCCTGAATTAGCAGCTCAAGGCGATGATTGGCATCAGCAGCTCTCAAACTGGGCACAGACTGGCTTTCCTGCCTTTGGATGGAGGTCAAATGTAAGGGGAAAGTAGTAGTGGTGTGATCACTCACGTTGAGTATGATGTTCTCCTAAGGGGTTGACAACTTCCATCTATTTATTTATTGGGATACAGTGTAGGACAGGCCCTTCCCGCCCTTTCAGCTGCACCGTGCAGCGACCCCCGATTCAATCCGTGTCTAATCACAGGATAATTTATAATGATCAATAACCTACCAACCAGTACACCTTTGGACTGTGGGAGGAAATCCACGCGGTCACGGGGAGAATGTACAAACTCCTAACAGGCAGCGGCGGGAATTGAACCCGGGTTGCTGGCACTGTAAAGCGTTGTGCTAACCAATATGCTACCGTGCCACCCAGTTGGTAGGTGTTCAGGTGTCTGTAGAGACTGATCTGGGATCCGCATATTCTGGTGCAGAGTGGGTAAGAGTAAGTGGTGGCTGTGGTCAGTGGTTGGGTCTTTTGATTGTTCAGCCTCTCCTTTCACAGCTCAGCCAAGCATACCAATAACAGCAGGACCCTTATGTGCCAAAGAGTCTTAGGGTGCAAACAGACTACATCACTGTACCGGGGGGGGGGGGAACTATTGCACGGGACTGAAAGAAACTACAGAAAGTCATAAAACTAATCAGCTCTATCTTGGGTACTAGCCTCTGTAGTATCGAAGACATCTTCAAGGAGTGGTGCCCCAGAAAGGTGGCATCCATTATTAAGGACCCCATCACCCAGCGCATGCCCTCTTCTCACTGTTACCATCAGGTAGGAGGTGCAGAAGCCTGAAGGCACACACTCAGCAATTCAGGAACAGCTTCTTCCCCTCTGCCATCCGATTCCTAAATCATGTACTGCACTGTTGCTGCTAAGTTAACAAATTTCATGACGCATGCCGGTGACAGTAAACCTGATTCTGAAGTCCAGACCTCTCTGAAAGTGGCAACACTGTAGATTGAGAGGTGAAGGAGGTGGGTGGCGTGCTTGTCTTCATCACTAGGTGCACAACGTAACGTAGTTGGGAACGACACAAAGGTGCTGGAGGAACTCAACTGGTCAGGCAGCATCTATGGAGGGAAATTTGATAATCGATGTTTCAGGTCCAGCCCCTTCATAAGCCCAAAGTTAGGAAGTCATATTGCAAGCGTACTATTTCCCACATGAGGTGTCAATGTGTTTTGGGGGTTAGAACATATAGCAGAACATTAACTATCAACTTTCAGCCACCAATCTACAGATCTGAATATGGACTGTGGATTAAATTGAAAATGTAGCTCTGGACAATGGGCTCTGAAGAGACGTACTGTACCGCAGTTAATTGGAAAACCAGACAACACTGATTTAATACTCATTTGGGTATCTGTAGTGTGGGTACATAGAAGGATGTGTAAACGTTGTATGTAATTCAAAGGAAGCATTGTAGATACATTGTAAATATCGAATTGTCCTTTGATCTTTAGCATATAAAATGTCATGTAATGTTGGGTCAAGCAGGCCTCTTCCTTTGAAGGGGTCTCAATATGATGCCTGTTGTGTCTCATTTTTTCCAATAAAAGACTACTTCATATCTACCTGCTACTAATCTCTGTTGACTTTTTGACGTTACAACACAGGGGTCCATAATTTTAAAGTGATTGGAGGAAAGTATAAGGGGGATGTCAGAGGCACGTTTTTTTATATAGAGATCGGTGAGTGCGTGGAATGCTGTGGCAGGGTTGGTGGTAGAGGTATATACATCTCAGGCATTTAAGAAGCTCTTGAACAGGCATATGGATGACAGAAGAATGGAGGGCTATGGAGGAGCAAAGGGTTAGATTGACCTTAGAGTAGGTTAAAATGTTACAGCCTGTACTGTGCCATAATGTTCTACATAGAACTTTGGTTAAGCTGCACTTGAAGTATTGTGGCTCCAAAACACAGCATTCATCATTAAGGACCCCAATCACCCAAAGTATATATATATATAAATAAAATATACTGGGAGGCGGGATGGAGATACATTTATGCCATAGGAGGTGTAAGGCACTCCTTCCCTCTACAGGTCACCCTTGGGCGAGGTGTAGCACCTGTTTATCATCCCCTTCCCCCCCCACCGATCAGTGTCCCGTGAAGCCATGGGAGCAGGTGGTGGATGGTCGTATGAGCAGCCGGTGCAGATCACAAGTCCTGGTTATGCGACCACTGACGCCAGGCAGACAATCTCTGAAGAGTATTGATAATGGCTGGCGTCACCCATCTTGTAAAGTTACTGCCCAGAAGAAGGCAATGGCAAACCACTTGTGTAGAATTTGCTAAGATCAATCATGGTCATGGAAAGATAATGATCGCCCATGTCATACAACATGGCACATAACAAACGAATATAATAATTACAACTTGCAGGGATTTTTTACGTATTACAGTGTACTGCTGCTGTAAACAACAAAATTTCACGACAAACTATATGCTAGTCATATTAAACCTGATTCTGATTCTGAGTGCAGTTCTAGTTGCCCATTAGAGCAAGGATGTGGAGGCTTTAGAGAGGGTTCAGAAGGGGTTTACCAGCATGCTGCCAGTATCCGAGGGTTTTAGTCATATGGTGAGGTTGGACAAGCTTTGATTGTTTTCTCAGGAGTGTAGGAGGCTGAGGGGAGGCTTGATAGAATTTATAAAATTAGAGAGGCATAGATAGGGAGAATCTTTCAGGATAGAAATCTCAAATACCAGAAGTCATAACTTTAAGTTTGGGGGGTGGGGAGTGAAAGTTTAAAGGGAATACCCAGGGCAATTTTTTTTTAAACACAGAGTGTAGTAGGTATCTGAAGGCACATGCAGGGGTGGTGATAGAGGCAGATACGATGGTGGCATTAAAGAAGCTCGTAGTTAGGGATATGGACAGGCAGGGAATGGATTGGTTATGGAGGGAGGATGAGTAGGTAGGCAATTTTTTCACTGGAGTGTAGGAGAATGAGGGGTGATTTAATACAGGTGTACAAAATTATGAGGCTTGGGTAGTCAAGAGTTTAATGCTGGGAGAGGAGAGATTTAATAAGAACACGAGGGGCAACATTTTCACCAAAGGATGGTCCGTAAATGGAATGAGCTGCTAGAGGGAGTGGTTGAGGAGGGTACATTAACAACATTTAAAAGGTACTTGGATAGGAAAGGATTAGACCTTGATTTAGGGGGATATCACGGTACTATGCAAGTGAAAATCTCCATTATGACTATGCATTTTGCGCTACTGCAAGATCATCATGAATGGATCTTAAGCTATGTTGACGTCCTGGCACCAATCTGTTCTTCCAATGTTTTCACAGACTGAGAGCATGTTTGACTGTATTGCAGTGATTGCAATTGTTTATGTTACAAACTCCAACCTAGCGATAAAGGCAATTGCTAGTAAATGCCAGTGACAAGCAGCTGTGGAGGGTAGGACCAAAGGTCCAACTATGGAGAACTTCCACCTCACCTCAGCAAGTGGAAATGCTTCCAGCCAGTCAATTATTGACAGGTTTATCAATCACAGATTAGCTCTGGAAATCTATTTATACTTTATAACATAGTGCTTTATGGTGTTACTAATTTTTATGGATGAGCCCTTCTTGCACCTCGACATCAGTGATAGAGTTTCTAAACTTTCCTGGTCACCAGCCAAAAGAGTTGCCACCTGGAGTATACTGCTCCAATTGGACACATTCCTGGACGATCATGTGACTTCCTTCTCCCAGTAGGCTGCCCAGCTGATTAAGTTCCACACCACCAGATTCAGGAACAGTTATTACCCTTCAACCATAAGACATAGGAGCAGAATTAGGCCATTTGACCCATCAATTCTGCTGCGCCACTCCAACATGGCTGATTTATTATCCCACTCAATGCCATTCTCCTGCCTTATCCACGTAACCGTTGATGCCCTGATTCATCAAGAACTTATGAATTTCCGCCTTAAATATGCCAAATGACTTGGTCTCCATAGCTGTCTGTGACAATGAATTCCACAGATTCACCACCGTCTGGCTAAAGAAAATTTTCCTCATCTCTGTTCTAAATGGATGCCTTTCTATTCTGAAGCTATGCCCTCTGGTCCTAGACTCCCCCACTATAGGAAACATCCTCTCCATATCCACTCAATCTAGACTTTTCAATATTCAATAGGTTTCAGTGAGGTCCTTCCTCATTCTTCTAAACTCCGGAGAGTACAGGCCCAGAGTCATCAAATGCTTGTTAATGTTAACACTTTCATTCCTAGGATCATTTTCATGAACTTCCTCTAGACTCTGTCCAATGCCAAGAGTGCTAGTAACTGGGATTAGTATTGAAAGAACCTCTCAGAATCAGAATCAGGTTTAATATCACTGATATATGTCGTATAATTTGTTGCTTTATGGCAGCAGCACAGTGCAGTACATAAATAATTTAAATTACTATATACATCTCTATTCGTCATGGGTATTGTTATGTGCTGTGTCATTTGACATGGGAGATCACGGTCCTTGAGCATGATCGTTCTTGGCAAATTTCTTTGCAGAAGTGGTTTGCCATTGCCTTCTTCTGAGCAGTGTCTTTACAAGATGGGTGACCCCAGCCATTATCAATACTCTTCAGAGATTGTCTGTGTGGCGTCAGTGGTCGCATAACCAGGACTTGTGATATGCACCAGCTGCTCATACGACCATCCACCACCTGCTCCCATGGGTTCACATGACCCCGATCGAGGGTCTCAGCAAGTGCCAAACTAAACCTTGCCCAAGGGTGACCTGCAGGCTAGCAGAGAGAAAAATTGTTCCTAAAATGTTGAATGTGTGTCTTCAGGCCCTTATACCTCCTCAATAATGGTGGCAATGAGAAAAGGGCATGTCGTCCTTAATGATGGATGCTGCCTTTTTGAGGCATTGCCTTTTGAAGAGGTCTTTTAAGCTAGGGAAGCTAGTGCCAATGATGGAGCTGGCTGATTTTACAATTTTCTGCAGCTTATTTTGATCCTGTGCAGTGGCCCCTCCATAACAGACGGTGATGCAGCCAGTTAGAATGCTTTCCAGGGTATATCTGTAAAACTTTACTAGTGTCTTTGGTGACAAACCTGATGCTCAGGAAGTACTTGATGGGTAGAAAGACTTGTTTCTGCAGTGTATAGCCCCAGCCTCTCCAGTCTAGTCTTGGAGCTGAAATTCTGTATCCCTAGAACTGTTCTTGACTAAACATTTACATCCCAAGGTGTGGTGCTCAGAACTGGTCAAAATGTTCCGGTTGTGGCCAAACCAGTGTTATACATTATAAACACAAGAGATTCTGCAGATACTTGAGATCCAGAGCAGCATAACAAAATACTGGAGGAACTCACCAGGTCAGGCAGCATCTGTGGAGAGGAATAAAGAGTCAACATTTAAAGCCAAGACCCTTCATCAGGACTGCAAGGGAAGGGGGGAGAAGCTAGAGTAAGAAAGTGGGGGAGGAGGAGCACAAGCTGGTAGGTGATAGATGAGAACAGAAGAGGAGGAAGGTAGGTGGGTGGAGGAGGGCGAATGAAGGGAGAAGCTGGGAGCTGATAGATGGAAAAGGTAAAGAGTTGAAGGAAAAGTCATCTGATAGGAGCGGAGAGTGGACCATGAGTGAAAGGGAAGGAAGGAGGGCACCAGAGGGAGGTGATGGGCAGGTGAGGGGAAGAGAAGTACTAAGAAGGAAGAGAGGAAATGAAGAAGAGGGAAGGGGGAGGGGGAAATTTTAATGAAATTTCAAGAAATTGATGTTAATGCCATCAAGTTGGAGGATACCCAGACAGAATATGAGGTCTTGCTCCTCCAACCCGAGTGTGGTCTCATCACGAGAGAAGAGGAGGCCATGGACTGACAAGTCGGAATGGGAATAGAGATTGAAATTAGAATGGTTGGCCACTGGGGAAAGATTGGAATTAAAATGGTTGGCCCCAGGGGGAAGATCGGAATTAAAATGGTTGGCCACCGGGAAAGTCAGTGTTATACATTAACTTTGCAGATCTTCCTAGGAAATCAGGAGGATTCTCGGAATGCTTCTCAGCACGTTTACAGTATACTGGAGATGGTGTTTGCTGTTGGACTCACGTGCAAGCAACATTCTTGTGCTGAAGCAAAAGAACAACCACACAAAAACCACTGTCCCAGTGCAGACTTGTGTTTGTCTGGCAACTCCCCAGATCCTTCAGTGTACATTTCTGCTAGCCTTAACTCCAGTAAAAAGGATCTTTTTCTTATGTGCTCCTGCCTGCACAAAAATGGAAACTGGACAGAGGACAGGTTTGGTAGACTCTCTAGTCCTGTACGGAGTCACTGTTCCTGTACTGTACTGTGTACTGTGCTGAGCACAGGTTCAGCCAGCGTGACCCCTCTCACACAAGAGTCCCAGGGTGGTTAGTTGAACAGCTTGCTTCCCTATTCACAGCACCTTCACTGAACCCAGTTCCCACACAGTTATCAAAGCACTTAATAGCTTATAATTAGCTCGCCATCTGGTAGCAGGACTCTGTAGCTATGCACTGATGGTATGCCCAGATCTATTGAGAGGAGGGATATTGTGCATTGGAATGCTTTCCACTTCAGTGGCCATCGCCTAGAGAATGGGTACAAATACAATATCAGGGGGATCTGTGTACAATGAGACCCAGTGTCATTGCTTGTAGTCAGCCCAGTAGCTGCACTCTTCAGTGCCATAAACAACACTGAATCTAGTTAATACCAGCTTAATGACTGAGTTAAATGTACTCATTACCGCATAAGCAGTGATCTTCGTACAATGGCTGGTCAAAGCAATATGGAAACTTTTTTTTCATATTCACCAGAGTTAGATTAATCTGACACCTGCTCATCATGAATTATTATTTCTGATCCGTGACATTCGAGACCCAAGATTGTCGTTCCTCAGCACACGGGTGTAAAGGAGAACGAAGTGATTGTTACTCCGGATCCGATGCAGCATAAATAAAACACAACAAGCATAAAGAACAGAGTAAAAAAAACACAACAACTATAAATGTAATATAAAAGCAATCCTCTAAAACACATTGTAGAACTAACTGTTATATCCATAGGCTGATTGCATGTATAGAAAGTGATGCTAAGGGTGAGAGTGTATCGAAGTGGCAGGGCTTGTGTCCAAGAGCGACAAACGACCTGAGGCTTGGACAACTTAAGCGCCGGGCCAGATCGGAAAGGTCAGGGTGTTGGCGCCGAAGGTGAGGGACGGGCCGGTTCAGCTCGCTACTCTGCAAGATTTACTCGTCTCAGTGCTGAACTGAGGCTGTGGCCTACAACCAACGTTCTCCTGGACTGGCTGCCGTGATAGGGATGACTGTCTTCATGGCTATGGACTCACTTTTGTGAACTTCAGTTCTGAAAGCAAGTTGCTTACTTTTGTCGATTGCATGATTTGTTTTTTTTCTGCACATTGGGTGTTTGATAGTCTTCTACTTTTATGGGTTCTATTGGGTTTCTTTGGTGGCTGCCTATAAGAAGACAAATCTCAAGGTTGTATAATGTACACATACTTTGTTAATAAATGTACTTTGAACTTTGAAGTATATGTAGTGATGGTGGGGTGGGTTAATGGGTGAAGGAATGGATCAGACTGACGGCTTAGGGTAATTAAATGACTTTGAGTTTAGTGGTCCTGGTGTAGATGCTGCGTAGCCTCTTCACTGATGGGACTGGGAAAAACAGTCCCAAAGCAAACTTAGATTTGTTCTCTACATGTTTTTTTATATAGCTTTCTGCATCTGTACTCCTAGTATCTTTCTTGTCTGAATGCATGCCCTTGATAGCATACACTGACTCAAGGCCTCAGGTAATGCACCCAAGTGATTATTATGTGACTGGGATCTGTCTGTCTATTTTGCTGAAGGCAGTTATGCAGCTGAATCTGATACTGTTCTCATCTCTGCTGACCCTAACCTTAATGCATCTGCCTTGAATGAGGTCCTCTGAAAGTGGAAAAACTCTCTTCTTAATTGATTAACATATAGTAAGGATCCTGAATTTAAACTCTTTTATTAAATCCATTTTTTCTTTAACCTCCGTGGCCCTTAGATCCGCAAAAACCAAAGATCCCTCATTCCTGCCACCATTCTAACTGGATCTTTTTGCACCCTCTCCAATGCTCTGACATGGTGCCCAGAACTGAACTAGGCACATCAGCTGAGACCCAAGCAGGATTTTCTTCTCATTTTTTCCACCAAGGAAAAACGACCAGAGTATTATAAGGTTTTGTATGAAGCTTTTCAATGTCCTGTAAAATTGAAATAGCACAGGTGGCTATTCAGCCCATTGAAATCATATCATCTCCCATTCAATCCCACTCACCCACTCCATCCTCTGTGCCCTGCAAAACTTTTTTTTCATATGTCTGTACAATTACCTTTTGAAATCGCTGTTTAATTCTGTTTCCACAGTCTTTTTTTTAATTTCAAAATATACTTTATTCAAAAATAAAGTTATATACAATAAACCATTCAATGACTCTCAATCCTTTACACATGTTTCCCTTATGCTGTCTACACATCCATACTTTTGGCCACCCACATAGCACTCCGTTGGTTCACCTTACCACACCACTGTTGAGGGGTTTAAGGGTCTGTTTCCACAGTCAGTTCGGATTGACATCTCTGCCACAATCTCCATCAGCACAGATGCACCATACAGCTGTGTGCTTAGCCCCCTGCTCTACTCACTTTACACTTACGACTGGGGGGCTAAGTACAGCATCAATGCCATATTTAAGTTTGCAGACGACATCACTGTTGTTAGTCGAATCAAAGGTGGTAATGAATCAGCATGTAGGAGGGAGGTTGAAAATCTGGCTGAGTTGTGGCACAACATCTCACTCAATTTCAGCAAAACCAAGGAGCTGATTATTGATTTCAGGAGGAGGAAATTGGAGGTCCAAGAGCCAGTGCTCACCAGGGGATCAGAGGTGGAAAGGGTAGGCAACTTCAAATTCCTTGGTATTAGTATTTCACAAGATCAGTCCTGGGTCCGACACGTAAATGCCATTACGAAGAAAGCACGGTAGTGCCTCTCTTAGAAGTTTGTGAAGATTCGGAATATCTTCTAAAAACTTTGACAAATTTCTATAGATGCGTGGTGGAGAGTATATTAACTGACTGTGCCATAGCCTCATATAGAAACACCACTGCCCCGGAACAGAAAATTCTACAAAATGTATTGGACTCAGCCCAGTCCATCACAGATAAAGCACTCCCTATCATTGACCACATCTAAATAGAGTGCTGTCACTGGAAAGCAGCATTCATCATTAAGGACGTCCACCATCCAGGTCATGTTCTCTCTTGCTGCAGCCATCAGAAAGAAGGTCCAGGAGCCTCAGGACTTAAACCACCAACCATCAGGCTCTCGAACCAGAGGGGATAACTTCTCTCAGCTTCATTCACCCCATCACTGAATCTATTCCCGCAACCTATGGATGCACTTTCAAGGACTCTTTATCTCATGTTCTCGATATTTATTGTTTATTTATTTATTATTATTACTCTTTATCTTCCTTTTTGTGTTTACACAACTTGTTGTCTTTTGCACATTGATTGTTTGTCTGGCCTGTTGAATGCAGTCTTTCATTGATTCGATTGTGTTTCTTATAATTATTGTGTATCTCCACAAGAAAATGAATCTCAGGGTTGTTTATGGTGACACATATATTCTTTGATGATAAATTTACTTCGAACTTTACAAGCTGTGAATTTCAGAGCAGAATCCAAATCAAAATCAGGTTTATCATCATTGATGAGTGTCGTGAAATTTGCTGTTTTGTGGCAGTTGCACAGTGCAAGATATATAATATAAATTACAAATATATATATGTATATTCACAGTACATTCAAAAGTACAATTTAATGTCAGACAAATGTAGATAATATACTGTATACAGTATACTGAAATGTTTTTTCTTCACAATCATCCACAAAAACAAAGAATGAACGACAGTTAAATGGAGAGCCTCAAAGTGCCCCCCCCAGCTCTCTCCCCTCCCACGCGTAAGTGGCAGCAAGCAATAATCCACCCCCCGGCCCCCACTGGCAAAAAAAGCACATCGGCACCATCACCAAGCACTCAAGCGTGAGCAAAGCAATAGCAAAGACAGAGACTTGCAGTTACGCCAAACACTTTGCGTTTCACCCGGTATTTGACATGCCACAGGTTCTCTCTCTCTCCCTAATAAGGGAGAAGGAGGTATCTTCACTTTCCCAGCGAGTGAGGAGACATAACAAACAACTCGCTGGTTTACGATGTTAAAAGTCCGTTACACCGCTTTCCTCGAGCTCTCTGCCTGAAGATCATAAAGATCCTGGGTCTCTAGGCACGCAGCAGATATCCTGACTCCCCCAACGACACATGAGTCTCCTATCGTGGCACCGACCCTCGATCCACCCGTCTCCAGAGCCCCAAGATCGTAGGCATCCAAATCTGAGCCGGACTCCTAGGCCGAGCCTAAGGCATGCTGGACAACAACAGCCAATCGTGGAACCCCAAGAGTGGGTTCCATTCCTACAAGGAACTGTAGTCAGCGTGTAACTCCAGGTCAGGGTCTTCAAAAGAACCCTAAAACGGAAAAATAGAGATATTAAAGATGGAAATAGAGCTGTTTCCGTAGATGCAAGCAAAGGGGTTGCTGTTAGGCGCCATTAACCCTCCTAAGCTCCACCTACTACTATAGAAATTTGCGGGAGTCCTTGATTACACACCAAATCTCCTCAAACTCCTAATGAAATATAGCATTGTCGTGCCTTCTTTGTAATTGCATCAATGGATGGGGCTCAGGATACATTTTAAGATATATTGACACCCAGGAACTTGAGGCTGCTCACCCTTTCCACTGCCGACCCCTCGTATGGACTGGTATGTGATCCCTCAACTTACTCTTCCTGAAGTCCACAATCAATCCCTTGGTCTTACTTATGTCGAGTGCAAGGTTGTTGTGTGACACCACTCAAACAACTGGTCTATCTTGCTCCTGCACGCCTCCACATCACCATCTGAAGTTCTGTAAACAATAGTCTGTAAGTTTATAGATGGTGTGGTCTGTGCCTCACCACGCAATCATGGGTGTAGAGAGAGTAGAGCAGTGGGTTCAGCATGCGTCCTTGAGGTGTTCCAGTATTGATTGCCAGTGAGGAGGAGATTGCACAGCCTGTGGACTCCCGGTGAGGAGGTCAAGGATCCAGTTGAGGAGGAAGGTACAGAGGCCAGGTTTTGGAGCTTGTTGATTAGAACTGAGGTGAACACTGAGCTGTAGTCAATAAACAGCAGCCTGATGAAGGTTTTGCTATTGTCCAGGTGATCCAACACCAAGTGGAAAGGTAATGAGATTTATTGTAACATTTATCGTACCCTAACCTGTTCCCCTCCACCACCACAGTCCTCCATCTAGCAGAATTAGTCCTTACTCTTAATAATTTGTCCTTTGGCTCCTCCCACTTCCTCCAAACTAAAGGTGTAGCTATGGGCACCCGTATGGGTCCTAGCTATGCCTGCCTTTTTTTTGGCTTTGTGGAACAATCCATGTTCCAAGCCTATACTGGTATCTGTCCCCACTTTTCCTTCGCTACATCAACGACTGCATTGGCACTGCTTCCTGCACGCATGCTGAGCTCGTTGACTTCATTAACTTTGCCTCCAACTTTCACCCTGCCCTCAAGTTTACCTGATCCATTTACAGCACCTCCCTCCCCTTTCTTGATCTTTCTGTCTCTGTCTCTGGAGACAGCTTATCTACTGATGTCTACTATAAGCCTACAGACTCTCACAGCTACCTGGACTATTCCTCTTCTCACCCTGTCTCTTGCAAAAATGCCATCCCCTTCTCGCAATTCCTCCATCTCCGCTGCATCTGCTCTCAGGATGAGGCTTTTCATTCCAGTACAAGGGAGATGTCCTCCTTTTTTAAAGAAAAGGGCTTCTCTTCCTCCACCATCAACTCTGCTCTAAACGCATCTCTCCCATTTGACACACATCTGCTCTCACTCCATCCTCCCGCCACCCCACTAGGAATAGGGTTCCCCTTGTCCTCACCTACCACCCCACCAGCCTCCGGGTCCAACATATAGTTCTCCGTAACTTCTGCCACCTCCAGCGGGATCCCACCACTAAGCACATCTTTCCCTCCCCCCCCATCTCTCAGCTTTCCGCAGGGATCGCTCCCTACGTGACACCCTTGTCCACTCGTCCCCCCCCCATCCCTCCCCACTGATCTCCCTCCTGGCACTTATCCTTGTAAGCAGAACAAGTGCTACACATGCCCTTACACTTCCTCCCTCACCACCATTCAGGGCCCCAGACAGTCCTTCCAGGTGAGGCGACATTTCACCTGTGAGTCGGCTGGGGTGATATACTGCGTCCGGTGCTCCCGGTGCGGCCTTCTATATAGTGGCGAGACCTGATGCAGGCTGGGAGACCTTTTCGCTGAACACCTACGCTCTGTCTGCCAGAGAAAGCAGGATCTCCCAGTGGCCACATGTTTTAATTCCACGTCCCATTCCCATTCTGATATGTCTATCCACGGCCTCCTGTACTGTCAAGATGAAGCCACATTCAGGTTGGAGAAACAAAACCTTCTATTCCACCTGGATAGCCTCCAACCCAATGGCATGAACATTGACTTCTCTAACTTCCGTTAATGCCCCTCTACCCCTTCTTACCCCATCCCTTATTTATTTATTATTTTTTATTTTTCCCTTTTTTTTCTCTTTTTTTCCTCCCTCTGTCCTTCTCACTATAACTCCTTGCCTGCTCTCCATCTTCCTCTGGGCTCCCCTCCCCCTTTCTTTCGCCCTCGGCTTCCCGTCCCATGATCCTCTCCCTTCTCCAGCCTTGTATCCCTTTTGCCAATCAACTTTCCAGCTCTTAGCTCCATCCCGCCCCCTCCTGTCTTCTCCTATCATTTCAGATCTCTCTCTCCCTCCCAGTTTCAAATCTCATACTATCTCTTCTTTCAGTTAGTCCTGATGAAGGGTCTCGGCCCTAAACATTGACTGTACCTCTTCCTATAGATGCTGCCTAGCCTGCCGCATTCCACCAGCATTTTGTATGTGTTGCTTGAATTTCCAGCATCTGCAGATTTCCTCGTGTTTGCGTTATCATAATATTTGTTGTTTTGTGGCAGCAGTACAGTGCATTGCATAAAATACACTACAAATTACAATAAGAAATATTATTTTTAATTAAATAAGTACTGCAAAGAGAGTGCAAAAAGAGTGAGGTAGTGTTTACGGGCTCATCGTCCGTTCAGAAATCGGAGGGGAAGAAGCTGTTCCTAGAACATCAAGCATCTTCAGGATCCTGTATCTCCTCGCTCACGGAGATGATAAGAAGAGGGCATGTCCATGATGATGGATTCTGCCTTTTTGAAGATGTCCTCATTTGGTGTGAAAGCTGGTTCACATGTTGCAATTGGCCAAGTTTATAACCCTCTGCAGATTTTTCCAATCCTGTGCAGTGGCCCCTACATACCAGACAGTGATCATAATTACCTACTGCACAAACAAAAACTTTTCCTCATGTTCATCTTGCATGCTTTGCCTAATATTTTCATTCTGGACTCCTGGCCCTTTAATCATATAGTAATGGAAGAAAATTCTCTCTGTCTAAACCCATCATGATTTTGCACATCTTTTAAATCTTCCCCCCTCCCCTGGGAAGAATGACCACAGCTACAGTGTTTATAAAAAGTATTAACCCACCTCGAAAGTTTTCATGTTTTATTATTTTACAACATTGAATCAGTGGATTTAATTTGGCCTTTTTTGACGCTGATCAACAGAAAAAGACTCGTGTCAAAGTGAAAACAAATCTCTATAAAGTGATCTAAATTAATTACAAATATAAAACATAAAATAATTGATAGCATAATTATTCACCCCCTTCAAGTCAGTATTTAGTAGATACACCTTTGGCGGCAATTACAGCCTTGAGTCTGTGTGGATAGGTCTCTATCAGCTTTGCACATCTGGACACCGCAATTTTTCAAGATTCAAAGATTCAAAAAACGTTATTGTCATTCTAACTGTACATCAACTCTGCAGGGCAGAATGAGACAGCGTTTCCCAGGAGCAGTGCAATCATAACATAACAAACGCAACACTAAATAATAAACATAACAATAAATAGTAAAACACAACAGCCACATGTCAGTTAAAATCAAGTTATAAGTGTCCAGTGCAAGTTAAAAGTGTCCAAAGCAGAGTCAGGTAGAGCAGCTATTTAGCAGTCTGACTGCCTGTGGGAGGAAGCTGTTTAGTAGCCTTGTGGTTTTAGTTTTGATGCTCCTGTAATGTTTGCCTGATGGCAGAAGAACAAACAGTTCATGGAGAGGGTGTGAGGGGTCTTTAATGATGTACCGTGTCTTCTGGAGGCATCGACTCTGAAAGAGGTCTTGGACAGAAGGTAGGGAGACCCCAATAACCTTCTCTGCTCCCCTACCCACCCTCTGCAAGGCTTTTTTGTCAACAGCACTGCAGCTGGAGTACCAGGTTGTGATGCAAAAGGTCAGCACACTTTCAACCAGGCCTCTGTAGAATGTAGTTAAGATGTTAGTGGGGAGTGATGCTTGTTTAAGCTTCCTCAGAAAGTGAAATCTCTGCTGGGCCCGTTTCCCCATTCTTCTTTACAAAACTGCTCAAGCTCTATCAGATTGCATGGGGATCATGAGTGAACAGCCCTTTTCAAGTCCAGCCAGGAATTCTCAATTGGATTGAAGTCTGGACTCTGATTTGCCTCTCCAGGACAATAACTTTGTTGTTTTTAAGCCATTCCTGTGTAGCTTCAGCTTTCTGCTTGGGGTCATAGTCCTGCTGGAAGCAAATCTTCTCCCAAGTCGCAGTTCTCTTGCAGACTGCATCAGGTTTTCCTTCAAGATTTCCCTGTATTTTACTGCATTCATTTTACCCTCTACCTTCACAAGCCTGCCAGCAGTGAAGCATCCCCACAGCCTGATGCAGCCAGCACCATGCTTCACAGTGTTTCTGAAGAAGTGCGGTGTTTGGCCTGTGCCAAATATAGCTTTTAGTCTGATGGCCAAAAAGCCCAATTTTGGTTTCTTCAGATCATAGAACATTCTTCCACCTGATGTTTCCAACATGCCTTCTGGCAAACTCTAGCCATGATTTCATGTGAGTTTCTTTTCTCCCCCCAACAGTGACTTTTTCTTTGCCACTCTCCCAGAAAGCTGCAACCGGTGAAGCACCCGGGCAACAGTTGTTGTATGCACAGTCTCTCCCAGCTCAGCCACTGAAGCTTGTAACTCCTCCAGAGTTGTCATAGGTCTCTTGCACAATCCCCTTCTTGTACAGTCACTCAGTTTTTGAGGATGGCCTGCTCCAGGCCGATTTACAACTGTGCCATATTCTTTCCATTTCTTGATGATTGACTTAACTGTACTCTAAGCGATATTCAGTGACCTTTTCTTGTATCCATCTCCTGACTTGTGCTTTTCAAAATCCTTTTAGTGGAGTTGCTTGGACTGTTCTTTTGTCTTCATGGTGTAGTTCTTACCAGGATACTGGCTCACCAGCAGTTGGGCCTTCTTCTTCTTCTTCGACTTTTAATGGCGGTTGGCCGTCCAACTTAAAGGTGCATTACCGCCACCAACTGGACTGGAATGTGGCGTTGAGAGTTGGGAAATAAAACCCCTACTTGTTCTTTATCAACTGGAAACTAAGTTACCCCAAAAAGCCCTATAGATTTTCAATAATGAAAGACAATATTGTGAATTAAAGTTACTTCCATAACTTGGTAAAGTTTTTAAACTGAAATCTATCAACCCCCCCAAAGCTAATAGTGCAGGCTGCATTTGCTTTCTTTCAACCTTATATGCTTCACATTGTAAAAGAATGCATTCAACTGTTTCATAATGATGACAATACCTGCACACCCCAGAGTGATGTTTTCCAACAAAATACAAGGAATTATTAAGTATAGTGTGTCAGCTCTAACTCGAGTCAGTATAATTCCTTCTTTTCTTGTTTAACCCCCTTCTGCCATCAATCCCACAGTTTTATGTATTCTGTAAAGGAGTCTCCCCTTATGCCCATTATCCTACAGGTCTTCCCATAATCCTCTAATTCTTAGCCCCACCAATCCCTTAGCTTCTGATTTGCTAACTGGAAGGTCTATATCCACAGATGAACTTTTAACAGCTATTTTGGTCAAACAATCAACCTGCTCATTCCCCTCAACACCTCTATGTGCATGGATCTATAAGAAATTGACACGTAGTCCAATACTTTGAACATGAAATAAAGTTTGAAGAGCTTCCAGCGGTAAATCAGACTGACTGCTAAAACAACCTGTTTTAAGACTAATCAAAACTGAAAAAGGATCTGAACAAATTACAACGCAAACACGAGGAAATCTGCAGATGCTGGAAATTCAAGCAACACACATAAAAGTTGCTGGTGAACTCAGCAGGCCAGGCAACATCTCTAGGAAGAGGTACAGTCGACGTTTCAGGCCGAGACCCTTCGGCAGGACTAACTTCTCATGCTCTGAAACTTTACGATGATTTTAAGTTCCCTGGCCCCCGCCACTTTATTTTCACCATGAATGTCCAGTCCCTATATACTTCCATCCCCCTTCAGGAAGGTCTCAAAGCTCTCCACTTCTTTTTGGATTCCAGACCTAACCAGTTCCTCTCTACTACCACTCTGCTCCGTCTAGCAGATTAGTCCTTACTCTTAATAATTTCTCCTTTGGCTCTTCCCACTTCCTCCAAACTAAAGGTGTAGCTATGGGCACCCATATGGGTCCTGGCTATGCCTGCCTTTTTGTTGGCTTTGTGGAACAGTCTATATTCCAAACCTATTCTGGTATCTGTCCGCAAACAACAGGAATTCTGCAGATGCTGGAAATTCAAGCAACATACATCAAAGTTGCTGGTGAACGCAGCACGCCAAGCAGCATCTGTAGGAAGAAGTGCAGTCCACGTTTCAGGCCGAGACCCTTGTCAGGACTAACTTCGTTCCTACAGATGCTGCTTGGCCTGCTGCGTTCACCAGCAACTTTGATGTATGTTGCTGGTGTCTGTCCCCCAGTTTTCCTTCGCTACATCGACGACTGCATTGGCGCTGCTTCCTGCACGCATGCTGAGCTCGTTGACTTCATTAACTTTGCCTCCAACTTTCATCCTGCCCTCAAGTTTACCTGGTCCATTTCTGGCACTTCCCTCCCCTTTCTTGATCTTTCTGTCCCCATCTCTGGAGACAGCTTATCTACTGATGTCTACTAAAAGCCTACTGACTCTCACAGCTATCTAGACTATTCCTCTTCTCACCCTGCCTCTTGCAAAAATGCCATCCCCTTCTTGCAATTCCTCCGTCTCCACCGCATCTGCTCTCAGGATGAGGCTTTTCATTCCAGGACGAGGGAGATGTCCAGCTTTTTTAAAGAAAGGGGTTTCCCTTCCTCCACCATCAACTCTGCTCTCAAACGCATCTCCCCCATTTCACACGCATCTGCTCTCACTCCATCCTCCCCCCACCCCACTAGGAATAGGGTTCCCCTTGTCCTCACCTACCACCCCACCAGCCTCCAGGTCCAACATATTATTCTCCGTAACTTCCGCCACCTCCAATGGGATCCCACCACCAAGCACATCTTTCCCTCCCCCCCCCCCTTTCCACAGGGATCACTCCCTAAGCGATTCCCTTGTCCATTCCCCATCTCTCCCCACCGATCTCCCTCCTGGCACGTATCCTTGCAAGCGGAACAAGTGCTACACATGCCCATACCCTTCCTCTCTCATTCAGGGCCCCAGACAGTCCTTCCAGGTGAGGCGACGCTTCACCTGTGAGTCGGCTGGGGTGATATACTGCGTCTGATGGTCCCGATGTGGCCTTCTATTAATTGGCGAGACCCGACGCAGATTGGGAGATCGTTTCACTGAACACCTACGCTCTGTCCGCCAGAGAAAGCAGGATCTCCCAGTGGCCACACATTTTAATTCCATGTCCCATTCCCATTCTGATATGTCTATCCACGGCCTCCTCTACTGTAAAGATGAAGCCACAGTCAGGTTGGAGGAACAACACCTTATATTCCGTCTGGGTAGCCTCCAACCTGATGGCATGAACATTGACTTCTCAAACTTCCACTAATGCCCCACCTCCCCCTCGTACCCCATCCGTTATTTATTTATATAGACATATTCTTTTTCTTGCTCTCCTTTTTCTCCCTCTGTCCCTCTCACTATACCCCTTGCCCATCCTCTGGGCTTTTTTACCCCCCTCCCTCTTTTCTTTCTCCCTAGGCCTCCTGTCCCATGATCCTCTCATATCCCTTTTGCCAATCAACTGTCCAGCTCTTGGCTCCATCCCTCCCCCTCCTGTCTTCTCCTATCATTTCCGATCTCCCCCTCACCCTCCCACTTTCAAATCTCTTACTAGCACTTCTTTCAGTTAGTCCTGACGAAGGGTCTCGGCCCGAAACGTCGACTGTACCCCTTCCTAGAGATGCTGCCTGGCCTGCTGCGTTCACCAGCAATTTTTATGTGTGTTGCTTGAACAAATTACAACTTGGCAAGGACCAATTTCCTCCACCCACTGTAAGCCCAAAGTGATGGCAACCAGTTCTGCAGTATACACTGATAAATAGTAAGATGTTTCTTAATTGTTACCTGTAATTCGAGCACAAAAACAGCCACACCAACAGTCCCTGTTAAATTATCTTTTGAACCATCAGTAAAAGTTGGTTAACATATCGCAATAGTTTTCCTTAACATACTGATGAATAATACTCAGGAATATTGGGATCCTAGAATTTCATTAAATCATGCATCCTAAAATCAACTAAAGCCATTGGAAAAACCATAGTGGGGTTACCGAAAAAGCTACAGTGGGACAAATCACATAATCCAGCAAACCCACATTCCTAGTGTAATAAGAATCCAGCCAACCAAAACCAAAAACACTCTTCTTGTGATGTTCCCAATCGTCTTCCAACACACTTTTAACAGGGTGAGCATTCCTCTGCCCCCTCAGGTTAACCCGATACGTTAATAACAACTTCATCCTCCACAACTGTAAGGGTAATTGTCCCATTTCAACCAGTAAAGCTGAAACAGGAGATGACCTTACTGCACCACAACAGTCTTAAAGCCTGGGCTTGTATCACATCCAAACATTTTAAATTTGAAGATGAAGATGATCCATAAGCCACACAGTCATAATCAAGTACCGATCTAATTAAAGAAATATATATAGTCGGAGATTTTCGTGTTATTCCCCAAGAATACCCACATAGACGCCCAAGGTTATTTAATGCTCCTTTACATTTGTCAAATATCTAACTGATATGGTGCTTCCATGTCAGCTTTTGTCCAGCCACATACCAAGAAATCTTATCACTCACACTTCTTCAAGAGTTTGATCATATGATTTCAAGTTAAGTGCAGGTCTATTGATCCTCTTTGTTAAACATGTGTTTTAGCTACTGAAAGCTTAAGACCCCAACTACATGCCCACTGTTCAACATTATTAATTGCTAATTGCATCCTATATAGAGTTAAATTAATTTTTTTCCCTCTGATCCATAAAACTCCATCATCTGCAAAACACAAACGTGAGGAAATCTGTAGATGCTGGAGTTTCAAGCAACACACAAAAATTGCTGGTGAATGCAGCAGGCCAGGCAGCATCTCTAGGAAGGGGTACAGTCGACGTTTCGGGCCGAGACCTTTCGTCAGGACTAACTGAAGGAAGAGCTAGTAAGAGATTTGAAAGTGGGAGGGGGAGGGGGAGATCGGAAATGATAGGAGAAGACAGGAGGGGGAGGGATGGAGCTAAGAGCTGGACAGTTGATTGGCAAAAGGGATATGAGAGGATCATGGGACAGGAGGCCCAGGGAAAAAGAAAGGGGGAGGGGTGAAGCCCAGAGGATGGGCAAGGGGTACAGTGAGAGGGACAGAGGGAGAAGAAAGAGAGAAGGGGAAAAAAAGAAAAATAATAATAAATAAATAGACAAACAAACAAACAAACAAACAAATAAATAAATAAACAAGGGATGAGGTAAGAAAGGGAGGTGGGGCATTAACGGAAGTTAGAAAAATCAATGTTCATGCCATCAGGTTGGAGGCTACCCAGACGGAATATAAGGTGTTGTTCCTCCAACCTGAGTGTGGCTTCATCTTGACAGTAGAGGAGGCCGTGGATAGACATATCAGAATGGGAATGGGACATGGAATTAAAATGTGTGGCCACTGGGAGATCCTGCTTTCTCTGGTGGACAGAGCGTAGGTGTTCAGCGAAACAGTCTCCCAGCCTGCGTCGGGTCTTGCCAATATATATAGAAGGCCACATCACGAGCACCGGACGCAGTATATCACCCCAGCCGACTCACAGGTGAAGTGTCATCTCACCTGGAAGGACTGTCTGGGGCCTGAATGGTGGTGAGGGAGGAAGTGTATGGGCATGTGTAGCACTTGTTCCTCTTACAAGGATAAGTGCCAGGAGGGAGATCGGTGGGGAGGGATGGGGGAAGGTTGGGATGAATGGACAGGGGAGTCGCGTATGGAGCGATGCCTGTGGAAAGCAGAAAGAGGGGTGGAGGGAAAGATGTGCTTAGTGGTGGGATCCCGTTGGAGGTGGAGGATGTTACGCAGAATTATATGTTGGACCTGGAGGCTGGTGGGGTGGTAGGTGAGGACCAGGGGAACCCTATTCCTAGTGGGGTGGCGGAAGGATGGGTTGAGAGCAGATGTGCGTGAAATTGGAGAGATGTGTTTGAGAGCAGAGTTGATGGAGAAGGAAGGGAAGTCCCTTTCTTTAAAAAAGGAGGACATCTCCCTCGTCCTGGAATGAAAAGCCTCATCCTGAGAGCAGATGCAGCGGAGACAGAGGAATTGCGAGAAGGGGATGGCATTTTTGCAAGAGACAGGGTGAGAAGAGGAATAGTCCAGGTAGCTGTGAGAGTCCGTAGGCTTATAGTAGACATCAGTAGATAAGCTGTCTCCAGAGACAGAGACAGAAAGATCAAGAAAGGGGAGGGAGGTGTCAGAAATGGACCAGGTGAAAGTTGGAGGCAAAGTTATTGAAGTCAACGAGCTCAGCATGCGTGCAGGAAGCAACGCCAATGCAGTCGTCAATGTAGCGAAGGAAAAGAGGGTACAGATACCAGTATAGGCTTGGAACATGGACTGCTCCACAAAGCCAACAAAAAGGCAGGCATAGCTAGGACCCATGGCTACATCTTTCGTTTGGAGAAAGTGGGAGGAGCCAAAGGAGAAATTATTAAGAGTAAGGACTAGTTCTGCTAGCAAAAAGTGAATTACACACCCCAGTACCTATCTCAGAGAAAATATCATTAATCATAATATTAAACAATAAAGGGCTGCAAATACTGCCTTGTGGAGTCCCATTCCCTATCACACGGAAGCCCGAATACACCTGTTCTACCCTTATCTGCACACACCATCCAAATAAGAAACTCAAAAAATTATATAGCCTTCCTCCCACTCCAAGTTTCCATAATTTAATCAAAAGACCCTCCCTCCGTAACATATTATATGCTTTTCCTATATCAAATAATACTGCTTTTACAAATTATTTATTTAATATCATCTTCCAAACAAAATTGAATCCAATGTCATTCTATCCTTCCAAAATCTGATCTGATAAAACACTCTATAACCTCCTTCCCCCCTCAAAATATGGTTCAACTGCTCTATTACCATACGTTCCATAAATTTACACAAATGGGACGTTAATGGTATTGGTCTACAACTAGAAGGATCTGACGGGGGTTTTCCAGGTTTTAGAATAGGCACTTCTGCAGCCATCTTCCATGGGGGGGGAAATGGCCTAAATTCCAAATACCATTCAAAAATTTTCACATTATCTTGAGAGAGTGTTAAGAGAGGCTATGTTTAAACATTGTTGTACAGTCGTTTGGTTGAGTCCAACTCTTTGTGATAGGGTTTTCATGGCAAGATATAGATAGATTTCTTCCGCACAGATACTGCTGCTGCCCAGGTTGGGATCCGTCTGGGTCTGAACTCAGGGCCATCTGCATTGAAGTCCAGTGCTGATGCCACTACACCACCAGCCAGACCACTGTTTAAATGTATGTAACCCTAAGGTTCAGCCAGCACACATTTATCTAGGGGAAGGCAGCCTCTGGCCCAGCCAAACTGAGAAATCACGTTTGTGTGGGTGCTGCGTGATGTGTTGCCCAGATACAAATCCGAACCGCAAAATATCAGACAGTACACCATATGCAATTAAACGATTGAACTTTATAAATCTTAATCTGACTAAAGGGTTAGTAAAGAAAATAAAAAGGAAAAGGGCCCATTTTAATGAATCAGTCGAAAGTGCATGTTGGCGCTCACGGAATTGTCCTTTTGACCCCCATTGACCTCCGAGCGACGCTGACCGTCAGACCCTCTCTCCAAGTCCACTCCGTTCAGCGGCCTACCAACTCCTTCCATTAGTGTCTTCTCTCTTCACCTCTCGCCAACTAAAAACTGCAAAATCCCTGCTCCCAGACCCACAAGAAAGAACAACATGCCTCTCATTGGCCCCCATTATCTCTAGTCATAACCCAAACATTAGTGCTACAGAGAAACCATTACTTTAGCAGTGAAACATTTACAACATGTTACACATACAATAACATACATCATCCTTTCCTGGAGCCGTCTGACCTGTACTATTAATAGCTTTCATAAATTCATACTAAGAAAATTCTACATCACTAATAATATCATTGCTATAGCTAGCTTCCAACTCAACAGGGTATTCATTTAGAACCTTATATCCCTACATTGTTTAGCCTCTTCATTTAAATTATCTTGATTATAAATTGCAGCAAGGGACCGAGCCATTAACTCAACCTTCTGTGTTTCTGTAACAATTGTATTACCTTCTTTAATCAATACCGGAACGTTATTAGCTCAAGTTTTTTAACATCATTCCCCAACTGATCTATCATGCCTAATTACAATATAATCCCGCAAAGAAAAACTTGAATGTGATAACAACCAGGTTTCCTGAATACATATAACATCAGGTGGATCTGATAAATCAAAAACATACTTTTTAAAGTCTTGACCATTAGAAACCAGGCTTCTCGCATTCCACTGCAATATTCTTATGCTCAGAATGTACCTTCACAAGGATACTGAAATACAGATACCTCTCCCATCAGAGCTTCATTTACAGCTTCCCACATAACATCTGTTATACCCAGATACTTGTCAGCAGCTTTCACAATGATTTTAATTTTCTCAGTGCGACTGGATGTACAATTCACCACAGCCATTATGAACAGCACAAACTTAATTTTATCAACTAGTGAAGTATCTGTAGTAAGAGAAATATGATGCTGACGTACAACCTCTGACTT
The DNA here is from genome assembly GCF_963921235.1 of Mobula hypostoma. NCBI lineage: Eukaryota > Metazoa > Chordata > Chondrichthyes > Myliobatiformes > Myliobatidae > Mobula > Mobula hypostoma. The sequence goes on from NC_086098.1 coordinate 174,610,582, forward strand.
CACATTCTGTTCTCTGTCTGGTAATACTTTATCAATGTTTTGTTTAACTTTTTGGACAGCCCCTGCATAAGACACACCTAACTGTACTTTAACCTGTTAAACTTCATCTGCCTTCTTAAACACCACATCCTCTATAAGGTGCCCTATGTTCTCCCACGCAATTACAATTAAACTTTATGCCTTCACAATCTTCATATTTATGTTCCCCACCACATTTTCTACATCCTAGTTTCCCACGACATTGCTACAACATGCCCAAACCTCTGACATTTGTAACATTTAAGCAGGGATGGAGTACAAGCTCAAACATTATAACTAACATACACCAAACTAACTTTATCAGGGAGCTTCACTTCACCAAAACATATCAGTATAGATTATCTATCCTTTCTCCATTTCTGATTACTTTCAATTTCTTTACTTCTTTAATCTTGCCTCCTAATAAATGAGATTTAACCTCTCCTGTCAAATTCTCCATCGGAACACCCATTACAACACTCCCAAAACCTCTATTTTCATTAGGCAACATAGATACTATCTTTTTGCCAAGTAAAGTCTTCAATCATAATGCCTTCTCACACTCCTTTTTATCCATACAAACGATTAATACCTTCCCTCCTCCTAAAGTACAAGCACAATTTATAATCCCTATAGCTGATTTTAACTCTGTAGTTAACTTAATGGGATTGACAGAGGGCAGCTGTTCTGGGTCAAATTTAAACAATATTCTGAAGTCTTTTCTTTTTTCAAAATAGCCAGCCCTTCCTTTCGTTCACTTGAAATCATTCCAATATTATGTTTCTTTTTCTGTTTTCCAGGTTTGGGTTTAACTTCATTCCACCCTCCATTTGCAGTTCCTTTTCCAGATCTCCCCCCCCCCACCTGAACCTATACTATTTCCTGACATCCCCACACCATTCACAGTCAGCACCACCAACCGCCACTTCTCTAGTCGAGTCAAAATCTTCAGCCAAAACCGAGCACGTACAAGTTCAAGCCAGCAGTTGGACCTTCCAGATACAGTTATATTTTTACTATAATCATTTGAAACACCTTGACTGCACCCAGGTGATCTCTATTTAACTATGTGACTTCAGAAACCATTTGGCTGTACCAGTGATGATTTGGTGTGTCATATTAAAGGGGGTGAATGCAATCAATTATTTTGTGTTTTATATTTGTAGTTAATTTAGATCACTTTGTAGAGATCAGTTTTCACTTTGGCACAAAAGAGTCTTTTTCTGTTGATCAGTGTCAAAAAAGTCAAATTAAATCCACTGTGATTCAATGTTGTAAAACAATAAAACATGAACACTTCTTTGGGGTGGGGGTCGGGTTGAATACTTTTCACAGGCACTGTACAAGGTGTACAAGTTTACTAATAAAGAATCATGTTCTGGAAGACATAGGACTTTTATTTACAGCAACAACCAAACCACATTTTTACAGTACCATGTTCTCGATCATTCTATCATTTCTGCGCATGCTCAGAACTCTCTCCAATCACGTTCTTACACGTCATATCACCACATCTTCCTTTCCTTAAAAAGAAAAACGATTAACAACATTGACCATTAAAATACATAATTTAACCTGTCTCTATCAGTCTCTGGGGGTTACGAACATGAGTAGACCTTCTAAGTGGTTCACACGGTTCTTGTGTTTCGTTGTTATTTCCATGTTTTGTCTGGTCTGCATCAGTTAACTGAAATTCTGAAGTTGGCTCTTTCTTAAGGTCTTTGCAATTTCTTCTTAACATTGTTCCTTCTTCTGTTTGGACCATGTATGATCTGGGTTGGTCTTCTTCAAGTACTGTAGCTTTCTGTGTCCATGTGTTCATTTTGTCTTGTATCCTTACTTCATCTCCTTGGTGCAGTTCAGGTAATGGATGAGAACATCTGTCAAAGTATGTTTTCTGTTTTGCTTTGTGTTCACCTTTCCATCTTTTCACCAAATTCAGTCTCTCACAGGCAGATAAACCCAGTATTGACTGTACATTCCTTGGCACCACCACAAATGAAAGCGTGTGTACAATGTTTTTGTGTGATAATTTTGCCACAGATGTTCCTTTAACTGGAATGTCTGCACCTGAATACCCAGTCACTTTTATATTTGTCTTATGTAACTTTGATCTTGGCTTCAATGCACTAAACTCAGATTCTGCAAGAACATTTACTTGTGCTCCAGTATCAAGTTTAAACAGAATATTGTTTTGGTTCACTTGCAATGGAATAGTCCAGTCATTCTTTGTTTGTTTTCACAAAGCACATCTATATAGAACTCCTCAAGTTCATTTCCAAGCGCTGCATTTACGTGTTTTATTTTCTTTCTACTTCTGCAACAGCGTGAAAAATGATTACTCTTACCACAGTCGTTGCACATTTTCCCATACGCTGGACTCTGTTTTGGCCGATGCTGCTGCCCACAGCGATCACATAGCTTTTTTCTCTCAGATGACGTCTTGCTTTCTGTCAGTTTTGTTAGCATTTTATTATTTTTCCTAATATGTTCGCGCTTTTTTACAGCGTCTACGTTGCAGCTTTCAATGAAAAGGTCTTTAGCCTGTGATGTCACGGTTTCTGAAGCTTTGCAGAGCCTCAAAGCGTTTTCCAAGCCTAAGTCTTCTTCTCTTAACAATCTTTCTCTCAGACCATTATCCCGAATGCCATACACAATTCTGTCTTTAATGAGAGAGTCTATCAGTTCTCCAAACTCGCATGTTTTACTCTGGTGTCTCAACTCTGTAACATATTGATCAATTGCTTCACCAGCTCTCTGCGCACATGTAAAAAATTTAGGCCTTTCGTATGTCACATTACGCTTCAGTATACAAAATGCTTCAAATTTGTCCATTATCGATTCCAACTTTAAATCATCTCCATTTTCAAAAATAAAATGATTATATACCTCAAGTGCGTTGTCACCTATTACGTGGAGTAGAAGTGCAGCTTTCGTTTTTTCCGGTTTTCCAACCGCATCGATCGCTGTTAAATATAGTTCAAAACGCTGCTTAAATTTTCTCCAGTTCTCAGCTACGTTCCCAGACAATTGAAGTGTTGGTGGAGGCTGCAAATCTTGCATCTGTAAAACTGTTAGCAAACACCAAAACAGTTCAAACTCTTTTTTATCTTCAATTCTCCTGTGTTAGGAAAGGTATTATCCTTCCAGACCAACTTCTGACACCATGTTGTGTTTTTTATATTTATATGTACCGTGGGTTACTAATAAAGAATCATGTCCTGGAAGACATAGAACTTTTATTTACAGCAACAACCAAACCAAGTTTCTTACAGTACCATGTTCTAGATCATTCTATCATTTCTGCGCATGCTCAGAACTCTCTCCAATCACGTTCTTACATGTGATATCACCACAAGAATTTTCTCTATTTCTGCATAAATATGACCTAAAATGTGATTAGATCTTCACGTTAGTCCTAAAAAACCCTAAGGAGAACCAAATTAATAAACAAAAACATGATAATTGTTAATTTATTTAATGAGAAAAATGATTGAATATTTCATGTATTTGTTGGAAAAAGTATGTGAACCTCTGGGGTAATGCCTTCTACAAAAGCTATTGGGAGCCACATGTTCCAATCAATGAGAAGAGATTGGAGCTGTGGGTTGTAAAGGTGCCCTGCCCTATTAAAAAGACACACAAAGGCAGGTTAACTGCTCTTCTCAAGAAAGATCCATTTATGTGCACCATGCCTCAATTAAAACAACTTTCAGAGGACCCTGGAAGAAGAATTTTAGGGATGCATGAAGCTGGAAAGGCTATAAAAGCATTTCCACAGTAAGAGAAATTGTCTACAAATGGAGCAAATTCAGTATTGTTGCTACTCTCCCTAGGAGTGGGCATCCTGCAAAGATCACATCAAGTGCACAATGTGTGTAGCCCCCCCCCGGCCACCCTCAGGGTCGCTCGGCTCGCTGTCGTCTAGGGAAACAGCCTCGGCCCCACCAGACTGGGTAATTCATTTGTGTGGATGCTGTGTGAGGTACCCCACCCCGCCCAAATAACAGACAATACACCAGATGCAATTAAATGATATACAGTTTATAGATATTACTGGAACTATATAATTAAAAGAGAATAAAATACAAAAGGAAAATAAAAGGCGCCACACTTATCAAAGTTCAATCTCTTCGTGCACAAAAAAACCGTTGGAGCTCAAGGACCTCCTTCTTCACCCTGCGGCCCCCTCGGACCACCTCGACCGGCCGCCTGGGACCAACAACGGTGGTCGACCAGACGCTCCACACGAGTCCGTCTCCGTCTCCTCGCCGAACGTCCCGCTTGGGGTCCGACCCCATTAGCAGACTCACAGCACCTCGTCCATCCTCTGTCTCGCTCTCCCGCCTTCTGCCCCAAAACCCCGTGCATACAGTATCTTCAAATTTACCAAAACCATAACAACTATCCCAATTGGTTAATAACGTATTTCTTATCACGCTCTAAACCACAACAAGCTGCTAGCGCAAACTTTCTCAGTGCTTAACACAACAAAGCCGCATTCCCCAGATTAACGTAACAAAGACGCCATTTTAATTAGCCTCCGCAGTAACATAAAAATCGAAACCCCCTTACATGTGCAATGCTGATGGAGGTGAAAAAGAACCTAATGGTAACAGCAAAAAACCTGCAGAAATCCCTAGAACTTGCTAAAGTCCCTGTCCATGTGTCCACTATAAGAAAAACACTGAACAAGAATGGTGTTCATGGAAGGACACCATGGAGGAAACCACTGCTCTCCAAAACAAACATTGCTGCACATCTGAAGTTTGCAAAAGACCACCTGGATGTTTCACAATGCTTCTGGGACATTGTTCCGTGGACAGATGAGACAAAAGTTGAACTTTTTGGCAGAAATGCACATTGCTATGCTTGGAGGAAAAGGGAACCAAAACCTCAACCCAACTGTGAAGCATGGTGGAAGCAGCATCATGATTTCGAGCAACATACATCAAAGTTGCTGGTGAACGCAGCAGGCCAAGCAGCATCTATAGGAAGAGGCGCAGTCGACGTTTCAGGCCGAGACCCTTCGTCAGGACTAACTGAAGGAAGAGTGAGTAAGGGATTTGAAAGCTGGAGGGGGAGGGGGAGATGCAAAATGATAGGAGAAGACAGGAGGGGGAGGGATAGAGCCGAGAGCTGGACAGGTGATAGGCAAAAGGGGATACGAGAGGATCATGGGACAGGAGGTCTGGGAAGAAAGACAAGGGGGGTGGGGTGACCCAGAGGATGGACAAGAGGTATATTCAGAGGGACAGAGGGAGAAAAAGGAGAGTGAGAGAAAGAATGTGTGCATAAAAATGAGTAACAGATGGGGTACGAGGGGGAGGTGGGGCATTAACGGAAGTTAGAGAAGTCAATGTTCATGCCATAAGGTTGGAGGCCACCCAGACGGAATATAAGGTGTTGTTCCTCCAACCTGAGTGTGGCTTCATGATTTCGAGCTGCTTTGCTGCCTCTGGGCCTGGACAGCTTGCCATCGTTGAGAGAACAACGAATTCAAAACTATATCAAAACATATTGCAGGAGAATGTCAGGGTAGCAGTCCATCATTTAAAGCTTAATAGAAGTTGGATAATGCTAGAAGGCAATGATCCAAAAGACAAAAGTAAGTCAACAAGAGAGATTAAAAAGAAGAAAATTTGTGTTTTGGAATGGCTGTGGCAAAATCCTGATCTTAATCCTATAGAAATGTTGTGGAAGGACCTGAAGCAAGTAGTTCATGAAAGGAAGCCCACCAACATCCCAGAGTTGAATTCAGTTTTATAAGGAGGAATGGCCTAAAATTCCTCCAAACTGATGTGCAGGACTGATCAACAGTTACTGGAAACGTTTGGTTGAAGTTTTTGCTGTACAAGGGATTCACACTAGTTACTGAAAGCAAACGTTCACAGACTTTTTCCAACAAATACATGTAATATTGCATCATTTTTCTCAATAAGTAAATGTACAAGTCTAATTTCTTGTGTTATGTATTTAATTGGGTTCTCTTTATCTAGTTTTAGAACTTAAGTGAAGATGTGATCACATTTTCGGTCATATTTTTGCAGAAATAGGAAAAACTCTCCAGGCTTCACGAACTTTCCAGCACTGCTGAATGTCTTTGGAATGCAGGAGAAAGCTGAAACAAGAAGAAGCCCACATGGTCACAGGGAGAATGTACAGACCCCTTTACAGACAGATAGCAAACTGAGAAGTAGAAGGAAATACATTGGTCGGTAGAAGGTGATACGGCAAGGGGAATTGGTAGAACAGTACCCTCAGCTATATTTCATTAGGAGTTTGAGGAGATTTGGTATGTAATCAAAGACCCCAACAAATTTCTGCAGGTGTACGTGGAGAGCATTTTAACTGGTTGCATGACTGTCTGGCATGGAAGTTTACAACTCTCTGCAGCTTACTTCGATCCTGTGCAGTAGTCACCCCACCTCCCCCAGCTGCACCCCCCCCAATACCAGATGGCGATGCAGCCAGTGAGAATGCTCTTCATGTTACATCTGTAGAAATTTGTAAGTATTCTCAGTGACGTATCAAACCTCCTCAGACTCCAAATGAAATATAGCCACTATTGTGCCTTCTTTGTAGCTGCTTCAATATGTTGGGTCCAAGATAGATCCTCAGAGATATTGTCACTCAGGAACTTGCAATTGTTCACTCTTCCCACTTCTGATCCCTCTACGAGGACTGGTGTATGTTCCCCCGTCTCACCCTTCCTGAAGTCCACAATCAGTTTTTTGGTCTTATTGATGTTGAGTGCAAGGTCGTTACTGTGACAACTAGCTGATATATCTCACTCCTGTATGCCGTCTCCTCACCAGCAGAAATTCTGACAACAATAGTTGTATCGTCAGCAAACTTATAGATGGCATTTAAGCTGTGCCTAGCCACACAGTCATGGGCGTAGAAGAAGTAGAACAGTGGACTGTGAATACTACACCTCAGTACAGGCCCTTCAGCCCACAATATTGTGCTTCCCTTATAACCTACTCTACAGTTAAACTAGCCCTACCTCCTAATAGCTCTTTATTTTTCCATCATCAATGTGCCTTTCTAAGAGTTTCTTAAACGTCCTTTTTGTCTCTGCCTCTATCACAACCCCTGGTAGTACATTCCAAGTACCACCACGCTCTGTGGAAGTACCACCTACTTCGGACATGCCCCCCAATACCTTCCTCCAATCACCTTTAAGTTATGCCCCCATCCCCTGTACTGGCCATTTCAGCAATGTGAGGAGTCTCTGGCTGTCCACTCAATCTATGCTGCTTGTCGTCCGGTACACCTCTATCAAGCTTGGTGGTTGGTCTTGACTTGAAACGTTGTCTGCCCATTTCTCCACGGATACCGCCCAACCCAATGAGCTCCCCCAAAGCCTCATGTGTTGCGCTAGGTCTCAGTCTCTGACTTTTTGCCAGGGCTGCTCCCCAATCCCTGGTTGCACCTCAGCCCCACTCTTCAGAACTTTGGGCACCCACAGTCAGGGAATGTGTGATGGGTGGGTAGTTTTTTTGCAGGGGGGGGCTTCCAAGTTCATTGGAGGATCCTTCTCCAGTCTGCTCCTGGCCTGAACAAGTCTGGTAGCACAGTAGTGTAGTGGTTAGCACAACACTTTACAGTATTGGTGACCCGGGTTCAATTCCTGCCACTGCCTGTAAGGAGTTTGTACGGTCTCCCTGTGACTTTGTGGGTTTTCTCCGGATTCTCCGGTTCCCTCCCAACATCCAAAGACGTACTGGTTGGTAAGTTAATTGGTCATTGTAAATTGTCTCATGATTAAGTTAGGGTTAAATTGGGAGTTACTAGGCAGATTGGCTTGAAGGGCCAGAAGAGCCCATGCTGTATCTAAATAATTAAAAGTTCACAGGTCCATGTAGTGGGATGTCAAGTGGTCACTTTGTGGGTTAGCCTGGAGAGGGAACACGCAGTGTTTACTGGCTCTGTGGAGCCATTCCAAAACTGATGGACGCCACAGGAATAGCAGAGCTAAAGTATATAGGAGCAGAATCAGGCCATTCAGCCCATCATGTCTGTTCTGCTCTTCCATCATGGCTGATCTGTTTTCTCTAAACCCCATTCTTCGACCCTCTCCCCATAACCCTTAAACCACCCCCTTATAATCCCCTCAACAAAAATATTTTATTTTTAGTTAGAGATACAGCGCAGTTTCAGATCCTTCCGGCCCCTGGGCTCGCACCGCCCAATTATACCCATGTAATTAATTGACCGACTAACCCATAAATCTTTGGAATATTGGAGGGAACCAGAGCACCTAGCGGAAACCCACATGGTCATGGGGAAAACATACAAACTCCTTACAGACAATGGCAGGAATTGAACCCGCGTTACTGATGCTGTAATAGCATTACACTAACCACTTTGCTAGTGCCCCCCTATTTTACTTCACAGATTATGCAAATACTGTAAATATTTAAATGTAAATTATGCAAATACTGCAAATATTCTACTCAAACACTTTTATTAAAAAATCTGCACCTGGACCCAATATATTGATGCAATCACGAAGAAGGCAATCCAGCAGCTATACTTCATTAGGAGTTTCCAGAGTTTTGATATGTCACCAAACACTCTTGAAAAGTTCAACAGATGTATAGTGGAGAGCATTCTGACTCATTGCAACACTGTCTGGTAAGGAGGCGCCAAGGCACAGGATGGAGAAAGGGGCAGAGGGTTGTAGACTCAGCCAGCTTCATCACCGGCACAAACCTCCCCACCATCAAATACATTTTCAAAAGGCATTGCCTCAAGAAGGCATCATCCATCAGAAAGGGCCCTCACAACATGGCTCTCGTCTCCATACCACCATCAGGGAAGACTTGCAGGACAACACATACAGCAAGTTGCTGGAGGAACTCAGCAGCAATGTTCCCTCTAACTTGTAATGACCAATGTGCGCAAAAAATCTTGTGCTGTGCAATTTCTTGCCCAGTGACAACAACATGTGCGCACTGAATTTTATATAGAGAGATATTCATTTTAACAGCTAGCAAAACACTGCCAATAAGAACTTTGATCTCCTCTGGGTTTGAGAATTTTCACTTTCATTCATCCTCACTCTCACAGAACATATGTAGCAGGCCCACGGCGGGTAATGAAGGATTTTCTTGCCGGAGCTTTTGCACACCGTCCATATATGATTTTCTTGCTAAATAAGGCTTTAAAAAGTCAAGTTTCCAAATATCACTCCACTTCTTCCCACTTGCAAATTCTCCAGCACACTTTGGCATCGTGACAATACACGCAGGTAACACCAGTTTCTGTATTGTGCATAAATATTTCTCGTAGCTGCACGTTCCTGACCTCATGAGCTTTCAGTGTAGCAGGTTCTACTGTTTCATTAAGACATTCTGCTTTAAATGAACTAGAAGTTCGTTTGTGTTTCACGCCCTTTGCTCCTTTGGAATTTGACATGATAAATCAATAATTTCTTCAATAAAAACAGTATAAATAAGCCAGTTCTAAATTCTGCAGACAAATCATTGCAAACTCCACGTTGTCAACACCGTCCATATAAGAAACCGGAAAAGGAAATGTGATCGTATACTATCATGAAATATACTTAACATGCCAATGAGGTAGAGGGTGACAATGTTTTGTGCGCAGTTTAAATTCCTTTGTGCACTAGTAGCAAAAGATGTGTGCGTGAACACACACAGGAACCTTAGAGGGAGCATTGTTCAGCAGGTCAGGCAGCATCTATGGAAATGAATAAACTGTCACTACTTTGGGTCAAGACCCTTCTTTAGGACTGGAAAGGAAGGGGGAAGAGGCCATAGCTAGAAGGTGATAGGTGAAGCCAGGATACAGAAGCCTGAAAGTCCACACTCACTGTTTTAGTTAGCTATCTGTTTGTTTCAAAGTTCAAAGTAAATAAATGTATTAATGAAGAATGCATATGTACTACCATGTGATTAATTGTCTTGCAGGCATTTATAGAATAGTAAACCTCTACGAGGACCACAAACTTGTCGTGGTTTGGAGGCTTGTGTGCCTCAATGACCCGGAGAGCTCTGCTGGCTGGAGTCTGGGCCTTGTGCTTTGGCTCTTGATAGGGTCATCCATGCCAAACAGGTCAAAGGGTAGAGGCCAGACTAAGAGTGGTCCACCTGTTCTCCAGTTTCAGCGTTCACCTCAGGGCTAACAACCTTGACTGCTAAAACAGAATTGTTACGGAAACAGCAGTGAAGAATCCTTCTACATCTGAGTACGACGGTATTCCTGAGTCTCCACCCGGGGCTTGCATGATTGACAATTGTGAAAACGGAGCTACTGACATGATGAAGGAAACCCTGAACACCACCGGAGATGGAGGACCTTTGTAGCTGCCCTTGTCAGCAGGGGCATAATGGGCTGTAGAGAGAAAGTAAAATAAAGAAAAAGAATAGCATTTATGAAAAACTGTGAGTAACTAAGACTGACAAACAACCAATGTGCAAGAGAAGACAAATTGCGCAAATAATAAAAATAATATTAAGAACATGATTTGTCCAGTCTTTATAAGTGAGTCAATAGGTTGTGGAGTCAGTTCAGCGTTGAGAGGAGTGAAGTTAATCATTTGTTTGTCTATTAATTTTTGTAACTTATAGTTTTTTAATGTATTGAATTGAATTGACTTTATTTCTTACATCCTTCACATACATGAGTAAAAATCTTTACGTTACGTCTCCATCTAAATGTTCAATGTGCAATTTATAGTAATTTGTAATAAATAGTGTGTACAACTGGAGAGTCAATATAGCATAGGAGTACAATTGCATAACAATTTTGATGGCATACGTCAGTGATTCTGCACTGCAAACCCAGTGGCTGGGTACCGTACAATCCTTGATTTTATGCTTGCCTGCTGACACCTTTAGACTGCTAAGGGAGTGGTTTTGTTTAGCGTACACACGCACACAGTGTGAGATCACAACCCCACCCAGAGAGCCAAACCCTGGGAAAATGGAACAGGTGTTCAGGGCGAGCCAAGTCAAAGAGACGCAGAGGAAGGAAGGTGCAGAGGTTGCGGGGGTGGGGGGGCATAACTCCGAGTCTCTCTCAGCTCCTCAGTGCAGAAGGCTAATGGCTTAATTATCATCTGAATTCTGGGAAAGGCTCGCCTGATCCCAATGATGAGCAAAAAGCCTCTCTCCATATGGTACGCACTCTGCTCCAAAAGGGGATCATAGTCATTTCTGCCAGTGGAAAGTTTGGTGTCCGACCATTGATCCAAAAGCCTTTGAGTAAAGCACATCCAATGGAACTTACAGCACAGTAACTCGTCTCTTTCATTACCGGACTGGACCACACAGGACAAACCCTTTGGTTCTCAGGCTCTGTGATTTTTTAATTGGAGCCTGTGACAGCTTTAAGGCTCTTTTCTCTTTCTAACTTTGCTACTTCATGCAATAAAATCTCTGCTGGAAAAGTAAGCTAGAACTGAAAACAATTCACCTCACTACAGGTTGGATTGCTAGGCTGCACTGAATTAATTAACCTCTGCTGAGGTAATTAGAGAGAGGACATTCAGCCCATCTACCATCTTCTAGAGTCTTGAAATGATTGCAGTACATAAAGATAAAGATTAGCTTTATTTGTCACATGTACATTGAAACATACAGTGATGCGAACACGAGGAATTCTGCAGATGCTGGAATTTCAAACAACACACATCAAAGTTGCTGGTGAATGCAGCAGGCCAGGCAGCATCTCTAGAAAGAGGTACAGTCGGCATTTTGGGCTGAGACCCTTCATGATGCGAAGTGCACTAGTTGCCCACGGGAAAGTGAATCTCAGAGTTGTATATGGCGACGTATTTTAATTTAATTTAAATTAACTTTGAACAGCCAATATGGTCTGATGATGTGCTGGAAGCAAGTATTCACTATGTTTCTGGCGCCAAAGTGGCATGGCCACAAAGTACTAACCCATATGCCTTTGGGATGTGGGAGGAAACCAGAGCACCTGGAGGATACCTGAGTGGTCACGGGGAGAATGTATAAACTCCTTATGGACAGTGGCGGAAATTGAACCTGGATCACCCGCGCTGTAAAGAACTACGCTAACCGCTATGCCACCTTTAACCGATCAGCTGATGTACTCAGGACATGGGAGGGAACCAGATCCTGGTGGAGAACACCCATACAAACCATCATGACAATGTGCAAACTCCGCACAGAGAGCTCCAGAGGTCAGGTTGGAACTAGGCATCCCTGGAGATTTGAGGAAGCTACTCCACTAACTGCTTTACTGTGCTGCCCAATCGATGGGATTTGGTGGGATCTGAGCTTAGTGGGGCATGGGGCGGGGGGTAGTTAATAAGTCTTTACTGCATAGTGACTACACCTGATATATCCTTTGTTTACAGGAACACAGACAGCATGGATTTGATGGTCTGAAAGGCCTCCTACTATGTCATATGAGGAGGTATTTTAAGAATCAAAGTTCAAAGTAAATTTATTATCAAAGTACGTACAGTACATGTGACCAGAGACAACTGTGAGATTTATTTTCTTCCAGGCATTTACAGGGAAAAACAAAATACCACTGAATTTATAAAAACTGTATGTAAGCAGACAAAAACTAGCAAACACTAATGTGCAAAAGAAGACAAACTATGCAAATAAAAAATAATACTGAGAACATGAGTTGTAAAGAGTCCTTGAAAGTGAGTCTGAAGATCATAGAATCAGTTCATTGCTGAGGTGAGTGAAGTTGTCCACGCTGGTTCAGGAGCCAGAAGTTTGAAGGGTAGTAACTGTTGCTGAACCTGATGGTGTGGGACCCAAGGCACAAGAAGGGGGCATGGCCTGGATGGTTGCTGGTCTTTGATGATGGAAACTGCTTTCTTGTGGCAGTGTTCCTTGTCGGTGTTGGCAATGGCGGGGAGGGTTCGGCCTGTGAAGGCCTGGGCTGTATCCACCACTTTCTGTTCCTGGACATTGGAATCCTTGAATATGACAGTAACTACATACTAAAACTACTTAGCACTGAAGCATCTAGATGGAATGAACAGTTGACAAACTGCAGATGTCTTTTTCTAATTTGTGTGTTTCAAACCTGCCTGTTGCTTTACTCAAGTTCAATTTTATTGTCATCTGACTGTACATATATAGAACCAAACGAAACAATGTTCCTCCGGACCACGGTGCACCTACAATACGTATGTCACACACACCACATGTGCTGGTTGGTTGGTTAATTGGTCATTGTAACTTGTCCCCTGATTAGGTTACATTTAAATCGGGGATTGCTGGGCAGTGAGGCTCAAAATGCCAGAAGGGCTATTCCCCAATGGATTTGAATAAATAAATAAATAAACAGTACAGTAAACAAGACACAAACGCGAGGAAATCTGCAGATGCTGGAATTTCAAGCAACACACATCAAAGTTGCTGGTGAACGCAGCAGGCCAGACAGCATCTCTAGGAAGAGGTACAGTCGATGTTTCGGGCCGAGACCCTTCTCCATCCCTCCCCCTCCTGTCTTCTCCTATCATTTCGGATCTCCCCCTCCCCCTCCCCCTCCCACTTTCAAATCTCTTCCTTCAGTTAGTCCTGACGAAGGGTCTCGGCCCGAAACGTCGACTGTACCTCTTCCTAGAGATGCTGCCTGGCCTGCTGCATTCACCAGCAACTTTGATGTGTGTTGCAGTAAAAAAGACCTTGCTGGTGGCAGGGTATTCACTAGTTTCACAGTCTGGCAGTCTTGGTCCTGATGCTTCTGTACGTCCATCCTGACGGTAGTGGGTCAAAGAGATTGTGGGATGAGTGGTAGGGATCCTCAATAATTTTCCTACTCTTTCCTAGCCAAGGGGCCACAGAGACTGATTATGTCACCAGAACTATCGCCCAGGTTGTTTAAGAGACCGGTGACCAAGTCTGGAGATACCTTGACTGTCTGTATCACAGTGCCATAATGCATAACTCTCTCAAAGAGCTGCCACGGGCACAGAACATTGAACATAACAACAGAGGAACTGGCCCTTCAGCCCACTGTGTTGTACTAAACAAATTAAATTAGTAATCAAATTCCCAACTAAACTAATCCCTTCTGCCTACACGATGTTCATATCCTTCCATTCCTCCCACGTTCATGTTCAATGTCAATTTATTATCAAAGTACGTATGTATATGTTAACAATATATTATCTTGAGACTCATTTGCTTGTAAGCATTTGCAGGAAAAATAAATACAATAGAGTTTTAAAATCTACACAGAAGCAAACAAAAACTGACAAACAACCAATGTGCAAAAAAAATCCCAGTGCAAATAAAAAAATATTACCGACAGTACGAGCGGTAAAGAGTCCTTGAAAGTGAGTCTGTAGATTGTAGAATCAGTTCAGAGTAGTGGTAGATGAAGTTACCTGTGCTGATTCAGGAGCTTGGTGGTTACAGGGTAATAATTGTTCCTGAACCTGGTTGTGTGGGACTTCTGTACCTCCGGCCCCAATGGTAGTAGCAAGAAGAGGACATGGCCTGGATGGTGGTGGTTTTGTGTATTTAATATTTCAGTAATATTTGAATAATATTGCAGATATATTGTTTGATTAAGCATTCTTTACATAATTCATTACAATTTGTATGTAAAAGTATGTGAATGGCATATGTCATTACGCCACAAACGAATGTACACATGTTTATCTCCACGGTCCCTTGTTTTCCTTTCAATTAGTTTTTATGTTTTGGAGTTGCAAAACATAACAGTGGTATCAATGAAGTTTTAAACTATCTCAAGATGACTACCTATATGTTGAAGAGCAGTGAGATGTCTGAGTTAAAGAAAACACAGCAAAATGGTTGAGTTAATAAAAAGCAGCATAGAAAGTGTTTCTTCAAAAAAGGAGGCAGAGACAATTGAGTTAAATAAGTTAGAAAATGGAAGAATTCACTGGTTTATAGACAGTGATAATCACGTGATAATAATAATTTTTTAAAAAAGCATAAAAAACCTAGCTACATTGTAAAGATGGATGTGTTTCATTGCACATGAGATAACTGTATTTTGCATACTGAGCAAATTGAGCAGTATTTTAAAGCAAATGGAACAGCCGATGAGAAGCGGATGCCAGTGTTGATGAGTGCATTGGAATTATAGGCATTCAGTTTGCTTAGAAGTTTGACTGCTCCAACTGAACCAGCCAAAATGTGCTTTGCTGATATTGTGAAAGTAATGTGGGAACATTTAGAACAGAAACCATTGTTGATTGTAGAATGCTTTAGGTTTCATAAGCAGAACTGAAAGGAAAGGGAGCTCACTTCAGTGTAGGTGGCTGAATTGAAGAAATTGTCTGAATATTGTAATCTTGGTAATGGGTTTAACAATGCACTGAGAACTTGGTGAACGCAGCAGGCCAGGCAGCATCTCTAGGAAGAGGTATAGTCAACGTTTCGGGCCGAGATCCTTCGTCAGGACTAACTGAAGGAAGAGCTAGTAAGAGATCGCTTACTAATCTCTTACTAGCTCTTCCTTTAGTTAGTCCTGACGAAGGGTCTCGGCCCGAAACGCCGACTGTACCTCTTCCTAGAGATGCTGCGTGGCCCAGCAACTTTGATGGGTGTTGCTTGAATTTCCAGCATCTGCAGAATTCCTTGTGCTTGCACTGAGAAATGGTTTAGTTTGTGGAATCTTACAAGAAAGCATTCAAAAACACCTACTAACTGAAACACAACTTACATTTAAAAGAGCAGTTGAAATTACTGTACCGATGGAAACAGCAGACAGAGATGCAAACGAGTTGCAGTCAGGAATGAAAGTGAGCCGGAACAAAATTTCAGTGTCTAAACAGAATCCGTCCAGGCCAAACCAATCGTGTTACTGTTGCAACAGGGGATCGCATACACCAGACCAATGCAGTTTTAAAGGCAAAGCTTCCACGGAATGAATTTGAATAACATTTCAAAGATATTGAACTGAAGTGTGCAGATATCCAACTAAGAACTTACACTGGAGAAAAGATAACTCCTGTGAGAATGACAGTCGTAAAAGTGAAATACAACAACCACCAAGCTATTGGGTTTGCATGTGGTAAAAACAGGAGGGCCAGCATTTTGGGGCTGTGATTGTCTGAGACAACTCCAGCTTGATTGGAGAGCCATTCACCATTCACATGCCACATACCCTACGGTAGAGTCAACTGAAAGTGAATTAAAAAAGGTACTGGATGATGCCACGGCAGTGTTCAAGGATGGCACTGGAAAACTCAAACATATTAATAGCAAAATAGTGTTAAATGAAAATGCCACTCCCAAGATTTGCAAAGCCCAACTAGTTCCTGATACTATCTGTGATAAAGTAGTCAGTGAACTAGATTGCATGGAAACAGGAATTCTTTCCAAGGTTAAGTGGAGCCCATGGGCAACACAAGTGGTCCCACAAGCCAAGAAGAATGGGTCTGTCAGGATCTGTAGTGATTTTAAAGTCACCATAAACCCAGTACTAAAGTAGATCAATAATCTCTGACCAGGATGGTCAAATCTTTGCAAACCTTTCTGGATGAAGACACTTCAGCAAAGTGGACTTAGCTGAGACCTAACTACAGATGGAGATGGCAGAAGAGTCCAAAATGTTTCTCACCATAAACATTCACAAAGGGCTTTATCACTATGATAAGCTTATCTTTGGAGTAGCATCTGCACCTGCACTCTGGCAGAAAGCGATGAACCAGGTACTGCAAGGCTGCCCAGGCACTCAGTGTTACCTGGATGACTTCATTGTTACCAATAAAAGTGACAAGGAACATCTCCAAAATCTCAAGATAGCTTTAAAAAAGATGAGAAGATTCAAAGGTTAATTATTATCAAGGAATACAACTCTGAAATTCTTCAGTTCTCTGGGTAGCCACGAAACCAAGAAAAGAAAGACAGCACAATCCCACCTCCCCACAAGAAAAAAAACGAACAAAAATAGAACAGGCACATCAACCCCAAATCCGTCCTCCTGCACAAAAACCGAGCAAAACAGGTCAGACACATCCCTCCACCCACACAAAAAAATGAACAAAACGGACCAAAACCGAACAAAACAGAAGTTTATGGGCTCAGAGCACGCTGCAACAAGTGTGAATTCTTTAAACCAAGTATCACTTACTGTGGTCACACCATTGATGCACAAGAATTACACAAGTGTGCTGAGAAGACTCAAGCAGTGGTAAATGTCCCAAGACTAAAGGACGTGTCACAGTTGTGATCCTTTTTAGGATGTATTAATTACTATAACAGGGTCCTGCTAAACCTGGCTACTGAGCTCCATCCCTTGAATTCATTACTACAGATCCGGAAGCAAGGGCAATGGATAAAGCAGTACTCGGTGGATTTCCAAAAAGTAAAGGAAATGGTGACATCAGATACTGTCCTCATACATTATCATCCGCATCATCTGGTGAAGCTTGCCATGCACTGTTCAGTATGCTAACAAGAAGGCTGTCCAGAGCTGGCAGAACCACTTTCAGCAGTCCCAGAGTCTATTCTACAACCACCACAGAGGAGGCTTCAGAACCTGGGATTGTTTCACAGACCTGGAACTTGAGACTGTTTTCACAGCCACAAGTCTCAGCTGCCAAGTAGAGTGACCTCCCTTGTCAGGAAAGACATTATCCCACAAGAGTGAGAAATCCTCCACAGCAATTCAATCTTTAGGCCTGAAAGGAACAATTAAAATTTACTGTGCTGTGGATGTCTGTATAGAAGTTGTAATACATAGCGGGGTCTCCAACCTTTTTTGCACCGCGGATTAGTTTAATATTGGCAATATTCTTGCGGACTGGCCGACCGGCGGGGGTGGGGTGGGGCGGCTGTTCAAGGAGGGTTAAACTCACCTCAACATGTCTTTTACAGTTAGGGTTTCCAACTTTCTCACTCCCAAATATGGGACAGTGAAAGACTACCATGACCATGAAGCCTTGCACGGGCACCTGTGTGTGCATGCGTGGCGTGCGCATGCTCGTACGTGCCGATTTTTGCCCCCCACAAATCGGATTTGGCTTAATTTTCCCGACTATACTGTACATACATTATTTCTACTTTATATAGTCTGTGTATTTATCATATCATTCCTGCTTTTACTATGTTAGTGTTATTTTAGGTTTTATGTGTTATTTGGTATGATTTGGTAGGTTATTTTTTTGGGTCTGAGAACGCTCAAAAATTTTCCCATATGAATCAATTATAATTGCTTCTTCGCTTCACGCCATATTGGCACGAAAGGTTTCATAGGAACGCTCTACCTTAGCGGGGGAAATACGGGACAAGGGTGGTCCCGTATGGGACAAACCAATTTAGCCCAATATATGGGATGTCCCGGCAAATACGGGACAGTTGGCAACCCTATGTTCAAGTTCAACAGTGCGTGACAGGGAATGAGGAAAGGTGCAGCTGACTCATATCGTTTCCTCGCAGCCCGGTAGCACATGCTTTGCGGCCCGGTATCACTCCGCGGCCCAGTGGTTAGGGACCGCTGATATATAGTATAGTATGGTTGTGATGCATTCTAAATTGAGTTGGAGTTTATAGCTAAGCAGAGAGGAGTGGTATGTATTTAAAATTTGAGTAATATTGTAGATTCATTGTTTGATTAAGTATTCTTTGTTGTTTACATAATTCATTACGGGTTATATGTAAAGGTACGTGAATGGCACATGTCATTACACCACCACATCATAAATATGTGCCTCACTTAAGGTAAAAACAAACATACACACATTTATCTCCTGGCTCCCTTGTTTTCCTTTCAATTAGTTTTTATGTTTTGGAGTTACAAAACTTAACAGGGTCTTTGACAATGGATACCGCTTTCTTGTGTCAGCACTCCTTTTAATGTACTCAATGGTAGGGAGGGCTTTACCTGTGATGGACTGGGCTGCATCCACTGCCTTCTGTAGTCTTTTCCATTCCTGGGCAATGGTTTTTCTATACGAGGGCTATCTAGGGAGAGCCTCTTGCACACTTCTATCATATCTGTCTTCATCATCACCCCTATAGTTACATTCCATGGCTCTTTGTGTAAAAAAATGCCCCAAGCATCTCCTTTGAGCTTAACCCCCCTTACCTTGAATGCAAGGTCTCTGGTTTTAAACATGATAGGCCTCCTTTGCTTTTGAATTCTGTAATTCTCAGTTAGTGCATGATACAGGTGGCCCCTTTTGCATAATATAAAGTCTTCCTTACAGAATTCATAAAACAAACACGGGAAAATCTGCTGATGCTGGAAATCCAAAGCAACACACACAAAATACTGGAGAAACTTAGCAGGCCAGGCAGCATCAACGGAAAAGGGTAAGCAGTTGATGTTTCAGGCCGAGACCCATATTCAGGACTGGAAAGTAAGAGGAGAAGTCAAAGTAAGAAGGTGAAGGGAGGGGAGGAAGAAGTACAGGGTGGTAGGTGAAGGTTGAAACTGGGCAAGGGGTAGGGGGTGGAAGTAAAGAGCCGGGAGGTTGATTGGTGAAAGAAATAAAGAGCTGGAGAAGGGGAAATCTGATAGGAGACGTTAGAAGGCCATGGAAGAAAGGGAAGAGGGAGGAGCACCGGAGGGAGGTGATGGGCAGGTAAGGAGATAACGTGGAAACCATGGACTGACATGTCAGAATGGGAATGGGAAGAATTGAAATGAATGGTCACCAGGAGAGTCCGCTTTTTATGTCACTTACAACAATCTGAAGAAGTGAATAAAATCATAGAAATTATGTAGCAATAAAACAGCAAAAATCACAACATTTTTTCACATTTCTTGACACACGCACAGATAATGCAGCTTCAAGTTACAGAAAATTATGATGTACTCTGTTTTCTTGGAACATAGCATCCTCATCCTGTAACACAGGGATCACACATATTTTCAGAGTCAAAGACTCAAAGTACATTTATTATCAAAGTACGTATGCAGTGCACAACCCTGAGATTTGTCTTCCTAGACAGCCACAGAACAAAGCAACACCATGGAACCCGTTCAAAGAAAACAGAAAACCCCCGCTGCGCAAAAAAAAGAACAAATTACGCAAACGGCAAAAAAAAAACAAGTGAAAAACACAGAAAACAAAACATCAAACCACAAAGACATTGAAACAGCCTGGGAACGTTCAGTTCAGTCGAGCGCTGTCTTGCTTCTTGACTGCGGGTTGCAAAGCTCCAAATCAAAATCAGACAAAATAACAATAAAAAATGAGTAACCAGAAACCAGAAGCACATCATAACATAAACTACAGAGTCCATTCCACAAACCGTGTTGATTTGGGGCAGCACGGTAGTGTAGTGATTAATGTATCGTTATTACGGTGCCAGCAATTTTGCCACTGTTAGTGAAGAGATTGTATGTCCTCTCCGTGACCACGTGGGTGTCCTCCGGGTGCTCTGGTTTCCTCCCACAGTCCAGAGATGTATGGGTTAGTAGGCTGTAATTGGGCACCATGGGTTTGCTGGGCCAGAATGGAGATAGATAAATATTTGAAACATAGAGGTTTTGATGAGCATCACAGTAGAGGAGCTGAGGTCACCACAGGTCAGTCGTGATCGTATCATTCACGAAACATCGAAACATACCGTGAAATGCACTGTTTGCGTCAATGACCAACACAGTCCGAGGATGTGCTGGGAGTAGCCCGCAAGTGTTGCCATGTTTTTTGGCACCAACATAGCATGCCCAAAACTTACTAACCCTAACCTGTACACCTTGGAATGTGGGAGGAAATCAGAGCACCCATGCTCATGTGGAGAATTTACAAACTCCGTATAAATGCAGCGGGAATTGAAATGCGATTGCACTATGCTACCATGCCACCTATTCAGGGATATTAAAACATGCTAAATGAGCAGAAGAGATTCTGCAGATGCTGGAAATCCAGAGCAACACAAACAAAAGCTGGAGGAACTCAGCAGGTCAGGCAACATCTATGGAGAGGAATAAACAGTCGACATTTTGGGCCGAGACCCTTACATCTGGACACTATATACTGTAAATATGATGAACCATCAGGCTCCTGAACCACTGTGGATAAC
Organism: Mobula hypostoma; assembly: GCF_963921235.1. Classification (NCBI taxonomy): domain Eukaryota; kingdom Metazoa; phylum Chordata; class Chondrichthyes; order Myliobatiformes; family Myliobatidae; genus Mobula; species Mobula hypostoma. The sequence goes on from NC_086098.1 coordinate 174,631,587, forward strand.
TTCACTCACCTCAACACTGAACTGATTCTACGACTGATGACTTACTTTCAAAGACTCTACAACTCAAGTTCTCAGTATTACCTATCTATCCATGTATTCACTTATCTATCTAACTATTTATATATATATCTCCAACCATTTCTCTCTGTATATATATTATTTATTTATTTGTTTACTTGTGTGTTTGTTGTGCTTGCACAGTTTGTCTTCTTTTGCACGTTGGTTCTTTGTCTATCTCTGTCCATGTGTAGCTTTTCATTGGTTCTATTGTATTTCTTTGTTCTACTAGGAATGCCCGCAAGAAAGCACATCTTGGTATCTGGTGACATATATCTACTTTGTTAATAAATTTAATTTGAACTTTGATGCTGTATAAATAGAAGTTGCTATTGAGTCTCTCTTTAATCTAACTCGCCAAGATATAGTTTAGTTGTTTACTTTTGGGGTAAACAGGCCTGACCTGACGAGGTTGCTTTGCATTTTCTCCTTGCTAATGTTTGAATTTCCTTTCTCTGCCCTCCTGCTCTCTTTCTTTCTGATGTTCAGAAGCACTTGTTCACTGAAATACCTTTTCTTTCGCCCTGCTCTTTGAGCTCCTGTGAAGCTGACTGTTTTTTTTCCCAGATGGTTACCAGCGAAGGGGGGAATATTTTCTCATGCCTCCAGCACAAGGAAGTTTTATTCTTCAGATGCTAAGCCCACTTCAAATGCAAATGGAGCGAAGTTTCCCTACTCTGTTAGCATAACAATGATGGGAAAGCTGGAGAATCAAACCAGCCTTTATCAACCAAGTGAAAGAATTGGAGGTTCACAATATCAGAAGCCAAGGAACCGGTGGTGAGTATTTTTGCCCTGCCAGATTTAAATAAGGGAGAGACGTTATGAAAAGCAATATAACGTCAGATTAAGGTGTGCTATAGAGCACTCTGCTTTTTTATTAATGAATCCTCCACACGTACCCTCCCCCACCCCCTGGGACACAGGGAGTTTTTTTGTTAATGAAGGTTTCACAGAGTTAGTTTGAGAGATCAGAAACAGAATCAGGTTTATTGTCACTGACATATGCTGAGGAATTTGGCAGCGTTGGAGTGCAAGACTTTAAAAAATTACTCATGGTAACACACACAAAATACTGGGGCAACTCAGCAGGTCAGGCAGCATCTATGGAAATGAATAAACAGTCGACGTTTCAGGCCGAGACCTTTCACTCAAAAATTACTCTAAATTACAATTTAAAATAAAAGTGTACAAGAGGAATAATGAGATTTCAGATCTATTTATCACGTGTATGTTGAAACGTACAGTGAAATGCATTGTTTGTGTCAACAACCAACACACCCAAAGATGCACGGGGGTGCACATATTTGGGTGCCAATGTAGCATACCCAACAATGTTCAGCACAACAACAACACTACATAAAGTCACCACGGTAGCATAGGTCACTGGCATAACGCTTTATTGTGCCAGAGACCTTCAATTCCCGCCACTGCCTGTAAGGAGTTTGTACGTTCTCCCCGTGACAGCATGGATTTCCTCCGGGTGCTCCGGTTTCCTCCCACAGTCCAAAGACGTACCGGCTGGTAGGTTAATTGGTCACTGTAAATTGTGGCCATGATTAGGCTAAATCGGGGGATTGCTGCGCGGCACAGCTCGAAGGGCCAGAAGGGCCTACCCCATGCTGAATCTCGATGAAGTAAAATAAAACAACAGCAATACAAGCCCCTCTCACCACCTCCCCCACACACACACCACAGGCCTGCAGGCCTCCAGTCCTAGGTCCTGGACTTTCAAACTTGCAGACTTGCAGAGGCCTCTAAACTCTAGTCTCTTGCTTGTGCCCCCAGACTTGCAGATAGCTGTGTGTTTAATATTTCAATAATATCTGAGTAATATTGTAAATAGATTGATTAAGCACTCTTTGTTTGTTTACAAAGTTTAAAAAGTAAAAAATGAACTTAAGGACATGTTTTTCCCAACTTCATGTTTTTCTTTCAATTAGTTTTATGTTTTGGAGTTACAAAACACACACAGGCATCAGGCCTCCAACCTCCAATAGTGCTCAACTGTTCATGGGCTATTCAGAAATCTAATGCCAGAGGTGTTGAAGTTGTTCTTAAAATGTTGAGTGTGGGTCATCAGGTTTAAGCTTTAATGCCTCTTTTTTCCCTTTTAAAGGTGGCTGGGGTACTGCCAGAGTCTGTGATCTACAGCTGTGCTCAGACTGTGATTCCACACGGCCGTGGATTCCTGCTTCTAGAACTCAGGAGCAACCTAGCATTTTTATATCTCCAGGAGAGGCCGGTAAAGTGTGCACCTTCAGGGCCTTTGGGGGTGCAGCCTTCGGTAGTCCCTGTGGACAAATCGATTCCTCGCCAATGTCGCCAACTGGAATGTCACGGAGATCGGAACACCGAGACAGCGGGTGCAGCTGTTGGAGGCCTCTGCACGAGCAATCTCTCTCTTTCTCTCTTTCAATGGGGGCGGGGAGAGGGTCTGCTGGTTCTCGAGTTGGATGAGCTTGAATAAGTGTCGCTTCAGATTGTAACATTGGTACAGTGATCTGTTGGTCTCCCTCCCACTGTGGAAAGGGTTCTCACCTCTCTGTTCCTTGTTAGTGAGAGTCTGTGACGTGTCGAACTTCTGGGTTATTAACTGTAGTTCTTAGTTGGATTACATGGGCTCTTTGGGGGCTTTGCTATTACTTGCTTGGTGGGTGGTGGGCACTAGTGCTTTCTGCTGGAACAAGTGGGAGGAGGGCAGAGGAGAGGGCTTTGCTTTGGTGCTACTTGTGCGTGGGAAGGGGGTGAAGGGGCTTGGAGTTCTAATGTTTCTTCTGTCATTCATTCTTTGGGGTTTTCTGCTGTTTCATAGATGTCTGTGAAGATTAAGAGTTTCAGGTTGTATATTGTATCCATTCTACGTCAGCAGCCTAGGTTGGGCATAAGAGATCCTTCAGCAATGTTCTGAGGAATAACCGTGAAGGCTCCATCTGGCATATTGATAAATACTTATCTCTCAAACAATATTAGTAAAGATTAAAGATTTTAAAGATCAACTTTATTCATTACACGTATATCGGAACATACAGCAAAATGTGTCATTTGTGTCTCAACAACCAGCACAGTCCGTGGATGTGCTGGGGGCAACCCACAAGTACTGTAACACATCCTGCGCCAACAATACATTCCCAGAGCCTACTACCCCTAACCTTTGGAATGTGGGAGGAAACTGGAACACCCTGAAGAAACCCGTGTTGTCATGGGGAGACGGTAGTGGGAATCGAACCCTGACTGGTGGTCGCTGGCATTGTAAAGTGATTGTGCTATCCAATTTGCTACTGTACCACCCCAATGACCTTCCACCCAACCATTCAGAAATCCTGATAGCTTGCCTTCAGGTTCACCTGGTAACGGTTACAATTCTCTCTTCTGATGTACCATAGGGCCATAAGTTACAATCAGGTTATTCAGCTCACTGAGGCTTTTTTTCCAACGGCATTCTGCCTTCTCCCCATTACCTTTGACTCCATCACTGTTCAAGAATCTGTCCATCTCTGCCTTAAATACTTGGCCTCCACAGCCCTCTGTAGCAACAAAATCCACAGATTCACTGCCCCTCTGGCTGAAGAAGCTCCTCGTCATTTTAGTTCCAAAGGGACATTCCTTTATTCTGAGGCTGTGCCCTCACCTCTAGACTTTCCTACTAATGGGAGCATCTTCTCTGCATCCACTCTATCCAGACCTTTCAGTATTTGGTCGGTTTCAATGAGATTCACCTGGTCATCTATTGACCTCAGACCCAGAGACATCAAACTTTAAGCCTTTGATTCCCGGGATCTTTCTTGTGAACCTCCTCTTGACCTTCTCCAGGACCTGTGCATTGCTCCTTAGATGTGGGACTCAAAATTGCTCACAATATTTCAGATGCAATCTGATCAACACCTTATAAAGCTTCAGCAGTATATTCCAGGGTGCCTAGGCGCGACTTGAGTAGCAGCAGTACTCTATGGATATGATTAAATATTTCCATTTCAGCCTGATGCAGCTAAAATGCACAACTGCTTCCAAGGTCAGTACAGTCAACAAAGATATCTTATTGCATTTAAACGAACTATCGCTGCTTAAAACTGACAGAATCAATGCCAATTGTGGTCGGAAACGCCCACATTGACACCTCGGAGGAAGCACGGGTGTAGAGCGGGGTTACAAGTACGTTTAAAGAAACGGGGTTTTAAACTCCCTATATGGACTATCTTGCTGACGAACGTGCAGTCTCTGGTGAATAAAATCGATGATCTCAGACCAAGGGTGCTGAATCAGAGAGACATTAGGACTGCATGGGTCCTTTGTTTCACGGAATCCTGGTTAACCCTTTCCATACTGGATGCAGTGATTCAGATCAACGGGTTTGCTATACACCTTCAGGATAGATCTATAGAGTCTCTCAAAAGCAGAAGTGGAGGAGTATGTCTCATGATCATCTCTTCTTGGTACACAAATATATCAGTGCTGTCCCAATTCTCCTCACCAGACCAGGAGTTTCTAGCAGTAAAATGCCGTCCTTTTTACGTACCATAGGAGTTCTCTGGGGTCATTCTGGTAGTAGTTCACATTCCACCTCAGGCCAATGTCTGGCAGACTTTAGATGATCTGAGTAATGAGATCAACATGCACGAAACAGCGCACCCTATGCCTTCACCATCGTTTTAGGAGATTTTAACCAGGCCAGTCTGAAAAAAATCACTAGGCAACTACCATCCACAGATCACTTGCAATACTAGAGGAAACAACACACTGGACCACTGCTACACCACCATCAAGAATGCCTACTATGATATGCCATGTACTCACTTTGGGAAGTCTGATCACCTGGCTGTACTTCTACTCCCTGAGTATAGGCAGAGTCTGAAGACTGCAGCACCAGCAGTGAGGACCAAGAAGGTATGGACAAGGGAAGCACAGGAGCGCCTACAGGACTGCTTTGAATTGGTGGACTGGACTGTATTCAGGGATTCATCTTTGAACCGGGATGAGTATGCTGCAGTTGTTACTGACTTTATTAAAACCTGTGTGGACGAGCGTGTGCCCACAAAGACTTAATGTACACTCCCAAACCAAAAGCCATGGATTAACCAGGAAGTACCTTGTCTGCTGAAAGCTAGATCTGTGGTATTCAAGTCTGGCAAACCCAGGCCTGTACCAGAGAACCAGGTATGATTTGAGGAGGGCTATTTCAAGGGCGAAGAGACAATTTCGAACGAGGTTGGAGACAACATCGGATGCATGGCAACTCTGGCAGGGTCTGCAAGACATTACTTAGAAACATAGAAACTTAGAAAACTTACAGCACAATACAGGCCCTTCGGCCCACAAAGTTGTGCCAAACATGTCCTTACCTTAGAAATTACCTAGGGTTACCCACAGCCCTCTATTTTTCTGAGCTCCATGTACTTGTCCAGGAGTCTCTTAAAAGACCCTACCATATCTGCCTCCACCACTGTCGCTGACAGCCCATTCCACGCACTCAACACTCTCTGAATAAAAAAACTTACTCCTGATGTCTCCTCTGTACCTACTCCCAAGCACCTTAAAACTATGCCCTCTCGCGCTAGCCATTTCAGCCCTGCGAAAAAGCCTCTGACTATCCACACGATCAATGTCTCTCATCATCTTATTTACTTCCTTCAAAGTGAACCCCAATAGCATGAATGGCAGCAATGCTTCACTACCAGGTGAACTCAACGTCTTCTATGCACGCTTTGTAAGGGATTACACAACTACAGCTATGAAGATCCCTGCTGCACCTGATGACCCCGTGATCTCTGTCTCAGAGGCCGACGTTAGACTGTCCTTAAAGAGACTGAACCCTCGCAAGGTGGAAGGTCCCGATGGAGTATATGGTAAGGCTCTGAAAACCTGTGCCAACCAAATAGCAGGAGTATTCAAGGACATTTTCAACCTCTCACTGCTACAGGCAGAAGTTCCCACTTGCTTCAAAAAGGCAACAATTATACCAGTGCCTAAGGTGAATAGTGTAAGCTGCCTTAATGACTACTGCCCAGTTGTACTCACATCTACAGTGATGAAATGCTTTGAGAGGTTGGTCATGACTAGACTGAACTCCTGCCTCAGCAAGGACCTGGATCCATTGCAATTTGCCTAGCACCACAATAGGTCAACGGCAGACACAATCTCAATGGCTCTCCACACGGCTTTAGACCACCTGGACAACACAAACACCTACGTCAGGATGCTGTTCATTGACTATAGCTCAGCATTTAATACCATTGTTCCCACAATCCTGATTGAGAAGTTACAGAACCTGGGCCTCTGTACCTCCCTCTGCAGTTGAATCCTTGACTTCCTAACCAGAAGACCACAATCTGTGCGGATTGGTGATAACATATCCTCCTCACTGATGATCAACATTGGGGCACCACAGGGGTGCGTGCTTAACGCACTTCTTTAATCTCTATATACACATGAATATGTGGCTAGGCAGAGCTCAAATACCATCTATAAATTTGCTGACGAAACAACCATTGTTGGTAGAATCTCAGGTGGTGACGAGAGGGCATACAGGAGTGAGATATGCCAACTATTGGAGTGGTGCCACAGCAACAACCTGGCACTCAACGTCAGTAAGACGAACGAGCTGATTGTGAACTTCAGGAAGGGTAAGACGAAGGAACACATACCAATCCTCATAGAGGGATGAGGAATGGAGAGAGTGAGCAGCTTCAAGTTCCTGGGTGTCAAGATCTCTGAGGATCTAACCTGGTCCCAACATATCAATGTAGTTATAAAGAAGGCAAGACAGTGTCTATACATTATTAGGAGTTTGAAGAGGTTTGGTATGTCAACAAATACACTCAAAAACTTCTATAGTTGTATTGTGGAGAGCATTCTGACAGTCTGCATCACTGTCTGGTATGGAGGGGCTACTGCACAGGACCGAAAGAAGCTGCAGAAGGTTGCAAATCTAGTCAGGTCCGTCTTGTGTACTAGCATAAAAAGAACGCAGGACATCTTTAGGGAGCAGTGTCTCAGAAAGGCAGCATCCATTATTAGGACGTCCAGCCCCCAGGGCATGCCCTTTTCTCATTGTTACCATCAAATAGGAGATACAGAAGCCTGAAGGCACACATTCAGCGATTCAGGAACAGCTTCTTCCCCTCTGCCATCCGATTCCCAAATGGAAATTGAATCTTTGGACACTACCTCACTTTTTTTTAATATACAGTATTTCTGTTTTTGTATGTTTTTTAAAATCTATTCAATATACGTAATTGATTACTTGTTTTGTCATGATCCGGTCCGTGAAGTCAGCATTCCGGTTCACAGTCCGGTCCATCGACCCTTGCTCCAGGTTTTCCAGTCTACCCTGTTTCTGTTCCTGTTGAGCACTAATTGAGGCAGCTGATGCTCGTTGGGGCTGGCTGCATAAATACCTCCAGAGACCAGGGTGTGGCTGCTGGATTGTTCTTGTCCTTACTCCTTGTATCCCTTCCCCTGCCTTCTGTTTCCTCGCCTGAAGCCTTGCCTTGTCTTGCTGGTAACTTTCGCCTCATCTCGCCTGAAGTCTTGTCTTGGAGCCACCCTGTACCAGGCTCCCTTCCTGTCCCTTGCCTCTGTTGGATAAGTCAGGCCAGATTGCTGTTACCCTGCGGTTGGTCCTGTCCCTTCCTGTTGCTTGCCTCCGTCGGGTAAGCCAGGCCAGATTGCCGTTACCCTGCAGTGGGTCCTGTCCCTTCCTGTCCCTTGCCTCCGTCGGGTGGAGATCCGCGCCCTGCCCAGGAGTACTGTGCCCTGCCCAGGAGGAGCTTCAAGACCCCAAGTCTCCAGCCGAGCCTCGCCTCAAACCAAGCTTCAAGTCCCCAAGCTTCAAGCCTCCAGCCGAGCTGAGCCTCAAGTCTCCAGCCTCGCCTGGCCTCAAGCCAAGCTTCAAATCCCCAAGCCTTAAGCCTCCAGCTGAGCCTCACCTCAAGCCAAGCTTCAAGACCCCAAGCCTCAAGTCTCCAGTCTCAAGTCTCTGGTCTCCTGCCTCGGCCTCAAGCCTCTAGCCAAGCCTGGCCTTAAGCCTCTAGCCAAGCCTGGCCTCAGATCTGAAGACTCCAGCCTCATCCTGCCTGCCAGCCAAGTCACGTCCTTGCCTAGTTCTGGGGTCCGAGCCAAAGGCAAGACCTAGGTTCTGGGTCCTTGTCCAGTCTCTGGCTCGGAGTCCAAGCCCTGGCTCCTAGCTCCCTTGTCCAGTCCTGTTCCGGGTTCCCGGTTTTCGTGTCCATGTCCTAGCCCTCACCCTGTATCCTAGTCCTGTCCCTAGTACTTCAGTGTCTGTGTCTTGCACTTGGGTCCGTTCCAAGCGTCCACCTTATGACATGTTTATCTATTATTTTATTTGTTTATTTATTTATTTATTTCTCTCTGCTAGATTATGTATTGCATTGAACTGCTGCTGCTAAGTTAACAAATTTCACGTCACATGCCGGTGATAATAACCTGATTCTGATTCTGATTCTTGCACTTGTATTTGAATATAACCACCCTGATTCTTGTGCTTGCTTCCTACTCTCTCGGGCCTGTCCTGCATGTTGTTCCACCTCACCAGGCCAAGGGGGTTTGAATTTTCCCTTGGCACTTATCTAGAGTTTTCAAAAAGCAGAATTATCACTGACATTAGCTGTGAAATTTATTGTTTTGTGGCAGCAGTACAAATCAAGACATAAAAATTAAGTTACATAAGTTTATTAAAAAAGGATAACTACACTCCCTTGCACCATCATTGACATGTTCCTACAACCTTTACAATTTTCTCACTTTAAAGACTCTCTTTATCTCATTATCTCATGTTTTCATTATTTGTTGCTATATATTTATATTTGCATTTGCAGTTTGTTGTCTTCTGCACTCTGGTTGATCTTTCACGGATCCTGTTATAGTTATGATTCTATAGATTTGCTGAGTATGTCCTCAAGTAAATGAATCTCAGGGTTGTATATGATGACATATATGTACTTTGATAATAAAATTACTTTGAAATTTGAACTTGAAAATAAATAACTAATGCAAAACATACTTAAACTTAAATTTATTATCAAAATACATATATGTTACCACATACTACTTTGAGATTCAAGACGAATAGTCATAGTCATAGTCATACTTTATTGATCCCGGGGAAATTGGTTTTCGTTACAGTTGCACCATAAATAATAAATAGTAATAGAACCATAAATAGTTAAATAGTAATACGTAAATTATGCCAGTAAATTATGAAATATGTCCAGGACCAGTCTATCGGCTCAGGGTGTCAGACCCTCCAAGGGAGGAGTTGTAAAGTTTGATGGCCACAGGCAGGAATGACTTCCTATGACGCTCTGTGTTGCATCTCGGTGGAATGAGTCTCTGAATGAATGTACTCCTGTGCCCAACCCGTACATTATGTAGTGGATGGGAGACATTGACCAAGATGGCATGCAACTTAGACAGCATCCTCTTTTCAGACACCACCGTGAGAGAGTCCAGTTCCATCCCTACAAAATCACTGGCCTTACGAATGAGTTTGTTGATTCTGTTGGTGTCTGCCACCCTCAGCCTGCTGTCCCAGCACACAACAGCAAACATGATCGCACTGGCCACCACAGACTCATAGAACATCCTCAGCATCGTCTGGCAGATGTTAAAGGACCTCAGTCTCCTCAGGAAATAGAGACGGCTCTAACCCTTCTTGTAGACAGCCTCAGTGTTCTTAGACCAGTCCAGTTTATTGTCAATCCGTATTCCCAGGTATTTATAATCCTCCACCATGTCCACATTGACCCCCTGGATGGAAACAGGGGTCACCGGTACCTTAGCTCTCTTCAGGTCTACCACCAGCTCCTTAGTCTTTTTCACATTAAGCTAGAGATAATTCTGCTCACACCATGTGACAAAGTTTCCTACTGTAGACCTGTACTCAATCTCATCTCCCTTGCCGATGCATCCAACTATGGCAGAGTCATCCGAAAACTTCTGAAGATGACAAGACTCTGTGCAGTAGTTGAAGTCCGAGGTGTAAATGGTGAAGAGAAAGGGAGACAAGACAGTCCCCTGTGGAGCCCCAGTGCTGCTGATCACTCTGTCGGACACACAGTGTTGCAAGCACACGAACTAATCATGAGATGGAAGTGATGAGGAGCACGAAGGAGGAGTAAATTCTCGGCACAAGAGATCCTGCAGATGCCGGAAATCCAGAGCAACACACACAAAATGCTGGAGGAACTCAACAAATCAGGCAGCATCTACGGAGAGGAATAAACAGCGAATGTTTTGGGCCAAGACTCTTCATCGCTACTGGAGAAGGAAGGGGGGAAGAAGCCAGAATAAATTGAGGTCAGCATAGGTTAACCATAATCATATTGAATGGCAGGATAGGTTTGAGGGCTGAATGGCCTACTTTGGCTCCCATTTTCTTGTGCACCATCACATTCCCCGCCATCAGGGTACAACCTCAAGAGACGGCAGTGCCTCAAGCAGGCGGCAGCCATCATTAAGGACCCTCACCATTTGGGGCATGAACTCTTTTCATTTCTACAATCAGGGAGGAGACGCAGGAGCCTGAAGATACAAACTCAGTGATTCAGGAACAGATTCTTCCTGTCCGCCATCATATTTCTGAGCAGTCCTTGAATCCATGAACACTACATCACTATTCCATTTTTTGGCTCTATTTAGATATATTGTAATTTACAGTAATTGTATGTATTTGCACCGTATTGCTTGTCCTATGAGTCAGTAATAATAAAGCTATTCTGATTTTGAAAAGTTACCCCCCAGATTTTTCTAAACCTTTCTTCTCTCACTTTAAATCTGTTCCCTTCTAGATTTGGACTCCCCTATCCTAGGAAAAAGACTTCTACTCCTCACCTTATCAATATCTCTCATAATTTTAAAGACTTCTGTAAGGTCAACCCTCATTTTCCTACATTCCAAAGAATAAGGACCTAGCTTTGCCAACCTCTCCCTATAACCCAGGCCCTCAAGTTAAAGGTAAATAAGAAGTGCAAACATTTCAAAATTAGATATACAAGCAATAAGTATTGGGAACATGAGATGAAGAGTCCTTGAAAGTGTGTACCCCACCCTCCTCCAGCCCCCTACCTTCTCACTCACCTGGTTTCACCTATCACCTTCTTGGTTGTACTCCTTCCACTTCCCCACTTTCTTATTACAGCTTCTTCCCCCTTGCTACACCCTTGTAAATCTTTTCTCCACTCTCTCCCAATCATTCCTACAACAGGTTGACCAAAATTACACACCACATTAAACTGTCTCCTGTTTGATATGATGCCTTATTAACAATGAATTATAGAGTCATAGAGCATTACAGCACAAAAAGAGACCCTTTGGGCCATCTAGTTAGTGCCTACCTATTTTTCCAGTCCCATCTACCCACACCCATCCATGTATCTATCTTAACTTCTCTTGATGGCAGCATGTTTCACACATGGACCACCCTCTGAATCAAAATAGGGACTCACTTTCAAGGACCCTTCATCTCATGTTCTCAATATTTATTGCTTATATATTTATTTGTTTGTATTTGCACAGATTATTGTTCTTTTGCACACTGGTTGTTTGCTCATTTTGTTGTGCATGATCTTTCATTCATTCTGTTGTGTTTCTTCATATTTACTGTGAATGCCCTCAAGAAAATGAATGTCAGTGTTGTATATGGTGACATTTATGTATTTTGAATATAAATTTACTTTGAACTTTGAACCTTCAGAGTGAAGAAGTACCCCAAGTATTTCATTGACTATTTTTCTGGTATCTAAGAGAGATATGTATGCATGGTAAAGGTGGTGCGGAATCAGCACATAGGAAGGAGTTTGAAAATCTAGCTGAGTGGTGCCACAACATCCTTTCACTCAACGTCAGGTGAGGGGGTGTCTAAGACTAGAAGATACATCCTCAGAATAGAGGGACGTACTTTTAGAATGGAGGTGAGGAGGAATTTCTTGAGACAGAGAATGGGGAATCTCTGGAATTTGTTGCCACAGGCAGCTGCGGAGTATATTTAAGGCAGAGGTTGATAGGTTGTTGATTACTCAGGGTATGAAGGGATATGGGAGAAGGCAGGAGATTGGGGCTGAGATGGAAAATGAATCAGCCATGATGAAATGGCAGAGCAGACTCAATGGGCCAAATGGCCTAATTCTGCTCCTATATCTTATGGTCAGCAAGACTATGGAGATGATTATTGACTTCAGGAGGAGGAGTCCAGAGATCATGAGCCTGTCCTCATTGGGGAATCAGAGATGGAGGATCAACAACTTTAAATTCCTCAGTGTAATCATTTCAGAGAACCTGTCCAGGGTCAAGCACATCAGTGCCATTATGAAGAAAGCACAGCACCACCTCTACTTTCTTAGAAGTTTGCGTAGATTTGACACGTCATCTAGAACTTCGACAAACTTCTGTAGATGTGTGGTGGAGTACATATTGACTGATTGTATCATGGCCTAGTATGGAAAAACCAATACCCTTGTCAGGAAAATCCTACAAAAAGTAGCGGATATAGCCCAGTCCATCACGAGTGAAGTCTTCTCCACCACTGAGCACATCAAAATGGAGTGTTGTCGCAGGAAAGCAGTATTCATTATCAAAGAATCCCACCATCCAGGACATGCTCTCTTCTCACTGCTACCCTCAGGAAGAAGGTACAGGAGCCTCAGGATTCACACCGTCAGGTTCAGGATCAGTTATTATGCTCAATCATCAGGCTCTTGAACCAAAAGGGATAACTGCATTAAACTTTGCTGAACTATTCCCACAACCTGTGGACACTTTCAAGGACTCTTCGTCTCATGTTCTCGATATTTATTGCTTATTTATTTATGATTATTATTATTTCAATTTTCTCTTTCTTTTTGTACTTGCACAGTATTTTGTTGCCTTTTTGAACATTGGTTGTTGTTCGATCTGTTGGGTGCAGTCTTTCAGTGATTCTATTGTGTTTCTTGTATTTGCTGATGAGGATTCTCAGAATTGTGTATGTACTGATAATAAATTTACTTTGAACTTTGATCTTTGAAGGATACAGAGGCAACATTATAGTCCACAACCTCTATCAACACAAGGCAAAGTCTCACCAACAACACTTACTGCCAAGCACATCTACATTCCTCAGTCTCTTAAACTGGAGCATGCTGAAAAACAAAAGCGGATGTTTCCTGGGATAAACAACTTCTCTAACGTGTGAACAACATTGATTGTTAATCAGTAGCTAATGACAGAACATTTGAGAAGTGTTGATTAAAACAACAGGAAATGTGGGCCAAGTCATCACATTTGGTAAATACGTCACATGTACAGCCTGTTGGTCCTGTAGACAATACCAATGAATTGATATATCAGTTATTTTAGTCTTATCGGATATTCAATGTGATTATAAATAGCTTCCCCAGTGTTCTATCCCCAGCAGAGCACTACCTCCAGTGTGTCCCAAGAATGTTTCACTCAGCAGACCAATTAGTTTGCTCTTTTCCATGCCAAAGGGGTATTGTCTCGAGACTGACAGGATGGATTTCCGATGGACTGGACTGCAAAGTGGTGAAAATTTTGACTTAGCAGCAACTTACCCTGAAATAGCGTCATTAGCTCAGCAAAATACATCAAGAAAACAAAGGACGTCTTTCATATCAGACATTTTGCAACCTCCAGATGACCTGCAGCACCTTCAACTTTTAATTAATTAGTCGGGGATTGATTCCAAATCCTTTAGATGATGATGCAGCTCTATAAAGCCCTGGTTAGATCACACTGGGAGTATTGTGTTCAGTTCTGGTCACTTCATTATAGCTGGGATGTGGAAGCTTTAGAGAGGGTGCAGAGGAACGGATCCTGACCCAGATCTGGGCCATACCCTCCAAATGTCTGGATCTGCCTCTCGGTTTTTTTTGCACTACCTTACTTTCCATTTTCTATTTTCTATTTATGATTTATAATTTAAATTTTTAATATTTACTATCGATTTGTACTCCAGGGAGTTTGAAGAGATTTGGCATGTCAACAAATACACTCAAAAACTTCTAATGATGTACCGTGAAGAGCATTCTGACAGGCTGCATCACTGTCTGGTATGGGGGCAGGGGGCTACTGCACAGGACGGAAATAAACTGCAGATGGTTGTAAATTTAGTCAGCTCCATCTTGGGTACTAGCCTACAAAGTACCCAGGACATCTTCAAGGAGCGGTGTCGCAGAAAGGCAGCGTCCATTATTAAGCAACACACATCAAAGTTGCTGGTGAACGTAGCAGACCAGGCAGCATCTCTAGGAAGAGGTACAGTCGACGATTCAGGCTGAGACCCTTCGATATTCATCCATTATTAAGGACCTCCAGCACCCAGGGCATGCCCTTTTCTCACTGTTACCATCAGCAGGAGGTACAGAAGCCTGAAGGCACACACTCAGCGATTCAGGAACAGCTTCTTCCCGTCTGCCATCCGATTCCTAAATGGACGTTGAACCCGTGAACACTACCTCACTTTTTTAATATATATTATTTCTTTTTGTTTTGCATGATTTTTAATCTATTCAATTTACATATACTGTAATTGATTTATTTATTATTATTTCTTTCTTCTAGATTATGTATTGCATTGAACTGCTGCTGCTAAATTACCAAATTTCACATCACATGCCGGTGATAATAAACCTGATTCTGATTCTGATCCTGATTCAGTAAATACAGTTGGGGTCGCACACACCAAATGTCAGCAGGTGATAAGTGAGACCAGGTGAGGGGGAGTTGGGTAGCTGGGGAATGGCGGGTGAAGTAAGAAACTGGGAAGGGGTAGGTAGAAGAGATAAAAGGCTGAAGAAGAAGGAATCTGATAGTGGGCCATGGAAGAAAGGGAAGGTAGAGGGGCACCAGAGAGAGGTGCAGGGCAGGTGAGAAGAAAAGAGGGGGGGAGAAGGGGAAAGAATGAGGGAAGGGGGAGCAATGACCAGAAATTGATGTTCATGCCATCGGGTCAGTGGGATTTGAGGTGGTACTCCTCCGACCGGAGGGTGGCCTCATCGTATCAGAAGAGGAGGCCATAGACAAGACATGTCTAAATGGGAATGGGAAGTCGAACTGAAAGGGGTAGCCACCAGGAGATCCTGCCTTTTGCCTAATTGGACGGAGTAAAGCTCTCGACGAAGTGATCCTCCAGACTGCGTCGAGTCTCACTAATGTAGAGGAGGCCCCTCCGGGACACTGGATATAATAGACAACTACAATAGACTCACAGGTAAAGGGTCATCTTACAATTGGGACATGTCTGTCTCTATGATGATTGCAATATTCTGTTACAATGCAACAACACTCCCATTTCCCTCCCTAAACAATGCCTCTATGAGGTGTTTTGGAGGCTGTTACACAGTACCTGTCTCTTCAGTGTCCAGTGGCCACCTGAGACACTGGTCCTTCCCTGCCCTGCTGAGCCTTTGAGAAGGCTTCACTGGGTATTTCAGTAAACCCTCCTGCACCCTTCCTCCAGGCAGGCTCTCTTCTCACGACTACCATCAGGCAGGAGGGACAAGAAACTTAGATTCCACATCACCAAGCTCAGGAACAGTTATATTCATGAACCAGTGTGAATAACTTCAATCATCACAACTTTGAACTGTAAACACAAAATACTCTGCAGGTGCTGGGGTCAAAGCAACACTCACAACACACTGGAGGAACTCAGCAGGTCAGGCAGCATCTGTGGAAACGATCAGTCAACTTTTTGGGGCCGGAACCCTTGGTCAGGACTGTAGGGGGAAGGGGCAGAGGCCCTATAAAGAAGGTGGGGGAGGGTGGGAAGGAGAAAGCTGGTAGGTTCCAGTTGAAAAACCAGTAAGGGGAAAGATAAAGGGGTGAGGAGGGGAAGCAGGGAGGGGATAGGCAGCATTGAACTGAATCCACAACCTATGGACTCACTTTCAAGGACTCTATAGCTCATGTTCTCAGTATTATTTTATAAACACAAAATAATCTGCAGATGCTGTTGTCAAAGGAACACTCACAATGCGCTGGAGGAACTCAGCAAGACAGTCAGCATCAGCTGAAAAGATTAGTCGACGTTTCGGGCCGAAACCCTTCGTCAGGACTGAAGGAAGAACCTTGGGGAGGGTTTGAAGAATGCTGGTAGTTGAAAAAAACAGTAATTTTTAAGACAAAGGGGTGGGGGAGGGGAAGCAGGGAGGTGATTGGCAGGAGAACAATAGTAGAAGGAGGTGGAACCATGAGGGAGGTGATGCGAAATAGGGATAGAGGAAGGGAGGGGGAGGGAATTACCGGAAGTTGGAAAATTCTATGTTCATACCTGGGGCTGGAGACTACCTAGACAGTATATGAGGTGTTGCTCCTCCAGCCTGAGTTTAGCCTCATCAGGGCCTCACTTTTGTCCCCCTCCGTCCACACCTCAGTGAGTTCCGTGCCTGCCATGACGTTGAACTCTTCTTCCATCGCCTACGTCTCCGAGCCTACTTCTTTGGCAATGATTCCCCTCCCCCTCCTGGTGACCCCTTCTCCTGTCTTCAACCCTCCTCCTCCTGGACACCCCACCTGGGCCTTCTACCTGCACTCGATCTCTTCATCTCCAACTGTCGCCGAGACATCAACCGTCTCAACTTCACCACTCCTCTCTCCGGTTCCAACCTCACTCCCTCTGAACACACTGCCCTCCACTCTCTCCTCACTAATCCAAACCTCACCATCAAACCTGTTGACAAAGGTGGTGCTGTAGTAGTCTGGCGGACGGACCTCTACCTCACTGAGGCCAAATGGCAGCTCCCTGACACCTCCTCTTACTTACCCCTGGAACAGAACCCCACCAAAAAACATCAAATCATTGTCTCCCGTACCATCACTGCCCTTATCAACTCCGGAGACCTTCCATCCTCCGCCACTAAGCTCATAATTCCCACACCCCGTACCGCTCGGTTTTATCTCCTCCCCAAGATCCACAAGCCTGACTGTCCTGGTAGACCCATAGTTTCTGCCTGCTCCTGTCCAACTGAACTTATATCTGCCTACCTGGACTCCATTTTGTCACCCATAGTTCAGTCCCTCCCCACCGACATCCGGGATACATCCCATGTCTTCCACCTCTTCAATAACTTCCAGTTCCCCAGTCCCAACCGCTTCATTTTCACTATGGATGTCCAATCCTTATACACCTCCATTCCCCATCAAGAAGGCCTCAAAGCCCTCCGCTACTTCCTGGATAATAGACCTCACCAGTTCCCCACCACCACTACCCTCCTCCAGTTGGCGGAACTGGTTCTCACACTTAATAACTTCTCTTTTGGCTCTTCCCACTTTCTTCAGACTAAGGGTGTAGCTATAGGAGCTCGCATGGGATCCAGCTACGCCTGCCTCTTCTTTGATTATGTGGAACAGTCTGTGCTCCAGACCTATTCTGGTACTGCTCCCCAACTTTTCCTTCGATACATTGACAACTACATTGGTGCTGCTTCCTGCACCCATGCTGAGCTCATCAATTTCATCGACTTTACTTCAAACTTCCACCCAGCCCTCAAATTCACTTGTTCTGTCTCTGACACTTCTCTCCCCTTTCTCGATGTCTCGGTCTCCATCTCTGGAGACAGACTGTCCACTGACATCTTCTACAAGCCCACTGACTCTCATAACTACCTCAACTATACCTCTTCCCACCCCGCCACATGCAAAAATGCCATTCCCTATTCCCAGTTCCTCCGTCTCCACCGCATCTGCTCTCAGGATGAGGCTTTCCATTCCAGGACATCTCAAATGTCCTCTTTCTTTAAGGATCGTGGTTTCCCTTCTACAGTGATCAATGATGCCCTCACCCACATCTCCTCCATTTCCCGCACTTCGGCCCTCACCCCATCCTCCTGCCACCACAACAGGGACAGAGTTCCCCTTGTCCTCACCTACCACCTCACCAGCCTCCGCATCCAGCACATTATCCTCCACAACTTCCGACACCTTCAACAGGACCCCACCACCAAGCACATCTTTCCCTCTCCACCCCTCTCCGCTTTCCACAGGGATCGATCCCTTCGCGACTCCCTTAGCCACATGTCCATCCCCATGGATCTCCCACCCGGCACTTATCCCTGTAAGCATAAGTGCTACACCTGTCCCTACACCTCCTCTCTTGCCACCATTCAGGGCCCCAAACAGTCCTTCCAGGTGAGGCAACACTTCACTTGTGAATCTGTTGGAGTCATCTATTGCATCCAGTGCTCCCGGTGCAGCCTCCTCTACATCGGTGAAACCCGACGCAGGTTGGGGGACCGCTTCGTCGAGCACCTCCGCTCCGTCCGCCACAACAGACAGGATCTCCCAGTAGCCACCCACTTCAACTCTGCTTCCCATTCCCATTCAGATATGTCCATACATAGCCTCCTCTACTGCCACGATGAGGCTAAACTCAGGTTGGAGGAGCAACACCTCATATACCGTCTAGGTAGTCTCCAGCCCCTTGGTATGAACATAGAATTCTCCAATTTACGGTAATTCCCTCCCCCTCCCTTCCTCTATCCCTATTTCGCATCACCTCCCTCATAGTTCTGCCTCCTTCTACTATTGTTCTCCTGCCAATCACCTCCCTGCTTCCCCTCCCCCACCCCTTTGTCTTAAAAATTAGTTTTTTTCCAACTACCAGCATTCTTCAAACCCTCCCCAAAGTTCTTCTTTCAGTCCTGACGAAGGGTTTCGGCCCGAAACGTCGACTAATCTTTTCAGTTGATGCTGACTGACCTGCTGAGTTCCTCCAGCGCATTGTGAGTGTTCCTCAGTATTATTTATTCTTATGTGCACTTTTTGAATTCTTTTGCAGATCATTTGTTTGTCAGTTTTTATTTATGTATAGTTTTTTCATAAATTCTGTTGTATATCTTTACTTTTCCTGTAAAAGCATGCAGAAAAATGAATCTCAAGTTTGTCTATGGTGGCATATATGTAGTTTGATAATAAATTTATTTATTGATTGAGGAACAGTGTAGAATAGGCCCTTCTGGACTTTCGAGCCGTGCTGCCCAGCAATCCCCCGATCTAAATCATGGGACAATTTACAATGAACCAAACAACCTCCCAACCAGTACCTCTTTGGACCGTGGGAGGAAACTGGAGCACCCGGAGGAAACCCATGCAGTCACGGGGAGAACGTACAAACTCCCGACAGACAGTGGTGGGAATTGAACCCAGGTGGCTGGTACTGTAATGTATTGTGCCAACTACTTTACTACGCTACCTTAACTTTGACTAGACTTGACCCTGGAATGACAGTCAATCATAGAGCGATGGAGTCATGTAGTATAGAAATAGGCCCTTTGGCCCAAAATATCCTCACTGACCAAAGTGCTCACCAAGCTAGTCCTATCTGTATACCTCAAAATTCTTCCTATCCGTATATCAGCGTTCATTAGTTCAAAGTTCAAATTTCAAAGTAATTTTTATTGTCAAAGTACCGCATACTACCTTGAGATTCATTTCCTTGCAGGCATTTACAGGAAAATTGAGAAATACAATAGAATTTATGAAAAACCATACATAAACAAAGACTGACAAACAACCAATGTACAAAAGAAGACAAACTGTGCAAATAAAAAATAATACTGAGAACATGAGTTGTAAAAAGCCCTTGAAAGTGAGCCTGTAGGTCATAGAATCAGTTCGGAGTCAAGGTAAATGAAGCTATCCATGCCAAAACAAATCAAGACTGCGGTGTTACTAAGCTGGTGATTTCTGCTCCTGGAGTTATGTTACTTCCTTTTTGTATTGCTCAGCAACATTCTGGATTTTGCATAGCATCCTTAACAATGTAAAACCATCCCCAGGAGCTTCATAACAATGATTGTGAAACAAAGTTTGACATCCTGCCACTTAAGTATATTTTCAGTCTGATGTGGGTAAGATTTGAGGGGCATCTTAAAGAGAGGGAGAGAGGGAGAAAGAGAGAGAGAGAGACAGGAGAGAGAGGGGAAGAGAGAGCAGGAGAGAGAGACAGGGGGAGAGAAAGAGAGAAAGAAAGGGAGAGTGAGAGAGGAAGAGAGAGAGGGGGAAGAGAGAGAGAGGGGGAAGAGAGAGAAGGGAAGAGAAAGAGAGAGGGAGAGAGAGAGAAAGAGAAAAAGAGAGGGGAAGAGGGAGGGGAGAAGAGAGAGAGAGTTAGTAAGATAAAAAGAAAGAGGGACTCAGATAGGGAATGATGGAAAGCAACACTCACAACACGCTGGAGGAACTCAGCAGGTCGGGCAGCATCCGTGGAAACGATCAGTCAACGTTTCGGGCCGGAACCCTTCATCAGGACTGAAGAGGGAAGGGGCAGAGGCCCTATAAAGAAGGTGGAGGGAGGGTGGGAAGGAGAAGGCTGGTAGGTTCCAGGGGAAAAACCAGTAAGGGGAAAGATAAAGGGATGGGGGAGGAGAAGCCGGGAGGTGATAGGCAGGAAAGGTGAAGAAGGAATAGGGGAAAACACAATGGATAGTAGAAGGAGGCAGAACCATGAGGGAGGTGATGGGCAGCTGGGGGAGGGAATTACTGGAAGTTGGAGAATTCAATATTCATGCCAAGGGGCTGGAGACTACCTAGAAGGTATATGAGGTGTTGCTCCTCCAACCTGAGTTTAGCCTCATCATGGCAGTAGAGGAGGCCATGTATGGGCATATCTGAATGGGAGTGGGAAGCAGAGTTGAAGTGGGTGGAACCCAGGAGTCGCGGAGGGAATGATCCCTGCGGAAAGCGGAGAGGGGTGGAGAGGGGAAAATGTGCTTAGTGGTGGGGTCCTGTTGAAGGTGTCCTCTGGGTAGTCTCCAGCCCCTTGGCATGAACATTGAATTCTCCAACTTCTGGTAATTCCCTCCCCCTCTTCCAGCGCCTATCACCTCCCTCATGGTTCCAACTCCTTCTACTACCCATTGTGCTTTCCCTTATCCCTTCCTCACCTTTCCTGCCTACCCCCTCCCTGCTTCCCCTCCCCCACTCTTTAATCTTTCCCCTTACTGGTTTTTCTCCTGGAACCTACCAGCCTTCTCCTTCCCACCCTCCCCCCACCTTCTTTATAGGGACTCTGCCCCTTCCCTCTACAGTCCTGACGAAGGGTTCCAGCCCGAAACGTTGACTGATCGTTTCCATGGATGCTGCCCGACCTGCTGAGTTCCTCCAGCGTGTTGTGAGTGTTGCTTTGACCCCAACATCTGCAGAGTATTTTGCGTTTATAATGGAAAGGAAATAGAAATCATGATAGAAATAGAGAGAGAGAAGGATAGGGAGAAAAAGAGATTTAGAAAGAGATGAAGAGAGAGAGAGACAGATATACATAAAGAGAGAGAAAGATGGTTATTGAGAAATGGTGAGGTAGAGATTTTGTATCATGCACATGTTTGTGTGTATGAGAGAGAGAAAAAGGGAGTTGGGGAGAGAGAGAGAAAGAGAGAGAGAAAGAGAGCGAGTGAGAGGTGAGAGAGAGAGTGAGTGTGAGAGAGTGAGAGAGAGAGAGAGAGAAAGAGGGGGATGGCTCTAAACTTGAACAGACATGGCCATTGATGGAAGACGGGCAACTTGGCATTCCAGAATTAGAGGAATGTGTTACTTGAAGGGTTGTAGGATTGTATAAAATGAAAGGGAAAGTCTGGTCCAACCCTGAAGCTAATTTGAAGACAGGGATGATGTTTTAAATTAATGACTGCTTGTATTGTAGGAAGAGCCCTCGTCATTTGTGTGTGCTCCTGGTAATTTTTGGGATCTGTCATCTGTTTAGAATGACGTCAGTTTAGCAGGCCTACCAGCAGACAGTCCACATGTTTCTTGGACAGGAGATTCATCATTGTTAAGGAAATTTGGTTTAACTCTGGGTTCGAGTCGTGACATGATGATCTGAATTCTGGTGCAGCTGGGTGGGGGGGGGTGGAGGGTGTAGATGGGAGAGGCCTCGGTTCAGGATACTTGTCGTTCTGGAAGGAGGGAAGTGAGTTCACATTTGTCATCTTTTGCGTCGGTGGCATTCAATCATCATGGAGCTTGAGGGTGGAGGGGGAGGGAGTGGAGGTGGGAATGAAGAACTCTGCAGAATGATTCATGACACTGAGTTAATGCCTGTGGTTTTTGTGGTTTATTCACCTGTTTCCTCTCTGAAGACAGTCTGGCAGGAAGGCAGTGATATAAGAGAAGGTTGGGATGAACAGACTTGCAGTCAGTGTGTCACACTGCTGAGAGAGGAGAAACCCAATGGGTCAGGCAGCATCTGCGGAGGGAAATGGACAGTCAACACTTCAGGCCAAGACCCTCAGAATCAGAATAGAATTTAATTTATTATCAGTAATTTAAATGATATACTGTAATTCATAGTATATTTTCCATACTGCTACTACAAAGCAACAAACTTCACGAGGAAACACACACAAAATGCTGGAGGATACTAGCATTTTGTGTGTGTTCCTTTGGATTTCTAGCATAGGCAGCCTTTCTCGTGTTTATAACAAATTTCACAACATATGTTAGCAATAACAAAATCTGATTCTAACTCTTAATTTATATGGGAAAAATTTTTGAGTGTTCCCAGACCCAAAAAATAACCTACAAATCATACCAAATAACTCATAAAACCTAAAATAACACTAACATATAGTAAAAGCAGGAATGATATGATAAATATGCAGCCTATATAAAGTAGAAATAATGTATAGACAGTGTAGTTTCACTTAACAGAATTGGGAAGATTAAACTAAAACCGATTTGTAGAAAAAAATCGGCACGTACATGCATGTGCACACAGGTGCCCGCGCAAGGATTCATGGTCATGGTAGTCTTTCTCGGGGTAAATACAAGTGCCCTGTATTTGACTACTACTTTTGTCCCTTATTTGGGAGTGAGAAAGTTGGCAACCCTATTTGGGTCCCCAATGATCCTTCAGGCCCTTTTTATGCACCTGATGCTGTAAATGTCCTGAATAGTGGGAAGTTCACATCTACAGATGCGCTGGGCATCTGCAGAGCCCTGTGATTGAGGGAAGTACAGTTCCCATACAGGGCAACGATGCAGCCAGTCAGGATCCTCTCACTTATGCCCCTGCAGAAAGTCTTTAGGATCTGGGGACTCACACCAAACTTCTTCAACCGTCTGAGGTAAAAGAGGCGTTGTTGTGCTTTTTTCACCACACAGCCGTTATATACAGACCATGTGAGATCCTCGGTGATGTTTATGCCGAGGAACTTAAAACTGTTCACCCCCTCAGCCCAGATCCATTGATGTCAATAGGGGTTAGCCTGTCTCCATTCCCCTTGTAGTCCACAACCAGCTCCTTTGTTTTTGAGACATTGAGGGAGAGATTGTTTTCTTGACGCCACTGTGTCAGGATGATGACTTCTTCTCTGTAGGCTGCCTCATTGTTATTTGAGATAAGGCCAATCAGTGTTGTGTCGTCAGCAAATTTAATAACAGATTGGAGTTGTGGGTGGCGACACAGTGATGGGTATACAGAGAGTAAAAGAGGGAGCTTAGGACATAGCCCTGAGGGGCACCTGTGTTGAGGGTCAGAGGGGCAGAGGGGCAGAGGTGAGGGAGCCCACTCTTACCAACTGCTGGCAATCTGACAGGAAGTCCAGGATCCTGCACAAGGTAGGGTGAAGGCCGAGGTCTCTGAGCTTCTTGTCGAGCCTGGAGGGAACTATGGTGTTGAATGCTGGACTGTAGTCCAAGAAAAGCATTCTCACATAAGCATCCCTCTTCTCCAGGTGTATATGGACGGTGTGTAGAGCTGTGGCTATTGTGTCATCTGTCGATCGGTTGTGTCAGTAGGTGAATTGTAGGGGGTCCTGTGCGGTTGGTAGCATGTTGCAGATGTAGTCCTCGACCAGGGTCTCAAAGCATTTCCTTATTATTGAGGTGAGTGCAACAGGATGCCAGTCGCCCAGACATGTTACTTTGGCCTTTTTAGGTACAGGAACAATGGTGGATATTTTGAAGCAGGAGGGCACTCTACACTGGGAGAGGGAGAGATCAAAAATGTCTGTACCCCACTAAGGAACCTCCTCTTATTTACCCCTCGATCATGACCCCACTAAGGAGCACCAGGCCATTGTCTCCCACACCATCACCAACTTTATCCGCTCAGGGGATCTCCCATCCACTGCTACCAACCTTATAGTTCCCACACCTCGCACTTCCCGTTTCTACCTCCTACCCAAGATCCACAAACCTGCCTGTCCTGGCAGACCTATTGTCTCAGCTTGCTCCTGCCCCACCGAACTTATTTCTGCATACCGCGACACGGTTTTATCCCCCCTTGTTCAATCCCTTCCTACCTATGTTCGTGACACTTCTCACGCTCTTCAACTTTTCGATAATTTTAAGTTCCCTGGCCCCCACTGCTTTATTTTCACCATGGACGTCCAGTCCCTATATACTTCCATCCCCCTTCAGGAAGGTCTCAAAGCTCTCCGCTTCTTTTTGGATTCCAGACCTAATCGGTTCCCCTCTACCACCACTCTGCTCCGTCTAGCAGAATTAGTCCTTACTCTTAATAATTTCTCCTTTGGCTCCTCCCACTTCCTCCAAACTAAAGGTGTAGCTATGGGCACCCGTATGGGTCCTAGCTATGCCTGCCTTTTTGTTGACTTTGTGGAACAATCTATGTTCCGTGCTTATTCTGGTATCTGTCCCCCACTTTTCCTTCGCTACATCGACGACTGCATTGGCGCTGCTTCCTGCACACATGCTGAGCTCGTTGACTTTATTAACTTTGCCTCCAACTTTCACCCTGCCCTCAAGTTTACCTGGTCCATTTCCGACACCTCCCTCCCCTTTCTAGATCTTTCTGTCTCTGTCTCTGGAGACAGCTTATCCACTGATGTCTACTATAAGCCTACTGACTCTCACAGCTATCTGGACTATTCCTCTTCTCACCCTGTCTCTTGCAAAAATGCCATCCCCTTCTCGCAATTCCTCCGTCTCTGCCGCACCTGCTCTCAGGATGAGGCTTTTCATTCCAGGACGAGGGAGATGTCCTCCTTTTTTAAAGAAAGGGGCTTCCCTTCCTCCACTATCAACTCTGCTCTCAAACGCATCTCCCCCATTTCACGTACATCTGCTCTCACTCCATCCTCCCGCCACCCCACTAGGAATAGGGTTCCCCTGGTCCGCACCTACCACCCCACCAGCCTCCGGGTCCAACATATTATTCTCCGTAACTTCCGCCACCTCCAACGGGATCCCACCACTAAGCACATCTTTCCCTCTCCCCCCCCGCTTTCCGCAGGGATCGCTCCTTACGCGACTCCCTTGTCCATTCGTCCCCCCCATCCCTCCCCACTGATCTCCCTCCTGGCACTTATCCTTGTAAGTGGAACAAGTGCTACACATGCCCTTACACTTCCTCCCTTACCACCATTCAGGGCCCCAGACAGTCCTTCCAGGCGAGGCGACACTTCACCTGTGAGTCGGCTGGGGTGATATACTGCCGGTGCTCCCGATGTGGCCTTTTATATATTGGCGAGACCCGATGCAGACTGGGAGACCACTTCTCTGAACACCTACACTCTGTCTGCCAGAGAAAGCAGGATCTCCCAGTGGCCACACATTTTAATTCCACATCCCATTCCCATTCTGACATGTCTATCCACGGCCTCCTCCACTGTAAAGATGAAGCCACACTCAGGTTGGAGGAACAACACCTTATATTCCGTCTGGGTAGCCTCCAACCTGATGGTATGAACATCGACTTCTCTAACTTCTGCTAATGCCCTACCTCCCCCTCGTACCCCATCCGTTATTTATTTTTATACACACATTCTTTCTCTCACTCTCCTTTTTCTCCCTCTGTCCCTCTGACTATACCCCTTGCCCATCCTCTGGTTCCCCCCCCCCCATCTTTCTCCCCTGACCTCCTGTCCCATGATCCTCTCATATCCCTTTTGCCAATCACCTGTCCAGCTCTTGGCTCCATCCTCCCGCTCCTGTCTTCTCCTATCATTTTCGATCTCCCCCTCCCCCTCCCACTTTCAAATCTCTTACTAGCTCTTCCTTCAGTTAGTCCTGACGAAGGGTCTTGGCCTGAAACGTCGACTGCACCTCTGGGAAGAGATGCTGCCTGGCCTGCTGCGTTCACCAGCAACTTTGATGTGTGTTGCTTGAATTTCCAGCATCTGCAGAATTCCTGTTGTAAACAGACCTTGCCAGTTGTGCCACGCACACCCTGAGTATCCGCCCTGGGACGCTGTCCGGTCCCGCAGCTTTGCGAATGTCCACTCGTTGGGAACACCCGCGTACTTCAGCCTCAGGGATGACCAAGGTGCAGGTCACTTCGGGGGCTCACCTCAGGGGTCAGTGTTGGCGACATCGAGCCGAGCGTAAAAAAGATTTAGCTCATCTGGGAGAGAGGCAGCGATGTTGGCAGCACCACTGCATTTAGCTTTGAAGTCTGCGAATGTGTGCAGACCTTGCCATTAGCTGTGTGTGTTGTTGGTGGAGAGTTGTGTCTGGATAGTTTCATTATCACCGGCATGTGACGTGAAATTTGTTAACTTAGCAGCAGCAGTTCAATACAATACATAATCTAGCAGAGAGGAAAAAATAATAATTATAAATAAAATAAAACATAATAAATAAAGTAAATCAATTATGTATGTTGAATAGATTTTAACAATGTGCAAAAACAAAAATACTGTATATTGCAAAAAGAAAGTGAGGTAGTGTCCAAAGTTTCAACATCGATTTAGGAATCGGATGGCAGAGGGGAAGAAACTGTTCTTGAATCGTTGAGTGTGTGCCTTCAGAGTTCTGTATCTCCTCCCTGATGGTAACAGTGAGAAAAGGGCATGCCCTGGGTGCTGGAGGTTTTTAATGACAGATGCTGCCTTTCTGAGTCACCACTCCTAAAGATGTCCTGGGTACTTAGTAGGCGAGTACCCAAGATGGAGCTGACTAGATTTACAACCTTCTGCAGCTTCTTTCGGTCCTGTGCAGTAGCCCCTCCACACCAGACAGTGATGCAGCCTGTCAGAATGCTCTCCACGGTACAACTATAGAAGTTTTTGAGTGTACTTGTTGACATGCCAAATCTCTTCAAACTCCGAATATAGTATAGCCACTGTCTTGCCTTCTTTATAACTACATCAATATGTTGGGACCAGGTTAGATCCTCAGAGATCTTGACACCCAGGAACTTGAAACTGCTCACTCTCTCCACTTCTGATCCATCTATGAGGATTGGTATGTGTTCCTTCATCTTACCCTTCCTGAATTCCACAATCACAAGCTCATCTTACTGACATTGAGTGCCAGGTTGTTGCTGTGGCACCACTCCACTAGTTGGCATATCTCACTCCTGTACGCCCACTCGTCACCACCTGAGATTCTACCAATAATGATAGTATCATCAGCAAATTTATAGGTGGTATTTGAGCTATGCCTAGACACACAGTCATGTATACATAGAGAGTAGAGCAGTGGGCTAAGCACACACCCCTGAGGTGCGCCAGTGTTGATCGTCAGTGAGGAGGAGATGTTATCACCAAACTGCACAGGTTGTGGTCTTCCGGTTAGGAAGTCGAGGATCCAATTGCAGAGGGAGGTACAGAGGCCCAGGTTCTGCAGCTTCTCAATCAGGATTGTGGGAATGATGGTATTAATTACTGAGCTATAGTCGATGAACAGCATCCTGACGTAGGTGTTTGTGTTGTCCAGGTGGTCTAAAGCCATGTGAAGAGCCACTGAAATTGCTTCTGTTGTTGACCTATTGTGACGATAGGCAAATTGCAATGGGTCCAGGTCCTTGCTGAGGCAGGAGTTCAGTCTAGTCATGACCAACCTCTCAAAGCATTTCATCACTCTCGATGCGAGTGCTACCGGGCAATAGTCATTAAGGCAGCCCACATTATTCTTCTTAGGCACTGGTATAATTGTTGCCTTTTTAAAGCAAGTGGGAACTTCCGCCCGTATCAGTGAGAGGTTGAAAATGTTCTTGAATACTGACGCTAGTTGGTTGACACAGGTTTTCAGAGCCTTACCAGGTACTCCATCGGGACCTTCTGTCTTTTTTATATTGCGAAAAAAAGAAATCCTGAGATATGGACTTTTCAGGAATCTGAAAGCAGAGGAGAAGAAGATTCATTGAGGAATGCCATACTGAAACAGGTCCTTTGGCTCATTACGCCTATGCTAATAATCGGGCACTGGTCAAAGCTCTCCATTATGGATGTTTCACCCCAGCTGTCTGTGAGATGCACAGGCAAGGGCAGTGCAATATGGAGAGCAAACTGTTGCCCACGTAGCTGGTTCCCTCTCTCCACGCAGCTGATGGATCCAAAGGAATGACGACCGCTACAGTTCGGCACCAACAGCATCGCCGGAGTTGCCAGTCAGTGTTGGACTGCCTTAGGGACTCTAGGGCTCCAGAATTTTCTTTGGGGTTTACTCCTGAAACCTTCCCCATAAGTAGGCATAGTCACAAGGCAACGGAGGTTTGAGATCAGACTTTTCCTTCCCCTGGATGAGCTGCTAACCATGGCTGACAGGCTGCATCTGCCTGAATGAATAGGTGTTAAAATGCCAGTAAGTCACTTTTTCCCCTTCTCCTGTCAGTAGAAACGGTTCCACCAGGCTTACTAGCTAAGCCACACATGAATTTCCCCCGGGATCAATAAAGTATGACTATGACTATGACTACCGGGAGCTGGAGTTGGTTGTCAGAGGCTATTTGAGATGCACGCCAATTGGAACGTTTAATAGGTAGTGGGAACTTATTCCCATTACCACCTCTAGGTATAACAATCAAAGGAACCATCAAGTACTCAATGAACTAATAATCCCATTTTTTATTCTCCCCGCCAAACAATCTGCCGGAAGAACTTGGCAATATCTGTGTGTGGGGGTGGGGTGAGGGGGGGGGAGGAATTGTCAATGATTCAGGTTGAAACCTTGCATCAGGATTGAGAGCAGGGAGGCAAGATGACCAAACTAGAGGGGAAAGGGAAAGGAAGTGGTGAGACAGGAACTCCAGGCGACTGGTGAACCAAAGAGGGGTAGTACATGTTTATTCTCAGCACTCACTAGGGGCAATTTTCAGTGACCGACCCACATGTCACAGAATGTGTTGAATCTGTGGGAATTCACTGAGTGTGGGTCTTCAGGCTCCTGTACCACCTCCCTAATGGTAGTAGTGAGAAGATGGATACCGCCTTCTTGAGGGGCAGCCTTTCGAAGATGTCCTGATTGATGGAGAAACCAGTGCCCAGCGCACCTGGAGGTGGAAAGCCTAAAGGTTGAAGCCCAGGGATGAAGCCCTGGAACTTCTGCTGGCTTTTCTGTAGCACTGGTTTTTTTACATAATGGTCTACATCTGGGGACATCTCAAAGGACTGGTCCAGGATAAGGGACTCTGGTGAGCTGCTGTTGGCAAACGATGCACAAGTAGAGGTGATGTGCTTAACTAAGTTAATGCTTGTTAATGCAAATATCTAAGCAGCCAATCATGTGAATGCGACTCAATGCATAAAAGCACGCAGATGTGGTCAAGAGGCTCGGTTATCATTCGGACCAAACATTAGAACGGGGAAGAATTGTGATCTAAGTGACTTTGACCATGGAATGATTGTTGGCACCAAATGAGGTGGTTTGTGTGTCTCAGGAAAGTGCTGATCTCCTGGGATTTTCAAGCACAACAGAATTTAGAGCTTACACAGAATGGCATGAGAAACAAAAAAACATCCAGTGAGTGGCAGTTCTGGAGGTGAAAATGCCTTGTTCATGGGAGAGGTCAGGGGAGAATGGCCAGACTGGTTCAAGCTAACAGGAAGGTGACAGTAACTCAAATAACCACGTGTTACAACAGCGTTGTGCAGAAGAGCACCTCTGAACGCACACCATGTCAAACGTTGAAGTAGATGGGCTACAGCAGCAGAAGACCATGAACATACACTCAGTGGCCACTTTATTAGGTTCAGGAGTGTTATGATTTGTAACTTCAAAACATTAAATTAATTCAAAAAAAATGAGAGTCCGAAGAAAACAGGCATAGTTCAAGTTTACTTTAAGCAAGGTGTTCACGTATTCAGGCAATTAACATATTTTACACCTAACCTGTAATTAATTATTTAAACAAACAAGAATGCTTAATCAACCTATATATATATATATGTATACACACACAAAGATCACTCAGATATTATTGAAATATTAAACACACAACAAAGACGTACCTAATAAAGTGGCCACTGAGTGTAACTCTTTAATGTTCCATTTCCCAATAAGAGGCTGAATTTCTTCCGTCCTCCATTCTTTTATGATGAATAAACAGAATGAAGATGGGTAAAAGTACATTTGTGTTGAATGCCACCTTGACCTTTCATCTGCAATACCACAAGGTTTTATAGTCTGTATAATCTCGGCAGGATATGCAGACAAGGCTTCACCAGGATGATACAGGGACTTGAGGACTTGAGTTATAAGGGGGGGCTGAACAGCCTGGGACATCTTTTTCCCTGGAGTGTAGGAGGGAGAGGGGTGACCTTGTAGAGATACAGTATATAAAATCATGAAGGGTGTAGATATGTTTCAAGCTCAAAGTAAACTTTTTACCAAAGTACATACACGTTACCATATACTACCTTGAAATTCATTTTCTTCCTGGATTTTATGGGAAAAATAAAGAAATACAATAGATTTTTATCCAAAATGATACATTAACAGACAAACACCAATGTACAAATGAAGACAAACTGTGGAAATGAAAATAATGCTGTGAATACGAGTCTTAATGAGCCCTTAAAAGTGAGTTTGTTAGAATCAGTTCAAAGTAGTGGCGAATGAAGTTCTCCTCAGCCTCTCTCCACACAGCATGCACACCGCTCCAAAAGAGGATCATAGTCATTTTTCCCAGTGGAAAGTTTGGTGGCTGGCCATTGATCCAAAAGCCTTTGAGTAAACCACATTCAACGGAATGTACATTTTAATAAGATTATATTATTTTAGAATGAAGATTAAATTAAGATGATTTTAAGATGAGCTTTATTTGTCATATGTACATCAAAACATACAGTGAAGTGTATTGTTTTGCATTAAAACATATCAGTGCGGGGCCGGCTGGTGGCACAATGACATCGGTGCCGGACCCGGGAGCAGAGGTTCCCGGGTTCAAAACCGGTCGGGTCCGCTCCCGAGTACGTTTTCCATCTGTGCTGGGTTGAGTGTCGAGATCGCAACTCGACCTCATAAAATAAAGGGAAAATTCTGCGAAAATGTGTGTGTGGAGAGTGGCGTGCCACACAGTCTCTCTCTCTCTCTCTCTCGTTCCGCGCCTTGTGAAAAAAAAGCCATGAAAAAGACATCAGCACGGACGCGCACACGCAGACGCACATGCACAGACTCACACGCACGCAGGCACGCGCCAAAAAAAGACAAATCAGTGTGGATATGCTGGTGGCAGCCCACAAGTGTCACCAGGCCAACAGCACCAACGTAGTACGCCCACAGTTCACTGACTCTAACTGAACATGGGAGAAAACCCACGTGATCATGGGAGAAAGTACAATCTCCTTTCAGACAGCGGTGGGAATTGATCTCCAATCTAATTCAGTTCTGTAAAACATCGTGCTGACCACTAGGCTACTGTACCATAGTAACCTGTCTCTTTCAATAGCAGTCTGGTCCATACAGGACAAACCCTAAACAATGTTCAATGTACATTCAGTTTTATTTTTTATTATCTACAGGCCCAATCAGCCCTTGCTGCCCAATGTCACCCATTTAACCAATTAACCTACTAACCCCTACTTTTGAATGTGGAACGAAACTGGAGTACCCGGGGAAAAACCACTCGGCCACAGGGAGAACATACAGGAGCGTGGGAAATAAAACTGGGCTGCTGGCACTGAAGGCCCTCTGTTGGTCGGGGTAGACCACAGATGTTGTACTCTATTGATAATATGCAAGCCAGGCCAGTACAATATAGAAAGCAAGCTGTTGCCTATGCAGTGGGCTCCCCCTCTCCACGCAGCTGATGAATTTAAAGGAATGGCAGAGACCAATACAGTCTGGCACCAGTGGTGTCGCAGGGATTGCCAGTCGGTGTTGAACTCACTGGGTTCCTTAGGGACTCCAGCTGCAGATTTTTTTTCTCGGGGTTACTCCCAAAGCCTTCTCTATGAGTTGTCATAGCTGCAAGGCAGCAAGGGTTTGAGGTCAAAATTTTCCTTCTAGATGAGCTGTCAACCACGGCTGACAGGTCCCAGATGCCTGAAGCAACAGGTTTTAAAGCACCAGTAACCCGCCTTTGCCCCTTCCCCTGTCAGTAGAAACAGTTCCACCAGGTTTAGTAGCTAAGCCACACGTGGAGGCCGGGAACTGGACTTGGTTGTCAGAGGCTATTTGAGACGCACATCATTGCGAACATTTAACAGGCAGTGGAGCTTATCCTCACTACCACCCCCACCCCCGGCGATAACAACCTTAAGGCACCTGTTTCTGTAAGGCACTGTAATAGCACTACTCTAACTGCTACACTACCATGCTGCCCTGATATTTTACAATCTCGATGTAATTGCATGTGGCACAGTCAGGGCTGTGTGCAAGCTAAAAGCTTTTCAATGCCTCTATGTCCATGTGACAATCCTGAATCAAAGTTCAAAGTAAATATATTACTGAAGGGCATATAGCTCCCCATATACTACCCTGAGATTCATTTCTTGCGGGCATTTGCTGTAGAACAAAGAAATACAGTAAAACCAATGAAAATCTATATGCAAGCAAAGACTGACAATCAATCTGCAAAAGAAGACAAACTATGCAAATACAAAAAAATTTCAGTGAAGAATACTGAGATTATGTTGTAGAACATGCAAAATGTTCTTCTTCTTAAGCCCATTGGGTGATAGCCCTACTGGGCCATAGGCCGCTGAAAGCAGCTCGCCGGACTCCTCAGTCCTGGATCAAAGTTTGATCGGCCCTGTGTCTTCCATCTTGACCACATGACAATTTCATTTATCTTCTGGACGAAGATCCTTCCTCTCCTAAGGATGTGGTCTTAGGAGCTCTGCTGGTGTTTCTGTAGCTCTAGGTTTTTATGGGATGAGGTTGTTAGCCCCATGCCCAACCCTTGTCCTTTCATAGACAGGCCTGGGGCTGTTCATGGTGGAGCTAGAACGTACCAATACCAACAACAAAAACCCGATGCATACACCTCAGGAAAAAAGGAGAAAGTGTTGAGGGAAGTGAAATTCTTTGGAGCATTGAGCAATGGAACCACGAGGCTAAGTGCCAATTGTTTAGTGGAAGAGAGAAGTTGTGCTCGGTGTTTCACAAGAGCCTGAAATCGAGCAACAATCTGCTTTATTTGATGCAGTTCCTCCAGTGCCTCCCCAGGGGCAGGAGATTTGATGTCATCATCCTTTGAGCTAATTGTAACATTATCTGCTTGTGCTGGAGATGTTGCCAGCCCTGTGAATGTAGAGCCTGTTCTTATTCTGCATGTGAGTATCTAGGACAGGACGCTAGACCTTCCCCTTCCTCTTCTGTGAAAGACGATTTTCTTTCTCCACCTCTTTAATGGTGGATCAGAAAAAAAAACAATAGAGTATTTCGGATGTCAAACTCGTTAACCCAGCATTGGACGAGACAGCAGTCTGTGTCTAGATAAAACACAAGGGACTCAACCTTGTACACAGACATGAATTCAAACCCTACTGAAGATTTTTTAAAAAACTGGAATTACTTTAATAAATTCAGAAGCAGAATCTGGTTTATAATCACTGACATGGTGTGAGCAGAATTATCTGCAGCTTAATGTGAAAAAGACTAAGGAGCTGGTGGTAGACCTGAGGAGAGCTAAGGTACCGGTGACCCCTGTTTCCATCCAGGGGGTCAGTGTGAACATGGTGGAGGATTACAAATACCTGGGGATACGAATTGACAATAAACTGGACTGGTCAAAGAACACTGAGGCTGTCTACAAGAAGGGTCAGAGCCGTCTCTATTTCCTGAGGAGACTGAGGTCCTTTAACATTTGCTGGATGATGCTGAGGATGTTCTACGAGCCTGTGGTGGCCTGTACTATCATGTTTGCTGTTGTGTGCTGGGGCAGCAGGCTGAGGGTAGCAGACACCAACAGAATCAACACGCTCATTCATAAGGCCAGTGATGTTGTGGGGATGGAACTGGACTCTCTCACGATGGTGTCTGAAAGGAGGATGCTGTCTAAGTTGCATGCCATCTTGGTCAATGTCTCCCATCCACTACATAATGTACTGGGTGGACACAGGAGTACATTCAGCCAGAGACTCATCCCACTGAGATGTAACACAGAGTGTCATAGGAAATCATTCCTGCCTGTGGCCATCAAACTTTACAACTCCTCCCTTGGAGGGTCAGATACCCTGAGCCAATAGGCTGGTCCTGGACTTATTTCATAATTTACTGGCATAATTTACATATTATTATTTAACTATTTATGGTTCTATTACTAGTTATTATTTATGGAGCAACTGTAACGAAAACCAATTTTCCCCAGGATCAGTAAAGTATGACTATGACTATGACATATGTCATGAAATTTGTTGTTTTGAGGCAGCAATACATAAAACACACTATAAATTTCTAGAAAATATATACTGTATATATATCTTATTGTAATTAATAGTATGTTTTATATATTGCATTGTACATATACAGTACATTTATTATTGATAGTAATATTATACAACATAGCCCTGTGTGCTATAGAAAACCATATATTCTCTGTACCAGAATTTACTGATAAAATGTGGAATTACTGGAAGGGTATCTGTATGAAAGCCTCATTTCACATAGATCTCAAGGGTGACACGGTAGCATTGTGGCCAACACAGTTACAGACGACCCCGATTCAATTCCCACCCCTGCCTGTAAGGAGTTTGTACGTCCTCTCCGTGACCACGTGGGTTTCCTCCAGGTGCTCTGGTTTTCTCCCATAGTCCGAAGATGTACCATTTAGGTGGTTAATAAGTCATTGTAAATTGTTCTGTGATTAGGGTAGGGTTAAATTGGGGGATTGTTGAGTGTCAGGGCTTGAAGGGCCTATCCTGTTCTGTATCTCAATAAATAAATAATTTTATAATATTTCTACTACTTTTGCCTGGTAAATGAGAGCGATCTCACAGGATCCTGATCCACCAATAGTTCCCTTTTCATTTTTTTATCCTTTGCCTCTAACCCCTCCTTGGTCTCACCCCTATCTTGTTCTATAATTTTAGAAAACTTCCAGTTAAATTGGCATTACCGAATGCGTGCAACAGCTTCAGGTAATCAAAAAGAAATCGGACTAAAAACGTCACTTAAGATACCTTTTCTGAGGTAAATTGTGTTAACTTATCACCGCAAATAGTGAAGGGGTGAGTTCGGGGGATGAGCTGAGATTGTGTGTTGCAGAATCGCTGCAGATTCCCCTACAGCTGGCCCAGGAGCGAGGTTGGATCGCTCTGGAAGCTGAGAGGAGAAGTTGGAGCCCGGACAGAGGAGATTCAATGTCCCTACAGCTGGTTCAGGAGCAAGTTTGGATCACTCTGGGCACCAAAAGGAGAGGCCCAGGACTGGCTAGAAAAGTTCCGATGCTCGTACAACTGGCTCGGGTGTGAGGTTAGATCTCTCTGGGCACCAAGAGGAGAAGCCAGGGCCTGGGCAGAGGAGATTTGGTGCCCGTAGAACTGGCTCGGATGAAAGGTTAGATTGCTTTGGGTGCTGAAAGGAAAAGTCAGGGCCCGGGATGGGGCAGAGGAGACTCAGTCCCCATACAACTGGCCCAGGTTTGAGTCGGATCATTCTGAGCACTGAGCTGATTTGAAGAATTTGATAGTGGCTTCATGCCTGGCAATGGAATCTGGGCCTGGACTGAGTTGCTGGGTGGCATGGTCTAGGCCCAGAGTCTTTCGCGGTAGCCAGTACTAGTGCGAGGTACAGTATGCTGTTCAGACAATTCAAATACCGGTCCAAATGGGAAGTGAGAGCCAACTTTGCTCGCTCTCCATGACATTCACTCCTCTCTCCGGGGCACGGAGCCTTTCGCTGTTCTGTTACTGGGTCAATCTAAATGCCAGCCCAGATAGACGAGACAGAAAAGACGGGGTGTTTATCAGGACAAGAACCAATATACTATAAGTAACAATAAATATATTAAAAAATAGTGCAAAAAGAGAACAAACAGTGAGGCAGTGTTCATGGGTTTACGAACTGAGCAGAAATCAGAATCAGGTTTATTATTGCAACATACATAAAAGCCTGCTGCGTTCACCAGCAACTTTTCTGTATGTTCTTGAATTTCCAGCATCTGCAGATTTCCTTGTGTTCAGGTTTATTATCACTGACCTATGTCATGGAATTTGTTGTTTTGCAGCAGCAGCAGAGTGCAATACATAGGATATACCATAAATTATAATAAAATATATAGAAAGATAAATAAGTAGTGCAAATAGAGAGATTGTGTTCATGGACTATTCAGAAATCTGATGGCGGAGGGTAAAAGGCAGTTGCTAAAATGTTGATTGTGGGTTTTCAGTCTCCCGTACCTGCACCCTGAGGTTAGTAACAAGAACAATCATGTCCTAGGTGGTCAGGATCCTTAATGATGGATGCTGCCTTTTTGAGGTATCGTCTTTTGAAGATATCGTCGACACTGGGGAGCATTTGCAACAGCGAAGTAACTAGATTATTGCAGAAAGCTATCTGCTTTGGTAATATCTTTTAAGGGACAAAATCTGCTCTGGAACACCAGACTCATCCAGCCCAGTTTATATGTAACTCCTTCCCCTCAGCGATGAGGCTGATGCTGAAGTGGCCCAGTACGCTAATCAGTTCAAGGGCAGAGAGCGATTAGCAATAAATGTCAGCCTTGATAATGAAGGTTGTATCTCAGAAAAGGATAAAGAATTTTCTATGTAATCTCCTCTGGCGCCTCACAGTAACGTTCTCCCACAGCAAAAGGACAAAACTGTAGTTAAATAGTGGACTGTGCAAACTCAAGCTGTTCCACCGGACCAATGAAGCGACAGTCCTGAAGTGCAAGGAAGGTGGGTGGGCACAGGGGCAATTTACACACAACTGGCTCAGCCAAACAGCAACCAAGGAATGACTGGTCAGAGTAAACACAAGACACTCTGCAGATGTGGGAAATCATGAGCAACACATACAAAATGCAAGAGAAACGTCCCAATGAAGGGTCTCCACCCAAAACGTTGATTGTTCATTCCCCTCCATAGATGCTGCCTGACTTGCTGAGTTTCTCCAGCATTTTGCAACCAGTTAGTGTGAGGTTTTATACTTTATACTTTTATACTTTATTGTCGCCAAACAATTGATACTAGAGCGTACAATCATCACAGCAACATTTGATTCTGCTCTTCCTGCTCCCTGGAGTAGGAATCAATAGTAAATATTAAAAACTTAAATTATAAATCATAAATAGAAAATAGAAAAGGGAAAGTAAGGTAGTGCAAAAAAACCGAGAGGCAGGTCTGGATATTTGGAGGGTATGGCTCAGATGTGTGTCAGGATCCGTTCAGCAGTCTTATCACAGTTGGAAAGAAGCTATTCCCAAATCTGGCCATATGAGTCTTCAAGCTCCTGAGCCTTCTCCTGGAGGGAAGAGGGACAAATGGTGTGTTGGCTGGGTGGGTTGTGTCCTTGATTATCCTGGCAGCACTGCTCCGACAGCATGCGGTGTAAAGTGAGTCCGAGGACAGAAGATTGGTTTGTGTGATGTGCTGGGCTGTGTTCACGATCTTCTGCAGCTTCTTCCAGTCTTGGACAGGACAACTTACATACCAGGTTTTGCTGCTCTGTTGGGGATTAAAGTCCATGGTGATCCAACAGGTGTGGACTGATGCATGTAATGTTAGACCAGGGTGGAATATTGGTGGGGTGTTAGACATTCTCGCCCTCTGGTAGGAAGAGAACTGTACTAGAGGATCCCTCATGAGTACAAACCTCCCTACCATCAAGGACATCTTCCAAAGGTCATGCCTCAAGAAGGCAGCATCTGTCATTAAGGACCCTTGCCATCTGGGACACGCCTCTTCTCATTCCTAACATCAGGGAGGAGGTACAGGAGCCTGAAAACCCACTCTGTTTTAGAAACTGCTTTTCCCCCCTCAGCCATCAGAATTCTGAAAGGTCCATGAATCAATGACTATTATTTGTCTTTTACATGATTTACTTATTTATTGCATTTTTTTTTTAATGTCTTGCATGGTGCTGCCACCACAAAACAACAAATCTGGCGACACGTCAGTGATAATAAACCAGATTCTGATTCAGAATGAAAACAGAAAGCACCAGAGGCTGGGTGAGACTACAGCTGGAGGTCATGGTTAAGGATGAAAGGTGCAAAGTTTAAGAGGAACATGAGGGGAAGTTTCTTCACTCAGAGGGCTGTGGTAGTGTGGAACGAGCTGCCAGCACAAGTGATGCATGTGAGCTAGATTTCAACATTTAAGAGAAGTTTAGATAGGGAGGGGTATGGAGGACTATGGTCTGGCAGCAGGTTGATGGGAGTGGGCAGTTTAAATGCTTCAGCACAGACTACATAAGCCAAAGGGCCTGTTTCCAAGCAGTACTTTCCTATGACTCTAAACAGCTAAATACTCAGCAGGTCAGTCATTATCTGTGGTGAGAGAGCCAGAGAGAGCTTCAGGGTAATGAGCTTTCACTAGAACTATCACAAGGGGTGCTGGGAACGGACCCAAATCCGGGACACAGACACTGAAGTACAAGGAACAGGACTTGACTGGAGTAGGGACGTGACAGGATACAGGCAAGGAGCAGGGACAAGTGTGCAGAGTTAGGCTAGGGAAAGCAGAACCAGGACTAGGAACCATAGACTAGGAGACTAGGAACCTGGGTCTTGCCTCGGGCTCGGACCCCGGAACCAGGCAAGGACATGACATGGCTTCAGGACAGGATGTGGCTGGGGTCTAGAGACCTGAGCTTGGAGACAGGACAAGGTTTGGACTCCGAGCCCAAGACTGGACAAGGACCCAGAACCTGGGTCTTGCCTCGGGCTTGGACCCCAGAACCAGGCAAGGACATGACATGGCTTGAGGCTCGGGGTTCTTGGAGCTTGGGCTCTGGGACCGTTGAGCCTCGGGGTTCTTGGTTCTTGGAGCTTGGAGCTCGGGCTCCAGGACCGTCGAGGCTGGAGCGCTTGGAGCTCAGGGACAGACTGGGAACCGAACATCAACATAGAGCCAAGACTTATCCTTCAACAAGCCAGGACACAACACTAACATGAGACAGGACAGAACATAGACATAGAGCCAGGACTTATTCTAAGACAAGCTGGGACTCAACTTCATCTCCACACCAAGGTGGGACAGGTCTCTCTGTCAGGTAACAGCAGAACAGCTGGACTTACCCAACAGAAGCAAGGACAAGACAAGACAGGTACCCCTGCAGGGCAACAGCAAAACAGCCTGGCTTACCCCACAGAGGCAAGGACAAGACAAGGCAGACCCCCCCTGCAGGGCAATGGCAAAACAGCCTGGCTTACCCCACAGAGGCAAGGACAAGAGACAAACATCAAAGAACGACAGACAGTTCCTCCTCTGCTCCAGGGTAGCTTCAAGTCTCAGTTCAGCCAGCAACCTCACCTGGCTACAGAAACAGCCGGATCCCTACCTAGCTCAGAGTGGCTGGCAGCCACTCAGCTGGCCCAGGAAACAGCCAAATCCATACCACAAAGACCACTCCAATGAGTGTCAACAAGGCTCCATGAAGCAGTGGTCCTCCAACCAGACCTAGAGACCATAAATGGTTTCACTAGTCTTCCATCAGCAGGTTGCTCCAAGGAAGAATGACAAGACAAACTAGCAGCCCACACTCAATCCCAAGGCTACTTATATTGTAAGCCCAAAGATGGGAATCAGGTGCCTTTGACTTAGTCAAACAAGGGACAGCTGGAAGACCCAGAGCCCTGAGTCCATGGACCGGACCGTGAACCGGAATGCGGACTTCACGGACCGGACCATGACAAGAACGGACTAGAACCTTGGAGGCCCTCCATTGGCTGGGGTCAATAGAGGATTTTATGTCCCAGATGTCTACGTGATACGCAGGCCAGGGCAGTACAATATGGAGACAAGATGTTGCCCATGTAACAGGCTCCCTCATTCCACGCATCTGATCAACCCAAAGGAATGACAGTTTGGCACCAGAGGATTGCAGGAATTGCCAGTCAGCATTGAACTCAGTGTAAGACTGCCTTAGGGACTCCAGCTCCAGATTTTTCCTCGGGGTTTACTCCCGAAGCCTTCCCCATGAGTGGGTACAGCTGCAAAGCAGCGGAGGTTTGAGATCAGAGTTTTCCTTCTCCTAGATGAGCTGCCAACTATGGCTGATGAGCACCATCTGCCCGAAGTGACTGTTTTTAAGGCACTAATAACCTGCCTTTGCCCCTTCTCCTGTCAGTTGAAACAGTTCTACCGAGCTTAGTAGCTAAGCTACATGTGAAGGCCAGGAGCAGGACTTGGTTGTCAGAGGCTTAATGAGACGCACGGCATTGGGAGCATTTTATAGGTAGTGGGAGCTTATTTCTACTAACCCCTCCTCCCGGCCATAACAACCTTAAGGAGCCACTGGAACCTGATTCCATTGAAATATTAACTGTTTTTCTCTCTTTATAGTTGTTGCCTGACCGGTAAAATATTTCCTGTTCTCTTTTCAAGTGCTTTGCATCTGCAATATTTTGCAATTGAGTTAAGCTCCTGAAGGTACCTTGCATGTAAACTTCTTCAGGGGAGATTTGCGGTGGACAGTTGGTCATTTCTGACACCTGCCTCCCTTTTCTCGGTCTCCATGTCTCCATCTCTGCAAACAAACAGACTACCAACTTCTTTTGTAAACCTATCGATTCCCAAGCTATTATGACTATAACTCTTCCTACCCTGCCTCCTGTAAAAATGCTATTCTCTTTTCTCAGTTTTACCGCATCTGTTCCCAGGATGAGGCTTTCTTTTCCAGGACATTGCAGATGTCCTCCTTTTTCAAAGAACAGTGTTTCCCTTTCTCCACCATAGACGCTGCCCTCACCCACATCTTCTCCATTTCCCGGACATCCGTGCACACCCCATCTTCCCAGCACCTTAACAGTGATAGATTCCTTTTCTCCTCATCTACCACCCCATGAGTCTCCACATCAAATACATCAGTCTCCGCAACTTCCGCCATCTTCAACGGGATCCCACCACCAAATAATCACACACACTTTCCACTTTCTGCAACAATTGCTCCCTCCGTGATTCCCTTGTCCATTCGTCCCTCCCCACCAATCTGCCTCCTCTCCTGGCATGTGTCCCTGCAAGAGACAGAAATGTTACACCTGCCCGTTCTCCTCATCCCTCACCTCCATTCAGGGCCCCAAACAGTCCTTCCAGGTGATGCAACACTTCACCTGAGAATCACTTGGGGTCATCTACTGTATCCGGCGTTTCCAATGTGGCCTCCTCTACATTGATGAGACACAATATAGATTGGGGGACCACTTTGTTGAGCAGCTCTACTCCATCCAAAAAAAGCAGAATTTCCCTTTGGCAAACCACTTTAATTCGTATCAACATTCCCGTTTTGACATGTCAGTGCATGGTCTTTTTTTCTGCCACGATGAGGCCAGTCTCAGGATGGAGGAGAAATGCCTCATATACCATCTAGGTAACCTCCAACCTGATGGCATGAACTTTGATTTCTCTTCCCCTTATTTTTCCCTCCCCCTTTCCTTTTCTTCTGTTTCTCACATTGGGCTTTTACCTTTTCTCCTCATCTGCCCATCGCCTCCCCCTGCTGACCCTCTTCCTTCCCTTTCTCCCCGGTCCACTCTTCTCTCCTATCAGATTACCCCCTCCCCCACCCACTTGAATTTTCCACCTATCTCCTCCCAGCTTCTTACCTCATTCGCCCCTCCCCCACCCACTTGGCTTCACCTATCACCTTCTAATTTGTCCTCCTTTCCAACTCCACCTCCCGCCTTTTTATTCTGGCATCTTCCCCGCTTCCTTTCCAGTCTTGATGAAGGGTCTCAGCCCGAAATGTCGGCTGTTTATTCATTTCCCTGGATGCTGCCTGACTCGCCAAGTTCCTCCAGCATTTTGTGTGTGTTACTCTGGGTTTGCAGCAGCTGCGGCATCTCTTGTGTTAAAGCTTGTATTCTATCTTGGTTAGTCATCTCTGTTTATTTACTGTAATGTCTCAAGGATCACTTTTATTCTCCCTATATACTTACATGTATTAGGAATTTGCTGCAGTGCATGAGCGCCACGTGCGTCAAAAATATTACAAACAACAGAAAACGGGGACAAATCCAAAAACTCCTCCCACCACTCTGTCCCCCCTCCCTTCAGGCAGCAGAGCATGAAAGCATGTACATCAGCTTCTATCCCACTGTTATAAGACTAATGAATGGACCTTGGAAAACAAGATAGATTCTTGGCTTCACAATCTA
Source organism: Mobula hypostoma (assembly GCF_963921235.1). Taxonomy (NCBI): domain Eukaryota; kingdom Metazoa; phylum Chordata; class Chondrichthyes; order Myliobatiformes; family Myliobatidae; genus Mobula; species Mobula hypostoma. Next base: position 174,674,041 of record NC_086098.1, read on the forward strand.
CCACAACATGGCCTCACATCATACTGACTTTCTACACTGCACCTTCTCTGTAACTGTGACCTATATTATATAGAATAAAACTTCATTGTCACTGCTCAAGACAAGGAGATTGCGATGCTGCTCCGGTCCATGCAAAACAGGTATTTACAATGCATGGGGTGTGGCTTACTTTTTAGAAGTCTCATATTTACATGCAATGAGTGACCCTGATAGTCCATAACACTAAAAGGCCATTGGCAAGCCGGAGTGTGGCTTTATTCAGCTGCAGTACATCATTGTTATCATTATGCACTGTATCACGACGGAGGTGATTGTGGTCTTTTCCATGACCATGATTATTCTTGGCAAATGTTTCACAGAAGTGCTTTGCCATTGCCTTCTTCTGGGCAGTGTCTTTACAAGATGGGTGCGCCCAGCCATTATCAATCCTCTTCTGATGTCGTCTGCCTGGCACCAGTGGTCACATAACCAGGACTTGTGATACTGACCATCCACCAGCTGCTCCCATGGCTTCCCATGACCCTGATTCGGTGGAGGGATCGGGGGGCTAAGCAGCTGGTACGCCGTGCCCAAGGGTGACCCAGCAGAAGGAAAGCGCACCTTACACCGCCTTTGGTAGAGACGTGTCTCCACCACGCCACCTTTTTAAAGCATCATCTTTTGAAGGTGTCCTGGACGCCGGGGAGGTCGGTGCCCATGATGGAGCTGGTTGAGTTTGCAACCCTCTGCAGCTTTTTCCGAGCCTGTGCAGAGCTCCCCTCCATAACAGGTGATTGTGCAGCCAGTCAGAATGCTCTCCACGCTGCATCTGTAGCAGTCTGCTGGAGTTTTGGGCGATATAACAAATATCCTGGAGGAGTATTTGATGGCGTTGGGCCTCTACTCGCTGGAGGGGATCTCATTTGAAACCTAACAAATATTGAAAGGTCTAGATAGAGTGGATGTGGAAAGGATGTTTCCTATAGTGGGGTAGTCTAGGACCAGGTGGGCACAGCCTCAGAATAGAGGGACGTCCATTTAGAATGGAGATGAGGAGGAATTTCTTCAGCCAGATAGTGGTAAATCTGTGGAATTCATTACCACAGACGGCTGTACAGGCCAAGTTGTTGTGTATATTTAAAGTGGAGGTTGATAGGTTCTTGATTAGTAGATTACAAAGAGAAGGCAGGAGAATGGGGATAATTAATCAGCCATGTTGGAGTGGTGGAGCAGACTTGAAGGGCCGAATGCCCTAATTCTGCTCATATATCTTATGGTCTTATCTCAGGCTGTGATATTTGCTGAACTCCTCCAGCACTCTGTGTGTGTTGCTCAAGATTTACAGCGTCCACAGATTCTCTCGTGTCTGTTATCGGCAGCCTAATGTCTCGCTGCTGTGTCCTGTTTATTCAGCTAATGCTATCGACAAGATTACAAGACATTTTGTTGCAACACAAGAAGATCATGTTGTCCTCTCTTGTGCAACCGCAGCATCACTAACTCTATTAACTCGCTTAATTACATTAGAGATACAAGGGATGGCAGACGCCGGAATCTGGAGCCACACACAAAATGCTGGCAGAACTCTGCAGGTCAAACAAAGTTCAAAGTTCAAAGTAAATTTATTATCAAAGACATACATGTCAGCATACATAACACTCCTCCAAGAGGACAACAATCTTGTCGTAGGGTTTGGAGACTGGGGTCAGGGCTTATGGTTTGGCTCTTGATAGTGTCAAACAGGTCAAAGGGTAGAGGACAGACTAAGATCCTCCAGGTTTGGAAGATCACCTCAGGGATAACAACCCTGACTGCTAAAATAAAATTGTTATAGAGGTGTATAAGATGATGAGAGGTTATTGATTGCGTGGATAGCCAGTGGCTTTTTCCCAGGGCTGAAATGGCTAACATGAGGAGGCAACTCACACAAAATGCTGGTGGAACGCAGCAGACCAGGCGGCATCTATAGGAAGAAGAACAGTCGACGTTTTGGGCTGAGACCCTTCGTCAGGACACTATAGATGCTGCCTAGTCTGCTGCGTTCCACCAGCATTTTGTGTGTGAAGCACCTTCAATAACTCCAAAAGACTGAGGTTTGGTACAATACTGAAAGGCTTTTATTCGCTGTACAATACGACCTCCACGACCTCCATAGTGAGGGTCTGCCCCTGGACTGAGGGGGGAGGGGCAATGCGAAACACCTTTATACAGGAACTGTGGGAGGATCCACAGGGGCAGTCAGCAGAGGGACGTGTCCAGACAGTTAACCCAGTCGAGTCCCGCAGGGTGAAGTGATGGACAATATTTACAAGTATATTTCCAGGTTAAGTCTATCAGGCGGTTGAGTCCGTCGCTGTGACCTACGTAGCACCGGTGGTGATTGTGTCGGCGATGGCGCTTGTGCTGGTTCCGGCCTGACTTGAGGTCCCAGCATGTTAGGCGTTGTTAATCCCTCATGCGTGTGCTTCACGCCTGGTATAGGAGAATCATGTGGTGTCTGTGTAGGGTTTGGAGTGCGCGGTGTCTCGTGGGTACATACATCGGTGGGTACAGGGTCAATAGTCACCACAGAGTGTTCAGGGTAGGGGCCCGGTGCTCCTGCAGGCGCCAGGTCGCGGATGGAGACCGTGTCCTCCCGCCCATCTGGTAAAACCACGTAGGCATACTGAGGGTTCGCATGAAGTAAGTGAACCCTCTCGACCATCGGGGAGTATTTATTGCTCCTCGCATGTTTCCGGAGCAGCACTGGCCCCGGGGACGTCAGCCAAGTTGGTAGGGTGGTTCCAGTGGTCGACTTTCTGGGAAAAGAAAAAAGCTGCTCATGAGGGGTGGCATTGGTGGCCGTGCATAACAGGGAGCGGATGGAGTGGAGTGCCTCGGGAAGGACCTCCTGCCAGCGAGAGACCGGCAGTCCCTTTGACCTGAGGGCTAAGAGTGTGGCTTTCCACACTGTGCCATTCTCCTTCTCCACCTGTCCATTCCCCCGGGGATTATAGCTCGTGGTCCTACTCGTTGCGATACTCCTAGCCAGTAGATATTGGCGCAGCTCGTCACTCATAAGCGAGGACCCTCTGTCACTGTGGATATAGCATGGGTATCCGAACAGAGTGAAGAGCTTGCGCAGGGCTTTTATAACTGACGTGCTAGTGGTGTCGGGGCAGGGGATGGTGAAGGGGAACCGCGAGTACTCGTCGATAATGTTAAGAAAGTACACATTGCGGTCGGTGGAGGGAAGGGGGCTCTTAAAGTCAACACTCAGTCACTCAAAGGGGCGGGTGGCCTTGATGAGTTGTGCCTTTTCGGGTTGGTAGAAGTGCGGTTTGCACTCTGCGCAGACTTGGCAGTCCCTGGTCATCGTCCTGATCTCCTCAAGGGAGTAAGGCAGGTTCCAGGCTTTCACGAAGTGGAAAAGCCGGGTGACCCCCAGGTAGCAAAGATCTACATGTAGGGTGTATAGCCGGTCGATCTGTGCGCTGGTGCACGTTCCCCGGGATAGGGCATCGGAGGGTTCGTTGAGCTTCCCAGGCCTGTACATGATGTCATAGTTGTAGGTGGAGAGTTCAATTCTCCACCTCAGAATTTTATCATTTTTGATTTTGCTCCGCTGTTGGTTATTAAACATGAATGCGACTGAGCGCTGGTCAGTTAGCGGGGTGAACCTTTTGCCGGCGAGATAGTGCCTCCAGTGCCTAATAGCTTCCACTATGGCCTGGGCCTCTTTCTCCACCGCAGAGGGCTGAAGTTCAGGGCCTTGAAGTGTACGGGAGAAGAACGCCGCTGGTCTTCCCGCCTGGTTGAGGGTAGCAGCCAGCGCAAAGTCGGAGGCGTCACTCTCTGCTTGGAAGGGAATGGCCTCATCCACCGCATGCATTGCTGCTTTGGCAATGTCCCCTTTTATGCGGTTGAAGGCCGCGTGGGCCTCGGCAGAGAGGGGGAATGTGGTGGACTTGACCAGGGGGCGGGCCTTGTCTGCGTAGTTAGAGACCCATTGGGCGTAATATGAAAAGAAGCCCAGGCACCTTTTGAGGGCTCTGAGGGTATTGGGAAGAGGGAGTTCCAACAGGGGGCGCATATGGTCGGGGTCAGGGCCAATGACTCCATTCTCCACGACACACCCAAGGATAGCAAGTCGGGTGGTCCCGAATACACACTTGTCCTTGTTATAGGTGAGGTTGAAGGCTTTGGCCGCTTGGAGAAATTTTTGGAGGTTGTTGTCGTGATCCTGCCGGTCGTGACCGCAGATGGTGATGTTATCCAGATATGGGAACGTGGCCTTCAGTTGGCACTGGTCCACCAGCCGGTCCATTGCCCTCTGGAAGACAGATACACCATTCGTGAGACCGAAGGGGACGCGCAGGAATTGATAAAGCCTGCCGCCCGCCTCGAAGGTGGTGTAAGGGTGGTCCTCCCGGCAGATGGGGAGCTGATGGTAAGCGGATTTTAGGTCTATGGTCGGGTACACCTTGTACTGTGCTCTCTCATTGACCATATCCGCGATGCGGGGTAGAAGGTACGCGTCGAGCTGCGTGAACCTATTGTGGCTATAGTCCACAACCATCCTATTCTTCTCCCCGTTCCGAACAACCACCACCTGCGCCCTCCAAGGACTTGTGCTTGCCTCAATGACCCCCTCCCTGAGCAGCCGCTGCACCTCCGACTTAATGAAAGCTCTGTCCCCCACGTTGTACCTCCTGCTTTTAGTTGCCACAGGTTTACAGTCGGGGGTCAGGTTGGCGAACAGCGGTGGGGGAGGGATCCTGAGGGTGGAGAGGCCGCAAGTGGCGTCGGTAGTGTGGTAGTTGGCATGGTGTTGGGTGGGATGTGCGGGTTGGTGTGTGTGTGTGGTCAGTAGCAGGGTATGTGACGTATCCTTACAAAACAGGGGATTTATGACAGTAATTGGTGGGAGGGGCCCATCATACTTCAGTCGAAGTCGAGGCCCAATAGCACAGGGGCACACAGTTGAGGCAAGACCAGTAACGTAAAGTCTCAATATTCTGTGCCCTGCACCACTAGTGTCGCTACACAACCCCCCCCGGATGTCTGTTGTATGCGACCCGGAAGCCATGGTGACCCTCTGACTTACCGGCCATATCATGAGACCACAATGCTGCACCGTGTCCGGGTGGATAAAACTCTCCGTGCTGCCTGTGTCAAACAGGCAGCTTGTCCTGCGCCCCTCCACCAGGATGTCCATCATTGACCTTGCGAGCTAGTGGGGAGCGCTTTGGTCAAGGGTCACAAAAGCCAGGGTGGGGTCGCTGTCTTGGTCCGGCGCGGTGGGGTGCCCCGTGAGCATCCATTGGTCGTAGATGGTGGGAGTGGCGCCGACCAAGATGGCCGCCCCCATATCTCGCACGTGGTGACAGCGTGCAGGGAAGATGGCGGCCTCCATGTCTCGAACATGGTGGCGGCATGCAGGGAATATGGCGACCTCCACGTCTCACACTTGGCGCTGCTCGATCCTGCTCGCGGTTTTGACTTACAGACCTTGGCGAAGTGGCCCCTCTTTCCACAGCTGGAGCAGGTAGCTTGTCGGGCTGGGCAGCGTTTCCGGGGGTGCTTCTCCAGTCCGCAGAAGTAGCATTTTGCGGACTCACGACTGGCGGCAGCCGGGGTCAATTCGTCGGTGGGTTGCGGGGTCTGCGGCACCCAGGAGGCCATTGGGGGATCGCATGCCTGGAGAGCCTCAGAGTTGTGCAGAACAGCCTCCAGCATATTGGACAGCTCAATCACCGAACTTAGGGTAAGATTGGCTTTTTCCAGCAGCCGCTGGCGCACGTACACTGACCTGGTCCCCGTAACAAAGGCGTGTCTCACTAGGAGTTCTGCATGCTGCGCTGCCATCAGCTCCTGGCAATTGCAGGCCCGCACGAGCGTCTGTAGTGCCTGGACAAACTCAGCACTCGATTCCCCGGGCCGCTGTTGCCGTGTCACTAAGCGGTGCCGAGCATAGACGCTGTTTATCAGCCGCAGATATTGTCCTTTGAGGGCGCCCATCGCGCCATCGTAGTTCGGCTGGTCTCTGATCAGCGAATAGACCCGTGGACTGACCCTGGAGAGTAGAACTCTGCGCTTCGCTACGGGGTCGGTCGCTTTAATCTCCTTTAGGTACGCTTCGAAGCAGGCCAGCCAGAGTTCGAAAGCGTTTCTGGCTTCAGGTGTTTGCGGATCGAGATCTAATTTGTCTGGTCTCAGTGCGTGTTCCATGCCTTAAAATGTACAGCGAATAATATTGAAGCATCTTCAATAACTCCAAAGACTGAGGTTGGGTAAAATACTGAAAGGCTTTTATTCGCTGTACAATACGACATCCACAGTGAGTGTCTGCCCCCGGAATGAGGGGGAGGGGCAAGGCGAAACACCTTTATACAGGAATATGTGGGAGGAGCCACAGGGGCAGTCAGCAGAGGGGCGTGTCCAGACAGGTAACCCAGTCACAACATATAACGAGGTGCAACGAGACCTGGGTGTCATTATACACCAGTCATTGAAAGTGGGCATGCAGGTACAGCAGGCGGTGAAAAAGGCGAATGGTATGCTGGCATTTATAGCGAGAGGATTCGAGTACAGGAGCAGGGAGGTACTACTGCAGTTGTACAAGGCCTTGGTGAGACCACACCTGGAGTATTGTGTGCAGTTTTGGTCCCCTAATCTGAGGAAGGACATCCTTGCCTTAGAGGGAGTACAAAGAAGGTTCACCAGATTGATTCCTGGGATGGCAGGACTTTCATATGAAGAAAGACTGGATGAACTGGGCTTGTACTCATTGGAATTTAGAAGATTGAGGGGGGATCTGATTGAAACGTATAAGATCCTAAAGGGATTGGACAGGTTAGATGCAGGAAGATTGTTCCCGATGTTGGGGAAGTTCAGAACGAGGGGTCACAGTTTGAGAATAGAGGGGAAGCCTTTTAGGACTGACATTAGGAAAAACTTCTTCACACAGAGAGTGGTGAATCTGTGGAATTCTCTGCCACAGGAAACAGTTGAGGCCAGTTCATTGGCTATATTTAAGAGGGAGTTAGATATGGCCCTTGTGGCTACGGGGGTCAGGGGGTATGGAGGGAAGGCTGGGGCGGGGTTCTGAGTTGGATGATCAGCCATGATCATAATAAATGGCGGTGCAGGCTCGAAGGGCCGAATGGCCTACTCCTGCACCTATTTTCTATGTTTCTATGTTTCTATATATGGTTTACCACAGTGTGTGTGCCTTGAATTTCCAGCATCTGCAAATTTCCTCATGTTTGCGTTTTTAACAAGAGGAGGCATAGTTTTAAGGTGCTTGGAAGTAGGTACAGAGAGGATGTCAGGGGTAAGTTTTTCACACAGAGAGTGGTGGGTGCATGGAATGCACTGCCAGCAACGGTGGTAGAGGCAGATACAATAGGGTCTTCTAAGAGACTCTTAGAGAGGTACATGGAGCTTGGAAGAATAGAAAATTCTAGGCAGTTTCCAGAGTAGGTTACATTATTGACTCAGCATTGTGGGCCGAAGGACCTGTAATGTTTTGTAAATTTCTATGTTTATGTTATGGAAACAGCAGTGAAGAATCCTTCCGCATCTGAGTGCAAAGGTATTCCCGAGTCTCCACCCGGGATTTGATTGACTGACAGTAGTGAAAATTGAGAGGAAGCTACTGACATGATGAAGGAAGCCATGAACACCCACTCATGATGGAAGACCTTTATTGCTGCTCTAAACTCCAGCAGCATAATGGGCAGGAAGTTAGTATATACAACCCTGAGGTTCATTTTGCATTCAAGGGCATTGGTGTTTCCATAGCAGGCTATGATGGAGGGAAATGGTCAGTTGATGTTTTGACCCAAAATGTTGACGGTTCTTTCCATCCCCATGGGCGCTGCATGTCCCCCAGAGTTTTGTGTGTTGCCTGATCATACAGTACGAAACACAAAATTCTTAGGCACATATACTGTATATAGCTAAGGTATCTAAGACTTTTGCACAGTACTGTAGTAATTTTATGTATTGCACTGTACTGCTGCAAAAAAAAACAAATTTCATGGCATATATGAGTGATGATAAACCTGATTCTGATATGGGTCTCTGTTGTGGACTGAGAGTGGGAAGGGGGCAGGGAGAGGGGACTCATGGTTGGGAAAAGGGGAAGGGAGAGGGGAAGGAGGTGTATTTAATGTAATGAGTGACAGATGACATATATTGTCCATAATGGGAACTATTCTATATAATTGACAAACACTGTCATTGAGTTGTATTCAGTTTAATGGTGTCTAAAATAATGACGTCTATGTAAGGTGACTGCTTTTGTTTTGTTTGTTATGGAAGTAAAAGTGTGTGGATTTTGTTAATCACATAAAGCAGCTCTCACATCTTTTATTCAGAAAATCCTAGAAGATATTCCGTAGTGATCAATAAAGCAATAGTTTGGGAACAAATTATCTTACTTGGTGTCGCGGGGTTGGGTGTGTCAGGGTCCACACCACACCCGTCCCAGCACTCCTTCTCTGCCAGCTGTCCCACCCCCATCCCAGCACTCCACCCTTGCCATTCCCAACAGCCCTTGCTCCCGCCAGATTTACAAATTCGCTTTCCACTTCATGTTGACAAATACAGTACTGAGCAGAAGTCTTAGGCACCCTAGCTATATGTATGTGTCTAAGACTTTTGCGCAGTACTGTATTAACCCGCCTTCTTGTCCCTCTTATGGTTATGAACCTGCCTGATTATATTATTCCTCTAATAGACCATCATTGTCTTCACCTCACTGTATAAATGACTTGGATGAGGAAGTGGAAGGGTGGGTTAGTAGGTCTGCAGATTGGTGTTGTAGATAATGTGGAGGGATGTTGTAGGTTACAACGGGGCAATGACAGGATGCAGAGCTAGGCTGAAAAGTGGCAGATGGAGTTCAGTCTGGAAAAGTATGAAGTGATTCACTTTGGAAAGCCGAAATTGAAGGCAGAGTACAGGGTCAATGGCGGGATTCTTAGCAGTGTGGAGGAACAAAGGGATCTTGGGGTCCACGTCCCTAGATCTCTCAAATTGATTGGTTAAAAAGGTGTATAGTGTATTAGCCTTCATTAGTCAGGTGTATATGGGGTGTCCAGAGAGGGGTGGCACCTCTGGCGAATGGGTGTGTCGTGTCTATTCCAGGGGAGCTCAGTCACCTTTAGACCCCACCAGACACTCAGCTCTCTCCTGTGGCTCCGAGTAGCTGTTTTCCTGTGACAGCAGCCTCACCCTGGTGCACTGCTTCGACAGACAGGCTAAACCAGGTGAGGGTGGCTGGTGGCCTCATTGCCCGGTGAGATAGGGCATACCTGTCCTAGCATGTGAAGTCAGTGAGAAAGCAGTGGTGTAGTGCTCTGTGAAGAGCGAAGAGCATGAGAAGGCAAAGAAGACATCATGATCATCCGGTGTAACCACGGAAGACCCCAGCTAGTGACGACTACTTGTGCCACTGGATTGGGACTTCTGAGGTCGAGAGAGTGGAACTGACCCAGTGCAATGTCTTTCCCACTTTAAAAACTCTCCCACACAGGTTCCCTGTCATCGTCAGATAGCCACCTGTTCAGGAGAATGAATTCAAAAGCTGTAAGGTAGTTGTTGCAGCTCCATAAAACTTAGACAACACCACACTTGGAGTATTGTACTAGGTTCTGGTCACCTCATTATAGGAAGGATGTGGAAGCCTTAGAATGAGGGCTGAGGAGATTGACCATGATGCTGTCTCCATTAGAGTGCATGTCTTATTAGGATGGGTTGAGCAAGCTAGGGTTTTTCTCTTTGGAATGAAGGAGATGAGAGGTGTGAAGGAGAGATGTGAAGAGGTGTCAAGGATAATAAGAGAGTGGATAGCCAGCACTTTTTACCAGGCTGGCAATGGTAAATGCAAGAGGGCACAATTTCAGAGTGACTGGAGGAAAATTGGAGGTAAGGGGGATATTAGAGGTAGGTTTTTTTTACACAGAGAGAGGTAGGTGCATGGAATTACTGTATCTATACTCTATTCTTGGTTGGTGCAACTGTAACGAAACCCAATTTCCCTCGGGATCAATAAAGTATGACTATGACTATGAATGCACTTGCTAAGGGTGGTGGTGGTGGCAGATACTTTAGACGCATGTAAGAGACTCTTAAATGGGCACATGGTTGATAGAAAAATGGAGGGCTATGGGGAGGGAAGTGTTAGATTGATCTTGGAGCAGGTTAAAAGCTTGGCACAAGATTGTGGTCCAAAGGGACTATAATTTGCTGTACTGTTCCATTTTGTATGTTCAAAATACACAACCATGTCCAAACTCTTCACCAACTGTTTGAGCATCGTTTTATGTAGATCAATATTGTTACATATCCTGTGAGCATGATGTAATTATCTTGTGAGCATTATGTCATTATCTCATGATGGACATAATGTAATTGTCACATGATAGAAACATAGGAACATAGAAAACTTACAGCACAATACAGGCCCTGCGGCCCATAAAGTTGTGTCAAACATGTCCCTACCTTAGAAATTACTAGGCTTACCCATAGCCCTCTATTTTTCTAAGCTCCATATACCTATCCGAAAGTCTCTTAAAAGACCCGATTGTATCCACCTCCACCACCATTGCCGGCAGCCCATTCCATGCACTTTCTCTGAGTAAAAAACTTACCCCTGACATCTCCTCTGTACCTACTCCCCAGCACCTTAAACCTGTGTCCTCTTGTGGCAACCATTTCAGTGATGGCATGGTATAAAAGAAAAGCCCGCCACTGTGACGCAGTTCTCATTTTTATTTTTAGTGCAACGTTGTTGTTGCCGGTCGGATGTCTTGGAGACGCCACCGGCTTTGTTTGTTGCACGTTTATTTTCCCCTTACAGTCCAGTATTGGAGAGTGAAGACATTACCAGCGTTATCCAAACCCAAAGGATTGGGTAAAGTTAACGTTGTTCGGCGTCTTGGGAATGATCGACCTTTTTGAATTTTCGTTTGGGAATTGTGGCATGCACATTTGACCTGCAAGGTTGGGAAGGTTTGCACAGTGACCACACTCCAGCCAAAAGTTCAGTTCCTTTAGGACACTTTACTTCTTTGTGATTTCTTCGGACAAGGCATCTCTCAGCTGTGATCGGCAGATTCGTCAGTACTTCGAAGGAATCGTTGTTTTGGGGAAGTCTCTCCTTAATGACTGTATAAATCACTTGGACTTTTGAATTTACCACTTTAAGTCTGTGCTTGGATGAGAACTCATTAAGAACAGTTTATAACTTTGACTGTTTGTTCGATATAGCCGCCTAACTGTTAACTTCCATTTAAGTTAGTCGTTCGTTTATTTTTCAATGTTTTGAGTAGAGGTTAATAAATTTTGTTGTTTATTTATAAAAACCTGACTCAGTTTCATATCCATTGCTGCTGGTGCATAACAATATAAAGCCACTGTCGGGGCTCCAGGGATCAGGCAATGTCCGTGGAGGGAAATGGACAGTTGAATCTTTGGGTCAAGACCCTTCACCAGGACTCACCCAACTTGAAATGCTGACTGTCTTTTTCCCTCCGCAGACGCTGCCTGACCCACAGAATACCTGCAGCACTTTGTGTGTTACTCCAGATCCGGCATTTGCAGAGTTTCTAAGTTGTGGGCATGCTATGTTGTCACAGGAAGCACGGTGACACTGGTGGGCTTCAGTACATCCTGATTGTTGATGCAACCAATGCACTTCACTGTATGTTATGATGTACGTGTGACAAACAAAGCTAATCTTTCTTTCTTTCCTTCCTTCTTTTCTTTTTTTTTCTTTCTTTCACTTGCGTTTTACATAATCCTTCTATCTAGACCCATGTTTATCTGGACTGTATATAATTGCTGGGAATACCCTAGGATAATTTTCTCTCACAAACATGTTCTGCAGTATGCAAAGTTATTGGGGGTGGTAACACCACGGATCTTGTTTGTCAACAGTGCAGAATTTTGATTTTGGCTCAAACCTGTTCGCAAAATAAGTGTGAGGATAGACCTTGTAAATGGAACAATTATCTGAATCGCTCACACCGGAGACCAACCCACTGTGCTGTTCATCTGATAACCACCAACTGTGTCCCACAGATATGGAATTTCATTTATTTCGCAGAGGGAATAAGGATACTGAGTATCTTCACACCACATAATGAAAGATAGGACGGAACTGCTGACAGGCAACAGGATCTCAAGGTTCAGGTGACACGACATGTAAAAAGAATTGTGTCATTTACATACACTTTGGCTGACTCTTGCATTGTCATACTTTCTAGTTCAAAGCATGCTCTCAATGGCCATTTTATTAGGTATACCTGTTCGTTAATGCGAATATCCAATCAGCCACTCATGTGGCAGCAACTCAATGCACCCAAGCAGATGTGGTCGAGAGGTTCAGTTGTTGTTCAGACCAAACATCAGAATGGGGAAGAAATGTGACTTTGACCGTGGAATGATTGCTGTTGCCAGACAGGGTGGTTTGAGTATCTCAGAAAAAGTTGATCTCCTGGGACTTTCATGCACAACGATCTCTGGATTTTACAGAGAATGGTGCGATAAAGAAAAACCATCCAGTGAGCCATTGTTTTGTAGGGGAAAATGCCTTGTTAATGGGAGAGTCAGAGGAGAATGGCCAGACTGGTTCAAGCTGACAGGAAGTTGACAGTAATTCAAATAACCACACATTACAACAGTGGCGTGCAGAAGAACATCTCTGAATGCACAGAACATTGAACCTTGAAGTGGACAGGCTACAGCAGCAGAAGACTGCACTGGGTTCCATTTTTCCTCCTTATAAAGTGACCACTGAGTGTATACAGTACCCATAATAAATTTACCTTGAAGTTTAGAAACTTTTGAATTTTCCTGATCTCCCACACTGGGTAAAGGAAACCTGGTGACAGGAAGGCCTTTGGAACAGAGAATACTTGTGACAGCTGAATAATTAAAGAAGGGTCGCCGAAATCAGAATTTTATTTGTAAGAGAAGAAGGAACAAAAAGCTCAGGCGATTCTTATTGCAGATGTCTGATGAGAAAAACTGCCTGCAGTAACTCAGCATCTGAAACTGGCCCTCAATCTTGGTTCAAGTTTCCTTCTGCTTGCCAAGTAGGACTAGTTGTTGAACTCAACCAGATTAACCTTTCACTCTCCAATAACCAGTTGGGATGAACTATTGTTGCTGCAAGTATGACTTCATAAAATATAACCAAGCAGATCACTCCACTTTGACGATTGTGTCATTAATTACTGTCATACACGGAGAAGGTAGGCTGTATTTGTTACATGAACATTGAAACATACAATGAAATGTGTTGTTTGTGACAACACCAGCACAGTCCGAGGATTGTCCTGGAGGCAGCCACAAGTGTCACCATACTTCCAGCATGAACATACTCACTGACTCTCGTTAATCTGTAAGTCTTTGGAACGTGGGAGGAAACCCACGCAGTCATGGGGAGAATGTACAAATGGACAGACAGGGGCAGGAATTGAACCCAGATTACTGGCTCTGTGAAGAACTGTGCTGCTGTGTCACCCACCAAAACTACTGCACCCACAGAGTGGAAGCAAGACTTTCGGCCCGTCTAGTATGAACTAACCGTCAAGCATGCATTATTATTATGGTTATTATTCTATTATGGATTTATTGAGAATGCCCACCAGAAAATGAATCTCAGGGTTGTATATGGTGACATACATGTACTTTGATAACAAATTTACTTTAAGCCTTGAACAAGAGGAACCTGCAAACTTCACACAGTGCCAGAGGTCGGGATTGAACTTGCAGTGTTGGAATTTGTATTTACATTTATTTTATTTCTTGCATCCAAGGGAATAAAAATCTTTATGTTGCGACTTCATCACAATGTACAAGCAATAAAAAGGGGAAATATGGGAGGAACATACATAAAAGTTGCTGGTGAACGCAGCAGGCCAGGCAGCATCTACTGGAAGCGGTTCAGTCGAAGTACCCCATCCGTTACTTATTTATATACACACATTCTTTTTTTCTCTCTCCTTTTTCTCCCTCTGTCCCTCTCACTATACCCCTTGCCCATCCCCTGGGTTCCCCCCCACTTTTCTTTCCCCCTGGGCCTCCTGTCCCATGATCCTCTCATATCCCTTTTGCCAATTAACTGTCCAGCTCTTGGCTCCATCCCTCCCCCTCCTGCCTTCTCCTATCATTTCAGATCTCCCCCTCCCCATCCCACTTTCAAATCTCTTACTAGTTCTTCTTTCAGTTAGTCCTGACGAAGGGTCTCGGCCTGAAACGTCGACTGTACCTCTAGCAATAGATGCTGCCTGGCCTGCTGCGTTCACCAGCAACTTTTATGTGTGTTGCTTGAAATTCCAGCATCTGCAGATTTCCTTGTGTTTGCATTTTTAAATATGGGAGGATATTGCCCAAACACTAAGTTTATATACATAATCGTTTTGTATACACGTATGTATTGTCAGATACAACGTACAGTCAGATATGGAATGAGGTCAATGTGTATGATAAATTTAATGGCCTGGTGGAAGAAGCTGTTCTGGAACCAGTTGGTCCTGGCCTTAATGCTGTGGTACCATTTGCCAAACCGGAGCAGCTGAAACAGTTTGTGGTCGGGGTGGCTGGAGTCCCTGATGATCCTCTGGGCCCATTTTACACACCTGTCTATGCAAATGTCCTGAACAGAGGAAAGTTCACATCCACAGATGCACTGGGCTGTCCGCACCACTCTCTGCAGAGTCCTGCGATTGAGGGAAGTACAGTTCCCAGACCAGGTGATGACACAGCCAGTCAGGATGCTCTCAGTGGTACTCCTGTAAGAAGTCCTGAGGATCTGGGGACTCATGCTGAACTTCTTCAGCCATCTGAGGTGAAAGAGGCATTGTGCTTTTTTCACCACACAGACAGTAGATACAGTCCAGGTGAGATCCTCAGAGATGTGTATACTGAAGAACTTGAAACTACTCACCATCTCAACTGCAGTCCCATTGATGTCAATAGGGGATAGCCTGTCTCTGTTCCTCCTGTAATCCACGATCAACTCCTTTGTTTTTTGGACATTGAAGGAGAGGTTGTTTTCTTGGCACCACTGTGTCAGGGCGTTGACTTCTCCTCTGTAGGCTGTCTCATCATTGTTGGAAATAAGGCCTACCAATGTCGTGTCATCTGCAAATTTGATCAGCAGATTGGAGCTGTGTGTGGCAACACAATCGTGGGTGTATACGGAGTAAAGCATGGGGCTCAGGACACAGCCCTTGGGGGCTGCTGTGTTGAGGGTCGGAGGGGCAGAGGTGAGTGAGCCCATTCTTATTACCTGCCAGTGATCCGGCAGGAAGCTCTATGAAGCAGCAGCTCTCTTAGATAAACCAAATTCTGAAATCTTAATTTCAAAGCCCTGTGGAGCCTCATTCCTCCTCTTCTCTGTGACCTCCTTCATCATTACAATTCCTGGAGCTCTTCAATCCTCAGATTCTTACAATCTCATCATTGCTCCATCCCTAAGTATATCTCTCCTCTTTCAAAGCACATTTATTATCAAAGCTTGGATACATTGTACAACCTTGAGAATAGTCTCCTAACACAAAATACAGAAACTCAAAAGAACCCATTAAAAAAAGACCATCAAAAACCCAATGTGGAGAGAGAGAGAAGCAAAACACACAAACAATAAAAGCAAGCAAATAGCGCTCTGAACTGAAGTTCATAAAAAGGGTCCGTCACAAGACCCTTAGTTTATCGCAGAGCCAGTAAGCCTTGCGGAGCAGCGAGCTAGTCCAGCCCATCCCTCACCTAGGCCCCCGACACTCTGACCTTTTCAATCTGTCCCGGTGCCTAAATCATCATCCAAACATCATCCACCTCTCGATTTGGCCTGTACCCAACCTTTCTGATTCGGCATGGAGCTTAGATCACCATTCAAACATCGGGTTCAGTTGCTTCGATACGCTCTGGGGCCAGATGCCTATTAAAACACCTTTACTCTCTTAGGAAGTTAAAGAGGTTTGCCTTGTCCCCAGGTTGGAACTGGAGTGGCTGCTGAGACTGCCATAAGACCATAAGACCATAAGACAAAGGAGCAGAAATCAGCCATTCGACCCATCGAGTCTGCTCCGCCATTTTATCATGAGCTGATCCATTCTCCCATTTAGTCCCACTCCCCCGCCTTCTCACCATAACCTTTGATGCCCTGGCTACTCAGATACCTATCAATCTCTGCCTTAAGTACACCCAATGACTTGGCCTCCACTGCCGCCCGTGGCAACAAATTCCATAGACTCACCACCCTCTGGCTAAAAAAATTGCCATCGTGAAATAACACTCGAATAAACTTCTAAAGATGTATTGTTGAAAGTAAGCTGACTGGTTGAGTTATGATCTGGTACGGCAATTCAAATGTGCAGGAATGTAAGAAGCTGCAGAGAGTAGAAGAGTCTGCCCAGTACATCACGGGCACATCACTCTTCACCAGCGGTAATACATCCATCATGGAAGATCCCTACCATCTGGGCCATGCCATCTTCTCACAGCTCCCATTGGGCAGGAGATACAGAAGCCTGTAGTTCTACACCACCAGGAAGAAGAACATCTACTTTCCTTCAACCGTTCGGTCCTTGAACCATCTGGCATAACCCCAATCACCACAGTTTATTGACATCATGACTACTTTGTGGAACAGCTTCTTCTCCTCCACCATCAGATTTCTGAACGGTCCATGAACCCATGGGCACTACCCGCTGCTTTGCTCTCTTCTTGCAATATGTATGTATTATATATATTCTGATTGTAATTTATAGTGATTTTTATGTATTGCAGTGTTTTGACATGAACATGGTTACAGGAGAGATACTGAAGTTGATGCGTACAGAAGTGCTTCATTCAACAAAAACGAACAACAGGCTTCATATTGAGACACTCCTGGAGGAAGAGGCCTCCCGACCCGACATTACATGATAGTTTTATGTGTAAAAGATCAAAGGTAACAGCAGGACAATACTATAGTTACAATGCTTCCTTTGAATCGTGTGTAGTTTTCACACACCTCCTTCGCACCCACACTCCGGACACCCAAAATGAACGTTAATCTCCACTGAATCTAAGCCACATTCATGCACATGCAAGCATCTGAGGTCTGTTTGCTCTGAGCCACATTTTAGATTCAATCTGCAAACCACATTCAAATCTGAAGATTAGTTGCTGGTGAAATTAATATTTGCTGTATACCCTAACTCCAGAATACACTCTAACACACTGTACTGCTGCCACAAAACAACAAATTTCACAACATATGTCAGTGATAATAAACTTAATTCTGATTCTGAAGAACAGCTACTTCCCTTCAGTTATTCGGTTCTTGAACCAACTGGCACAATCCAAATCACTACAGTTTATCAACACTTCAAATTCGAGTTTATTGTCATTCAGTCATACACTTGTATACAGCCTAATGAAACAACACCCTGGGACCAGGGTGCAAAACATATATCATTCACAGCTCATAAACAAATATTAATACAAAAATATTAACAGATAATAAAAATATTCTCTAGATGTAAAAGTTCATATGCAATATATAGCTGATGCTAGGGTGTGCTGGGGCACATCATCAGTGATATAACCTGGGACCTGGGTCTTTCAAAGTCAGACACTCTTGCCCAGGTGACCCAGCCAGGGTTGATCAGGCCCTGGCTTGTGTCCCAGCAGCATTGATCCACGGGTCACGCCTCTTGACCACCTGCAGGCTCACTCAGCAGCCTCTGTGATGGTCCTTATTGCTCTTTTCTTTGCAGTCTCCGTAATGTAAAGGAGAGAGCAGACTATGCAGAACAAGCAGCCAGCAAGACCTCCACACCTCACGTCTACAGGCTCACATCGTGCCCTCCACCCCTGTCTCTGGCACAGCTCTCCCAGCTCCTGGTGTTTGGTTTTCCTACGCTCAAACGCCTCCTCAATCTGGTCTTCCTCAGGAACTGTCAGTTCCACCATGACCACCTGCTTTGAGGTTTCTGACAGAATGACCTTGTCAGGCCTCAGGGATGATGGTGTGATGAAGTCAGGGAACTTTAATTGCTCGCCAAGATTGACCTTCAGTTGTCAGTCTGACGCTGTGGTGAGCAAACCTGATGGAAACCTGGGCTGAGGCTGTGGTTGGTCTCCAAAAGCCATGGGTGTCTGGGTTGCCTTCAGCTTCCTGTTATTTATGGCCGAGGAGATATTTTCCGCCACTGCCTTCAGCGTCTGGTCATGATGCCAGTGGTAGCGGCCTTCTCCCAGGGCTTTTGGGCAGCTGCTGAGAGATGTGTTCCAGGGTCCCTCTGCCAGAGGAGGGAGGATGTGATGGTACCCTTCTTTTGTGCCAAGGGAAAAGGTTCACTGGACTAGGCACGACGCTGTACACAGCCTGGATCATGAACGATGCACTGGGGGTTTGTCTGCCAGATGTTGGAGTAGGAGATTCTCTGCCTCAGTGCACCCACCCACCCTGCTCAAGCTCCCTCCTACTATCACTTCCTTAGCAGCTCTTCCTGGACCAGTCTGTGTCTGTACCTGCCCTGGACCCGGCTGAAGCAGGTTGAAGAGAAGTTGCCCAGCCTGACCAGAGGCCCCTGTCCCTACCAGATCCACGTGCCTCTGATGTGACTCAGCCATCTGCACTGTGTCCTGGACCCACTTCCTGCCTGCCCGGACCCCAAGGCCTGCTGACAAGACTTTGGGGTTGCTGGAATCTCTGTCCAGCGTCAATTCTCTTGTACAGGAAACCATTCAGGCTATTGAAGGTAAGTTGCAGTTTATTCCTCTTCCCGCATAGAGCAGTGCTGCTTAGGCTACGTGAGAGGCCCAGCCATTTTTGAAGGTAAGCATTGATCTTTCCTTCAAGATCCTCAGCCATTGTTGTGGGTACCTATTGGCCAGAGGATCTGGTAGATGGTGCCACTCTGGTAGCTACAGACCTTAAACTTGCCTGGGAGGCCTGATTTCTCTACACTGGAGCCAGACGTCTGACTCCTTGGTGGTTTTCTGGACTGCAGCCACATCCCTCAGGCTGCAAACAAAGACCTTCCCCAAGTTCCTGACTGGTTTCTCAGAGGCTGATGGGATAGCACTACCATCCAAGGAGAAACAGAATTTGTCAGTGAGTCTGTCTTTCTTTAACACCAGAGACCTGGATTTCTCTGGCTTAAAGCTCATTTTTGCCCATGCAGTGAGCCTCGCTAGTCCCTGCAGGATCCATCTACTGCCTGGGAATGATGTAGTTGTCACTGTCAGAGGCCATGAAGGCTCTGATTGGGGGCTGCCGCTCACCTGTCTTAGCCAGGGAGCCTATACACTCCACGTCAGCTACCTTAACCAGCACGTTCATGATCAGGGAGAAGAAAATCACTGAGATTGTACTGTATATGGAGAGAGCGCGGCGTGCCGCACGTGCACAGCCCTCCAGTGAAAAATGATATTGTATCCGTTAAATAGGGGCTGTGGACAATTCTGATTTGATGGAGACAGACGTGAAAGCACAGAGGAACATCTGGAGAAATTTCTAAAACTTCCGTTCGCTGCTGTCATTACTGTGCGATCGTGAATCTTCCGGAGGGAAGGCCTCAAAATCCCTGGCTTTGCCTGCTGTTGGTGACCGAGACTGAGGTCGAATCATTCGGATAGAGATGGTGCTCGGTACTTGGTGTCGGAGGGCTGATCGGAGGCTCGAAGTTTTCGGACGACTCAGAGTCAGACCGTGGTCAGGCATGGCAGGGAGAGCTTTTCTTCCTTCTTCCGTCTGCGTGAGATGTGGGACATTTGGGAGACTTCGAACTTTTACTGTGCTCATGGACTGTTCTTCATCAAGTTATGGTACTGTTGCACTGTTGTAACTATATGTTATAATTATGTGGTTTTGTTAGTTTTTCCAGTCTTGGTCTGTCCTGTGTTTTGTGATATCACACCGGAGGAAATAATGTATCATTTCTTAATGCATGCATTACTAAATGACAATAAAAGAGGACTACGTGTCTTCATAATCTAATCTATATCCGGTTATCGAGCTGATGAAGGCTTGAAGGTATGTAAGCAGTAAACAGCCCTGAGATCCGTCCTCACACAGACAGCCACAAAACAAAGAAACACCATGGAACCAACCCAGTCAAAGAAAAACATCAAACATCAAACCACCCTCCCCTCCACGCGCAAAAAATTCATGCAAGCAGCAACAAAAAAAGAGCGAAAAACACAGAATATAAAACACAAAATCAAAAGGCATATTTCAGTTCATTTCAGCTCAGTGTTCATTATCTGCAGGCTGCCCTGATTCAAAAGTAGTAATCAAAAAGAGTGACCAGAACTAGAACTATGCTACCAGCTCCTGATATTTGGCTTTCTTACACTTGAATGCCTCCTCAATCCAGTTTTGCCAAGGCACTGTCAGTTCTACCATGGACATCTGCTTCGAGGTTTCTGACAGAATGACCATGTCAGGCCTCAGGGATGATGATGCAATGAAGTCAGGGAACTTTAATTGCTTGCCAAGATAGACCTTCAGTTGCCAGTCAGACACCATGGTGAGCGAGCCTTCTGGTGATCTGGGTTAAGGCTGAGGTTGGTCTCCGGCTGTGACAAACGCTCTTGGCTTTCTGGGTTGGCGGAGGTAACTACTGTTGTTAATGGACGAGGAGATATTTTCTGCCTCTGCCTTCAGCACCTGGTCATGACGCCAGTGGTAGCAATATACCACAGCATAATGCTCCTGGCTCTGTCATAAATAATGTGTACGGGGTTCAAAAGTTCAAAGTTCAAAGTAAGTTCTGTTATCAAACTACATATATGTCACCATATACAACCCTGAGATTCACTGTCCTGTGGGCATACTCAGCAAATCTATAGGAAGGTAACTATGACAGGATCAATGAAAGATCAACCAGAGTACAGAAGACAACAAACTCTGCAAATGCAAATATAAATAAATAGCAATAAATAATGAGGACATGAGATAAAGAGTCCTTAAAGTGAGATCGTTGGTTGTGGGAACCGAGAAGGACCCAAGGTT
This sequence comes from Mobula hypostoma, assembly GCF_963921235.1. Lineage (NCBI taxonomy): Eukaryota > Metazoa > Chordata > Chondrichthyes > Myliobatiformes > Myliobatidae > Mobula > Mobula hypostoma. The sequence goes on from NC_086098.1 coordinate 174,695,027, forward strand.
TGATTGATTTAAGTGCTGTACTGGATCACAGAGGGGTTGGTTGCAGGCCAAGTTGAGGCAGCAAAATCAGGGCACCAGAGCTTTCCGAAGCGACTGAACCTGATATTTGAATGTCGATTTAGGTGTCCAATTTAGATTGAAAAGGTCAGTGTGTTGGAGTTCAAGGTGAGGGTCAGGCTCACTGCCCCATGACTCAGCTCTGCACTGAACTATGCTGCACTATGGGACCCTCATTGCTGATTTCAGATTGGAATGCTATTTGCCTGCGGTTATTGTTTTGTATGAATTGTTTTTTTCTCTCTCTGCATATTGGGTGTTTGACAGTCATTTTTTTTTAATGCGTTCTTTTGGATTTCTTTGTTTCGTGGCTGCCTGTAAGAAGGCAAATCTCAATGTATACATACTTTGAACTTTGAACTTTATCTGAACAGATTAATATCCCCTTCTATTCAAGAGCCTGATGGTTGAGGAGTAGTAACTGTTCTTGAACCTGCTGGTATGAGTTCTGAGGTTCTTGTACCTTCTACCTAATGGCAGAAGCAAGAAAAGAGGATGGCCTGGGTAGTGAAGATCTCTGATAATGGATGTTGCTTTCCTTCAGCAACGTTTCATGCAGACGTGCTCAATGGTGGGAGCACTTCATGTGTATGACCACTTGGATCATCTTGCATTGAAATGGACTTTTTTTTTGCTCTAATTGTGTTGTTTCCTGTAAAAGCAGTGCACAATTTGTGTTTAATTTAGATTTTTCTCATGAATGTTGATTATATGAACCCCATGCCTATGATGCTGCTGCAAGGAAGTTTTTCACTGCACCTGCGCACTCATAAACTTGTTAATCGTTCAAAATACAGAAACGCTCTGCCAGTCCAGCTCAAGACTTCAGTAGTGCTGGAACAGCAGATTTCCAGATTGTTGGGGGGGGGGTGGTTATTTCTTTTACCTCTTCATCACATTTTTAATCCATTCATCCATATTTAATAAGCTTAGAGTTGGAACCAGGAGAGCTTCAAGAAAGCTCAGAAAATGCGGCCTCATTGAGAGTGACTTGCCCACTGCACTGTTGGTGATTAAAATTGATACAGAAGGAGACAGTTTTCAGTCAAGTGTGTGAATATACCCTGAGTGACTGCATTTATTTGAATACAAATTTGAATATAAAACCTTTCAATGACAGATTTTATGAAACGTCCTCAAATTCAGGCTGTAGAAAAGGACACTGCATCACAGCTATTTCTAAATACAGTGAATTCCAGTTAATTGGTCCATCAGTTAAATGGGGTAACCACTTATTTGGACAACTCTTAAAAAACCAAGCCTAATCAAGAAAATAGCTGGGATTTCCTTTGTTTATCTGGGACACTATGCCACTTAATTAGGGCAGGAGACTGTTGCCGAACAGTTTCTAAACTAGTGTCAGTCACATGAACTTGCATGGCTGTTAGACACTGCACCATGCTTAGAGCGATCAGGTTTTAAATAGCATCCATTGCATGTGTTTGTGTTCAAAAAGCAGTGATTTTTATTACTCATATTTGGAAAGCAATAAGCAGTAAGACAATTTAGAACTGGTTTTCCCTCTGCGGCGTCAAGCATTCAGGCGTGGAGATGCCAGAAACGACCGGGAGCGAAAACAAAACGATTTCACTACTTCAACAGATTTAGGACTATGAAGAATGTGAAGATATCGACAATCACCTTGAATGTTACAATAAAAATGAAGATTTGAGGATGTAATTGTCGAAAGCATTGTACAAAGGCAGTCCATTATCTACACCAGTCGTTGATGGAAATTTTGTTCATTTACAGTCAGTCAAAAGAATATGGCAATGTGTTGTTCGTCTGTCGTATCCGATGGTGATGGTGAAACATGTGTGGGAGAGTTTTTAAAGTGGCCATTGCACTGGGACAATTCCACTCCCTCGACCTCAGAGGTCCAGTTCCAGTGACTGAGTAGTCATAACAAACTGGGGTTTTTGTTGTTGCAGTGGATAACCATGAAATCTTCGTGCTTTATCATTCCCTTCACTAGGACAGACGTGTCCCTTCCTTACAGGGGTATGAGGTCTGCCAGCTATCCCCACCTGGTTTAACCCACCTACGTACAGGGGTATGGCTGCTGTCACATGCAAACAGCTACTTGGACCCACAGGTGAGAACTAGTGTCCATTGGGCAACAAAGGTGAGTGAACTGCCTCAGAATGGTCACGACAAGCCCTTCACCAGAGGTACTACCCCTCCCTGGTTCACGGCAATGTACACTGGATGAATTCCTCCATTGATAACTATTGGGAACTAATACACAGTTTTATAGTATGGTAATGTTCTAATTTGTTCTAATTTTCATTTAAAAACATAACTTGTTACTCAGTTAAAGGATAGTTTGTCTTTTTATTCCTTTTTAACTATTTCCATGAAACTTCAGCTAATTGCAGCAGTCGCTTAATTGGCCAAAATGTACTGGTCCTGATGTGTCTCAATGAACAAGAATCCACTGTAATTACTTAAAGAAATATGAAATGGACTAACAGAGGAACTTTTTTTACAGTCTTGTCTGTAGGCCTTGCACAGATAAGGACCTGGAAGATCACGCGCATTAGAAGCACAACTCCAAATGGGGAACTGGTTCTTCAGGATATTCAGCTGCGTACGTGTAAACTACTGCAAGAAGCTACTGCTTCAAGATGCTGCTGAAGAGCCATCCAAAACTTCTGGGCCGGCATGGTAGCACAAAACTTTACAGTACAAGCGACCTGGGTTCAATTCCCACCACTGCCTGTAAGAAGTTTGTACGTTCTCCCAGTGACCGTGTGGGTTTCCTCCGGGTCCTCCGGTTTCCTCCCACAGTCCAAAGGTGTACTGGTTGGTAGGTTAAATTGGTCATAAAAAATTGTACCATGATCAGGCAAGCATTAAATTGGGGGATAGTTGGATGGCGTGAAATAAAAAAATAAACATGACTTTAAAGTCAAGTTTGACTATGTAGACTGTCCAACAGTTCCAAATGATTCTGCGTGAAGTAGAGTGTCAGGGATTTAGTAGGTGCAGCTGGAAGGTGAGTATCCTCAATGACTCAGAGCCCTTAGTAAAAGAGGCGAGGAAGAGGCAAGACACTGCAACTGAAACAGCCAGGAAAAGGCATTACCAGTCACAATGTCAGAGTGCAAACAACAGAGACACTGCCTTTCTCAGCAGATGTTTTCAGTGAGGTTCAATGAGGCATCTGTCCCTGCAGGAAGGCAGCCTGAAGTGCAGGGACCCAAACCTAATCAGTGAGGTGTGGCAGGATGCCGGAGAAAAATCAAAGGAAGTCGCTTGTGGCTCCGACTGGTCTGATCTCCGAAAGATGGAGCCAGCAGAGAGGAAGGGCTCTGTGAGGCTGGAATTTATTACAAGAACTCAACTCGGATTCCCAGGGTGTGAGATCTGACCTGCACCAGCTGTGTGTGTGTGTGTGTGTGTGTGTGTGTGTGTGTGTGTATGCGCATGCAGTGTCTGTGTATTGTATCTCTGTGTGAGTATGTGTATATGTATATGTGTCTGTGTCTATATTTGTGCGTCTCTGATCTGTGTCAGCTATGTCCATTTGTATGTATCTGACCTGTAGTGTTGTGTATGTGTAGGGGGGTTGTCTGTGTGGGTGCATGTCTATATGTATGTGTATATGTGTGTGTGAGTGTGTGTGTGTGTGTGTGTGTGTGTGAGAGAGAGAGTGTGTGTGTGTGTGTGTGTGTGTGTGTGTGTGTGTGTATGTGAGTATGTGTGTGTGTGTGTGTTTGTGGGTGTGTGAGTGTGTGAGAGTGTGTGTGTGTGTGTGTGTGTGGGTGTGAGTGTGTGTGAGTATGTGCGTGTGTATGTGAGTATGTGTGTGTGTGTGTTTGTGGGTGTGTGAGTGTGTGAGAGAGTGTGTGTGTGTGTGGGTGTGTGTGTGTGTGAGTATGTGTGTGTATGTGAGTATGTGTGTGTGTGTTTGTGGGTGTGTGTGAGAGAGTGTGTGTGTGTGTGTGAGTGTGTGTGACACGTATGTGTGTGTGTATGTGAGTATGTGTGTGTGAGTGTGTGTGTGTGTGTGTGTGTGTGTGTGTGTGAGTGTGTGTGAGTATGTATGTGTGTATGTGAGTGTGTGTGTGTGTGTGTTTGTGGGTGTGTGAGTGTGTGAGAGAGTGTGTGTCTGTGTGGGTGTGTGTGTGTGTGAGTATGTGTGTGTATGTGAGTATGTGTGTGTGTGTGTGTGTTTGTGGGTGTGTGAGTGTGTGTGAGTGTGTGTGTGTGTGGTGTGCGTGCATGCGTGTGTGTGTGTGTCTGTGTTTGTGTGTGTGTGTGTAACTTCTTATTAAAAGAATGAGCTCCAACTCAACATCTGGCACACACACTATGTCATTCCAGTTCTCCGTTTAACAATATAACTTCCACCTAATTAGTAACACTGGGTGACTACAGCAGCCTTTCAGCAATGCAGAGGTTCGTAACGAGGTCAGTACTTTTCCATATAAAGTATTGGGCTGCTCTCCAAATCACCACATATATAATCACAGAGCCATAATTGGGCATCATGTTATTGCCCTCATAACTGCTGCAGAATGTGTGTCGAGGAGCAGGGATTGGTTGTGTGGTGTTAAATCAGCACCAAAGCTGAATGTGACTTTGGTCCTTGTTAAGCAGCTTATTGGTTAATGATATCCATTTGGGGCACAGTGACTTTCACCTGGGCACAACATTAGGATTGGTTTGGTGATAACAAATTAGAGTAGAACAGCTTATCTCTAAGAAAAGGAAGGCCTTTTGTGCCTGGCAGGATGACATTGGTAGCAAGGCCGAAAGAGAACTTACTCCAGAGCCACGGCAAATGTCCAGTGCAGGGTGAGGGAGCTAAAGAAATTTTGGTGGACTGAGAAAGTTCTGAAAAGACACTGGTGACATGTGAGGCTTCTTCAGTGCCACCAAAAAAGTTTGTGGTCTAAATTACTTCAGATTAAACCCCCTGTGCTCAAAGGATGTGAAGAACTTGCTAAAAGATTGGAAGGATATCAAACATCCATGGAAAGAGCACTTTCAAGAACTCCTTAACCAAGACAGCATTGTTGAAACAGAGGCCATGAACCAAATATTCCAGAGATCTATGAGAAGAGACATAGGGGAACCTCAGATGCCTTCAGGAACATGCAAAACAACAAAGCCACTAGTCCTGACGGGATCCCAGCAAAGATCCTTAAGGAAGGTGGATCAGCACTCCAGCACCACATACAGGCCTTGCTCCTGAAAGTCTGGGAAAAGGAACAACTGCCCTCAGGGCTAATAGTGACCACATTCAATAAGGGAGACAAGGGAGAGTGTGGCAATTTCAGAGGCCTCTCCCTCCTGTCAACAGGCAGAGTGTTTGCATGTATCCTTGTCAACCAACTCCTTCCATTATCTGAAGAAGCACTCCCTGAATCACAGAGTGGTTTCCACCCATCTAGAGGTACCACAGACTTGATCTTCACAGCACATTGATTACAGGAACATTGCCATGAACAATCTTGAATTTGGCTTTCATAGATTTGACAAAGGCACTTGATGCAGTAGAACGCCAAGCTTTCTGGCATATACATCAAGACATGGCTGTCCTGACAAGTACTTATGCATACTGAGGCTACTACATGATTGCATGTCAGCCACAGTACTCAGTAGTAGGTGGCACTGAATTGGAACCCTTCACTGTCAAAGCAGGACCCAAACAGGTTGTATCATTGCACCCACTCTACTTGCCATCCCTATTGCTGCTGACCTTCACTTCATTGGCCAACACGTGCCACAGGGAATCGCAACTGTCTATAGAATGGACAGCAGCCTTTTCAACCTCAACTGATTCAAGGCCAAGAACAATGTCAGGACCACCACCATCGTTGAGTTTCCATATGCAGATAAAAACACCATCGCAGCACACTCTGAAGAAGACCTCCAACGTATCCTGAACGCTTTTGCCAAGGCATATAGGGCCTTGGGCCTTGTTTTGAATATAAAAAACACACGGGTCCTCTATCAGCCATTGGCCAACTAGTCATTTATCCAGCCCTGCATAAAAACTGATAATATCGCCCTTGAAGATATAAACTACTTTCCCTGCTTTGGTAGCATTCGCTCCTCAAAAGCAGACATTGGCTGAGCAGTGCTAGTGAAGCTATGTAAGAATAAAGAACAGAGTCTTTGCAGACCGTGACCTATATTATTGTATGGAGCTGAATCATGGTCCACCTACAGTTGACACCTGGAAGTCCTGGAACAATACCACCAAAGAATCTTACGAAAGACTTTTAGGATCAGTCAGAAGGGCAAACACACTGACGTCAGTGTACAGGAGGAGGCCAACATGAACAGCATCTCCACCATGATAAAGCAACACCAACTCCGATAGATAGGTCATGTTATTCAGATGCCTAACTCATGTCTCCTTAAGCAGATCATTTGCTCCCAGTTGAAGGAAGGTCCGTGAGCCCCTGGTGGACAAAGGAAATGCTTTAAAGATGACATCAAAATCAGCCTGAAGAAATTCAACGTTACGTCTAAAAACTGGGAAGATGTTGCACTCAATAGATAGAGCTGGAGGAAACCTGGTTGAGAGGGAGCTGTGCTACGTGAGAACAACCTCTGCTGTGCCACAGAGAACAAGCGGCGGCTGCGAAAGGAGAGTCTGAACAACCCAAAGACCCAACCACTGACCACAGCCACCACTTACTCGTACCCACACTGCACAGGAATATGTGGATCCCGGATCAGCCCCTACAGACACCTGAGGCCCACCGACAGACAAACCCTTAGGAGAATATCAGACTCGATTCGAGTAATTGCACTACAACTACAGTTTTAAGGTGACTGGAGGAAAGAAGAGGGGACATCAGAGATATGGCTTTTTTACAGAGAGAGCAGTGGTGTATGGAACGCTCTGTCATGGCTGCTTGCAGAGTCAGATACATTAGGGACAGTTAAGAGATTCTTAGATGAGCACCTGGGTGAAAGGAAAAGGAAAGGCTATGTGGAAGGGAAGGGTTAAACTGATCTTAGAGTAGTTTAAAAGTTCAGCACTACATCATAGGCCAAAGAGCCTGTACTTGCTGTAGCGTCCTGTGTTCCATAACTGTTCCAGGTGTGTTGCAGGAGGGCTACCAAGCAACAATGGCCACATAGAAAGATACAGGAACAAGTTACCTTAAGCGTGCCCAGGGACGGGTCTTGTCATGTCCATTCTGGGGCAGCTCACTCACCTTTGGTCTCCACCAGACACTCAGCTCTCAACTGTTGCTCCAAGTAGCAGTTTGCAAGTGACAGTGGCCACACCCGGTTAAGCAGCTTCACCAGGTGAGGGTAGCCAGTGGCCTCATACCTGGTGAGATAGGGACATGCCTGTCCTAGCATGCAGAGTCATCTCAGGAGGACTGGGCGGATGAGATCTGCAGTGAGGTGCAACAGCCAGGAAGACAGTTTTGCTATGCTCCGCGGAGAGCGAAGGGCAGGGCAAGGCACAGAAGATGTCATAGTTATCCACTGCAACCAAAGGAGATCCCAGTTTGTGACTCTTGATTGTACTACTGTACCCGATCTTCTGAGGTTGAGAGAGGGGAACTGCCACAGTGCATCGGCTTTTCCACGTTAAAAACGCCCCTGCACAGGCTTCCTGTCACCGTCAAACTCAGCAGACAACCACCATCGGTCAAAAAGCTACAGTTAAAAGTCCATCTCCCACCCCCCCATCCTCACCACATTCTACAGAGGTTGTATTGAGAGCATCCTGAGCAGCTGCATCACTGCCTGGTTCGGAAATTGCACCATCTCGGATCACACGACCCTGCAGCGGATAGTGAGGTCAGCTGAGAAGATCAACTCTCTTCCTGCCATTACAGACATTTACATCACACGCTGCAGCCGTAAAGCAAACAGCATTATGAAGGACCCCACACACCCCTCATACAAACTCTTCTCCCCCCTGCCTTCTGGCAAAAGGCACTAAAGCATTCGGGCTCTCACAACCAGACTATGTAACAGTTTCTTCCCCCAAATCATCAGACTCCTCAATTCCCAGAGCCTGGACTGACACCAGCCTACTGCCCTCCACTGTACCTATTGTTTTGTTTATTATTTATTGTAATGCCCGCACTGTTTTGTGCACTTTATGCAGTCTGAGTAGGTCTGTAGTCTAGTGTGGTTTTTGTGTTGTTTTTACGTAGTGCTGTGTAGTTTTTGTATTGTTTCATGTAGCACCATGGTCCTGAAAAATGTTGTCTCATTTTTACTGTGTACTGCACCAGCAGTTATGGTCGAAATGACAATGAGAAGTGACTTGACTTGACTTGAGGAGAAGGTGTCATGGAGGCAAAGTTTGTGGTGGGAATTCCGGAGCGTTGCTTCTGTAGTTTCAGCCACCAATCGGAAACCAGTTAAATGTGGGAATTGGAAGAGTACCGTCGCGGAGGCGAGAGAGCTGGGAGGGATTACAGAGATATCAGAAAACAATGAGGGCAGCAAGGCTAGCGTAACTCTAATACAGTGCCGGCAGTCCAGGTTCAATTCCCACCACTGTCTGTAAGACGTTTGTACACACACCTCCCCCCACCATTCTGGGAGCTCTAGTTTCTCCCACATTCCAAGGATGTACGGGCCAAGTTTCCATCGAATTCAATATATAAGTTTACTGATGACACAACAATTGTAGGTCGTATCTCGGGTAATGATGAGTTTGAGTACAGAGAGGAAATTAAGAACCTGGTGGCATAGTGCAAAGACAATAACCTATCCCTCAACGTCAGCAAGACGAAGGAATTGGTTGTTGACTTCAGAAGGAGAAGTGGACCGCATGACCCCATTTACATCAGTGGTACGCAAGTGGAACAGGTCAAAAGCTTTAAGTTCCTTGAGGTCAATGTCACAAATGACCTGACTTGGTCCACCTAAGCAGAGTTCACTGCCAAAAAGGCCCAACAGTGCCTTTACTTCCTGAGAAAATTAAGGAAATTTGGCCTGTCCCCTAAAACCATCACTATTTTTTATAGATGCACAGTAGAAAGCATTCTTCTAGGGTGCACCACACCCTGGTATGGAAGTTGTCCTGTCCAAGACCAAAAGAAGCTGCAGAAGATCGTGAACACGGCGCAGCGCATCACACAAACCAATCTTTCGTCCGTAGATTCACTTCACACCGCACGCTGTCGGAGCAGTTCTGCAAGGATAATCAAGGACACGACCCACCCAGCCAACAGACTTTTCGTCCCTCTTCCCTCCGGGAGAAGGCTCAGGAGCTTGAAGACTCCTACGGCCAGATTTGGGAACAGCTTCTTTCCAACTGTGATAAGACTGCTGAACTGATCCTGACCTGGATCTGGGCCGTACCCTCCAAATATCCGGACCTGCCTCTCAGTTTTTTTGCACTACCTTACTTTCCCTTTTCTATTTTCTATTTATGATTTATAATTTAAATTTTTAGTATTTACTAAATTTTACTATTTTTAATATTTAATATTTGTAATCCAGGGAGTGGGAAGTGCAGAATCAAATATCGCTGTGATGATTGTATGTTCTAGTACCAATTGTTTGGCGACAATAAAGTATAAAGTATAAGTATAAAGTATAAAAAAGTTAGTAAACTAATGAACTTGGTAACAGCAGAGTATGAATCTCAAGGTGGTATATATTAACATACCGTATAGCATATGTACTTCAGTAAGAAATCTACTTTGAATGTTGAACCGGATCAGGAGATATAGGTCTGTTAGAGGGATTTACCCCTTCGTGATAATGATCAGGTAGGCAAAGAGAGAATCTGGAAAGGGGCATTGAGGTTGAAAGAAAAATCAGGTATGATTTTATTGAAAGACAGGGAGACACGGCAGAGTCCTGCATCTACACATCATCCCCGAGCAATGAACTGGTTCCATTCATTTAAAGTCAGAAAATAAACCAAAATTGTTTGATATGTTCACCGCACCCTCACTCATTGTAATGAATGGCATCAAAGCACATGTGACTGATAACCATATATTTATATAACCATATAACAATTATAGCACAGAAACAGGCCATCTCGGCCCTTCTAGTCCATGCCAAACATTTACTGGACCAGAAGGGCCGAGATAGCCTGTTTCTGTGCTATAATAAGAAAGAACAATTATTCAAAGTGGGGAGAGAGAGGAAACTACTGCCATTTGCAGGAATGAACATATGCACATACATCAGATCTATTGATAGTATTTTAGGGGAGCTCACCCATACAGTATGTCAAGGAATCCATAAGCCAGGCACTCTTAACCGGTCATTTTCTTTTCCAAATCCCACAGCCCTCTGCAATATAGGAGACCATTCAGCCCACAAAGTCTATGTTGGCCCACAGAGCAATTACCATGGGGTGGCACAGTAGCGTAATGCTTAGTGTAACACTATTACAGTGCCAGCGATCAACAACTGGGGTTCAATCCCAGCCGCTGTCTGAGAGTGTATACATTCTCCCCGTGACCGCATGCGTTTCCTTCCTGGTACTCTGGTTCAGAATCATAATCAGGTTTAATACCACCGGCATATGTCATGAAATTTCTTGTCTTTGCGGCAGTAGTACAATGCAATACATAATAATAGGAAAAAATGTGAATTATTGTAAGTATATATATTAAATAATTAAATGAAAGAAGTAGGGCAAAAGTTGAAATATAAGAAGTAGTGAGGTAGTGTTCATGGGACCAATGTCCATTCAGAAATCTGATGGCAGAAGGGAAGAAGGTGTTCCAGGCTTCCTCCCACATTCCAGAGAAGTACAGATAGTAAATTGTGCGCAGGCTGTGTTAGCGATGGAAGCACGTCGACACTTGTGGGCTGCCACCTTCACATCCGCGGACTGTGTTGGCCGTTGATGCAAATGATACACATGTCACTATATGTTTGAATGCTTCCATGTACATGTGTCAAATAAAACTAATCCATCTATCAAATCTAAATATCTATCCCATTCCTCACTAGTTTCCTCTGTAACCTATTCTCCCCACGAGTGTTTAGTTGTTGTTCAGCTGTAACAAAGGACACAGCTTTGTTTGGAAGCTCCAGGTGTCTCTTGGTGATGATTAATGCTCAACTTTATCAAGACATGTTCACAGCCCCCTCCAAGCAGATGCAGCTACCACAATCTTTGTCCAGGTGCCTACTCCCTCCTTAAGAGTCTCTGCTGACTCACTCCTCACTGTGGCAACAGTGGTGTCCTGATGGATCTTGGTCCTCACATCACCATGACAAACAGGAGCGATGAGTCGCCGCTGGCTATCCTGAAGCGACAGCTAGAAATGGGGTGCTGGAGAAACTCAGTGGGTCAGGAGGCATCTGTGGACAGAAGTGGTCATTTGACATTTGGGGTGAGAATCTTCATCTGGACTTCAGCAGCAGTTGGTTATTTGCCTGTAGGATCTATCACTAACCTCCCTTCACTTTCTCCCACTCAGCCCTCAATCACCATCACCAGAAAAGTCACCAATTAGTAAACAAGAACAAGAATCAGGTGGACTTCATTTTTTGGTTGTCAACATCTCTGAAGACCGATCCTGAGCCCAACATATTGATGCAAATACAAAGAAGGCATGTATACTTCATTAGGAGTTCAAGGAGGTTTGGTATGTCACCAGAGAATCTCACAAATTTCTACAGATGTACCATGCCGACATTCTGACTGGTTTCATCACCATCTGCTGTGGAAGAGTTACTGCACAGCACTGGAAAAAGCCACAGGAGGCTGTAAACTCAGTCAGCTCGTGGGCTCTAGCCTCCCCAGTATCGAGGACATCTTCAAAAGGCAATGCCTCAAGAAGGCAACATCATCATTAAGAACCCCCGTCACCCTGAATATGCCCTTTTCCCATTTCTACCATCAGGGAAGAGATACAAGTGCCTGAAGACTCAATGTTTTAGGAACAGCGTCTTCCCCTCTGCCATCAGACGTCTGAATAGACCACGAACTCCTGAAAAGTTCCTCACTTTTCAAAGTTTGATGTTCAAAGTAAATTGGGAGGCATGGTAACTTAGTGGTTAGCACAACGCTTTACAGTGCCAGCAACATGGGTTCAAATCCCACTGTTGTCCGTAAAGAGTTATTACATTCTCCCTGTGACCACATGGGTTTCCTCCGGGTGCTCCAGTTTCCTCCCACAGTCCAAACACTTAACGATTGACTGGTTAATTGGTCATTGTAAATTGCCTCATGATTAGGCTAGAGTTAAATTGGGGGTTGCTGGGCAGCTTGGCTTGAAGGGCAGAAATAAATAAATACATTTATTATCAAAGTACACATATGTCACATATACAACCCTGAGATTCATTTTCTTGTGGGCATTCACAGTAAATACAAGAACATTAATAGAATCAAGGAAAGACTGTACCCAACGGGACGGACAAACAACCAATGTGCAAAAGAAACAAGCTTTCAAAGACAAAAAGAAAGAGAAAAAGAAAGAAATAATATTATTTTCCAGGACAACTCTCTAAGTCCATTATGGTTCTGTCAAGCTTTAAAACTGCTTTGTAATTTACTGAATCAGATGAAAATAGGGTTTCAAATGAGAAACAACCAAATGAACTATACCTTGACACACCTTCTGTACATGGACAATTTGAAATTATACGCTTCATCAATAAAGCTAAAGCAATTAATTCAAATTCAAGTACTATTTTCTAAAGATATAAACATGAAATTTGGACTGGACAAATGCAGAACTTTAAACATAAAGAAAGGTGCAATAGAGCTGATAGAATACAAAACAGAGCAGCAGGATACAATACAACCGATGGATGAATGTGAAACATAAGTATCTGGGATATCAACAAGCAAAGAAATGGATCATAGTGTGATAAAGGGGAAACGTTCGACAGAATTTACTTCGAGGTTTAAGAATATCTGCCAACCAGAGCTCAATAGTATAAACATAACAAAGATAATAAATACTTTCACTATACCCACATTAATGTATTCTTTTGGCATAATATCTTGGTCCGAAACTCATCTGGAAAATTTACAAAGAAAAATAAGAACTGAAATGTCACATCTTCGAAAACACTCTGTACACTCAAGCACACTTAGATTAACACTACCTAGAACAGAAGGAGAAAAGGGAATAACAAACATTAAAAATTTACAAAATAGTCAGATAAAACTCCTACGGATATATTTTCATCAACGAAAACAGGATTCAACACTCCACACAAGCATATACAACTCTGATAAGAAGTACTAAACTTAAATGAAAGCACAACCCAGAAAAATAGAGAAATTATCATTGTTGAAGAAAAGATAAACCAAAGGAAGAGCATGAGCCTCCGTGGAAGACATCCCCACGACCTGAGCAGACTGGATGTCAACAAGGCAGTGTTTAACACCTGGCACATAGTTGGAGACCTTCTCCCAGAAACAGTGGAGTTCCTTGTGACAATACAAGACCAGGTGGTTAACATAAAAATATCAAAAGTACATAATAAAACACTAAGAAATTCAAGACGATAAATGCAGAAAATGCCAAGAGAAAACAGAAATAATGCAACACATTACAGGATCCTGCAGCAGCTTAACTCAATCTGATTACTGACATAGGTACAATCAAGCGGCAAACATCTTCACCAAAATTTTCCTTTAAATTACAAACTCATAAAAACAAACCTGATCCAGTTTTTGATTCAGAGACCTACAAATCACTGATCCATTATTACAGTAGAGCTACTAGGACTTGATGTTTCAATCCCTATGGTAAGTTGGCACTCTCGATGTTGGCAGTGGGTCTGGAGTGGTGACAAGGAGGGAGGGTAGGTACGTCATCGGGGTCATCAGGTGGGCACCCTCTTTCTTTGACGTTTCGTTGATAAGCCCACGACATCTCCAGAGGGCTCAATGGTGCTACCTGGCGTCCCAGATACACCCCCCTCAGTTCCATACCCTCCTGTCTTCATCTTGCAGCCCAGTTGTTGTTTCTCCATTTAATCCAAATCCAATTGCTGCTTTCTTCTGCTGCATTTGACAAGGACTTGATTGCTTGTTGGAGGGAGTGACCCCTCACCCCCATCTTCTTCAATAGACTGGACGTAGATGTAGCAACGAATCCCCTGCATCCCACTTCTACAGGGAAAATCAGAGACCTACAAATGACTGATCCATTATTACAGGTAGGACAATCCATAATAACTGTGCGTATATAATAATAAAGGATAAACAATCAAGTACAACTTACTTATGTACAGCCATTCCAAACACACATAACATACAGAAATCAGTAAGTGAAAACACCAGAAATATGCTGAATTAAAAGAGGAAATTGAAAGACTATGGAACGTGAACAGGGTATACATTATCCCAATAGCAATATCTACAACTGGTATCATCCCAAAGTCACTACACAATAGCATTAAGCAATTAGGCCTACACAGCAATATTTATGTAAATCTCCAGAAAGCCACAAAACTAAACAATGTTAGAGTAGTCCAAAAGTTCCTACAATTGAGAAATGAGTGTGTTTGGCTATGCCCATACCTCAGGCTTTACCAGCTTGAGCTGAGATAAAATAAAAATACTAATAAATAAATAAGCAGCAAATATTAAGAACATGAGATGAAGAGTCATTGAAAGTGAGTCCATAGATGTGGGAACAGTTCAGTGATGAGCCAAGTGAAACTGACTGAAGTTAAGCCCTCTGTTTCAAGAGCCTGATGGTTGAGGGGTAATAACTGTTCCTGAACCTAATGGTGCTCTCTTCTTGCACTACTTGTTTATTTTTTATATACATTTTATTGTAACAAAGTAATTTTTGATATATGGTACTGTATTGCTGCAGTAAAACAACAAATTTCACAACATTCACTCAGTGGCCACTTTATTAGGTACGCCTGTACACGTGCTCATTAATGCAAATATCTGATCAGCCATTCAATTTGCATGAAAACATGCAGACATGGTCAAGATGTTCAGTTGTTGTTCAGACCAAACATCAGACTGGGGAAGAAATGTGATCTAAGTGAATTTGGTCATGAAATTATTATTGGTGCCAGATGGGGTGATTTGAGTATCTCAGAAACTGCTGATCTCCTGGGACTTTCACACACAACAGTCTCTAGAGTTTACAGAGACTGTTGCAAAAAATGAACAATATCCAGTAAGTGGCAATTCTGTGGGCAAAAAAAAACCTTGTTAATGAGAGAGGTCAGAGGAGAATGGCCAGACTGGTTGAGGCTGACAGGAAGGTGAGGCATTACAATGGTGGTGTGCAGAAGAGTATCTCTGAATGTGCAACACATCAAACCTTGAAGTGGATGGGCTACAGCAGCAGAAGACTAAGAACATACACTCAGTGGCCACTTTATTAAGTAGGGGTGGTACCTAATGAAGTGGCCATTGTGTATATATTCAGGCAAAAGAATTTTCTTCATGGCAGAAGATGGCACCAGGTTAACAAGGTATACCTAATATAATGGCCACTGACAGCGTGTCAGTGATAGTAGACCTGAACCTGAGGCAGGCTCCTGATGAGCAGCCTCCAATCCTTAACTCAAGTAAGTCATTAAAGTTGGGCTGGCTAGAAAGTAGGATCAAAAAATTGGCAGGTAATCCTGGGCCTACCGTAAGGCAAAAGCACAGCTGAAATGTCATGTATCACATGCTTAGGTGGAAGCAGTGGTGTGGTGCTTGTTAGCTGCAGAGGGTCAATAGTAATAGGAACACACTGTATCTCAATTCCCTGTAAATAGCAGGCAACAACCATTATCTCTGTTAACGGAAGCAAGCTCCTGAGCACAGGGACTAACCAACCTTGGTTTCATCATCCGCACTGCCTGAAAACGCATTGACTTGCTCACTTTATTGGCAAGGAGCCCAGTGTTGGGGTGTATTCTGTTTATGCTGCAACTGTAACGAAAACCAATTTCCCTCGGGATCAATAAAGTATAACTATGACTATGACGATATGCAAAATAGTAAATATTAATTTCAATAGCATCTGGTCTTCAGATCTGAATATGGATTGTATGTTGAATGTAAAATGCAGCTCAGAATAATGTTCTTCCTGAGGCTGCATTTCAGAGTAAATTGCAGACCAGGAAATACCCAATTGACCGAGATGTCTGCATATGCATGAGTGCAATCAACACCACGTTGACCTAACATTCTGCATGCGACTCAGAAGAAACAATAATTAATACTCATTTTGGGTGTGTTGGTGGGAAAAATCCAGGTATTTGAAAAATTACATGTAACTCCTAAGAAGCATTATGAAGGAATTATGAATTGTCCTGTTAACATTCCTCCTTAACATATAAAATGTGCTGTAATGTTGGGTTAGGGAGTCTTTCTCTCTCTTGTGTGTGATAGTCAGCCTGTTTGTGCTCGAATAAAGATTTCTATATGTACCAGGTGCATCTCTCCGGTGACTTTGTTCACAGTCACGATACCCAGTACGTGGAATATTTAGTCAGAGGGTGATAAATTTGTGGAATTCATTGCCACAGAGAACTGAGGATGCCAGTCATTGAGTATATTTAAAGTGGAGGTTGATATGTTCCTGATATGGTGTCAAAGGTTACTGGGAGGAGGCAGGGGAATGGGGTTGAGAGGGATAGTAAATCAGCCATGATGGAATGAGGAAACAAGCTTACTGGACTGAATGGCCAAATTCTGCTCCAATATCTCATGGTCTTATACAATAAGCAGGGGCTGTTTTGTGACTACATTATTTTTAGAAGAAAAATTAATTCTGCTCTTTGTTTTGGTAGCTATTTGTTCAGTGCAGCACAGAAATAAAACTGCGGTCAGTTTCACAAGCCCCAGATCACTTCACAGCCAATGGTTTATCTTTGGATATGTGGTCACATACAGAACACAGCCACACCAGCTTCAATTTTAAATGAGTGTACACTGTTTAACACCCAAAGGTACTTCACAAGAGAGTTATGGACAGCAAGCCTTGAAGGTGTTGGAGAGTGCAAAGTTCAAAGTAAATTCATTATCGAGGTATGTATACAAAAAAACAGCCTTGAGATTCATTCTTCAGGCACCCACAGGACAACAAAGAAATACAATAGAATCCACAAAAAAACACACCCAACAAAGATTGACAAAACTCCAATTTGCAAAAGAGGACAAATTGTGCAAATAATAATGAAAATTGAACATATAGCACATAGAGCATGGGCTGCGCAGTGTGAGTGCACAACTGCGGAGCCCGTTCATTGCTGAGCTGAGTGGAGCCAGTCCAGGGCAGCAACCGCTCCCAAACTTGGCAGCGTGGGACCCAAGACTCCTGCACTCCTGCACAATGGTAGTAATAATAGCAGAGCAGACTCACATAGCCATATGACCTCATTGTGCTCCTATGTCTTGTGGTCTAAGGTGACTAGAGATGAAAGCACTGATGAGCAGATAAGCAGAGAGGTTTAAGGAGGGAATTCCAAAGATTGAGACTGCTGTTCCCACCTTTGCGTCATGTCTGCTTGGTTAGCAAAGATGCTTGACAGTGTAATTAGATTATGAGGACACTCAGTCCTTGTTTATTGTCATTTAGAAATGCATGCATTAAAAAATGATACAATGTTCCTCCAGAAAGGTATCACAGAAACACAGGACAAACCAAGGCTAACTGACAAGACCACATAATTATGACATTTAGTTACAACAGTGCAAAGCAATACCGTAATTTGATAAAGAGCAGACCATGGGCACGGTAAAAAAAGTCTCAAATGCCAATAGCCCCATCATCTCACGCAGACAGAAGCACCGCAAACTTGCCGATGCGTTGGAGCACCCGACTGCAGCAGACTCCAAGTCCGTCTGAAAACTTCGAGCCTCCAACCAGCCCTCTGACACCGAGCACCATCTCTGCCAAGCGCTTCGACCCCACCCCAGCTGCCGAGCAACAAGCAAAGCCGAGGACTCGGGGCCTTCCCCTCCGGAGATTCTGGACCACACAGTAGCAGCAGCAGCGAAGCAGGCATTTCAGAAGTTTCTCCAGATGTTCCTCTGTACTCTCACGTCCATCTCCATCCAATCAGAATTGCGCACGGCATCCTACTTGTCAAGTAACAGATATCATTCATCAGAGTGGCTGCTGCAAGCTGCGTCACGCCACCATCTTCTCCTCCCTTACATTCCCATTATATTCATAAAATCATACAGCATAGGAATAGGTTCTTCAGTCTGCCAAATCTGTGCTCTTATTGACAGTAAAATTAAAGCAGGAACATCAGCTGTTTCTCTCACCACAGATGCTGACTGACCTTTTGAGTGTTGCCAGCATTTTCTCTGTTTTGTTTCAGATTTTCAGCATCTTCAGTACCTTTTATTCAAATTTGCAGTCATCGTGATTTTTATCTTTATTTGTGACTGTATGTTTTTCCTAAATTGTAGCTACATGTGTTATTTGTGCAATTTGCTACTTGCTTTTGGTAATGTGTGTTGTACCTTGGCCACAGTGGATCACTGTTTCATTTGGCTACGTTCATATACGGTTCAATGATATTAAACTTGAACTTGATCTTGTTTCATTCATCTCATTAGCCTTCCCAGACTCTACTATCCAACCATTCACTAGGGGTAATTTGCGGAGGTTGTCCATCATGTCCAACGATGTCGGGAAGCCTGTGTGGGAGAGTTTTTAAAGCTGTTACACTGGAGCAGTTCCACTCTCTTGACCACAGAAGTCCGAGTCTAGTGGTATGAACAAGAGTCACAAACCAGGACCTTCTGTTGTTGCAGTGGATGATCATGATGTCCTCCGTGCCTCATTATGCCCTTCGCTCTCCATGGAGCGTTGCAGTACCACCAGAATTGACTTGGCATGCTAGGGCAGGCATGTTCCTATCTCCCCAGGGTATGAGGCTGCCAGCTACCCTCACCTGGTTTAGCCTGCCTGTCAAAGCAGTGTACCGGGATGTGGCTGCTGTCACATGCAAACAGCTACTTGGAGCCACAGGTGAGGGTGCGGTAGGGAGCAAAGGTGAACGAACTGCCCCAGAATGGGGCATGCTTGTCCAAGCATGCAAAGTCAGCTTCGGCAGACTGGGTGGGGGGGTAACCAAAAGTGGCTAATTAACTATCAGTCTGCACAAATTTGGGATGTGGGAAGAATTCAGCCACTACTGTCAGGTTTGGCACAGTATTCTTTCACAACAGACAAAAACAACAACGACCTACTGCGAGGTCAGCAGTACAGGTCAGTGGCTGTAGTCTGCCATCAGTGCAGGATCTATCTATGTCCAGGCCAAGGAAGCTGGCGGGAAAAATCACTGCAGATACTCCCCACCCTGCAAAGTTCCTTTTCAAAAAACCCCCTTCAGGAAACTGTTACAGGGCTACTAAAACAAAAAACAAAACACGTAATCTTGAAAGCTTCTTCCCCCAAGCAGTTAACCATTCCAGTTAGCATCCCTACGCTCCTCTATTACCTCTGTCGTCTCTCCACTCTCACTTTAAGCCCAAGCCCTCTGGTTCCTGATTCCATAACCTTAGGAAAAAGACTGTACACATTCACCTTAACTATGCCCCTTGTTGATTTGATACCCTTCTATACGATCAGCCCCATTCTCCTACACGCCCTGTGAAAAATGTCTCAGCCTATTCAACCTCTATCCATAACTCAGTCCCTCAAGTTTCACCTCACTCAGTCCCACCATCCTCGTAAACACTGTATTTATTTATTTATGCACTTTTTCTTTACCCTCTAACTTTAATAGATAATTCTTTCAGTTTTATATAATTCTTTATTCTTTATCGTGTTGAATGATGCTGCTACTTGTTGCCTGTTGCTCCCTGGCCAACACCCTTCATCGGGCCAGCAAATTCTTAATACAGCAGTTCCCAACCACAGGCCCATGGCATTTAAAATGTAAATGTATTGTAGGTATGTGTAACGGTCTTTGCCCCACTGACTCCCGTTGCCTAGGGTGAATAGCCTTCGACCCTGCCAAACAGTGCAAATGCTTTGGTGTGGATACGGTGTGAGATGCCCAATGACCAGCCACGACACAAATATGAAACAATATACCAAGTGCTAGTAAAGAATTATACTTTATGGCAAGTTTTTGGTGCTGGGTTAGTACTAACAACTAAAAGAAAAGGCGCCACATAAGTAACTTATCAGTCTTGTGCACATAATATTTTAATACGTTGGAACTCACACCTCCGATTCCATCCACAACGCCCTTCCTAGACTCCGGCCACCCTCCAAACCCCCGAGGTCCGGTATCCGCCACCCTGGAACCACTGTCTGTTCTCCACATGTCCGTCCTCTCTGCTCGCCTCCCGAAAAAGCCCGCACTCCTCAACTCAGCACACATATATAAGATAACAGAACATGACTTCCATTGGCTAACAAATGAATACAGTTCCCATTATCACATTGTATAACCCAAACATTGCTGTTACAGAGAACCCCCTTGCTTAGCAGTTAACAGTATGAGAAGCCATTTTAATATAACACCTCAGAGAAGCCATTTTGGTAATAAGCGATGAACAGATAACAGTCCGTCTAGTATTACTGAGAGCCCTACATATGCGTAATTCACAACCACCGATATTGAGTTGGGGCTCACCTTAGGAGGCTGGTCTGACGTGATGACATTACAATGTGAAGTTTTTTTACCGTGCTTTATTCTCTGTATTTTGCTGACATTAAAGTGAGTTGTTATAGTTTCCCTTAAACTTAAAACACCTCTGCTGTTTTATTTACGAAAACCTACAGTGTCATGCAAATTTAATTGATCCTTGAACAGAGTACCTGGAGGAATCCCATGCGGTCAGAGGAAGAACATGCAAACTCCACATAGAAAGCACAGGAGGTCAGCATTGAATGTGGTTGCTGGAGCTATGAGACAGAGGCTCTACCAGCTGCTCCATTGCGTCAGCTAAAAAGCAAACATCAGGCAGCAGACTGAATTGAACACACACTCTATAGAGACTCCAGCCTCAACCCAGCACCTTAGATTACTTGGCCACACTAACTTGGCAGGGTAACTGATTTAATATCAGCACAACATTTGTCTCGCCATATATTAATCCATTTATTTACAGTGTAAAGACCATAAACACGCAATTCAATGCAGATTTAGGACATGTTGTCTGCCAGCTGATTTTAAGATGGAAAAACACTTCCAGAATTAAAGCAGGGTCAAGTTAATGAAAAAAATTCGGGAAATATGGTGGCTTGGCTTTGACTGGTTGCCAGCGGTGGAGGAATTAAAACCAGATCCTATAAAACTAACTGCAGAATAGAACCATCGGGAGGTTGGGTAGGGTTATGTCTCTACCAAAGGAGGTGGACGTCCTTCCCTCCGCTCTCCTGCAGGTCACCCTTGGACAAGGTGTAGCACCTGCTTAGCACCACCCCCCCACCCGATTAGGATCATGTGAAGCCATGGAGCAGGTGATGAATGGTCATATTGACACCAGGCAGACAATCTCTGAAAAGTATTGATAATGGCTGGGGTCACCTGACTTTAAAGACACTGTCCAGAAGAAGGCATTGGCAAACCGCTTCTGTAGAAAAATCTGCCAAGAACAATCATGGTCATGAAAAGACCATAATCACCCACGTCATACAATATGGCATATAATGATGGTGAAGATGATGAAAAGAACCAAAGTCTGACTGGATATTTGTTGCTTTTGTTTATTACCATTCTAAAAGAGTTGAAGTTAAAATAATTCTCCTGATGCAGCCTCCTCTACATTGGTGATACCCGTCATAAATTGGGGGAATGCTTCGTCAAGCTCCTCTGCATCAATTACCACAA
Source organism: Mobula hypostoma (assembly GCF_963921235.1). Taxonomy (NCBI): domain Eukaryota; kingdom Metazoa; phylum Chordata; class Chondrichthyes; order Myliobatiformes; family Myliobatidae; genus Mobula; species Mobula hypostoma. The sequence continues at coordinate 174,716,786 of NC_086098.1, forward strand.
GTAGGACTTCCCAGTGGCCAAATATTTCAATTCCCATTCCCGTTCCAAAATGTCAATCCGTGGCTTCCTCTTGTGCCAAGATGGGACCACCCTCAGAGGGGAGGAGCAACACCCTATAATGCGTCTGGGTAGCCTCTAACCTGATGGCATGAATATCGATTTTTCCTTCTGGTGAACAAATATTCCCCCCCCCACTTCCCCACTTTAACTTTTACGTCTTCTCACCTGCCCATTACTTACCCCTGGGTCCCCTCCTCCTTCCCTTTCTCCTATTGTCCACTCTCCTCTCCTATCAGATTCCTTCTTCTCCAGTCTTTGACCTTTCCCACCCACCTGGCTTCACCTATCACCTTCCAGTCAGGTGCACCTCCTTCCCCTCCACCCACCTTTTTATCCTGGTATCTTCCCCCCTTCCTTCTCAGTCCTGAAGAGGGGTCTCAACCTGAAATGTTGACAGTTTGTTCATTTCCATTGATACTGCCTGATCTGCTGAGTTCCTCCAGCATTTTGTGGATGCAGCTAAAATAAATTCTGTCCAGATGGAGGGTCCCAACCATACGCATCGGTTGTCCAATTCGCGTCTCAGATGCTGCCTGACCTGTCGAGATCCTCCAGCTTCTTGTGTGTTGCTACAGGATTCCATCACCTGCACTCTCTTATGTCTTAAAATAAATTCTGTCAGCCATTAAAAATCAATAGCAATATTGAAGACAAGATCTTTGTAGTGTAGTGGCACAGTATAATGCTCTACAGTGTCAGTATCAGGGTTCAATTCCCGCTGCAGTTTATAAGGAGGTTGTATGTTCTCCCCGAGACCACATGGTGCTCCAATTTCCTTCCACATCCCAAAGGCATTTGGTTAGTGTCAGTAAGTTGTGGGTGGGTATTCTATGTTGGTGACGGAAACACGGTGGCACTTCCTCCGACTGTGTTGGTTGTTGACACAAATGACACATTTCACTGCATTTTTCAATGTTTTAATGTACATTAGACAAATATAACTAATTTTTCTCTAGTCAGAATGATTGCTTTGGGAAAGGTTTTGTGCTAAACTACTAGTCAGGTTACACGAGGAATTCTGCAGATGCTGGAAATTCAAGCAACACACATCAAAGTTGCTGGTGAACGCAGCAGGCCAGGCAGCATCTCTAGGAAGAGGTACAGTCGATGTTTTGGGCCGAGACCTTTTGTCAGGACTAACTGAAGGAAGAGCTAGTAAGAGATTTGAAAGTGGGAGGAGGAGGGGGAGATCCAAAATGATAGGAGAAGACAGGAGGGGGAGGGATGGAGCCAAGAGCTGGGCAGGTGATTGGCAAAAGGGATATGAGAGGATCATGGGACAGGAGGCCCAGGGAGAAGGAAAAGTGGGGGGGGGGAATCTAGATGATGGGCAAGGGGTATAGTCAGAGGGACAGAGGGAGAAAAAGGAGAGAGAGAGAAAGAATATGTGTATATAAATAAATAACGGATGGGGTACGAGGGGGAGGTGGGGCATTAGCGGAAGCTAGAGAAGTCAATGTTCATGCCATCAGGTTGGAGGCTACCCAGACGGAATATAAGGTGTTGTTCCTCCAACCTGAGTGTGGCTTCATCTTTACAGTAGAGGAGGCTGTGGATAGACATATCAGAATGGGAATGGGATGCGGAATTAAAATGTGTGGCCACTGGGAGATCCTGCTTTCTCTGGCGGACAGAGCGTAGGTGTTCAGCAAAACGATCTCCCAGTCTGCATCGGGTCTCGCCAGTATATAGAAGGCTACATCGGGAGCACCGGACGCGGTATATCACCCCAGCCAACTCACAAGTGAAGTGTCGCCTCACCTGGAAGGACTGTCTGGGGCCCTGAATGGTGGTAAGGGAGGAAGTGTAAGGGCATGTGTAGCACTTGTTCCGCTTACAAGGATAAGTGCCAGGAGGGAGATCAGTGGGGAGGGATGGGGGGGATGAATGGACAAGGGAGTCGCGTAAGGAGCGATCCCTGCGGAAAGCCGGGGGGGAGAGGGAAAGATGTGCTTAGTGGTGGGATCCCATTGGAGGTGGCGGAAGTTACAGAGAATAATAAATTGGACCCGGAGGCTGGTGGGGTGGTAGGTGAGGATCAGGGGAACCCTATTCCTAGTGGGGTGACGGGAGGATGGAGTGAGAGCAGATGTGCATGAAATGGGGAAGATGCGTTTGAGAGCAGAGTTGATGGTGAAGGAAGGGAAGCCCCATTCTTTAAAAAAGGAGGACATCTCCCTCGTCCTGGAATGAAAAGCCTCATCCTGAGAGCAGATGCGGCGGAGATGGAGGAATTGCGAGAAGGGGATGGCATTTTTGCAAGAGACAGGGTGAAAAGAGGAATAGTCCAGATGGCTATGAGAGTCAGTAGGCTTATAGTAGACATCAGTGGATAAGCTGTCTCCAGAGATAGAGACAGAAAGATCTAGAAAGGGGAGGGAGGTGTTGGAAATGGATCAGGTAAACTTGAGGGCAGGGTGAAAGTTGGAGGCAAAGTTAATAAAGTCAACGAGTTCAGCATGCGTGCAGGAAGCAGCGCCAATGCAGTCGTCGATGTAGCGAAGGAAAAGTGGGGGACAGATACCAGAATAGGTTTGGAATATAGATTGTTCCACAAAGCCAACAAAAAAGCAGGCATAGCCAGGACCCATATGGGTGCCCATAGCTACACCTTTAGTTTGGAGGAAGTGGGAGGAGCCAAAGGAGAAATTATTAAGAGTAAGGACTAAATCCACTAGACGGAGCAGAGTGGTGGTAGAGGGGAACTGATTAGGTCTGGAATCCAAAAAGAAGCGGAGAGCTTTGAGACTTCCTGAAGGGGGATGGAAGTATATAGGGACTGGACATCCATGGTGAAAATAAAGCGGTGGGGCCCAGGGAACTTAAAATCATCGAAAAGTTGAAGAGCGTGAGAAGTGTCACGAACATAGGTAGGAAGGGATTGAACAAGGGGGAATAAAACCGTGTCAAGGTATGCAGAAACGAGTTCGGTGGGGCAGGAGCAAGCTGAGACAATAGGTCTGCCAGGACAGGCAGGTTTGTGGATCTTGGGTAGGAGGTAGAAACGGGAAGTGCGAGGTGTGGGAACTATAAGGTTGGTAGCAGTGGACTGTACCTCTTCCTAGAGAAGCTGCCTGGCCTGCTGCATTCACCAGCAACTTTGAAGTCAGGTTACACAAGAGCTTCTTGTTAATGCCATTCAGAAACGAGTGTCCTGATAACTTTGAGTGAAATAACTCACATTATTATCGCATTATTCATACCAAAGTCTCAATTCTAACTCATCGGCTGGATAATTCTGTAATAATAGTAGCTACTTATAGAGCACTTTTGATACGTTATGATGCCGGTTCAAAGTGCTTTACATGGATTGTAAAGATAAATCAATATCGTCATAAAAATACCGGACTAAATTAAAAATCATAAGTCAAACATTATAGAGAATAAAATGAAATCAAACATATATTAAGTAGCACAGTGGTTAGCACAACACTTTACAGTACCAGCAACCTGGGTTCAATTCCCGCCGCTGTCTATAAGGAGTTTGTACGTTCTCCCTGTGACTGTGTGGGGCTTCCTCCGCGTGCTCCGGTTCCCTCCCACACTCCAAAGATGTACCGCATAGTAGGTTAATTGGTCATTGTAAACTGTCCTGTGATTGGGCCAGGATTAAATCGGGGATTGCTGGGTAGCAGCGTGGCTTGAAGGACTGGAAAGGCCTGTGCCGTGCTGTATTTCAATAAATAAATAGATACAATTAACATCAACAGGCATTAAGTAATCATCTAAGTAGGCCAAGTTCAAAAATAAGCAACATACGTCAAAGTTGCTGGTGAACGCAGCAGGCCAAGCAGCATCTATAGGAAGAGGTGCAGTCGACGTTTCAGGCCGAGACCCTTCGTCAGCAGTTCACCAGCAACTTTGATGTATGTTGCTTGAATTTCCAGCATCTGCAGAATTCCTGTTGTTCAAGTTCAAAAATGTAGGGTTTTAGAAGTGCTTTGATACTAATATGTGGTTTAGTTCTGGGAGTTCTTATGACTACGAATGCATTAAGCTTTGCCTGTGTGCAATGGCCCAGTAAAAGATAAGTCCAGCTGCTCCATGCAGAGATGGGTTGTTATCAACAATAGTACCTTGTATTCACTTGACAACATTAATGTAACAACATATTCCAGACTGTTTAATGGGAGCTTTATCAGAAATTTTTAAAAACTGGCATGTTTAAGGAGTCATTAGGGAAATGAGCATGGTTAAAGTGCAACACTCACAGAATGCTGGAGGAACCCAGCAAGTCAGGCAGTACTTATGGAGGGGAATAAACAGTTGATATTTTTGGCTGAGACCTCTCTTAGGGATTGGGAAGGATGGGGGTAGAAGCCAGAATGAGAAAGTAGGGGGGAAGGGGAGGAGGACAAGCTGGCAGGTGATGGGGAAGGTAAGTGGGGGGGCAATGAAGTAAGAAGCTTGGAGGTGATAGGTGTAAGAGGTAAAGAGCTGAAGAAGAAAGAATCTGATAGGAGAGGAGAGTGGACCATGGAAGAAAGGGGAGGATGAGGGGAACTAGAGGGAGCTGATGGGCAGGTGAGGAGAAGAGAACGGAACGGGTGAGGGGGTTACAAGTCCCTCTGGTTCCCCTATCCTCTCCTTTCTTCCATGGTCTACTCTCCTCTCCTATCAGATTCCTTCTTCTTCAGCTCTTTGCTTCTTCCACCTGTCACGTCCCAGCTTCTCACTTCATCTCCCCTCCCCCACAGACCCACCTTCCCCCAGTCTCACCTGTCTCCTGCCAGTTTGTACTCCTTCCCCTCCCGCCACTTTCTTATTCGGTCTTCTGCTCCCTTCCTTTCCAGTCCTGGTGAAGAGCATTGGCCTGAAACATTGACTGTATATTTCCCCCCACAGATGCTGCCTGACCTGCTGAGTTCCTCCAGCACTTTGTGTCTGCTGCTTGAGATTTCCAGGATCTACAGAATCTCTTGTGCCTATGAGTAAAGAGATAAGTTTTAAGGGTTGGATATACTCGGTGACTGAGACTGGTGTGAAAAACAAAAAACATCCAGCGAGTGACAGTACTGTGGGTGAAAACACCTTGTTAATGATTGAGGTCAGAGAGGAACAACCAGACTGGTTCAAGCTGACAGGAAGGTGTCAGTAACTCAAATATCCACACGTTACAGCAGTGGTGGGCAGAAGAGCATCTCTGAATGCACAACATGTCGAACCTTGAAGTGGATGGGTTACAGCAGTAGAAAACTACAAACATTCACTTATAAGGCACAGAAAGTACAAAACAAAACAGCCACTGAGTGTGTGTTAAGTAACATTTTTGCCTATAAAGTAATTTAAAATGTGGTAACTGCTATAGAAAATACAGCAGCCTACAGGGCAGAGCAAGATCCCATAAAAAGCACACGATTGTGTCCAGTTAGTGGTGTTTATATATTGTCTAAGGCACTGGGGAATCAAGGACCACCTACCATCCAGGCCATGCTCTCTTCTCGCTCCTACCAGCGTGCAGGAGGTACAGAAGCCTCCAGTCCCACACCACCAGGTTCGGGAACAGTTATTACGCTCCTGAGCCAGCGTGGATAACTTCACTCACCTCAACTCTCAACTGATTCCACAACCTACAGACCCACTTTCAAGGATTCTACAAATCACGTTCTCTGTATTTTTTATTATTTGCACAATTCAAATTCTTATCAATATTGTCATTATTGTAGCGACTTGCTGCCTTTGTGACCTCCTCTCAGCCAACGAAAAGAGCAAAAGGTCATGCTTTCTTCTCACTAGGACCATCAGCCAGGAAGCCCCACATCTCTAGGTTCAGGAACAGTTACTACCCCACAACCATCAGGTTCCTCGGGCAGCTTTTGCATGGTGGTTGTTTTTCAGTCTTTGTGTATGTATATTTTTCCATAGATTCTTTGTAATTCTTCATTTTCCTGTAAATGCCTGCAAGAAAATAGACCTCAAGGTAGTAAATGGTAGCATATACATATTTTGATTAATAATTTACTTTGATATTGACCTTGAAATCTCCTCTGTTCCTCTGCACAACTGTTTGACAGGACATTGGTTTAACGTTTCATCTGTGGGACAACCCCACCAACTGTGCAATGTTCCTTCTGTATTACACTGACGTTTGAGTGGGATTTTTGTGGTCAAGATTCTGGATTTGATCTTGAACCCACAACCTCCCAGCTCAGGGCTACCCACTGAGGCAAAGGTGGCCCACCCACCCAAAGAAAAGAAAGCTCTCCCTGGATCGGACTGACAGGTCGCTGTCACCTATTCTACTCTCTTGCGTTTGCAAAGGACCTTCTCACAGGCAGCTGCCTGTCATCAGATCACTTCAGCTGGCCTGGGTGACGGTGAGGTGTGTGGGTGTCAGACCACAGCTACCTTCGGAACGGAGAGTTATTAACCACGGACACTGAGGTCCTCTCTGTTGCTCCAGAAGAATAAATAAACTTGCTCTCCTTGAGTTCAACACCATCTGCTGGCATTTCCTGAAGTGGATGGACGCCGTAAAGAAGCCTTTATATTTCTAAAAATATTTCTTGAACACGATGTGCATTCTTTTTGTTGTTTTAAACAACTACGCCCTTCGGGAAGTGCCTGGATGCTTCACAGTCCTTAAAGACCAGTTTGATTTATTTCTCATTTGCGGACAGTACCTCAGGGTCAGGGCCAGGGCTAGAATCAATAAGCTGTCTGCAGCACAGCTTCCCTGTGGGTTGCAGAACAGAGAGATGATACACATCGAGCCCTCCTCCGTGGAGGAGAAGACTGAGGATTGACCTACTCAAAAGTTATCAAGCTTCCCGCAGCCAGAATTCTCCACGGGGTGTGGTAGCGCCATGGTTAAGTTACTGAACAAGCAGACAGAGTTCATTGATCCAGAGATTATTTGAGCTCAGATCTCCAATCTCACTAAGGCAGCTGGAGAATTTATAAGCACGTAATTAGATAAATATGCAATTTTTTTCCAAAATTCTCTAACAGTAACCATGAAACTACTGGATCGTTGTAGAAACTTATCTGTTTATCTAATGTCCTTCAGGGAATGTAATCTGCCGCCCTAACTTGGTTTGGTCTACGCAGGACTCCCAACTAAAAAATGTGGTGGGCTCTTTACTTCCTCCTCATCAAGGACAATTAGGAATAGAATACAGAATGTAGAACAATGCTGTGTGGTATCGGCCCTTTGGCCCACAAATTTGTGTTGACCTTGTAACCTTCTCCAAGATCAATCTGGACTTTCCCTCCCGCACAGCCAGCAGCCAGCAGACCTCTGTGTAGTATTTTGTGGATTCTATGGTGTTTCTTTCTTCTGTGGCTGTCTGCAAGAAGACGAATCTCAGGGTTGTATATAAGCATACATTCTTTGATAATAAATTTGAACATTTGAACTTTGGACACAGTCACCTCCACCATGGGCACTAGCCTCCTCACCATCAAGGGCACCTCAAAAGGTGGCACCTCCAGAAGGTGGCAACAATCATTAAGAACCCTCACCATGTGGAACATGCTCACAAGTCATTCATACCACAGGGGCGGAAGCACAGATGTGTGAAGACGTGCACCCAACATTGTAGGAACAGCTTCTTCCCCTCTGCTATCAGATTTCTGAATGGTCCATGATGATCCCATGAATATTGCCTCACTATTCCTCTAAAACTTTGACAAACTTCTATAGATGTGCAGTGGAGGGTATATTGACTGGCTGCATCACAACCTGGTATGGAAACACCAATGCCCTTGAATGGAAAATCCTACAAAAAGTAGTGGATATGGTCTAGACCATCACGGGTAAAGCCCTCCCCACCATTGAGCACTGTCGCAGGAAAGCAACATCCATCATCAGAGACCCCCACCACCCAGGACATGCTCTCTCCTCACTGCTGCCATCGGGAAGGAGGTACAGGAGCCTCAGGACCCACAGTACCAGGTTCAGGAACAGTTATTACTCCTCAACCATCAGGATCCAAAGTGGATAATTTCACTCAACTTCACTTGCTCTATCATTGAAATCTTCCCACAACTAACGGACTCACTTTCAAGGTCTCTTCATCTCATGTTCTTGGTGATTATTGCTCATTTATTTATTGTTATTATTTCTTCTTTCGTATTTGTACAATTTATCTTCTGCACTGGTTGAACACTCTATTGGGTGGTCTTTCATTGATTCTGTCATGGTTATTATTCTATAGATTTATGGAGTATGCCCACAAGAAAATAAATCTCGGGGTTGTATATAGTGATGTATATGCACTTTGATAATAAATCTACTTTGAACTTTGTACTTTCTGCAGTTTAAAAAAACATTGCACTGTCCTGCTGTCACAACAAATGTCATGGCATATATCAGTGCTGATAAACCTGAATCTGATTTTATATTCTGATCTAGGCCAGGACCTCTTCGTGAGTCTACTGTCAGGCAGGAGATACAGAACACACATCAAAGTTGCTGGTGAACGCAGCAGGCCAGGCAGCATCTATTGGAAGAGGTACAGTTGACGTTTCGGGCCAAGACCCTTCGTCAGGGAAGCCTGAAATCTGACACCACCAGGTTCAACAGCAGCTTCAGCCATTCAGTTCTTGAACCAACCTGCACAACCCAAATCACTACCTCAGTATACCAACACTATGACCACTTTGCACTACAATGGGCTTTATTTCTTGCTCTAAATGTGTTCCCTCTTGTATAAATTGTGCATAAATTATTTTTAATTTATTTCTTTTTCTTGTGAATGTTGTGCATCTGATGCTGTTGCAAGTTTTTCATTGCTTCTGTGCATACATGTACTTACGGGTATCAAAGTTCAAAGTAAATCTATTATTAGACTATATACATGTCACCATGTACTACCCAGAGATTCATTTTCTGGCTGACATTCGCAGTAACTATAAGGCAACACAATAGAATGAGTGAAAAACTACACGCAACAAAGACGGACAGCAACCAACGTGAAAAAGACAAAAACTGCAAATACACTAAAAACCTCAATAATAATAACAATCAATAGATAAGCAATAACTATCAAGAACATGAGATGATGAGTCCTTGAAAGTGACTCCACCTGACTTGATATAAAGTTTATGACAATAAACACAATTTAGTCTTTGAGCTAGAGGGGATTAACTTCGCTGGCACCTTCCTGTTATAATAACGACAATTGCCTTTCACTGGATGGAGGGTGACATGCTGTGAACTGAGGTTATAGAAGGAGCAGAATTAACACAAATCCTTCTACCCACTCAGTAAGTTTACTTGTTACCTTGAAATGGCTCTCTAACAGGCCTTCAAGTGGTAGAATCTAGATGGAGTTGAGGGGAGTAACCTGGGTTTGGGTAGGATTAGTGTCAAAATGTTCTACAGATGTACCATGCAGAGCATTCCAACTGGTTGCATCATCCTCTGGGATGCACATTGGAAAAAGCTGCAGAAAGTTGTAAACTTAGCCGGCTACGTCATGGGCAATAGCTGGCCCAGCATCGAGGACACCTTCAAAAGTTGGTGCCTCAAAAGGGCAGCATCCATTATTAAGGAGCCCCATCACCCAGGACATATCCTCTAGTTATTGCCACCATCAAAAAAGAGGAACAGGGGCCTGAAGACACACACTTAACGTTTCAGGAACAGCTTCTTCTCCTCTGTTACCAGATTTCTGAATAGACGATAAACCATAATACCTAATGATATAGAAGCAGAATTAAGCCAGTTGGTCCATAGAACATGGACATCTACAGCACAATACAGGCCTTTCGGCCCACAATATTGTGCTGACCATGTAACCTACACTAGAAACTGCCTAGAATTATCCTACTGCATAGCCCTCTATTTTTCTAAGCTCCATGTACCTGTCTAAGAGTCTCTTAAAAGACCCTATTGTATCTGCCTCTACCACCTTCACTGGCAGTGCATTCCATGCACCCACCACTTTCTTTGTGAAAAACTTACCTCTGACATCCCCTCGGTACTTATTTTCAAGCACCTTAAAACTATGCTCCCTCATGTTAGCCATTTCATCCTTGAGAAAAAGCCTCTGACTATCCACATGATCAATGCCCCTCACCATCTTATACACCTCTATCAGGTCACCTCTCAATCTCCATCGCTCCAAGGAGAAAAGACCAAGTTCACTCAACCTGTTCTCATAAAGCACTCTCACCAATCCGGGCAACATGCTTGTAAATCTCCTCTGCACTCTCTCTATAGTATACACATCCTTCCTGTAGTGAGGTGATCAGAACTGAATACAATACTCCAACTGGGGTCTAATCAAGGTCTTATATAGCTGTAACATTACCCCACTGGCTCTTGGGCTCTACCCCCCAGTTGATGAGTGTCAACACACCACACACCTTCTTCTTCTGCCTTCTTAATGGTCCATTGAGTCTGCTCCTCCATCTCCTGCTCAGCCCCAACCCCTTGGCTTTTCCAAGTCATGCCCCCGACTAACGAAGAACCTAACAACCTCAGCCTTAAATATACCCAATGACTTGGCCTCCACAGCTGTCCATGGCAATGAGTTCCACAGATTCACCACGCTCTGGCTAAAGGAGCTCCTCCTCATCTCCATTCTAAATGGACGTCCCTCTGGTTTTAGACTGCCCCCACATCCACTCTATCAAGCCCTTTAAACCCATGCACACTGCCTCACTATTTTTCACTCTTTTTGCACTACTTATTTAATTTTATGATATATATTTCTTATTGTAATGCATAATTTTTAATAGTATTATGCATTGCAATGTACTCCTGTCACAAAACAGCAAATTTGTCAACATACGGCAGTGATATTAAACATGACTCTGATTCTGAAAATGGGTTCTCAATGGTTGGCATGCACTCAATGGGCCCAAGAGCCTCTTTCTGTGCTGGATCTCTCTATGAGTTTTTGTTTCTGAACCATTACTATCTAAAAGAATAAAAACAAGCTGCTGGGAAAATCCTGGATCGGGCAACATCAGGAAGATGAGCAGATGACATTTCGTGTCAAAGCCCTTCATCAAGACTGTTTAAAAGGTATTGATGCAGCCTGCTGTTAAAATTTCCTGTATGATACAGTTCAGGTCAATTACACTTTATTCTGCATTGTTGTTGCTCTGCCTTCAATGGGATATTGAAGAAGATGGCACTGCGAACAAAGCTGACATCGTTCAGACAGTTTACAAAACTGTTTCTTTTACTTGCTTTACTTCTTATTCTCCTTTGAAACATCATTCAGATACTGTTGGAACCTGTGATTTACATTTTGATGCTGTGCTTTCGGGCCGACTGAGCAATCTGGGGCTTTGCTGTCTTCAAAGGAGTCTGGCGAGGTTTCCAGCGGAGGGTGCCGTCTGGAGGCCAAGAAGCCAAGAGATGGGGCACGAGCCCTTGACTGGCTCCATTTCTTGCCAATCTTACCAACTAAAGTGCTGAGCAAGAAATCAATGAGGATGAGTGTGGAAGGCGAGTGGGTCAATGTTTGACAGGTCTCTCTCTCCCTCTCACTTGCTGCTCTTGAAGGAAGGTGCCTGCATTTGAAAGATCTCTCTCCCTATCTCGCTTGATGGGGAGAGTGGTGACAGAGTCTTGGGTCTTGGGCAAGGTTTAATTGATGCCGTTTGTAGATTGGACTCTGTATTTCGTGTTACGACAAACAAGAGAAATTCTGGAAGTCCGAGCAACAAGTGTCTTGGCCAGAAACATCAACTGTACTGTTTTCCATAGATGCTGCCTGGCTTGCTGAGTTCCTCCAGCATTTTGAGTGTGTTTCATGTTATAATGTGTTTCTGGTTCCTGGTATTTCCTTTTTTTAATCGTTATTTTGTGTGATTTTGATTGGGCCGGGCTGGCTCTGTGGCCCTAGTCATACCACCTATAATTTTATATACCTCCAGCAAATTTTTTCTCATTTTCTACATTCTAAGGAATAAAGTCTGAATCTATTCAGCCTTTCCCTGTACTTCAAGTCCTCAAGTCCCAGCAACATCCTTGTAAGTTTTCTCTGCATTCTTTCAATTGTACATCCTTCCTGCTGGTAGGTGACCAAAAGTGACACAATGCTCCAACTTACACCTCACCAACATCTCATACAATTTCACCATAACATCCGAATGTACCTTGTTCTATCTGGGTGTACAAAATTCTGAGGGGTATAGATAGGGTAAATGCAAGCAGGCTTTTCCACCTGAGGTTGGGTGAGACTAGAACTAGAGATCATGGGTTAAGGGTGAAATGTGAAATGTTTAAGGAGAACATGAAGGGGGAGCTTCTTCAGAGGGTAGTGAGATTGTGGAACTAGCTGCCAGGAGAAGTGGTAAGCAAGTTTGATTTCAAAGTTCAAAGTTCAAAATAATTTTATTGTCAAAGTACATATATGTCTCCATATACAACCCTCAGATTCATTTTCAACATCTAAGAGAAATTTGGATACATACATGGATGGGACAGGCATAGAGGGCAATGGTCCAGGTGCAGTCGATGGGACTAGGCAGAATAATAGTTTGGCATGGACTAGATGGCTAAACGGCCTACTTCTGTACTTGTAGTGTTCTATGACTCTACCCCAATGTAATCATTTGATCTGTATAAACAGAATCTGCTCAACAACAGGTATATCAATTTAGATACTGTTGGGGGGATGACCTAACAGAGACAAATCACAGCAGTCAGGTCTCTGGCACAGAGTCTGCCTCTGCGACTCAGAAGGGAAGTGGGGAGAAGAGACATGCTGTGGTGATAGGGAATTCGTTAGCTAGGAGAATGGACAGGAGGTTTTGTGCTCCAGAACGAGGTTCCTGGACGGTATGTTGCCTCCTGAGTGCCGTGGTCCAGAATATCTCTAATCAAGTCCTCAGCATTCATAAAATCTTCATATTTATTTACCTAATGATTTTATTTTTTCAGTCACTGTTGTTAGCCCTGAGCTGAACCCCCGAACCTGGAAGACCGGTGGACCACTCTTAGTCTGGCCTCTACCCTTTGACCTGTTTGGTATGGGTGACCCTACCAAGAGCCATCTTGGTAAGGTCATCCTATGTCCCTAAATCATCATAAAGCCCTGACACACAAGCCTCCAAACCCTACAACAGGTTGTGGTCCTCTTAGAGGACATACACAATGTGGCTACAAGGATAGATCAGAGTCTGGGAACCCTGCAGCAATAACTCACATCCTAATTCCCTAAAACCTGCACATTGTTTACAAGGTTCATGTCAGGAGTATGATGGAATACCCTCCACTCAACTGGATGAGTGTGTTTTCCCTGGAGCCTTCCTGAAATTTGTTTCCTGAGATCCTGTGGCTATGTCCCTATTTCAAATCTGTGTACATCAGCCTTGATGGAATGGCAGAGCAGACTCAATGGACTGAATGGCTAATTCTGTTCCTATGTTGTATGGTCGTATGGCATGAAGTGTGTGAAGTTGCCATAAACAGAGAGAAGATTCTTTGGAAACTGAAAGGTCTGGAGGTAGATAAGTCACCTGGACCAAATGGTGCACACCACAGAGTTCTGAAAGAGGTAGCTGAAGAGATTGTGGAGGCATTAGCAATAATCTTTCAAGAATCACTAGATTCCGGAATGGTTCTAGAAGACTGCAAAATTGCAAATGTCACTCCACTCTTCAAGCAGAGAGACAGAAGAAAGTAAACTATAGGCCAGTTAGTCTGAACTCAGTGGTTGGGAAGATGTTGGAGTCAATTATTAATGATGAGTCTCAGGGTACTGGGAGGCACGTGATAAAATAGGCTGTAGTCAGCATGGTTTCCTCAAGGGAAAATCTTGTCTGTCAAATCTGATGGGATTCTTTGAAGAAATGACAAGCAGGATAGACAAAGGAGAATCATTTGATTTTGTACCTGGTAAGGCTCTGAAACAAACTGGCGGGAGTATTCAAGGACATTTTCAACCTCTCACTGCTACAGTGCAGAAGTTCCCACTTGCTTTAAAAAGGCAACAATTATACCAGTGTCTAAGAAAAATAATGTGAACTATTTTAATGACTACGCAAACAGGAATTCTGCAGATGCTGGAAATTCAAGCAACACACATCAAAGTTGCTGATGAACGCAGCAGGCCAGGCAGCATCTCTAGGAAGAGGTGCAGTCGACGTTTCAGGCCGAGACCCTTCGTCAGGACTAACTGAAGGAAGAGTGAGTAAGGGATTTGAAAGTTGGAGGGGGAGGGGGAGATCCAAAATGATAGGAGAAGACAGGAGGGGGAGGGATAGAGCCAAGAGCTGGACAAGTGATAGGCAAAAGGGGATACAAGAGGATCATGGGACAGGAGGTCCGGGAAGAAAGACAAGGAGGGGGTGGGGGACCCAGAGGATGGGCAAGAGGTATATTCAGAGGGACAGAGGGAGAAAAAGGAAAGTGAGAGAAAGAATGTGTGCATAAAAATAAGTAACAGATGGGGTACAAGGGGGAGGTGGGGCCTTAGCGGAAGTTAGAGAAGTCAATGTTCATACCATCAGGTTGGAGGTCACCACTAAGCACATCTTTCCCTCCCCCCCTCTCTCTGCATTCCGCAGGGATCGCTCCCTATGCAACTCCCTTGTCCATTCGTCCACCCCATCCCTCCCCACTGATCTCCCTCCTGGCACTTATCCATGTAAGCGGAACAAGTGCTGCACATGCCCTTACACTTCCTCCCTTACCACCATTCATAGAAACATAGAAACATAGAAAATAGGTGCAGGAGTAGGCCATTCGGCCCTTCGAGCCTGCACCGCCATTTATTATGATCATGGCTGATCATCCAACTCAGAACCCCGCCCCAGCCTTCCCTCCATACCCCCTGACCCCTGTAGTCACAAGGGCCATATCTAACTCCCTCTTAAACATAGCCAATGAACTGGCCTCAACAGTTTGCTGTGGCAGAGAATTCCACAGATTCACCACTCTCTGTGTGAAGAAGTTTTTCCTAATCTCGGTCCTAAAAGGCTTCCCCTCTATCCTCAAACTGTGACCCCTCGTTCTGGACCTCCCCAACATCGGGAACAATCTTCCCGCATCTAGCCTATCCAATCCCTTTAGGATCTTATACGTTTCAATCAGATCCCCCCTCAATCTTCTAAATTCCAACGAGTACAAGCCCAGTTCATCCAGTCTTTCTTCATATGAAAGACCTGCCATCCCAGGAATCAATCTGGTGAACCTTCTTTGTACTCCCTCTATGGCAAAGATGTCTTTCCTCAGATTAGGGGACCAAAACTGCACACAATACTCCAGGTGTGGTCTCACCAAGGCCTTGTACAACTGCAGTAGTACCTCCCTGCTCCTGTACTCGAATCCTCTCGCTATAAATGCCAGCATACCGTTCGCCTTTTTCACCACCTGCTGTACCTGCATGCCCACTTTCAATGACTGGTGTATAATGACACCCAGGTCTCGTTGCACCTCCCCTTTTCCTAATTCAGATAATAATCTGTTTTCCTATTTTTGCCACCAAAGTGGATAACTTCACATTTATCCACATTAAATTGCATCTGCCATGACCCCAAACAGTCCTTCCAGGTGAGGCAACACTTCACCTGTGAGTCGACTGGGGTGATATACTGCGTCCGGTGCTCCCGATGTGGCCTTTTATATATTGGCGAGACCGGACGCAGACTGGGAGACCGCTTTGCTGAACATCTACGCTCTGTCCGCCAGAGAAAGCAGGATCTCCCAGTGGCCACACATTTTAATTCCACATCCCATTCCCATTCTGACATGTCTATCCACGGCCTCCTCTACTGTAAAGATGAAGCCACGCTCAGGTTGGAGGAACAACACCTTATATTCCGTCTGGGTAGCCTCCAACCTGATGGTATGAACATCGACTTCTCTAACTTCCGCTAAGGCCCCACCTCCCCCTTGTACCCCATCTGTTACTTATTTTTATGCACACATTCTTTCTCTCACTCTCCTTTTTCTCCCTCTGTCCCTCTGAATATACCTCTTGCCCATCCTCTGGGTCCCCCACCCCCTCCTTGTCTTTCTCCCCAGACCTCCTGTCCCAGGATCCTCTCGTATCCCTTTTGCCAATCACCTGTCCAGCTCTCGGCTCTATCCCTCCCCCTCCTGTCTTCTCCTATCATTTTGCATCTCCCCCTCCCCCTCCAACTTTCAAATCCCTTACTCACTCTTCCTTCAGTTAGTCCTGACGAAGGGTCTCGGCCTGAAACGTCGACTGCGCCTCTTCCTATAGATGCTGCTTGGCCTGCTGCGTTCACCAGCAACTTTGATGTGTGTTATTTTAATGACTATTGCCCAGTAGCACTCACATATACAGTGATAAAATGATTTGAAAGGTTGGTCATGACTGGAATGAACTCCTGCTCAGCAATGACTCAGACCCATTGCAATTTGCCGATCGCCACAATAGGTCAAAGGCAGATGTCATCTCAATGTCTCTCCACATAGCTTTAGACGACCCGGACAACACAAATACCTATGCCAGGATGCTGTTCATTGACTACAGCTCAGCTTTTAATACCACTATTCCTACTATCCTGATCGAGAAGTTGCAGAACCTGAGCTTCTGTACCTCCCTCTGAAATTGGGTCCTCAACTTCCTAACCAGAAAACCACAATCTGTACGGATTGGTGATAACATATCCTCATTGCTGAGGATCAACACTGGCGCACCTCAGGCTCTACTCTCTCCATACCGTGACTGTGTGGCTAGGTATAGCTCAAATACCATTTATAAATTTGCTGATGATACATGGTGACGAGAGGGCATACAGGAGTGAGATATGCCAACTAGTGGAGTGGTGTCGCAGCAACAACCTGGCACTCCACATCAGTAAGACGAAAGAGCTGATTGTGGACTTCCGGAAGGGTAAGACGAAGGAACACAGATGAAGGGATTAGAAGTGGAGAGAGTGAGCAGATTCAAGTTCCTGTGTGTCAAGATCTCTGAGGATCTAACCTGGTCCTAATATATCGATGCGGTTATAAAGAAGGCAAGGCAGTGGCTATACTTCATTAGGAGTTTGAAGAGATTTGGTATGCCAACAAATACACTCAAAAATTTCTATAGATGTACTGTGGAGAGCATTCTGACAGGCTGCATCACTGTCTGGTATGGAGGGGTTACTGCACAGGACCGAGAGAAGCTGCAGAGGGTTATAAATTTAGTCAGCTCCATCTTGGGTACTAGCCTGCAAAGTACCCAGGACATCTTCAAAGAGCGGTGTCTCAGAAAGGCAGCATCCATTATTAAGGACCCCCAGCACCCAGGGCATGCCCTTTTCTCACTGTTACCATCTGGTAGGAGGTACAGAAGCCTGAAGGCGCACACTCAGCGATTCAGGAACAGCTTCTTCCCCTCTGCCATCCCATTCCTAAATGGACATTGAACCCTTGGACACTACCTCACTTTTTTAATATATAGTATTTCTGTTTTTTGCACAATTTTCAATCTATTCAATATACACATACTGTAATTTATTTATTATTATTTTATTTTGTTTTTTTCTTCCAGATTATGTATTGTATTGAACTGCTGCTGCTAAGTTAACAAATTTCACGACACATGCCGGTGATAATAAACCTGATTCTGACTGTGTACTTGGATTTTCAGAAGGCCTTTGAAAAGGTGCTACACATGAGGCTGCTTAACAAGCTACGAGCCCATGGTATTATAGGAAAGATTCTAGTATGGATAAAGCAGCGGCTGACTGGCAGGAGGCAAAGAGTGGGTGCTCAGAAGGGATGTCCATTTAGAAAGGAGGTGAGAAGAATTTCTTTGGCCAGAGAGTGGTGAATCTGTGCAATTCTTTGCCACGGCAGCTGTAGAGGTCAAGTCTTTATGTATATTTAAGGCAGAGGTTGATAGATACTTGAGTGGTCAGGGCATGAAGGGATACAGGGAGAAGGCAGGAGTTTGGGGAAGAGTGGAAAATTGGATCAGCCACGTGAAAATACTAAACCAGTTCCAATGACCTGAGTGTTTCCAGCATTTTCTGCTTTTATTTTAGACTTCAAGCATCTACTAATATGAGATGCCTTTGAGGCAGGAAGACAGAAACAGGGCTGGCTACGTTGGTCATCCAGATTACAGTATGTGATAAAACCATAATTGTGTTCTGTCCCCTTCATTTGGAGGTTCAAGCTCCCTTGAGAATTTTTGCAGCCAGCCCTTGGCTGTGTAGTGTAGAGGGAGACCCCTGTATTGTCCCAAGATGCCACCTTTCTTCGGACTGTTTAAACAAATGTCTTATCTCTCCTCTCAGGTAAAAGGTTCTCTGGCACCACACAAAGCAAAGTAACGAGATTTCCTGCGTCAATATTTATCTGTCAAACAATAAGATTAACACAGATTGTCCGGTCTTTGTCATATTCCTGTTTGCATAAACATGCTGTGCACAAAGCGACCTTTTACATCTGGCTGATAGGAGAGAAGGGAGAGGGGAGAGGGGATCACAGATTTTCTTGCTCATTCACAGAATGTAGATATCATTCAAAGGCACCTGGGAGAGACTAAGAATAGTTCAAAGTAAATTTATTATCAAAGTATATATATGTCACCATATACAACCCAGAGATTCATTTTTCCAGGCACATTCAATAAATGCATAATAGAATAATAACCATAATAAAATCAGTGAAAGACTGCACCAACTTGGGTGTTCACCCAGTATGCAAAAGACAGCAAACTGCAAATACAAAGGAAAGAAATAAAAATAATAAATAAACAAATAATCAATAAATAGCAAGAAAAGGAGATGAAGAGTCCTTGAAAGTGAGTCCATAGGTTGTGGGAACATTTCAGTGATGGGGCAAGTGAAGTTGAGTGAAGCTATCCCCTTTGGTTCAAGAGTTCGATGGCTGAGGGTTAGTAACTGTTTCGGAACCTGCTGGAAGTGTTGCCACACCTTTCAGTGCCAACATAGCATACTCGTAATGCTCGTCAGAACAACACAGAACTCATGACAGAGCTCAACAAGCAACAAAACAGCAACAGCAGAAACAAGCCCCTTTTCTCCTTCCCACACACCCACACACATGGTCATTTCCCCCCAACATCAAGACGGGCCTCCAGATGTCTAATTTCCAGGCTTTGGCCACTGGGTTTCGAATTCAGGACTTCCAATTGACTTTGGGCTTTGATCTTTGGTATTGCCCCTCCTGGTCTAGCCAAAATCCGGAGCAACAGACAATCTGCTGAAGGAATTCAATGGGTCAAGCAGCATCTGGAGGGGTGGGGAGGGATTGTCAACGTTTCAGGATGAAACCCTGCATCAGGACAACTCCTTTCCCCTCACCAATGCCGAGCTCTTCCAGCAATTGGTGAGATTTTGCCTGCACACATATTGGGCTAGTAACATTGCCTAATCCATGGTTACACCTTATCTTTGTACTGGTTTGATTTCTTTTGCATTCATTCTGCCTCACTATGGGATGTATGGGGTGTCCAGAGAGGGGTAGTACCTCTGCTGGAGAGGCTTGTCACCTCCAGTCTGGGGCAGCTCACTCACTTTTAGTCCCTACGGACACTCAGCTCTCACCTGGGGCTCCGAGTCGCTGCTTAAATGCAACAGTGGCCACAACCCCGTTACCTGCTTCAACAGGCGAGGGTAGCCAGCAGTGTGATAAGGATATGAGCCTGTCCTAGCATATGAACTCAACTTCGGCAGACGTGGGGGATGAGATCTGCAGTGAGACCCAAAGGCCAGGAAGATGGCACTGCAACACTCCGTGGAGAGCGAAGGGCATGACGAGGCACAGAAGGTATGTTGTGGTCATCCACTGCAACTATGGAAGACCCCGGTTTGTGATGCTTGTTCGTACCTCTGAACCTGGACATCTGAGGGTGAGAGAGTGGAACTGCCCCCGCACACCAGCTTTTCCACTTTAAAAACTCTCCCGCACAGATTCTGTCACCGTCGGACACGATGGACAACCACCTATTTTCAATATGATGTTCAACAATTGTCTCATTTCTATATACTTATATGGTTGTATATGTTCAATGATTGTCTTGTTTCTATATACATTATATGGTTATATACATTATATTCATATATATAGTTAAATGACAATAAACTTGACTTGATGTTCAATATGTCAGTCCTCAAGGGTGGAAGATTTTGAAAGGTTCACAGATATTTCACCATTCCCCTTTGCACTATTTATCTATTTTATTTTTTATTGTAACATTTAATGATTTTTTATTTTGTATGGCACTGTACTGCTCCCACAAAACAACAAGTTTCACGACGTGTGTCAGTGATAATAAACATTCTGATTCTGACATCAAGGCCTTTGCAAACTTTAGGAGATGCAGCTCCTAAGGGACCGCATTACGGAACTGGAGCTGCAGCTCGATGACCTTCGTCTGGTCAGGGAGAGTGAGGAGGTGATAGAGAGGAGTTGCAGGCAGGTGGTCACGCTGGGGCCACGGGAGGCAGACAAGTGGGTCACGGTTAGGAGGGGGAAGGGGAAAAGTCAGGTAATAGGGAGTACCCCGGTGGCTGTGCCCCTTAACAACAGGTACTCCTGTTTGAGTACTGTTGTGGGGGACAGCTTACCCGGGGGAAGCGACAGTGGCCGTGCCTCCGGCACAGAGTCTGGCCCTGTAGCTCAGAAGGGTAGGGCAAGGAAGAGGAGGGCAGTTGTGATAGGGGACTCAATAGTAAGGGGGTCAGATAGGCGATTCTGTGGATGCTGTCCAGAGACCCGGATGGTAGTTTGCCTCCCTGGTGCCAGGGTCTGGGATATTTCTGATCGTGTCCAAGATATCCTGAAGTGGGAGGGTGAGGAGCCAGAGGTCGTGGTACATATAGGTACCAATGACATAGGTAGGAAAAGGGATGAGGTCCTGAAAGGAGAGTATAGGGAGCTAGGAAGGGAGTTGAGAAAAAGGACCGCAAAGGTAGTAATCTCGGGATTACTGCCTGTGCCACGCGACAGTGAGAGTAGGAATGCGATGAGGTGGAGGATAAATGCGTGGCTGAGGGATTGAAGCGGGGGCAGGGATTCAAGTTTTTGGATCATTGGGACCTCTTTTGGCGCAGGCGTGACCTGTACAAAAAGGACGGGTTACACTTGAATCCTAGGGGGACCAATATCCTGGCAGGGAGATTAGCGGGGGCTACTGAGGTGACTTTAAACTAGAATGGTTGGGGGGTGGGAATCAAATTAAAGAGGCTAGGCGCGAGGAGGTTAGTTCACAACAGGGGGATGGGAACCAGTGCAGAGAGTCAGAGGGGTGTAAAGTGAGGGTAGAAGCAAAAAGTACTAAGGAGAAAAGTAAAAGTGGCAGGCCGACAAATCCAGGGCAAGCATTAAAAAGGGCCACTTTTCAACATAATTGTATAAGGGCTAAGAGAGTTGTAAAAGAGCGCCTGAAGGCTTTGTGTGTCAATGCAAGGAGCATTCGTAATAAGGTGGATGAATTGAAAGTGCAGATTGTTATTAATGATTATGATATAGTTGGGATCACAGAGACATGGCTCCAGGGTGACCAGGGATGGGAGCTCAACGTTCAGGGATATTCAATATTCAGGAGGGATAGACATGAAGGAAGGGGAGGTGGGGTGGCGTTGCTGGTTAAAGAAGAGATTAACGCAATAGAAAGGAAGGATATAAGCCGGGAAGATGTGGAATCGATATGGGTAGAGCTGCGTAACACTAAGGCGCAGAAGACGCTGGTGGGAGTTGTGTACAGGCCACCTAACAGTAGTAGTGAGGTCGGAGATGGTATTAAACAGGAAATTAGAAATGTGTGCAATAAAGGAACAGCAGTTATAATGGGTGACTTCAATCTACATGTAGATTGGGTGAATCAAATTGGTAAAGGTGCTGAGGAAGAGGATTTCTTGGAATGTATGCGGGATGGTTTTTTGAACCAACATGTCGAGGAACCAACTAGAGAGCAGGCTATTCTGGACTGGGTTTTGAGCAATGAGGAAGGGTTAATTAGCGATCTTGTCGTGAGAGGCCCCTTGGGTAAGAGTGACCATAATATGGTGGAATTCTTCATTAAGATGGAGAGTGACATAGTTAATTCAGAAACAAAGGTTCTGAACTTAAAGAGGGGTAACTTTGAAGGTATGAGACGTGAATTAGCTAAGATAGACTGGCAAATGACACTTAAAGGATTGACGGTGGATATGCAATGGCAAGCATTTAAAGGTTGCATGGATGAACTACAACAATTGTTCATCCCAGTTTGGCAAAAGAATAAATCAAGGAAGGTAGTGCACCCGTGGCTGACAAGAGAAATTAGGGATAGTATCAATTCCAAAGAAGAAGCATACAAATTAGCCAGAGAAAGTGGCTCACCTGAGGACTGGGAGAAATTCAGAGTTCAGCAGAGGAGGACAAGGGGCTTAATTCGGAAGGGGAAAAAAGATTATGAGAGAAAACTGGCAGGGAACATAAAAACGGACTGTAAAAGCTTTTATAGATATGTAAAAAGGAAAAGACTGGTAAAGACAAATGTAGGTCCCCTGCAGACAGAAACAGGTGAATTGATTATGGGGAGCAAGGACATGGCAGACCAATTGAATAATTACTTTGGTTCTGTCTTCACTAAGGAGGACATAAATAATCTTCCAGAAATAGTAGGGGACAGAGGGTCCAGTGAGATGGAGGAACTGAGCGAAATACATGTTAGTAGGGAAGTGGTGTTAGGTAAATTGAAGGGATTGAAGGCAGATAAATCTCCAGGGCTAGATGGTCTGCATCCTGGAGTGCTTAAGGAAGTAGCCCAAGAAATAGTGGATGCATTAGTGATAATTTTTCAAAACTCGTTAGATTCTGGACTAGTTCCTGAGGATTGGAGGGTGGCTAATGTAACCCCACTTTTTAAAAAAGGAGGGAGAGAGAAACCGGAGAATTATAGACCGGTTAGCCTAACGTCGGTGGTGGGGAAACTGCTGGAGTCAGTTATCAAGGATGTGATAACAGCTCATTTGGAAAGCGGTGAAATCATCGGACAAAGTCAGCATGGATTTGTGAAAGGAAAATCATGTCTGACGAATCTCATAGAATTTTTAGAGGATGTAACTAGTAGAGTGGATAGGGGAGAACCAGTGGATGTGGTATATTTGGATTTTCAAAAGGCTTTTGACAAGGTCCCACACAGGAGATTAGTGTGCAAACTTAAAGCACACGGTATTGGGTGTAAGGTATTGGTGTGGGTGGAGAATTGGTTAGCAGACAGGAAGCAAAGAGTAGGAATAAACGGGACCTTTTCAGAATGGCAGGCGGTGACTAGTGGGGTACCACAAGGCTCAGTGCTGGGACCCCAGTTGTTTACAATATATATTAATGACTTGGATGAGGGAATTAAATGCAGCATCTCCAAGTTTGCGGATGACACGAAGCTGGGTGGCAGTGTTAGCTGTGAGGAGGATGCTAAGAGGATGCAGGGTGACTTGGATAGGTTGGGTGAGTGGGCAAATTCATGGCAGATGCAATTTAATGTGGATAAATATGAAGTTATCCACTTTGGAGGCAAAAATAGGAAAACAGATTACTATCTGAATGGTGACCGATTAGGAAAAGGGGAGGTGCAACGAGACCTGGGTGTCATTATACACCAGTCATTGAAAGTGGGCATGCAGGTACAGCAGGCGGTGAAAAAGGCGAATGGTACGCTGGCATTTATAGCAAGAGGATTCGAGTACAGGAGCAGGGAGGTACTACTGCAGTTGTACAAGGCCTTGGAGAGACCACACCTGGAGTATTGTGTGCAGTTTTGGTCCCCTAATCTGAGGAAAGACATCTTTGCCATAGAGGGAGTACAAAGAAGGTTCACCAGATTGATTCCTGGGATGGCAGGATTTTCATATGAAGAAAGACTCGATGAACTGGGCTTGTACTCGTTGGAATTTAGAAGATTGAGGGGGGATCTGATTGAAACGTATAAGATCCTAAAGGGATTGGACAAGCTAGATGCAGGAAGATGTTCCCGATTTTGGGGAAGTCCAGAACGAGGGGCCACAGTTTGAGGATAGAGGGGAAGCCCTTTAGGACCGAGATTAGGAAAAACTTCTTCACACAGAGAGTGGTGAATCTGTGGAATTCTCTGCCACAGGAAACAGTTGAGGCCAGTTCATTGGCTATATTTAAGAGGGAGTTAGATATGGCCTTTGTGGCTACGGGGGTCAGGGGGTATGGAGGGAAGGCTGGGGCGGGGTTCTGAGTTGGATGATCAGCCATGATCATAATAAATGGCAGTGCAGGCTCGAAGGGCCGAATGGCCTACTCCTGCACCTATTTTCTATATTTCTATGTTTCAAAGTTCAACGTCCTTTTATTACCAAAGTACGTATATGTCTCCATATACTGCCATGAGATTAATTTTCTTGCAGGCATTCACAGTAGAACAAAGAAATACAGCAGAGTCAATGAAAAACTATACATAAACAAAGACAGACAATGTGCAAAAGAAGACAAATAGTGCAAATAAAAAACACACAAACAAACAGACAGATAACTAAACAAATGGATGGATGGATTGATTGAGTGGATGAATGGACAAATGAATAGAAAGACTGATGCATAATACTGAAAGCATTAGTTGAAAGTGATTCCAAAGGTTAATAAAGGCATCTGTTAGTCTTGCGAGACCATGGATCTGCGCCTGGAAAGTCTTCACTCTCCAGGGCACAGGCCTGGGCAAGGTTGTATAGAAGACCGGCAGTTGCCCTTGCTGCAAGTCTCCCCTCTCCACAACACCAATGTTGTCCAAGGGAAGGGCATTAGGACCCATAGAGCTTGGCACCAGTGTCATCGCAGAGCACTGTGTGATTAAGTGCCTTGCTCAAGGACACAACATGCTGCCTTGGCTGGGGTTCCAACTCACGATTTTCAGATCGCTAGTCGAATGCCCTAACCACTTGGCCACGTGCCCACACTTCCAAAGGTTATGGAATCACAAACAAGAGAAAATCTGCAGATGGTGGAAATCCGAGCAACATGCAAAATAAATTCCTCCAGCATTTTGTGTGTGTTCCATAGGTTGTGAAATCAGTTCAGCATTGAGTTAATATCACTGATGTATCCCACAAAAGATGCCAGCGTTGCAGCACTTTCAATGAACCCATGACCACTCTCTTATTATAGATATTTTTTATTGTAATTGATGGTATATTTTACCCATTCCTCTATATTGCTGCTACAAAATTTCACGATAATAAAAGCTGATTCTGAATCAGATTCCTTGTTTAGAAGTCTGGGTGAATGAGAACAAGGATGATTAGTGGTCAGGACGTGATGCTGGTTAGGACTAACCACAAGTTAAACTTACTCCCAATATGTGGCTGTTTAGCCGTGGATGCTGTCCTGCTGAAAGTGATTTGGTGGGCACAACCTTCAATTCCGTAGACAGCCAAGGGAATTCAAACTTAAACCTAGTGGAGGCGTTAAAGGTTCTGAAATAAGAGACAGCAAACAGAATTGGGCCAGATTCTTTTTTTTAAGAGATTAGGTTGATTTGTTTCTGGGCAAGACTTGGACTATTGCCCAGATTGCAAGGATACAGATCCTGGAGACACTCCGTACAAGTAGACACTGTAATCTAAGCCTGAAGTTTCCCTTTTTAAAAAAAAAATTTCCAGGAGCGATGAATTCCAAATACACTCAGGAAGACATTTAGTTCTGTTTTACTTCAGAATTTTTGTGTTACTACAAGTTAACACTATTTTGTTTAAAAACTCCTGTATTTTTCTCACCCAACTTGCTCATGGAGTGTTTGTCCCACTCGCATCAGGGAGGGAGCTACATAGCATTCACGCCAGGACCATCAGACTCAAAAGGAAACAACAGGAATTCTGCAGATGCTGGAAATTCAAGCAACACACATCAAAGTTGCTGGTGAACGCAGCAGGCCAAGCAGCATCTATAGGAAGAGGCGCAGTCGACGTTTCAGG
This sequence comes from Mobula hypostoma, assembly GCF_963921235.1. NCBI lineage: Eukaryota > Metazoa > Chordata > Chondrichthyes > Myliobatiformes > Myliobatidae > Mobula > Mobula hypostoma. Next base: position 174,742,664 of record NC_086098.1, read on the forward strand.
CCGAGACCCTTCGTCAGGACTCAAAAGGAGTTACTTTCCCCAAGCAGTAAGGCTGATCAACACCTCCACCCACTAACCCACCCCACCAAACCCCACCACCACTACTTCAGCATTTCCTGTCAGAGTCACCTTGTGTACAGACACTCCTGGGCCTACTGTCACGTTACAGACATACAATCAATCTATGTATATAAACTATCTTATGTATTTATAGTCACTGTCTTTTACTTTGTTATTGTGTTTTTTATCTTATTGTGCCTTTTGTGCCACATCGGACCCAGAGTAACATTTATTTTGCTCTCATTTACTCTTTGTGTATTGGAAATTGCTATTAAATAAGCTTGAATCTTAAATTCCAAATATACCCAGGAAGCTGTTTCAGTTTTACACTGGAATTTTTTTAACTACAAGCTTCACACTATTTTGTTTAAACACTCCCGCATTTTTAATGGCGACAGGAAGGAAATCCCTTTAGGCAGTTGAAACCCATTGGTTCTTGTCAGGCAAGCAGCAGGATTGCAAGGCCCTCAAAGGGTTAAACCCCATCTGACCGGAATCTGCAGCTACCACATGGCAAGGCGAACATTAACATCCTGGCTAACAGCTGGCCAGACTTTCTGGAGCCTCTCATCAAGCGGAGAATCTACTGTAGTGGCCGGCTGACTTCCTTACTCAAACATGTCCAGGTGTAAAGCCTTTCTGTGATCCAAAGGCATCCAGGGAGAAGCTGTGTAAACACCGGGAACACTACCCTGGGGAGGACCTTTAGAACAACAACTCCAATAAAACACTCAAGCCTGCTTACAACAGGCTGCCAGCAGTATAGAAGGGATTGTCACTGCGACCTGTGTGATACTGCTTTTGGGTTTTATTATTGTCACATGTACAAAGATGCAGTGAAATGTTTGTCTGTCATTATACTGCTTATTTTATTTATACTTTATTATAATTAATCATACTTTAATTAATTAAATTATTTCACACATTTCACTGTTTTCATATGCCCTTCTGTAACCTAGAAAAGTTCCTCTTGCCAAGAGTCACTTTTGGCATTTTATTGTCTCCTGTCAGTGAACTTATGCACAGATATTCCAGCAGCTAACATCACTTTAAATGAAATTATCTCAGAGCTATATATAGTGACATATATATACTTTGATAATAAATTTACTTTGAACTTTATGTACATACAATCAGTCACACTTGTACATTGTGTTTTATCCATTTGTTTTCATATTTAAATTTATTGTGTTTTATTTATGCTGCATTGGATCTGGAGTCACAATCATTCCATTCTCCTTTACACTCGTGTACTGAAGAATGACAAGAAACAAACTTGGATCTTGAATCTTGTATGTTTCTGTTGTTGTTCGGTTGGCACCCATCTGTCTCTAAGGACGATGGGTGATGATCAGTCTAGGCAGAAGGTATGGAGATCCTGAGATGCCCAGATGTCATGATCTCCCTCTCAGCCTCACCACTGTAGTCCAAAGGAAAGCTTATGAAACAATATGTTTGGCACCATCTTGGCTGCAGAAGCTGCCGGAAGGATATTCAATGGCTCCACTCCTGATTTGTTGCCTGGGTTTACTCCTGTAGCCTTTGTCTCTCCCGAGGCTGCCCACGAGGCAGTGGGGCTATATACCCACAGCTGGGGATCTGGTCACGAGCACCAGGGCATGTCCACACACTGGTGGGCCTGCGGGCTATGTGTGCAGAGGCCAGACCCCCTCCCCGTCCTCCGTAGTTCAGCCTGAGTCCGAAAGGAGTTCAGTTTCTGTGTGTTGCCAGGGAGGAGGTACAACATGAGGCTTGCTGTTGGAGAGGCTATGTACTGGCTGGGAGGACCTTTAGAACAACACATTCAGCTCTCCTTTTCGTGAGACTGCTAGCCAGAGGTGGAAGCTGAAAGTGAGAGCAATAAGCACTACCCACTACACTACCACGCAAGACGTGTCAGAACAACCATTTTGACACCTATGTTTCTATATATACTTGATAAATAAACGTATGTTAATTATACAAAATACTGTTTGTGGAAATCAAATTACTACGGAGTGCATTATGCTGGGACGCGGATTCCCAACACGGACCTCTCAGTTAATGGTAGGGGTCCATGGCATACAGAAAGCTGTGAACCCCTGCTCTAGGATGAGGTAAATCAATAACAGAATGAAGTGTAAAAGAAAGAGCAGTGCAGCTAAACGATAAAGTGCAAGAACATAACAAGGTAGATTATGAGGGCCAAGGGTTCATCTTATTGTATAACAGGTCATTCAGTAGCCTGATAACAGTGGGATAGAAGCTGTCCCTTAGCCTGGTGGTACGTTCTTCATGCTTTTGCATTTTATGCCCTTGAGCAGTGTGGAGGAATAGAGGCATCTTGGAGTTTAATACTGACTATCTTTTCTATACCCTTCATAACATTGTGCACCTCTATCAGCACACCCCCCCCCCCCAAAAGATTCCACTCCAAAAAAAGCAAGCCAATTGATTTGTGGTTCACTCTTGATATAAAAAAACTCCTTCCTCTCTGACTGAGGATATGGTTCCATGCTTAAAGCACAGGAGCCTGAAGACACATACTCAGTATTTTTGGAACAGCTTCTTCCCCTCTGCCATCAGATTCGTGAACGGTCCTTAAATCAATGAACACTACGTGATCAAAAGGCAATGCCTGAAGAAGGCAGCATCCATCATTAAGGACCCTTAGAACTCGACTCGGGGCATGCCCTCTTCTTATTACTATCATCGGGGAGGAGGTTCAGCAGTCTCACACTCAATGTTTTAGAAATGAGTTCTTCCCCGCCACCATCTGATTTCCCAACGGGCCATGAACACTACCTCACTATTTGATTTTTAGCAATATCTATCTATTTATTGTTGTATGATAGTTGCAGTTTATTATACTGCACCATGGTAGCACAACACTTTAAAATGACAATGATCAGCCATTAGGGTTCAATTCCTGCCACCCTCTGTAAGGAGTTTGTACGTTCTCGCTGTGACGGCGTGGGTTTCCTCCGGGTGCTCTGGTTTCCTCCCACAGTCCAAAGATGTATGGGTTAGGGTTAGTAACATGTGGGCACGCTACGTTGGCACCAGAAGAACGGCGGCATTTGCTGGCTACCCCCAGCACATCCTTCGACCGTGTTGTCCGTTGACTCAAAAACAACACATTTCTGTGTATTCCGATGTTTTGGTATACATGTGATAAATAAAGTCAATCTTAAATCTTAATTTTTTTTATGACTGCTGTCACAAAAACAACAAACTGCACAACATATGTCAGTGATAATAAACCTGATTTGGAATCAACACTATAGTCACAAAAAGACTGGTGTTAAGTACTCTGTAATGGCTGCTGACTTTTGATTCAGTTTTATGAAATGCTCGTGGGTTCAATGTTCATTCAGAAATCCAATGGTGGAGGGGAAGAAGCTGTTCCTGAAATGTTAAGTGTGTGCCTTTGGGCTCTTGTACCATCTCTCTGATGGTAACAATGAGAAGAGAGCATGTTCTGAGTGATGGGAGTCCTTAATGATGGATGCTGCCTTTTTGAGGCATTGCTCCTTGAAGATGTCCTGGACGCTGGAGAATCTAGTGTTCATGATGGAGCTGGATAACTTTCTGCAGCGTTTTCTGATTCTGTGCAGTGCCCCTCCATAGCAGAAGGAGATGCAACCAGTCAGGATGCTCTCCACGGTACATCTGTAGAAATTTACGAGTATCTTTGGTGACATACCAATTCTCAAGGTCGAAGTTCAAAGTAAAGTTTATTATCAGGGTAGGTACATGTCCCCACATACTACCCTGAGATTCTTTTTCTGTGGGCATACTTAGCAGATCTATAGAATAGTAACTGTAAACAGGATCAATGAACAACAAACTGTGCAAATGTAAATATAAATAAATAGCAATAAATAACAAGAGCATGAAGCAACAAGATAGACTGCTTAAAGTGAGACCATCAGTTGCGGGAACACCAGAAATAGAATGAGCTTTGTTATCCCTTTTTGTTCAAGAGCCTGATGGTTGAGGGGTAGTAACTGTTCTTGAACCTGGTGGTGTGAGCCCTGAGGCTCTTGTACCTTCTACCTGATGGCAGCAGCAAGAAGAGAGCATGGCCTGGGTGGTGAGGATCTTTGAGGATGGATGCTGCTTTTCTATGGCAATGTTTCATGTAGATGTGCTCAATGGTTGGGAGGGTTTTACCCATGGTGGACTGGGCCAAATCCACTACCTTTTGTATGATGGTTTGCTGAAAGGAATTGGTGTTCCCATACCAGGCTGTAATGCAGCCAGTCAGCACTCTTTGCACCACATATCTATCAAAGTTTCTCAAGGATTTTGATGACATGCCCAATCTCTGCAGACTCCAGAGGAAGTAGAGGTGCTGTTGTGCTTTCTTTGCAATGACATTTATATAATGTGTCCAGGACAGGTCCTCTGAGATAGTAACACCTAGGAATTTAAAGTCAGGACCCTTTCCACCTCTGATCCCCCAATGAATACTGGCTCATGGACCCCTGGTTTCCCTCTCCTGAAGTCTACAATCGGTTCATTGGTCTTGCAGACATTGAGTGAGAGGTTGTTGTTATGGCACCACTCAGCCAAATTTTCAACCTACCTCCTATATGCCGATTGATCACCATCTTTGATTTGGCCCACAACAGTGGTGTCTACTTGTATACAGTGCTGGAGCTGTGCTTAGCCAAACAGTCATAGGTGTGAAGTGAGTAGAGCAGGGGGCTAAGCACACATTGCTGTGGTGTACCTGTGCTGATGGAGATCGTGAAGAAGTTTCTGCCAATCTACAAGAGAGGAAATCGAGGATCCAATTGCACAAGGTGGTATTGAGGCCCAGGTCTTGGAGTTTACTGATGAGTTTTGAGGGGATGAGCTGTAATTGATAAAAAGCATCTTTGCTGTCCAGATGTTGCAAGGTTGCGTGAAGACCAATGAGGTGGCATCTGCTGTGGGCCTGTTGCTTCGGCAATCAAATTGGAGCAGGTCCAAGTCACCACTCAGACAGGAACTGATATGTTTCAACACCAGCCTCTCAAAACACTTCATCACTGTGAATGTGAGTGCCACTGGGCGATAGTCATTGAGATAGTCTTGGATGGGCAATAGTCTTGGGCACCGGTACCCCTCAAACTCCTAATGAAATAGCTGCTGTTGTGCTTTCACTGTAATTGCACCAGGATAGATCTTCAGAGATGTTGACACCCTGGAACCTGAATCTGCTCAGCCTTTCCATCTCTCATCCCTGGTTTGTGGACCCACAACTTCCCCTTCTTGAAGTCTACAACCAATTCCTTGGTCTTACTGATGTTGAGTGCAAGGTTGGTGCTGTGACACCATCCAACCAGCTGATCTATCAAGTTCACCCACCATCCAGGCCATGCTCTCTTCTCGCTACTACCATCAGAAAGGAGGTACAAGAGCCTTAGGTCCCACGCCACTAGGTTTGGGAACAGTTATTATCCTACAATTTTCCAGCTCCTAAAACAGAGCCAGAAAGTTGTAAGATAATAACTGTTCCTGAACCTGGTGGTGTGGGACCTAAGGTTCAACTGTGAACCGATTCCACAACCTATGGACTATTTCAAAGACTCTACAACTCGTGTTCTCAATATTATTCATTTACTTTTTTTTGTATTTGCTCAATTTGTCTTCTTTCACATATTGGTTGCTTGTCGGTCTTAGTTTATGTATAGTTTTTCAAAAATTATATTGCATTTCGTTATTTTCCTGCAAATGCCCCAAGAAAATGAATCTAAAGGTAATATATAAGACCGTAAGACATAGGACTGAATTAGGCCATTCAGCCCATCGAGTCTGCTCTGCCATTCCATTGTGGCCGATCCCGGATCCCACTCAACTCCATACACCTGTCTTCTTGCCATATCCTGTGATTCCCCGGCCAGTCATGAAATGATCAACTTCCACCTTAAACATACCTACGGATTTGGCCTCCACCGCAGTTTGTGGCAGGGTATTCCACAGATTCACTACTCTCTGGCTAAAAAAATTCCTTCTTACCTCTGGTGTCATGGTGTCATACAGTAAATGATAATAAATTCACTTTGTCTTTGACTTTCACTTGAAGTGAGAATGCTTTCCCTCAGCTACTCCCTAGTGCTTCTAATTAACATTCTTAGTTATCGATCTCCCTGGTAAGGGAGCTACGACCTTCCTGTTCACCTACGCTGCTTGTAGTTTTATATAGCTCAATTAAATCTTGCTGCTTCCTTCATTCCAAAGAAAATAACTAACATAGTGTAACAATTTCTCCTCATAACAAAGAATTAACAGCCTTGGAAATGTCCTTGAATGTTAAAATGTAAAGAAGTAGAACTAACTCAAGTGCTTCAGATGGCCAAAAAATTTAAGATGGAGCTGGTGACGCTAGGGCTACTCAGACGATGCCAGTGTTTATGGTTAATAGATTAATGAGAGAAGATGGAGGGAGTGAAAACAAAAATCAAAAAAAAAATCAAGGGGTGCAATTACATAGAACATAGAAATTTACAGCACATTACAAGCTCTTTGGCTCATATGTTGTGCCAACCACGTGCATTCCAAGCACCCAGCACTCTCTGTGTGGAAAAACTTACCCCTGACATCCTCTTGGTACCTATTTCTAAGCACCTTAAAACTATGCTCCCTTGTGTTAGCCATTTCAGACCTGGGAAAAAGCCTCTGACTATCCACACGATCAATGCCTCTCATCATCTTATACACCTCTATCAGGTCACCTCTCATCCTCCGTTGTTCCAAGGAGAAAAGGCCAAGTTCACTCAACCTGTTCTCATAAGGCACGCTCTCCAATCCAGGCAACATTCTTGTAAATCTCCTCTGCACTCTCTCTATAGTATCCACATCCTTCCTGTAGTGAGGTGACCAAAACTGAGCATAGTACTCCAAGTGGGGTCTACCAATTCATAGCTGTTGCCGAAGCTGAAAGCAATATTGGAGAGTATCTGCGGTGAGTGAGAAACCGGTACATGTGGTAACTAAATGGCAGAAGCAGCCAGTTCCAATACAAAATGAATATAAGCTGACAGAGGAATTGGTTGAGCCAGGTATCATGGCATTATTTAAGAAGCACTTGTGTAAGGACATGGAGAGATGTGGCTTCAGGGTTTTAAGACCATAAGCCAGGAGCAGAATTAGACTATTTAGCCCATTCAGTCTGCTCCGCTATTCCATCATGGCCGATTTATTATCCCTCTGAACCTCACCCTCCTGCTTTCTAACCATAATGATTGACGTCCTGACTAACCTAGAACCTGTCAACCTCCACTTTAAATGTACCCAATGGCTTGGCCTCCACAGTTGTCTGTGCTAATGAATTCCACAGATTCACCACCCTCTGGCTAAAGAAGTTCCCCCGCATCTCTGTTCTTCCAATTGAAGATGGTGCTGGTGAATCTCAGTGTCTTCTGGCTGGTGGCCAAGGGAACGAGGAAAACAACTCAATACTTTGTAATCTTTCTTTTTCTGGCAAATGATCATTGCGAACAATAGCCTGCAACTTCCCTTTGGACTTGGAGGCAACTTGATAAGGCAGAACTGAGGCAAGGCAAGGTAGCCAAGAGCGAAGAAGGCCTGAGGTTCAATAGATTCAAGCACCAGGCCGAAGTGGATAGATCGCATGTCAGCTGAATGGAGGGGGCGGGTTCCAGGCCCCAGAGCATATTGAAGCAACTGAACCCAATGTTTTGATGACAATATAGGCACTGGGCCAGATTGAAAACGTCAGGGCGTTAGGATCCGAGGCAAGGCACAGCCCAGTTCAGCTCACGGCTCTGCTCTGCACTGAACTAAGGTTCTTTGTGGATTTCAGTTCAGAACACTTTTTGCTTGCGTTTATTGTTCACATGATTTGTTTTTTTCTCTCTCTGTGCATTCGTGTTTGACTATTTTTTAATGGGAATTTTTGGGTTTCTTTGCTTTGTGGCTGCCTGTTAGGCAACGAATCTCAAGGTTGCATAATGGAAGGGTCAGGCAGAGGTTTAAGGATGACTGGAAGACAGAGACGTTGAAACAGAGATTTGGCAGAAAGACGGACAGTCAACTTTCTGGGTGAAGACCCTTCATTTGGACATCAATATTTCTGGTGGAGGTAATTCACCAGGAAGGATTTTCAAGGAGCAATACCTAAAAAGGACGGTGTCCATCATTAAGAGCCCCCATCACCCAGGACATGCCCTCTTCTCATTGTTACCATCAGGAAAGAGGTACAGGAGCCTGAAGGCACACACTCAATGATTCAGGAACAGCTTCTTCCCCTCTGCCATCCAATTCCTGAATGGACATTGAATCCATGAACACCACCTCACTACTTTTTTATTTCTATTTTAGCACTACTTATTTAATTATTTAATATATATATTTACTGTAAGTCACAACATTTTTCCTCTTCTATTATTGTGTATTGCATTTTATTGCTACCGCAAAGTTATCAAATTTCGTGACATATGCCAATGATATTAAACTTGATTCTGACTCTGACAACCCAAAGCATTGACTGCTCATTTCTCTCCATAGAAGCTGCCTGACCTGCTGAGTTCCTCCAGCAGCTTGTGTGTTCCATGCATGTGAGGGGGGCAGGTTGATGGTCCTCTGTGAATTGCCCCCGTGATGTAGGTAAGTGGCATCATTCTGGATGCAGTTGCTGGGAAGGAGGAGGAGAATAAAATTGTATTAATTAGTGTGAAGGTCGTTGATGGTCAGCACTGAAGGGCCCGTTTCTATGCTGTGACTCCACATCTCTGTCTACGTGATGGGTTGAGCGGAAGGCAAGCCTCTTTAAACATCAGCAGTCAGCAATCGCACTGATCTGGGTGAGAGCACGCAGCAAGCATTAAACCTGACAAGCACCACAAACCCTTCCTGCTGTGTCCGCTTCTCTGATTCCACTGGCCAGTGGCGGATGCTGCCGAGTTTAATCCCCCCTCATCCAGGCCGCAAGCCTCTGATAATGGAGGTAATTAGACAAGCCTCTTGTGCTGAGTCTCCATGCTGAACCCATTACAGCTGCTTGTGATATTTACTGAGTACCAGGGAGGCTACCAGTTCACATCTGGAGTCTAGACTTACTGACTCTATGGGCTGGGCTCCCTCGGACTGTTGCATCCCTTGCGATCGGCCACTGTTTGCTTAGGTGGCCCGTGGGTAATTGGTATCAAAGTAATTCGCTCCATTACAGGGCTCTCTTTCAGGGACGAGGAAAACAGAAAGGGGCTCCATATATCACCAGAGGGGACGTCTGCTGGACACCTTTGCTTCAAGTTACCGCCCTGCACTAAATTGCTTCCACAACTGGATGCTTGGAGGCCAAAATCTGGCCAGGGAGAAAAAGCTTCTGTTAAAGGCAGCACAACTCCAGGATCCAGCAAGAAACAGCTTGGCTGTCTAAACTCACTTGACAACTCGATTGCTGAAAATGTGGCAAACATCAGAGGTCACGCTAAAACACGCCCAGTTACCAAGGGCTTCGATTATAGAACATAGAACATAGCATGAGAACAGGCCCTTCGGCCCACTATGTTGTGCTGATCCATCCAATTAAATTAGTAATCTAATGGAGAATCTAACTAATTCCTGCTGCCTATATAATGTCCATATCCTTCCATTTCCTCACATTCACATGCCATTCATGGGCACATGGCCAAGTGGTTAAGGTGTCTCTCATGCTCTGAGTCGATGTTCCCGCCACCATGTGCCTATCTAAACACCTTTTAAGAGTCTCTGATGCATCTGCCGCTACCACCACCCCAGGCAGAGCATTCCAGGTACCCACCACACTCTACTTGTCCCCCACATTTCCTTTGAAATCACCGCCTCTCACCTTAAACGTATGCCCAGATGTCAGTGTAGGGACTCCTAACACATTTCTCAGAAGCTCACCTATGGAGAAGAATGAAGAGTTGACACTTCTGGCCGAGACCCCATCAGGACTGGAAAGGAAGGGGACAGAAGCCAGAATAAGAAGGAGGGCAGAGGGAAAGGAGCACGAGCTGCCTATCACCTGTGAGTTTGTACTCCTCTTCTTTCCCCATCTTCGCATTCTGGCTCCAGTCCTCCCTTTCTTTCCAGCCCTAAACATCAACTCTTTATTCCTCTCTATAGACATCGCTCAGTTCCAGAATCATGAAATTTGTTTCTGGCTCCTGTACCTCCTTCCTGATGGTAGCAATGAGAACAAGGCATGACCTCCAGCATTTTGTGCGTGTTCCTCTGGATTTCCAGCATCTCTTGTGCTCACTTCTGTTGCTGAGCAGTTCTCTCAGTGACATCCAAATACTGTCTTTTATTCTTCCCTCCATTGTGTCTGTCTACACTTGCAGCTGGCTCAGGAAAACAGCCAGCGCAATGAAAGACCCCTCCCACCCCTTCACCCCTTCTCCCTCCTCCCATCGAGTAGAAGATGGAACAGCCTGAAAGCATGAACCACCAGGTTCAAGGACAGCTTGTAAGATACAGAATGGCTCTGTAGGACTATACAATAGAACATGGAATACTAGGGGAGAAAGCCTCAAGATACGGGGGAGTAAGTTTAGGATGGAGATGAGGAGGAACTGCTTTTCCTAAGTGGATAATCTGTGGAATTCTCTGCCCAATGAAACAATGGAGGATGAGACAAGGTTGGATAGATTTTTGCATAGTAGGGGAATTAAGGGTTATGGGGAAAAGGCGGGTAGACGGAGATGAGTCCATGGCCAGATCAGCCATGATCTTATTGAATGGAGGAGCAGGTTCGATGGGCCAGATGGCTTATGTCTGCTCCTATTTCTTATGTTCTTATGAATGGATTCATGACCTCCTCATTATGGCCTTGTACCTTAAAATCTGCCTGCACTGTGCTTCCTCTATAAGTAACTCTTCATCCTGAGAACATATACCACCAGGCTCCACTGTGGACTTCTTGTATGATAACAAAATAAGACCATAAGTGATAGGAGTAGAACTAAGCCATTCGGCCCAATGTCTGCTATTCTATCATGGTTAATCTATTACCATGTTCAACTCCTTCCCCTGCCCTCTCCTCCTAACCTTTGACACCCTAATTGATCAGGAACCTACTAACCTCTGCTTTAAATGAACTCAATGGCAAAGAATTCCACAGATTCACAACCCTCTGGCAAAAGAAATTCCTGAGGCTTTGTGCTCTGGTCCTAGACTCCCCCACTATAGAAAACATCCTCTCTACACCCACTCTAACCAGGCCTTTCAATATTTGATAGATTTCAATGAGATCCCCCCTCATTCTTCTAAATTCCAGTGTACAGGCCCAGAGCCATCAAAAACTCCTCATATGTTAACCCTTTCATTCCTCAGGTCATTTTCATGAACCTCCTCTGGACCTTCTCCAATGCAAGCACATCTTTACTGAGATAGGGGGCCCAAAGCTGTCCACAATACCCCAAGTGCGATCTGACCAGTACCTTATGAAGTCTCAGCATGACATCCTTGCATTTATATCCTTTCCCATCCCTTTGAACCTCTGACTTTTGAATTTTCTTCCTATTTAGAAAATAGCTGACATCTTTATTCCTTCTACCAAAGCACATGACCATACATTTCCCTGGACCATACTCCATCTGCAACTTCTTTGCCCATTCCCCCAATCTGTCCAAGCCCTTCTGCAGATTCCCTGCTTCCTCAACACTACCTGCCCCTCCACAAACTTGGCCACAAAGGCACCAATTACATCATCAATAAAATACACCCTTGACTTTACAATCTACTATCTCATTGTGATCTTCCACTTGTTCACCTGCCCTGCACGTTCTCTGTTCTTACTGCCCGTTACGCCGCTGCCATTTACGGCAACAATGAAGGTCCTCCATCTCTGGTGGTGTCCAGGGCTTCCTTCATCACGTCAGTAGCTTCCTCTTGGTTTTCATTACTGTCAGTCACACAAGTCCCGGGTGGTGATGCAGGAATACCGTCACACTCAGATGGAGAAGGATTCTTCATTACTATTTCTGTAACGATTTTATTTTACCAGTCAGGGTTGTTAGCCCTGAGCTGAACCCCCAAACCTGGAGGACAGGTGGGCCACTCTTAGTCTGACCTCTACTCTTTGACCTGTTTGGCATGGGTGAACCTACCAAGAGACAAAGCAAGACTCTATCCAGCATGGCTCTCCGGGTCATTGAGGGACACAAGCCTCCAAACCCTACGGCAAGGTTGTGGTCCTCTTGGAGGAGATTCTCTTTAGCTGTTAGTTAATTCTGCATTTTATGGTTCTAGTTTGCTCAACCTCACTGCACTGTGTAATGATTTGATCTGTATAAAGAGTATGCAAGTCAAGCTTTTCACTGTATCTTGGTACCTGTGACAATAATCAGCCAATAGCCTGTGTGTAGGTGTCTCCAGACAGTGATGCGACCAGTCAGAATGTTCACCACCATGTATACATTTGCCAGAGCCTTTGGTAATATTCCAACCTCCTCAAACTCCTAATAAAGTGTAGCTGTTGGTGTGCCTCCCTCATGATTGCTTTAATACGTTGAGCCTCGGTCAAATTAAAATTAGGGCACTCAGCCCCTCAAACTTGTTCTAGCCTTCATGAGCTCCCCTTCAGTCTCTCCTTTTGAGATTACTATTGGTACAGTGAGAAATTGTTTTACATGCCGTCCACTCAGATAATTGCATGACAAAGGTGCAATGAGGTAGAACAAGGCTAAACGATAACAATGCAGAATAAAGTGAGACAGTTACAGAGAGAGTGCAGTGCAGGTGGGCAATAATGTGCAAGACCATAACAAGGTAGATTGTGAGGTCAAGGGTCCATTCCATTGTACTAGGGAGCCATACAACAGTAGGATAGAAGCTATCCTTGAGCCCAGTTGGCCTGTCTGTGCTTTTAGGTTTTATTTGTGTCTTCTGTCCAAAGGAAGAGGGGAGAAAGGAGAATATCTGGTGGGGGCGATGGGGCCTTTGATTATGCTGGGGGTTTTACCAGTGCAGTAAGGATTCCATGGAGGGGAGGCAGTTTTCATAATGTGCTGAGCTGTGTTCACAACTCTCTATAGTTTTTCTCACTGGCAGAGCAGTTGTTGTATCAGGCCTTGATACATCCAGGTAGGAAGCTCTTTATAGTGCATCGGTAAAGAGTTAGTGAGGGTCAGAGAAGAGATGTCATTGGCCGCCGTTGTTCCATGGTCTTCCACACTTGTTGCTTTCGTAGAGGGATCAGAAGTGGAGAGAGTGAGCAATTTCAAGTTTCTGGGTGTCAGGATCTCTGATGATCTATCCTGGTTGCAACATATCAATGCAGCTACAAAGAAGGCACGACAGATGCTATATTTCATTAAGCGTTTGAGGAGATTTGGCATGTCATCAAAAACACTGGAAAACTTCTATAGATGTACAGTGGCGAGCACTCTGACAGGCTGCATCACTGTCTGGTACGGGGGGGTGGGGATAGAAGTTACTGCACAGGACAGAAAGAAGCTACAGAAAGGTGTAAAATTAGTCATCTCCATCATGGTACTAGCCTCCATAGTATCCAAGACACCTTCAAGGAGCGATGCCTCAGAAGGGCGGCGTCCATCATTAAGGACCCCCATCACTCAGGACATATTCTCTTCTCACTGTTACCATCAGGAAGGACATACAGAAGCCTAAAGGCACACACTCAGCGGTTCAGGTGCAGCTTCTTCCTGAGGGACATTGAACCTATGAACCCAGTCCTGACCAAGGGTCTCGGCCTGAAACGTCGACTGTACCTCTTCCTAGAGATGCTGCGTTCGCCAGCAACTTTGATGTGTGTTCCATGAACACTACCTCACTTCTTTATATATTTTTTCTGTTCTGTACTATTTTAAATATATTTAATATACAAATACATACTTACTGTAATTGATTTGCTTATTTATTTATTTATTTCTATATTATCATGTATTGCATTGAACTGCTGCTGCTAAATTCACAAACTTCACAACAGATGCCAGTGATAATAAACCTGATTCTGATTCTCATTCACTTATAAGCTGTTGGATCAAACCCACAAAATCCACAATCTTTCCCAATTCCATTCATCAATGGCTTCGAGGTAGGAACCCTGTGTCTACTGTAGTGAATCCTCTCAATGGCCTTAACACCTCAGTCAGATCGCAGAATCAGGATCAGAATGACTTGATTGCCAGTTTGTGAAACGTACCAGAATTGATTGTGGTTCAGTGCCAAGAATAAAGCACTGGACAATACCATAACAGACAACGCAATAGCAACCAACAGGTTCAAGATAATAATGCAAACAGCCTGAGCAATAAACAATTAACAAAATGGTCACATACGCAAACATCAATTATCAAACATAAATAAAAGTGAACATATGAACAAACTCAATAATTACCAACAGAACAAGGAGATGTGCCTTCTTCTCATTGCTACCACCAGGGAGGAGGTACAGGAGCCTGAAGGCACACTCTCAGCAATTCAGGAACAACTTCTTCCCCTCCACCTTCCAATTTCTGAATGAACATTGAACCTATGGACACTACCTCACTACTTTTTAATTTTTAGTTTTACACTACTTATTTAACTATTGTATATATATACTGATTGTAGTTCTCTTTTCTTATCTATTATTATCAGATCATAGGACCATAAGACACAGGAGCAGAATTAGGCCATTCAGCCCACCAAGTCTGCTCCACCATACCATCATGTCTGATCCCAGATCCCACTCAACCCCTTACATCTGCCTTCTCGCCATATCCTTCGATGTCCTGACTGATCAGGAAACAATCAACTTCTGCTTTAAATATACTCAAGGGCTTGGCCTCCACTGCAGTCTGTTGCAGAGCATTTGACAGATTCACTACTCTCTGGCAAAAAGAATTCCTCCTTACCTCTGTTCTAAAAGGTTGCCCCTCAAGTTTGAGGCTGTACCCTTTGGTTCTGGATACCCCCATCATAGGAAACATCCTCTCTACTCCTTTCAACATTTGGTTAGTTTCAATGAGACCCCCATGCATTCTTCTAAATTCCAGTGAGTACAGGCCCAAAGCTGCCAAACGCTCCTCATATCTTAACTCCTTGATTCTCAAATCATCCTCATGAACCTCCTCTGGACTCTCTCCAATGAAAACATATCCTTTCTGAGATACGGGGCCCAAAACTGTTGACAATACTCCAAGTGTGGCTTAACTTGTGTCTTATAAAGCCTCAGCATTATCTCCTTGCTTTTATAATATATTTCCTTCAAAATAAATGCCAACATTGCATTTGCTTTCTTTACCACAGACTCAACCAGTGAATTAACCTTCTTGGAGTCTTGCACAAGGACTTTTAAATCCCTCTGCACTTTGAATACATGATAGTCTGTACTATTGTTCCGTTTACCAAAATGCATTATCATACATTTCCCAACAACGTATTACATCTGCCACTTTTTTGCCCATTCTTCCTATTTGTCAAAGTCCTGTTGCAATCGCATTGCTTCCTCAGCACTACCTACCCCTCCGCCTATCTTCGTATCATCCGCAAGTTTTGTCGCAAAGCCATCATTTCCATTATCTAAATCATTGAGAAACAATGTGAAAAGGAATGATCCCAATATTGACCCCTGAGGAACGTCACTAGTCACTGGCGGCCAACCAGAAAAGGGCCCCTATTATGCATTGCATTGTACTGCTGCCACAAAGACAATAAACTTCACCACATTAAAATCTGATTCTGATTCTGAAGACAATTGAATGGATGTTGTGCAGGGACAGTCAGGGTATTACACCAGAGTGAGTTTTGTCGAGAAGCTGGATAGTTACAGGAAAGAAGCTTCGGAGATGACGTGTAGTCCTGGTGGAGATGGACTTCGTATCGTCTCCTTGATGGCAATTTGGTGAATAGGTGACTGCTAGGGTGGGTGGAGACTGCAGAGAATTTTTCAGCTCTTGTCTTTGCTCTAGCGATGAACAGTTCTCCCTCAGCCTTTTAACTGGAGGGAAGATTTCAGGTGAAAACTAAGCTTGTTGCCTACTCAAAGGTATTTCTTCTTCTCCTTTGCCTGTGCAGCCGGACTCAGTTCTGGAAATGTTGCCAGAAGGTCCCTGATCCAAAAATAATTTTATTTTGGCCTGTACAAAGTTTGCTTGTCCTGCCAAGATCCCAAGGGAAGTTGACTCTGCTCCAGAGGGAGAGCTAACTTTGAGGTCCTGGAACTCCTCCGAGCTTAAACCCTTGTCCCAGCTGTTCAGTAGATGGTCTGGTAGGGGACAGATGTGCAGTCACCCTACCAGAACTCACAATCAAAATCAGATTCAGTATCACTGACATGTGCTATATCATGAAACTTCTTGTCTTGTGACCACACTTCAGTGCAATACATAAAATATACTGTAAATTAGGGTAAGAAATATGTATAAAAATTAAATAAGTAGTGCGAAAAGGGAGCTAAAATAGTGAGGCAATGTTCATGGGTTCACTGTCCATTCAGAAATCTGATGGCGGAGGGAGCGTGGTGTGAGTCTTCAGGCTTCTGTACCTCCTCCTAAGTGTCCTAGGTGGTGGAGGTCCTACCTTTTGAGGATGTCCTCAATGCCGTGGAGGCTGGTGCCCATGATGGAGCCTGTTGAGTTTGCAGCTTTACCCATCCTTTACATTGAAGCCTCCACACCAGGCAACTGGCTGAGAGGCAACCAGTCAGATGTTCTCCACGGTACACCTCTAGAAATTTGCTGGAGTCTTTGGTATCAAATCTCCTCAAACTCCAAATGAAATATAGCTGTTGGCGTGTCTTCATGTAATGGCCTCAATATGTTGGGCCCAGGATAGATCTTCGGAGATGTTGACACCCAGGAACTTGAAACTGCTCACCCTTTCCACTTCTGACGCGCCCCCCCCCACCCCCATGATGCAGTCTAGTGTGTGCTCTCCCAATTACCCCTTTCTGAAGTCCACAAAGTTTAGATCTGAAACAATTCCTGCTTGTTCTCGATATCCCCCACCTCAGGAAGCACCATCACTCTGACAATCACCTTCAGCAGAAAAAAAAGCACTGGAGGAACTCATTGGCAGGCAGCATCTGTGTGGGACAAAGTCTTAACTGCCCCAACAGGAAACAGCTCTGGGCCTGTACTCACTGAAATTTAGAAGAATGAGCCGGGGATGGGGGGGTGGGTGGGGTGCGAGGATCTGATTGAAGCCTATCAAATATTGAAAGGCCAAGGCAGAGTGGATGTTTCCTATAGTGGGGAACTAGGGCCAGAGTCAGAACAGAGGGACATCCATCTAGAACAGCGATGAGGAGGAAATGCTTTAGCCAGAGAGAGCTAAATATGTGGAATTCATTGCCACATACAGTTGTATTGGCCGAGTCATTGGGTGTATTTAGGGAGGAGGTTGATAGGTTCTTGATTAGTCAGGGCATCCAAGGTATGGGGAGAAGGCAGGAAAATGGGATTGAGAGGGATAATATATCAGCCTTGATGGAATGGCAGAGGAGACTCGATGGGTCAAATGGTGTAATTCTGCTACTATTTCTCATGGTCTTAAGATCAGCTCTCTGTACTGATCCAACACATCTTTCATCTGCACCCAGATCTGCCTCTCTCCCAGACGAGCTAAATCTTTTTTACGCTCGGCTCGATGACGCCAACACTGACCCCTGAGGTGAGCCCCCGAAGTGACCTGCACTTTGGTCATCCCTGAGGCTGAAGTACGCGGGTGTTCCCAACGAGTGGACATTCGCAAAGCTGCGGGACCAGACAGCGTCCCAGGGCGGATACTCAGAGTGTGCGCGGCACAACTGGCAGGTGTGTTTACAGACATTTTTAATCTCTCCCCCTCCCAAAGTAGAGTGCCCTCCTGCTTCAAAACATCCATCATTGTCCCTGTACCTAAAAAGACGAAAGCAACACTCACAACACGCTGGAGGAACTCAGCAGGTCGGGCAGCATCCGTGGAAACGATGAGTCGACGTTTCCAGCCGGAACCCTTCGTCAGGACTGTAGGGGGAAGGGGTAGAGGCCCTAGAAAGAAGGTGGTGGGAGGGTGGGAAGGAGAAGGCTGGTAGGTTCCAGGTGAAAAACCAGTAAAGGGAAAGATAAAGGGGTGGAGGAGGGGAAGCAGGGAGGTGATAGGCAGGAAAGGTGAAGAAGGAATAGGGGAAAACACAATGGGTAGTAGAAGGAGGCGGAACCATGAGGGAGGTGATAGGCAGCTGGGGGAGGGGGCAGAGTGACATAGGGGTAGGGGAAGGGAAGGGGAGGGAATTACCGGAAGTTGGAGAATTCTATGTTCATACCAAGGGGCTGGAGACTACCTAGATGGTATATGAGGTGTTGCTCCTCCAACCTGAGTTTAGCCTCATCATGGCAGTAGAGGAGGCCGTGTAACATGTCTGAACAACTGGTGCCCTGTTGCACTCACCTCAATAATAAGCAAATGCTCTGAGAGGCTGGTCAAGGATTACATCTGCAGCACACTACCACCCAACCTGGACCCCATACAATTCATCTATTGACACAACTGATCAACAGATGACACAATAGCCACAGCTCTACACACCGTCCTTACACATCTGGAGAAGAGGGATGCTTATGTGAGAATACCGTTCTTGGACTACAGTTCAGCATTCAACACCATAGTTCCATCCAGGCTCGACAAGAAGCTCAGAGACCTTGGCCTTGACCCTGCCTTGTGTAGCTGGATCCTGGACTTCCTGTCAGATCACCGGCAGGTAAGAGTGGACTCCCTCACCTCTGCCCCTGTGACCCTCAGGGCTGTGTACTAAGCCACCTCCTTTACCCTCTGTATTCCCATGGCTGTGTCGCCACCACAGTTCCAATCTGCTAATCAACTTTGCTGACAACACTACACTGATTGGCCTAATCTCAATTTATAATGAGGCAGCCTACAGAGAAGAAGTCATCACCCTGACACAGTGGTGTCAAGAAAACAACCTCTCCCTCAATGTCGCAAAAACAAAGGAGCTGGTTGTAGATTACAGGAGGAATGGAGACAGGATCTCCCCTATTGACATCAATGGATCTGGGGTAGGGAGGGTGAACAGCTTTAAATTCCTTGGTATAAACATCACCAAGGATCTCCCATGGTCTGTACCGACTGGCTGTGTGGTGAAAAAGGCACAACAGCGCCTCTTTTACCTCAGACAGTTGAAGGAGTGTGGTGTGAGTCCCCAGACCGTAAGAACTTTCTACAGGGGCACCATTGAGAGCATCCTGACTGGCTGCTTCACTGCCTGGTATGGGAACCGTACTTCCCTCAAGCACAGGGCGCTGCAGAGAGTGGTGAGGACAGCCCAGCGCATCTGTGGATGTGAACTTCCCACAATTCAGGATATTTACAGTGACAAGTGCATAAAAAGGGCCCAGAGAATCATTGGGGACCCGAGTCATCTCAACCACAAACTGTTCCAGCTGCTATAATCTGGGAAACGGTACCGCAGCCTGGACCACAGGCTCCGGGATATCTTCTTCCACCAGGCCATCCGACTGCTTAATTCACGCTGACAGAATTGTGTTCCTAAGCTATTAACTAATTGTTTCTGTTTACATATTATTTATTATAAATTACCACAAATTGCACATTGCACATTCAGTCGGAGACATAACGTGAAGATTTTTACTCCTCATGTATGTAAAGGATGTAAAAAATAGTCAGCTCAGTTCACCCATAAAAAAAACTCTCCTACTTTTATAAAGACCCACATTCCATTATTTTCCTGACTGGGGTGGCATGGTAGCAGAGTGGTTAGTACAGGCGAACCTGGGTTCATTTACCACCGTTGCCTGTAAGGAGTTTGTACATTCTCCCCGTGACTGTGTGGGTTTCCTCCGGGTGCTCCGGGTTCCTCCTACAGTCCAAAGACAGACCGGTTGGTAGGTTGATTGGTCACTGTAAGTTGTCCCGTGATTAGGCGAGGGTTAAATTGGAGGATTGCTGGGTGGCGTGGCTCGAAGGGCCGGAAGGGCTTGTAGCACATTGTATCTCAATAAAATAAAAAATATCTGCTCTGTGTACCTCTTTGCTAAATTTGCCAATGATACAAAGATAGGTGGAGGAGCGGGTAGTGTTGAGGAAACAGACAGCCTGCAGAGAGATTTAGATAGTTTAGGGGAATGGGCAAAGAAGTGGCAGATGAAATACAATGTCGGAAAGTGTATGGTCGTGCACTTTGGTGGAAGAAGTAAACAGGCAGACTATTATTTAGATAGGGAGAGAATTCGAAATGCAGAGATGCAAAGAGACTTGGGAGTCCTTGTGCAGGATAGCCTCAAAGTTAACTCCCAGGTTCAGTCGGTGAAGAAAGTGAATGCAATGTTGGCATTCATTTCTAGGGGTATAGAATATAAGAGCAGGGATGTGATGTTGAGGCTCTATAAGGCACTTGGAGTGTTGTGTGCAGTATTGTTTTCCTTATTTTAGAAAGGATATACTGACATTGGAGAGGGTTCAGAGAAGATTCATGAGAATGATTCCGGGAATGAAAGGATTACTGTATGAGGAACATCTGAAAGCTCTTGGACTGTATTCCTGGAGTTCAGAAGAATGAGGGGGGATCTCATAGAAACATTCCAAATGTTAAAAGGCCTGAACAGATTAGATCTAGAAAAGTTATTTCCCATGGTAGGGGATTCTAGGACAAGAGGACATGACTTCAGGATTGAAGGACGTCCTTTTAGAACAGAGATGCAGAGAAATTACTTTAGTCAGAGGATGGTAAATCTGTGGAATTTGTTGCCATTAGCGGCTGTGGAGGCCGAGTCATTGGGTGTATTTAAGGCAGAGATAGATAAGTTCTTGCAACACACATCAAAGTTGCTGGTGAACGCAGCAGGCCAAGCAGCATCTATAGGAAGAGGCGCAGTCGACGTTTCAGGCCGAGACCCTTCGTCAGCCCTTCGTCTTCCTATAGATGCTGCTTGGCCTGCTGCGTTCACCAGCAACTTTGATGTGTGTTGCTTGAATTTCCAGCATCTGCAGAATTCCTGTTGTTAGCTAGGTTCTTGATTAGCCAGGGCACCAAAGGGTATGGGGAGAAGGCAGGGGAGTGGGGATGACTGGAAGAATTGGATCAGCCCATGATTGAATGGCAGAGCAGACTCAATGGACCGAATGGCCTAATTCTGCTCCTATATCTTATGGTCTTATGGTTTATGTTCTGACCACCATGATTTTCAGATTCCTTTGTGGCACGAAGTTTTGTAGTCTCGTCATGATTAATAGTGACTTGTTTCATTGTTCTTCCTTTCCACCATTAAACACCATCACTAAAATACACATATAAGCAGCGTTCATGGGAAATACATGAATTAAACACATTGTACTCAATTTTTCAAGAAAGAGCACAACTGGAACAAAAAAAGAAGTTCATTTTGCTGCCAAAAGTGGTCTATAATGTTTAGGGTTTGACTTTTTTTTCAAGAATCAAATGTTTGAAGGGAAGTTCTTGAACCTGGTGGGGTGGGACTTCAGGATTCTGTACCTCCTGCCTGGCGGTGGCTACTGGAAGATGGCATGTCCCAGATGGTGGGGATCTTTGATGATAGATGATGCCTTCTTAAGGCAGCACCTGCTGCAGCTACCTTCAAGGAATGTGACGGTGATGTACTGAACTGAGTCTACTGCGTTCTACAGGTCCTTGCTCTCGGCACATTCAGACTGAAGTATCAGCTCATGAAGCAACTCATCAGCATACTTTGAACAATACATCTCAGGCGTTTGTCAGAGTGTTCAGTGACAAGCCAAACCTCCGTAACTTTGTAAGAAAATAAAGACGATGACACACCTCCTTGAGGTTACTTCCACATGCTGGGCCCAGGACAGGTCATCAGATCTGTTAATGCCCAGGAATTTAAAGCTGCTAACTCACTCCACCATCAATCCCCTAACGTAGGCATGTGAATGTTCACCGTCCTTCCCCTTCCTGAACTCAACAATCAGCTCTTTAGTCTTGCAAATGTTGAGCGAGAGGTTATTGCTGCAGCACCCCTCAACCAGGTGACCTATCTCGCTCCAGTAAGCTAGCTCTTCACCACTTGTGATTCCTCCAGCGACAGTGGTGTCGTCAGTGAATTTAAGGATGGTACTGGAGCTGTGTTTGGCCACACAGACGTGAGTGTGGAGAGAGTAGAGTGGCGGTCGAGGCACGTACCTGTGCTGTCGGTCGGTGAGGAGGAGATGTCGTTACCAAAGCACACTGATGATGGAGTTGAGTATCCGGTTGCAGAGGGAGGTACAGAGGCCCAGGTCTTCAAGCTAGATGATGACCGTGGAGTGAACGATTGTGTGGAATGGAATGCCGAGCTGTAGCCTGACGTACCAGCTCCTGTTGTTCAGATGGTCCAGTGCAGAGTGAAGAGGCAGAGGAATTGCACCAGCTGCTGATACGCTGTGGCGGCAGGCAGATTGGAGAGGATCCAGGTTATCTCTGAGGCAGGAGTTGATCTGTTGTGCTACCAACTTTGACTCTGATTGCAAACACAGCAGTTTCTGCAGATGCCGGAAAGGGCCTCGGCCCAAAAAGTTCACTGCTTATTCCTGTTCATGGATATGCTCTGACTTGTGGAGTCCCTCCAGCTTTTACTTAGAGATACCATGTGTGGTCAGTTTGACCCTAACCTATTCACACCAGGGACAATTTAGATTAGATTCAACTTTATTGTCATTGTGCCGAGTACAGATACAAAGCCAATGAAATGCAGTTAGCATCTGACCAGAAATGCAAAGAATAATGTTATTTACAAAATAACTGCGAATAAAAAGTAAGTGCTACAGCACACAAATTTAAAGTACTGAGACAGTACAATATGGGTGCAATACTGCTTAGCGCTGTGATGTGAGGTTCACCAGGGTCACAGCCTCAGGGAAGAAGCTCTTCCTGTGTCTGCTGGTGCGGGAGCAGAGGCTCCTGTAACGTCTACCGGATGGGAGGAGAGTAAAAAGTCCATGGTTAGGGTGAGATGCATCCCTGATAATGCTTTTCACCCTGCTCAGGCAGCGTTTATGGTAGATGTTCTCAATGGTGGGCAATTGGGTGCCGATAATCCACTGGGCAGTTTTCACCACACGCTGGAGTGCTTTGCGGTCCGATACGGGACAATTGCCATACCACACTGAGATGCAGTTGGTGAGTATGCTCTCAATGGTACAGCAGTAAAAGTCCATCAGTATCCTGGGACAGAGGTGAGCTTTCTTGATGCTCTGCAGGAAATAAAGGTGCTGTTGTGCCTTTTTGATCAGGATGGAGGAGTTCAGGGACCAGGTGAGCTCCTCGGAAATGCAGACACCAAGGAATATGAAGCTTTGAATTTGAATTTACAATGACCAATTAACCTACCCGACATGTCTTCGGACTGTGGGAGGAAACCAGAGCTCCCGGGAAAACTCACACATTCCACGGGGAGGGAATGCAGACATAGACTCCTTGCAGAGGGTTGAACTTTGAACTTCTGACACCCTGAGGTGTAATAGTATCGTGCTGCCCACTCTGCTACTGTGACACGCAGAGGTGTAGTTTGTGTGTGTTTTCCCTGATTGAGTCTCGTCTTTCTCGCACTCTGGTCCTGGTTCTGCACAGTCTTGTTTTTCCTCTCTCTTCACTGTTTTGCATCAGTTATGTATATTTTATACTCTGTGCGTTTGCAAACACTCCCAAGCAAGCTTTTCATTCTACTTGTATCTCATCATACTTGTCCACATGACAGAAATGGGGTGGCACAGTAGTGTAGTAGTTAGTACAATGCTTTACAGTACAGGCGACATGGGTTCAATTTCCGCCGCTGCCTGTAAGGAGTTTGTACGTTCTCCCCGTGACGGTGTGGGTTTCCTCCAGGTGCTCCGGTTTCCTCCCACAGTCCAATGATGTACCTGTCATTCCCATGGCCAGGATTAAGATGGGGGATTGCTCACAGGACTGGAAGGGCCTACTATGCGCTCTATCTACCAAACTCAGTATGACAACCAGTTTATTGTCACAAAACCCAGACTTTATCCTGAGACCTGCCTCCGCAGTTCCTCTCGGTTCTCCAGCCGGAGGAGAAGGCAACCGTACAGCTCAGGATCTTCCTAATTGCAAGGATCAAGGGTCCTTTATTTGCCATATACATTTACATGTCCAGTGGATTTTGGTTAACTGGGACACATCGGGACCAGTACATTTTGACCCAGCTAAGCAGCTGTCCCAATTAGCTAGCTTCATGGAAATCATTTAAGAAGATTAAAAAAGACGAACTACAGTTTAACTGACACAGCACAAAATGATGGCCATTTAACTGAGTAACAAATTATGTGTTGAAACAAAAAACTTAACAAATCAGGACATTACTACACTACTCTAAAACTGTGCATTAGTTCCTAATAGTTATCAATGGAGGAATTCATCCAGTGTATGTCGCTGTGTTCTTCTGAGTGAACCAAATCAGTGCAGACGATGGACTGCCTTCAACAAATGCTTCTAACAACTGCATCTGCCAAAACTTCATCTTCATTGTAATGTTCAGGGTAATTGTTGATACCTTCAAATTCTTCTTAGTTCCTAGTTTGTTGAAGTAGTGAAATTGTTTCATTTTCAATCCCGGCCATTTCTGGCATCTCCAATTCTGAATGAGAGAATCAGTTCTGAATTAGTTTTATTGCCGACTGTCATTGACAAAAATCGCTCCTTTTTGAACACAAACATACGTAACTGTCTCTATTTAAAAATGGTTCGCTCTAAGCACTGCGTAGTGTCTAACGGCCAAACAAATACACATGACTGATACGTGCAAACACGAGGAAATCTGCAGATGCTGGAATTTCAAGCAACACACATAAAAGTTGCTGCCTGGCCTGCTGTGTTCACCAGCAACTCTTATGTGTGACACATGACCGATGCTAGTTTGAAACTGTTCAGTACCAGTGTACTGTTCCAATTAGGTGGCATAGTGTCCCAAATAAACAAAGCAAATCCTCGCTATTTTCTCCATTAATTTTGTTCTTTAAGAGTTGTCCCAAATAAGTGGCTGTGCCAATTAACCAATGGCCCAATTAATTGGAATCCACTGTATTAGGAATTTGCTGAATGAAACCATGTTTCATTCTTCTGAACTCCAGGAAGGAGAGGCCAGATTCAGATTCAAAGTTCAAAGTAAATTTATTATCAAACTACATACACGTCACCATGTACAACCCTGAGATTCATTTTCTTGTGGGCATACTCAATAAATCTATAGAACGATAACCATAACAGAATCAATGAAAGACTGCCGAACTTAGGCGTTCAACCAGAGTGCAGTAGACAACAAACAGTGCAAATACAAAAATAAATAAATGATAATAATATATAAATCAGCAATAAATATCAAGAACACCAGATGAAGAGACCTTGAAAGTGAGTCCATTGGCTTTGGGAACATTTCAACGATGGGGCAAGTGGAGTTGAGTGATGTTATCCCCTCTGGTTCAAGAGCCTGATGGTTGAGGGGTAATAACTGATCCTAAACCTGGTGGTGTGAGTCCTGAGGCTCCTGTACCTTCTCCCTGATGGCAGCAGTGAGAAGCGAGCATGACCTGTGTGGTGGGGGTCCCTGATGATGGACGCTGCTTTCCTGTGACAACGCTTCATGTAGATGTGCTCAGTGGGCTTTACCTGTGATGGACTGGGCCTTGTCCACTACTTTTTGTAGGATTTTCCATTCACGGGCATTGGTGTTTCCATACCAGACTGTGATGCAGCCAGTTGATATGTCTCCACTACACACCTATAGAAGTTTGACAAAGCTTTGGCTGTCATGCCGAATCTCCACTAAGTCCTAAGGAAGTGGAGGCGTTGCCGTGCTTCTTCGCAATTGAGATTAAGCGCTGGGCCCAGGACAGGTCTTCCGAAATGATAACACCAAAGAATTTAAAGTTATTGATCCTCTCCACCTCTGATCCTTCGAAGGGGACTGGCTCATGGACCTCTGGTTTCTTCCTTCTGAAGACAAAATCAGCTCTTTGGGCTTGCTGACGTTGAGTAAGAGGTCGTTGCTATGGTACCACTCAGCCCGATTTTCTATCTCCCACCTGTATGCAGATTCATCACAACCTTTATTTCAGCCTATGACGAAGGTGTCATCAGCAAACTTGAATATGGCCTTGGAGCTGTGCTTGGCCGCACAGTCATGAATATAACGCAAGGAGAGCAGGAGGCAAAGCACACAGCCTCGTGGTGCACCTGTGCTGATGGAGATCGTGGTGGAGATGTTTTTGCCAAACTGAACTGACAGGGTTCTACAAGTGAGGAAATCGAGGACCCAATTGCACAAGGAGGTATTGAGGCCAAGGTCTTGAAGCTTACTGATTAGTTTTGAAGGGATGATGGTATTGAATGTTGAGCTGCAGTCGATAAAAGAGCATCCTGATGTAAGCATCTTTGCTGTCCAGATGTTCCAGGGTTGAGTGAAGATTTATTTATCATATGTACATCAAAACATACAGAGAAATGTGTGGTTTGCGTTAACAACCGGCACACAATCCTTCAATCATACAATCTCTCCTCAGAGCACGACTCTCCCTTTCAGATCAAAATCTTTTAACACCTCAAATAACCTTCCTTTCTCTATGCTTGTGGACATCCTCTCCAAATGCCGGCACCCTTGTGTGCCCCACCTCCGATACAAGCAAAACAATTGTGAAAAATAGAGCAACACACACAAAACGCTGGAGGAACTCGGCAGGTCAGCAGCATCTATGGAAATTAATAACAGTCGACTCGGGTTGGATGTTTCTTTGGGACAACAAATTCCTAATACAGGGGTTTCCAAACTGGGGTCCACGGACCCCACAGTTAATGATAGGGATCCATGGCATAAAAAAATAAGGTTGGGAACCTCTGTCCTAATACATAATGCAAATAAAATTGATCCTTACCAACAAGTGCAAAATGCTGGAGGAACTCAGCAGTTCAGGTAGCATCTATGGAAAACAGTAAACAGTTGACGTTTTGGTGACGGATGGTGCCAGAAGGAGAAATTGATATTCATGCCATCAGGTTGGAGGCTACCTAGACGGAATATATGGTCTAAGGGGAGGCCATGGATCGACACGTTGGAATGAAGTTGATTCCGTTTTGTCCCCCTTGGTTCAGTCCCTTCCTACCTACATCTGCGCACTCAACATGCTCTCGACCTCTTCAATAACTTTCACTTCCCTGGCCCTGAGCACCTCATTTTCACAATAAAATTATGAAAACAGCAGTCAACAATGGGTTAATGCTAAGGTTAAATATTCATACGTTTACTTCAGTTAAAATACTATTGATTAAATACAGCTCCATTCATAGCACGCTAAGAAAGAGAAATCTCTCCTTCACTACCTGCTCCTGCCTACTATATTGGAACTTCCCATGTGAAGCATTCTCTCAGTGACCCTTGCTTTGACCTTTACGAGGACAGAAATGAGTATTTGTTCAGTTTTACAATCAATCTTGAAAGTTACTTTTGAAGGAAATGTTCCTAATTTGCATGAAAGACCGTTGCTGTGAATCCAAAGATTCGCTTTAATGTATTGTCTGCTTGTGAATAGATTTTTTTTGCTCTTTGCCTGGGAGCGATCGCAACTTCAATGGGAATTACAGATTAATGTTTTTGATGGTTTGTAGCTCAATAGCTCCCCCTCGTGGCTAGTTCGAAACGCAAGAACATTTTTCAAAACAACATCCGCTAATTAACCGGCATTTATGGCGTGGAGTAAACAATCGATGTTTCGGGCCAATACCCCTCGTGTTAAGGAACTGGAGCTGCAGCTGGATGACCTTCGACTCATAAAAAAAATGAGGTGGTGATAGATAGGAGCTACAGGGAGGTAGTCACCCCTAATTTGCAGGAGGCAGGTACCAGGGTGACTGTCATGAGAGAGAAAGGGAATAGATAGTCAGTGCAGTATACCCCTGCCCTGTGGTATATATAAGTATATCGCTGGCGGGCGGGATGATACGACCCACTGTGGGGAGCTGCAATGACCTGATCTCTGCCATTGAGTCTAAGGGAGACAAGGGGACTGCAGTGGTGATAGATGATTCCATAATTAGAGTAGCGGACAGGAGATTCTGTGGACGTGAAAGAGGCATCACCAGTTACCAGGGTCAGCGATGTTTCGGTTTGGGGCCACAGCATTCTAACGTTGGGGGCTGGGGGGGGGTGTGTGGAACGGTGAACAGCCTAAACTTGTGGTACATATTGGTATCAATGATACAGATAGGAAAAGGGAGGAGGCCATGAAAAAGAGATTATAGGAAGTTAGGTAGAAAGCAGAGCAGGACTTCCAGGGTGGTAATCTCTGGATTGCTGCTAGTGAGGGTAGGAATAGGATGATTTGACAAATGAATGTGTGGCTGAAGAATTGGTGCAGGGAGCAAGGCTTCAGATTTTTGGATCATTGGGATCTTGCCTGGGGACTGTTTGACCCGCACAAAAAGGGTGGGTTACACCTGAATGGGCATCAACATCATTGTAAGCAGGTTTGCCAAAGCTGTTAGGAATTGTTTAAACTAATTTGGCAGCAGATGGGAACAAGAATAATAGGGCTGAGGGCAGGGCAGTTGGTATACAACTAGATGCTGTGTGTCATAAGACTGTGAGGAAGGGCAGGCAGATGACTGGGCAAAATTGCAGTCAGTGGGATGAGTTAAAGTGTAACAGAGGGCCAAAATCAAAAAAGGTGGCAATTACAGGACTGAAGATATTATATTTGAATGCACACAGTATACGGAATAAGATAATGCAGGTAGAGGCTGTCAGATATGACATTGTGGGCATCACTGAGTTGTGGCTGAAAGAAGATCAGAGTTGGGAGTTTAACAGACAAGGATACACATTGTATCAAAAGCACAGGCAGGTAGGCAGGGAGGGTGGGGTGACTCTGTTGGTAAAAAATGAAATCAAATCCTTAGAAAGAGGTGACATAGGGTCTGAAGCTGTAGAATCCTTGTGGGTAGAGTTAAGAAACTGCAAGACCCTAATGCGAGTTGTATACAGGCCCCCGAACAATAGGCAGGATGATTGGGAAAATCAGGTTGTTGCTGGATACCAAGACGGAATTTATAGAATGCCTGTGAGATGGCTTTTTAGAGCAGCTTGTGGCTGAGCCCACTGGGGGAATGGCATTTCTGGATTGGGTAATGACCCAGATTTGATTAGAGAGTTTAAGGTAAAGGAACCCTTAGGAGACAGTGATTATATTGCAATAGAGAAGGAGAAGTTAAAACCATATGTATCAGTACTACACTGGGGTAAAAGAGAGGAGCTGGCCAAAATTGACTAGAAGAGGACCATGACGCCAAAACATCAATGGCTGGAGTTTCTAGGAGCTATCTGAAAGATGCAGGAAAGATACATCCCAAAGATGAAGAGGTATTGGAAAGGAAAGATTTAGCAACCATGACTGACATGGCAAGTCAAAGACAGCACAAAACCAAAAGAGAGGGCATGTTATATACCAAAAATTAGAGGTAAGGGAAAGGACTGGGAAGCTTTTAAAAACCAACAGAAGTTAACACAAAAAACATAAAGAGAAAAGGTAAAATATGAAGGTGAGCTAGCCACTAAAAGAAAATACAAAAAGTGTTTTCAAATATATAAAGATTAAAAGAGAGATGAGAGTGGGTAAAGGACCACTAGGAAATTACACTGGAAAGGAAGTAATGGGGTAAAAAGAACTTACTAAGTATGTTGTGTCAATCTTCACTGTGGAAGACATGAGCAGTATGCCAGAAATGTGTGAGTGTCAGGGGCAGGTGTGAATGTTTTTGCTATTACTGAGGATATAAGTCACCTGAACTAGATGGACTAGTTCTGAAACATTGGCTGAAAAGATTGTGGAAGCATCAGTAATAATCTTTCAAGAATCACTACATTCTGGAATGGTTTTGGGAGACTGGAAAATTGCAAATGTCACTTCATTCATTAAGAAGGGAGGAAGGCAGAAGAAAGGAAATTATACAATCAGAATCAGAATCAGAATCAGGTTTATTATCACCGGCATGTGACGTGAAATTTGTTGACTTAGCAGCAGCAGTTCAATGCAATACATAATCTAGCAGAGAGAAATAAATAAATAAAACAATAATAAACAAACAAATAAATCAATTATGTATATTGAATAGATTTAAAAGAATGTGCAAAAACAGAAATACTGTATATTAAAAAAGTGAGGTAGTGTCCAAAGCTTCAATGTCCATTTAGGAATCAGATGGCAGAGGGGAAGAAGCTGTTCCTGAATCGCTGAGTGTGTGCCTTCAGGCTTCTGTACCTCCTTCCTGATGGTAACAGTGAGAAAAGGGCATGCCCTGGGTGCTGGAGGTCCTTAATGATGGAAGCAGCCTTTCTCAGACATCGCTCCCTAAAGGTGTCCTGGGTACTTTCTAGGCTAGTACCCAAGATGGAGCTGACTAGATTTACAATCTTCTAGCAACACACATCAAAGTTGCTGGTGGATGCAGCAGGCCAGGCAGCATCTCTAGGAAGAGGTACAGTCGACGTTTCGGGCCGAGACCCTTCGTCAGGACTAACTGGAAGAAGAGCTAGTAAGAGATTTGAAAGTGGGAGGGGGAGGGGGAGATCCAAAATGATAGGAGAAGACAGGAGGGGGAGGGATGGAGCCAAGAGCTGGACAGGTGATTGGCAAAAGGGATATGAGAGGATCATGAGACAGGAGGCCCAGGGAGAAGGAAAAGTGGGGGACGGAAATCCAGAGGATGGGCAAGGGGTATAGTCAGAGGGACAGGGGGAGAAAAAGGAGAGAAAGAGAAAGAATGTGTGTATATAAATAAATAACGGATGGGATACGAGGGGGAGGTGGGGCATTAGCGGAAGTTAGAGAAGTCGATGTTCATGCCATCAGGTTGGAGGCTACCCAGACGGAATATAAGGTGTTGTTCCTCCAACCTGAGTGTGACTTCATCTTTACAGTAGAGGAGGCCGTGGATCGACATCTCAGAATGGGAATGGGACGTGGAATTAAAATGTGTGGCCACTGGGAGATCCTGCTTTCTCTGGCGGACAGAGCGTAGGTGTTCAGCAAAGCAGTCTCCCAGTCTGCGTCGGGTCTCACCAATATATAGAAGGCCACATTGGGAGCACCGGACACAGTATATCACCCCAGCCAACCCACAGGTGAAGTGTCGCCTCACCTGGAAGGACTGTCTGGGGCCCTGAATGGTGGTGAGGGAGGAAGTGTAAGGGCATGTGTAGCACTTGTTCCGCTTACAAGGATAAGTGCCAGGAAGGAGATCGGTGGGGAGGATGAATGGACAAGGGAGTCGTGTAGGGAGCGATCCCTGCGGAAAGTGGGGGGGGGAGGGAAAGATTTGCTTAGTGGTGGGATCCCGTTGGAGGTGGCAGAAGTTACAGAGAATTATATGTTGGACCCGGAGGCTGGGGGGGGTGGTGGTAGGTGAGGACAAGGGGAACCCTATTCCTAGTGGGGTGGCAGGAGGATGGAGTGAGAGCAGATGTGCGTGAAATAAGGGAGATGTGTTTAAGAGCAGAGTTGATGGTGGAGGAAGGGAAGCCCCTTTCTTTAAAAAAGGAAGACATCTCCCTCGTCCTGGAATGAAAAGCCTCATCCTGAGAGCAGATGCGGCGGAGACGGAGGAATTGCGAGAAGGGGATGGCATCTTTGCAAGAGACAGGGTGAGAAGAGGAATAGTCCAGATAGCTGTGAGAGTCAGTAGGCTTATAGTAGACATCAGTAGATAAGCTGTCTCCAGAGATAGAGACAGAAAGATCTAGAAAGGGGAGGGAGGTGTCAGAAATGGACCAGGTAAACTTGAGGGCAGGGTGAAAGTTGGAGGCAAAGTTAGTGAAGTGAACGTGCTCACCATGCGTGCAGGAAGCAGCGCCAATGCAGTCATCGATGTAGCGAAGGAAAAGTGGGGGACAGATACCAGAGTAAGTTTGGAACATAGATTGTTCCACAAAGCCAACAAAAAGGCAGGCATAGCTCGGACCCATACGGGTGCCCATAGCTACACCTTTAGTTTGGAGGAAGTGGGAGGAGCCAAAGGAGAAATTATTAAGAGTAAGGACTAATTCCGATAGACGGAGCAGAGTGGTGGTAGAGGGGAACTGGTTAGGTCTGGAATCCAAAAAGAAGCGGAGAGCTTTGAGACCTTCCTGAAGGGGGATGGAGGTATATAGGGACTGGACATCCATGGTGAAAATAAAGCGGTGGGGGCCAGGGAATTTAAAATCATCGAAAAGTTGAAGAGCGTGAGAAGTGTCACGAACATAGGTAGGAAGGGATTGAACAAGGTGGGGTAAAACCATGTCGAGGTATGCAGAAACGAGTTCGGTGGGGCAGGAGCAAGCTGAGACAATAGGTCTGCTAGGACAGGCAGGTTTGTGGATCTTGGGTAGAAGGTAGAAACGGGAAGTGCGAGGTGTGGGAACTATAAGGTTGGTAGCAGTGGATGGGAGATCCCACGAGTGGATAAAGTCGGAGATGGTGTGGGAGACAATGGCCTGGTGCTCCTTAGTGGGGTCACAATCGAGGGGTAAATAAGAAGAGGTATCCGCCAGTTGTCACTGTGCCTCGGCAAGGTAGAGGTCAGTACGCCAGACTACAACAGCACCCCCCCTTATCGGCTGGTTTTATAGTAAGGTTAGGATTAGTGCGGAGGGAGTGGAGAGCAGAGCGTTCGGAAGGAGTAAGGGTGGAATGGGAACAAAGTGCGGTGAAGTCGAGACGAACAAGGTGTGGAACCTGTCCCATGATCCTGTCATATCCCTTTTGCCAATCACCTGTCCAGCTCTTGGCTCCATCCCTCCCTCTCCTGTCTTCTCCTATCATTTTGGATCTCCCCCTCCCCCTCCCACTTTCAAATCTCTTACTAGCTCTTCTTTCAGTTAGTCCTGACGAAGGGTCTCAGCCCGAAACGTCGACTGTACCTCTTCCTAGAGATGATGCCTGGCCTGCTGTGTTCACCAGCAACTTTGATGTGTGTTGCTTGATTTTCCAGCATCTGCAGAATTCCTCGTGTTTGCATCTACAATCTTCTGCAGCTTCTTTTAGTCCTGTGCAGTAGCCCCTCCATACCAGACAGTGATGCAGCCTGTCAGAATGCTCTCCATGGTGTCGCTGTCTTGCCTTCTTTATAACTACATCGATATGTTGGGACCAGGTTAGATCCTCAGAGATCTTGACACTGAGGAACTTGAACCTGCTCACTCTCTCCACTTCTGATCCCTCTATGAGAATTGGTATGTATTCCTTCATCTTACCCTTCCTGAAGTCCACAATCAGCTCTTTCGACCTACTGACGTTGAGTGCCAGGTTGTTGCTGTGGCACCATTCCACTAGTTGGCATATCTCACTCCTGTACGCCCTCACGTCACCACCTGACATTCTACCGACAATGGTTGTATCGTCAGCAAATTTATAGATGGTATTTGAGCTATGCCTAGCCACACAGTCATGTGTATACAGAGAGTAGAGCAGTGGGCTAAGCACACACCCCTGAGGTGCGCCAGTGTTGATCGTCAGCGAGGAGGAGATATTATCACCAATCCGCACAGACTGTGGTCTTCCGGTTAGGAAGTCGAGGATCCAATTGCAAAGGGAGGTACAGAGGCCCAGGTTCTGCAACTTCTCAATCAGGATTGTGGGAATGATGGTATTAATTACTGAGCTATAGTCGATGAACAGCATCCTGACGTAGGTGTTCGTGTTGTCTAGGTGGTCTAAAGCCATGTGGAGAGCCATTGAGATTGCATCTGTTGTTGACCTATTGTGGTGATAGGCAAATTGCAATGGGTCCAGGTCCTTGTTGAGGCAGGAGTTCAGTCTAGTCATGACCAACCTCTCAAAGCATTTCATCACTCTCGATGCGCGTGCTATCAGGCAATAGTCATTAAGGCAACCCACATTATTCTTCTTAGGCACTGGTATGATTGTTGCCTTTTTGAAGCAAGTGGCAACTCCCACCTGTAACAGTGAGAGGTTGAAAATGTCTTTGAATACTCCCGTTAGCTGGTTGGCACAGGTTTTCAGAGCCTTACCAGGTACTCCATCGGGACCTTCTGCCCTGCGAGGGATCACCCTCTTTAAAGAGAGGCCAATTAGCCTGACTTCAGTGGTTGGAAAGATGTTGGAGTGTATTATTAAGGTTGAGGTTTTGGGGTACTTGGAAGCACATGACAGAATATGCCAAAGTCAGCATGGTTTCTTTAAGGAGAAATCTTGACTGACTAATTTGTTGGAATTCTTTGAGGAAATAACAGACAGAATAGAGAGTCAGTGGATCTTGTTTATTTCAGAAGGCCTTTGACAAAGTGCTATATATGAAACTGCTTAAGAAGAGACCATGGTATTACAGAAAAGATACTAGCATGGATAAAAGGCTGTCTGATTGGCAGGAGGCAAAGAGTAGGAATAAAGGGGGCCTTTTCTGGTTGGCTGCCGGTGACTAGTGGTGTTCCGCAGGGGTCAGTGTTGGGACCACTTCTTTTCACATTACATGTCAATAATTTGAATGAAGGAATTGATGGCTTTGTGGCCACGTTTGGAGATAATATGAAGATGGGTGGAGGGGCAGGTAGTGTTGAGGAAGCAGGCTGTCTACAGAAGGAAATAGATTGGGAGAATGGGCAAAGAGGTGGCAGATGGGATACAGTATAGGGAAATGCTTGGTCATGTACCTTGGTAGACGGAATAAAGGCGCGGACTATTTTCTAAATGGTGAGAAAGCTGAGTCGGTTTGCAGGTTGAGTCGGTGGTAAGGAAGGCAAATGCAACATTAGCATTCATTTCGAAAGGACTAAAATATAAAAGCAAAGATGTAATTCTGAGGCTTTATAAGGCATTGGTCAGACTGCACATGGAGTATTGTGAGCAGTTTTGGGCCCCTTATTTCAGAAAAGACGTGTTGGCATTGGAGAGAATCCAGAGGAGATTCACGAGAATTATCCCAGGATTGAAAAGGTTACCATATGAAGATTGTTTGGTGGCTCTGGCCCTGTACTTGCTGCAGTTTAGAAGAATGAGGAGGGATCTCACTGAAACCCATCGAATATCTCTCATCAGAGATCCCCACCACCCAGTTCATACTCTCTTCTCGCTGCTGCCATCAGGTAGAAGGTACAAGAACCTCAGGATTTGCACCACCAGGTTCAGGAAAAGTTATTGCCCATCAATCAACAGGCTCTTGAACAAAAGGGGGGATAACTACACTCACTTGCCCCATCATTGAAATGTTCCAACAACCAAAGGTCTCATTTTAAGGACTGTTTATGTCATTATCTCATGTTCTCATTATTTATTGCTATTTAATTCTATTTGTATTTGCACAGTGTGTTGTCTTCTGCACTCTGGTTGATCTTTCATTGATCCTGTTATAGTTACTATTCTATAGATTTGCTGAGTATGCCCACAGAAAAATGAATCTCAGGGTCGTACATGGTGACATTATGTACTTCGATAATAAAATTTACTTAAAACTTCAAATATTGAAGGTCTAGATAGAGTGAATGTGGAGAGGATGTTTCCTATAGTGGAAGAGTCTAGGACTGGGGCAGGGTGGGGGGGGGGTAGAGACTTAGAACAGAGGGACATCCATTTAGAATGCAGATGAGAAAAAAATACTTTAGCCAGAGGGGTGGTGAATCTATGAAATTCATCACCACAGACGACTGTGTAGGCCTAAGTCACTGGGCATAATCAAGGCAGAAATTGATAGGTCCTTGATTAATCAGGGCATTAAAGGTTATGGGGAGAAGGCAGGAGAATGGGGTTGGGAGGGATAATAAATCAGCCATGATGAAATGGCAGAATAGACTCAATGGGCCAAATGGCCTATTTCTGCTCCTATGGATCAGGGCTGGAAGGGAGGGGGGCAGAAACCAGAATCCAGAACAGTCTTCAAAACTTCTTTTTTTGCCCTAGTCACAGGATACACTGTCAAGTTGTGCTGATGAACGCAAAAGATTCTGCAGATGCTGGAAATGCAGAGTAATGCATATGAGAAGCTGCAGGAACCCAGCAGGTCAGGCAGCACCTATGGAGCAGAATAAAGAGTCAATGTTTTGGGCTGAGATCCTGAATCAGGACTGAAATTGTAGGGAAGTAGCAGTTCCTGAACCTGGTGGTGTAGGACTTCAGCCTTCTGTACTTCAAAGTGGCAGCTCGGAATAAGGTTGGGATTCAAACCCTTGCAAAGCACAATGGATTAGCAGTCCATGGCCTTGAACTATTGGCAGAGAGGATAGTCAGTATAAAGAAGAGAGGGGGAGGGGTGACACATGGGGCCAGTAGATAATTGGTGGATTTAGGAGAGATGAAGGATGAAAGCATGGTTGGGTAGGTTAGTAAGTTTGCAGATGCTAGTTCAATTGATAGTGTTGTGGATACCACAGAAGATTGCCAAAGGATATAGCAGGACATAGATACCTTACAGATATGGGCAGAGAAACGACACGCAGTTTAACCCAGCTAAATGAGAAGTGTTGCCCTTAGGGAGATTAAATGTCAAGTGACAGTACACTGTTAACAGCAAGACCCTTAACAGTGTTGATGGTCAGAGAAACCTTGGGATCCAAGTCCATAGCTCACTGAAAGTGGCTGCACAGGTTGATAGGGTGGTAAAGAAGGCATATGGTATGCTTGCCTTGAGTTGGTGAATTAAGCTCAAGAGTTGGGAAGTTTTGTGGTGGCTTTACAAAACTCTAGTTAGGCCACATCTGGAGCATTGCATTCAGTTCTGACCACTCCTTTCAAGGATGTGGAGGTTTTGGAGAGTATGCAGAAGAGGTTTATCAGGATGTTGCCCAGATTAGATGGCATGTGTTGCAATGAGTGAATGGACAAATTTGGATGTTTTCTTTGGAGTCGCAGAGATTGAGAAGAGACCTGACAGAGGTTTATAAGATTATGAGACACATAGATCTGGTATGTTTTTTTCCATGGGTGAAATGTGGCAAACATTTAAGGTGAGGGGGGGTAACATTCAAAGGAGGAATGTAGTTGAGTTCTACACTTGATTCAGGAACAGCTTCTTCCCTCTCTGTCATGAAATTTCGGAACATTAATGAACTCATGAACACATTATTTTTTTGCACGACTTGATTATTTTTGGAATTAATATTAATGTTACGTCTTTGCACTGTACTGCTGCTGTAAAGCAACAAATTTCATGTTATATAAGACAGTGAAAAACAACCTGATTCTGATATGCCAAATTATCTGTAACCTGGGGAGTTCCAGAATATGAAAGGGTGCCCTCTGGTGGCACAGTGAATGAAGTGTTGCTACCCTTTCTGAAGTTCAAATTTCAAAGTAAATTTATTATCGAAGTGTGTATAGTTCATGATATACTACCCTGAAATTCATTTTTGCAGCTGCAGTAGAGCAAAGAAATACAACAGAATCAATAGAAACCTACACATACAAAAAGACTGACAACAACCAATGTGCAAAAGAAGACAAACTGTGAAAATAAAAACTAATTACAATACTAATATGTAACTGGGTAAAAGAACATGACTGTCTGGGTAGGCGCATTGTCCCTACCTGCTCCTACCCCACTGAACTCATGTCTTCCTCCCTCAACTCCATTCTACCCCTCTTGGTTCAGTCCCTTCCCACTTACATCCATGACACTTCTCAGCTCTTGAATTCCTCACTAACTTTCAATTCCCTGGCCCTGACGTCCTCATTTTCATCATGTATGTCCAGTCCCTATACACTTCTATCCCCCATCAAGAAAGCCTTAAAGCTCTCTTCTTTCTCAATAAAAGAATCAACCAGTTCCCCTCCACCAACACCCTCCTCCTTCTGGCAGAACCGGTCCTCACCCTCAACAATTTCTTCTTCGGTTCCTCCCACTCCCTCCAGACTTGAAAGGTAGCCATGGGCACCCGCGTGGGTCCCAGCATTATCTGCCTTTTTGTTGGCCGCATTCCATATTCCAAGCCTTTCCCCGCAATGCTTTCCAACTCTCACTCCATTACATCAGTGCTGCTTCATGAACCCATGCCAAGCTCGTCAATTTCATCAACTTTGCCTTAAACTTCCACCCTGCCCTTAAATTCACTTGGTCCATTTCTGACACCTCCCTCCCCTTTCTTGACCTCTCATCTCCATCTCTGGAGGCAAGCTGTCAACCAATATCTTTTATAAACTTATAAATTCCACAGCTATCTGGACTATACCTCTTCCTGCCCAGCCTCCTGCAAAAATACTATTCCCTTTTCTCAGTTCCTTCTTCATCTCCGCATCACCACTAAACATATCTACCTACCCCTCTCCGCTTCCAGCAGTGATTGCTCCCTTCGCGATTCCCTTGTGCATTTGTCCGTCCGCACTAATCTCCCTCTTTGCATTTATCCCTGCAAGCAGCCCAAGAGATACACACCTGCCCATACACCTCCTCCCTCACCTCCATTCCAGGTGAGGCAAGACTGCACCTCTGAATCTGTTGGGGTCATCCAGTGCTCCTGACGCAGCCTTCTTGACATTGGTGAGGCCCGTCATAAATAAGGGGACTGCTTCATCAAGCACCTCCACTCCATCCGCCAAAAGTGGAATCGCCGGGCAGCCAAACATTTTAATTCCCATTCCAACATGTTGGTCCATAGCCTCCTCTTGTAGCAAGATGAGGCCACCCTCGGGGTGGAGGAGCAACAATTTATATTCCACCTAGGTGGCTTCCAACCTGATAGCATGAAAATCGATTTCATTTTTGGTAAAATTCTTTCCCTCCCTATTCCCCACTTGGACTCTTACTTCTTCTTACCTGCCCCTGGGTCCCCTCCTCCTTCCTTTTCGCCTATGGTCCACTCTCCTCTCTTATCAGATTCCTTCTTCTCCAGCCCTATCTTTTCTACCCGCCTGGCTTCCCCTCTCTCCCCCTTTTTATTCTGGTATTTTCCCCCTTCCTTTTCAGTCCTGCAGAAGGGCCTCAGCCCAAAACGTCAACTGTTTATTCACTTCCATGGATACTGCATGATGTGCAGAGCTCCTCCAGTATTTTGTGCGTTATTGATTTGGATTTCCAGCATCTGCAGACTTTCTCGTGTTTGAAATGTCACTATGAGTAGTTACCTTTATCCCCCTCCCAGGACTTGGTATGAAGTGTAATGTCACTTCAGCCACAGCTCACAAGGACAGTGGACGAGCCTCAGACATTTCACTCTGTGGTTTGATTAGACACTACCATTGGCAACCTTAGCCTGAATGTGGGAGAACCCTACTGTTAGGGCATATAGCAAAATATTAACTTCAGCAACTAATCTTTTGACCTGAATCTGGACTGTAGATTAAATTTAAAATGCAGCTCTGGACAGTAAGTTCCTAGAGCCGTGAACTGGAGTTACCTGGAAAACCAGACAATGCCGATTTAATATTCAGTAGTGTGGGTGCGAAGGAGAAGGTATGAAAGTTATATGCAATTCAAAGGAAGCATTGCAGATACATTGTAAACATAGAATTGTCCTTTGATCTTTAGCATATAACATGTCATGTAATGTTGGGTTGAACAAGCCTCTTCCTCCAAAAGGGTCTCAATAAGATGCCTGCTGTCTCATTTTTGTCGAATTAAAGACTGCTTCATATCTACCAGCTATGTCTCTCTGGTGACTTTGTTCAAATTACAACACCTACTATGGGTTTTTCTTTTTGAAATGATTTTAGTGAACCCTACTAATGACAAGAAATAAACTCAGAGACAGCAGCAATGCTTAGTGAGTATTCAGAGTGGTGCACACCACTGTTTATTGCAAATCAACCACAGCTCCTCCCGAGAGGAACCAATTTTTACTACAATGAGTAAAAGCAAGAGAATGAGGGGTGGGAACAGAGGGCAAGACTTGACAAAATATAAGAAGGTGAACAAAGAGCAAAACTAGCTTAAAATTAAACCCCATCCCACCAGGTATTTTAACAACACCTAATCTCCAAAACATACTGTGTATACACTGCAAAGGCGAATCCCCAAATTAAGAACCAGATCAGATAAGGGATTTCCACCCTTCTTGGAGAAAAATATAATTAAAGGGATTCTATTAGCACCACACGAGAGCTTCAGATGCAACATGTAGTCACTTATTCATCATCTTTTTAAAAAAAAGCTTGGGAGAAGTCAATAAACGAACAACATCCTGCCACACCACAAAAAATTCCATCAAATGCCTGGGATGTTTGTTGCAAATGTGTCTTTTAATGCCTTAAAACATAATGCTCAATCGAGTTTTTGGGCCATGGCAGCACTGAGGAAATCAAGACCAGGTACCCAAGGACAGACTGCACACCTTTGACCAGAAGCAGCGAATTTAGAAAGCAGATTGAACTTGGCAAATTTATGTCCTGGTTTCACACAATCAACTACTACTGGAGCAGCGAATCATTTCCCATTAGTTATTCTGTGCGTTGAGTCAAACAAAGGTGAATTGGTACTAAATTCCAACAGTGGGTGATACTACAATGTTTTTGATGTCGGTGTGTAGTAGTGTAGAATATTTAGAGACACTCATTTTGGGAGGAGACTGTATCACTGACGATTATTTAATAAACACCATAAAGATTTTGAAGACCATTAAGATTGAAAATATTTTCTATTAAAAGATAACATTAACCCACAAAGTTAAACCAAATAGAATATGTGCTAAGAAAAATATATTTGTAGACCTTCACCATCATTCTGAAAAGGTAATCTTTTTATCAACAGGCAGTAAATATTCAGACCCATGATGTGCTCAGGAGAGAGATACATGGTTAACAGAAGTACAAAGTCTTAATGTTCACTAACTAGTTTCAGAGATAATACTTTTAAAAGTCTCCACCTTATGACATTTATTCAAATTGTGTCCAATGGCCTCGGATATCCAAACCACAATTTTGACGAAAAATTGACATAAAGAATCGCTCCCATTGTTCAAACCCTTAACACTTTGCAAACTTGTCCTTTTCTACTCTTGCACTGTGGTGACTATACGTCATAGCTCAAACATTTTAATACTTAAATCTTTAATCTGCAAAAATTGCTA
Source organism: Mobula hypostoma (assembly GCF_963921235.1). Classification (NCBI taxonomy): domain Eukaryota; kingdom Metazoa; phylum Chordata; class Chondrichthyes; order Myliobatiformes; family Myliobatidae; genus Mobula; species Mobula hypostoma. Next base: position 174,783,649 of record NC_086098.1, read on the forward strand.
ACTAATGAATGCAAAACAAAAGCTTAAGATGCTGAAGATAACACTGAGGTGTGCAGGTTTCAAATCTGTAAGGAAACAACCTATAAGACAAAATGCAGAATCAGAAAGACTTGCCTCACATTATATGAGAGCCAAGATGCTAAATCACAGCCCTACTACATGGACTGAAAATGATCAACCTTCAGGTTAGATCAGCTCTTTAAAAATTAATGCACCAGGAGTCAGTACTGTGGGACATAATAGGGACGACTGATTGTAAATAGACAGGAGTGTTCAGGTAGTATGGAAAGTTCTAATAGATTTTCTTCAGTATAGTCTGGCCACCTAAACCAAGTAGAACTGTGTGAAATTAAAAATCATAAGCCCTTGGTCTTGGGTTGGGTTGGGAGTGGAAGTGCTGGGTCTTAATTTTATACCTGAGCTGACCTCTAGGTCATTCGTTTAAATAATCTTTGTTCTCCTTAACTGCTCCTTGCTCTATTACCACTCCAACAGTGTACGTCTGGGGTTCCCGGACCCCTTGGTTAATAGTAGGAGTCCTGGACATAAAAAAGGTTGGGAACCCGTGGTGTGGAATCTTGCCTCCATTACTTAAGCCAGAGGAACATATTAAGCGTAGCAGCTCAATACACCATCACTGTAATCCAATTCCCTTGCTGAAGAAAGCCAAGTAAAATACAAGGCAAAGAAAAACAAAATCCCCCATGACACTGCAATGTCTCATTATAGATTCAAGAATAACAGAAAATGTTCAGCATGAGACACAATAATACTTGAAGTGATTGATTTCTGATATGAAATCAATGTGATGGTCAGTGAAAGGAACAGTGACAATACACTCTGGGTCTTAGAAGAACAAGAGATTATCTCAGAAGTGTGCAAGGTTCTGAGTTACGTGTAGATATTGAGCTGATTCCTCTAGCTTGAGAATCTAGAAGTAGGGAGCATAGCCTCAATATGGAGTAAACTAAACTCCTTTCATCTCCACACCTCAAAAAAGCCAGTTGATATTAGGAACCAGGGTGAACCTGAGTAGACAGAAGATTATCAGGTCCCTCATTCCACCCACTCAAATCATCAATTCTCATCAGCCAGACACATTGGAACAACAAGTAGGGTAAGGCAGTAATGGGAATACTAGCAATCACTGGGAGAAAAGAAATAAACAAAGCGAGGCAATACAACTGCTTAAATCAGCTACAGTGCCGCACAAGCATGACATTCCTCTCTACAAGAGTTGAAATACAGTGCTATACAGGGCTTCCCTAGTTAATGAACAAGTTCCACTTTTTAAACAAAATACAGATGGCCATAAGTTGATTTTACACAAATAAAATCACACAGCATGATAACTTTATCTCCACACTATTGTATTAAAATGCTATCAAAAGCACACAAACGATTACTAAAAGTGGAAAGAGAACAAGAGGGACAAGTTCTACTGTACCCTAGCACAAAACTCTGCACATACATCATTAATAATATTATGGGAGCCTGTTCACAGGTACAGTTGTCCATAAGTCCAGTATTTGTAACATGGAAATGGCCTGTATGACATTAATAGCAGCTGATGTTTAAGTTCTCTTTGAAAATCAAAGCTACAAAAGTACTTATGTGGCAGTTTATCTGGGCATCTTTGTGACGCTATTATATAGTAGCTTGGTTTAAACAAACAAATGCAGGAAAATAAATGGCTCATAAAAAGTGACTCCAGCATACAGAATATATACAAAATTTCAGTAGGTTACAACAGATTAATTTTAATATTCTCTAATTAAATTTCAGTGTTTCAGGTGTGGTATACGTGCAAGTTTGCAAGCTGTATCTATTATCAATAGTCAAGTGTCTTAAAAAAATCTTCCATTAAACACTAACCCTCCCCTTTTTAAAAAACACACAGGAATTGAACTGAAAGCAGTCATGTAAAAAACAGCTGAGGTATTTATTTTTTTTTAAATAAATACAAATTTTATTACATGAACTAGGTGAACACCTGTCTAAAAATTCAGTTTTCTGCATTTGTTTGTGAAAACAGAAGGTACTGGCGCCTTTGAATTCAAAGTGTCATGATCACTTTAAGCCATTTGAAATAAATTAAAAGATTACAGATAGGCACTGGTGCAACCCCTCAGGTTTCTTCTTCGAAACAATCAGTTGGCACATTCATTGAAAACACCAAGCAGAACTGAGTAACTAGCATCATAGCATGATGTAATGAAATACTTTTGTCCCTCATTAATAGCCAGGGACATAAGACACACATGACCACGTCATTACAATTAGGCATCTGCACAAAATGAACACAGAACAGGGAGCTGGGAACGTTTTTAAAAAACAATCGATTGCGCTGTGGCACGTCCCATTACTGCTCCTTTTTGTTTTCCTTCTGGTCGCCCTTGGTTTCATCCAAAGTTGCTTTGTCAGGGATGTCAGCCTTTTCTTCATACCTGCAGTAGAGATGATAGGAAAGTTAAGGCATTCTGTAAAAGTTTACTCATTCAGTACTGAGACTTTCAGAACTGCTGGCTCTTCACCCAGAACCATAGCATTTTAAGAGTTGGAAACGGTGATTCAGCATGATGCTCGATTCACAGGATTCCTGCCTCCCCAGACATCTCAACTAGACAACAGCCAGGAACAGAAACAACTGCTGAAACTGAGACAGAAAACCAATGGTGCCCACCGTCCACACCTCCCAAGTTCAAATGTTTAGATTAAAAAATAGCTTTATTTGTCACTGATACATCAAAACATAGTGAAATGTACCATTTTGCATCAAAGCAAATCAGTGATAATTATGCTGCCCCCAAGTGTCACTGGCAAATGTTCCATCAATAACATACTCACTAACCCTAACCATACATCTTTGAGAAGTGGGAGGAAACCAGGGCACCAGGAGAAAACTCACACAGTCACGGGGGGATCGTACACACTTTTTACAGACAGTGGCATGAACTAAACCCATTCTTACAGCTGGCACTGTAATTAGAAAAGGGAGTTTATCCAGAAGTCAGAATGAACGAAAGTACCATTGATTGTGTGGATAGTCAGAGGCTTTTTTCCAGGGCTGAAGTGGTTAGCACGGGAGGGCACAGTTTTAAGGTGCTTGTAAGTAGGTACACAGGAGATGTCGTGGTAGGTTTTGTTTTGTTTTTTTTAAATGCAAATAGTAAGTGCATGGAATAGGCTGCCAGCGACAGTGGTGGAGGCAGATACGATAGGGTCTTTTAAGAGACTCCTGGACAGGTACATGGAGCTCAGAAAAATAGAGGGCTATGGGTAATCCTAGGTAATTTCTAAGGTAAGGACTTGTTCGGCACAGCTTTGTTGGCCGAAGGGCCTGTATTGAGCTGTAGGTTTTCTATGTTTCTATAGTACCCTCAATGAATTTAGACCAGGAGACTGCAAATGCAACTCCTGTTATCACATGAAATAACCTAACTGCTTCATAGTACATGAACTAAATATTTCATGTCACTGCCATTAATGACATGAAATGACACAAAGGACACCACGGTAGTGGAGAGTTAACGTAATGATTTACAGCACCAGCTATAACATCGAGGCTCAATTCATGCTGCTGTTCGTAAGGAGTTTGGATGACCACGTGGGTTTCCTCCAGGAGCCCTGGTTTCTTCCCACAGTCTAAATATATACAAATTAGCATTAGCAGGTTATGAGCATGCTATCTTGGCACTGGAAGCATGGCAACACTCGTGGGCTGCCCCCACATCTCAGACTGCATTGGTTGTTGATGCAAACAATGCATTTCACTGCAGGTTTCAATGTACATGCTCCCTTAAACACTAAGTCCTACAAAAAGTAGTGGATACAGCCCAGTCCATCATGCATTAAGTCCTCCCAACCACTGAGCACATCTAGATGAAACGCTGTCACAGGAAAGCAGCATCCATCATCAGAGACCCCCACCACCTGTGACATGCTCTCTTCTTACTGCTGCCATCAGGAAGAAGGTACGGGAGCCTCAGTGCTCACACCACCAGGTCCAGGAACGGTTACTAGCTGTTAATCATCATGCTCTTGAACCAAAGGGATTAACTTTACTTGCCACATTACTGAACTGCTCCCATAACCTAAGGACTCACTTTTAGGGACTCTTCATCTTATGTTCTCAATATTTATTATTATATCTTTGTTTCGTATTCGCAATTTGTTGTCTTCCGCACTCAGGCTGAACGCCCTAGTTGGACAGTCTTTCACTGATTCTGTTATGGTTATTATTCTATAAATTTATTGAAGATGCCCACAAGAAAATGAATTTCTAGGTTGTATATTGGGACATGTGTACTTTGATAATCAAATTTTACTTTGAACTTTGAACAAAGAAAGACCTGACGCAGACTGGGAGACCGTTTCGCTGAACACGTACGCTCTGTCCATCAGAGAAAGCAGGATCTCCCCGTAGCCACACATATTAATTCCACGACCCATTCCCATTCTGATCCATGGCCTCCTCTACTGTCAAGATGAAGCCACACTCAGATTGGAGGAACAACACCTTATATTCCGTCTGGGTAGCCTCCAACCTGATGGCGTGAACATTGACTTCTCTAACTTCCATTAATGCCCATTAATAATTTATTATTAATTTATCTTCCCCCCCTTCTTTTTCTCTTTTTTCTCCCTCTGTCCCTCTCACTATAACTCCTTGCCTGTTCTCCATCTTCCTCTGGTGCTCCTCTCCTCCCATCCCATGATTCTCTCCCTTCTTCAGCCTTGTATCCCTTTTGCCAAACAACTTTACAGCTCTTAGCTCCATCCCTCCCCCTCCCGTCTTCTCCTATCATTTTGGATCTCCCCCTCCCCCTTTCAAATCTCTTACTATCTCTTCTTTCAGTTAGTCCTGATAAAGGGTCTCGGCCCAAAACGTCGACTGTACCTCTTCCCATAGATGCTGCCTGACCTGCTCCATTCCACCAGCATTTTGTGTGTGAAGCTTAATTCTGAATGTTTTGCTAACCTTTGATCTATTTTAAGTGATGCACCAAGCGGTAACATTTAACTCCTAATGCTGTGCATTTAACTAGTTTAGGGCAAGTCCTTTTTTTAAATTGGGGATGGGCTTGGCTTTTGCTCATCTGTGTTGATTCTCTCAATTTAGGTAAATTTTATGTTAGCAGCTGCAGTTCTGAGCTAGTCAGGGGGAAGGAACCCAAAGATGTCATGCCTAATATTGATCTAGTGATATCTACTGAGAGATTATATGTGTGGAGAAATGCCAAGGACAAGCTGCCCATGCCAAGTTTGAATACAAGAAGCTTCAATCCAGCTACCTGCCCACAATCCTATCAAGTCTCAACCTAAGCTTTTGAGATTCAATGGTAAAGATAGGGAAGGAAAGTCCAAAAGACAGATTTGTTCTTGTGATACAGAGCTCCAGTGAGGAAATAGCAGTCAAAGTTGGACTCCTGGACTAGTACAATGTCAGATTTTATCCAAATTACAGCTCTTTGTCAGATTTAGAACACAATACAAAAAGAAATATAGGATGTTGCCCAAACTGTCAGCTGTTTACTCCCCTCAATAGCTACTGTCTGGTTTGCTGAGTTCCTCCAGCATTTTGTGTGTGTTGCTCAAAGATTTCCAACATCTAAAGAATCTCGTGTTTAGGATGTGGAATTATTTCTCGGCATCCAATGCCTGCAACAATTCAAGTTGAAATTCTTGACCCTTACTCAAAACCTTTATGGTTCAGCTTTACCAACCACGCAAGCTCACCAACACTCAAATTTCTGTTGCCCATATCTAGCCTCTTGTTCATCGGATATTCACCTCCCCTATTCAGTCTTTTGTACCATTCAATGAGATCTGTGACAACAACAACCTTGCACTCAATGTCAGTAAGACCAATGAACTGATTGTGGACTTCACGGAAGGGGAAATCCGAAGAACACATATCAAGCTTCAAGTTTCTGGGTGCCAACATCTTTGAACATCTATCCTGGGACCAACATATTGATGCAATTATGAATTAGGCACACCAGCATCTACATTTAATTAGGAGATTAAGAAGATTTGGTAACAAATTTCTATAGATTTGTCACCTGGTATGGTAAATGTAATGTACAGAATCAAAAAAAGCTGCAGAAGTTTTTAGACTCAGCCAGCTCCATCATGGTCACTAGTCTCCCTACTACTTCAAAGTAACCTTCTTCTTCAAGGACTTCTTCAAAAGCGATGTCTCAAAGTAGCGGCATTCATCACGAAGGACCGCACCATCCAGGCCATGCCCTCTTCTCATTACTACTATCAGAAAGGAGCCTGAAGACACACACTCAACATTTTGGGAACAGCTTCTACCCCTCTGCCATCGCACTTCTGACTAATCCATGAACCCATGAGCAGTACCCCACCTTTTGCTCTCTTTTATGCATTACTTTTTTAATATATTTCTTATTGTAACTCGTCATAATTTTTTACGTAATGCACTGTATTGCTGCCGCAAAACAACAAATTTCCCAACATATGTCAGTAATAATAAACCTGATTCTGATTTTCTGAGAGAGTAGTGAATCTGTGAAATTCTCTGCCCAGGGAAGCAGTGAAAGCTACCTCATTAAGTATATTTAAAGTAGAGTTAGATATTATTGCTATTTAAAGCTACACAGGCACAACAGAACCAACAAAAAAAAACTTCCAATGGCTTCTCTGTTTGGAGATAACTAACGTTAACAGAGCAAAAACTCTTGTTCCAAAATAGTACACATCAGGAAAAAGTCAATGCCAAACAAGAGGTTGTGATACATATTGGTACTAACAACATAGTTAGGAAAAGGGAGGAGGTCCTAAAAGCAGGCTACAGGGAGTTAGGAAGGAAGTTGAGAAGCAAGACCTCAAAAGGTAGTCATCTCGGGATTACTGCCTGTGCCACACGACAGTGAGTATAGGAATAGAATGAGGTGGAGGTTAAATGTGTGGCTGAGGGATTGGAGCAGGGAGCAGGGAGCAGGGAGCAGGGATTCAGATTTCTGGATTATTGGGGCCGCTTCTGGGGCAGACATGACCTGTACAAAAAAGACAGGTTACACTTGAATCCGAGGGGGACCAATATCCTGGCAGGGAGGTTTGCTAAGGCTATTGGGGAGAGTTTAAACTAGACTTGTTGGGGGGGGGGGGGGGGGAACCAAACTGATGAGACGGAGGAAGGCTCACAAATAGAGAAAGCTTGGAGACAGTATGGGAGGGAGGATGGGCAGGTGATAGAGAAGGGATACGCTTAGACCGATGGCTTGAGATGTGTCTATTTTAATGCAAGGAGTATCAATAACAAAGCGGATGAGCTTAGAGCATGTTTCAGTACTTGGAGCTATGATGTTGTGGCCATTACAGAGACTTTGATGGCTTAGTGGCACTTGGCTATACTGGGTGTTGTTTTATAGACCACCCAATAGTAACAGGGACATTGAGGAGCAGATAGGGAGACAGATTCTGGAAAGGTGTAATAACAACAGGGTTCTTGTGGTGGGAGATTTTAATTTCCCAAATATTGATTGGCATCTCCCTAGAGCAAGGGGTTTAGACGGGGTAGAGTTTGTTAGGTATGTTCAGGAAGGTTTCCTAACACAATACATAGATAAGCCTACAAGAGGAGAGGCTGAACTTGATCTGGTATTGGGAAATGACCCTGGTCAGGTGTCAGGTCTCTCAGTGGGAAAGCATTTTGGAGATAGTGATCACAATTCTATCTCCTTTACCATAGCACTGGAGGGGACAGTAACAGACAAGTTTGGAAAGCATTTAATTGGAGTAAGGGGAAATATGAAGCTATCAGGCAGGAGCTTGGAAGCATAAATTGGAAACAGATGCTCTCAGGGAAATGTATGGCAGAAATGTGGCGAACGTTCAGGGGATATTTGTGTGGCATTCTGCATAGGTACGTTTCAATGAGACAGGGAAAGGATGGTGGTGTACAAAGGCTGTTGAAAATCTAATCAAGAAGAAAAGCAAATTTTACGAAAGGTTCAAAAAAACTAGGTGATGATAGAGATCTAGAAAATTATAAGGCTAGCAAGAAGGAGCTTAAGAATGACATTAGGAGAGCCAGAAGGGACCATGAGAAGGCCTTGGTGAACAAAGTTAAGGAAAACCTCAAGGCATTCTACAAGTATGTGAAGAGCAAGAGCATAAGATGTGAGAGAATAGGACCAATCAAGTGTGACAGTAGAAAAGTGTGTATGGAACCAGAGGAGACAGCAGAGGTACTTGAAGCAAAGCATTCATTACGGAAAAGGATCTTGGCAATTGTAGGGATGACTTATAGCGGATTGAAAAGAGTGAGCATATAGACATTAAGAAAGAGGATATGCTGAAGCTTTTGGAAAGCATCAAGTTGGATAAGTCTCGGGACCGGATGAGATGTACCCCAGGCTACTGTGGGAGGTGAGGGAGGAGATTGTTGAGCCTCTGGCAATGATCTTTGCAACAACAATGGGGATGGGAGAGGTTCCAGAGTATTGGAGGGTTGCAGATGTTGTTCCCTTATTCAAGAAAGGGAGTAGAGATAGCCCAGGAAATTATAGACCAGTGAGACTTACTTCAGTGGTTGGTAAGTTGATGGAAAAGATCCTGAGAGACAGGATTTATGAACATTTGGAGAGCCATAATATGATTAGGAATAGTCAGCATGGCTTTTTCAAAGGCAGGTCGTGCCTTACAAGCCTGATTGAATTTTTTGAGGATGTGATTAAACACATTGATGAAGGTAGAGCAGTAGATGTATTGTATATGGATTTCAGCAAGGTATTTGATAAGGTACCCCATGCAAGGCTTATTGAGAAAGTAAGGAGGCATGGGATCCAAGGGGACATTGCTTTGTGGATCCAGAATTGGCTTGTCCACAGAAGGCAAAGAGTGGTTGTAGACGGGTCTTATTCTGCATGGAGGTTGGTGACCAGTGGTGTGCCTCAGAGATTTGTTCTGGGACCCCTTCTCTTCGTGATTTTTATAAATGACCTGGATGAGGAAGTGGAGGGATGGGTTAGTAAAGTTGCTGATGACACAAAGGTTGGGAGTGTTGTGGATAGTGAGGAGGGCTGTCAGAGATTATAGCGGGACATCAATAGGATACAAAACTGGGCTGAAAAGTGGCAGATGGAGTTTAACCAGGCTAAGCGTAAGGTGGTTCATTTTGGTAGGTGAAATATGATGGCAAATATAGCATTAATGGTAAGACTCTTGGCAGTGTAGAGGATCAGAGGGATCTTGGGGTCCGAGTCCACAGGACACTCAAAGCTGCTGCGCAGGTCGACTCTGTGGTTAAGAAGGCATATGGTGCATTGGCCTTCATCAACCATGGGATTGAGTTTAAGAGCCGAGAGGTAATGTTACTGCTATACAGGACCCTGTTTCAGACCCCACTTGGAGTACTGTGCTTAGTTCTGGTCACCTCACTACAGGAAGGATGTGGAAACTATGGAAAGGGTGCAGACGAGATTTACAAGGATGTTGCCTGAATTGCAGAGCACGCCTTATGAGAACAGGTTGAGTGAACTCGGCCTTTTCTCCTTGGAGTGACAGAGGATGAGAGATGACCTGATAGAGGTGTACAAGATGAGAGCCACTGATCGTGTGGATAGTCAAGAGGCTTTTTCCCCAGGGCTGAGGTGCCTAACACAAGAGGGCACAGTTTTAAGGTGCTTGGAAGCAGATACAGAGGAGATATCAGGGGTAAGTTTTTTTAAAAATGCAGAGAGTGGTGAGAGCGTGGAATGGGCTGCCAGCCACAGTGGTGGAGGTGGATATGATAGGATCTCTTAAGAGACTCCTGGATAGGTACATGGAGGTCAGAAAAATAGAGGGCTATGGACAACCCTAGGTAATTTCTAAAGTAATACATGTTTGGCACAGCATTGTGGGCCAAAGGGCCTGTATTGTGCTGTAGATTTCCTATGTTTCTAAGAGTCAGAAAATGTGATAAATACCCATCATTACAAGTAAAGAAAAATTTAAAGCCAAGCTCAGATTTCATACTACCACTTCACTATGATTCTGATTTTTTTAAAATAGTGTTGTAAAAAAAGACAACTGTTCAAAGATGTACTTGGGGTCTTTGAATAGGTACCATGACATTTTCACATTTAAACTTGAGGGAATTAAAACTATAGCTCTCAGAAAATGCGTAGCACTTAAAGTACTGTGCAAAAGTCTTAAGCACACCTTAAAAAATTCTGTAAGTTAGTGGAGTGACAGTGGAGGCCAATTCTCTGGATGCTTTCAAGAAAGAGTTAGATAGAGCTCTTAATGATAGCGGAGTCAAGGGATATGGGGAGAAGGCAGGAACGGGGTACTGATTGTGGATGATCAGCCATGATCACAGTGAATGGTGGTGCTGGCTCAAAGGGCCGAATGGCCTACTCTTGCACCTATTGTCTATTTCATTAGCCCACACAATATGATCTTTCACTGTAGAGGTACTTTCAACATCTGACTGACATCTACCATGACAATGGGAACAGAGTGGAAGCCACATATACAGCACTGGCAAAAGTCGTAGGCACGCTAATTTTTTAAAATATGGTTTCAGATGGTGCCTCCACAGAGCCCTGATCTCAATCAACATCATTGAGGCTGTCTGGGATTACCTAGTGAGACAGAAGCAAGTAAGGCAACCAAAGTCTGCAGAAGAACTATAGCAAGTTCTCCTACCTACCAGTCGATTTTCTTATAATACTGCACAATTTAAGAGACCTGATGCATTTTTAACAGCAAAGGGTAGTCACACCAACTATTGATTTGGTTTAGCTTTTCTTCACTGCTTACTGCTCATTAGTTTTTTCTTGATATTTAGAAACTTTTTATAACATTCATTACCCCTGCAAGCAATGTTCCAGCTCATATCTACTCTCTGCTCAAAGTTTTTCCTCATATTCTCCTCAAAACCACTGGTCAAAATTATAAATCTGTAAACTCTTATCCTTAAACAAACTCATTCCCACACTAAATTCTCCTGTAACTGACCATGCCCATATTCTCGTCACTTCCACAACCTACCTGCACAAGGGTCGATCTGCAATCAAATACTCTAGCAACACCACTTTGGGATTCGAAAGGAAACCAGATCTGCCAGGGGAGTGCACGTATCACAGGGAAAGCATGTAAACTCCACACTGACAGCACTGGAGATCAGCTTTGAATGCGAGTTACTGGAGCTAAGAGAGAGCAATTTAACCATTCTTTTGGCCCTATGTAAATAGTTTCCCCTCTATTCACCAGCCGTCACCTTCTTTAACAAACATCCTATAGCTGATTCTGTTAATTTTATATATAAATCATTGGGCAACCTCATGCATTGGACGAGGTATCAGAATCAGATTTAATAACACCAACGTATGTTGGGAAATTGGTTGGTTTGCAGTAGCAGTACAATGTAATACAAAATAATAAAAGACTGAATTACATTAAATATATATTAAAAACATATTAAATAAGTAGTGGAAGAAAGAAGTGAGATAGTATTCATGGATTCAGTCCCCATTCAGAAATCTGATGGCAGAGGGGAAGAAGTTGTTCTGGATCGTTGAGCATGTGCCTTCAGGCCCCTGTAACTCCTCCCTGATGGTAACAATGAGAAGAGGGCATGTTGTGGGTGATGGAGATTCTTAATGATGGATGCCACCTTTTTGAGGCATTGCTCCTTGAAGGTGTCCTAGATGCTGGGAGGCGATTGCCCATGACGGAGTTGACTGAATTTACCAATTGCTGTACTTATTTCAATCCTGTGTCGTGCTGCCACCCCCATACCAGACGGTGATGTAGCCCACAAGAATGCTTTCCATGGTACATCTGTAGAAATCTGAGAATGTTTTTGGTGACATAGCAAATATCCTCAAATGCCTAATGAAATATAGCTGCTGCCATGCCTTCTTTGTTAACTGTATTGATATGTTGGACCCAGGAGAGATGCTCAGAGATGCTGACACCCAGGAATTGGAAATTGCTCACTCTTTCCACTTTTGATCCCTCTATGAGGACTGGTGAGTGTTCTCTCATTTTACCCTTTCTGAAGTCCATAATCTACCTACTTTTTACACCGCCCCCAACAAGAGATTCACTGAATAGACAAATTCAACAACAGTAGGAAATATAAACAAAATCTTAAATAAATAATGCTTCAGATACTTTGCCTCTTGTTAACTACTGTGGGTGAACTGTCCACACAAAAGGCTATTTCCTTCACTGCATTTCCAGTTGAGTCAGTATCAAGTGCCAAGTTGCAAACACAAAGTAATTAATTATCAGTGTATCAGACAGCTACCACATTAATATATTTGACTCCTACTTTCAAGCTTACAGCAATTAAGTAGCTCATTAAAATTAATGTTGTGATCCATTTGATATTACAACCAGATTCCTCTTTAAGAAGTATAAATGCAAGAGAAATGTTTAACTAAATAATTTATCATTTGGAAAAGGTTAGTTAATATCTCAATTTTTTTGTAAGACTATCTTTATTATTTATCTTTCTCAACCACTTAACTTGCTTTCTCACCTTGCTGTGCATTACTGGCTTTATTTCAAAAATGCAGCTTTTATAATCATATAACATGGTGCCCATTTTCTTCTGGAATCGTGAAATCACTTGAAAGTTTAAATAATTTGGGGCCTGGCTTCATCTCTTTCAGAGCGTTTACTTTTAACTGGAGATAACTCTTGTTTGACTGTGCTTTCCTCCACTTGCAGATGTCTGGGCATCAGAGGCAAATGGAATACAAGAAAGCATAAAAGAAATCCACCCACCCCCCCACAATCCCCCTACCAGAATTGAAAAGTTTAAGATTTGTTGAAAGGAAAGGAATGGGTCCATCTTCAAATGGGAACACAGAAAGCACTTTGGTACATCATGTGCGCTCACTAGTAGGTCAATTGAAGGCAAATTTTACCAAACCACCCGCTCCATAACTCAACATTCTACTAGAGATATTAACCACTTATAAAGTTATTAATATACAGTACTGTATTTGTCAACATGGAGTGGAGAGCGAATTCGTAAATTTGGTGGGAGCAAAGGATGTTGGGATGGAGAAGATGGGGCGCCGCAGGAGGAGTGTTGGACAGGTGGCAGAGAAAGTGTGTCAGGGACATGTTTGGCATGGGTGCACACACAGCCAGCCCTGAGACTCCAGGCCAGGTAATTTTATTCGTAACAATTGGTTTATAGATCATTACAGAATGTCTCTCTGGTGTTTCCCACTCTTTCTCCTCTTCCTTCCCCTTCTCCCAACCATGATTCCCCTTTCCCTGCCCCCTTCTCGTTCTCAGTCCACAACAGAGACCCTTAGCAAAATCAGGTTTATCATCACTCACGTATGTCATGAATTTTTTTTTGCGGCAGCAGTACAAAGCAATACATAAAATTACTACAGTACTGTGCAAAAGTCTTAGGCACCCTAGATATATATATATATATATATATATGCCATTTAATGAGACCATGCCATGGCCCTGACTGTCACCTCAACTCTGCATTTCCATTTACTCTCAAACTATTCAGCCCCTTATCCAAAATCCATTGATTTCTGGCTTTAAGATATTCAAAGTTTGCTTCCACCATCCTTTGAAGAGTGTTCCAAAGACTCTCAACCCTCCAAGAAAATAATTCACCGCAATCCACTTAAAAGTCCAAGTCTTTGCCTTTAAGTAGCCACTCCTAGTTATAGATTCTCTCAAATGGAACATTCTCTCTGTATCTACTATCAGTACTTAACATGTTTCATTTAAGTCATTCCAGCAAATACAAGCTGAGCCGGCCTGACCTTTCCAGCTAGCAACCTGGTAAAACCTCCCTGAATTGCTCCAGCACATTAGATTAGATTAGATTATGAGGACACTCAGTCCTCGTTTATCATCATTTAGAAATGCAAGCATTAAAAAATAATACAATGTTCCTCCAGTATGATATCATAGAAACACAAGACATTAATATCATAATGTTGTTCAGCATTGCAAGAAGTCAGGAATACCTAACCCACTGCTGCTCCATGAACTCACAGGACTATAAGAGACTTGCCTGTGACAGAGGAAGTTATGCTTTTGCAGCATCAAACCAACAATGTACTATAAAGCTGGAGAATAAACCTCCCTCATTATATACTCAATTAGACCACAGGAAAGACACAGGCCATTCGGCCCATCAAACCTGCTCTACCATTCCATCACAGCTGATTTATTTTCTCTCTCAACCCCATTCTCCTCCCTTCTCCTCATAACCTTTGATGCCCTTACTAATCAAGGAGCTATCAATCTCCACTTTAAATACACCCAATGACTTGGACCACAACCATCTGTGGCATGAATTCCAGATTCACCACCTTCTGGTTAAAGAAATTCCTTCTAATCTAATTACTAAATGGATATCCTTCATTCTGAGATTGTGCCTCAGCTCCTAGACTAGTTTCCACTATTGGAAACATCCTACCACATATATTCTAGTCCTCTTGAAATTAATGCTAACCATTGCATTTGCCTTTCTTACTATCAACTCAATCTTTAGGGGATCCTGCACTAGGACTCCTAAATCCTTTTGTATCTCAACTTATGAATTTGCTCCCCATTTAGAAAATAATTTCTTTCTACCAGAGTGCATGACCATACACTTCCTTACATTGTATTCCATCTGCCACTTAATTTTCCCATTTACTTGCTGTATGTAAACACAAGACAGCAGATGCTGGAAACACTGAGGAAAACACACAAAATACTGAGGAACTCAGCAAGTCAAGCAGCACCTATATAGGGGAATAAACAGTTGATGTTTCAGGTACAACCCTTCATCAGGACTCTCAGCCTCAATGACCTCAAAGATCTTTTAGTCACTGCAATAATCTTAAAAATAAAAACCATCACCTTTACCTCAATCACTAAGTGGCAAAGATCCACCAATTCTTCCTAATCTCCTTTATTCCAAAGACAACAGCTTGGCCTGTGTCTCGTCTCGTTTCTTCAAAACTACATTTCCCTGGTACAAAATAAAAACAAAAAATTTTGTATGTACTCATCAGATCAGACCACATCTGACAAAGGTGTCTGACATGAAGCTTTAGAAGTGTTTCTCTTCCCACAGATGCAGCCTGGCCTGCTGAGATTTCCATCTCCTGTTTTTAATTTACATTTCCAACATCCTTAGACTGATCGATTTATACTGCTCCAACCTTGCTTGGGTTACTGGCTCCAGACCAAACTCCTGCTTTCTTCATGGGAGAGGACTCTGTGGTTCATGTTCAGTGTATTATTTGTGTACTTTTCTATTTACTGTTTGCACGATTTGTTCCTGTTTTATACAGTGGGCATTTGTCCATTTTGTTGTTTCTTTGTTTTGAGGCTGCCCGCAAGATGATGAATCTCAAGGTTGTATATAACTCAAGGATTCAAGATTGTTTAATGTCATTTCCTGTACACAAGTGTAAGGAGAATGAAATAATTGTTACTCCAGACCCAATGCAGCACAAAAAAACAAAAGATAAAGAACACGATAATATTAATTTAAAAAGTACAATAAGTATAGATACACAAGATAGTTTATGTACATAGATTGATTGTATGTCCACAATGTGACACCAGGCTGTTCATAGGTGACTGATGGGAAATAATAAAGTAGTGGTAGAGTTAGTGCATGGAGGTGTTGATTAGCCTCACTGCTCGGGGAAACTGTTTTTGAGTCTGTTGGTGCTGGATGCTATGTGGCCTCCTCTCTGATGAGAGGGGGTCAAACAATCCATGAACAGGTGTGTGGGATCCTTTATGATGTTACTAGCCCTTTACCGGCACCTTTCTGTATACATGCCCTTGACACATACTTTAATAAATTTACTTTGAAACTTTGAATAGTTATCAATGCTCTACTGAGCAAACATTGAAGTTTACAGTGACTGAAATTAAGATTTCTAGAACTTAACCAGATGGATAAAGAATTTTTCTTATTTTAGGTAAACTCAATTTCATTATTAGGACCAACTTTGTTGAATTATTCAGCACACAGAGGGAATTAACCATCAGGAATTAGGAGGCATTGCTAAACCTGAACCTCTTGAATGAGGAGCAGTTATTAAGCTGTAAATCGCAGTCTTGTGATTCCATAAATACTGTATGTACAGTACTGTATAATCAGGTACATATATAGCTAGGGTACAAGACTCTTGCACACTACTGTAGTAATGTTATGCATTGCACTGTACTGCTGCCGCAAAACAAAAACAAATTTCGTGACATACGTGAGTGATGATAAACCCGATTCTGATATGGGTCTCTATCGTGAACTAAGAGGGGGAAGGGGACAGGGAGAGGGGAATCATGGTTGGGGAAAAGGGAAAGGAGAGGGAAGTGAGTGGGAAGCACTGGAGAGAAGCTGTAATTAATTTAGAATCAAATGACCTTGCCTGGTGTGTCAGGGTTGGGTGTGTCTGCACCAGTGCCAGCCCGCCCCTGACACTCCTCCTCTGCCACCTGTCCCACACCCCTGCTGTGGTGCTCCACCCTCACCATTCCCAACATCCTTTGCTCCCGCCAGATTGACAAACTCACTCTGTGCTCCACATTGACAAATACAGCAACTGTACATACAATGGAAGTTATGGTAGTGGTTTAGTGGACAATGTTATTGCTTTCTCACAACTGTCTTCAACATCTGGAAGATGTTGAAACACACCCATTCACAACACAAATCAGTGCAGTTGATGCAGGATGTTCATGCTAAAGGATTAGCAATTAAAGTACCAATCTTGCTACCTGAAAAATCGCAGGCAAGCTTTGCTGAGAGCACATTAAGGTCATGCATCTGAAGCTATGACTTAAATGGATTAAAAGCCCCTCCTTCAAATGAAGAGCAAATTAAAAATCAAACCATACACAAAGGGGAAAAAACACACACACTCACACAAGTCTAAGTAGCTTGTACTGCATCAGCATGCTGGATATATCACTATACAGGCAAAGCGTTGCAAGAAGTCATGAATACCTGACCCGTTGCTGCTCCACAAGCCCTCTCACAGGACTACATGGGGCTTGGGTTCGTCCGCCTGCGGCGGGGGGAGTTAGGCTTTTGCTGCATAGAGTTGGCCAGACTAGCAGGGGAGCCCGAAACAGTGGGGAAATGGGTGAGCCTTGGCGTGTGTGGCAAGACCTCAGCTGAAGACTCGTAGCTGATTAACAGAACAGAAAATGGAGGAAAGGGATAGGATAAGAGAAAGAACAAAAGAGGAAGCTTCATTAAGAAAAAGAGAACAAACAATTTATTAAGTGCAAATACAGAATCCTCAGCAAAGAAATACAAACCTGACCCATTCCAAATTTGGATCCTAGAATCAGCACCGGAAAGAAATCTCAATCTTTCAATGCCCCAGGCTCAGGATATCCACTGAGGCCAAAATTGAAATGCAGCAATTTTGAGAAAGATATTAAATATGAAGGTCACATTACCCAATAATTTGCCACCTCAGATTATGCAGCTAGGAATGGAGAGCAAGCACAGGATCATCCTGTATTCCCCACTCTGAAACATTACATTATCCATTGTACTGGAAATCACAGAGATGCGCAAACTTTGTATTTGACACTGCAATCCATTCTAAAATTGACTTTGCTCAGTTTTGTTCCGAGGTTCCAAAAGACTGGAGTAGATATTCCTTCACTTACAACACACACAAAATGCTGGAGGAACTCAGCAGGCCAGGTAGCAGCAACAATGGGAAAAAAGTATAGTTGACATTTCTGGCCAAAACTCTTTGGCAGGACTGGAGAAAAAAGGCTGAGGAGTAGATTTAAAAGGTGGGGGGGGGGCGGGGGGAGAGAACACCAGCTGATAGCTGATAGGGATGAAGTAAAAAGCTGGGAAGTTAATTGGTGAGATAAGGTGGGGGGGGGAGGGGTGGGAAATGGAGAAGCGGGAGGGGTGTCTTGGGGGCATTACCAGAAGTTTCAAAAATCGATGTTCATGCCATCAGGTTGGAGGCTACTCAAATGGAATATAAAGATGTTGTTCTTCCAACCTAAGTGTGGCCTCATCATGACACTGGAGGAGGCCATGGATGGACATATTGGAATGGGGGTGGGAAGTGGAATTAAAATGGGTGGCCACTGGGAGATCCTGCTTGTTCTGGCGAATAGACTGTAGATGCTCAGCGAAGCCGTCTCCCAATCTACATCGGGTCTCACTGATGTACAGGAGGCCACACCGGGAGCACCAAACACAGTAAGTGAGCCCAACAGGCTCACAGGTGAAGTGTTGCCTCACCTGGAAGGACTGTTTAGGGCTCTGGTTGGTAGTGAGGGAGGAAGTATAGGGGAAAGTGTAGCTCTTGCTCCACTTGCAAGGTTAAGTGCCAGGAGGGAGATCAGTGGGGAGGGACGAATAGAGAAGGGAGTCACGTAGGGAGTGATCCCTGCGGAAAGCAGAAGGTGGGGGGAGGCAAAGTTGCGCTTGGTGGTGAGATCCTGTTGGAGTTGGCAGAAGTTTAGGAAAACTATGTGCTGGACGCGGAGGCTGGTGGGGTGGTAGGTGAGGACAAGAGGAATCCTGTCTCTAGTAGGGTGGTAGAAGGATGGCTTAAGAGCAGATGTGCGTGAAATGGAAGAGATTTCCTTCATTTTCTGTTTTATAGTAGTTCAAACTCCCTCTATTTTATATTTCATAGCCCTTGCCAAAAAAAGATTCCACTGATGTTCCTGATTATTAATTTTAACAGCATGGTTTCACTTCCTTAATGGAGGATTCCAGCAATTCCCCAGCATATAAGATTTCTGCATTATTTCTCTGGAATGAACTTGGAGATTTTGGGGTGGGGGTGGTGCAGCGGCAAGAAATTTTATAGCTACATACTGTCAATCCCTGGCTAATATTGGAGACTGGTGGTGGGAGCTGCAGAGAAAACTGTTCTTCTATTTTTAATTTCCCTTTTCGATCAAGCAACAATGCAGACTCAATTATTCAGGAGCAACACAGAAAATGCTGGAGGAATTCAGCAGTCAGGCAGCATCTATGGAAGGGAACAAACAGTTGATACTTTAAACAGAAACCCTTCATCAGGACTGGAAAGAAAGGATTTCCAGCATCTGCACAACTTCTTGCGTTTATATTTACTCAGTTTAAGACTTTGATGTTTCAGCAGTGACAACACTGATTATGTTCATGATTCACTGATGTGATTCACCGACAAGTTCTCCCCCTTGAAGATGCAAACGAACTACTGACCACGGAAGATCCTTTTTAAAATGTATCCAGAATACTTCTATATAGTTCTTCGTTCAGTAACCCTTTAATGCTGGCTGAAGCTAAGGCAACTTAAGGCGCTGACATTCACAATCTGACAAGGCTACAACTAGTGAGTAAAGCAAATTCAACCTCAGCTCATATTTATACATCCTCCAGAAATACATTTAATTCTCAATTTAAGGTGCCACCATCAGCACCCATTTAATTTAGTCTCTGCTCTATTAGAGGCTTTGTCTTTAGACCATAAGATATTCGAGCAGAATTAGGCCATTCTCCACCATTTCAACATGGCTGATCCAATTTGCCTCTCAGCCCCAATCTCCTGTCTTCTCTCAGTATCCCTTCATGCCCTGACCAATCAAGAATCTATCAACCTCTGCCTTAAATATACATAAACACTTGGCCTTCGCAGCTGCCTGTGGCAAAGAATTCCACAGACTCACCACTCTCAGAATTCCACAGACTCACCACTCTCCGCTAAAGAAATTACTCAACTCCGTTTTAAACGAATGCCCCTTTATTGAGGCTGTGTCCTCTGGTCTTAGACACACCCACCATAAGAAACATGCTCTCCACATCCACTCTATCAAGGCCTTTCACCCTTCAATAGGTTTCAATTAAGGCACCCATGTTCTTCTGAATTCTAGTGAATACAGGCCCAGAGCTATCAAATAGCTTCATATCACAAGCTATTCATATACTGGAATCATTTTCGTGAACTTCCTTTGAACCCTCTCCAGTTTTAGAACATCCTTTCGAAGGGGACCAAAACGGCTCTCAATACTCCAAGTGAGGCCTCATCAGTGCTTTATAAAGTCTCAACATTACTTCCTTGCTTTTATATTCTAGTCCTTCTAGTCCTCTTGAAATGAATGCTAACATTGCATTTGCCGCCTTCATCACAGACTCAACCTCCAAATTAACCTTTAGGGAATCCTGCACAAGGACTCCCATGTCACTTTGCATCTCAGTTTTTTTGTATTGTCTCTCGATTTAGAAAACAGTCAATCCTATTAGAAAATAGTCACTTCTACCAAAGGGCATGACCATACACTTCCCGACACTGTATTCCATCTGCCACTTCTTTGTCCATTTTCCTTCTGTAGCCTCTCTACTTCATCATACCTGCTTGCCCCTGCACCTTTCTTCAAATCGTCTGCAAACTTTGCAAAAAAGTCATCAATTCCATCATGAAATCATTGACATATAACATAAAAAGATTCGGTCCCAACACAGGTCCCTGTGGAACACCACATTACCTGCAGCTAACCAGAAAAGGCTCCCTTTATTCCCACTCTTTGCCAATCAGCCACTTTTATCAACGCTAGAATCTTTCCTGTAATATTGTGGGCTCATAGCTTGTTAAGCAGCCTCATCTGTGGCACCTTGTCAAAGGCCTTCTGAAAATCCAAATACACATCAACTGATTGTCCTTTGTCTATGCTGCTTGTCATTTCTTCAAAGAATTCCATCAGATTTGCCAGGTAAGCTTTTCCCTTGAGGAAACCATGCTGACTAGAGCCTATTTTTTCCACATGCTTCCAAGTACCCTGAGACCTCATCCTTAATAATCGACCCCAATCACTAAGGTCAGACTAACTGGCCTAGAGTTTCCTTTCTTCTGCCTCTCTCCCTTCTTGAAGAGTGGAGTTGCATTTTCAATTTTTCCAGTCTTCCAGAACCATTCCAGCATCTAGGGCTTCTTGAAAGATCGTTAATGCCTCCACAACCTCTTTAGCCACCTCTTTCAGAAACATAGGGAGTTTACCATCTGGTCCATGTGACTTACCTACCTTCCTTTCAATTTCTCAAGAACTTTCTCTCTAATTATGGTAACTGCACCTACTTCATGACTCTGACACCTGGAACTTCCCCATACTGCTAGTGTCTTCCATAGTGAAGATTGATGCAAAATACTTAATCAATTCATCTGCTATTTCCTTGTCCCCCACTACTACCTCTCCAGCATTGTTTGCCAGCAGTCCAATATCCACTCTTGCCTCTTTTACACTTTATGTATCTGAAGAAACTTTTAGTATCCTCTTTAATATTATTTGTGAGCTTAATTTTATATTCCATCTTTATCTTCTTAATGACTATTTTTAGATGCCTTCTGTTGGATTTTAAAAGCTTCCCAGTCTTCTAAGTACCCACTCATGGCTTGGCTTCACAAACAAAGATTTAGGAAGGGGGCTACCCATGTCTGCTGCAGGCTCACTGGTGGCTGACGAGGCCAATACGGGACAGGCAGGCCCGGCCACAGCGGCTGCAAGAGAAATTCTGTTCTGGGTTTGGTGCTGCTGTGTCACGGTTCTTCCTCCTTCTCCTTTTGTCCTCAATGCCAGCCCTGTGTGCGCTCTCGAAGGAGGAGACAGGCTGGTGAATGGTGTGTCGCCAGGCCTCGCGATCGGAGACTAGATTAGATCACTGGCGATGGTCAATATGACAAGCACCAAGAGATTTCTTCAGAGAGTCCTTGTACCTCTTCTTCGGTGCCCCTCTGTCACGGTGGCCAGTGGAGAGTTCGCCATACAGCACAATCTTGGGCAGGCGATGATTCTCCATCCTGGAGACACGTCCTGCCCGGCGCAGTTGCGTCTACAACAGCATGGCCTCGATGCTGGTGACCTCCGCCTGTTCGAGGACTTCGATGTTGGTGACGAAGTCACTCCAATGGATGTTGACTTTTGCTCTATTATATGCTTTCTCTTTCGCTTTTATGTTGGTTTTGACTTCTTCTGTTAGCCACAGTTGTGTCATCTTGCCTTAAGAATACTTCTTCCTCTTAGGGATGTATATAAACTATGCCTCCAAATTGCTTCCAGACATTCCAGCCGTTGCTGCTCTACCGTGATCCCTGCCAGTGTTCTTTAACTATCAAATCTGGCCAACTCCTCTTTCATCTCCCTTTTTTATTCCCTTTACTCCACTACAATATTGATACGTCTGACTTTAGCTTCTCTTTCTTAAATTTCAGGGCAAATTCAATCATATTATGATCACTTTCCCCCAAGGGTTCTTTTACCTTAAGCTCTCTAATTAATTCTGGTTCATTGCACAACATCCAATCCAGAATAGCTGATCCCCAAGTGGGCTCAACCATGAGCTGCTCTGAAAAGCCATCTCGTAGGCATTCTAGAATTTTCCCCCTCTTGGCACCAACCTGATTTTCCCCAATCTACCTGCATATTGAAATCCCCTGACTATTGTAACATTGCCCTTCTGGCGTGCATTTTCTATTTTGCATTGTAATTTGTAGATCACATCCTTACTACTGTTTTGGAGTCTGCATAAAACTCACATTAGGGTCTTTTTACCCTTGCAGTTGCTTAGCTCTATCCACAATGATTTTACACCTTCTAACCCAATGTCACCTCTTTCTAATGACTTTCGTTCTCTTTTATTTTTCTCCTTCTCTACAACTTAATCTTTCAAAATTTTCTCCGATTCTGATGAAAATATATTGACCCAATATCTTAGCAACAAATGCTGGAGGAACTCAGCAGGCCAGGCAGCATCAAGGGAAAAAAGTATAGTCGATGTTTCAGGCCGAAACATCGATTGTACTTTTTTCCATAGATGCTGCCTGTTTTGCTGAGTTCCTCCAGCATTTTGTGTGTGCTGCTCGGATTTCCAGTACCTGCAGATTTTCTCTTTTCTGTAACCCAATACCTTGACTTTGTTTCTCCCTTTATAGATGTTGTCATATTTGTTGGGTATTGCAAGCATTTTCTTTTTCTCTTTTAAGGATTATCGGCAGCTCAGTAAAGGTCAGTATTAATCGCACATCTCTCTAACTGTGTAAGGAGCTCCTTCTCTCCACTAGTCTGCAGGTCACCCTTGGGCAAGGTGTAGCACCTGCTTAGCCCCTCCAATCAGGATCACGTTAAGCCATGGGAGCAGGTACCGGGTGGTCACATTAGCAGCTGGTGCAGATCACAAGTACTGGTTATGCGACCACTACTCCAGACAATCTCTGAATGCTGGGGTCACCCATCTTGTAAAGACACTGCCCAGAAGAAGGCAATGGCAAACCACTTCTACAGAAAAATTTGGCTGGAACAATCATGGTCAAGACCATGATTGCCCACATCACAGCACATGATGATGATGATGAGGAGGAAGAGGAGGAGGAGTACGGTATGAGCCAGCTTCTAACACAACAGTTTGTCTCAGATGAGACAGGGGTTAAAAACAAACTTCCAGATTCTCTCTACTGACCACTTAGCAACTCTCTTGTAAGTGAGGGCAGATGTCAGTGGAATAAACTAAACAACATGTAGCTGCTGATGTCTTCATAATAAAAATTTAGCAACATAGCAATCAAAACAAAGGCATGAAGAATAACCAAATAGACATGAGACCCAAACAATCGTATCTATTCTTTCAAAGGACAAGTCTGAAGGTTTAATAAAACTATAAAATTTAGTTCAAGCAAAACAACTAGGTTGGCTGGTGGCGCAGTGAGATCAGCTCCAGGCTCGAGAATGGAGGTTCCTGAGTTCGATCCAGTGACAGACCGCTCCCGAGCATGCTCTCCATCAGTCGCAACTTGACCTGCTCAATTGTCATCAACATATCGCCTGCAGCACCAGGGATCCCAACACATTCAACCACTGCAATACTACAATTAGGAATGCCTACCATTCCATGCCTGGACCACATTTCAGGAAACCCGATCATTTTCTGATCATTGCAGGTAGGAAGAGGCTGCCCTCCTCTTACCTGCATAGAAAGGTTAAAGAGCAAGGCTTCAGAGATAAGGACAACAAAGAGGTGGCCACGGGAGGCAGAAGAGCACTTACGGGATTGCTCCGGGTTAGTGGACTGGACCATGTTGAAGAACTCAGAGAAGCTGAACAAATACACTATGGTTGTCACAGACTTTATAAAAACAATCGTAGGCAAGTGCGTCCACTCAAAATCATTCAGTCTTGCCCAACCAGAAACCTGGATGAACTATGTGTTCTGCTAACTGCTGAGGGCCAGACTGTGACAATCAGGTCTGGCAACCAAATAAATTTCAAAAGGTCCAGGAACAATCTCCAGAAAGCCATTTCACATGTGAGGTGGGAATTCCACACCAAACTTGAATCACTGAAGGATATTCAGTAGATGTGGCAGGACTTGAATGCTATCACCTCCTACAAACTGAAACCAAGCAACAAAGGTAACAAGGTTTTGCTTCCAGATGAGCTCAATGCTTTTTATGCTTACTATACTGTCAAAACATGAAGCAACCTTCACAAGCTGCCACAGCCCCAATAAACCTGTCATTTCAGTCTGAGGCCAACGTTAGAGCATCCTTCAGGAGAGTGAACCCATAGAAAGCGTCTGGCCCAGACAGGGAAATTGGTTGAGTATAAAGACCTGTGTTGTTCAGTTGGCTGAAATGCTTACCAACATCTTTAACTTGTTGCTTTGGTGGTTTCAGGTACCCAGTTGCCTCAAGTAGGCTTCAATTATACCGGTGCCCAAGAAGAATGTGGTAACCTGCCACTATGACTATCATCCACGCTTTAAAAGGATAGCGATGATACACATCAACCCCTACCTGAGAAAGAGACTTGAATTTGCTCCAATTTGCCTACCATTACAACAGGTCAGCAGCAGATGCCACTTCACTGGCTCTTCACTCAACCCTGGAACATCTGGATGAAGTGAGGATGTTCTTCATTGACTAAAGCTCTGCATTCAGTATGATCATCTGCTCAAAACTAACCAATAAGTTTCAAGACCGTGGCCTCAATATTTCCTTGTGCAACTGGTTCCATGATTTCTTCACTTGCAGACACCAGTTAGTTCAGATTGCCAACATCTCCTCCATAATCTCCATCAGCACAGGTGCACCATAAGGCTGTGTGCTTAGCCCCCTGATCTACTTGCTTTATACTTAGGACTGTGTGGCTAAGCACTGCTCCAAAGCTATATTTAACTTTGCTGATGACACCGTCATTAGCCGAATCACAAATGTTGATGATTCAGCATATAAGAGATTGAAAATCTGGCCAAATGGTGCCAATAACCACAATCTCTCACTCATTGCCAGCAACAACAAGGAGCTGATTATTGACCTCAAGAGGAGGAAACCAAAGATCCATGAGCTGGTTCTCATCGTGGGATCAGTGTTATCATTTCAGAGGATATGTCCTGGGTCCACAGCGCAACTGTCATTATGAAGAAGTACAGCAGTGCCTCTATTTTCTTAGAAGTTTATGAAGACTGGGCAAGATACCTTGTGCTTTGACAAACTTCTACAGATGTGTGGTGGAAAGAATATTGACTGGTTGCACCAAGGCCTGGAATAGAAACACCAATGTCCTCGAATGGAAGAACCTACAGGAAATATTGGATACAATCCATTGAGCATAGATAAAGCCCTCCACACTACTGAACACATCTACAAGAAGCCCTGCCACAAGAAAGCAGCATCCATTAAGGACCCCCAACATCCAAGCCACGTTCTCTCCTTGCTGTTGCGATCAGGAAGTAAGTACCACACCACCAGGTTCAGGAACAGTTATTACTCCTCAATCATCAGGCTCCTGAACTTCACTCACACCATCACTTAATTGTTCCTGCAACCTGTGGACTCACTCTTAAGGACTCGTCATCTCATGTTCTCTATTTATAGATAATTTATTTACTATTATTTGCTTTTGTATTTACACAGTTTATCTTTTGCACATCAGTTGGGGACAGTTTCATTGATTCTAGTGTGTTTCTTGTATTTATGGTGGATGCCCATAATTAAATGAATCTCAGAGTTGTATATTGCGACGTATATGTACTTTGATAATAAACTTTGAACTTCTGGTAATTTCGTCTCTCCCCCCCCCACTCTCTTTTTCCATTACCCATTCTGGTTTCCCTTTTATCCAGTCTCTTCTCTTCACTTTCTTCTGGTTCCCCTGCTGCCTGCTCTCCTGTGGTCTGTCATCTTCTATCAGATTGCATCTTCTTTTGCTCCTTACCTCTTCCAGCTATCACTTCCTAGCTTCTTGCTTCATCCATCCTCCCCAACCCACCCTCCCACCCACCTTCCCCCGCCCCCACCTGGTCTCACCCATTGTCCTTCCCCACCCCCCCAGACTTCGTATTCTGGTTTCTCCCCCTTTCCTTTTCAGTCTCAATGAAGGGCCTCAGCCTGAAAATTGACTTCATTGGTACTGCCAGACCTGCTGACTTCCTCCAGCATTTTGTGTGCATTGATCAACTCCCAGCTATTCTGACAGACCAGCCAAAATGAATTTAAAATACAAAGAGATTGGTACGGAGGTATCAAAAGCATACAACAGATGAGATCACATCCCATGATAGCTGAATTCTCCCCAATTTGGAATATGATAATCCAAAGTAATAAAAGAACAGAAAGCCAGCCCAGGATTTTTCTTTATAACATACCAAATTTTTTAAACAGAACTAAATGTTCCATATTTGCAGTCAAACTGCCCGGTTCCCATTTATAAATTAAACAGTAGGAATCTTTACATAGGTTCCTACTATCCTGTAATATTTTTATTGGGATCTCAGTTATTCTGCTCTAGCCAAAAAAAACTGCACTTCTTCCTATAGATGCTGCTTGGCCTGCTGCGTTCACCAGCAACTTTGATGTATGTTGCTCAAATCAAAAAGAGAATAGCTTTGGGCAACTGCCTTAGTATTGCTTGAGGAAACAAGACAAGAATAAAGGCTGACTTATACTTATGCATATTAGCTTGCATATTAGCTTACATCTTAGCCTACGTAAGTGGGCTACGCTGTTATGAGCATTTATACTTGTGTGTTGGTGTGTCTGCGTCTCTCTGCAATTCACCGCCAAAACGCTAGTTGGCGGGGGGTTTCTATGCCACTGTGTTGAGTTCCTTCATGTTGAAACTCAACACGAAGAAACTCAAACTTCAAACAATGGCGACTGAAACTGAAGGAGGGTGAATTTTCTGTGCTTGTTCGGCCACTGAGAGACATGGACGAGGAAATGCATTTCAAATATTTTCAGATATCAGCAGGTAGATTTGACGATTTGGTTTATCATCTCCAACAATTTATTTCGCATCAGTGTAGGCACAGTATACTCAGAGACTGGCAATCACCATTCGAGTTTTAGCTTCAGGTGGAAGTCAACAGGCTGCAGCAGCTAGCTACAAACTGGCATCAAGCACAGGGTCCTCCATAATTTTGGAGGGCTGTAAAGCTTTATGGAAAGCATTGCAGCCAGAGTTCCTTCCTTACTCTTCAGTCACTCAATGGGAAGCTATTGCAGCGTAGGAGGAAATGCGATGCTACCAAGCGGACCAATCACAGTTGTTGCGGTCTGCATCGCCGCGACACAGTTATATTTTGGGAGAGGAGTGCGTTAGGCTACAGCGTAGAGTACAGCGTAGGGTACGCGGCTACGCCGTACCTATAGCGTACACTTGACGCACAAGTATAAATTGGCCTTAAGTCTATGCCTGTTTTTCCCTGTTGTACAGATGAATTTTGAATTTCAGGTATTTTTAATAGATCGGTAGTGAGGTCGCATCAACTGTGACTGTCTCTGGATTAATTGGACATCAAAGATTAAGATGGAGATTTGGTATGGTTGTTGCTCTACAGCCTGAAAACAATCAGACAGTTTGTCTTTGCAAACACGAGAAAATCTGCAGATGCTGGAAATTCAAGCAACACACGCAAAATGCTGGTGGAACGCAGCAGGCCAGGCAGCATCTATAGGAAGAAGTACAGTCGACGTTTTGGGTCGAGACCCTTCGTCAGGACTAATGGGAAAAAGAGATAGTAAGAGATTTGAAGTGGGAGGGGGAGGGGGAGACCCTAAATGATAGGAGAAGACAGGAGGGGAAGGGATGAAGCCAAGAGCTGGGAAGTTGATAGGCAAAAGGGATACAAGGCTGGAGAAGGGGGAGTATCATAAGACAGAAGGCCTTGGAAGAAAGAAAGGGGGAGGGGAGCACCAGAGGAAGATGGAGAACAGGCAAGGAGTTATTGTGAGAGGGAAAGAGAGAAAAAAAACAACAAATAAATAAACAAATTAGGAATGGGGTAAGAAGGGGAGGAGGGGCATTAATGGAAGTTAGAGAAATCAATATTCATGCCATCAGGTTGGAGGCTACCCAGACGGAATACAAGGCGTTGTTCCTCCAAACTGAGTGTGGCTTCATCTTGACAGTAGAGGCGGCCATGGATTGACATATCAGAATGTGAATGGGATGTGCAATTAAAATGCGAGGAAGAGGAGGAGAAGATGGCAGCGCGATGCAGCGCGCGCGGCCACTTCGATGGTGATGTCTGTTATTTGTCTGTGGAATTCGTTACCACAGGCAGCCGTGGAGGCCAAGTCTTTACGTAAATTTAAAGGCAGGGGGTGATAGTTTCCTGATTGGTCAGGATATAAAGGGAGATGGGGAGAAAGCAGGAGATTGGGGTTGAGAAGAAAATTGGATCAGCCATGATGAAATGGCAGAGCAGGCTTGATGGCCTAAAAGACTTTTGCTCCTATACCTTATGGTCTAAAGGAGCTGTTTCTAATTACTGATGCCCCCTCAATGATTGAGGTTGGAATTTGAATGGCTGAATGAGCCTTAGTCACTGGAACTGAAGTGCCAACATCAGGAAGCATGGCTCCTGTTTGCACCTCTGAGCAACAGGTGGAACTGAAAGCTTTGACTGAAACCTGTAAGTTGACAGAAGGAAAATCAGCCCATCTACAGTGATCATGAATATGCTTTTGGAGTTGTTCATGATTTTGGAAACTTATGAAGACAAAGAGGATCTCTTACAGGTGCAGGAACCCCAATGAAGAATGGCTAACTAGTACAAGAACTTATGGATGTCATACACTGGTGGGAAGTTAAACAGTTATGGAGTATGGAAATATGGCACTACTCATAGACTGGTATCCCAACTATTTTGCTTCCCTATCTGGTACAGCAAATACACTCCCTAGGACACACTGGAGTGGAATCCAAAGTTCAGGCCACAAGCTCGATGAACAGATGTCAGAGAATGAATCCCAGAGAAGTAGAAGGGTGAGCATAGCTAAGTGCTCCTGCACCTGCTAGCCCATTTTTACATTTACAGGTGGAGTACATTTCTTTGCCAAAGTGCCAAGGATACTCATATGTACTGATAATAGTGGATAGGTTTTCAAGATGGATGGAAGCTATTCCAGCAAGGAAAGCCACTGCAACATACAACAGCAAAAACTGATCAAAAGCTATATACCGAGATGGGGATTACCATGTCATGACAACTTTGACCAAGGAACACATTTCACATTTGTTATATTTTTGCCAATTTCCCTACTTACAATGAGTACTAATATTCATACTAATTGGCCAATCATGTCCATAAAGCAGCAGCTAAAATACATCATTCTGATGGATGGGATTTCTTTCACTGGATTTATTTATGTCAATATTAAATGTTGTATTATTCATATTAATATGCCTTATTATAAATTTTACTTGTTTAATTGTGACCATTAATAGAATAGTTCAAACTTACTTAAATGTGCCTATTAATCTGCCTTACAATGACAATCCTATGAATACTTTGAAGTATACCCTTTGATATTTCCTAACTTAGGTAGTTTTTGATTATTTTATACAAAGTAGAAACCACAAGTTTTTCCTGGTGTACTTGACTAAATGTCTTTTAAATGTTAATGTCGTTGAGTCACAGAGCAACAACAGCACAGAAAAAAGGCCCTTTCGCCCACCTGCTTGTCCAAATATTCTGCATCTGGCCTATATCCCTCCAAGCACCCACCACCTCTTCCATGTACCTAGCTAAGTGCTTCTTGAATGATACTACTGTACCTGCCTGAACCACTTCCTCTGAAAGCTCATTCCATATATTCACCACCCATTGTGCAGAAAAGTTGCCCTTCATGTTCCCTTTAAATCTTCACCCTCTCACCCTGAACCTATGCCCTTTTGTTTTGGACTCCCATAGCCTGGGGGGACAAAAACTGGGCATCAGCCTTCAAAGTTCAAAGTAAATTTATTATCAAAGTAAATATATCACCATATACAACTCTGAGATTCATTTTTATTGCGAGCAATCAAGAAACACAATAGAATCAGTGAAAGACTGCACCCAACAGGACAACCAATATGCAAAAAAACTGCAAATACAAAAAAAAATAGTAATAATAAAACAATAAATAAGAGAACATGAGATGAAGAGTCCTTGAAAGTAAGTCCATATGATGTGGGAACAACTCATTGATGGGGCAAGTAAAGTTATCCCCTTATCAAGACTCTGATGGTTGAGGGGTAAATTGGATAAGTAAGTATGCAGATGATACTAAGATAGGTGGTGTTGTGGATAATGAAGTAGGTTTTCAAAGCTTGCAGAGAGATTTGGGGCAGTTAGAAGAGTGGGCTGAAAGGTAGCAGATAGAGATTAATGCTGATAAGTGTGAGGTGCTACATTTTGGTAGGACTAATCAAAATAGGACATACATGGTAAATTGTAGGGCATTGAGGAATGCAGTAGAACAGAGGGATCTAGGAATAATGGTGCATAGTTCCCTGAAGGTGAAATCTCATGTGGATAGGGTGGTGAAGAAAGCTGGCCTTTATAAATCAGAGCATTGAGTATAGGAGTTGGGATGTAATGTTAAAATTGTACAAGGCATTGGTGAGGTCAAATTTGGAGTATTGCGTACAGTTCTGGTCACCGAATTATAGGAAAGATGTCAACAAAATAGAGAGAGTACAGAGATTTACTAGAATGTTACCTGGGTTTCAGCACCTAAGTTACAGAGAAAGGTTGAACAAGTTCGGTCTTTATTCTTTGGAGCGTAGAAGGTTGAGGGTGGACTTGATAGAAGTATTTAAAATTATGAGGGGGATAGACAGAGTTGACATGGATAGGCCTTTTCCATTGAGAGTAGGGGAGATTCAAACAAGAGGACATGAGTTGAGAGTTAAGGGGCAAAAGTTTAGGGGTAATACGAGGAAAAGATACAGGTGCTATGGAAGAATTCCTGCTTGGTTCCTGTATCCAAGAAGGTGACTCCATCTGAACTTAATGACTACAGACCAATTGTCCTCATACCTCATGTGATCAAGATGCTGAAGAGGCTGGTCCTGACTTACCTTGGACCACAGGTGAGATTTTCATTGGACCCTCTACAGTTTGCCTACCACTCATGGGAGTGGATGAGGCCATCATCTACCTGTTGCAGAGAGCTCTCTCCCACCGGGATGATGCTGGTGGCATTGTGAGAATCACATTTTTTGATTTCTCTAGTGCCTTCAATATAATCCAGCCACTTCTTCTGAGCATAAAGCTGCAAAGGCTGGACATAGACAAATCCACTATCTCCTGGATTACTGACTACCTGACAGATAGATCCCAGTTTGTACAGCTGGGTAACCCTGAGTGAGATGATGGTGAGTGACATTGCAGTACCTCAAGAGACTGTCCTGTCTCCGCTTCTGTTCACACTGCACACCCCAGACTTTCAGTACAAATCTGAATCTCATCACTTGCAGTAGTTCTCTGATGACTGCAGTGGTTGGGTGCATCAGAGTTGGGCAGGAGTTGAAGTACAGAGGACTGATGGACAAGTTTGTGGAGTGGCACGGGAAGAATCACCTGCTCCTGAATGTGACCAAAAACAGGGAGATGGTGATTGATTTGAAGAGGAAGAGGACTGTGACGAATCCTGTATACATTCTGGGAGAAGTGGCAGTGGTGGAGAGGTACAAATACTTGGGTGTTCATCTCGACAATACACTTGACTGGAAAACCAACACCAAGGCTGCTTACAAGAAAAGGATGAGCAGGCTATTTTCTAAGGAAGATGAGATCCTTCAATGTGTGCAGCAGGCTGTTGGAGATCTTTTATCATTCTGTTGTAGTGAGTGGAGTCCTCTTTATTGCTTTATGATGGGGGAGCAGCATCTGTGCTGGTGATGGAAAAAGACTAAACAAGTTCATCAAAAAGGCCAGATCCGTCCTTGACTACAACCCGGACTCTTGAGTTATTGGTGGAGAGGAGGTCAATAAACAAACTGTTATCCAACATGGACAATCAAGCACATTCTCTCCACGACTTACTGAATAAGCAACACAGCATCCTTTCAAACAGGCTCATTCAGCTCTGGGGTTACAAGGTTCCTTACAGAACATCTTTCCTACCAAATGCAATAATCATATATAACAGTTCATCTCTATGCATTAGGAGAGCACACATAATACAACGGTCTATTTCATTATTTCATATATTATTGCATAGTAATTATTGTGCATATTATTCTGTACTTTATTAGTTATTATATTTATTATTAAACATTATTGCTAAGTGTGTTTTTAAATGTTGCTGCTGTAACAAAATAATTTCCCGCTCAGGATCAATAAAGTACTTATTATTACTACCTTAAGTCTATGCTACAGTTGCTTGCTATGTTGGTGCTGGACTGTGCGGCAGCACTACCCCCCAGCATACCCTTGGATGTGTTTGTTGTTAATGCAGATGACGAACTTCTCTGTACGTTTTGATGCACATGTGATAAACTAATGAATCTGAATCTGCATTGCTAATGAACAAGTCATGACACTATGAAACGTAGTGGGACATGGTGGAATCAACACCATAGATCAAAATGGTCAGAGAAGCAAGATGCACAGTGGGAAACTTACTCGCAGTACAACCTGTAGGACAAAAATGTAGAAACCAAATCCAGTGGGCAGACAGAGATGGTTAGGGAATACAGGAGGGCTAGCAAACTCAACTGTGTTAACCATAATGGAAAAACCTCACAGGTTCAGATGTGGTTAGAGTACGAAATTGGAATTATGAAATTATTGCAATCACAGAAACATGACTGCCAGGGCTGACAACTCATTAGGTATATTTAAAGCAGAGGTTGATATGTACTTAATTAGTAAAGGCGTCAAAAGTTACAGAGAGAAGGCAGCAGAATGGGGTTCAGAGGGAAAATGCTATTATCAAATGGTGGAACAGACTCTACATGCTGAATTTTGTGTCCATGTCTTATGGTCTTAATATCACTAGGTCCAAGTCTGGCAGCATCCAGTCATAGAACTTAATTGCTAAATAATAGTCTAATCATAAAGAAAAACATACCATGAACTGCAAAAATAATCCATATAAACTAGGAGTGCCATATCAAGTGGCAGAAGTGGATTACATTTAGTTTCAAGAAAACGGCAAAGTTTGTTTTTGTTGCTACAGGCAGTATAATAACTGCTGCTCCTCCCTGCTATTCATGAACTTCCACAGGTGAAATACTGACAGTCAGGTTTTGCCAACTAGTTTTGCGGAAGTGCGGTTTATAGTTGCATGCAATATCGATTCAAACATGTGTGAAGAATTCTGTCGACAACTTACCTCTGACATCCCCCCTATACTTTCCTCCAATCACCTTAACATTATGTCCCCTTGTATTAATGTACAACTTTAAAGGTGATTGAGGAAAGAACGAGGGGTGGGGAATGTCAGAGGCAAGTTCTTTACACAGAGAGTAGTGTGTGCGTAAAATGCCCTGCCAGTGGTGATTGGCGATGGTAGAGGCAGATACATTTAAAAATTTCTTATATGGGCACATGAACGATAGGAAAATTGAGATATGTAGGAAGAAAGGGTTAGATTGATCTTATAGGTTAAAAAGCTATAGAGCCTGTACTGTACACCTATGTGCACTGAGACATAATTAATATTGAACTGAAAATCAGTTATTATAGAGCAATCAAAATTCTTACCTCAACATGTCAGTAAGTTCTCCTTTAACCACAGCAACAATCACTGGGAATCCAATGCAAGCAGGCACCAAGTAAAGCAGAGCAGGCTGACAAGTAAAAGATGTATTTACATTTCAAAGGAAATTATTTCATGACACAATTTCAAACTATTGTTATTTTGGCATGAACTCAGTGCACCCAAGAACAGATTTCTAGAATGGATTCAATCACATTTCTCTGTAACATCGGAAATACACTCGATGGCTATTTTATTAGGTACATCTGCTTGTTAATGCAAATATCTAATCAGCCAATCATGTGGCAGCAATTCAATGTATAAAAGCATGCAGATATGGTGAAGAGCTTCAGCTGTTGTTCAGGCCAAACAGGAAATCCGCAGATGCTGGAAATCCAAGCAACAGACACTAAATGCTGGAGGAACTCAGCAGGCCAGGCAGCATCGATGGAAAAGAGTACAGTCAACGTTTCGGGCCAAAACATTGACTCTACTCTTTTCCATAGATGCTGCCTGGCCTGCTGAGTAGTGTTGCTCGAACATCCATTAAGCAGCAGTTCTGTGGACAAAAATGCCTTGTTAACTCAAATAACCACGTGTTACAACAGTGGTGTGCAGGAGAACATCTCTGAATGCACAACATATTAAGCCTTGAAATGGATGAGTTACGCTGGATCCCACTCCTGTACCTAATAGAGTGGCCACTGAGTGTGTATGCCACACACCTTTATAACTTTTAAAAAATATAAACTGAAGAACCATAAATGATTGGCGCTCTATCTGTTATGATGTTCCCTTCTCCAGCCCTGTATCTCTTTTACCAATCAACTTCCCAGCTCTTTACTTCACCCCTCCCCCTTCTGGTTGTACCTAGCACCTCACATAAAATGTTGGAGGAACTCAGAAGGCCAGGTAGCATCTATAGAAAAGAGCAGAGTGAACATTTCGGCCCAAACATCGATCGTACTTTTCCCCCCCACAGATGCTGCCTGGCCTGCTGAGTTCCTCCAGCATTTTGTGTGTGTTGCTCTGATTTCCAGCATCTGCAGATTTTCTCTTGTTTGTTTACCTAGCACCCTGTGTTTCTCCCTCCCCATCACCCCACCTTTTAACTCTACATTTTTTTTCTCCAGTCCTGCTGAAGGATCTTGGCCCGAAACATCAACTGTTCTCTTTTCCATAGTTGCTGCCTGGCCTGCTGAGTTTCTCCAGCATTTTGTGTTGCTTAGATTTCCAGCATCTGCAGATTTTCTCGTTTGTGATTGATTTACTGCTGTTGATTACTTTTTTAATAGTTTGCAATTTTTAGGTCAGTGATTCATTGCTCGTAACAGGTCCGGGGCTCTCACCAATTTTTGCAATCCATCAATAAAAATTGGCTTTCACCAATAAATTCTGGGAGTGCAAGTGGCAAATTATTACAGAAGTCTTCTCATTTCTGTTTCCATACATAAGGTGTGGGTGGAGAGTGGCAGAAAGAAACAGGAAATAGTTTCCATCAACTATTCGAAAGCAGATTGCAGGAGCTTTGATTGTGGCCAACTAAATGATCACACAGCACAGTAAACAAATATACCACAGGATGAAACTACTTTATGTCAGATTTCACAGTTTGACATCAGCATCATAACAGGAACAGTAGTTAACTTTCATGACTTTATAACTAAATTAACAGTTGGATAGAATGGGAATGTTAATTGCATGAGCTATAGCAAGCCATTTTATGCATTATTGACAGTGTCCGCTTGGGGTAAAAATAGCACATGGAGGATGTAACACTTTACAGCGCAAGCTGCAAGATCGGGGTTCATTCCTGTCACTGTGGGTAAGGAGACTGTACACTCTCCCCGTGATCGCATGGTTTTCCTCAGGTCCTCTGGTTTCCACCCACATTCCAAAAATGTACACATAAGTAGGAAGTAAGTAAGTTATGGGCACGTTATGTTAGCACTGGAAGCATGGTGACACATACGAGCTGTCTCCAGCACATCCTTGGAATGCGTTAGTCATTGACTCAATCAATGCACTTCACTGTATGTTTTGATGTACACATGACTGATAAAGTTAGTCATCTCATAGGGCCATGGTGTCATGGGACAATGCAAGTATGCCACTGTCTTCAAGATGGGGGATTAGCTAAAAAAAACATTGCATTTATTGCCCACTACCAACTACTTTTGATATGAGATACTGTCACTTGATCAGAGGACAACTAACAATCATATCATTCTGTGTCTCAAGTCACATGCCAAATTAAAAATGTCAGGTTTCCTTCCTCAAAAGAGCTACATAGCTGCCCTTGAGCCATGTGTCTTTGATGTGCAGCTTGCACATATACCAGACTATATAATAATTACATTTCCCATGAACTACCAACATAAGGACACCAATTAAAATTCTTAAAACAAAAGGATGTAATGCTCAGGTATTGGTTGTACCGTGTTTGGAGTACTGAGAGCAGTTTTGGGCCCCTACGTAAGAAAGGATGTTTTGGTTTTGGAGAGGATCCAGAGGTGATTCCCAGGAATGAAAGGGTTAATGTATGAGGAGCACTTGATGGCTCTGGGCCTATACTTGGAGTTTAGAAGAAATGGGGGGGGGCAGGGGGAGAGGAGAGGAATCTCATTGAAACCTACTGAATATTGAATGGCCTCAATAGAATGTTTCTAATACTGAGGAAGTCAAGGACTGAGGGCACAGCCTAGGAATTACAAGCACATCCCTTTAGAACAGATGAGGAGGAATTTGCTTTTAGCCAGAGTGTGGTGAATCTGTGGAATTCATTGCCACAGATAGCTGTGTATGTCATTATTAGGTATATTTAAAGCAGAGGATAATAGGTTTTGATTAGAAAGGACATCAAAAGTTACAGAGGGAAATGATAATAGGGTTGAGACGTATAATAAATCAGCCATGATTGAATGGCAAAGCAGATCCAATAGGCTAACAGCCTAATTCTGCAACCATGTCTTATAGTCTAACCGGATGAATTCCCCTTGTGGACATTAGGGTACATATGCAATAGATGAGTTAGCAAGTTTATCTTTTACTGCATCAAATACAGTTGATGATTTTAAAAAGAAACAGACTATATTTAGGATATACATTTAACACAATAGTAAGCTTGGTGATGTGAGCATGGGCTTTGTAGAAGTCTTGCGACTCTTTTGGCTAATAGCAATTATGAATCTGGCTCTCGAGTCAGATAACAATGAAACCTACTACGCCTTGACATCTCATATTGGTGCATGACACTATGAATCATTCTATAACTGGTTCCACAACCAGTAAGGAGCAACTTTAAAAATCAAAGCACAAGCGATATTTAAAACCACAAAGGATAATTTACCTGTGCATGCTTGAAAGTGTGCATTATATATATGGTAAGTCCAAGACCAAAGACATAAGCCAAGAAGCTGGTGTAGAAGTACGTTCGACTATTCCTCTTCAAACTGGTAAAGAACAGGAAAAGTATGCAGGTTGGCAATTTCTGTACATCAATAGTTTAATAGTCTAAACTTCAATTCAAGGATCTCATTACCACAAAAAGCAGATGTTCCACAAATGTCTAATAAAGAACAAGCCAAATTCAAAAGAAGGGCAAACATTACTCTCTGCCATTTTATGCATCTCCCCCCTGCACCTACAAGCAAAGGCAACTAGGGCAATTGGAATACTTGTTTAACCTACAACTAGATCAGAATAGCTAATAAGCAGAAAGCCACCAAGTATGGGAAAGGCTCTGTCTTTAATATCTCCCTGAAACAGTCCACTGTCTCTGTAGGCTTCCAGGCAGCCACCATCATTCCAGTGCCCAAAAGAACAATGGCAGCTGGCCAATGATTACTGCCAAGTGGCAATGACTTCAACAATCATTTAGT
This sequence comes from Mobula hypostoma, assembly GCF_963921235.1. Classification (NCBI taxonomy): domain Eukaryota; kingdom Metazoa; phylum Chordata; class Chondrichthyes; order Myliobatiformes; family Myliobatidae; genus Mobula; species Mobula hypostoma. Next base: position 174,821,486 of record NC_086098.1, read on the forward strand.
GCTTTGAGCGGCAAGTAATAGATCGTATAAAATCCCATCTTCCAGTTACGTCGGACCCTTCCCTGTTCGCCTGCTGCTCAAACCAATTCACTAATGTCATAGATTCTGCCCTCCACACCATCCAGTCACACCTTAACGTTGATGCCTCATACACCAGGACGTTGTTCACCGATTTCAGCTCAGTGTTTAATATGATCATCTCTCAGAGGCTGGTGGGTAAACTGTCAATGGGACTCAACATCTCTTTCTGCAACTGGAACTTTGACTTCTTGATGGAAAGACCCCAGTCAGAAAAGTTGGCAGCAATATCTCAAGCTCCATCACACTGAGCACTGGTGCCCCAGCGATTGCGTGCTCAGTCCGCTACTGTCTCAAAAATGCACTGCCAGATTCAGTTCAAACCGTAATGTTAAGCTCACTGATAATATTAGTCCTTGGCCTCATCAGCAACAGTGATGAGTTAGCATAAAGAAATGAGGTAGAGAGGCTTGTCAAATGGTGTGAGAGCAACCTGCATCTCAGCACGGACAAGACAAAAGAGATGATTGTGGACTTCAGGAAGGCACAAGCCAACCACTTCCCATTGCATATCAATGGCTCTCCCATAGATAGAGTGAGGGGCATCAGGTTCCTGGTGTGCACATAACAGATGATACAACCTGGACTCATAACACCACCTCACTGGTCAAGAAGAGGCAGCAGCCTCGATACCGAGGAGATTGAGGCGTACAAGTTCTGTGCCCATTCTAATAACTTTCTACAGAAGCACCATTGTGGGGTACAAAAGCTGCAAGACATCGGACTGTAAGACCCTGTAGAGGACAGTAAAATCAGCTGAGATAATCGGCCTCCCACTCCCCCTTATTTGTGACATTTACTGGGAGCTTTGCAGGTGAGGGGTCCTATTCAAGGATTTTGACTGTATGATGCTATAACTAGTCTCATATGAAGATCAAGATGATGCTGGGTTGCAAGTACAATAATGTCTGAAGTCAAACTAGCTGCTGGAAAACATGTCTTACAAATATGCAATTACATGTGAATAAAACGGAAGTACTTTACTCAACGTTCACAACACTGGCAAAATACAAAACGATGCCATGAAAAAGAAAGACAGAAAAAGGGCGGAAAAGGGAAAATTAATACTGCAAAGGAATTGAGGATAAGTTAAAAAAAAAGTGTGCAACTATAATTATACTGTACATCTGGCATTCTAAGAATAATCATTCCAAATAACTAGACAAACACACAGAATTTCATTGATTTATGACCATTAGTAATTTAATCGGTTTTGAAAATGCTTATCTAATTTCCTTACTGACTCTGCATAACCTAATTACTACTGACAGATTAGTGAAGTTTGACTTACATTGTCAAAACCATTCAGAATCAACGTTATCTAAAATTTGGCCATTTATAACTTAGCTCACATCTTCAGGCAGCTTACCTCACATCAAAACGAAGGAGAAGGGCGATGAAGATGCCTAAGTTTAGATGAGAAATTAAAAAAATTAGATAACTGCCCAGTCAGAATTGTACTAAATTGCCATCAACTGTTCCTTTATGGTAACAAGTTCCACATTCCAACACTGCATGAGTGAAGAAAATCATGACTATATAACACCAATGTAATGAGTATTGTGAGCAGTTTTGGGTCAGAGAAAGGGGGTGCTGGCATTGGAGCGGCTCCAGAGAATGATCCCAAAAATGAAAGGGTTAATGTACAAAGAGCATTCGATGGCTTGCTGGAGTTTTGAAGAATGAGAGGGGGAATCTCACTGAAACCTATCGAATATTGAAAGGCCTACATAGAGTGAACATGGAGAGGATGTTTCCTATAGTGGGAGAGTCTAGGACCAGGGGACACAGCCTCAGAACCAAAGGATGTCTGTTTAGAACAGAGATGAAAAGATATTTCTTTAGCCAGAGAGTAGTAGATCCTGAATTTATTGCCACAGTTGGCCGTAAAGGCCTAGTTATTGGGTATACTTAAAAGTGGAAGTTGATAGGTTCTTGATTAGTATGGGAATCAAAGGTTACAGAGAGAAAGCAGGAGAATGGGTTGAGTGGAATAATAAATCAGCCATGATTGAATGGTAGAGGAGACCTGATAGATGGGATGGCCTAATTCTGCTCCTATTTTAATGGATATACAACAACCATTATCATTTCATCCAACCGTTTTATTGTCCTGCAACAGACGTCGTCTGCTACACATTATTTTGTGTTCTCTACCTTTATTAAATTTAATAGCTTGCATCAAGTTAATGGATTAAATGACTGTGTGTGTTAATAGGCTTAAAAAAAAGGCAAATGAGAAAACCAGGAGGAGCAGTGGATGCGAGACCTACTCCACCTCCACAGAAAGATGAACCCACCATGAGGATTAGGAGACTGGATGCAGCCATCTAGCCATTTTCTGCTGTGTATAGATAAGAGAAATTTATGGCTTCAGTGTGTTAGGGTATGCTCAGCTGCAAACCAATTATTCCAGGGTCAGATATATTCCTAGTGACTGTCTCTAATTAGTGAAAATTTCTCTGACGTTGGTTGTATTGAGAAGAACAATAAGTTCCAGAAAAGGACAAACAACCTTACTCTGGGGATCAGTTTCACAAATGACAGCTGGGGATACAGGAAAGCTTGGAAAAACCTGTTCTATGTGCATGTATCTTTCTCTTTTGGTAGGGAACTCTGAGATGGAACCATGACGTGGGGAATGAGGAGGAGGTGCAGACATTTGAAGAAAGTGTGTTTCCAAAATTAAGTAAGATTAGTTTTGCTTATCATGCTGGTGTTAAAGTTGCCTGAAACCTACTTCATGCGGTTTGCTCTGTACCTTATGTTATACTAGGTAAAGAACACCACAAGCACCAGATACACCTTTCCCTATGTCTATAGGTGCGGCACGGTATCATAGTGGCTAGTTTAATGTTTTACAGTGCCAGCTGTAAAATGAGGGTTCAATTGCTGCCACAGTCTTTTTCTACCCCGCGACTGCACAAGTTTGCCCAGTGCTCCAGCTTCCTCCCGCATTTCAACGACATACAAGTCAGGGGTAGTGAGTTGTGGGCATACTATGTTGCTGCCAGAAATTTGGCAACAATTGCAGGCTGCCCCCAGAACATCTCAGACTGTGTTGGATTTTGACGTAAAATGATGCATTTTCACTGTTTTGATGGCCATGTGCCAAATAATCTAAGATTATTACTTTTATCAATTCAATTCATATAATCATGATCACTATCCCTGTTCTCACCCATTTATTCTGCCTTGATAGTGATATGCTCTGGCTCAATATCATACTTGTCAAGTTTTCACTAAGTCCATAAGACTACATCAGACACTCCAGACTATGCTGACCAGAGCTACCAACAAACTTCAAATAGCTTGTAAAAACCCTTTTGATTCAGACAATCATCAGCAGAGGAAATCTGCTGCCCTCAGAGCAGGGGTTCCCACAACTGTTTTTATGCCATGGACCAATACCATTAAGAAAAGGGCTTGTGGACCCCAGGTTTGAAACCCCTGCTAGAGCCTTTGCACAGTTCCAGACCCACAGAATCATCCTTTGAAGTGACCTTGGCTATTCTGTTCTGGTACTATGAAAGATGAGCAATAAATGCTGGCCACAAGGCTGAAGCTGATTATCTTGAAAAGTTTACAAATAACCAATAATGAGCATATAGTGGGCTCCAAACTCTCCCACATTAGATTGGCAACTGGTCCAATGCCACATCAATAATGATGTGAGAAGGGCATTATACTTGCAATTTTAAAATAAGACGCAAGAGCAGAATCCGGCCATTCAGCCCACTTGAGTCTATCCATCATGGCTGAATTATTATCCCTTTCAACCCCTTTCTCCTGCTTTCTGCTTATAACCTTTGGCACCCTTACTAATATGCAAAACTAAAATGGCACATGACAAGAATTGCTCAAGGAACATTAGCTAATTTGAGCTCGTGTTAAAACTGAAGACAGCATGGTATTCAACACCAACACATCTAGCCCAATTGTTCAGAGCATGAGCGAATTGACAGCAGTTACTAAAAATTATGGATTCCTTAAAGAAAGCTCAATTACCTGGAATGACAATGTCTCCCAAGCCAAGCATTGCAAAATTATTGGCTGCAAGCCCTTTCTCGAGTAGATCTTGAGGAAACAGCACTAAATAAACAAAAAAATAAACATTACTATCCAACCTTGAGAGAAAAAGGGAAGCTGCAACAGTACTATTGGCCCATAAAAATCTTGAAATACAAAGTTCAGGAAGCAGGGAAAGAAATTATCAAGGTAGTTTTCCTTCGTAGTCTTAACTTTTATAAGTTAGAATATTGTGTACAGGTGATGCTCTTTTCCCGCATACCTACTGTCAATGCTCATAATGGAAGAACTGTCAGAACTACAACAGTCTGCTCAGTCTGTTCAAACCATAATCCATCATCTTTAGTTGGTCCAGTGAGAAATATGGCAGCAGGGATGGCCCCTTTTAAAAATGAAGCAATCTTGAACAATGTTTTAGGTGCATTCCAGTGCCAGACTGTATAAACACAGAGCAGCTGGGATGTCCTGCAGCTTGACAGGAATGTTTGCTTTTGTACATCTCATTCCAGTCCACGCTGTGCACAGTGATATCGCCCAACCGCAGGCCATCTGGAATCTAACCACCAGCTAGGGTGATGCTAACAGTTTCTAATTCTGTTCTCATGCAGCTGCTCGGGTAAGCAGCAGGCTAGCATCTTGGCCAAACTGATCAAAAACAAGGTCTGTTTATAAACACTCACCCAGATTCTACTTTCAGACAGAAAGTCCAAAGTGTTGCTGTGAAACTTAATACCATATATTACAATGACGCAAAAGACATTTCAAAGACTTGGAATATCTACAATTGGAGAAAAGGTAATTTGAAGTATTTTAAACAATTAAAGATCCCTCAATACATCCCCACAGAGAAATTAAGAATTAGCTCATCTTAAAATATTAAGATTGAGGAGCAGAATTCGGCTATTTGGCCCATTAAGTCTGCTCTGCCAGTTCATCATGGCTGATACAATTCCCTCTCAACCCTGATCTCTTGCCTTCTCCCTGTAACCCTTCATGCCCTGACTAATCAATAATCTAGCAACCTCTGCTGGTAAACTTCATTTAACAGGCACCAGGACTTAAAGTGAGAGGCACAAGATTCTAAACAACTGACCCCAAGATTATTAGTTAATAATAAGGAGCGTAGTGTAGTGTAGTGTAGTGGTTAGCACGTTTTATAGCATAGGTGCCCTGGGTTCAATTCTCGCAACTGCCTATCAGGAGTCTGTACGTTCTCCCTGTTACTGTGTAGGTTTCCAGTTTTATTCTGGATGCTCCAGTTTCCTCCCACAGTCCAAGATATACCAGTTGGTAGGTTAATTGGTCATCGTAAATTGTTCCATGACTAGGTTCGGATTAAATCGGGGTAGTGCTGAACAACATAGTTTGAAGGGTCGATTCCACATTGTATTTCAATAAAACAAATAAATTGATTGGCCAATAAGCTAATTAACAGCAGCCAGTAAAAAGCTATGGTCTAATGGAGCAACCATTGTCGGAGTGGACCAGCACAAGAGGGGTGAGCAGTCAGTGTGATGAGGCTGAGTAACGAGCAGGTGTGGGAATGAGAGGAGTTCTAAAAAAAAAGGCTTCAGTGAGAAGACATGGGTAAGTACAGGCAAGGTTTAAATTTGTTGTTGATCCTTGATCTTGGATTGAGGGTAGGCAGGATGGTAGCTTGGGCAGCAGAATGATCCCCCCACAAGATGTAGCATTTCAAGGGACCTGATGGTCTCCCCTTTGACTTCTGTGGCAACTGCACCACTGTGCAGCTTCAGACAGACCAGGTCAAGGAACTGGAGTTGACTCTGGAGGTACTCTGGATCATCTGGGAAGCTGAGGGCTTCACAGATGAGACTTACTGAGGTGGTCACACACAAATTACAGACTTCAGATAGATGGATCAGAACCAGAAGAAAGGGGAGCAGGCAGTCAGTACAGAGTTTCTCTGTGGTCATTCCCTTCAAGTATTACTTGGTGGGGCGGGGAGGAGAAGGGCATGACCTATCAGGACAAATTCTCAGAGCTGGCCACAGTGCCATTGATCTGCCTGCTGGTGCTCAGTGGAGAAGAGTAAAATAGCAGAGGACTAGTGATAGGAGACTTGTTGGTCAGTGGGACACACAAGAGATTCTGTGACTACTAAAGATGTCAGCATGATGTGCTGCCTCCCTGCTGCCAGGTTCAATGACAGCTGCAGAACCTTCTCAAGGAGGGTGAGCAGCCAGAGGTCATGGTGCACACTGACACAAGCGAAATATGTATAAAAGGACAACGAGGTCCTGCACAGTGAATATCGGAAATTTGGAAGCAAGCCGAAAAGCAGGACCTCAAAAGGTAATCATCTCTAGCTATCTCTCATACACGAGCTAATCAGGGCAGGAACAGAAAGACAGAAGAGAGGTTGAGGAAGAGGGGCCAGATTTCAGTTTCTTCAACCAATGGAACCTCTCCTGGGGCAGGACAGAACAAATTGAAGGCAGAGCAGTGAATGTGATGTTATATGGATTTTAGTAAGGCATTTGACAAGGTTCCCCATAGTAGGCTCATTCAGAAAGTCAGGAGGCATGGGATCCAGGGAAGCTTTGCTGCATGGATTAGGAATTTGCTCGCCCACAGAAAGTAGAGAGTAGTAGTGAATGACTTAGATGACGAAGTGGAAGGATGGGTTAATAAGTGCGCAGGTGACATGAAGATTGGTGGTGTTATGGATAATGTAGAAGGTTATTGTAGGTTACAACGGGTCATTAATAGGATGCAGAGCTGGGCTGGGCAGTGGCAGGTGGAGTTCAAATCTGGAAAAGCGTGAACTGATTCACTTTGAAGGATTGAACTTGAAAGCAGAGTACAGAGATCCTGGTAGGATCTTTAGCTGTGGATGAACTGTATCTCAATGTTCCCCTGGGTCATACAATTTGCTGTATATTCTTGTACAGTAGTTAACCTTCCGCAGTGCGTCACCTCACACTTGTCTGGATTAAGCACCACCTACTATTCTTTTGCCTAAAATTCCAATTAATCTATGTCTCATGACATTTTGAGAGCCTTACTACCTATAACAGGGTAACAAGGTGAAGATGTATCTCGACTGAAGGCACTCCTTCCCTCCACTAGCCTGCAGATCATCCTTGGGCAAGGGGTAGCATCTGCTTAGCTGTTCCACCCACCCCGCTCCCCTCATTCAGTGTCACATGAAGCCATGGGAGCAGGTATTAGCACCTGGTGCATATCAGAAGTTCTGGTTATGCAACCACTGATACCAGGCAGACAATCTGAAGAGTATTGATAATGGCTGGGGTTACCTGTCTTGTAAAGACACTGCCCAGAAGGAGGCAATGGCAAACCACTTCCATACAAAAATCAGCTAAGAACAATCACGGTCATGGAAAGACCATAATCCCCCATATCAGACATAATGAATGAAATACCTAAAATTCCACCAGTGTTCGAGTTACCCATGAACTTGATAATCAGACTGCCTACCAACTTATTATATATACTTTAAAGGGGTCCCAGCACTGATCCTGCAAAGCACCACTGATCACAGACCTCCATGTATGAGTAACACCTCTCCACCACTACCCTGCCTTCCACGACCAAGGCAATCCTGAATCCAACCTACCAACTTACCATGGATCCTCTATGACTTGATCTTCTGGATTAGTCTACCATGCAGGATGTTAAAGGTTTAAAAAAAAAGTGCGCATCAAGATGGTATTGTTTGCCATATCCATCTAAATGTTACCCACCTCTGCAACAGAGCTTCCCCCACACAGACATGCTGATTGCCCCCATGCAAGCAAACCTGTGGCCTGTGGAAGTTTGAAATGCAAGCAAGAATTTCTCCAACGTTTTCTCTACCACTGATCTAAGGCAAAACACCTGAATTGTATGAAAGGAAATATTTACATACAGAAACAGCACTGTCCAACTAGCTTTCCTTACTTCACTTATCCTCCCTATCAGATTCCTCCTTCTCCAGCCCTTTACCTTTCCCACTCACCTGGCTTCCCCCATCACCTTCCAGCTAGCCTCCCAACTCCCCCCACCCTTTTTATTCTAGTGTCCTTCCCCTTCCTTTCCACTCCTGAAGAAGCATCTCAGTCCAAAACATCAGCCATCTATTCATTTCCACAGATGCTGCCTAACCTGCTGAGTTCCTCCAGCATTTTGTGTGCATTGCTTTGGATTTCCAGTGTCTGCAGACTTCCCTGTGTTTATGACTTACATGCTTTGTTACCCTTTCTCCCTGCTGATTATTAAATACAAAAATATCCTATTTAATAAAAACATTCCATCCATGATTCCATGTCTGTCTTCAATCCTGTGACAACCTAGCTTATTCTAAAACATTTAGCGATGCTTTAATTTAGCAAATATCACATCCTTATCAAGGCTTCCCAAAACGTCCCTGCTTTTAACATCATGAAATATAGCGGACAACATACGAGTTGTGGGACCTTGCTACATGTGTAAAGATCAACACACACAAAATGCTGGAGGAACTCAGCAGGCCAGGCAGCATCTGTGGAAAAAAATACAGTCGACGTTTCGAGCCAAAAACCCTCTACTCTTCAGTTTTTTTTCTCCAGTCAAAACTGCCGAAGGGTTTCGGCCCGAAACGTTGACTGTACTTTTCCCCCAATAGATGCTGCCTGGCCTGCTGAGTTCCTCCAGCATTTTGTGTGTGTTGCTCGGATTTCCAGCATCTGCAGATTTTCTCTTGTTTATGTAAAGATCATATGTTTCTGGGCAAATGCTGGCCACGACACATAAGAATTCCTTATCTACTCTTCAAATTTGTGCCACAAGATCGCTGATGTTGGAGAACATTTGTGTTTTTGGTTTAACAGCTCCTTCGAAAGAAGGCACTTCCAAAAGTGCAACAGTGTGCACAAAGTAAGCCAATCCAGTCTCTCAAAGGCAAGCTTAAATTGCCAGAGATGCAAACTTATAAAGGTTAACCTCACCAGATGTGTGGTACAAATAGCAAATATATAAACAGGGAGTTAAATATTTATGCAAGGTAAGAAACAGAAGGCCAATTCATTCATAAACACCTGTATTTTTCTTCATTTTTGGAACTATAGTCATGGAAGATGCTTTTAATTCTGCTGCAATGTCCTCTTTTACTTCTTGGCATAACTACTATTTTCACAAGCCTCACAGACTAATGGCAAGAGCATAACTTGCTTACTAAAAGAAGAGCACTTGCCAAATTATCTGCAGTAGCCCAAGAGGGAAAAGGAGTTTAATTTACAACAAGCACAGTAGAATTATTTTATCCTACGACAAGGTGATTTTTGTTCTTGCAAGGTTTTGCCAAATTTGGGAAAATATGAAATTAGTTTAAAATGGGAAGATTTTAAGTCTAAGATTGGAATTGAATCCAAGTCTAGTGGGACAGGGCTCCCTCTAGGGGGTGTATACTGCACTTAAAATAACTGCGTTCTGAAAAGTCCATGCAGTCATCACCTCAGACGAGATTAACAGAACTGCAAATGTCAAAGGTGCAATAGTTCATTATCTGCAAGTAATTTTGACTAGTGGGTAAATATCAATTTTAGTGAAACAGACTTCACCTTATCAGTAGTTGTTATAAGCTAATGAATGGCTGAATCACACCCTTGCCACAGGGTAAGAGGAGTTTCTACTGTTTACCCAGTAAATTGAGTTAACGTAACTTGGACATTCAGAATAGACAGACCTTGTAAGAATTGCATAATTGTTTGATTTATGATTTAAAAAACATTCCTGGAGAAGTTGCATGATTTAAATTAATTTACTTTTTGTATCAATAAAAGAAAACCAGAGACTTGGCACTAGCCTTTCTGATGAAATTTTTAAGCTAATGGGTTTGATCAATTTTTTTTTCACCTCCCAATTAATTCTCACTTTTCCTCTACAAGTAGTGATTACAATTCTGGCAATTCCATTTGCCCAAAAATTAACTGAGCCATTCGAGCAAAATTAGATGGCAGATGCTGGAAATACAAAACAAAAAATACTGGAAGAATTCAACGTGCCAGCAAGCATCTGGTAGAAAGAAGAGAGCCAAAAATCCTTCATCTGATGAAGTTTCATCGATGTATAACAATCAGCTGGCACACAGACCTTAAGATATAGGAGCAGAATTAGGCCATTTGGCCCATTGAGTCTGCTCCACAATAACGATTATTGCTACGGTCAATATTTACACTCAGTGACCACTATTAGGCACACCTGCTCATTAATGCAAATAACTTATCAGCCAATCATGTGGCAGCAACTCTATGCATAAAAGCATGCAGACATGGTCAAGAGGTTCAGTTATTCCGACCAACCAGAATGGGGAAGAAATGTGACCCACGTGACTTGGACCATGGAATGATTGTTGGTGCCAGGCAGGGTGGTTTGAACTTCTCAAACAGCTGATCTCAGGATTTTTCAAAGTTTACAGAGATATGAAAAACAACAAAATCATCCCATTAGCGGCAGTTCTGTGGGTGAAAATGCCTTGTTAATGAAAGAGGTCAGAGGAATATGGCCAGAGTGGGTCAAGCTGACAGGAAAGTGACTCAAAATAGCCACACATACAACAGTGGTGGGCAGAAGAGCACCTCTGAATGTGCAACATGTCAAACCTTTAAGTGGATGGGCTTCAACAGCAGATCACACCAGGGTGCACTCCTGTACCTAATAAAGTGGACACTGAGTGCATCTGCACCTCTGCTGTAGGGCATCACTTGTTGTCAAGTTAATGCAGGTATAATAACTGTATCGCCCAACTGTTGGACCAGAGATTGCTGATAAAGTATTAACTGAATACTTCTCATCTGTACCCACAATCAAGAACACTGTGATTGAAGAATTCGATGGGGGGGGGGGAGAGTGGGATGGAAGGGGCAGGATATTGCAAATTCCAAATCTCATGGGGTTGGGAGGTTGAAAGTTATTCTTATGAAATCTCCTCCAACTCTCCTACCCCTTCCTTTGAACCTAGGCTTTTGGTAATAGAGTGGATTCCAGTTAATTGAGACACACCGGGACCAGTACATTTTGGCTCAATTAAGCGGCTACCCCAATTAGCCAAAGTTTCATGGAAATAGTTAAAAAGGTATAAAAAAAGACAAACTGAATATAACAAATTAGGTATTTAAATGAAATACAGAACAAATTAAAACACTAATAATGCTGCTACAGTACTCTAACTATATTAGTTCTTAATAGTTATCCGAGGAATTAATCCAATGTATGCACTGAACAAAATCAGTGCTGACACCCAGTGTAGATATTGGTAATGCCTTCATACAATGATGATTGCATCCTCCAAATCATCACTTTCATGGTAACATTCAATATAACTGTCAACACCTTCAAATTCTTCATAGCTCCTAACTTTTTGAAGTAGTGAAATTGTTTCATTTTCACTCCTGCCTATTTCTGGCATCTCCAAGTCTGAATGCTTGAAACCACCATGAGTAAAACAGTGCTGAATTACTTTACCGCTTACTTCTCACCAACTATCAGTGACAAAAAATAACTGCTGTTTTAAAAAAGCACACACAACTGAAGCTATTTAAAAACTGTTTGCTCTATAATGGTGTACCGTCTGATGGCCACACAAGTGCCGTCCCTAAATAAATACAGGGAATCCTGGCAATTTTCTTAATTAGTTTTTGCTCTTTAACAGCTGTCCCAAATAAGTAGCACCCTGATTAACCAATGGCTCAATTAAGCAGAATCCATTATAGTCATCTCTGCCACGGTGAAAACCTTCTCACCATCTTCCCCATCTATTACCCTTATTCAGAAACCATCAGATTTCAAGGAAAGCAAATCCAGCCTACTCAGCACGGTCTAATAGCAGAATTGCTGCATCCACACAGTTCATGGTGTGTTTTCTCTGCACAGCCTATGGTGTGGCAACCAGAACTGCGGGCAGCTGTGCCTTAAGTAACGATTTCTATTTTTGTATGATAAGCTCCCTGTTCTTACAGTATTTCCTTAAGAGTGATAGAGACAGGTACTTCATTACATTTAGATATCTAGCTAGGAAGTTGAAACAGAAGATCATGGGAGATTGCAGGCCCAGTACTATGAAATGGGATTAGTATACATCGGTACCTAGTGGCCACAATGAACCTGATGAGCTAAAGAGTTTCATTTTTGGGGTGTATGACAACCTCAACCAAACCTCAATAAACTTCCCTTCTTTAAAGTAATGCTAAAATTCTGCCACAACTGAAAAAAGTTCTACTTTCCAAAGAAATTCTCATAAGGATCAGAGTGATCATTTGTGGTTTATCAGCATAGACAAAATCCTGGCAAATTAATACACAACAGAAGCTTCACAGAATCTCATCTTTGCCTCCCCATACATCAAATACAAGCAGTTTCCAGTCGCTCCCAAAGGAGGATGGAGAACAGTAGTTTGAAGCACTACCTGATATTAGTTTGAAACTGGTATTATCAGCAGGAAACAAGAATCCCCTAAGCTACCAATTTACTGCAAAGGAGACAATCAATTTTGTATTGTCTGGCTTCAAATACAGAGCAATGCTATCTCACATTTTCAATCTTCATTTACTTCTTTCTGAATCATCCTGGGGAACAGGATCAATGCAGAGTATCTTAGCTCTCAAGGAAAAGGCAAAGTAAGCTATCTAACCAGCAGTCAAACAACCCTTGATTGATCACTGGTTGTGCCAAGCATTTAATTGCTAAATAAGAAAGGAATAACCAAGTTATCTTTGCTACTTGTTTGCAAGCAGTCTGCTAAACCAAGCAGCGTTGAAAGTGGTTTTAATCACATATCTTAGAAAATCCTTATCAGACTTAAAAAAAAACACCTGGTGCTGCATTTATCAAGGTACATAATATTGCATTCAACACATGTTAAGAATATGCTACTGTGGTACTCACATTTAATTGGTGCTTCAAATGACTTGGCAACAGTTACCATGACATTTGTGCCAAATACCTGTAAGCAGATTTAAAGGATTTAAGTATTCAATTTAAATAACTCCAAGATGCAAGTAAGAGTCCCTTTCACCAAACCCAATCCAAAATAACAGAGCATATAATGACTTTGAATTAGGAATAATTTAGTTGCTATTTTGTTTTAAAAACAAAAATATGGTAAAACTTTTGCAGTCTTAACCAAAATGAATGAGTGGAATGTAAAAATATTAACAGCACTTGATAAACACCTTGCCTTAATCAGATTTACAACTGGTTCAGCAAGATTTGTCATAAGGAAAAAAACAGCTGCAGCACCTTCATTTTGGAGGTCTGCCATATGTTTAGCTGCCATTGTTGTAACTCAAGGATGAAATCACAATGAAACCTTTACAACTCAAATGAGGTATATGTATTTTGCATTCTCCAGTATTCTAATGACTACACAGAAACACAAGCTATTTAGTTAATTATTATTGTTACTGAACAAAAAAGTAACTTGAAAGTAATTGTTCTGAAATAAAAATGTAATTTAGGTCAACAACAATACTCACTTGCAATACAGAAAATTCACTTAGTCTCCCACATATACAACAAGGCTTAGCGTTGAACACAGCTTTGGCTCATTGTTTAACATGGTCACCCCAGAATTAAAAGGTTATAGATTCCAAAAAGATACAAGTTGATATCTATACAGAGTGTTTACTGAGTGCTAAACTGCTTATGGTACAATCAGATATTACCCAAGACCTTGACTTTACTTAGCAATAAAAGAGCCAAAGCATTATTTCAAAGAGAGGTGGGTTAGTTACTCCTCAGTGTTCCAAGCAATTGTTATCCCTCATTTTCCATTACCACTGCAGACGATGCCCAAGCTGTTAAAGAATTCCTATATCTCAACTTTCCCTCAATCTGTTACTGGGTAGGTTTCTGACAAACTGATCGGAATTTAATAACACTGGCCAGCGACTTGATTGCTACCCAAATGCAACCTATGAGGATTGCAAGCGAGCTCGATGGAACTTGGTTCAGGATCATTCATTTCCTACTATACAGTTAATTACAGATTCCAGGCTGACATCGAGTTTGTTGTACATGGAGAAAATATGCCCACCCACTCAAAACATACAGAATTCCTAAAGGCATTTACGCAGTACACGTTGATTTGCTGTCAGCTCATCCTGGCCATGGAAAACAATGTTCTGCAGACAAGGACAGAGACAGAATGAAAAAAAATACCAAGGTTTTAAAATTCACTACCCAAGTGGCCAATAAAAGATATTCAAAATAAATAATGATTTTTTAAAAAAAGAAACTTAAGGGCAGGAAGGGATATTGGTGTTTATGCAGAGAAGTTTCACATAAAAAATCATTCTTAACGCTACTGAATGGATGGGCAAGCGTGAAGGAATGATTAGATTAGATTAGATTATGAGGACACTCAGTCCTCGATTATTGTCATTTAGAAATGCATGCATTAAAAAATGATACAACGCTCCTCCAGAATGATATCACAAGAAAACACAGGACAAACCAAGACTAAAACTGACAAAAGCACATAATTATAACATAGTTACAACTGTGCAAAGCAATACCATAATTTAATAAAGAGCAGACCATGGGCACGGTAAAAAAAGTCTCAAAGTTCCGATAGACTCATCGTCACACGCAGGCGGCAAAAGGGAGGAACGCTCCCTGCCATGAACCTCCAAGCGCCGCCATCTTGCCGATGCAGCATCATTGGAAGCACCCGAGCACAGCGGACTCCGAGTCCGTCCGAAAACTTTGAGCCTCCAACCAGCCCCTCCGACACAGCCTCTCCGAGCACCATCCTCTGCCGAGCACTTCGACCCTACCCCGGCCGCCGAGCAACAAGCAAAGCCGAGGACTTGGGGCCTTCTCCTCCAGAGATTCTGGACCACACAGTAGCAGCAACAGCGAAGCAGGCATTTCAGAAGTTTCACCAGATGTTCCTCCGTGCTCTCACGTCCGTCTCCATCAAATCAGGATTGTGCATGGCACCCTACTTGACAAATAACCTTCATCACCACCGGAGTGGCCGCAGCGAGCTGCGTCGTGCCGCCATCTTCCCTTCTTTTGAATACCTTATATCTACTTAAAAATGCCTTTTAAATATAATTTCCATAGATCCCTCCCAAATGTTTAATGTACGTTTTGAAAGACAATTGATTAATGTTTTCCTTTAAATACATTACAGTTCAACAAAGAATCTGAAGTAATTGAACTGGAAAAGTGAGCAGGACAACTTAAATATATCTTAGAAAAATATTTAAAACAGTTCTGTTGACATAGCCTTTGTAACCCAGATGGTCCATGCCTCTGTATCTCAGATTAGCTTTACTAAATACAGGTTGAGGACACCTTATTCAAAATACTTAGGGCCGGAAGCTTTTCAGATTTTGGAATATTTGCATTTACATAATGAGATTTCTTTGGGATTGGACTCATGTCTAACCACAAAATCCATTTTCGTTACATGTATAGCTTACCCTAAAGATAGTTTTAAATAATTTTTTTTTACAATTTTGTGCATGAAACAATGTTTATATTGAACCATCAGAAAGGCAAGTTACCACTACCCCAGCCACCTTGGTAGACAGTGGTTATTTGGTATCACCATAATCCCGTCTCTAAATTTGTGTTTCCAGTAAACAGATTGTCTGACACTTGTTCATCACACATGTACTGATGCAGCAGCAATCATCAGCAATGTTCTTGGCAAACTCAATGCATGTCTCTGCTGCTTTGTCATCAGCACATGCTTTATCAGCACCAATCTTTAAAAAAAATTAATACCGTGTGTTTCTTAAATTTCCTCAACCAGCCTGCTAAATATTCACAATTACCTGCAAATTTTAATCATGACAAATCTTTGCTTGTTTCATGATCAGCATGCCATTAAAGAGTACATGTTCACACCAAAGCTGACAAATCCAATCTTTCAATTCATAATCAAGATCTTCAATTTTTGCTTTATTCAGTGCTTCTCTACTTTTTATTAACTTCTAATCATTACACATGTGAGGATACTCCTCATAATTGTCTGTGGTGCAGTGACATGCACATTGCCTGGAAACCTCCAACAGCTTTGTGGAATTTTCCATTTGTGACTCCGTGTCAGCACTCAAAAAAAATTTTGGATTTCAGAGGTTTTTAGATTTTGGAATTTCTGACTGGGGTGATCAACACTGTAATAGTTGTATTTGTCACACATACATTGAAACATCGAAATATACACTGAAATGTGTTGCTTTGCATCAAGGACCAACACAATCTGAGAAAGTGTCACCAAGCTTCTGGCACCAACGTAGTATGCCCACATTTTGTGAATCCTAATCCATACATCTTTGGAAACTGGAGCACCAAAAGGAAACCTGCTGGGTCACAAAAGAGCATACAAACTCCATACGCACAGAAGCAGGAACTGAACCCTGATTTTACAAAGGGCACTGTTAGTTTCACACGAACCACTACAGTTTGGTGTCACCCTAAAAATATAATGAAGTACTCCATATGAGGCTCAAACTCATTTGGTGGACTCCTGGCTGAAATGAGGACATTGGCTAATTACATCTTTCACCAAGCGAGATGCAGTGGAACATAATCAAGGAAGCAGCAAACCCACTTACCCAGAATACATCATAGATAAACAGCCCACCGAGGAGAATGCACCCTGTGCTGACATTGTTGAGATGAAGAAGTTCAACACCATTGAGAGCAAATGCTAATCCAAACAGATTGTTGGCAATCCAGTGCTGCAATAGAACAGGAAAGGATCATTAAAATTAAAAGGCAATTAAAAGTATTGTACACAAAATTGTGAGGGGTATAGATAAGAGTGGATATAAGCCTTGAGGTTGGGTGAGACTAGAACCAGAGGACATAGATTAAGGATGTAAGGGGAACATGAGGGGGAACTTCTTCACCCAGAGGGGGGTGAGAGTGTGGAATGAGCTACCAGTTGAAGTGGTGGATGTAGGTTTAATTTCAACATTTAAGCCAAATTTGGATAAGTACATGGATAGAAGGGGTATGATCCAGGTGCAAATCGATGGGACTAGGTAGAATAATAGCTCAGCACAGACTAGATGGCACAGCTTGTTTCTGTGCTGTAGTGCTCAATGACGTGAGCATATTCCAGAATGTCTTTGAACATATTTTGCTGCACACCTTATTCAAATCATCTAATATAAGCAATACTCCTTTACGTTTATTGACAGTCTGTCAGTAACATCAAGTCATATTTTACAAGTCAGGTTAGATGTAATCAAACATGAAACACTGACACAAAACATTAATATTACAGTGACATGTTTGGTGCAGTTGGTAGTCCAAGCAGTTTGTCCAGATGTTAGTTTAAGGATGCTGGAAACAGCAGTACTTTTAGTTATTTGGTTAAATGAGGGCCAACATCATTTCAAGAGGACTAGAATATAAAGTATGTAAATGTTAAGGCTTTATAAGGGCGCAAACATGAGTAATTCTGCAGACGCTGGAAATTCAAGTAACACACATCAAAGTTGCTGGTGAATGCAGCAGGCCAGGCAGCATCTCTAAGCTGCCTGGTCTGCTGCGTTCACCAGCAACTTTGAGGCTTTATAAGGCATTGGTAAGGCCTCACTTGGAGTATTATGAGCAGTTTTGGGCCCCTTATCTCAGAAAGGATCTGCTGACATTGGAGAGGGTTCAAAGAAGGTTCATGAAAATGATTCTAGGAATGAAAGACGAGGAGTGCTTGATGGCTCTGTACTCACCTGAATGAGGGAGGATCTCATTAAAACCGATTAAATATTCAACGGCTGAGATACAGTGGATGTAGAGAAAATGTCTCCTATGGTGGGGGAAGGGCAGAATCTCAAAACAGAGGAACATTCGTTTGGAATAGAGATGAGGAGGAATTTCTTTAGCCAGAAGTTGATGAATCTATTGAATTTATTGCCAAAGGTCATTGTGTGTATTAGGTTATAAAATGACGGCAGGAGAATGGAGCTGAGAAGGATAACAAACTAGCCATGTTGGGATGGCAGAGTGCTTGATGGGCTAAATGGCCTAATTCCACTCCTATGTCTTACTGTCTTAAATGGAGTTCAATGCAAAATTACATGCAAATCAGTCACAGGTCATCTACAATTGTTGTCAACTGAAGTCTGGACAGTGTTATGCCCCCTTATGTAGACAAGGGGCAATACATCACTAATTGGCAGAGGCTGTAGAACATAAGTGGAATTTCTCCAACTTAAGCTGAAGTTGTTATCCAGTCTATTTAATATGAAGCCAAATTTAGAGTTCTTTTAAAACTTAGCTGCGTCTTTACTGGCAGCATTAATTTTTATATCCTCTGACTCCTTTAAAAAAAAGCGTTAGTTCCAGGAACATTACCTCTAGAATTTAATCCAAATGACCATGCTTGTCTGTTTTGTCGAGTTGTCCCCCTATCACCCGCAATTAAATACTACTTTCCCTTCAGATACTCTTCAGTTAAAACAGAGAATTTAAAATACAATTTCTATTCACCCTTCATTACAAGTCATATTAAAAAACTATATTAAATTCAACCGTGCAGATAATCATCTGCAAAAGGAGGATACAAAACAATGTTTGTCAAAGATGCACAATTTTTTTTGTAAAATCTTTACATTTATTTACAACATACAAATACACAGAATAAAATTTCAGTGATAGATACTTAAATATTGGATAAATGAAGACGTGTAGTTAAGTAATGAGACATTTAGAGCATTACTTTCATGTTACAATGCTTTGAATTGATTTGTCAGAATACTATTTTCTACCTTTATGTTAATCCCATGAGCAGTTACAGTAATGAAAGAGGAATAATTAGCAGTAATGACTTGGAGCTTTACATTACATTTCTAACTGACCCAAAAACCCAACCTCTTGTATTAACAGCCTACTTAAAAAAAAAACTTTTAATACCATAACTCTACCAATCCTACTACAGAGGACCTGTTAACCCAACTTCTACCTGTGCCCTTCATTCCCTGAAGACACACCCTCCTGCACTGAGCTTGTTGGACATTGCTCAAAGCCAAGTTTCTGAGCAATAGCTCTAAATACAAATATTAGAAAGGATCCAAGGTCCACAGACAGGTGGTGAAAGTTAATGATGGCTATTCAACTAATTTTATGACAGATTAAAAGAACAAATAGAAGCAAAAGCACTTAAATCATGGTTGCCCATTCAGAAAGGCCTGAACTCCATTTCCCCATCAGGTTTCCGACAACTTTGATTTCCACAAGTTTCATACCACACCCATTACAAATGTCACATTGTTTCTTGAAGACAAGAATCTGGAGCTACAAATCAGATGCAGAAGATACTCAGCAGGTCAAGGCAGCATTTGTGGAGGAAAATGGACTATCAACATTTCCAGTCATCTGAACTGAAAGATGAGGAAAGAAAACCATGTAAAAAGGTGAAGAGGAGAGCTGCCAAGTGATAGGTGTATGCACAAAACAGGTGACAGAGGACGAGAGAAAATTGGAAATAGCGGAGCCTGGGAGGTAGTAGATGGAAGCAACAAAGCACAGATGACTGCAGGTGGGGTGGACAGATGCGGACAATAAATACCCCACTTCCCTTATTTGATTCTGTACTCCATCTTCCTTTCCTATAAGATGCTATCATCTGCAGCCTTCTGTCACCTGTCGTATTCAAAACATGGACTTCCATTTCCTTCCACAAATGCAGCCTGACCTGCTGAGATCCCCCAGCAGTTTTTCTTTGCTTCATATTGTTTCTGTCAATATTCAAATGACTTTCACAGCTCTTCATGATACATAGCTCAAAATGTATCTGAACAGACTTTCAGAAGGCTAAGTGAAAACAATCCCAGAATATATTTTTTAAATGTAGTTGAAATTAAGATGACTTAAATGATCTTAAGTTTATAAATAATTGACCACATTCAGGAGAACAGAACACACACTTCCCCCAGAAACATGGAAACTTACTATGGCCTGAATCAGCCAACAATGAGAGCAGAACCATTCATCTTAAAACTCTGGAAAATTAGCAATTGCATGTTGTATTGTACTGAGCTGAGCACGTTCCACTAACTGGATATAGTTACAGATAGAGATCATTCAACACGAATAAAATCATTACTTGATAGGTTGTTCTTACCTTTTTCAGTAAGTACCAGACTCCAATCACACTGCTAAAACCCAAACAGACAAGATCTTTGGTGTCAAACTCATAGTTGATGATTTCTAGAAAAATAAATATATACTGGTTTAAGAAAAACTTAATACAGGCCCTAGCGAGGTTTTGAGTGTTCAATTTATGGAAGCCCCATATATAAAAGCTGGAAGCCCCATATATAAAAGCAAGCAGAGATCAGCAGGATGAATTTGCTGGCTACTGCAGGCATTGGCTGCTGGGTAGGATGGGGCATCTCTCCACCTGAGCACCAACAACCAGAGGTTTAGGGTGACCCCAACAAAGCTAAACCTTAGCAGGTTTTTGCTGAGCACTCACTCATTGATCAGAGGTCATTGGCAGCTGCTTTTCCCTGAACCTACTGTTCAGATGCTCCTCTTTTCATTTCAGAATTATGAACAGTTCTCAGGAATGGAATCGTGTTATTAGCTCTGCATTGCTTGTACTTTTTTTTTTAGTGCTTTTCAGAAAAATACCCATTGCTTTTTTCCCCCATATTAACGCTACAGCTTTGGTCAGAAACCCCAAAATCATTGACTAAAATCGTTGCTTCCTTAACACCAAACCATGGGTCACCAGTGATCTAAAGATTCTTCTCAACCACAAAAAGAGAGCCTTTAGATCAGGAGACATGGAGGAATTGAATCATGCAGAGGGAGCTAAGAGAGAAGATCAAGGTGGCTAAAGAGGAATACAGGAGAGCTGGAGAACAAGCTTAGGCAGAGTAGCACCCAAGAGGTGTGGGGAGGCATGAAGGACAGCACTGGCTTCAATCAGCCCAGCTAGAGAGCCTGGGAATTGAACCATAAATGGGTTAATGAGTTAAACCAATTCTTCAATAGATTTGACAATTGCCCTCCTGTTCACACCTCCCTCAGCACACCAGTCCAGGTGCTGAAGCACCCAATGCTCCCGCAGCACTAAAACCTCCCCTCCTACCCCAATTCAACATATAGATGAAAACAGGCTACCATTATCTACATCCCCTCCTTGCCCTCCACCTACCATCCACAGCTCCACACACCAACTGCTATCATCCCGATTTCACCTCCCCCAGCACCCACCTTTAACCAACTTCCCAGTCATCATGGACTCGCCTTCACCACTGAGCAAGTGAGAAGGGCTCTGGGGAAACTCAGACATGGCAAAGCATTGGGACCGGATGGTGTGAACCCCAAGGTCCTGAAGGAGTGTGCTGAGCAGCTGTGTGGAGTTCTCCAACGCATTTTCAATCTGAGTCTCAGCCTGGAGTTAACACTGCTGATATCTACCTGCTAAACAGAGCCTACTCTCAGACGGTTGAAGAAGTTTGGTGTGGGCCCCCAAATCCTAAGAACTTTCTATAGGGGCACAATTGGGAGCATCCTGACTAGCTGCATCACTGCCTGGTAAGGGAACTGTACTTCCCTCAATCGCAGGACTCTGCAGAACTTCCTACTATTCAGGACATTTACAAAGACAAGTGTGTAAAAAGGGCCTGAAGGATCATTGGGGACCCAAGTCATCCCAACCACAAACTGTTCCAGCTACCATCCGGGAAACAGGAACAACAGGCTCCAGGCCAGCTTTTTCCACCAGGCCATCAAACTGCTTAACTCATGCAGACACAACTGTATTTCTATGATATACTGACTACCCTGTTGTACATACTGTCTGTCTGTCTAGGTACCATATCCGATGCGGACTTTGGTGACCATGGTTTTCCATGTAGATCTATCCTTCGTTTTTTGGACGACTTCCATTTCCTCGATGTGTAGCCACTTGGCTATGCTTTTGATGCATATAAGCCAAGGTCTTCCTCTAGGTTTACTCCCCTCAATCTTTCCAGACAGTATGAGCTTTTCTAGTTCATCTTTCCGCATGATGTGTCCTAGGAATCTGAGTTGTCTTTCTCTTATTGTTGGTTTGAGTGAACAAACTGCTTGGGCTCTTCTGAGAACTTCATTTGATGTGTGTGTGGTCCATGATATTTTTAACATTCTCCTGTAGAACCATAATTCAGCTGCTTCTAGTCTCTTTTCTATTGCTGGAGATATGGTCCAGCATTCACTTCTATAAGTCAGGATAGAATAAATGTAGCACTGCAGTATTCTGTTTTTAGTGTACATGTTCATCTTTCTGCCTGTTAATATGATCTTCATTTTTTGGAAAGCTTCTTTCGCCATTGCTATTCTGTATTTTTGATATCTGTTGTACATACTTTTTATTATAAATTACTCTATGTTGCACATTGCACATTTAGATGGAGGTGTAACGTCAAGATTTTTACTCCTCATGGATATGAAAGATGGAAGTAATAAAGTCAATTTAATTCAATTCCCATTTGGATAAGCAGGGCAGCACTGTGAGGATCATGTTTTTTGATTTCTCAAGTGCCTTCAATACCATACAGCCCTCACTGCTGGGAGAAAAGCTCCATTCAGTGCAGGCTGGCACTTGCATGGTACCCTGGATAATGGACTATCTGACTGGCAGACCACAGAATGTGCAGCCTCAGAGCTGTGTTTCAGACATGGCTATATGCAGCACTGGGGCCCCACAGGGCTCCCTTCCTCTCTACCCAGTATACCTTGGTCTTTCGATACAACACTGAGTCATGCCATCTGTAGAAATTCTCTGATGACTCAGCAATAGTTGGATGGATAAAGGGAGGACAAGGTGATGAATACAGGGCCCTGGTGGAGGACTTTATCAAATGGTGCCAGCTGAATAATCTGCAGCTCAATATCAGTAAGACAAAGGAGATGGTGATGGACTTCAGGAAGACTAGCCTGCACTGTTCCCTGTTACCACTAAAGATGAAGACGTGAATGTGGTAAGAACCTACAAATACCTGGAGGTGCACCTGGATGATGGACTTGAGTGGAGCACCAACATACAAGAAGGGCCAGAGTCACTTCTACTTCCTGAGGAGACTAAGGTCCTTTAGAGTAAGCAGGCCTCTCCTTCATATGATCTATCAGTCTGTTGTCGCCAATACAATCTTCTATGTGGTGGTGTGCTGGAGCAATGGCAGGCTCAGTAAACTGATTAGAAAGGCTGGCTGTTATAGGAGTCAAACTGGACACACTGGAGGCTGAGACAGAACAAAGGACCCTACAGAAAATCCTGCCAATCTCACCCTCTACATGCTTCCTTGGCTGAACAGAGGAGCACTTTCAGTAATAGACTAGGACAACCGTGCTGCTCTAAGGACCACTATATGAGGTTGTTCTTCCTCTTAGCCATTAGGATCTATAATGTGTCAACCATAGCCAAGGAAGTGATAACTTACCACAAGCAGCTAACAGGAGTGGGTTATTTTTTTTATTCTTTCTTACTTCTCTTCTAATATTTTTATATCTGTGTACTAGTAATGTTACTGTGACACTGCAATTTTCTTTGGGATCAATAGGGTATCTAGTTATTGATTGACCAGCAGGTCATTTTAATGATACATTTTTCCAATGATCCCATCAGCTCCAACTTTTAGTAGGTTATCTCCAAACATGTCAGCCTTCAATACTAAGCTTATTCAGTCTTTGCATTTTTTTTTAAATACAAGTTGATTCCAACTCTGAAAACACTAGGGAAAGCTAGTATCACTTTCTCAAGATGAGTATTAATGGAATTTTAACAGAAGATCCCCATCAGGAAACTTTTAATTTCAGTTGCAACAACATCACGTTGGATTGGCCACCACCACTCTCTGCCTGGCATACTCTCAACTGGAACTACGTGATCTCACAGACCCAAAGCTCGTTACTTCCAACACAATGTACTCCAGTTCTCTAGTTCTGTGCAGCATTATTTGCCACTTATTTTAGGCAAGAAGAAAAATGTTCACAGTGGCAACAACAATAATAAAAAAAAACAACTTAGAATATGTAAAATGATTTTATCTTTTTGCCTTTACAATCTGATGGTGGGCAAGATAATCCAGAACTAGAACAGCTGGGTTCACTAATCTCTCATTAAAGAATCATTCATGTTATCCTCTTAATTAAAAGTTAATCATATACAGTCTTAGTTAGTGACTTGATGGAGGTATACAGGAGCCATTGATAGAATGGACAGCAAGGGAATTTTCCCAAGGCAGACATGGCTAATACAAGGAGATGTAATTCTGAAATGACTGATGGGAAGTATGGGGTGGCGGGCGGGGGGGGGTGGTGGAGGAAGAGGGATGTCAGAAGTATTTCTTTTAAAACACAGAGTGGTGGTTGCATGAAATGCACTGCTAGGAGGTGGTGGTACAGGCAGCTACATTAGGGACACCCAAGAGACTCATAGGTAGGCACATGGATGAAAGAAAATTGGAGGGCTCTGTAGGAGGGCAGGGTTAGATTGATCTTGGGGTAGGTTCAAAGACTGTCACAATATTGTGGTCCAAACAGCCTGTACTGTGCTGTAACATTCTATGTTCAAGTACTTACCCTCCTTGGATTCTCCTGTTCCCTGAGTAAAAAGCAGCTGGTACTGTTTGTTTGGTAGACTTGCAGGAATCACCTTATTCATAGCTGGACTGAAACAAAAGAACAAATCAGTTCACTTTGTTTCCCAGGATTCCTCCTTTGCATTAATTATTACTAGAAAATGGAGAATAATATTGAAAGTTTTACGTAGGTACAATAATCACCCAAAAATTTATTAGCCATTAATGTCTTTTCTGGTTACACTCCATTTTCCAATGACTGTTCATCATAGTGAGCTACATAAAGGAGCTTAAAAGTAGCTGGAGAAATATCAGCCCTGATCAGTGTCACCACATGGCTCTGAAAATGAATAATAATAATTTATAAAGCACTTTTTATACAATACAGTTCAAAGTGCTTTAGAATGGGATACAGTGCAAATATGAAAATAAAAGACAAAACTATGTTAGTTAAAAGTAAGGTTAAATAAACAAGTTTTGAGCTGGCATTTAGAAGTGTCAACTGAGTCTGCATCCCTTATCATTTTAGGTATTGAATTCCACAGTTTAGGAGCATAGTTCAAAAAACCTGACCTGCCGATTTTCTTGAAAGCGATTGGTTTAAATTTAAGGGACTGGCAGAAGAAGATCTGAGAGTCAAGCAGGATTATAAAACAAAAACAATTCAGCCATGTAATGAAGGAAGATTACAATACTCAACTTGTTAAATTTCATTGAGCATAATGACTTCTTCAACTATGGAGGGTAGGGCTAAAGGAGAATGAGAAGGCTTTGGTGCAATTTGTCAGTATTTTGCATGGTCAACTATACATGAACTGGCCCAGCTAGGATGAAATAAGAGTCAAAAGCCAAACATCAACCACAAGAAAAACTTGTTCATTATTTTTGTACAGTTCAAGCAGCTCTCAAATCACAAGCCCAAGGATAAAATTTTGATTGAATTTAGCTTTGTCAGAGTAAGACTTTTACAGCTCTGTTAAAATAATCCCCAATTCCTATCTAAGTCCCATACAGACATTAAGTTAATATTGAGTTACACAAACAGAATAAGTTGCCTGAAGTCAGATTTTTTAAAGCAGAAATGTCAAACCTTGGGAGGTTTAGACTTGAGAAACTATAAACCAGCTCAAACAGAACTCATTTTTGAATTGTTATTGGGCCTTTTACATCCAGTTTGACAGATTTTTTTTTTGCATTCCAAAAGACTCTCAGCACTGCTTAAGCATCCAACTGTTAACCCATCTGTTCCTTTCCTAAAGTAAGGCATCAACCTAAAACCTATCATTCAAAACCACTTGCAATTAAACAAAACCAGCATCATAAGCAAGAATAGGTCAAGAAGTTAAGTACAAAGAACCATCAAGTGAGACCATTTCTCACCTCATTGTTTTAGTTTTCTCTTCAGAGATACAAAAGTTAAAATATAAAGATTAAAGATTAGCTTTGTTAGGTGAAACGTATTGTTTGCGTCAACAACCAACACAGTTTGAGGATGTGCTGGAGGAAGACTTGCAAGTGTTGCCATGCTTCCAGCACCAACACAGCATGCCCATAACTTATTAATTCTAACTCTTTTTATAGGCATCTGTTAGTTTCATGTGACCATGGATTTGCGCCTTGGAAGGTTTTCAGGGCGCAGGCCTGGGCAAGGTTGTATGGAAGACCAGCAGCTGCCCATGCCGCAAGTCTCCCCTCTCCACGCCACCATTGTCCAAGGGAAGGGCATTAGGACCCATACAGCTTGGCACCAGTGTCGTCGCAGAGCAACGTGTGATTAAGTGCCTTGCTCAAGGACACACACGCTGCCTCAGCCAAGGCTCGAACTAGCGACCCTCAAGTCACTAGATGAACGCCTTAACCACTTGGCCATGCGCCAACACTCTTACGTCTTATGTCTAACTCTTACATCTTTAAACATCAGAGCACCTGGTGAAAACCACAGTCATGGGGAGAATGTACAAACTCCTTACAGAGGGCAGCAAGAATTGAACCCCAAACTTAACACGCTGCAAAGCGTTATGCTTACCACTATGCCAATGTGTTATGTGTTATGTACTATGTACAGAACATGTCTTGGAAAGGAAAGCCTTTCATTAGTAGCGATCTTCCAAAAATTAAAAATCCAGTCAGGAGCTGAACACCAGCTACCTTCTTCCAGTTCAGCTTCCCCCATGACAGATGCTGTGAAATTTTTGAAATACTTGAGTCAAGCAGCCACTGCAGAGTGAGAAACAGTTACTCTTTCAGGTTGATGGTCTTGGATACTTCGGATGAACAAGCGGCAGTAATAACTCATTTCACTTTCCAGAGGCTACCCATCCAGCTGAGGATTCCCAGTACATTAAGTTTAGGCTGGCAGCAGCTGCTGTGTTTAGTCTCTGGATTCCTTATTTCACCATCTCTACCATGTGGAGGAAAAAAAGACAATTATGCTGTCCTTTTGCAAGATAAGGATTGAGATAGTAATTCAAGTGCCAAAATGTTGTGGTAAAATGCATTGCTCAAGATCAGGAACAGGAAGCAACCACCGCCCCCCTCCCCCACAGAAACACAGGAAATAAGTGAATCAAACAAAGTATTCAAAGTTCACTACACAATCGACCTTTTGCTTTTACTTTGCCACAGCTAGATGTTGGCAGAGATATAGCAACAAGGATGGATCACTGAGACCCTTAAATTTGTTCTTCCAGTTAATTAGACAACAGTTGATATGCTGTTAGTAAATTTAGTCAACGGGACAAAGGATTTGACTCAGTGCCCATTATGACAGAAAACTCCAAACAACACCAGCTGGATGTGTTTTTAGTTACGGTATTCCATCAATACAACTTTTTACTAAAATATATTAAAGTCAATAGTTTCCAGCCAAAACAATGACTGCCCATTTCCCTTGGTAGATGATGATTAACCTGCTGAGTACATCCAGCTTTTTGTGCTTTTATTTCTAAATTTTATTATTTTTTAATTTTATTGAGATACAGAATGGAATAAGCTCTTCCACCCCCCTCGAGCCATGCTATCTCTAATTACGGAACAACTTACAATGACCAATTAACCTACAAACTGGTACATCTTTAGATTCTGGGAGGAAACCGGAGCACCACAAGAAACCCAAGCGATCACAGGGAGAACATACAAACTCTAACGGCAGCAGCTGGAATTGAACCCGGGTTGCTGATACTGTAAAGCATTGTCCTAACCACTACACTACCATGCCAACCCTTTAAAATGAAGAGTTAATCTGAATAGATCTCAGAAATTACTCAGAATAACAGACTTCCAGTAAACAAGTGGGAGGGTCCATAAATTGTGCAGAAATTCTAATGAAGTACATGGCACAATATATTGAAGTCTCATTACTGAATAGAAGGATCTTGAGAAGTACTTAATCAGGCAGTAATCCACCGAGGAATTCACTGCTGAAAATAACTAAGTAGCTTGACAATGTTTTCTGGACCTAAAAATGACTCACTCCTTTACCTTAGTTAACATTTACATCTTAACTTTAGCTAATCAGTGAACTACACAGCAAATTGATGAATGCACACAGTAACAGCATTCCATTCAGCCATTTCCTGTGCAAATGCTATTACTGCAGGATTAGTCTATAAATAATCTGTCATTAGCTGCAAGGAAATGTGCCATAATTACCATACATTTATTTTCAATAGCTTAATTGGTGAACATTGGAACTGTTTCCAAATTTGAAGATTTATTTCAATGGATATATTCCAGCACATTATTATAGGCTTTCAGATTCGCAAGGAGACAGTTTTAATGTGATCATCACGAAATGAGTACAAATCAGCCATTATCCGATGGTGAAGCAGACGCAATGGTCCAAATAGCCTAATTTTGCTTTTGCATCTTATGGTCTTAAAATAGCACACCAGTCTTAGATTCCCCTTTTAGAAAGTGTTTCTATGAACAATGAATATGCTAAGATTTACAGAACACATCTAAAGAGGTTCAGCCCAACGATTTGGCAGGTTAATGTGCCATGTCCAACATTAAGAAATTAGTTCTCAGATGTTGCTTACCTACCCAATTTCTAAAAATAAAACTCAATTCAACACAATCTACCAGATCATACTCACTGACTCTCGTTTTGCGCTGAGACTTAGCAGTCAGAGTTAGCCCTGAGCTGAACCTTCAAACCTGGAGGACCAGTGGACTACTCCAAGTCTGGCTTCTACCCTTTGACCTGTGTGGCATGGGTGATCCTACCAAGAGTCAAAGCATAAAGCCCTGACTCTAGCCAACATAGTTTCCAGGTCATTGAGGCACGCAAGCCTCTAAACCACAAGGCTGTGGTCCTCAGATCATAAGGCCAGTAGATCTGTTCACCAATTACTGCTATATTTCCCTAATATGCTAGTTAAATCAAAGGGCTTTTTTAATATACATATAGCACAATCATTTAGCATAGTTAAAACCAAATACCCATAACTTCTTAAAAAAAATTTTTTTTAATGTTTCTTCCCAGCAGCATAATATAAATATTAGATATAGATCCATTATCAAAAGGTTTCAAATTAAAAATTACATCTAGTAGATTATCAGGACTTTTAGGAAACGTACTTATTTGAGACCGCCAAAAATCTCTTATTTGTAGGTATCGAAAAAAAAGTTCTGGGTACACTATATTTAGTTGACAGTTGTTCAAACGAAAAGAGACTTCCCTCTACAAACAAGTCCTGAAAGCATTTAATACCTAATCCTTTAGATAAAGTGTTCCTTTAGATAAAATTAAAAATCTTTGGGAACAAGATTTACACACTTCAATTTCTGAGGAAACTTGGAATCAAATTTTTAAATTGGTTAATACTTCATCGTTATGTGCCCGCCACTCTCTCCTACAATTTAAAGTGGTCCATGGGGCCCATATGACCAAGGATAAGTTGTCTTGTTTTTATTTAGATCTATCTCCGTATTGTGATAAATGTAATAATGGAGAAGCTTCAATCATTCATGTTTTGAACATGCCCAAGTCTTGGAAAATATTGGAAAGAAGTATTTCAAACTTTCTTGATACTTTTTAAAGTTTACTTTAAGCCTAATCCTTTGACCACTTTATTTGGTATTGTTGGAGGTAAGGATATTATTTTGGAGTCATCTGACTTGCACATTTTGGCTTTTATGTCTCTTATGGCCAGAAGGATGCTCTTGCTTAAATGGAAAGATGCGGCCCCTCCTATTCACGCCCAATGGTTACGTGATGTAATGTCATGTTTAAATTTAGAGAAGATTCGATGTTCAATCTCTGAATCCAGTCAAGACTTTCAAACATTGTGGGGATCCCTTTCTGAATTATTTTCAAAACCTTGATTTGTTGTTAAAGCAAAGATGATGACTAATATTTTTTTTTTACTAATCAGCTTCGGTCTTGGTAATGGGTTAGATTTTTTTAATATAATAAAATTACTATATTTCAATGTTACAAATTAATTAACCTGTATGAATATAGGGTAAGGAGTCATTATATGCAATTTAGTATAATGTATTGATATATTTTTTCCTGTACTCTGTACTCTTATATGTAAATTAATAAAAATATTGGAAAAGAAAAAAGGTTTCTTCATGTTTTCTTTCCAAATTAAAGAACATGAGAATTTTTTTCCAATGAAAGAATGTCATACCTTAAAGTGTGAGACAAAGCCAATATACCAAGTATGAAAAAGTACATGGAAAGGAGCAAATTGATGTACTCTTGAGAAAATATCTGAAAACAAAAGACACAGAACAGTTATTTCCCCTCAACCATCAGCCTCTTGAACCATATAAGATATCTTCACTCACCCCATCACTGAACTGTTCCCACAACCAATGGACTCACTTTCAAGGACATATTTATTGCTTATTTAGCATTGCTGCTTTTCCCCCTTTCTTTTTGTATTGGCACAGTTTGTCATCTTTTCCACACTGATTATCATTGCCTGTTGGTGCGGTCTTTCATTGATTCTATTTTGGTTACAGAATTTATTGAGTATGCCCACAGGAAAGTCAATCTCTGGGTTATATATGGTTACATATGTACTTTGAGAATAAATTTACTTAGAACGTTGAATTATTTAACTAAAGTACAGCAGCAGCCCCTACTACAATGTGGATAACAAATACTGACAACCAAAATATATATATTTTTAAAAAATAAAGTCTCAGATGGGGGGATGGGCACACAGAAAGAAAAGATATACAAAGCAAACTTACTTTGAAAAAAAGATAAAGGCCAAACAGTGTGCAGCTGGCAATGATGGGAAATCTGGCTGCATCTCGACTTGTAATGGTCTCCGGCATATCATTGGAATTCTGCAAATGCAAAGCAAGTGGCTGTTATGAATCATACCAGAGTATAATAAGTCTTCAAACAGCCCGGGTAATTGACGTCCAGGATAATCAGCTAATTTTTTTGAGAGAATGCAATAGGAACCTTGATTTCCCCCTCCCACAATGTATTACTACTGAATTTTACCAAATCAGAGAGATTACATACAGATGCCCATTGCATCTATCAAATCCAGGAACAACTGAGCCAGTCCCACTCTCTCACCTTTCATCATAATCCTCAAAATTCTTTCCTTTCATACATTGAGTCACATTCCTCATGAATGCTAGAATTGAATCTGCCTCCATCAATACCGCCACATTCTAAGCCTTAACCGATAACCATGTGCTTTGCAAGTATCAAGTCTCTTTATAACTGGCAAAAAAAAAACAATGCTCCCTCCACCATCTCTATCTATTCTGTCTAGATTCTTCAGAACCCTTGAAGTATATACAAAACTCCACTTGTGGCTGAATCAATGTTTTATAAAAGGTTCATCATCATTTGTAAAACTGATTTGATGCCAGCTCAAGAAGTACAACATTGGAGTACAGACCTCTTAACCGAACATCAGAAATCAGCTTCAGCATCAAAACAACTCATCAGTGCTCGATTTCAACCGGCTATGAAAACCATTCGACGTTGTGTTTCTACGATTTTTCAATATTGTATTTGTCTATTTGTCAACTGTTTTTGTCCATTACACCAGATGACCACAAGCTCTAAACCCTGGTCTGGTGTCTTACTAGCATTACAGAATGGTTGAGTTTGAATATCCTTAAACTAAATGAGGGGGAAAAAACCCAGAAATTTTGGTTATTGGTAACAATAAAAAGTAGTGTGAATCTCAGAAATGAATTTTATCATCTGGCCTTACAAATTAAGCCAGAAGTTAAAGAATTCAGATGCTATTATTGACTCAAGAGTTTGATTTCTTATAACATCAATTTGCAGAAAAATTGATACAAGTTTAATGTTTTTAGCTGATTAGATTACTGTAATGCACTCTTTTCAGAACTGCCTACGAAACATAGAATCAGCTGCAGCTTGTTCAAAATGCAGCAGCCAGAATCTTAAACAAAACAAAAGAAAATTTAAGTATATTTCACCACTTTTGGCATCATTGCACTGGGTGCCTGTCTCCTTTAGGACCAATTTTAAAATACTCTTAATTGTATACAAGGCTCTGAATAATCTAACTCCTCTATATATTTTGGAGTGTCTATCCCCTTATGTCCCAAATCATAATCTTAGAATCGCAAATATTGGTGTGCTTAGTGTTCCTACAGCCAAGCATACAAAAATCTTGAATACTCTTAATGATTGAGGTACGCCAAGCTAATACTGTGGAATGTTTCAAAACACTTCCAAAAACCTACTTTTTAAAAAAAAATGGATTACTTAATGCCTGTTGATTATATTTATATAATTTGGTTTTTGGTTACATTTTATTATATATAATGCTCGTCTTCACTTATGATTTATAATTGTCTCATTTTTATGATTGATGTAAAGCATGTAAAGCACTTCAAGCCTGCATCTTAATGTATACAAATAAAGATTATTATTACTACAGTCCAAAAGAACAGAAAACTGGTGTGGCAGGGGGGAGGACTGCAATCTGATTGTCTGGCTTGTAAACATTCTCAAACATGGGCACACAGTAGGCAGTCTTCAGAGTACCGTTTTGTTGAGAAATGAGCAAAAGGTACACAGAGCACAAGGTGTCGCTAGTAGAAAAGTGGAGAGTAGACAAAGGATAGCAGCATAAAAGCAGCTCCACAACCCAGAGGCCACATTTATTCAGGCTGTTATTCTCAGCAGAAAGTTGCACAAATAGTCTCCATCTCAAGAATGTCCTCAGCCAGGTTTTCAATCTGGAACAGTTTAGTATACTATCAAGAATTCCGCATGGTAAATGCCATATTACCACACAGAAAATAATAAAACTGACAACTCAAATGCTGAAAAATTGCTTCCACTAAGTAAGCACTTAACCATTCCATAAGTCAATTTCAGCATTGGCATCAAGATTCAAAGTTTTGCAAGCTTGCCATGATGAGAGCAGAACCACTGCTGTCAGCAGAACTGAAAGCAGGCAAAGAGGATGAGGAATACAGAAGGCAGTCAAAAGTGGATCTTTCTAGTTGGCTGATAATAAATAGTGCAACAAAATCCATTAACTGCAACCCCAATTCCCAATTCACTGACAATCCCATATTTGGCCTTTTCTACTGATGGCCAGTGTTGGCTTGGCTATAATACAAGAACAAAACTTCCTAGTTTTTATTTTTATTTTGCAATTTATGAAATGGATGGTACATAAATATCAACCACTCATGTACAACCTGTTCATTTCTTTTTGTTCCAGTCTAACTTAATAGGTCATCCAACATGGACAATGAATGAATTCTGAAGTGATGTGGAGAGAACTCACCTCAAAATATGCAGCAGTAGTCTAAAAGATAACACATTCAATAGGTTCTGCCAACTGAGTCACAATAGTTGGCCACGAAATTTAACAAGCTGAGATCTCTCCCGTCATAGCCAGAGGCCACATGGCGAACGATTCACCAGATGCTAGATGTTTAAACTACAGAATGATCTGAGCCAAAATCCACATGATACCAAATGACTAGATTTTCATCTTCATATTCCTTATGCTCTTCTACCATGACCAGAAAGATTACAGCAACAGATGCTTGAAGACAGAAAGGCACATGTGCACAGGCTCTGGTGACTAGAAAGGGGAGAGAAGATAGATGCATGCTGACACTATTTGAAGTTAATAAATTAGAGGTGATGGAATGAAGTGCAAAGAAAATTAGATGTGAGAATACTGTCAAAGTTTGGAGAAAGAGACTAAAGCTAGGAGACATAGCCTCAAGATTTTGGGAAACAGGTTTAGGAAGGAGATGAGGAGAAATTGCTTTTCCCCAGAGAGTACTGAAGCTTTGGAATTCTCTGTCCAGGGATGCATTAGAGACTACCTCATTAAATATTTAAGACACAGTTAGATAGATTGTTTGCACTGCAGGGGAATTAAGGTTTACGGGGAAAAGACAAATTGGTTCTTCTCAGTGCACGGCCAGGTTAGCCACGATCTTACTGAATGGCAGAGCAGGCTCAGTAGACCAGATGGCCTAGACCTGCTCCTGTTTCATATGTTCTAAGTTCTATTCTTTTAATTCCATGATTGGCTTGTCTTCAGAAATAGGTATAGCAATAATAACCAGTCTAGCAGCCCATCCTGCTGCCAAATTTCTGTTCATTGTTTGAGATCACAATGTCCATGGCAAAGATGTATTTATTGCCCATTCCCAACTTCCTTTGGAAATTGAGCAACCTTCGTTGCATTTAAACGACCGAGCACTAACTGCAGCAGGAGTGACTGCTAAAGTGATGAGTGGCATTCCAATTGTCCTGGATGAAGTTCAGCTTCCAGGATGTGATTGGAGTTGTACTCATCTAGGCAAATGGAGATTATTCCATCATCATCCTGACTTAATGAGATGCCTGAAGTTTGTGTCAACACACACACACACACACACACACCACACACACAAAATGGAGCAACTCAACAAATCAAGCCACATCTACAGATGGAAATAGATAATTGACATTTTTTAGGCTACAATGTCAACTGTTCATTTTGCTACATAGACACTGCCCAATTGTGTGTGTTGCTTCAGGTTTCCAGCATCTGCAGCATCTTGAGACTCTGGTGTCCCTTGCTACAGCAGATTCAGTCCCTACATGCATTTGTAGCCAGTTGTACGGTTGGTCCATTTGAGTTTCTGATATATTAGTGACACTCAAAGTAATCACAAGGTTAACTAGGCAACAGTGAGTTTCACACTGTTCTGCGTGAACTGTGCCATTATTAAACATTCTTTGTGTTTTAGCCATGATTGAATAGCTGGCTCTGTGGGGTCTGCAGCAATGCCAACTGTGTGAAAGTGTTGTCTACCAAACAAAATGTTAAATACGGGCCCTGAAAGATTAATTGTTAGTGTTTTTTTTAAATCAGGACATTGATTACCTGTGGTGTTCCTACACAGTTGATTATGTATGACATTGGTTATCGTGTTAACTGACACTCATTCAAGGGCACTGAACTGATTGAGATACTGTATCAGGTCTTTTGGACTTGATCCCTAGCAATGAGCAATAATCAAGTGCCTTCAGACACATTGACTGAATCACACCTTTTATTAGACAAGACAATGGAGCAGAGCAATGAACCATTTGGTTCATTGAGCCTGCTCCACCATTCCATCATGGCTGATTGATTATTCCTCTCAACCCCATTTTCCTGCCTCCTCCCCCTGACCTTTGATACCCTTACTAATCAAGAAGCTATCAACCTCCACTTTGAATATACTCAATTACTTAGCCTCCATAGCCTCTGATAGCAATGAATTCCAAAGATTCACCTTCTCTGGCTACAGCAATTCTATCAAAAACTCAAGCAGGACCAAGATTCTTTTACCAACACCAAATAAATGTTGCAAAACTCTTACTTCTTAACTCTTTGTGATGACATCTAAATTAGCTTTAAGTGACACTGCTCATTATACTTGCCTCTTACTATAAAGTACAACCAAAACAGTATAATTAGAAACAACTGCTCGTGACAATTCTGCAAGTAAATCAACAAGACAAAGCCCAGGCACTACCCTTGCCACCACTAACAGGCAGTGCCTAACAAAGGCCTCACAATCCAGGATATGCCCACTTCTCATTACAACCATCTGAAAGGAGATGTAGCAGCTTCTCATCCATTCAGAAACAGCTTCTTTCCCCTCTGCCATCAGATTTCTGAACTGTCCACAAAAAGTACCTCATTATTCCTACATATTTATTTTTCTGAGTTATAGTAATTATGTCTTTGCACTGTACTGTAGCTACAGCACAAGAAATTCCACATCATCCAAGTCAAGAGATAATAAATTTGATTCCACATCTGCATCCGAAACTGCACAAGTGTATTAATTGTACTTCAGGCACACCAGGTCTACTTTCAAGAAAAATACACTCCAAATGTTAAGGATTAAAAGGAAAGCTGAAACTTTCAGCCGAATTCCACTCATTAATATGATCCAACACATTCTTGCTTTTGCAAGTGTTCAAGTAAACTGAAGCCTTGTACATAAAGCTCAAATTTCTTGCCTTCTGATAAATGCCAAAATGTATTTTCTGTTTTTAGTACAAATTATGAAAATAATTGGATTGAAAATGGGCAGGGTAGTCAGTAACAGAGGATGATGGTAGAGTATTGCTCTTGTGATTGAAAGCCTGTGACCACTAGTATACCAGAGGGACTGGTGCTGAGACCTGAGCTGTATTATACACATATCGTATACACTAATGACTCAAGTAAAATTATAGAAAGTTTGTAAATAGCAGAACTTGATGTTGCTGCTTTTGATGACAAGGTTGCCTTAGCGTACAGAATATTAACCAGATGGCAAGTTTAGCAAAATGGTGGCAGATCAAATTTAATCCTGCCAAGTGACCTGATGCATTTTGGGGAGAGGGAGACAAAGGGTAGAACGAATACCATAAACGATAGGAACTGAGGGAGAACTGAAGAGGGATCTTGGTAGATAGGAAGTGAAAATAGCAAATAGGATGCTTATGTTTATTAGCTCAGCATGAAATAATAATAGTGATTTCCTGGTATAAAATATCAATTAGGCCACTGCTGGGATATTGCATGCATTGCTGGCAGCCACACTATAAGAAAGGATGTGATTGCACTGGAGAGGGTGCAGAGGAGATTCACTATGTTGCCTATAATGGAAAAATTATAAGGCAGGGTAGGGCAAAAATTCAATTATAGGGTGTGATAGTAGAGATCCATTTATCTTGAAGCAAAAGAAGTTAACTAAGGACACTTTTCACATGACAGATGTGCCCAAGGCCAGAGGGCATACATTTAAGGCGAGGAGTATGAGGTTGGAATGAATCCAAGGAAGAACTGTTTTGAACCAAAAATCTGGAACACCGCCTGAGGTTGTTGTGGAGGTAGGTTCTCTTACAGTTAAAAAATAGCTGTATGAACATTGAATTATAACATTATAGGCTACAGGCCAAGTGCTGGAAAATGGAATTCAAGGATGAAATGGAAAGCACTTTAAAATTATGCCCCGCTCGTATTTGCCATTTCCGCTTTAGGGGAGAAAAAAAGTCTCTGGCTAGCCACTCAATCTACGCTCATCATTTTGTAAGGTATTTGGTCAGCAAAAGCAAGATGGGTACTTGGCTAGCATAAAGGAGAATGACTGAAGGTTCTGTTTCTGTACTGTACAACTAAATGAACCGTTTCCTTCCTCCTCAAAATATTTACCCAGCATAAAGAGTTTGATAAAACCTGCCAGATACTTTCCTGTTTGCACTGCAAAGTCACATTACTCCATGTCATACAATTCAAATGGAATACAAGTTTTATGTAAAATTACTTTGAAAATGGACACCACGTGTTAGGACCTTGCCATTACTTACTTTTTAGTAAGAAGTGCAGTGAGCAATTTCAAGGTGCTATCACATCAATCAGTTCTACTGTGGAATTTCACTGCGCAAACAAGATACATGGGGCCAGCAAAAATATTCCTAAGCTGCAAAAAGAAAACAGAAGGGTAAGGAAATTGTCATGAGGAGCTCAAGACTACCTAAAAAAATTGCTGTAAATTTACTGCATTTCATGCACAAGGAATACCCAGATCCCTAGGAATATTGACATTAAAAAATAAAAGACTAAAAATATATTTTTTAACCATTTCACAGGGAATAAATGGCATTGTAGCAAAGCTAGTAGAGCTGCTGCTTCACAGGATTGAATATGGACCAGAGTTCAGTCCTGGCTTTGGTATCGTCCATGTGGTGTTTGCACACTCGCCCTGTAAATGCATCCCCTCACCAACGCATCCCACAGCTGTGAGGGTTGGTAGGTTAACTGGCCATGACTTGTCTCCAAGAGATAAGCAAGTGGTAGAATCAAGAGGGAGTTGAGAAGGAAAAAATAAAAATTGGGATTAACGCAAGTGGGTAGTTGAAAGTCAATAAAGATTGAGTGGACAAGAGGGACTGTTGCCATGCCATCTGTCCCCATGACCTAACATAATACGTCACCTATCTAAACCTAAAAGAACACAGAACAGTACAGCCACGATCAATCTAACCCTTCCTTCTGACATAGCCTCCACTTTTCTATCAACCATTTGTTTTTTCTTAAAAAAAAGTTTCTTAAATGACCTTAAAATATCTGCCTCTACCACTACCCCAGGCAGGGCATTCCAAGGACCCACTACTTTGCTTAGAAAGACTTGCACATACTTTCCTCCTTAAAATTATGTCCCTTTATATTAGCTATTACCACCCTGGGAAAAAGTTTCTAGCTATCTACTCAATCTGTGCTTATCATTACTTTGTAATCAAATACTTCTGCTTTTTGCACAACACAACTACGAACTCAAATACCTGCTCAAGCAATGTTTATCCACAAGACAGAGCAGAATTAGGCAATTCAACACATTGAAACTGCTCCATCATTCCAACATGGCTGATTATCACACTTCTACCTTCTCCGCATAACCTTTTACACCCTTGCTAATCAAGAATCCTTCCACCTTCACTTTTATTATAAATGATGATTTGGCCTCTATTGCCATCTGTGGCAGTGAATTCCAGATTCACCACCCTCGGGCGAAAGACATTCTTCATTTTTCCTCTAAATGGATGTCCTTTTATTCTGAGGCTATGCACTCTGGTCCTACTCTACCACTATAGGAAACATCCTCTCCACATCTACTCTATCCAGGTCTTTCAATATTTAAGAGGTTTCAATGAGATCCTCCCCTCATTCTTCTAAACTCCAGCAAATACTGGTCCAGAAACATTAAACATTCCTCATATGTTAATACACTCCTCATCTAGAATTCTTATGAAGAAAGCTACAAGGCCATTAAAAATATGATCATGGAACCTGGGCTATCATAGGAAGAGAATACTTCATTGTTGGAAGAACAATATACCCAGGTATCAATTAGGTTATTGGGTGAATGCAATAGATTCTAGAGTAGGTGCTATACACAGACCTCAGCCTTTACCCCACCTGTGTAGCTGGATCCTGGACTTCCTGTCAGATCACTGACAGGTGGTAAGAGTGGGCTCCCTCACCTCTGCCCCTCAACACAGTTGCCCCTCAGGGCTGTATACTAAACCTCTCCTTTACTCTGTGTATACCCATGACTATGTCATCATCCACAACTCCAATCTGCTAATTACATTTGCTGACGACACTACACTGACTGGCCTAATCTCAAATAATAATGAGGCAGCCTACAGAGAAGAAGTCATCACCCCGACATGGTGGTGTCAAGAAGACAACCTCTCCCTCAATGTCACAAACACAAAGGAGCTGGTTATGGACTACAGGAGGAATGGAAAGAGGCTAGCCCCTATTGGACCTGGCGTTGAGAGGATGGACGGCTTTAAAGTTACTCAGCATGAACATCACTGAGGATCTCACGTTGTCTGTACATACCAGCTGTGTGGTGAAAAAGACACAACAGTGCCTCTTTAACTTCAGACGGTTGGAGAAGTTTGGCATGGGACCCAAATTCTAAGAATTTTCTATAGGGGCACGATTGAGAGCATCCTGACTGACTACATCACTGCCTGGTATAGGAAATGTACTTCCCTCAATCGCAGGACTCTGCAAGAGAGTGGGGAGGACAGCCCAACGCATCTGCAGATGTGAACTTCCCACAATTCAGGACATTTACACGGACAGGTGTGTAAAAAGGGCCCGAAGGATCATTGGGGACCCGAGTCACCCCAACCACAAACTGTTCCAGCTGCTACCATCCAGGAAATGATACCGCAGCATAAAAGCCAGGACCAACAGGCTCCGGGACAGCTTCCTTCACCAGGTCATCAGACTGCTTAATTCATGGTGACACAACTGTATTTCTATGTTATACTGACTATCTTGTTGTACATAATATTTACTATATACTATAAATTGTACATTGCACATTTAGACAGAGACATAATGTAAAGATTTTTACTCAGGTGTATGAAAGATGTAAGTAATGAAGTCAATTCAATTTAAATAAAACGTTAAGGCCATACTATTATTTGTGGAACTGTGCTGCATGCATCTTGCTTGTCAACTTAACCTTCATGATTGACTACATTTGATTGATTACATTACAACTGCTACCAAAGAATGACATAAATCCCAAATATTCCCTGATAACTCCTTCGTGCTCTCCCCTCCAGGTGGCTTATTTTCAGAGAAGACTAACAGAGCCAGGAAGATAGACAGACAATCAGGACCAGACATTAGAAATTCCATGTTGAAAACAGACATAAAAATGCTGGAGGAACTCAGCAGGTCAGGCAGCATCTACGGAAATAAATAAATATATAGTCATCGTTTCAGAGTGAGACCCTTCTTCACAACTGGAAAGGAGGGGGAAAAGCCAGAATAAGCTGATTGGAAGGAGTACAAGCTAGAGGGCGATAGGTGAAAAAGAGCCTTCCTGATAAAGGGTCTCGGCCTAAAACACCGACTGCTTATTCCCCTCCACGGATGCTGCCCAACTTGGTGAGCTACTGTTGTAAAACAGGCATATGGCATGCTTTCCTTCATTGGTTGGAACATTCAGTATGAAAATGGTAGATCATGTTGCTGCTGTATAAAATATTGTTTGGGCCACTTTTGGAGTATTGCGTACAGTGTACAGTTCTGGTTACAATACTACCTGAAGGCTTGGAAAGGTTCACCAGGGTATTGCCTGGATTGGAATGTATTGGCTAGGAGAAGTTGGACAGTTGTTTTCTCTGGGGCACAGACTGAAAGGCAATCTAATAAAAAAGCACACAAAAATAAAAGGCACAGAAAGGGTAGGCTGTCAGAAACTTTTACTGCAGAATGGAAATGTCAAATACTAAATGGTGTAGCTTGGAAGTGAGAAGGAAAAAGCTTACAAGAGATCAGAGGCAAGTTTATTTTTCCACCAAAAAAAGTGATAAATATTTGGTAAACACTGCCAGGGTGGGGGGGGGGGCAGAGGTTTAAGCAAATATGCAAGATATGCAAGTAGCATTTAACAGGCATTTAAACAAATAAGATTACTTTAGCCCAAACCTTCATGCCATAGACACCTACCATTGACCAAGGGGTCGATGGACCCTAGATTGAGAACCCATTTTAAATCAACATCATGGTCAGCACGAACATGGTAGGCCAAATGCACTGTATCTGTGGTGTTCTTATATATTTTTTGTTGCATTCCCAAGTATCTTTTCCTTAGGCAGGTTAGAACTGAACAGTAACTCCCTCTGAGAGTATTGTTTTCTTTTTCTTGCTGGACAGCACTATTGTGCAGCAGGAACAGTTTGGTTTTGCACTTATTTAAATGGATGATTAATCTAAGATCCATTCCCTCATCTGCTTCAGTACATAGGCCAACAATATCTTAGACATGGGCCTTTAAATGTGCACAATGAGTGCCTAAAAAAATTCACCCTCTTGTAAGTTTTCATGTTTTATTGTTTTACGTTGAATTACAATGGCACTGATCAACAGAAAAAAATCTTTTGTGTCAAAGTGAAAACAGATCTCTACAAAGTGATCCAAATTAATTATAAATATAAAACACAAAATAATTGATTGCATAAGTATTCACAAGCCCCACTCTAATATGACACACCAAATCACCACTGCTGCAGCCAATTGGTTTTAGAAGTCACATAATTAGTTAAACGGAGACTGTTTTTGGAGATCTGTGTGCAGTCAAGGTGTTTCAATTTATTGTAGTAATGTATCTGGAAGGTCCAACTGCTGGTGAGTCAGTATCCTGGTAAAAATTACACCATGAAGACAAAAGAACACGCCAAGCAACTCCACGAAAAGGTTATTGAAAAGCACAAGTCAGGAGATGGATATAAGAAAATTTCCAAGTCACTGAATATCCTTTGGAGTACAGTTAAGTCAATCATCAGGAAATGGAAACAAAATGGCACAGTTGTAAATCTGCCTAGAGCAGGCCGTCCTCAAAAACTGAGTGACCATGCGGGGGACTGGTGAGGGAGGCGACTAAGAGATCTGTGACAACTCTACAAGCTTCAGTGGCTGAGATGGGAAAGACTGTGCATAGTACAACTATTACTCAGGTGCTTCACCAGTCGCAGCTTTACGGGAGTGTGGCAAGGAGAAAGCCACTGATGAAAAAAAACTAAAAAAACTCACATGAAAATCTCAGCCAGCGTTTGCCAGAAAGCATGTGGGAGACTCTGAAGTCAGCTGTAAGAAGGTTCAATGGACTGATGAAACCAAAATTGAGCTTTCTGGCCATCAGCCAAACACTGCACATCATCAACAATACAACATCCCTACCATGAAGCATGGTTGCGCTGCATCACATTGTGAGGATGCTTTACTGCAACAGGCCCTGGAAGGCTTGTGAAGATAAGGGAGA
The DNA here is from genome assembly GCF_963921235.1 of Mobula hypostoma. Classification (NCBI taxonomy): domain Eukaryota; kingdom Metazoa; phylum Chordata; class Chondrichthyes; order Myliobatiformes; family Myliobatidae; genus Mobula; species Mobula hypostoma. The sequence goes on from NC_086098.1 coordinate 174,863,947, forward strand.
ATGAATGCAGCAAACCACAGAGAAATCCTGGAGGAAAACCTGATGCAGTCCGTAAGAGAGCTGCGACTAGGGAGAAGATCTGTTTTCCAGTAAGACAATAGTCCCAAGCATAAAGTCAAAGCTACACGGAAATGGCTTAAAACAATAAAGTTGATATCCTGGAGTGGACAAGTCAGAGTCTAGACCTCAATCCAATTGAGAATGTGTGGCTGGGGGCTGGCTGGTGGTGCAACGACATCGGCGCCGGACCTGGGAGCAGAGGCTCCCGGGTTCGAAACTAGTCGAGTCCGCTCCCGAGTACACTTTCCATCCATGCCAGGTTGAGTGTCGAGATCGCAATTCAACCTCGTAAAATAAAGGGAAAATACTGTGAAAATGTCTGTGTGAGGAGTGGCGTGTCACACAGTCTCTCTCTCGCTCCGCACCTTGTAAAAAGCCATGAAAAAGACATTACAAACACACGCACGGACATGCAGGCACATGCAAAAAAAGAGAATGTGTGGCTGGACTTAAACAGGGCTGTTCACTCACGATCCCCCAGTAATCTGACAAAGTTTGTGCAGTTTTGTAAAGAGGAATGGGGGGAAAAAAAAATTGCAGTCCAGATGTACAAAGCTGATAAAGACCTATCCACACAGACCCAAGGCTGTAATTGCTGCCAAAGGTGCATCTACTAAATACTACTTGAAGGGGATGAATACTTACGCAATCAGTTATTGTGTTTTATATTTGTAATTAATTTAGATGCTTTGTAGAAATGTGTTTTCAATTTGACATTTAAAGAATTTTCTGTTTTTGAGGGCCAAAAAAGCCAAATTAAATCTCGCTGTACACCCATGATTGTGTAGCCAAGTTTCCATCGAACTCAATATATAAGTTTGCTGATGACACCACAATTGTAGGCCGTATTTCGGGTAATGATGAGTTTGAGTACGGAGAGGAAATTAAGAACCTGGTGGCATGGTGCAAAGACAATAACCTATCCCTCAACATCAGCAAGACAAAAGAACTGGTTGTTGACTTCAGAAGGAATAGCGGACCGCATGACCCAATTTACATCGGTGGTGCTCAAGTGGAACAGGTCAAAAGCTTTAAGTTCCTCGGGGACAATATCACAATTGACCTGACTTGGACCAACCAAGCAGAGTCCACTGCCAAGAAGGCCCTCCAGCGCCTTTACTTCCTGAGAAAACTAAAGAAATTTGGCCTGTCCCCTAAAACCCTCACTACTTTTTATAGATGCACCGTAGAAAGCATTCTTCTAGGGTGCATCACAACCTGGTATGGAAGTTGTCCTGTCCAAGACCGGAAGAAGCTGCAGAAGATCGCGAACACGGCGCAGCACATCACACAAACCAATCTTCCGTTGTTGGACTCACTTTACACCGCACGCTGTCGGAGCAGTGCTGCCTGGATAATCAAGGACACAACCCACCCAGCCAACATACTTTTCGTCCCTCTTCCCTCGGGAGAAGGCTCAGGAGCTTGAAGACTCGTATGGCCAGATTTGGGAACAGCTTCTTTCCAACTATGATAAGACTGCTGAACGGATCCTGACCCGGATCTGGGCCGTACCATCCAAATATCCGGACCTGCCTCTCAGTTTTTTTTGCACTACCTTACTTCCCATTTTCTATTTCCTATTTATGATTTATAATTTAAATTCTTAATATTTACTATCAATTTGTACTCCAGGGAGCGGGAAGCGCAGAATCAAATATCGCTGTGATGATTGTACATTCTAGTATCAATTGTTTGGCAACAATAAAATAAAGTAAATCCACAGTGATTCAATGTTGTAAAACAATAAAACATGAAACCCTCCAAGGGGGTGAGTACTTTTTATAGGGACTGCATAGACAAAACAAGATGTAATGCTCTTGGTTCTGGTGAGAAGGATACAGAGGCTGAATGGTTTCACATTTGTCCTGTCAATTAGCTGCAATACAACAAGAAATTTATTTCAAATGAAGTGCAAGATTTCCTTGACAGTATAAGACTGTTAGAACTAAGAGAGCTTTGCTCCATTCCAGTTTCCACTGGGCTTGAGTTTGTGACAAATCTGATGGTTTGAATCAGAGCTCGCATGCAATCTTGTGGCAGATGCAAAATGACAACAACCCCAATTCTGAGATAGATTCTCCAGTCCCTTTCAGTTGATGGAGACTGAAAGCAAAAACTCTTTAGGTCATTAAGTGTCCTAGTTTATGATGGACATTGTATTTGAAATGATACAGCAAAAATTATGCCCACTGTGCCTCTTGATGCAAAGAATCTTAAACTAACTTGGCGAGCATCTTGGGGACCAGTATATCCTCAAGGACCCACATCTCCATAAGACACAGGAGCAGAATTAAGCTATTCAGCCCATTGAGTCTGCTCCACCATTCATTCATGGCTGATTCTGGATCCCACTCAACCCCACACTCCTGCCTTCACCAAATCCATTGATGCCCTGACCAACCAGAGAACATTCAACTTCTGCCTTAAATATATGCACAGGCTTGACCTCCAACTAGTCTGTGCCAGGGTATTTCACGAATTTACTACTCTCTGGCTAAAAAAAAATCCTCCTTACCTCTGTTCTAAAGGGTCTCTCCTCAATTTTGAGGCCATGCCCTCTTGTTCTAGATACCCCCACCATAGCAAACATCCTCTCCAGATCCACTCTATATAGTTGTGTCATACCTCGTGGGTATCTTGTGACTGTCTTACGACCATGATGTAATTGAGTATCATGAGTGCATGATGTAATGGTCTTGTGATAGTGTGGTGATGTAATTTTCCCACCAGTGTGAGGTCATGTGATGACATATTCTCAAAAGGCATATAACAGGAAACCCCTGTTGTTACGCAGTTGATTCGTTGTTTAATTCGTCAGTTACTCCATTATGCTGCGTATTCGTCTCATGACGCAGTTTCCCTTTAAAGTGGAGTTTTACTTTCTATTGTAAGTCTAGTATTGGAGAGTGAAGACCTTACTGAAGAACAGGAACCTGAAGGATTGAGTAAAGTTGGTGTCGTTCAGCAGTTTAATACGGGATCGACATTATTGAATCTTTGTTCAGAAATAGTGGCCTGCATCTGAGATAACCCCTGTAAGATCAGGAAGGTTTGTGCAGTGTTCATTCGCCAGGGAAAAGGTCAGTTCTTTTAAGCCATTTCATTTCCTTCATCGTGAATCCTTTGGACAGAATCAGTAGTAACGTCACGTCTTCGAAAAAATCCGTTTCCAGAGAAGTCTCTCCTTATTGTAAACAAAAAAATACTCTGCAGATGCTGGGGTCAAAGCAACACTCACAACACGCTGGAGGAACTCAGCAGGTTGGGCAGCATCCGTGGAAGCGATCAGTCAATGTTTCGGGCCGGAACCCTTCGTCAGGACTGAAGAGGGAAGGGGCAGAGACCCTATAAAGAAGGTGGGGGAGTTCCTCCAGCTGGTTGTGAGTGTTGCTCTCTCCTTATTGACTGTGTCAAATTTACCACTTTAAGAACTGTTCCAGAGTTGCCGTATAGCAGTTAACTTCCGGTTAAGTTAGTCGTTTGAATACTTTTCGCTATTGTTGAGCTGCCTTTAATAAATGTTTCTGTTTGTTTTTTTAAACCTGACTTAGTTCTATATTCATTGTTGCTGGTCACATGACATAGTCTTTTCAATATTCGGTAGGTTTCAATGAGATTCCCATGCATTCTTCTAAATTCCAGTGAGTACAGGCCAAAAGCTGCCGAATGCTCCTCATATCTTAACTCCTTCAATCATTTCCAGAATCATCCTTGGGAACCTCCTCTGGATTCTCTCCAATTATAACACATCCTTTGAGATATGGAGCTCAAAACTGTTGACAATACTCCAAGTGCAGCCTGACTAGTGTCTTAGAAAGGCTCAGCATTATCCCCTTCCATTTATGTTCTATTCCCCTTGATCAACAATGGTGCACCTCAGGGGTATGTACTTAGCCCACTGCTCTACTCTTTATATACACACACGACTGTGTGGCTAGGCATAGCTCAAATACTATCCATAAATTTGCTGACGATACAGCCATTGTTGGTAGAATCTCAGGTGGTGACGTGAGGGCGTACAGGAGTGAGATATGCCAACTAGTGGAATGGTGCCACAGCAACAACCTGGCACTCAACGTCAGTAAGATGAAAGAGCTGATTGTAGATTTCAGGAAAGGTAAGACGAAGGAACACATACCAATCCACATAGAGGGAACAGGAGTGGAGAGAGTCAGCAATTTCAAGTTCCTGAGTGCTATGATCTCTGAGGATCTAACTTTGTCCCAACAGATTGATTCCTGGGATGGCAGGACTTTCATATGATGGAAGACTGGATCGACTAGGCTTATACTTGCTGGAATTTAGAAGATTGAGGGGGGATCTTATTGAAACGTATAAAATTCTAAAGGGATTGGACAGACTAGGTGTAGGAAGATTGTTCCTGATGTTGGGGAAGTCCAGAACGAGGGGTCACAGTTTAAGGATAAAGGGGAAGCCTTTTAGGACCGAGATGAGGAAAAACTTCTTCACACAGAGTGGTGAATCTGTGGACTTCTCTGCCACAGGAAACAGTTGAGGCCAGTTCATTGGCTATATTTAAGAGGGAGTTAGATATGGCCCTTGTGGCTAAAGGGATCAGGGGGTATGGAGAGAAGGTAGGTACAGGGTTCTGAGTTGGATGATCAACCATGATCATACTGAATGGCGGTGCAGGCTCGAAAGGCCTACTCCTGCACCTATTTTCTATATCGATGTGGTTATAAAGAAGGCAAGACAGCGGCTATACTTCATTAGGAGTTTGACGAGATTTGGCATGTCAACAAATACACTCAAAAACTTTTATAGATGTACCATGGAGAGCATTCTGACAGGCTGCATCACTGTCTGGTACTGCGGGGGTGGGGGGGGGAGGGGCTGCTGCAGAGGGTTGTAAATCTAGTCAACTCCATCTTGGGTACTAGCCTACAAAGTATTCAGGACATCTTCAAGGAGCAGTGTCTCAGAAAGGCAGCGTCCATTAAGGACCGCCATTACCCAGGGCATGCCCTTTTCTCACTGTTACCATCAGGTAGGAGGTACACACTCAGCAATTCAGGAACAACTTCTTCCCCTCTGACATCCAATTCCTCAATGGACATTGAACTCTTGGACACTACCTCATTTTTTTTTAAATATACAGCATTTCTGTTTTTTTGCACTTTTTAAAATCTATTCAATATACATATACTGTAATTTATTGGGGACAGACGAAGGGCCTCGGCCTGAAACGTCGACTGTACCTCTTCCTAGAGATGCTGCCTGGCCTGCTGCGTTTACCAGCAACTTTGATGTGGGTTGACTGTAATTGATTAACTTATTTTATTTAGTATTTTTTCCTCCTCTATATCAATATAATGCATTGAACTGCTGCTAAGTTAAATTTTACGTCACACGCCTGTGATAATAAACCCAATTGTGATAAATGCCAACATTGCATTTGCCTTCTTTACCACAGACTCAACCTATAAATTAACTTTGAGAGTCTTGCACTCAACCACTACACTTTGACGTTTGAACCTTCTCCTGATTACATAACAGTCTGCACTATTGTTCCTTTTACCAAAATGCATAATCATATACAAACGTTTATATTTTCCAGAATTCTATTCCATCTGCCACTTTTTTGCCCCTTCTCCCAATCTGTCCAAGTCTTGCTGCAATCACGATGCTTTCTCAGCACTATGTACCATAAAACATAGAAGCAGAATTAGGCCATCTAGCCCAGGGGTCCCCAACCTTTTTTGACCCGCGTACCGGTTTATTATTGACAATATTCTTGCAGACCGGCCAACCCAGGGTGGGGGAGTGGTAGGGTTGCCAACGGACAAGAGTAACCATCAAATACGTTGCATTTACCCCGAGAAGACTGCCATGCCCATGAAGCCTTGCACGGGCACCAGTGCACATGCATGTACATGAGGATTTTTTTCTACAAATCGTTTTCGGCGATTCTGTTCGCGGGGGGGGGTGTTAATCACGACTGGAATATGGGTGATAAGAACTATAAGTCACTTATAAGTGGCTCATAAACTCAATTTCGTTTCTAAAAGGGTTTATCTAACGAATTTAATATTAAACACAGTGTATATTTTCCTCGCATGAATATAGTGATAAGTCACTTATAAGTCAATAGCATCTCATAACATTTTAAGTAACGTTTGGATATTAAACACACAGCACATATTTTCCCCATATGAACATACAGGATCATTGCAACTGTTAGAGTGAATTTTTTTTGGGTAGATGATTTGTTTACACTTAAATGACTTTGGCCACCAGACTTCTACTTGACAAAGTACTTTGGATTGAGTCCACCACAATGGGCTTCCTAAAAAGGTGTGAATACCTGATGCTTTTGGCGCCGTAGTTTGACCTAAAGCTATAGTTTCGAAGACAGTGTTATCTATACATTATAAATATTAATTATCTATGTTAGCATGTAAAATGCTAAGTAAATCCTAAAGGCTGTGGATACCAACCCAGACATGTTGGCGTCGGAAGGAAAGGATGGTGTGATATTTTGTATGTAGCTTCAAAAGGAAGCATTGTCTATAACTTAAGTAGCCATTGCCTTTGTGTTTAGCATATAAATATCGAGCCCACAATGAGCTAGCAGACCTTTCTGCGGAAAGTGTCTCCGTCCGTAAGATGCCTGCTGTACCTTGTTGTGTCGAATAAAGAAGCTGCTTTGTATCTACCAATGACTCTGTCTCTCCAGTGATTTCATCCACGCTACAACATTTGGTGTCAGGAGTGGGATGCCTTCGTAACCCATCGTGTGGCCAGTGTTCCTAGCTGTCTAAGTTGGTGAGTATTTTTCTAAAATAACACTCACACTTGGATCTGTTCGGTCGGTGGACACACGGGAACACAAGGTATCACGAATGTGGAGAGCTGAGCTGGTAGATATAAAAGCAGTATGTGCATGTGTGTTTATGTAAGTGAGGAATCTTTGCATGTTAACTTGGTTACTTTGGTGAGACTTGGACCACCAGTTGCGAAAGGTGGTAACCAACGGTACGGTTCAAGACGCCAGAGTAGCAGCGTGTATACTTGTTCGGGAAGCTGCATTTTAGTGTATGTGTTTGCAAGCGTGATGTAAGGGAATACAGCAGGCACCATGAGTTCAGGTACTCAAAGGTGGCAGATTGTGGAATACATACTCTGCGGTTTTAAGTATGTACTGTTTAACTGCTACCTGTCTATGATATTTTGCGTAGTGCGGGAATTAGTATGGTGATATCTCAGGGAGAGGTTTACCCAGATAAATCTACCAGAATGGCACCTATTGAGGTCAGGCAACGTCAGGTTGAGAACCCTGATGATCCGAGCCAGCCCTTGACCTTGATTACGACTATTCATAAACCCTTCACCCCCGGGGAGAAACAGAGCATTTTGTCCGAGTTGCCCTCACTTAAAGTCGCCTGTGGGAATTCAGAATTCTGGTGCAAACTCAAGGAAATGGTTGAAATTCACCAGATGCACCCTAAAGATATACACGTGTTAGTGAAAGCGAAGTGCCCAAGGAATATGTGGGACAGGATGGCCCAGGGGGTGTGGGATGGTACATGGACAACTACCGGATGCGCCAGTAATGACGAAAGATATTGCTCTTTTAAAGGGGAAGTGAGGCAGCTGCTGGGGGGAGGCGACAGTAGCTGGGGAACGATAATGGCAGTGATTCAAAAAGCTGACGAGACAGCCATAGATTATGCAGAACATAAATACTGAGCATATCAGGAGTATTCAGGGTTGGATAATCCAGGGAGGAATGACCCAGTCTTCTTAAAAATGCTGAAGGAAGGCCTGAGCTCAGCCCACCAGGAAGTTTTAGATTTAGGCATAATGGTAGGGTCCACTCACTCTGCGATAGTTTCATGGGCCAGTGAGATAGACCAAAGAAAAGGCAAGAGAAATCGTAAAGTGGGTATAGTGGATGCAGCTGCTGTGATGTCCCGTAGAGTTTGTTTCGCTTGTCAAACTGGTTGTGGCCTATCGGGACATGGCTGGAGACAGTGTCCAAAAGGGAGGGAGAAAACCCAGGTGAAGGTCACGGCAGACACCCAGTCACTCACCACATCAGCAACCAGTCTGACTGTTGATCAAATAAAAGAGTTAGTAACGGTGCCTCTTAAGGCAGAAAAGGATGTGGCAGCGGGCATCACTGCCAGCTCTGTTGACTCATGGATGTACACAACGGCGTTGTTAGGGGGACAGCAATGCAATATGTTAGTGGACACAGGGGCATCAGTATCGCTAACACTTACCCTTACCAACAACTGGACAGGCCAGTTATATCAGGGGTGTAGGAGGGAAAACAGTAAAAGCGAGAAGCAAATACTAGAAATCGGGGGAGGGCACGATCCTTGGAATAGACATCCTAAGGGAAACAGGAGCTGTTATAGATTCGGGAAAGGGAGAAATAATATGGACGAGTCAGGGGCAGCGAACGCATACAACCAACAGAATACACAAGCAAGATTGTGAGCAGGTAAAGATAGACCCAGTTAAAATACAGGAGGTTCTGTATAAACTCCCTAAGCAGGACCCTATACAAACAGACACACTGACCGCTGTTCAGGGTATAGCGAAGGAACAAAAACACCAGGGGATACTCAGAGAGACTGCGGCCACTCCAGAACATAAGGTTTTCCCAGTTCCTCCAAGGGCAGAGATTACTGTGAAGAAGGCAGCAGGGGAACAATAGGCAATTGAAATTGCAAGTGTGCAGGAGGAAATGACAGAAGCCAGCTTAGTAAAATTATATGAAGAGGTAGAGGCAGAAGAGAAGGAAAAATGAAGGAGAAAAGGAGCAAAGGAGGGATCGGATGGGTGCTGAACACATGGGGAGGAAAGAGTCGCAGTGGCCCCATCCTGTATTAGACAGATACTACTAAAATTATATCATGGGGCGATGCATCAGGGAAGGCAGAGCATGATCACAACCCTCCGGCAGGACTGGTGGTGGCTAGGGATGGGCGGGGATGTTGAGAAATTCTGCCACCGTTGTATCATTTGTGCCCAGCATAACCCTGGTGAGGGCAGAAAACTACAGCTGGCAAATCAGTCTCGGCCGAGGGGACCCTGGGAAAACATCCAAATAGACTTCACAGGGCCCCAAAAGTTACTATTTAGTAATCATGGATCATTTCACTCGGTGGGTAGAGGCATCCCCAACAAGGGACTGCACCGCCCGCACCGCTGCATGGATCCTAGTTCAGGAAATCCTCCCAAGGTGGGGAACCCCAGTTCAGGTGGATTCAGAGCAGGGAGCATATTTCATGGGGAAAGTGATGAAGGAAATGTGGCAACTGCTAGGGATTCGACAACGGTTGCATGTACCCTACCACCCCCAGAGTTCAGGGATGGTAGAAAGGATGAACCAAACAATCAAGAATGTGTTAGCCAAAGCTATAGCTGAGACAGGAAAGACATGGGTGGATGTATTACCAGGAATCCTGATGAGATTGCGCGCAACCCTGAACCGCACTTTGGGTCTAAGCCCCCACGAATTATTGATGGGGCGAGCAATGCGACTCCCTTATGGGGTAATTATGGGTTGCAGGGAACCTGGGGTTTATAGGGCTAGAATGACCCAATATGTGAAAGACCTTTATAACCAACTTAAAGTATTAAAGGACCGAGCAAAACAACAACAGCGAATCGCTGATCAGAAAGAGCCAGAGGGAAAGGGGATAGTTCTTCCACAGCCCGGCGACCAAGTTATGGTGAGGGTGCTGCCAGAAAGGCCGGGGTTTGCCCCCAGGTGGATAGGACCACAGACAGTACTCTTAACCAATGATACATGTGTCTGTGTACAGACTCGGCAAGGCAGCCAGTGGAAACACTGGACTCAGGTTAAAGCATACAACTCACCCTCTTGTTGCTCCCACAGACAGAGTGTGGAACCACGTGTACCCAGTAACCATGTAATTACAGAGAACCTGAGAGAGGAACACCAGCTGGCCATGCCAGACCTGACCACACTGATGAAAACATACCCAGAGAAAACTCAAGGGCAGAAAACGCCAAGAGCGTGGCAGAAGACACTGAGAACGTGAAGAAAAACCACGAATAGCCTGCTAAAGTGTGATGATGATGGTACTCTGTAAAGAAGGCTGGTTGCTGAAGGTAGATGATTAATTTTATAGCATAGTATAGAAATTCATTGGGAAATAGACGAGGAGGGATTTTTGAGTTAAAGCAGAGAAGGCAAGTTCCACCACTTTGACGGCATTTCGGACTGCACACGGTATCTGGAAGCAGTCACCCCCAGTCTGAGGAGCTGGGCCCTTTCAGCAGTTGGGCCAGTGATCGACCGGACAGTTCGGAAGGGGCTGCCACCAGGGAGAGGTCCTTGCAGGCATTTAAGTAGAGGCCACCCCAACCCTTTCCTGTACATCAATGAGAGAGCCTGTGGGTGCTCCTGGAAGGACAGTTTCAGCAACCAGAGGATAAAGGGCTGAAGACAGAAGAATGTAATTAAGCTGCAGTCAGCCTGCAGGGAAAGAGCAGGCACACCAAACGAACCGCATCCCTAAAGACTTGGAGCAGCCTCTCTGCTTAACATTTGGTATGTAGCGATTAGGTAATGCTAGGATAGATATCGAGGTACATAACACTGGGGGGGGGGGGATTTCGAGACAGGGCATTTTTGCTGCCCAATTTGAGCAGATCCTCCTAGGTTGGTCTTTCCTGATACAAGTTTAATTTTTGTCCAGGAAGGCCAAGAGGAGGGACTGTTAGAGTGAGGTTTTTTTTTGGGTAGATGATTTGTTTACACTTAAATGACCTTGGCCACCAGACTTCTATTTGACAAAGTACTGTGGATTGAGTCCACCACAATGGGCTTCCTAAAAACCTGTGAATACCAGATGCTTCTGGTGCCGTAGTTTGACCTAATGTTGTAGTTTCAAAGACAGTGTTATCTATACATTATAAATATTAATTATCTTCTATGTTAGCACGTAAAATGCCGAGTAAGGCTCTGGAAACCAACCCAGACATGTTGGCGTCGGAAGAAAAGGATGGTGTGATATTTTGTATGTAGCTTCAAAAGGAAGCATCGTCTATAACTTTTTAAGTAGCGAATGCCTTTGTGTTTAGCATATAAATATCGAGCCCACATTGAGCTAGCAGACCTTTCTGCGGAAAGTGTCTCCGTCCGCAAGATGCCTGCTGTACTTTGTTGTATCGAATAAAGAAGCTGCTTTGTACCTATCAGTGACTCTGTCTCTCCGGTGATTTCATCCACGCTACAACAGCAACACACCAATATCGCTGAATCAGTGGGAGCCCTGGGCTTGTTTCCCTGCAACAAGACGGTGCCATCGAGGGGTGATGGGAGACATCGATACTCGAAGGGGGATCCTTACGTCCAGTCTACTCTGAAATTTAGTTTTTGTTGCATTCATTGCAGAAAACTCCGCTTCACAGAGATATGTTGGAAATGGAAGCAACGTTTTCAGTGCTTTCGTGGCTATCTCAGGATATTTAGCCTTGACTTTGATCCGGAATGCCGGCAGAGATGTTATGTCAAACATACTTTTCAGCCCGTCGTCATTTGCAAGCTTGAGGAGTTGATCTCCTTCCCGCGCTGACATGGATGACGCGCGGGTAATGACCTTGCATGCGTAATGACCTTGTGCGTTCAAGCTCCACAGTGACAGGGAATGAGGAAAGGTGCAGCTGACTCATATCGCCAAATCGTATCGTTTCCTTGCAGCCCGGTAGCACATGCTTTGCGGGGAACCGCTGATCTAGCCCATCAACTCTGCTCCGCCATTCAATCATGGTTGATCCTTTTTTTTCCCTCCTCCTCAACCCCAGTTCCCGGCCTTTGCCCCGTAACCTTCAATGCCAAGTCCAATCAAGAACCTATCAATCTCTGCCTTAAATACACCCAACGACCTGGCCTCCACAGCTGCACTTAGCAACAAATTCCACAAATTCACCATCCTTTGGCTAAAGAAATTTCTCTGCACCTCCGTTTTGAAAGGGTTGCCCTCTATCCTGAATCTGTGCCCTCTTGTCCGAGACTCTCCCACCACAGAAAACATCCCTTCCACATCTACTCTGTCTAGGCCTTTCAACATTCAAAAGGTTTCAATGAGATCCCGCCTCATCCTTCTGAATTCCAGTGAGTACAGACCCAGAACCATCAAACGTTCCTCATATGATAACCCTTCCTCAGCTTTTATGCTGTCCTTATCTTCCTCTGTCAGCCATGGTTGCCTCCCTCTGCCAATTGAGAACTTCTTCCTGTGGGACACATCTATCCTGCACCTTGTGAACTACTCCCAGAAACTTCCTATTCCCAGATCTTGGAAATAAAGGTTGTTGATATATTCAAGTTCTTCTCCATCCTTTCATAAACCCAGCATGGATAATATCTTCTCCAGAAGCTTTATCTTTTCCGTGAATTATAATCTTTTTGGGAAATATAACAATGGATAAATTCAAAGTTCAAAATACATTCATCATCGAAGTATACAACCCTGAGAACCATCCCACCGCAGGAGACCACGAAACAAACACCATGAAACCCATTAAAAGAAAACATCAAACAACCCACTGTGTAAAAAAAACACAAATAACACAAACAGCAAAAAGTGAACAGAATATTAAACGCCTCCAAAAACAGTCAAAGAGTGACAGCCACTGAGTCAGTTTAGTTCAGCTCAGGGTCAATGACCGCAGGCCAAAGCTAGAAAACCAGTTTCGCGCCAAAGCACCTCAAACAAATCATGCAGATGCTAAAAAAAGGTAATCGGAAACACATGGAACATGAACCAGAGTCCTCTAAAAGCAAGTCCACAGAGCGTGTTCAGCAATGAGAATTTTAAACACCAAAACACTGATATTCCCAATAAGGAATCCCACAGCCACCTGAGGGAATTGAACTCAAGGAACCTGCACCTTCCTCAAGAAGCAGAGAGACCTATCAAATGCGGGTAAATGACAATAAACCATTGCGTTCTATCCTTTTCCTCATGTTCAATCTCGCAATGTTTTGATCGGTGAGGAGTAATGGTGCCTACCATGGGTTCAGGCTCTGCCACCAGGCTCACAACCTCATCAAATTCCCTGCGAGATAGCAAAAGCACCAGATCGCTCATTCGGTCCAAAAGTACATCAAAATGGAAATTACAGACAACAATCACAGCTCAGAAGTATATTTAAAAGAAATTGTTTCTTGAGCTGTCTGCAGGATGTTGCTAGTTGCACTTGTCACTGGTGCCATCTTGTTCCAAATGCAGCAACTCCAAATATAAAACTATAGCTTCCATCCACAAGGAATTGACCATGCTCTCCTCTTATCTCACACACAGGTGGTGGTTTAAAATTTGAAATTAAAAATTTCACCATTAGTCATTAAAAATTACTGTTATTTCAATGAAGTAACTCTAATGGAGAAAAAGCAAAATTTGGTCCCCCAGACTGCCACAACCTTAGTTAAAACAGTGCCAATCCACAGATATGAGCTGGCAGCCTTGGAAGCATAGACAAGATACAGTGATGCAGCTAGTACAGATAATTTCCTTGTTGTGCAAGGGCTCACTTCCTGGGAATCGTCTCCGAAAGTGAGAAAGGTACATTTTCTATAGTAACACAAATCATATAGCAAGTACATGTAGTACCCTCAATTAAACTAATGAAATATGCAACACACTGTATGTATGTAGTCATTAACAGAAAAATGTAATGGAAGAATTTACAAAGTGTCAGATTTCCCCCAAATTCAGGTTAATCATAACCTGAGGAGCCACTGAAAAACTGCTGCTTTGACCTCTGGCGCCATCTATGTGAAGTTTGCATGTTCTCCTGTGACATGTACATTTCCTTCTGCTGTTCCTATTTCTTGCCCATCTCACTGATATACTGGTGATTGTAGATTGTCCAGCGTGTCAGTGAGTAGTGGCTTCTTAGAGCAGTTGATGGGATTGAGAGAAGAATAGTAGTGCATGCTTGATGGCTGTCTCAAACTCAGAGGGTGTTTTTCCATTCGGTATAATAGAAACATAGAAAAACCCATGGCTCACATCGCTGTAAAAGCTGTCTCATTTAATTGAGATCATAACGCTACATCACATTACAAAATAAATCAATTTCCCTTCTGTACATTGTAACATAGCTCAAAATATAGTACTGTGAACATGTGAAAAAATTCTGCAAAGCGAAGATGCTTTCAAAAATAATGAAATTATTAAATATCAAAAAATGACAATAAAGAGCAGTAAAAATTAAAGAAACTAAATCAAATATTTAGTGTAACCACCCTTTGCCTTTAAAACTGTATTAATTCACTTAGGTACACTGTCGTGCAGTTTTACAAGAAAATCGGCTGGTAGATTGTTCCAAGCACCTTGGAGAATTTGCCATAGTTCTTCTACAGACTTTGGCAGTCTCACTTGCTTCTGCCTCTCCAGGTAATCCCAGACAGCCTGGATGATGTTGGGATCAGGGCCCTGTGGAGGCTATACCATCTGTTGCAGAACTCCTTGTCCTTCCTTTCACTGAAGATAGTTCTTTATGACCTTGGCCATGTGTTTGTCATTGTCCTGCTGCAAAATAAAGTTGGGACCAATCTGATGCCCCCCTTATAGCATTGCATGATACTATATCTGGTTGTAATTCTCAGCATTGAAGATTCCATTAATTCTGACCAAATCACCAATTCCATTTGCAGAAATGTGGCCCCAAACCTGCAGGGGTCTCTGCCATGCTTCACTGTCGGCTGCAGACACTCATCCACGTAGCATGCTCCAGCTTCTCTACAGACAAACTGGCTCCTGTTCTGGAAGAAAAATTTCAAAGTTTGACTTATCATTCCAAAGCACTTGCTGTCATTGTTCAGCAACCCACTCTTGTTTTTTTGTGTGTAGATGAGTCTCTCTCAGCTTCGTTTCCACTTCAGAGGAATGACTTTTTGGCAGCAACTCTTCAACGAAGACCATTTCTGACAAGCTTTCTCTGGACTGTAGAGGGGTGTACCTGGGTTCCAGTGGTTTCTGCGAGTTCAGAGCTGACAGCAGTGCTGGACGACTTCTGATTTAGAAGTGATATCAGTTTGATGTATTTCTTGTCTGCTGCACTGTTTCCATGAACAACCACTAAGATTCTGGTCCACAAGCTTGCCCATTTCTTTGCACTTCTTCAGAAAACCTTGGACAGCACATGTTGAAACTGCTGTTTACTGTGAAATTTCCGCATGGGAGAGAACTTGCTGATGTAGGATGACCACCTTGTGTGTTACTGCTCGGCTCACTCTTGCCATGATGTTAAGAATTGATGATTTGAAGGTTAAATTGTCAAAACTGCTACACCTTGACCTTTTAGTTTGGTTGTCATTCACCCAGTTTGATTCATAAGATAAGGAGCAGAATTAGGCCACTTGGCCCATCGAGTTTGCTCTGCTATTTTATCATATCTGATCCATTTCGCTCTCAGCCCCAATCTCCTGCCTTCTCCCCATTTCCCTTCATGCCTTGACTAATCAAGCTCCGATTCAACCTCTGCCTCAAATTTTCCCAATGACTTGGCCCCCACAGCCACCTGTGGCAATGAATTCCACAGATTCACCACCCTCTAGCTGAAGAAATTCCTCAGCTCCGTTCTCAGTGGACATCCCTCCATTCTGTGCCCTCTGGTCTTAAGACTCCCCAACACAGGAAACATACTCCGCACATCCACTCTATCAAGGCCTTTCAACATTCAACACACATAAAAGTTGCTGGTGAATGCAGCAGGCCAGGCAGCATCTCTAGGAAGAGGTGCAGTCGACGTTTCAGGCCGAGACCCTTCGTCAGGACTAACTGAAGGAAGAGTGAGTAAGGGATTTGAAAGTTGGAGGGGGAGGGGGAGGGGGAGATCCAAAATGATAGGAGAAGACAGGAGGGGGAGGGATGGAGCCAAGAGCTGGACAGGTGATTGGCAAAAGGGATAAGAGAGGATCATGGGACAGGAGGTCCGGGAAGAAAGACAAGGGGGGGGGGAACCCAGAGGATGGGCAAGGGGTATATTCAGAGGGACAGAGGGAGAAAAAGGAGAGTGAGAGAAAGAATGTGTGTATAAAAATAAGTAACAGATGGGGTACGAGGGGGAGGTGGGGCATTAGCGGAAGTTAGAGAAGTCGATGTTCATGCCATCAGGTTGGAGGTTGCTTGAATTTCCAGCATCTGCAGAATTCCTGTTGTTTGCCTTTCAACATTCAATAGGTTTCAATGAGATCCCTCCTTATCCTTCTGAATTCCAGTGACTACTGGCCCAGAGCCATCAAACCTCCTTTGAACCCACTCCAATGTCAGTACATCCTTTCTAAATTAAGGGGCTCGAAACTGCTCACAATACTCCAAGTGAGGCCTCACCAGTGCCTTATAATGGCTCAACATTACATCCTTGCCTTTCCTTCCTTCTACACGTATTTCTGTTACAGTTAATTAGTGTAGTTCATTCAACTCATTAAGACACTGATCATTAGCACCCTCTTTGTTACCGTTTTTAATCATGCACTGGGCCGTAAACCCACAAAGCAGTCAAGTTTTTAATTTGAAGTGATCTTAATTACTTAATATGCTACTCTCTTTTAAAAAACAAAACACTTCTCTGTAAATTTTATATTTGGAAATATAAAATTTTCTCTTTTCCATTGACACACTAATGTAGAAGGCAAAACATAACCATCTAAAACAAAATTTATCTTTAAAAAATCTAGCATGCCCAAGACATTTGCACAGCTCTGTACATTCAAGCCCCAGAGCAGTTTGGTCAATAGCTTAAAATTTATTGTATGCCTTACTGTCAAAACAATTACAAGGAGTTCATGAATACAGACAGCATATTGCAAACCTTTTCAAAGACAATTCCTAACTTCCAAAAAATGAAACTAATCTGTTACCACTCTCATCAGGCCACACTATCACATCTACAATCATCCAATGTTGAAATATAAATGTTCATGCACAAGTTACAGTAAATATAACAAAAATATAAGTGAAAGAGAACATGTCATCTAAAATACCCACCCAATAAAGCTATTCTGCCTATCAATGTATCCAGGCCTGTTTCTGAAGACCAAAGCTAATACTGCCATCAGCCATCTCTTTACCTCCACTGATGCTGCCCCACACACAGAGTTCCTTCAGTATTCAGTGCTTTGTTCTCAGATAATCCAAACGTCTGGTTATTATTCTCTACGTACGATTCTGCTGTATTCATCCAATTTCAGACTACTATCAAATCTATACTTATTAGTATCCCTACTGCAAATTGTAGCTGCACACTGCTTACAAAAATGCTCAAGCTTGCATCAATTCCAATTCTGTTAGTAACATGTCACATTAAATTCGTGGCCACTTGAACTTTTGGATAAAATTTAATGCACCCAAAACCCCGCTGCCAAATTTCCTCTTCGCTACATCCATTCCACAGAAAGCAACCACAGCTTTTTCACCTTAACCACATAGCCATAACCTCCAGAATCACTCCCGTACATCTTTTCCATACTTCCTTAGAACATTCAGGTCCTGCAAAATAAAAGGTTTTTGAAGACCCAGGTATGAAGTAGTTCTTTCTAAAGATGCGTCTGAACTTCCTGTGTTACCATCCCTGAAGCTTTGCTAATCTGTCCTGCCAATGGAAAGAAAGGGAAACAGAGACAAATGGAAACCAAAAAAATCAGAAGACATAAAAAAAGAGAGAAAATTAAGTACTGCCAGCTGAGGCAAACTTTCCCCATATACGCTTCACCCTGACATTATTTCAAAGTGATAGTTTACAAATATAAACGAACGTGGGGTGTGTGTGTGTGTGTTTGTTTGTTTGTTTGGTGGTGGTGGTGGTGGTGGTGGGGTGTGAACAGTGTTCTGCTCGACCGGCCACACTCTCCCCACCGGTGTGTCCGCTCCCCCGGTAAACGGGCCCTCCATCCCTACCCTCCCCACCTTACCTTGGCCTTAGCACAATTCACCGACCGCAGGGCCCCGAAGAAGATTGGCAGCAGCGCCATAACCACAAGGCTTCCGTAGGCGACGGCCGTCCCCTCGGGGGTCGCCACGAACTTGGCGGTGGCGTTGGCAGCCGCCTCAGTGTCGTTGAGAGTGACATTGACAGCGCTGTCGTTCATCACGGGAAGCTCAACTCCAGCCATATTAACCACCCTCACAACAGCCCGAAAGGCCACGTTTCCTTAACACCCCGGCAGCGGACGTGACACCACACCGAAGAGAGCGGACCGGAAGTTGCAACACCACCATAGCAACCAGCCCCCAGCGCTTAGCAACCGTCCAAGCTTCATTTTGCCGGGGAATCACTGTCTCCAACAAGATTGAGGTAAACCACCTCTCTACTAATCAATGGTGTTACAATGACTGTGTCTTTTTTTAAAGTACCTCTATTATAAGCTGTCTGGTTATAGTTATTAACTTTTAATGCACACTTGACACTCCTTACAATGAGGTTTAGAATCAGGCTTATTATCACTGACATATATCTTATACTCCTTCTCCTCCTCCCACCCTTCTTATTCTTGGTTCTGCCCCCTTCCTTTACTGTCCCGATGAAGAGCCTCAGCCCAAAACAATGACCATGAACACTGAGCTCATCTACAAAGAACGTTGTCACAGGAAAGCAGCATCCATCATCAAGGACCCCCAACATCCTTGCCATGCTCTTTTCTTCTTGGTGCTGTTGGGGAAGGAAGTACTGGAGCCTTAGGTTGCACTTCACCAGGTTCAGGAACAGTTATTAACCGCTCCACCATCAGACTCCTGAACCAGCATGGATAACAGAGGCGGCGCTAAGGTGGTGCTAGCTGGTGCTATAGCCCCAGCAGAAATTGCAATAGCACCAGCGTAACACTACCAAGAAATTAACTGAAATTTCACATACAAATTTCCGCTGCTTTGCTTTCTCTGTATAGTTTTGCATACAGCGTGTTTCTCCAGTTGATCTAGTGAAACAGCGACCCCAATTACCATAGCACCCACGCAGCAATAAAGTTATAAACTCTGTCAGGTCCACTTTACACTTCTGCTTATTCGTTCGTTGTCAATGTCTTGCCATTGCTGTCCTCAGATCAGTTAAGCTGATCTAAGATCACTTAAGTTAGT
Organism: Mobula hypostoma; assembly: GCF_963921235.1. Taxonomy (NCBI): domain Eukaryota; kingdom Metazoa; phylum Chordata; class Chondrichthyes; order Myliobatiformes; family Myliobatidae; genus Mobula; species Mobula hypostoma. The sequence goes on from NC_086098.1 coordinate 174,883,098, forward strand.
GATGTCACTCACTCTCACTCACGCGAGAGGTTGATAGTATACATCCAGGCGCAGATCCGTGGTCTCGCAAGACTAACGAATGCCACACACACACACATTGTGCTTTTACAAGCTAGCGTTGACCCGGCACGTGCATTATTTTGGCCAGCGTGAAAAATGGATCGCTTTTTAGCGAGAAAAAGACCTCATTCAGAGGAATCAGTGGTGTCTCAGCCTGAGCCTGTATTAATTGAAAGTGACATGCAGAAAGAAGTAAGTGGGGATGAGGACGACAGCAATTCATCAAAGGAGTGTGAGGGCAAAGTAGAGGAACAAGAAATGGAGCGGGATTTGGAAGAGAATATGGATGAAGCTGCTCTTAGTACTAGTGGGAATACTGTTAGTGACATTAGCCAGCAGCCTGAGGAAGGACCCCGTCGGCCAGCATTGAAAAAGTACCCTTCGCTGCTCGCAACAGTTTGGAATCAGCAAAGGAGTCTTATTCGTGGCTGGTTTGACTGACTGGAATATTCGATCACAAAAGATACTACGTTCTGCTTCACATGCAGGCATTTCCTGTGTGGAGAACATGGGTTCCATTCTGAGACTACCTTCACCATCACCGGTTACCGCAACTGGCAGAAAGCTACAACAGCTTTCAAAACCCACCATGTAAGTGCAGCTCATAAGTTTGCTATGGAGACATGTGTCGAATTCAGACTGAGAAAACAAGACGGTTTAAGATTGGGAAATATGCTTGACAAAGGACGTACAAAGATTGTCCAAGAAAATTGAGTACAGTATATGAGAGCTGTGGTTGAGTCTCTAGCAAGGACAGACAATGAATGACACAATGGAATTTCTAGCTCCAATGAGACCCTACCGCAATGCATTTATAGATTTATACAAACTAATCTGCATATCACTGACTCTACCTGTGACATCTGCCTCATGCAAATGGAGTTTCTCTTGCCTCAGACACTTCAAAAACTACCTAAGGAATGGCAGCGGCGATGCTTAGAACTGCAACTTGGCCCTGTTGGCCGTAAACAGCCGGAGGACCAAAGCACTTGACATCCAGAAAATCATTGAGGCTTTCACCACCAATCACAACAACAGATGGATTGGGCTTCTCTGAAAACATCAATGGTGAGTGCAGTTGATTTTTTTTAAAAATTTGGGCCAAGACTGAGGCTGATTATTATTATTATCTGGTGGATACCCCATAGTCCTTATGTTTCCTACAAATCCTAAACTATTACATTTACTGCTATTAAGCCTACTGGTTTTGCTTAGACTTCCAAGTGGTGATTCTGTTGATTTTTGTTTTAATTTCAGTAGCCGAATTAATTGAGGTATTGCATAGTCAGAGTACAATTTGCCCAACTCCTGGTAAAGCCTTGCATCTGTTGTTTGCCTTATTTGACTTTAATAACGGTGTATCTTTTGGCATTGTCTGTCTATGTAATGCGAATAGTGGACATTGTGGGTTAGTGTTGTGTTTTTCAGTTGAAAAGCAGGAATGATATGATAAGTACACAGCCTATATAAAGTAGAAATAATGTATATACAGTGTAGTTTTACTGAACAGAATTGCCAAAAACGATTTGTAGGAAAAAATGGGAACGTACCCACATGCGCATGTCACGCATGTGCACATAGGTTAGGTGCCCGCACAAGGCTTCATGGTCATGGTAGTCTTTTTCAGGGTAAACACAACGCATTTGACTGCTACTCTTGTCCATTGGCAACCCTACCCCCCCCCCACCCCAGTCGGCCGGTCTGCAAGAATATTGTCAATATTAAACCAGTCCACAGTGCAAAAAAGGTTGGGGACCCCTGCCATAGGGTACATCTCTCAGCACCACCACTGAATAATACAGCCCCACTGTAGCACCAGCAAGAAAAAATCTTTGGCGCCGCCACTGATGGATAACTTCATTCAACCCAACAATGAAATGATTGACCCCAAGAACACAAGATATAGAAGCAGAATTATGCCATTGGGGCCATTGAGTCTGCTCTGCCATTTCACCATGGCTAATCCATTTTTCCTCTCTGCATCAATCTCCTAACTCCTCCCTCCCCCTGCCCCCGCCCCCACATCCCTTCATGGCCTGACTAATCAAGAATCTATCAGCCTCTGCCTTATATATACATACGGGCTTAGACTCCACAGCTGTCTGTCACAATGAATTCCACAGATTCACCATTCTCCAGCTGAAGTAATTCCTCCTCATCTCTGTTCTAAAAGGACAGCCTTCTATTCTGACGATGTGTCCTCTGGTCTTTGACAGTCCCACCACAGGAAACATCCTTTCCACAACCACTCTATCGAGGCCTTTCACTATTCGATAGGTTTCAATGCGGTCACTCCTCATTCTTCTGAATTCCAGTGAATACAGGCCCAAAGCCGTTGAATAGTCTTCATGTGACAAGCCATTTAATCCTGAAATCATCTTCATCAACCTCCTTTGGACCCTCTCCAGTCTCAACACACCAACCTGATTTTCCCAATCTATCTGCATATTGAAATTCCCCTTGACTATTGTAACATTGCCCATTTGGCATGCATTTTCTCTCTTCCATTGTAATTTGTAGAAAATATCCTTACTACTGTTTGGGTGTCTGTATATAATTGCCATCATGGTCTTTTTACCCTTGCAGTTCCTTAGCTCTATACACAACGATTCAACACCTACTGACCTTATGTCACTTCTTCCTAATGATTTAATTTCATTTTTGTTTCAAATGTTTTTATTTTGATTTAATTCCATTTTCTGCCAAGAGAGCCACATCACCCCCTCTGCCTTCCTGCTTAACATAACTGTAAAAGCTTTTACAGATATGTGAAAAGAAAAAGATTGGTTAAGTCAAATGTAGGTCCTTTACAGTCAGAAACAGGTGAATTGATCATGGGGAACAAGGACATGGCAGACCAATTGAATAACTACTTTGGTTCTGTCTTCACTAAGGAGGACATAAATAATCTTCCGGAAATAGTAGGGGACCGAGGGTCCAGTAAGATGGAGGAACTGAGGGAAATACATGTTAGTAGGGAAGTGGTGTTAGGTAAATTGAAGGGATTAAAGACAGATAAATCCCCAGGGCCAGATGGTCTGCATCCCAGAGTGCTTAAGGAAGTAGCCCAAGAAATAGTGGATGCATTAGTGATAATTTTTCAAAACTCTTTAGATTCTGGATTAGTTCCTGAGGATTGGAGGGTGGCTAATGTAACCCCGCTTTTTAAAAAAGGAGGGAGAAAGAAACCAGGGAATTATAGACCGGTTAGCCTGACATCGGTGGTGGGGAAAATGCTGGAGTCAGTTATCAAAGATGTGATAACAGCACATTTGGAAAGCGGTGAAATCATCAGACAAAGTCAGCATGGATTTGTGAAAGGAAAATCATGTCTGACAAATCTCAGAATTTTTTGAGGATGTAACTAGTAGAATGGATAGGGGAGAACCAGTGGATGTGGTATATTTGGATTTTCAAAAGGCTTTTGACAAGGTCCCACACAGGAGATTAGTGTGCAAACTTAAAGCACACAGTATTGGGGGTATGGTATTGATGTGGATAGAGAATTGGTTGGCAGACAGGAAGCAAAGAGTGGGAATAAACGGGATCTTTTCAGAATGGCAGGCAGTGACGAGTGGGGTACTGCAAGGCTCAGTGCTGGGACCCCAGTTGTTTACAATATATATCAATGATTTAGATGAGGGAATTAAATGCAGCATCTCCAGGTTTGCGGATGACACAAAGCTGGGCGGCAGTGTTGGCTGTGAGGGATATGCCAAGAGGATGCAGGGTGACTTGGATAGTTAGGTGAGTGGGCAAACTCATGGCAGATGCAATTTAATGTGGATAAATGTAAGGTTATCCACTTTGGTGGCAAGAACAGGAAAACAGATTATTATCTGAATAGTGACCAATTAGGAAAAGGGGAGGTGCAACAAGACCTGGATGTCATTGTACACCAGTCATTGAAAGTGGGCATGCAGGTACAGCAGACGGTGAAAAAGGCACATGGTATGTTGGCATTCATAACAAGAGGATTCGAGTACAGGAGCAGGGAGGTTCTACTGCAGTTGTACAAGGCCTTGATGAGACCACACCTGGAGTATCGTGTGCAGTTTTGGTCCCCTAATCTGAGGAAAGACATTCTTGCCATAGAGGGAGTACAAAGAAGGTTCACCAGATTGATTCCTGGGATGGCAAGACTTTCATATGAAGAAAGACTGGATGGACTAGGCTTATACTCGCTGGAATTTAAAAGATTGAGGGGGGATCTTATTGAAACGTATAAAATTCTAAAGGGATTGGACAGGCTAGATGCAGGAAGATTGTTCCCGATATTGGGAAAGTCCAGAACGAGGGGTCACAGTTTAAGGATAAAGGGGAAGCCTTTTAGGACCGAGATGAGGAAAAACTTCTTCACACAGAGAGTGGTGAATCTGTGGAATTCTCTGCCACAGGAAACAGTTGAGGCCAGTTCATTGGTTATATTTAAAAGGGAGTTAGATATGGCACTTGTGACTAAAGGGATCCGGGGGTATGGAGAGAAGGCAGGTACAGGGTTCTGAGTTGCATGATCAGCCATGATCGTACTGAATGGTGGTTCAGGCTCGAAGGGCTGAATGGCCTACTCCTGCACCTATTTTCTATGTTTATCTTTAATACAATGTGTATCTTTGAACATTAAGCTCCCAGCTATAATCTACTTTTAGCCATGATTCAGTGATGCCTACAACATCATACATGCCAATCTATAACTGTGCTCGAAGTTCATCGACTTTATTCCATACACTGCATGCATTCAAATTTAACACCTTTAGTCCTGTATTCACCTTTTTCAATTTTGTCTGCCTTTTTCGTTGCAACTCATCCCGTTGACTGTAATTTTGCCCCATCCTTGCTGGGAGTCTCACTACACATTGCCTGTGTTTGTAACCCAACCACCTCATCCTCAGCACTATCACTCCAGTTCCCATATCCCCGCCTGATTAGTTTAAACCCACCCAAACAACTCTAGCCAACCTGCCCACAAGGATATTGAACCCCCCTCGGGTTCAGGTGCAACTCATCCCTTTTGTACAGGCGATACCTTCCCCATAAGAGATCCCAATGATTTATAAATCTGAACTTCTGTCCCCTTCAGCCATACATTCACCTGCCAAATCATCCTATTCTTACCCTCACTGGCATGTGGCACAAGCAGCAATCTAGAGATTACTACCCTGGAGGTCCTGTTTCTCAGCTTTCTACCCAGCTTCCTAAAATCTGTCTTCAGGACCTCCTCACCTTGCCTACTTATGTCATTTGTGCCAATATGGCTGCTCACCTTCGTCCTTGAGAATGCCACAGACACAATCCAAGACATCCCTGACCCTGGCACCAGGGAGGCAATATACCATCTGACTGTCTCTATCGCGCCCAAAGAACCTCATCTCTGTTCCTCTGTCTAAAGAATCTCCTATCAACACTGCAGTCCCCTTCACAACCCATGGACTTTCAAGGACTCACCAACTCATGTTCTCAATTTTTTTTTGCATTTGCACAATTTGTTGTCTTATGTACATTTGTTGTTTGTCCATCTTTGTTGTGTTGCAGTTTTCCATTGATTCTGTTGTGAATCAATAGAATACTATTCACTTCAATTTAAGTTTAACTTAAGTTTAAGTTTAATTGTCATTCAACCATACATGAATACTCATGAATACAGCCAAATGAGCTAGCGTTATTCAAGGGTCAAGGTGCAAAGCACAGTACCAATAGTCACACACAGCACAAAGCACACATAGTATGTATAAGATAGAAAGGTACAGCCACTCAATAAAGGAGACCAAACTCAAGCCATCCAACACTGCTGAAATCTGCAGATGACTACAAAAGAGCTTGTCTTCTGCCAAGTGAACTCTGGGGCTGGGAGGGCTGCACCAACTCCACTCTGGTCTCCATGCCACACTGACCTGGTGGAGCGCTGGCTATGATGCCTCTCGCCTGGTGGCTGTAGACAGGCGACACCATGGCTTGTGGCCTGGTCTCACTATGACCAAGGCCATGCAGCTTCCTCACAGTCCATTTCTGCTCTGCTGATAAATCAGTAAATCGAACTTGTATTCTAATTAACAATGTCCATAAGGGTCTTGCAATCACAAGAAAAGTGACCAAAATGGTCACTCACCATTAGACTGTACACCTCCTTCAACTCTGGTAGTAGCACAATACACAGCTCCCTCGTTTTCACCACCAGCGAGCAACTCACAGATGGGTTAGACCTGAAGTACTTTAAGTTCTCAATATTCAGCAGGATCTTGTGATAATTAAAAATACATTTAAATACGACAGTAGCACCTTTTTTTGACCCCGTAGATCACCATCTACCAGAAGTACTGTGAATACCACAAGAAAATGAATCTCAGGCGACGTATACTGTTTATATTTTGATAATAAATTTTCTTGGAACTTTGTGTATTCCTCTCCATAGATGCTGTCTGACTTGCTGAGTTTCTCCAGAATTTTGTTTGTATTGCTCCAGATTTCTAACATCTGCAGAATTGCTTGTGTTTATGTCTTGAATTGTGTTGTTTCGTGGCAGCCGTTCGGTACAGGACCTAAAAAAAACTAAGTTACAATAAAAAATAAAGTAAATAAATAGTGCAAAAAGGAATTGTGAGATAGTTTCCTGTACCTCCTCCCCAACGTTAAAAGGGCATATCCCAGATGGTGAGGATCTGTACCGGTGGATGCCACCTTCTTGAGGTATTCAGGATATTGTCGATAGTGGGGGGGGGGGGTGTGCTTGTGACGGAACTGGCTAAGTTGGCAGCTTCTTGTGATCCTGTGCACTGGAGCCTCCATACCAGGCTGTGATGCAACCAATCAGAATGTTGTCCAGAAATTTGCTAGTCTCCAGCAACATACCAAATTTCCTTAAACTCCTAACAAACCACACTCACTGGCATTCTTTCTTCATGATTGTATCAAGGTGTTTGTGCCCAGTAGAGATCCTTTGAGATGTTGAAATATAAGAATACTAGAACATAGAACAATGCAGCACAGAAACAAACCCTTCAGCCCATGATGTTGTGGAGGACATCAACTTGTAATTACATGTAATCAAACAAATTCCTTCTGTTTACACCCACTCCAGGCACTCAACATTTGAAAAAAGCCTTGTCCTGTACTTCTCCTTTGAACATCCCCCCTCCTTAAATGAATACCCTCTAGTGTCAGACGTTTCAAGCCCAGGAAAAAGATATCAGTTGTCGATCAATGCCCTTCATAATCTTAAAACTTTTAAGACATACGAGCAGAATTAGACCATTTTGGCCCATTGAATCTGCTCCACCATTCCATCACAGCTGATTTATTATCCCTCTCAACCCCATTCTCCTGCCTTATTAATCAAGAACTTATCAAACTCCTCTTTAAATGTATCAAAGACCTAGCCCCCACAGCTATCTGCGGCAATGAATTTCTCAGATTCATCACCCTCTATCTACAGAAATTCTTCCTGATCTCTATTCTAAACAGGAGTCCTTATATTCTGAGGCCATGCCCTCTGGTCCAAGATTCCCCCATTATAGGAAACATCCTCTCTATGTCCACTCTATCTAGTCCTTCCGTTATAGGTTTTAATGAGATCCCCCTTTGTTCTTCTAAACTCCAGCAAGTACTGGTCCAGAGCCATCAAACACTCCTCATACAGTACATTAAGCCTTTTACTCCCGAGATCATTCTTGTAAACCTCCACTGGACAGTCTCCAGTACCAACACATCCTTTCCTGGATAAGGGGCCCAAGACTGCTCAAAATATTCCAATAGCATCTGACCAATGCCTTTTCAAGCCTCAGCATTACATTCTTGCTTTTATTTTCTAGTTCTCTCAAAATGAATGCTATCATTGCATTTGCCTTTCTTGACTCAACCTGCAAGTTAACCTTTAGAGAATTGTGCAGTTGGACTCTCAAGTCCCAATGCACCTCAGGTTTAATCTTATTAACTTCTCTCATGTCTTCCCTCAGCTACTGCAGCTCCAGCTGTATGTGTGAAATCTTTGTCCTTTGTTATTTCTAGACTTGACCTATCCAATGGCTTCTCATCTTCCATATTCCATACTCTTAAAAACTCTTCAGGAAGTGATAGATTCTGGCATTGTACCAGATAGAGATGTTACAAGCAGGGTAGAAAAAGGAGATGTAGTAGATGTAGTGTACTTGGATTTTCAGAAGGCCTTTGACAAGGTGCCATACATGAGGCTGCTTAACAAGTTAAGAGCACATGGAATTACAGGGGAGTTACTAGCATGGGTGGAGCATTGGCTGATTGGCAAAAAAACAGAGAGTGGGAATAAAGGAATCCTATTCTGGCTGGCTGCTGGTTACCAGTGGAGTTCCACAGGGGTCAGTGTTGTGACCGCTGCTTTCTACGATGTATGTCAATAAGATGGACTATGGGATTAATAGATTTGTGGCTAAATTTGCCGATGATACAAAGATAGGTGGAGGAGCGGGTAGTGTTGAGGAAACAGAGAGCCTGCAGAGAGACTTAAATAGTTTAGGAGAAGGGGTAAAAAAGTGGCAAGTGAAACACAATGTTGAAAAGTGTATGGTCATGCACTTTGGTGGAAGAAATAAACAGGCAGATTATTATTTAGATGGGGAGAGAATTCAAAATGCAGAGATGCAAAGAGACTTGGTAGTCCTTGTGCAAGATACCCTAAAGGTTAAACTCCAGGTTGAGTCGGTTGTGAAGAAGGCAAGTACAATGTTAGCATTCATTTCTAGAGGTATAGAACATAAGAGCAGGGATGTGATGTTGAGGCTCAATAAGGCACTCGTGAGACCACACTTGGAGTATTGTGTGCACTTTTGGGCTCCTTATTTTAGAAAGGATATACTGACATTGGAGAGGGTTCAGAGAAGATTCACGAGAATGATTCCAGGAATGAAAGGATTACTGTATGAGGAACGTCTGGCAGCTCTTGGGCTGTATTCCCTGGAGTTCAGGAGAATGAGGGGGGATGTCATAGAAACATTCCAAATGCTAAAAGGCCTGAACGTATTAGATATGGCAAAGTTATTCCCCATGGTAGGGGAGTCTGGGACAAGAGGGCACGACTTCAGGATTGAAGGACGTCCATTTAGAACAGAGATGTGGATAAATTACTTTAGTCAGAAGGTGGAAAATTGCTGGAATATGTTGCCAAGGGTGGCTGTGGAGGCCAAATCATTGGGTGCATTTAAGGCAAAGATAGATAGGTTCTTGATTAGCCAGGGCAACAATGGGTATGGGGAGAAGGCAGGGGAGTGGGGTTGACTGGAAGAATTGGATCAGCCCATGATTGAATGGCGGAGCAGACTTGATGGGCCAAATGGCCTATTTCTGCTCCTATATCTTATGGTCTTATAAATTTCCATGGTTAGATGGGATCGATCCCAGGATGTCAAAGAAGACAAGAGAGGAGACTGCTGGATTCTCATGGAATTTTTTTTGTTTTTTTTAATGATAGGTGAGATATCAGAAGAGCAGATATCCCTTTGTTCAAGATGGGCAGTAGGGAATCTACAGGTTAGTGAGCCATCAATCAGTGGTAAGGAAGTTCTTAGAGAATATTCTGAGGCAGAAGATTTAAGATTCAAGATTGTATCATGCCATTGCTAGTACACTAGTGTAAAGGAGAACTAAAAAATTGGCTTGGTGATAGGAGGCAAAGTGTATTGACGGATAGGTGTTTTTCTGGCCAGAATTCTGAAAATAAAGTTGTAAACAGAAAACGTACAGCACAATACAGGCCCTATGGCCCACAAAGCTGTGCCAAACATGTCCCTAACTGAGAAATTACCTAGGGTTACACATAGCCCTCTATTTTTCTGAGCTCCATATACCTGTCCACGAGTTGTCGCCGGCAGCCCATTCCACGCACTCACCACTCTCTGCGTAAAAAAACTTACCCCTGACATCTACTCTGTACCTACTTCCAAGCACCTTAAAACTGTGACCTCTTGTGCTAGCCATTTCAGCCCTGGGAAAAAGCCTCTGACTATCCACATGATTAATGCCTCTCATCATCTTGTACACCTCTATCAGGTCACCTCTTATCCTCCATCACTCCAAGGAAAAAAGGCTGAGTTCACTCAACCTATTCTCATAGGGCATGCTCCCCAATCCAGGCAACATCCTTGTAAATCTCCTCTGCACCCTTTCTATGGTTTCCACATCCTTCCTACAGTGAGGCGATCAGAACTGAGCACAGTACTCCAAGTGGGGTCTGACCAGGGTCCCATACCTGCAACATTACCTCTTGGCTCCTAGACTCAATCCTATGATTAATGAAGGCCAATGCACCGTATGCTTTCTTAACCACAGAGTCAACCTGCACAGCAGCTTTGAGTGTCCTATGGACTCAGACCCCAAGATCCCTCTGATCCTCCACACTGCCAAGAGCCTTACCATTAATACTATATCCTGTCATCAGATTTGACCTACCAAAATGAACTACCTCACACTTATCTGGGTTGAACTCCATCTGCCACTTCTCAGCCCAGTTTTGCATCCGTCCTGCTGTAACCTCCGACAGCCCTCCACACTATCCACATTACCTCCAACCTTTGTGTCATCAGCAAATTTATTAACCCATCCCTCCACTCCTTCATCCAGGTCATTTATATATTTTTTTAAAAATCACAAAGAGTAGGTGTCCCAGAACAGATCCCTGAGGTACACCACTGGTCACCGACCTCCATGCAGAATATGACCCATCTACACCCACTCTTTGCCTTCTGTGGGCAAACCAGTTCTGGATCCACAAAGCAATGTCCCCTTGCCTCCTTACTTTCTGAATAAGCCTTGGATGGGATACTTTGTCAAATGCCTTACTGAAATCCATATACACTACATCTACTGCTCTACCTTCATCAATGTGTTTAGTCACATCCTCAAGAAATTCAATCAGGCTCATAAGGCACGACCTGCCTTTGACAAAGCTATGCTGACTATTCCTAATCATATTATGCCTCTCCAAATGTTCATATATCCTGCCTCTCAGGATCTTTTCCATCAACTTACCAACCGCTGAAGTAAGACTCACTGGTCTATAATTTCCTGGGCTAGGGGTGTGGTATTCATGGTTTCAATGTCTATTCAGAAATCGGATGGCAGAGGGAAAGAAGCTGTTCCTGAATCACTGAGTGTGTGCCTTCAAGCTTCCATACCTCCTTCTTGATGGTAACAATGAGAAGGAGGCATATCCTGGGTGGTGGAGTCCTTAATGATGAATGCCACCTTCCTGAGGCACGACTCCTTGAAGATGACTTGGATACTACGGAGGCTAGTACCCATAATGGAGCTGGCTAATTGTAACACTTTCTATAACACTTTTATCCTATGCAGTAGCCCCCTCTCCCCCCACGGCACAGCTGGAGAAGTTTTTGAGTGTTTTAGGTGACAAATCAAATCTCCTTAAACTCCTAATGAAATATAGCCGCTATCATGTCTTCTTTATTGTTGCATCAATTTGTTGCAACCAGGTTAGATCCTCAACAATATTGACAACCAGGAACTTGAAATTGCTCCACTTCTCCACTTTTGATCCCTCTCCAAGGATTGGTTCATATTCCCTCCTTCTACCCTTTCTGAAGTCCACAATCAGCTCTTTGATCTTATTAACATTGAGTACAAGGTTGTTGCCATGACACCACACAAATAGCAGGTGTATCTTGCTCTTTTACACTCTCTTGTCACCATCTGAGATTCTGCCAACAACAGTTGTATCATCAGCAAATTTATAGATGACATTTGAGCTATACCTAGCCACGCAATCGTGGGTGTAGAGAGAGTAGAGCAGTGGGCTAAGTACACATCCCTGTGGTGCACCAGTGTCGATTGTCAATGGAGAAAGTTACTTAAAGATAGAGGAAGAAATAGATCTACTGGAAAATTGAAAGTGAACAGAGTGGTGGCAGATAGAATATAATGTTTGAGATAATCCACATTGGGAAGTCACATACTGCTCTCGGTAGACTCAATCCAAGTGTGGAGAAACAATTGACTTTCAGTGTCGGGGGGTTGCTTGCACTAACTGAACCAAGGAGCTGCAGATGGCAGGCTCATGACACAACCCATGAGCAGAGGAATGGTAGAATCTCCATGAAGGGACAGAAACAAAGAGGTTAGACATAAGAATACTAACAGAGCCCTTGGAGGAGTGACTAAGCAACACCACAAGACAAATCTCCAACACAATGACTCCTCTAAGCCACTAACTGAGAGTCCTCTTTAAATGATCACAGAATGCAGGAAACACATGCCAGTCACAATTAACTTGACAAGATTAAACCAAAAACACAAGAGCTTAATTGCTCTAGTTAAGATAATGATTAGTGCTCAAGATCCCTACAAGCTCAACACTCTGCGATAAGCTGCAGAGGCCAAGAGCTAATGACAATAACTCACCCCCTAAAGTCGGTACCTGACGGCCTGGGGAGCTCTCGAGGTAGGTATGAAAATCACAAGACATACCTGATGCTCTCAAAGCAGCACTGGACAATCCAGAAGAGCTCTAATGCTCCTGAGGCAGATCTGAAAAACACAAGGCAAATCTGATGCTCTCAAGGCAGAGCTGTAAACTCTGGAACAGATCTGGAGCTCTCAAGGCTGGCCTGAAAAGCAAAGCAGGTCTCTTGCTCTTGAGGCAGCACTGGAAAATCCAGAACAGCTCTGATACTCCCAAGGCAAATTTGAAAAACACAAGGCAGACCTTGAGGGTTTCACTGTCATGAGCTCTGCAGCTTGCAATAGAGAATTGGGCCTCTAGGGTTCTTGAACCCTTGTATGTACTAATGGTTATTTTAACTACAGCTGATAAGCCCTTGTGCTTTCAGTTTAATCTTGTTAAGTTAATTGTGACCAGCACATGCTTCCCACATTCTATGATTATTTAAAGAGGACTTGCATTTAGTGCCTTAGTAGAGTCACTCTATCATGATGTGTTCTTGGATGTCTTACTTCAAGTGTGCAGGAACAGTAGACTTTCTCTGTCATGGGGTTGCTGGCACCAAGTCAATCCAGGAGCTGTGGACAGCAGGCTCATCATTCAACCCAGAAGTCCAGGAATGGCAGAATCCCCATGAAGAGATGGAAACGAGAGGTTAGACGTAGGAATATCTACAGAATCTCAGAGGACCGACTGAGTGATACCATGAGCCAAATCATCTCTCCAATACAATAACTCCACTAATCTACTTCTTCTCCATCTTTTTTTTTTACGGTGGTTGGCACCCAGTTTGGTGCATTACCGCCACCTTCTGCTCCACAGTGTGCAATAGACTTATATTCTAAATCCCTTCACCCAATCACACATACCCTAACCTTCACTTTATCCTCCCATCTTTGGCCATCCTAGTACCCTATTCCTGCTTATCCATCATATCCTATAAAAAAAACCCCTGTACCCCTTAAGAAAGCTAAAAAATACCCTGACCTGTGCTCTCTCACTCATGCCCAGCAACCCTTTTAATGTGAATTCCTGCACCCCCAATTCCCTTAGATTAATTCTCATCATCTCTCTCTGTATCCCATACTTCCTGCAACTCGTTAATCTACTGTCTGTCTGTATCTTGTTTTACGGCGGTTGGCATCCAGCTTAATGGTGCATTACCGCCACCCTCTGCTCCAGAATGTGCACTAGACATACATTCTAAATCCCTTAACCCAATTGCGCGCGCGCACGCACACACACACACTTCATCCTCCCATCTTTGACCATCCTAGTATCCTATTCCTGTTTATTCATCGTATTCTATAAAAAAAACCCCTGTACCCCTTAAAAACACTAAAAATACCCGGACTTGTGCCCCGTTTTAAAAGCCCCACTGCACACTCTCAAGGCCTGAGCCTGAATCACATCCAGTTTCCTTATAAGAGACCTAGCTGCTGATCCATATACTATATTTCCATAATCCAATACAGATCTTACTAAAGCCACATACATTCTCTTCAAAGCTGAACAACTTGCTCCCCATTCCCTACCAGTCAAACATCTCATCACATTTATTACTTTTTTACATTTCTCCTCAACTTTCCTGATATGGTCTGCCCATGTTAATCATGAATCAAATATAACTCCCAGAAATTTAAATGATGCAACTCTTTCTAATTCAACCCCATACATCCTTAACTTCTTCCCTACCTCAACCCTTTTCCTGGTAAAAAATACAGTTTGAGTTTTGTCTACTGAAAATCTACATCCCCAATCATAACCCCACTCCACCACTTCATCAATTGCTTCTTGTAGTTTCCTGATTATATGGTCCATGTTCCTGCCTCTTTTCCATAAGGCCCCATCATCCACAAACAGTGACCTAACTATATCCACTGGTACCTTTGTGAAGACATCATTGATCATAATGATGAAAAGTAACGGGCTAAACACATTTTCCACTATGTACTGTTTTGATAATTCTAATCCAATCCGAACTTGAATTTTTCTACCAAACAAAAAATCTTTAATCCAATTAAAAACTCTCCCACTAACCCCCATCTTGTGCAGTTTAGTTAATAATCCTTCCTTCCACATCATATCATAGGCTTTTTCAATGTCAAAGAACACTGCCACTACTGACTCTCTATTTGCCTGGGCCTTCCTTATTTCAGTCTCTAACATAATCACTGAGTCCATGGAATTTGCTAATCTACTAAATGAGAGTCCTCTTTAAATAGCCATAGAATGCGGGAAACATGTGCCAGTCACAATTATCTTGACAAGATTAAACTGAAAGCACAAGGCTTAACAGCTCTAGTTAAGATAACAATTAGTAAATACAGGTGCTCAAGAACCCAAGCCACTCAACACTCTACGGCAAGCCACAGGGCTCATGCCACATATGGAGTAAATGACACAACTTTAGAAGAGTAAATGTACAGACGTGCAAATCAGTAAGTTCCTGAAAGTGGCAACATGTGACTAGGGCTGTAGATGAAGGGTGGCGCAGTTGCGTAATGGTTAGTGTAGTGTGATTATAGCACCAATGATCTGAGTTCAACTTGCCATACTGTCTATAAGGAGTTTGTATGTTCTCTCCATGAATTTCTCACCACGGCTTTCCTCCCACATTCTGTTTTACTTCACCTCCATTAAAAACATGTTTTTTATACCTTGGGAATATTTGATAAATGCAAGTTATGATTTTGTAAGTCGCATATTTTAAAATACAAAGTGCAGAAGATGTTAAGCTTAAATAAAATTAACATTTTAGACTGAAATAAAATTAAAAAAATATTTTGGACAAAAGGAAAAGGGCAATTGACAATGTAGTCTAAGATACCCTGCAATTTTACTTGTAAGTACAATAATACATTTCTGAAAAACATATATTTGATGGTGTAATATTGAGAATCCTTTGTACCAAGAATGACTCAGAAGTGACCCACAATTGTGTGACATCACATTATTTTATTGTGTGATAGAACTGGTGCGTTGATTTATTATTGTGTTCATGTGTTATGGAGCAGCACTGAATGTACACTTGAATGTACGTAACTAATCAGCCATCTCACTCATGCAATGATGCATGGAGTTGGAGAACAGGACGCTGAATGAAAAATAATTGAAGTTTGGATCAGTGGAGTGGAATGTGTTCCAGAGCCACTTCAAAGGGGAAGTATTCATAATTACCCTGAGGTTTCATTGCAAAGAAAGAACCAAATAAGAAACCAAGGTTTCTTATTTTCTCTTTGTATTGTTCTGTTTTAAATTAGTTTCAAAATATTTTATTCAAAGTAACTTGTGATTGCTAATTGAGTTATTATTGTCACATGTACTGAGATACAGTGAAAAATGTTCTTTTATATGCAATCCCTACAGATCATTTCCCAAAGGAGATGTGAGGGGCAAGCTTTTTACACAGAGATTGGTGGGTGCCTGGAGTGCGCTGCCTGGGGTGGTGGTAGAGACAGATACATATGGAACTTTTAAGAGATGTTTAGATAGGCACATGAATGTGAGACAAATGGAAGGATATGGACATTGTGTAGGCAGTAGGGATTAGTTCAGTTGGCCATTTGATTACTTATTTAATTGGTTAGACACAACAAAGTGGGTCAAAGGGGCTGTTCCTGTCCTGGACTGTTCTAGTTTTACGTATTTCATCATAGCAGTACATTGAGGTAGTAGAAAGGGAAAAACAATAACAGAATGCAGAATATAGTGTTACAGTTACAGAGAAGGTTCAGTGCAGATAAACAATAATGCATAAGGCAGAGCATTTAAAAGGCTTGAATATATATAACATACTGTGAAAAGACAAAGAAGTTCGGGGTCCCATCATTGGCAAATCCTTGGCTGATACCAAAAATCAAAGTTCAAAGGTCGATTGTAAGTCGAGGCCCAATGGCCAAAGCCCTGGATCTGTGAGTCAACTGGGAAAATCAGAGACCAGATGTCTGCAAGTCCACGGGTCCACTGGAAGCTAGAGGTCTGAAAGCAGCCTGTTCTGGGGTTGGTGGACTGTTTGTGTGTGGTATTTGGGAGGAACGAGGTATGTTTTGCTGTTGTTGTTTGTTGCTCTATTGTTGTTGTTGCTTGTGTTACTCTCCTGAACACTGGGGGCACATTATGCTCATGCTGAAGTGTGCGGCGACACTTGCAGGTTGCCCCAGCACATCCTAAAGTTTTGGGCAAACAACACATTTCACTGTACGTTTCAAGGTACCTGCTATGTTTTGTAACTTTGGAACATTAAACTAATTCAAAGAAAGGCACAGGAGTCCGAAATATGAGTCTAACTTTATGTTTACTTTAAACAAGGTGTTGTTGGGAGCATTCTGACATATGCAATTCAATGTATTTTTACATATAACCCATACTGAATTATTTAAACAAACAACAATACTTAATCAAATAATATTTACAATATTACTCAAATATTATTGAAATATTAAATGCACAAGAGTTCTCTCCCTCACCCATCAAGGATATCTTCAAGAGACAGTGCCACAAGCGGGTGGCATCCATCATTAAGGACCCTCACCATTCAGAAAATGGCCTTTTTTTTTCATTACTATGATGGGTAAGGAGGTATTGAAGCCTGAAGATACCACACTCAATGATTCAGAAACATTTAGTTCCCTTCTGTTATCAGATTTCTGAACTGTCCATAAACCCATGAACATAAATTCATTATTCCCTTTTTGACACTATTTATTTATGTTTGTAATTCATGGTGATTTTTTTGTCTCTGAACTGTAGCACAGAAGCATGGTTGTTATTGTAACACTTTACTGCACCAGAAATCGGGTTCAATTCCCACTGCAGTTTGTAACTATGCACGGGTTAGGATTAGTAAGTTGTGGGCAGTCTATGTTGGTGCCAGAAGCATGGCGACACTTGCAGGCTCCTCCTAACACACCCTTGGCCTGTGTTGATTGTTGACGCAGACGACACATTTCACTGTGTTTTGATGTTTCAAGGTACACGTGACAAATTAAGCTGATCATTATCTTTTGCACTATACTGCTGCTACAAAACAATAAGTTCAATGTCAGCTAATTCAGTGATAATAAATCAGAATCTGAATTGTGATGGACATATCCACCTTCACTCAGGCAGGCTGTTGACTCAGAAACATGGATGTTTAAAAAAATGAAATTCTATTTTTAAATTTTACAGGATGTTTGAGCTTCTTGAAACTCGTGGTTTCCTGGCAGCTTCCTCTCGCCCCATGGGACATGGGATCCTTTGCTTCTCTGTTATTATCAGGCCCAAATTCTCAAAAATATTCCTATCTTCCTAAGGAAGATATTGGAGATTAGCTTGTTTAACAATTGGAAAGATCACCCAAGTGATTGCAGTTTATTTTCTGAACTGGATGAATAAATCGTTGAATTTCAAAGTGCCATTCGCCAACTAAAAAGGCTTGGATATTTCATGGGCACATTGTCTCAGATTGCATCGTATTTTTTCTCATGGATAATTTAATTGCTTGCCTAGAGAGTGGATGCCTGGAGTCAGCACAGATTCAATCATTTATGAGCTACCGTGACTGATTGCTGGGAATATCAATCCCACTGAAGCCTTGGAATAAATATTTACATATCTTGTGAATACATATTATTAATATTAATAATCTGTGGTTTCCTTTCAAGTCTATGAATTTTTACAAGCCTGTGGAATAGAACTTCACCATTGGACTGGATGTTTGGATGGAGACTTAAGCACAGGGCCAAATCGAGGCGGTGGGGTCCTGGCCTCAGCGTATCGAGGCGATTGAACCTAATGTTTGGATATGAATTTAGGTGTTGGGCCAGATTGAAAAGGTCAGGGTGTTGGGGCCGAGGTGAGGGATGGGGCGATTCAGATCACTGCTCCATGAATCGGCTTTGTGTTGAACTATGCTGAACTGTGGGGTTCTCTTTGCAGACTTCAGTTCAGAACGCTATTTGCTTGCAGTTATTGTCTGCATGATGTGTTTTTTCTCTCTGCACATTGGGTGTTTGACTGTCTTTTTTATGGGTTCTTTTGAGTTTCTTTGTTTTGTGGCTGCCTGTCAGGAGATGAGTCTCAAGGTTGTATAATGTATACATTTTTTGATAATGTACTTTGAACTTTTGAATAGATGTAGATCTTTAGGTAGCACAGAAAACAGATAGTAGAGCTGTGTGAAGTCCGGATATTAGCCCTGAGACCATGTGCTTCTTCTGGGAATGCTCTTCTTGTGGTAGTTTATAGTGCTATTCCCATGTCACTCAGTTAGCCGCTCCCACATTGGAGGAGTTCACATAACGTACAAGTAGCATTATCAATACAGTTCAGTTGAATATCCTGCATGCTGCTGTGCCGGTCTTCTCCGCACTCTCCCTCAATATCAAACACAATGACCTTTTATCCAACATTTTCATTTAATTTGATTTATTACTCTTGCAATCTTTTTTTTCGAAGTTTTAGATTTGATAAGAAAGTCTTTCTTTTTTTTTGGTTGTATCATCTAATTGGACTGTCCAGTCCCATTTTTTTGTTTCTTTTTTTTTATATATAGTGTAGTGGGGTTTTTTTCCTCTCCATTTAAAACTCAATGTTTTTTCTTTCCTCTTCATGAACTGATAAGAAGAGAATTGCTGTTTTCATTTTTTTTATTATGTATTTTATACTAGCTTAACAATATCTATGATTTTGACAATGTCTATCTTAATCTCGGTTTATATTATTGCTGATATATATATTTGAGATGATTCTCCTCTTGATTGTATTTATGCTCCTTTTAAATCAATAAAAAGATTAATAAAGAATATAAAACACAAATAGCTCTGACTTCCTCCCACACCCCAAATTTATTCATAGACACATATCAACGATCAGGGTTCAAGTATTGCCACTGTATGTAAGGAGTTTATACGTTATCCCCGTGACCGCGCAGGTTTCCTCTAAGTGAGGGGTTCTCAACACGGAGTCCATGGTCCTCTTGGTTAATGGTAGGGGTGCATGACGCAAAAATGGTTGGAAGACATCCCAATTTTCAAAATAGGCTCTTTTTTTATCATAATTGAACTAGCTGCACATTGTGTCAGAATTAGAATCTTTTACATTAGTACTTGTCAAGATAGAACTTCAGACATCTCTTACAAATATACACTTCTTATTTTTACCAAGCAGTTTTATTTCTGGGTATGTGCCTCTCTGAAAAGATAAAAGAGTTTCATGTGTCATGGTAAACTTCTCTGTCACAGGCAATGTGATAAAAAAAATTACAAAAGAAAGATGAGCATGAGAGATTTTATGGTTTAGTATCAACTTAAAGTTAATGAATAAATTTACATTAATATAATTCCTTTCATGGATCAGGTCATCCAAAAAGAGCTCTGTAAGTAAGGAAGTTGTTTTTAAAAAGTAGTCACTGTTATGTTGTTAGACTAGTCCTCTTTAAGTAAAATGAAAATTAGCTAAAGATGTATTTTGCCTAATATTATTTTGACAAAACTAATGGGAGTCAGATCATCCATCAGACTGAAGTCTATGGTGCACAGCTTTTACATAACACAGCAGTAAAAGATCAAATATTAAAGGATTCATTAAAATAAAGGCAGACAAGCTAAACACAGGCTTCTGAGCTTTTGTGAAGGCAAACTATGTGAATTTTTACTCATTAAAATGATCATAACTTGTCAATTGTGTTATCTTTGCGCTTTATTCCAACATTTATGGGTGAAGAAACCATAGTGTAAGAGTGAACATAGAATTCAATAATAATTTGCATTACAGGAAGAGGCCATCAGCTCAACTTGTGACAAGAGGCATAGTTGAGGATGGAGGACCCAAGTACTGGCGTTATATAAGATGACAATCGAGACACAATTTCCAGACTGAGATGAGAACAGGATTCTTGACTTGATGCCAGATGAGAATCCAAACGAGACAGAAATCCTAAACTCAATTGTTATGTATTTAGTATTTCAATAATATTTGAGTGATCTTTTATTTATATATATATAGAGAGAGTTTGATTGTATTCTTGTTCATTTAAATAATTAATCATGGGTTTTATGTAAAAATATGTTAATTGCATATGTTATTACACTACCATGTGATACATGCACACATCACTTCAAGTGAAGATGAAGTTACACTTCCATTTCAGATACTTGTATGTTCCTTAGAATTAGTCAATGTTTTGAAGATACAAAACATAACAGTAATTGCAGACTGAACTGAAGTTGAGCTGACGATTGAGCATCAAACCTGGGTTCAGGTGCTGTTTAGATATCCAAATCTTGACGCCAAAACATGGCCACCAATTAGCGGCGCGGGCCAGAATCTCTAAAGGGACCGCAACAGCTATGCATATTCTGGAGAATCAGATTGTCAACACCCCAGAAGCTGATGCAATCAGGTGTGTACCATAACATAACTATGGTAGAATATACCACTATAGGGCATTTTCCACCTTATTTTCTCAAACATTGTCCCTGTGTAATCTTCTTCTTTTTCTTTGAAACTAATATATTGTTGACCAGAAAGAACTACAATCTACAAATCAGCAAATAGGAATGAACAAGGACAATGGAAATAGACAAAGCAAAGGTCATTGTTCTTGCCATGTGGTTCCAGGAATGGAGACAGCCATTTTGTGCGACTGTTCTTACAGCTGCCATTTTGTGAACTGTTTCTTGCTCAGGGATAACTTAATCAGACCAAGTGAATGTGGGCACAAGGAGTTTCTGCTGATGATCTGCTAAACCTGAGACATTTCTCAGATAAGAAGCTATTTATTACATAAAGTGACAGGCACTTTATTATTATTAAAGTGACAGGGAGCAGAAGTGGAGAGAGTGAGCAATTTCAAGTCTCTTGGTGTTAACATCTCTGAGGACCTAACCTAGTGCCAGCATATCGATGCAGCCATAGGGAAGGCAAGATAGTGGCTAAATTTCATTAAGAGTTCGAAAAGACACCCACCCCCCCCCGCCCGCCCGGTCAAACTTAAGAAATCTCGTTTGGGTAGATGCTGTGCGGTGTGTCCCTTGTACAAATCAGTACCACAAAATAACAAACAGTGCACAATATGCGATTAAATGATTGAGCTTTATAATTCCAAAGTTGACAATATGGTCAGTAAAGAAAAAAAAAGAAAAGGGCCCATTCTCATGAAAAAGTCTAATGAGCAAACGTTGAAGTTCACAGTGTTGTCCGTTTGTTCCCATTGTCCTCATCTGAGCGTAGCCGACACTCGGACTCTCACTCCTCGGTCCACTCTGTTCAGTGGTCTACCAACTCTCTCCATTCACGTCCTCTCTCTTCATCTCTCCCCGACAAAAGACCGTGAAATCCCTGCTCCCAGACACACAAGAAAGAACAACTTCCCACTCATTGGCTAACATGCCCCATTATCTCTAGTCATAACCCAAACATTGCTGCTACAGAGAAGTCATTACCTTAGCCTTGGCAGTGAAACATTAGAGAGGCCATTACATTAGCAGTGAAACCTTACAGTGTGCTGCCCACAGATAGCGCCCCCCCCACCTCACCTGACTCAGAGGGAGACGGGCCAGGAGTCTCTTCCTCAATCAATGGGGAGTCAGCTAAAGGCGGCATATACTACACATCCATGTCCTCATCCTCCGAATCAGTATCCCTCTCAGGGGTGGGGGCTGGCCTAACCTCGCATGCTGTGAGCCCTGCACTCGTCCCACGTTTCCGCAGAGTCCTCTTACTGGGTGGAGGCTCCAAGTCGGGCTCTGGGTCTACCCGCACCTCTTGCTCCAGGGGCAGCAAGTGGTTCCGATGGAGAATCTTGACAGGCCCATCCCCATCCTCTGGTTTCACCAGGCAAACTGGTAGGTTTGGCATCTGACTCTCCACCACATAGGGCGTAGCCACCCAGTGGTCAGCCAACGTATGCTTCTCAGGTAGCCCCAAATTCCTTATGAGAACTCGGTCTCCTGGCAGGAGTTGGGAGAACCTTAACTTTTGATCATACCTCCTCTTATTTCCTTGATTCTACTTGGCAGCCGCAACCCCAGCTAATTCATAAACACCTTTTTAGCTCTCTTTTCATATTAGACACATACTTCAGATAAGTCTTCAGGGGTAAGTTGCCCTCGTCTGTCCCAAAGCAAACGTCGATAGGCAACCTCGCCTCGCACCCAAACATCAGATAATATGGAAAGTACCCAGCAGCTTCACTTCATGTACAGTTATAACTGTGGACCAGATGCCCAATATGTTGACTCCACCTGCTCTTCTCACTGATCTCCAGGGTCCTGAGCATGCCTAGCAAGGTTCGATTAAACCTCTCTGGCTGGGGATCACCCTGCGGGTGATAGGGCATGGTCCTCGACTTTTCAACTCCAAGCATGCCCGGTAACTCATGGATGAGCCTGCTCCGAAATCCCGTCCCTGATCACTATGTATCCACCTGGAAAGGCTATAATAGATGAAATACCTCTCCCATAACACTTTTGCCACAGTAGGTACCTTCTGGTCCTTGGTAGAAAAAGCCTGAGCATATCTGGTGTAGTGGTCCATGATGACCAAGATATTTGCCGTGATGCTGGCACTGGGTTCTATTGACAAGAAATCGTTACACACCAGGTCCAGGGGCCCTGCCCTCTGCAAGTGGGACAAGGGAGCTGTCCGTGTAGGCAGTGTCTTCCGTCGTATGCATGGAATGCACGATTTGCAGTATTCTTCGACTTCCAATTTCATCCAGGGCCAGTAAAGCCGGTCTCTGAGCAATCCATAGGTCTTTTCCACCCCCAAATGTCCAGAATCATCATGAAGTGACTTCAACACAATCCTGCGATACTTCTTGGGCAGAACCAGCTGGCAACATCGAGGTCGGTCTGGGGGTGACATGACCCAGTATAAGATCTGGTTCTTCAATTCCAGCCGAGGCCATTCTTACAGTAATGGAGGCATTGACGCATGTTTTGTCTTCTCTGCCTGAGCCATGTCTCCCTTTTCGACTGCTGCCCAAATGGTACCAATGCCCGGATCATCTCACTGAGCAGCTGCCACTTCCCCAGGACTCAATTCCGGCAGCTGATTTGTCTTTAGAGCAGTCAGGTTACAATGAACTTGGGGAATGGCATCATCAGAAGCTCCCAATTGATCCACTACTTGATCCTGCCCCTCCTTTCCCTCTGCCTTCATGGTGATGGCAAACTGACACATGGCCTTCACCCCCAGGATAGGAATGCTTGCCCCTGTCCAGTCCCTCGTGCCCATCGGGACAAAGCATCAACATCAATGTTCCTGCTTCCCGGCCAGTACTTCAGGCTGAAATCACAGGCAGACAACGCCACCAACCACCGATGGCCTGTTGCATCCAGTTTCACTGATGTCAGGATATAAGTTAGGAGGTTGTTGTCCGTCCTCACCTCAAACTTGGTTCCTAAGAGGTAGTCACTCAGATTATCCACCACTGCCCATTTCAACGCCAGAAATTCCAACTTGTGCATGGGATAGTTTTTCTCAGACAGTGACAGACTCCAGCTGACAAACGCAATGGGTCTCAACCCGGTGTCCTGATCCTGATACAGGACCCTCCCGGCTGGCATCTGTGTGCAGTACATACGGCAATCGGGTGTCTGCAAAAGCCAACACCAGTGCCTGAGTCAGCAGTTCCTTCAGTGACTGAAAGGCCTCCTCACATTTTGCGTCCCACCTCGGTCCAAAGAGCTCCAACGGGCTAAGATACTCTCCACCCTCCTGTTCTGTTTTCCAGCCTCCCTTTTCTTCCCCAAGGGAAGGTAACTGCACAGAAGCTGATTCAACAGTGACTCACTTTTGTGTAGCCTTTCATGAACCTCTGATGGTAATCACAGAACTCAAGGAACAAGCACAGAGTGCTCACAGTCTGGAGTCTTGGCCAGATGGTAATTATCTCTATCTTAGCCGAATCAGTGGCTACTCCATTGCATAAGACTATGTGCCCAACATAGCTAACAGACATTTGGCAAAACTGGCACTTGTCCAGGGAAAGTTTTAACCCTTCAGCTTTCTGGCGGCCCAGCACCTTCAGCAGCCTCACTTCATGTTCTTCCAAGGTGGACCCAAATACTATGAGGTCATCCAGATATACTAATACCTCAAGCAAGTTCATATCCCCCACCGTCTTCTCCATGAACCGCTGGAAGGTTGCAGGAGCTCCGGAGCTGCCCAGGGGCATCTTTTCGTACTGGAAAATTCCCAGGGGGCATATAAATGCCGTCCTCTCTTTGTCGGCCTCACTTATAGGGAACTGGTAATATCCACCCCTCAAGTCCAGCACACTGAACCACTTCGCACCACTCAGGCAGGCCAGCATGTCTTCAGTCCTCGGGACAGTATGCCTGTTCAGAGTCCTATAGTCCACACACATACGTACCTTCCCATTCTTAGGGGCTTTGGGACTCGGTGATGATCCCAGCTTCCTTCAACTTACACAAATCCTGCCAAACGTTCGCCACCTCTGCAGGGGCCAGTCGCTGTGTCCTTTCTCTGAACGGGATATCCTCGGTCACCCAGATAGTGTGACGAGTGCTCTTGGAACAACCCACATCAAACTCATCAGTGGAAGAGACACCTTCCAGCTTCAACATCTTCCCCGGTTTTTGCGGGTTGGACTTGAATATTTATCAACATCCTGTTTTTGGAACTCATGGTTTGTTCTCAATGTTGGATTTGTCCTGGAATAAGTAAACAGAACTTTATCAGCAGCAATAGTTTTGCAATCTATCTCAGAACTTTTTTATTCACTCAAAGGAACTTATTTCTTGTGGATTAAACCTAAACCTTCATAGGGCACAGTTCTTACCCCATCCTTATTCGGTTTTGAGAAGATAATAATGATCTGCCTCCTAAAACTTCAGTAGTTCTCTGATGAAAGTTATGGAAGTTATCTACAGGCTCCCAAACAGTAGTCTGGATGTAGGGTTAAGTTGAATCAAGAGTTAAAATTGGCATGTCGCAAAGGTAATGCTACAGTTGTTATGGGGGATTTGAACATGCAGGTAGACTGGAGGAATCAGGTTGGTACTGGACCCCAAGAAAGGGAGTTTGTGGAGTCCCTCCGAGATGGATTCTTAGAACAGCTTGTACTGGAGCCTACCAGAGAGAACACAATTCTGGATTTAGTGTTGTGCAATGAACCGGATTTGATCAGGGACCTCGAGGTAAAGGAGCCATTAGGAGGTAGTGACCATAATATGGTAAGTTTTAATCTACAAATTGAGAGGGAGAAGGGAAACTCGGAAGTGTCAGTATTACAGTTGAACAAAGGGAACTATGGGGCTATGAGGGAGGAGCTGGCCAACGTTCAATGGAACAATACCCTAGCAGGGATGACAGTGGAACAGCAGTGGCAAGTGTTTCTGGGAATAATGTGGAAGGTGTAGGATCAGTTCATTCCAAAGAGGAAGAAAGATCCTAAGGGGAGTAAGGGGAGGCCATGGCTGACAAGGGAAGTAATGGACAGTATAAAAATAAAAGAGAAGAAGTATGACATAGCAAAGACGAGTGGGAAGCCGGAGGACTGGGAAACTTTTAAAGAGCAACAGAAGGTAGCTAAAAAGCCAATATGCAGAGAAAAAATGAGGTACAAGGGTAAACTAGCCAAGAATATAAAGGAGGATAGTAAAAGCTTCTTTAGGTATGTGAAAAGGAAAAAAATAGTTAAGACCAAAATTGGGCCCTTGAAGACAGAAACGGATGAATTTATTATGGGGAACAAAGAAATGGCAGGCGAGTTGAACGAGTACTTTGGATCTGTCTTCACTAGGGAAGACACAAACAATCTCCCAGATATAATAGTGGCCAAAGGACCTAGGGTAATGGATGAACTGAAGGAAATTTAAATTAGGCAGGAAATGGTGTTGGATAGACTGTTGGGTCTGAAGGCTGATAAGTCCCCGGGACCTGATGGTCTGCATCCCAGGGTTCTTAAGGAGGTGGCTTTAGAAATCGTGAACGCATTGGTAATCATTTTCCAATGTTCTGTAGATTCAGGATCAGTTCCTGTGGATTGCAGGGTGGCTAACGTTGTCCCTCTCTTCAAGAAGGGAGGAAGAGAGAAAACAGGGAATTATAGACTGGTTAGCCTGACGTCGGTGGTGGGAAAGATGCTGAAGTCAATTATAAAAGGTGAAATTACGACACATCTGGATAGCAGTAACAGGATCGATCTGAGTCAGCATGGATTTATGAAGGGGAAATCGTGCTTGACTAATCTTCTGGAATTTTTTGAGGATGTAACTATGAAAATGGACAAGGGAGAGCCAGTGGATGTAGTGTTCCTGGACTTTCAGAAAGCCTTTGATAAAGTCCCATATTGGAGATTAGTGGGCAAAATTAGGGCACTGGTATTGGGGGCAGAGTACTGACATGGATTGAAAATTGGCTGGCTGACAGAAAACAAAGAGTAGCAATTAATGGGTCCCTTTCGGAATGGCAGGCGGTGACCAGTGGGGTACCGCAGGGTTCAGTACTGGGACCGCAGCTGTTTACGATATATATTAATGATTTACATGAGGGAATTAAAAGTAACATTAGCAAATTTGCTGATAACACAAAGCTGGGTGGCAATGTGAAATGTGAGGAGGATGTTATGAGAATGCAGGGTGACTTGGACAGGCTGGGTGAGTGGACAGATGAAGTTTAATGTGGATAAATGTGAGGTTATCCACTTTTGTGGTAAGAACAGGAAGGCAGATTATTATCTAAATGGAGTCAAGTTAGGAAAAGGGGAAGTACAACGAGATCTAGGTGTTCTTGTACATTAGTCACTGAAAGCAAGCATGCAAGTACAGCAGGTTGTGAAGAAAGCTAATGGCATGCTGGCCTTCATAACAAGGGGAACTGAGTATAAGAGCAAAGAGGTCCTTCTGCAGCTGTACTGGGCCCTGGTGAGACCACACTTGGAGTACTGTGTGTAGTTTTGATCTCCAAATTTGAGGAAGGACATTCTTGCTATTGAGGGAGTGCAGCATAGGTTCACAAGGTTAATTCCCAGGATGGCGGGACTGTCATATGTTGAAAGAGTGGAGCGACTGGGCTTGTATACTCTGGAATTTAGAAGGCTGAGAGGTGATCTTATTGAAACATATAAGATTATTAAGGGATTGGACACGCTGCAGGCAGGAAGCATGTTCCCGCTGATGGATGAGTCCAGAATCAGAGGCCACAGTTTAAGAATAAGGGGTAGGCCATTTAGTTCGGAGTTGAGGAAAAACTTTTTCACCCAGAGAGTGGTGGATGTATGGAATGCTCTGCCCCAGAAGGCTGTGGAGGTCAAGTCTCTGGATGCTTTCAAGAAAGAGGTGGATCAAGCTCTTAAAGATAGCGGAATCAAAGGTTACGGGGATAAGGCAGGAACTGGATACTGATTGTGGATGATCAGCCATGATCACAGTGAATGGCGGTGCTGGCTCGAAGGGCTGAATGGCCTACTCCTGCACCTATTGTCTATTGTCTATTGAAAGTCTTCCATAGTGCTGAGAGGTAGGAAATTGCAGGATTTTCATTCAGCAACATTAAAAGAACAATATATCTTTAAATAAAGATGATATGCTGTACATGATGGTATCTTTCTGCACTTGAAAAATGCTTGTCATGTTGCTGAAGTGTATTTGATGAATGCTGTTACTTTGCATAGATGGTAGAGGAAATAGGTACCGATCAAAAACATTGCTTTCTCCTGAATGGTGCCAAGTTTTTTGAGTTTGGCTGGAAATGGTCTCGAGCAGGTATTTCATCACACGACTGACATGTGCCTTATGGATTCTGGAAAGGCACAAAGGAGTCAAGAGGTAAGTCACATGCTGCTGAATATTGGGATTCCAGCCTGCTCTTACTGCACAGTATTAAAAGACTGGTCAAGTTAATTTTCAAATTAGTACTGAATGAGCCCTGGATATTGATGGTAATGTCTTGGAATGGCAAAGGGAGGTGCTTAGACTTCCCTGTTTTTGGATGCCAAGGTAGCATTGTGGCTAGTGTGATGCTATAACAGGTCGGGGCGTTCCAGAGTTGAGAGTTAAATTCCGCTGCAGTCTGTAAAGAGTTTGTACATTCTCCCCATGAACTGCATCAATTTCCTCTGGGTGCTCCAGTTTCCTCCCTCAGTCCAAAGACATACCGGTTAATAGGTTAATTGGTCATTGTAAATTGTCCTGTGATTAGGCTAGTGTTAAATAGGTGAGTCGCTGGGTGGTGCAGCACATTGAGCTGGAAGAGTCTCTTCTGTGTTGTATCTCTAAATAAAGGGGAAAAAACTTGGTTATTTCCTGCCATATACACAAGAAAGAATGAAGTTCTTTTTTTGAATTCTGCCTCTAAAGCTATACACCTGTTACGCTGCTGCATTTTGTTGCAGCTGTGCTTGACAGTAAAC
Source organism: Mobula hypostoma (assembly GCF_963921235.1). Classification (NCBI taxonomy): domain Eukaryota; kingdom Metazoa; phylum Chordata; class Chondrichthyes; order Myliobatiformes; family Myliobatidae; genus Mobula; species Mobula hypostoma. Next base: position 174,911,942 of record NC_086098.1, read on the forward strand.
TAAACTCAACTCTATATGTGTAGAATGAATATTATTTTTCACCCCTCAGTCTAAGGTTGACTAGTTGCATGCAAGCAAGGACTTTATTACCTAAGGAATTGCCAGCAGCTATATTTCATTATGAGTGTAAGGAGATTTTTGCATGTTACCAAAGACTCTAGTAAATTTCTACAGATGTACTGTGGAGAGCATTCTGACTGGCTGCATCACTGTCTGATCTGGAGGCTCCAATGCACAGGACTGGAACAAGCTGCAGAGGGTTGTAAACTCAATCAGGTTCATCAAGAGCACAAACTTCCCCACCATCGAGAACATCTTCAAAAGGCAATGCCTCAAGAAAGCAGCATGCATCATGAAGGACTCTCACTATCAAGCACAAGCCCTCTTCCCATTAATACCTTCGGGGAGGGGATACAGGAGCCCAAAGAGACACAATCAATATTTTAGGAGCAGCTTCTTCCTCTCTGTCATCAGATTGCTGAACAGTCCATGATCCCATGATTTTGCCCTGTTTTTACATAATTTACTTAATAGTTTCTTTTTATTATATTTCTTGTTGTAACTTACAGTAACTTTTCATGTATTGAACCGTGTTGCTGCCACAAAGAAACAAGTTTCCCGACAGACGTATACTGTATTAGATATGTGAGCTGCATGGTCGCGTAGTGGTTAACACAAGAGCACCAACTTAACACGTCAACAACTTAAGGCTGATTTATACTTGTGCGTACAGGCTACGCCGTAGCCTATGCCATAAGCCTGTTTTATACTTTTGCATAGCCCTACGCCATAGCAAGCATGCGTAGTTGTGTCTGCATCACTCTGCAATTCACCACCAAAACGCTAATTAGCAGTGGAGTTACTATGCCACTGTGTTGAGTTTCTTCGTGAGAGACATGGACGAGGAAATGCATTTCAAATATTTTCGGATGTCGGCAGGTAGATTTGACGATTTGGTTCATCGTCTCCAACCATTTATTTCGCCTCAGTGTACAGACATGGTGGAGAAAAGCAACCAGAAATGCGATGCTACCAAGCAAACCAATCACAGTTGTTGAGGTCTGCGTCGCCACAACGCGTGAGTTACATTTTTGGGGAGGTGCACGTCACCCTACAGCGTACAGTATGGCATAGGGTACGCAGTGCCTATGGCGTACATTTGACGCAGAAGTATAAATTGGGCTTTACTCACTGTAACTTGTATGTCTTGGAATGTGGGAGGGAACTGAAGCATCCAGAAACCAACGCAGCGAAGGGGAGAATGTACAATCTCCTTACAGACAGCAGTGGGAATTGAACACCTATCGTGCATCTAACGCTGTAAAGTGTTGCGCTACCACGGATGGCTGAAAGCAATCTTTTGTGATGCTGAGGAGCTCAGGAGAGACTAAAATATATTGTCCATTTGTACCTCAAGCTGAAAGTTTGTAATGCTTAAGTATGCTTTCTAAGCTTCCTAGTTGGGCTCTGCTATCATTAAGAAAGGAGATGTTTATGAAGTTTACTCCAACCGTTACTTGGTTAACTATCCGCTGGCAGTCACAAGATTTTAATTCGTTGGAATGCTCGCTAATAAAATCAACTGCAATTAACAAGACTGCTGTTTATCTTACTATAATTAGTGCCCTCTATATAATGCAAAGGTTGTTAATCTAGTTGGTTGTAATTAAGACCTTCTTTTTGGCTTTAAAATTATCTTGTAATCTTCCTATAATGAAGCATGATTATTTTCATTTTTGTAGATTAATAATAGATGAACATGACTTTATTGCACTTTTCAATTTACACCCGTGATGTCATTGTAAAAAGCCACTGCTGCAGTGGTATGTATGTTTATTTTTAAACTGATCATTGATAAAAAAGAAAATCTAATAAGGGGGCAATTCAGCCCATTGTGTCCGTGCCACTTGCAAAGAAATAGCCAACCAAATCCCACTTTACAGCATTCACTCCTTAATCATAACCAAAAGCAGGTTTAATATCATCGGCACACATGTGTCATGAAATGAAGGGTCTTGGCCCAAAAAAGTCAACTGTTTACTCTCTTCCATAGATGCTGCCTGACCTGCTGAGTTCTTCCAGCATTTTGTGTGTATTACTTTGATTTCCAGCATTTGCAGATTTTCTCTTGTTATGAATTTTATTGTTTTTGCAGCAGCAGAATAATGCAATACATAATTATAGAAAAAATGTGAATTACAGTAAATATACATATTCATTAAGTAGTTAAACTAAATAAGTAGTTCAAAAATAGAAATAAAAGTAGTAAGGTAATGTGAGGTGCTCAATATCCATTCAGAAATCAGGTGGCAGAGAAGAAGAAGCTGTTTCTGAATCATTGAGTGTGCACCTTCAGGTTTCTGTACCTCCTTCCTGATGGTAGCAATGCAAATAAGGCAAGACCTGGGTGAGTGTGGAGGGGAAGTGTCCTTAATGAAGGATGCCTCCTTTTTGAGGCATCACTCTTTGAAGATATCCTAGATACTGGGGAGGCTGGTGCCCATGATGGAACTGACTGAGTTTACAACTCTCTGCAGCTTATTTTGATCCTGCACAGTAGCCCCCACCCCCACACCAGACAGTGATGCGGCCAGTTAGAATACTCTCAGTACCTCTGTAGAAATTTGAGAGCGTCCTTGGAGCATACAGGCCATGGGCATTCTCAAGTATACCCTTAAGTACTTTTTAAATGTAATGAAGATTTCTGCCTCAACCACCTTTTCAGGCAATTAGCTCCAGACCTTATCTGCCTCAGGAGGAAATATTTTTCTTATCTTCCTTCTAATTATTGTACCAATTATTTTAAATCTGTGCCCCATGGTTTTGATCCTCCTGTTAAGGTAAGTATGCCCTTTCTATTTATTTTAACCAGACCCTCATATTTTTATATATATATCAAATTAATCTCCCCTCTGCCTCCACTGTTCCAAAGAAAATAAATTCAGAGATCTAATCTCTCTTCATTGCTGAAATTCATCCTCTTCACAGACATCCATGAAACAGAGAAACCCCATAGAACAATAGAAACATCAAAGCCCCCTCCCTTCACATAAGCAGGAGCAAAAGCATTGATCCACCCACCCCCGTCTGCACCAGCAGAAGCACAGATCCTCCCTAGTCCCACCCCCCACCAAACAAACAGTGTCAGAAGCATCAAAACTACAGTCCACAACCCTGCACTTCAGTATCTCAGACAGGGTCTCTCTCTCTCCAGTGAGAGAGAGAGAGGTCACTCCTGCGACAACGAGTGTGGAGACCAGCAACTTGCTGTTCCGATGTTCCCAATGGTCATGTTCTCAATATTTATTGGTTATTTATTTATTATAATTAGTTTGTGTATTTTTTACACAGCCTGTACACAGTATTTGCATAATTTGTTGCCTTTTGCACATTGGCTGTTTGTCCATCTTGTTGTGTATGGTTTTTCATTGATTTTATTGTATTTCTTTGTATTTACTGTGAATGCCTGCAAAAAATGAATTTCTGAGTTGTTATGGTGACGTGCTCTATATGTACTTTGATAATAAATTTACTTTGAACTTTTTATAAAAAAAAATTTCTCTTCAGATCTTGCACACAGTTATTGAACTTTGAACTACACAGCAATTTTTTGTATCATCTGAACACTCTTTATCTTGTCCTCTACATTTAAGTCTAAACCAGTAATGTATCTTACCAACAGTAAGGAACCAAAGAACTCCTGTGGAACACCAGTAGAGATAGCCTTTCAGTTCAGAATCACCTGTCAATCCTTTTTTACTGGCTTTGAACCAAATGTGGATCCCAAATGTCATTCTCCCTTGGGTCCCATGGATGCTTACTGTTTTTTGCAGTCTTCCATACTGTTACAGTTAAAATACTGGATGTTAACGATGCCCTTGTTAGAATCTTTGTAGATTACATCAAATGCTCTCTATTTTACATCATAAAACATAAAATTAAGTTAGTCAAACACAACTTTTCAGGTATGAACATTGAATTTTCCAACCAGTGATACTTGGGTGGAGATGATTGAGAGCTTCTAGTTCCTTGGTAGCTTTCTTGGGTTCATTTTAAAAGTACCTCATCGCCATTGTTATGTTTTGTAACTTCAAATCATTAAAATAATTCAAAGGAAGACACAGGAGTCTGAAATGTGAGTCTAACTTTGTGTTTACTTGAAGTGAGGCATGCACATATCATGTGGTAGCATGACAATGATTGCAATTCATATATTTATACATAAAATCCATAACTGTATTATTTAAATGAATAAGAATGCTCAATCAACCAATATATATACAAGAGTACTCAGATATCAAGATGAATATTACTCAGTAAGACAAAGGAGACTAAGCCTGCTTTACTCCCTGTTACGATTGATGGTGAGAACCTGGATGTGGTGAGGACCTACAAGTAATTGGGGGTTCACCTATATGATGAACTTGAGTGAAGCAATAACACAGAGGCTGTGTACAAGAAGGGTCAGAATCGCCTCCACTTCCTGAGGAGACTGAGGTCCTTTGGAGTATGCAGGCCTCTCCTTCACCTGTTCTACTGTCTGTTGTCACCAGTACAATCTTCTATGCAGTGGTGTGCTGGGGCAATGGCATCAACACTGGTGATGCCAACAGGCTCAATAAAGTAATTAGAAAGACTGGCTCTGTTATAGGAGTCAGACTGGACACACTGGAGGCTGTGGGAGGACAAAGAACCCTACAGAAAATCCTGGCAATTCTGGTCAATGTTTCTCACCCTCTGCATGCCACCTTGACTGAACAGAGGAGCACTTTTAGTAATAGACTAAGACAACCGCGCTGCTCCAAAGAGCGCTAAATGAGGACATTCTTACCCTCGGCCATTAGGTTCTATATTGAGTCAACCTATAGTCGTGGAAGTGATGACTCCCTCCTATTAGACTGTTTGTGGTAGCTTATTTTTTATTCTTTCTACTTTTCTTCTAATATTTGTGTATTAGATTAGATTAGATATCTGTGCACTTGTAATACTACTGTGACACTGTAATTTCCTTTGGGATCAATGAAGTATCTAACAATTTATCTATCTATATTCAGTCAATCAGTCAGTGGGTGCCGTCCCAAATCCGGGGTTGGCGGCTATGCACCTCCATCTTCTTCGATCTTGCAACAGCACCGAGCGCAGCCTCTCCTCTAGTTTGTTCTCGCTGGCCGCCTTGGCACCACCCAATGCTGCCCCGCCGAACTCGAGCCCGAGGCTGTATCGGCCTCCAGCCACGGCCGCTTCTTCGAGCTCAGCCCTTCCTTAAGTGGAGGCCTTGGGCAGGTCCAGGCACATGGTGCAGCGCCCAAGTTCATCAGGTCTCTTCTAACTAGGTGCATAGCATACGATTCGTAGATACGTGGTGAGGCTTTAATCTCTTCCATGGAAGATGGCCGTTGGCTCACAAGGAGCTCAACCACCCTTTGTCAGGTCTTGTTTTTGTTTAGTCCTGCTGGGTGTCCTCACACCCTCCTCACCAGACTAAGTCCGGTGCGGGAGCCAGCCCAAGTCGCCAACCACTCGACCACGGCCCCCAGCCGAATCTCTCCAAGCGCCCGGCTGAAAACCATGGTCGAGCAGCCGGCGACCAAACCGGAATACCTATATTACTGAAATATTAAACACATAACAGTTGAGAGCTTCTAGTTCCTGGGTAAAATCAATAGCTTGACCTGGTCCATTAGTGCCTCTACTTTCTCAGGATGAAATTCACCATGTCCCTATTGACCTTCACTGATTTTTGTTGATGTAGCACAGAAACCATCCTATCCAGATGGATATATCATGGCTTGGTATGGCAACTGCTCTGCCCAAGACTGCAAGAAGTTACAGAGAATCGTCAGTTCAGCACATCACGTTATCTAGCCTCCCCTCCATGGACTATGTCTACACTTCTTGCTTTCTTGGTAAAACACCCAACATAATCAGAAACCCTACCTGGATACTCTCCCATCCTGCTTCTCCCATCGAGCAGAAGATACAAACGCCTGAAGGCAAGTACCACCAGTCTCTATGCCAGTTTCTATCCCAATATTATAGGACTATTGAGAAGAGCTCTTATACAACAAAATGGACTCCTGATCTCACAATCAACTTCTTTATGGCCTTGCATTTCATTGTCTGCCTGCACTCCAGTTTCTCTGCAAATGTAATACTTTATTCTGCATGCTGTTTTCACTTTTGCCTTGTACTGTTGTTGTTGTTGTTGTTCAGTCGTTTAGTCGAGTCCAACTCTTCATGACCTCATGGACCATAGGGTCCATAGGGTTTTCACGGCAAGATACGGAAGTATCTGCCTTTAAGTCCCGTGCTGATGCCATTTCACCACCAGCCAGCCCTACCTTGTACTACCTCAACACAACAATGTGATGAAATGATTTGTATCAATGGCACTGAGAACAAGACTTTCACTGTACCTTGATACCTGTGACAATAATAAACCCGTTACCACTGTTACCTGCTTCCTCCCTTATCTTGCTCTCCATCAGATTCTGGCTTCTCCCACTTCCTGTTCCCTACAAGCAATTTCCATCCTCATATGATCAGGCTCAAATTTAGTGATATGCTATGCCCCCATCGAATATTATATACATCTACGTTGGCACTCTAATCTCCCCAGTATCAGTACCAAAAAAATCCATTCTTTTTAGATATTTCCAATTATTCTTGAAGATAAACAAAGCTTTTTTAACAATTAAGCTTTGCTATAAAATTAAAAATAACAACTATAGTCGCCTGAACTCTGAAAAATCTGAAAGCTGGAGGCCAAAGAAGATGGTCTTTCCTAGGGCTAGAGGACTATGTATGTGTGTGGGTGGGAGGGAGAGAGGAATAGTGCTTCTTTTGCTGTTGTTGCTTTATTGTTTGGTATGTTCTGTTTGCTGTGTTCTGTGTCATTCTACCAAGCATTGTGAGTATGCTATGCTGGCGCCAGGATGTATGGCAACACTTGTCCCCAGTGCATCCTTGGCTGTGTTGGTTGTTAACACAAACGACACATTTCACCGTATGATTTGATGTACATGTGATAAATAAATCTGAATATGAATCTGAAAATGCTGGAAACACTCAGCAGGTAGGCAGTATCTGTGGAAAGCAAAACAATTAACATTTCTATTCTGGGACCCTTCATCAAAGGTGATCCCAGACCTGAAACACTGACTCTCTTACATCTTACAAATGCTAACAGAGTGCTAAAATGAACTAAACCGAATACTCCTAGACTGTTACAAAGACTCTGCAGTTTGATATTTAATATTCTGTGGGCTATTTGCTTGCTTTTTGCCGTTTGCACGATTTGTTCTTTTTACTGTGTTTGGTGTTTCATACTGTATTTGAATGGGTTCATGGTATCTCTTTGTTTAATGGCTGCCTGCAGGAGGACAAATCTCAGGACTGTATACTTTGATAATAAGTATATTTTGAGTCTCTGACTTGGCAGCATTTTCTGCTGTTACTATCTGCAATACTATGCTCAGCCTTGTGGGGTCACTGTAACTCTATTTCTCTCAGGTTTTGCACAACGTGCCCAGTGAAACAGCAGAATTTCAAATTCTCTCTCAGAAATTCAAGCTTCAAGGAAGGATTGACTTTATCTGCCATTTACGTTTCGATGTATTGGGAATTTACTGTGCTGTGGTGTGTTGGTCAGGATGCGACATGCAATAAAACAGAAATGAATTCAACAATTGGTTCAGCACAGACTAGATGGGATGAAAGGTCTGGTTCTGTGCTGGACTATGACTCAATGACTCTATAATTCTAAAGAATAAAGAATTATATACAAATAAAAAGCTAATAAAGTTAGAGGTTAATGGATGGAAATGGAATAAAATATGCATAAATAAATACATACCACCAGGCATTTACAATGTAAACAGCGTTATAAAAAGTGATTTGAAGTGCCCTTTGTGTAATGACAGGATAATAGACAGAAGGGGGTGGGGGCTAACTAAAACGGTTGATTAGATTAACTGCCTGGGGGAAGAAAGTTTTAAAATGGTGTAAAGAAACATTTTGAGATGTGAACTTTGTCTGAAGTGTTTGGTCTTTTGAAATCTTGATTTAGTTAATCCCTCTCATGCCAATTTTACTTTTCTTTCTCCTTGATTGTCTCAGATTGATCCTCAGATACAATTCCCCTGGTGCTCTTCCCAGCTAGTGCTGGACTTTCCCATGCTCCTGGATTCTCCTGGAATCCCAATGAATTAAATATTAATTACAACCAATGTTGTAAGCAGCCAGGGGAAAACTTACAAGTTTCAACTTTTCATTTTCATCATTAGATTTACTCCTGTCATAACCAACAGGGACAAAAGTCGCTCAAAAGGTTGGGGCAGGTTGAGACTTGAGGTAATCTGACAAAACCTGTCCAGGCTCCTCATACTCTCCCTGAGTTAGTGCAATGAACATCAGAAAGAAAACACTAAAATCAAACTTGTGCACTGCCCCATCCTCATTCAACATGTGAATATCACCAACACCCAGTCATGCTCCAAGCACGTTGACGTTACAGATAAGAAAGCTCACCAATGCCTCTACTTCCTCGGGAGGCTAAAGAAATTTGGCATGTCCCCATCGACCCGTAACAATTTTCATCAATGCACCATAGGAAGCATTCTGTCTGGATGTGTGACAGCTTGGTATGGCAACTGCTCTGCCAGTGAGTCTGAGAAACTGCAGAGGGCTCGGGACACAGCTCAGCACATCTCAGGAACCAGCCTCCCCTCTTGGACCCTGTCTATACAGACCATAAGACATAGGAGCAGAATTAGGCCATTCAGCCCATTGAGTCTGCTCTGCCATTCCATCATGGCTGATCCCAGATCCCACCCAATCCCGTACACCTGCCTTCTCACCAGATCCTTTGATGTCCTGATCAATCAGGAAACGATCAACTTCTGCCTTAAGTATACCCATGGACCTGGCCTCCACCACAGTCTGTGGCAGAGCATTCCACAGATACACTACTCTCTGGCTAAACAAAAATCCTTCTTACCTCTGTTTTAAAAGGTTGCCCCTCAATTTTGAGGCTGTGCCCTCTAGTTCTGGATACCCCACCATAGGAAACATCTTCTCCAGGTTTCCCCTATCTAGTCAGATAGGTTTCAATAACATCCCCATGCATTCTTCTACATTCCAATGAATACAGGGCAAAAGCTGCCAAACGCTTCTCATATGTTAACCCCTTCATTCCCAGAATCATCCTTTGGTTCCTCTGGGCTCTGGCCAATGACAACACAACCTTTCTGAGCTATGGGGCCTAAAACTGTTGAAAATACTCCAAGTGCAGCCCAACTTGTGTCTTATAAAGGCTCAGAATTATCTCTTTGCTTTCTGCTACCTCAGTATGCTTTAACATAATCAAAGACCCCACCCACTCCACACATTCTCTCTTCTCACCTCTTCCATCAGGTAAAAGATACTAAAGTCTGAAAGCACGTGCCACCCAGCTTTTATTCCACTGTTACCAGACCTGAATGATATGATGATTCATTATGATCCAGAACTTCATTTTGTATCTCCACTGCACTTTCTCTGTAGTTTTTACACTTTATTCCAAATTGTTATTCTTTTGCCTAACTCTAGCTCAATGAACTGTGTATTGATTTGATCAGTATAAACAGTATGCAAGATAGTGACAGTAATAAACCAATATCAATACCAACTTCTTCACCAAGAGGGTGGTGAATCTGTGGAATTCACGCCACAGACAGCTGTGGAGGCCAAGTTATTGTGTATATTTAAAGTGGCGATTGATAGGTTCTTGATTAGTAAGCGCATCAGAGGTTATGAGGTTAAGGCAGGAGAATGAGGTTCAGAAGGAATTCTGATCAAATGATGGAGCAAACTCAATGGGCTGAATGACTTAATTCTGCTCGTCTATCTTATAATCACATCAAATAACAAAGGCTTGTCACTGCCTTAGTAAAGTAGTTGGTGTAATTGAAGAACCCACCTAAGCTGAACATTCTCTCTTCTCCCCTCTCCCATCAGGCAGAAGATACATAAACCTGAAAGCCCATACCACCAGGCTCAAGGGCAGCTTCTATCCAGAAAGCACACTCTCGAACAGACCTCACAATCTACATCATTATGACAAAAACAAGAAAATCTGCAGATGCTGGAAATCCAAAGCAACACACACAAAATAGTGGAGGAATTCAATAGGTCAGGTGGTGTGTATGGAAAAGCATAAGCAGTGAACGTTTCAGCCGAGACCCTTCATTAGGGTTGACCGTTTACTCTTTTCCATAGATGCTGCCTGGCCTGCTAAGTTCCTCCAGCATTTTATGTGTGTTGCTTACCCTTTATGACCTTGCAACAGCAATGCACTCTTTTGCCAGCTTTTACACTTTATCCTGCACTCTATCATTGTTTTACCCTGTTCTAGCTCAATGCACTGTGTCTGTATGAACAGTATGCAAGACAAGCTTTTCATTGTGTCTTGGTACAAGTGACAATAACAATTAACCAAACCAAACCAAAGATATGCACATTCAGCATATGATTACACCATAAGACATAGGCGCAGAATTAATTTTGTTCAGATTGAAGGCACGAGCTCTCTGATTTTCTGTGGTCCATAATGAAGATAGACTGAAGTCTTTTGTCAGAAACGGAATCTGGTTTATGTCATGGAATTAGTTGTTTTGCAGCAGCAGTACAGTGCAATACATAAAAATCACGATAAATTACAAAAAGAATATATTGAAAAATAAATAAAGAGAGCAAAATAATGAGGTAGTGTTAGATAATGAGGTAGTGTTGATGGACCATTCAGGAATCCGATGGCGGAGAGGAAGAAGATGTTCCTAAGTGTGCATCCTCAGGATCCTGTACCTTCTCCCTGATGGTGGTAATGAGAAGAGGGCATGTCCTGGGTGGTGAGGGTCCTTCATCATGGATGAGGCATGGCCTTTTGAGAATGTCCTCTTTGGTAGGGAGGCTGGTACCCACGATGGAGTTGGCTGAGTTTACAACCCTCTGCAGCCTTTGCTGGTCCTGTGCAGTGATAGAGTAGTTGGAATTTGCAGGTATTGCAAGAGCAGGAATAGAAATAGAGACTTTGTTGCTCATAACGGTTCAGATCGTGTCATTTACTCAGTGAATATGAAAATCTGAATAAACACAGCTTGAATTTATATTTATACTCATGTGTTGCTTTTAATTTATGAAGTGTTTTAACATAGCAACAGCTCCCAAAAGCACTTCATAGGAAACAGTTTATAACTAAACCACATAAGCAAATCATTTGAGTCATTTATCACAGAAGGGAATATGATTTCCTTTATTGGAGTTCCTCAAGGTAGTTTCCAGGGTTCACCAATGCACGTAAATGCTGGGGGAACTCAGCAGGTCAGGCAGCATCTATGAAGGGGTATAAAGAGTCAATGATTTGGGCTGAGACCTTTCATCAAGTCTGGATCTTTTCTTCACTCTGGATAGTTTCATCTGTAACTGCCAATTAGGCATCAGCCAGCTTACCCTCAACTCCCTTTAGCTGCTTCATCAATTTCCTTTCTTCCGGCAAGGTCAAAAGTGGGAATGCTCAATGCTAATTCATTTGCAACTATTCAGAAGCTGAAGTAGTACATGCCTGTGTGCTGTGTTCATAAAAAAATTAACAGGGAATATAATTTGGTTGTGAAGGCAAATGGTTCATTTAAACCAAAAACAGAAATACTGGAGGAATTCAGCCAGACAAGTAATAGCTGTGGAAAGAAACTGAGCTGGGGGAAGAGTGCTAGGTCTACAATTTTCAAAGCAGAGCTGGAATAAGACCTTAAGACTTTCTGTGGAACTTATTGCCATGGGTGGCTGTGGAGGCCAAGTCATTGGATATATTTAAGGCAGACGTGGATTGATTTTTGAGTAGTCAGGGCATGAAGAGATATGGGGAGAAGTCAAGAAATTGGGACAGAGAGAGAAATGGATCAGCCATAATGAAATGGTGGGGCAGACTTGATGGGCCAAATGGCCTAATTCTGCTTCTATATCTTATGGTCTTATAGACTTATTCAACCCAGAGTCTGCTTTGCTATTCAATCATGGCTGATTTACTATCCCCCTCAACCCCATTCTCCTGCAAACTCCCCACACCCTTACTAATCAATCCTCTTTAAATATACCCAATGCCTTGGCCTCCACAGCCATCTGTGGCAATGACTTCCACAGATTCACCACCCTCTGGCTAAAGACATTTCTCCCATCTCTGTTCTAAAGGGATATCCTTCTATTCTGAGGCTGTGCCCTCTGGTTCTAGACTCTCACACTATTGGAAACCTCCTCTCCACATCCAAAGCTTATGGAGTTAGGTTATGACAGAACAGGTGATAAGGACCCTGAGTACTGACTGTTAGCAAAGCATTCTGAAAGACTATGGCATGAAAGAGACATAGACAATGAGAGAGCAGTTTACCTGAATGTTCATTTCAGAAGGCTGCAGAGTACTTGGACAGAAGATAAGATGTTATTCTTGTTTCTTTCTAGTCTCATTGGACCTCACAATAACAGTGGAGGAAACTGAAGGCTGAGGGGTTGAAATGGGAGTGAGATTGAGAATTTGAGAATTTAGGTGACATGAAATAGGACATTTGGGATCCCCACCGTATCAGAGTTCTGCTGTTCTACCAAGCAATCACGCAGTAGTATGTTCAAAATCAGAATCAGTTTATTATCACTGACATATAATGTGAAATTTATTGTTTTGCAGTAGCAGTTCAAAGTCATAAAAATCAGTAAATTATAAAAATAAATAATGAGGTAGTGCTCATGGGTTCATGGACCATTCAGAAATTTGATAGCTGAAGGGAAGAAGCTCTTTCTGAATCATTGAGTATGGGTCTCCAGGCTTCTGTATGTGGCCTCCCCACTGGAAGAGGACATGTCCTAGATGGTGAGGATCCCTAATCATGGATGCAGCCTTCTTGATGCACCAATTCTTGAAGATGTCTTTGATGATGAGAAAATGATGGGGTTGAACGCTTGAGCCATGATCGATAAACAGTAGCTTGACATGTGTCTTACATTTGTCTAAGTGCTCCGAAGCAGATGATGATTTGAGCGCAGGGGCAGTCTGACTGCAACTGCAGAGTCTTGAGACTACGTCCTGTGTGGTGTCTTGGTCTCTTTATCTGAGGAAGAATGTATTTGCTGTCGAGGTAGCACAGTGAGGTTCATCAGGCTGATTCAGGAAATATAAGCAGTATGGTATAGAAGAATGAGAGAGGAGCTATTTGAAGCTTAGAAAATCCTGACAGGACCAACATCAATATCACCTCAGTCAATTCAGGGAGTATAATGGCTCATGCACCAGTGCCAAATAATGTTGATTCATTTCAGATCTCTCCTGTTATTCTTGGAGGTAAAAGTTGTTTTCCTACAATTGAATTCTGCTGTAAAATTATTGCTGCAGACACAACGGTATGTGGAACATAGACTAGATGTTAGTAGAATATTCCCATTGGTGGAAAAGACCAGGGGCAAAACTGATTAGGGATAAACCATTTAGGAATGTCCTGGAGGAGATCATATTTTTCATCTGGAGTGTGGTGAATTTGTGGAATTCATTACCACAAAGGCAATTGAATGGAAATCATTCAAGATATTCAAGAAACAATGGTATAATGATTAAAATTTAAGGAGATTTAACAGGCGAGTACTGAAGTGGAGATTTTAGGGAGAATAATTGCCAAGCTTGGGACTAAGATATAGTACAAGAACACTGCAGCACAGTACAGTCCCTTCAACCTACAGCGTTGGGCCAAGCTTTTAACCTACTCTAAGTTATCATTCATGTGCTATCTAAGAGCTTCTTAAATGTCACTAATATAACTGCCTCTACCACCACCTGTAGTAGGGCGTTCCATGTACCCACCACTCCCTGTGTATAAAAACTGACTGCTGACATACCCCCATACTTTCCATCAATCACCTTAAAAATATGCCCTCACATGTTAGCCATTTCCACCTTGGGAAAAAAGTCTATGTGCATCCATTCAATCTATGCCCCTTATCATCTAGTACACCTTTCCTCCTACTTCACTCCAAAGAGAAAAGCCCTAGCTTGCTCAAACTGTCCTCATAAGACATGCTCTCTAATCCAGACAGCATCCTGGTAACACACATCAAGGTTGCTGGTGAACGCAGCAGGCCAGGCAGCATCTCTAGGAAGAGGTACAGTCGACGTTTCAGGCCGAGACCCTTCGTCAGGACTAACTGAAGGAAGAGTTAGTGGAAGAGTTAGTAAGAGATTTGAAAGTGGGAGGGGGAGGGGGAGATCCAAAATGATAAGAGAAGACAGGAGGGGGAGGGATGGAGCCAAGAGCTGGACAGGTGATTGGCAAAAGGGATATGAGAGGATCATGGGATAGGGGGCCCAGGGAGAAGGAAAAGGGGGGGGGAATCCCGGAGGATGGGCAAGGGGTATAGTCAGAGGGACAGAGGGAGAAAAAGGAGAGTGAGAGAAAGAATGTGTGTATAAAAATAAATAACGGATGGGGTACGAGAGGGAGGTGGGGCATTAGCGGAAGTTACAGAAGTCAATGTTCATGCCATCAGGTTGGAGGGTACCCAGACGGAATATAAGGTGTTGTTCCTCCAACCTGAGTGTGGCTTCATTTTTACAGTAGAGGAGGCCGTGGATAGACATGTCAGAATGGGAATGGGATGTGGAATTAAAATGTGTGGCCACTGGGAGATCCTGCTTTCTCTGGCGGACAGAGCGTAGGTGTTCAGAAAAATGGTCTCCCAGTCTGCGTCGGGTCTTGCCAATATATAGAAGGCCACATCGGGAGCACCAGAAGCAGTATATCACCCCAGCCGACTCACAGGTGAAGTGTCGCCTCACCTGGTAGGACTGTCTGGGACCCTGAATGGTGGTAAGGGAGGAAGTGTAAGGGCATGTGTAGCACTTGTTCTGCTTACAAGGATAAGTGCCAGGAGGGAGATCAGTGGGGAGGGATGGGGGGGACGAATGGACAAGGGAGTCGCGTAAGCCGGTGGGGGGGGGGTGTGGAGGCAAAGATGTGCTTAGTGGTGGGAACCCGTTGGAGGTGGTGGAAGTTACGGAGAATAATATGTTGGACCCGGAGACTGGTGGGGTGGTAGGTGAGGACCAGGGGAACCCTATTCCTAGTGGGGTGGCGGGAGGATGGAGTGAGAGCAGATGTGCATGAAATGGGGGAGATGCGTTTGAGAGCAGAGTTGGTGGTGGAGGAAGGGAAGCCCCTTTCTTTAAAAAAGGAGGACATCTCCCTCGTCCTGGAATGAAAAGCCTCATCCTGAGAGCAGATGCGGCAGAGATGGAGGAATTGCGAGAAGGGGATGGCATTTTTGCAAGAGACAGGGTGAGAAGAGGAATAGTCCAGATAGCTGTGAGAATCAGTAGGCTTATAGTAGACATCAGTGGATAAGCTGTCTCCAGAGATAGAGACAGAAAGATCTAGAAAGGGGAGGGAGGTGTCGGAAATGGACCAGGTAAACTTGAGGGCAGGGTGAAAGTTGGAGGCAAAGTTAATAAAGACAACGAGTTCAGCATGCGTGCAGGAAGCAGTGCCAATGCAGTCGTCGATGTAGCGAAGGAAGAGTGGGGGACAGATACCAGAATAGGTTTGGAATATAGATTGTTCCACAAAGCCAACAAAAAGGCAGGCATAGCTAGGACCCATACGGGTGCCCATAGCTACACCTTTAGTTTGGAGGAAGTGGGAGGAGCCAAAGGAGAAATTATTAAGAGTAAGGACTAATTCCGCTAGGGGAGCAGAGTGGTGGTAGAGGGGAACTGATTAGGTCTGGAATCCAAAAAGAAGCAGAGAGCTTTGAGACCTTACTGATGGGGGATGGAAGTATATAGGGACTGGACATCCATGGTGAAAATAAAGCGGTGGGGGCCAGAGAACTTAAAATCATCGAAAAGTTTAAGAGCGTGAGAAGTGTCACGAACATAGGTAGGAAGGGATTGAACAAGGGGTGATAAAACAGTGTCGAGGTATGCAGAAGCGAGTTCGGTGGGGCAGGAGCAAGCTGAGACAATAGTCTGCCAGGACAGGCAGGTTTGTGGATCTTGGGTAGGAGGTAGAAACGGAAAGTGCAAGGTGTGGGAACTATAAGGTTGGTAGCAGTGGATGGGAGATCCCCCGAGCGGATAAAGTCGGAGATGGTGTGGGAGACAATGGCCTGGTGCTCCTTAGTGGGGTCATGATTGAGGGGTAGATAAGAGGAGGTATCCGCGAGTTGTTGCTGTGCCTCGGCAAGGTAGAGGTCAGTGCGCCAGACTACAACAGCACCCCCCTTATCGGCGGGTTTAATAGTAAGGTTAGGATTAGTGCAGAGGGAGTGGAGAGCCGAGCGTTCGGACGGAGTAAGGTTGGAATGGGAACAAGGTGCGGTGAAGTCGAGACGGTTGATGTCCCGTCGGCATTTAGCAATAAAGCGATCCAGAGCAGGCAGAAGACCAGAGCGGGGTGTCCATGAAGAAGAGGAGGGTTGAAGACGGGAGAAGGGGTCATTGATGGGAGTGGAAGGGTCCTTGCCCAAGAAGTAGGCTCGGAGACGGAGACTGCGGTAGAGGAGTTCCGCATCATGGTGAACATGGAACTCGCTGAGGTGTGGGCGAAGGGGGACAAAAGTGAGGCCCTTACTGAGGATAGTCTGATGTCCCCTTAGACAGTTGAAGGTCGGAGGGGATGGTAAAGACCCGGCACGGATGAGAGCTGGGATCAGGGGGGGAGGGGGGAGGCTGGGGGCATCCTGGTATATCTCCTCTGCTCCCTCTCTAAAGCTTCCACATCCTTCCTCTAATGAAGCGACCTGAACTGAGTGGTTTAACCAGGGTTTCTAGAGCTGCAACGTTACCTCACAGCTCTTAAACTCAACCACCCGACTAATAGAGGTTCATTTCTAAATGGGGAGAAAATTCAAAAATCTGAGGTGCAAAGGGACTTGGGAGTTCTTGTGCAGGATTCCCTAAAGGTTAATTTGCAGGTTGAGTCAGTGGTGAGGAGGTCAACAGCAATGTTAGCATTCATTTCAAGAGGACCAGAATATAAAAGGAAAGATGTAATGTTGAGGCTTTATTAGGCACTGTTGAGGCCTCATTTGGAGTATTGTAAGCAGTTTTGGGCCGCTAATCTAAGAAAGGATGTGCTGACATTGGACAGGGTTCAAAGGAGGCTCATGAAAACCTAAAACCAGAGGACACAGTCTCAGAATAGACGGAAGTCTGATTAGAATGGAAATGAGGAGGAATTTCTTTAGCCAGTGAGTGGTGAATCCATGGAATTCATTGCCACAGGCAGCTGTGGAGGCCAAGTCATTGGGTATATTTTAAAACAGAGATTGACACATTCTTGATTAGTCAGGGCATGAAGGGATACAGGGAGAAGACCATAAGACCATAAACATGAGACCATAAGACATAGGAGCAGAAGTAGGCTATTTGGCCCATCAATTCTGCTCCACCATTCAATCATGGGCTGATCCAATTCTTCCAGTCATCCCCACTCCCCTGCCTTCTCCCCATACCCTTTGATGCCCTGGCTAATCAAAAACCTATCTATCTCTTTTAACATTTAGAATGTCTCTATGAGACCCAGCCCCTCATTCTCCTGAACTCCAAGGAATACAACCCAAAGACAGGGGATTGGAGCTGAGAGGAAATGGATCAGCCATGACAAAATGGCAGAGCAGACTTGATGGGCCAAAGGGTTTAATTCTGCTCCTATATCTTATAGTCTTATATACCCTCTCCTTTGTTACAACCCTAGCAACATAAAACAAAAGAAACAAAAGAGGCTCTCTGGTTCCTTTAATTTGCTCTGTCATTCAATTCTTAGAGTTTTATTTCAACATTAACATATCTTCCCTGCCCTATCTCCATATCCCCTGATCCCCTTAGCCTTTCAGTCTCTGTCAAATACGTTAATTGTCTGAATATTCACATCCCAAAGGGTAGAGTAATCATAGCTCAATGGGTGAAGAAAATTTTGGTCATCACAATCAGAACATTTTCCTGACACAGTAATCCCTAATTCAAAATTCCCCTTCTCAAACTACCCCCTATCAAGTCTTTCTCATGTTTATATAGCTGGGGAATAGAAGATGGTTCATTCATTCTCTCCTGCTTGCCACAGGCAGCTGAGGGTGCAGTCAGCAGCAGTGAGGCGAGGGATGTCAGTTACTTTATACTTTATACTTTATTGTCGCCAAACAATTGATACTAGAACGTACAATCATCACAGCGATATTTGATTCTGTGCTTCCTGCTCCCTAGATTACAAATCGATAGTAAATATTAAAAATTTAAATTATAAAGCATAAATAGAAAAATAGAAAAATGGAAAGTAAGGTAGTGCAAAAAAAACCGAGAGGCGGGTCCGGATATTTGGAGGGTGCGGCCCAGATCCGGGTCAGTATCCGTTCAGCAGTCTTATCACAGTTGGAAAGAAGCTGTTCCCAAATCAGGCCGTATGAGTCTTCAAGCTCCTGAGCCTTCTCCCAAAGGGAAGAGGGACGAAAAGTGTGTTGGCTGAGTGGGTCATGTCCTTGATTATCTTGGCAGCACTGCTCCGACAGTGTGCGGTGTAAACTGAGTCCAAGGATGGAAGATTGGTTTCTGTGATGTGCTGCGCCGTGTTCACGATCTTCTGCAGCTTCTTCCGGTCTTGGACAGGACAACTTCCATACCAGGTTGTGATGCACCCTAGAAGAATGCTTTCTACAATGCATCTATAAAAATTAGCCAGTGTTTTAGGGGACAGGCCAAATTTCTTTCGTTTTCTCAGGAAGTAAAGGCGCTGGTGGGCCTTCTTGGCAGTGGACTCTGCGTGGTTGGACCAAGTCAGGTCATTTGTGATATTGACCCCGAGGAACTTAAAGCTTTTGACCTGTTCCACTTGCGCACCACCGATGTAAATTGGGTCGTGCGGTCCGCTACTCCTTCTGAAGTCAACAACCAATTCCTTCGTCTTGCTGATGTTGAGGGATAGGTTATTGTCTTCGCACCATGCCACCAGGTTCTTAATTTCCTCTTTGTACTCAAACTCATCATTACCCGAGATATGGCCTACAATTGTTGTGTCATCAGCAAACTTATATATTGAGTTTGATGGAAACTTGGCTACACAATTATGGACGTACAGTGAGTACAGCAGGGGGCTGAGTACACAGCCTTGTGGGGCACCTCTCATGGTCCAGTCTGTGAAGTCTGCATTCTGGTTCACGGTCCAGTCCGTGGTCTCAGGACTCCAGGTCTTCCAGCTGTCCCTCATTTGATTGAGTGAAGCATAGGCACCTGATTCCCATCTTGGGGCTTGGAATATAAGTAGCCTTGGGGTTGAGTGTGAGTTGCTGGTTTGTCTTGTCAGTCCCCCTTGGAGCAACCTACTGATGGAAGGCTAGTGAAACCATTTGTGATCTCTAGGCCTGGTTGGAAAACCACTGCTTCATGGAGCCTTGTTGACACTCAATTGGAGCTGTCTTTGCAGTATGGATTCAGCTGTTTCCTGGGCTAGATGAGTGGCTGCCAGCCACTCCAAGCTAGGTAGAGATCCGGCTGCTTCTGTAACCAGCTGAGGGTTGCTGGCTGAACTGAGACTCGGAGCTTCCCCGGAGCAGAGATGGAACTGTCTGTCGTTCTTTGATGGTTGTCTCTTCTTGTCCTCGCCTCTGTAGGGTAAGCCAGGCTGTTTTGCCATTGCCCTGTGGGGGATCTGTCTTGTCTTGTCCTCGCCTCTGTGGAGTAAGTCAGGCCATTCTGCTGTTGTCTTGTGGAGGGTCCTGTCTTGTCTTGTCCTCACCTCTGTTGGGTAAGTCCAGCCATTCTACTGTTACCTGACAGAGGGACCTGTCCCACCTTGGTGTGGAGATGAAGTTGCGTCCCGGCTTGTCTTAGGATAAGTTCTGGCTCTATGTTTATGTTCTGTCCTGTCTCATGTTAGTGTCGTGTTCAAAATGAGTCCCGGCTTGTCGAAGGATAAGTCCCAGCTCTATGTTGATGTTCAGTTCCCAGTCTGTTTCTGAGCTCCAAGAACCCTAGCCTCGACGATCCCGCAGCCGAGCTCCAAGAACCCTAGCCTCGACGATCCCGCAGCCGAGCTCCAAGAACCCTAGCCTCGACGATCCCGCAGCCGAGCTCCAAGAACCCTAGCCTCGACGATCCCGCAGCCGAGCTCCAAGAACCCTAGCCTCGACGATCCCGCAGCCGAGCTCCAAAAACCCTAGCCTCGACGATCCTGCAGCTGAGCTCCAGACCCAAGACCCCAGCCTCAAGCCTCGAGCAAAGACCCCAGCCACGTCCTGTCCTGAAGCCATGTCATATCCTTGCCTGGTTCTGGGGCCCGAGCCCGACACAAGACCCAGGTTCTGGGTCCTTGTCCAGACTCTGGCTCGGAGTCCAAGCCTTGTCTCCTAGTCCATGGTTCCTAGTCCTGGTCCTGCTTTCTAAGTCTGCGTTCTTGTCCCTACTCCTTGCCTGTATCCTGTCACGTCCCTACTCCAGTCAAGTCCTGTTCCTTGTACTTCAGTGTCTGTGTCTTGCATTTGGGTCCGTTCCCAGCACCCCACTGTGACAGCACTGGTGTTCAGAGTGATTGTAGAGGAGAGCTTGTCCCCTATTTTTACAGCCTGGATCCTGTCTGTGAGGAAGTTATGCGAGGGGCAGAGTCGACACACCGGATTTTGTCTGTAAGTGGGTGAACAGTACCTGATACCAGTTGGAGTAATGGCTACAGAGTTTACAGAGTATCTATGTTCTACACAAGGTGCTCTCTGAAGAAGGCAATATCTATCATCAAAGATCTCTACCATCCAGACCATGCCACCGTCTCACAGCTACCAATGGACAGGAGGTACAGGTGCCTGGAGTCTCTCGCCACCAGGTTTAAGAACTACTACTTACCTTCAACTATTCCATTCCCAAAACAACCCTTATCACCATCTCAGGATAGCAAGACTATTATTTCCAGCATTTGCAGACTTGCTCGTGTCTATCACGTTGCTCTATCATGGACTGTTTTGTTCTAATGGTGTTCTTTCTTGTATAATTTTGTTGTTACATTTTTTTTGTGAATGACACATCTCTGATGCTATGTGCCTATGATACTGCTGCAAGTAAGTTCTTCATTTCATCTGTGCATATGTCAATAAACTTGACTTTGATGTAAAGTGCACACTTAAAAGGCTAGAAAATGGGAGGTTGGCCAAGAGATCATAAGAATTGTTCAAGCTGGATGTAACCTGGCCTCAAAATTAGATTAAAATTTTGAAATTGGATAGAAATCTATGCAATAGCTGGTCACCATGGTGATGCTGACAGTGAATTAGACAAATCTGATGGATTCAATGGTATGGGAAGCGCGAGCAGACTAAGACTTTAAATACATTAAATTTGGTTTAGGTTTGTGAAGGCAATTTTCTATTTTGTTTTGAGCAGCTTTTAATGTTGGTATTTGAAGAGATCTATTCAACAGATAATCAAATTAAGATAAAAGATGGTCAAAGATTGAGGGCTTCAGAAGAATATAAGGCAATGCAGGTTGTTTTATTAAATCCAATAAACCTGTGCCACTTTCCAAATCACACTCACACCAAAACCTTATTCCCTCTCTCCAGAAATTATTTTTTGGATCTAAATACTTCAATTAAGTTCAAATTTGTTTTTACTGCCTGTTACGTCACTGGTGTTTAGGGCAGTAATGAATGTCCTTCATCTCTGGCAACATTCAGGACTTCCTTCATGGTGTCAGTAGCTTCCTCTCAGTTTTCACTGCTGCCAGTTATGCAAGTCCCCAGACAAAGACTCAGGGACACTGTTGCACTCAGATGTAGAAGGATTCTTCATTGCTGTGTCCATAACGATTTTGTTTGACCAGTCAGGGTTGTTAGCCCTGAGCTGAACTCTCAAACCGGAGGACAGTGGACCACTCTTAGACTGTCCTCTACCCTTTTGGAGAAGGATTAGGCCATTTGGTCCATCAAGTCTGCTCCACTGTTTCCTTCTACTGGAGATTAATGGAGCCAAGTAAATCCCAGATGATTTATGTGCCTGTAAAGTGTGGGAACTGGAACCCAAAAGAAATTGAACACTATTGTAGCAGTGGCTCATCCCTGAAGAAGTCAGTGAGGGGTTAAAAAAACAAAGTTCAAAAGCATAGTGCATGGAGCTGAATGATATTAATTTGGCTTGGATGTATTTCAAGCAAACAATTGAGCAAATTTTCTGAAGTGAATCAGAATCAAGTTTATTATCACTGACATATGTTGTAAAATATGTTGCTTTGTGGCAGCAATAGAGTGCAATATATAAAATATAATACAAATTGCAATAAGAAATACTGTATATGGTAACCATGGATGAACCAGGAGGTACGTCGCCTGCTGAGGGCTAGATCAATGGCATTTATGTCTTGTGACCCAGGTCTGTTCAAAAAAACCAGGTGTGACTTGCAGAAGCTATTTCAAAAGCAAAGAGACAATTCCGAGTTAGGTTGGAGGCAACACCAGATGCATGTCAACTCTGGCAGGGTTTGCAAGACATTAATTCCTACAAAGTGAAACCCAATAGCATGAATGGCAATGATGCTTCACCACCAGATGAGCTCAATGCCTCCTATACCTGCTTTGAAAGGGAGATCATAAATACAGCTATGAAAATTGCTGCTGCACCCAGTGACCCTGTGATCTCTGTCTTGGAGGCCAATTTTAGGCTATTTCAGGAGGGTGAACCCTCGCAAGGTGGCAGGTCCCAATGAAGTACCTGGTAAGGCTTGAAAACTTGTGGCAAACAACTGGGGGAGTACTCAAGGACATTTTCAACCCCTCACTGCTACAGGCGGAAGTTCCCTCTTGCTTCAAAAAGGAAACAATATACCAGTGCCTAAGTGTAGTGTGAGCTGTCTTAATGATTGTCACCCAGTAGCACTCACATCTACTGTGATGAAATGCTTTGAGAGGTTGGTCATGGCTAGATTCAACTCGTCTCAGCAATGACCTGCACCCACTATAATTTGCCTATGGGTGGTAGATGCAAACTCAATGGTTCTTCACACGGCCTTAGATCACCTGGACAATACAAACACGTATGTTGGGATGCTGTTCATTGACTATAGTTCAGCATTTAACACCATCTTTCCCTAGGTCCTGATCGATTAGCGACAGAACCTGAACCTCTGTACCTCCCTCTGCAATTGGATCCTCGACTTCCTAACCAGAAGATCACAATCTGCGTGGATTGGTGATAATATCTCCTCCTTGCTGACGATCAACACTGGTGCACTCCAGGGGTGTGTGCTTAGCCCACTGCTCTACTCTCTCTAAACCCATGACTGTGTGGCTAGGTATAGCTCATATACCATCTATAAATTTGCTGATTGTTGGTAGAATCTCAGGTGGAGACAAGAGGGCGTACAGGAGCAGGGTATACCAGTGAATTGAGTGGTGTTGCAGCCACAATCTTGCACTCGATGTCAGTAAGATGAAAGAGCTGATTGTGGACTTCAGGGAGGGTAAGTTGAGGGAACACGAACCAATCCTCATAGAGAGGTGAGAAGGTGAAAGAGTGTGAGCAATTTCAAGTTCCTGGGTGTCAAGATCTCTGAGGATCTAACTTGGTCCCAACATATCGATGCAGCTATAAAGAAGGCAAGACAGCAGCTATATTTCATTAGGAATCTGAAGAGATTTGGTTTGTCAACTAAAACACTTGAAAACTTCTACAGGTGTACTGTGGAGAGCATTTTGACAGTTTGCATCACTGTCTGGAATGGGGGGTGGGCTACTGCACAGGACTGAAAGAAGCTACAGGAAGTTATAAAATTAGTCAGCTCTATCTTGGGTAGTATCCAGGACTTGTGCCTCAGAAGAGCGACGTCTCTCATTAAGGACCCCCATAACCCAGGGCATGCCCTCTTCTCACTATTACTGGCAGGAAGGAGATACAGCAGCTTGAAGACACACGCTCAGTGATCTAGGAACAGCTTCTTCCCCTCTGCCATCCGATTCCTAAATGGACATTGAATCCTTGGACATTACCTCACTTTTTTTTAAAGTATATATTATTTCTGTTTTTGTGCTATTTTTAATCTATTCAATATACAGATATATACTTACTGTAATTGATTTAACTTTTTTGTCTTTCTATATTATCCCGAATTACATTGTACGGCCGCCGCTAAGTTAACAAATTTCATGACGTAGGTCGATGATAATAGATCTGATCCTGAAATATATTTCTGATTGTAATTAGTATATATTACAATATATACAAAGTACAATAAGAAATATAAATCATGATATACAGTATATATCCATATATTCAAATGATGACAGAGGGAAAGAAGCTGTTCCTAAAATGTTGAGTGTGTGTTTTCAGATTCCTGTACCTCCTCCCTGATGGTAGTAATCATAAGATGGGTTTCCTTGGTTGTTCTGGATGTCTCCCACAGTCCAGAGACATACTGGTTAGTAGGCTAATTGGTCATTGAAAATTGTCCCGTGATTAGGTTAGGGTTAAATCAGGGGTTTTCGGGCAGTGTGGCTCAAGGGGCTGGAAGGGCCAATTCCACAATGCATCTCAATAAATAAATGAATAGAGGGCATGTCCTAGTGGTGGGGGTTCTCAGTGATGGGTGCTACCTTTGAGGCACCAGCTCTTGAAGATGTCTTTGATGTTGGAGAGGCTAATGCCTATGTGGAGCTGCCTGAGTTTACAACACCCTGCAGTTTTTTTCAATGCAGTGCTCCCTCCTACCAGACGGTGATGCACCCAGTTAGAGTGCTCTCCACAACACATCTGTAGAAATTTGCAAGAGTCTTTGATGACATACCAAATCTCCCCAAACTTCTCATGAAATATAGCCACTGGCATGCTATCTTCACAATTGCATCAATATATTGGGCCCTGGATAGTTCTTCTGAGATATTGACACCCAGGAACCTAAAGCTGCTCACCCTTCCCATTGCTGATCTTTAAACGTGGACTGGTGCGTGTTCCCTCAACTTCCCCTTCCTGAAGTCCACAATCAATTCCCTGATGTTGCGTGGAAGGTTGTTTTTGTGGTGTAAGATTATAGTACCAGATTATAGTATATGAAAGGTATTTTAATAATCTGATAAATTTCAAGAACAATTTCAAACTGAGCCTTTTCATTTCATATTATGGATTTTGGATGGTCAATATGAGGGGTACAGTTTCTCATATTTGGCATATCAGTAATACCCAATGAGCTAGGTCACATCAGTGGCCACCCAATGAATTGGCAGGATTCTCTGATTCTGCAATGTCTCCTTGTTAATGTGCACATGTGCTTTTATTCATTTATCTATCTATTCATTTATTTATTGAGATACAGCACGGAATAGGCCCTTCGAGACATGCCGTCCAGCAACCTCCCAGTTTAACCCTAGCCTAACCATGGGACCATTTACAATGATCAACTAACCTACCAACTGGTACACCTTTGGACTATGGGAAGAAACCAGAGGAAACCCACGCAGTCATGGGGAGAATATATAATCTCCTTACAGATCCTCTTGAAGATCTGTTAAATTTAGGACTGCAAGACTAAATTGAGATAAACACAAGATTAAATAATTGAGTTAAACAGTAGTTGGTATTGTGTGGCATTGTGCTCCTTACTGTGTGAATTATGATTGTTGCTGTTTGAGTTGATGCTGGTTAAAGTGGAGGTTGATAGGTTCTTGATCAGTAAGGGCGTTGAAGGATATTGGGGAGAATAGGTCACTAGGCAGAATTTGACCACCAGAGCTTACAGACAAGCACCATGACCTCTTGTGGTGGCAAGAGTCCTCCCCATCGGCTTGGTCATGCACAGATAGAGACTCACTCACAATGCACGCAGCCCTTGAAGCTGCTGTAGTGTGGATGAGGTCATCCATCTCCTTCTGGACCGAATCTTTGCCTAGAAAGTCCAGAAAGGGAGGAAGTGGTCATTATGGAAGTTCATTCTGAGCTGTTCCCAGGACACAAGGCTATTTTCCCCCCCAAAATATACAATAAATACATAGACTCATAGGTCAATACAGCATAAATATGAAATACAGTCAAGGTATGCCATTATTTTCATTGACTGTACAGGGCAATTCAATCAATTCCATCATATTGTGTCAACGTGTCAGGCTAAAGTATATATACAAAACCTGTAATACATTTTAAGCTATGATTTTCAGGTACAGATATGAATAGATTTTTTAAAGTAATTAGTTTTATGGTTGTTCTGGTTAAACTCATGCACAGGGACCAACATTCTTCTAATAACTCTCAGACCTATTTTTGATAATTGGCAGAAATCCCTTCTCTTCAGGATATTATAAAAGGCAATCACACATAAGTTAACATGTCAAACTAGGATTTCTACCTATTCATACCCAAGAGATTGAAAACATCCACTGAATAAAAAGGCTTGCTGGAAATCTTCTAAATGATGAGTAACATTAACCAGGGATAATCATTACTAACATAAAAATCGTCTTGTCTTCCCAGGGGTCTAGCCTTGCATTTTTATAGTGTCTTTGTTAACTTCAGGCAAAATTAGTGACGTATTTCTGAACTTTAAAGCTTGTAACATGGGAAATACAACACACCAAATGCCCATAAGGATCAAGGATCGAATATCAACTCTATTCACCATGCATATTTACACATAATAGGAATTTGCTGTGATGTGTTGCTGCGACACGCAACAAAAAACAACATTCAACAATAATAAAGGATGAAGAATTACTGTATATAAAAATAATGTACTGAAGAATGCCATAATCGTCATTAACCAGATATTCTGTTGATTGAGGAGCAAATACAGGGCAAGACACTGGGGATACTACTCCTTCTGTTCAGACAAATGCTTCAAATTCACAATTTTTATTTCCACCTGAGGGAGCATGTAAGGGTCTCAGTGATGCCTCGTCTAAAGGAAAGAGGAAATAACCCACAAATGCGTGCTGTAGTACAATCCGTACTGGTCATGAATAGGGGAGAAGTATTAGCAAGGGACAGTGCAAATTTAAACTTGCTTTCACATCAGGGACCACAGAATTCTATGTGCATTAGAAGTCGAGGCATGCAATAAAATAAGACAGCAGGGATGTGATAATTCAAACCATCTATTTCACATTGTTATTTAGGTTCGTATTTAGCAGCTGCACTTCTTGCCTGGCCTGTCTTGGCACCATTCCCTAATTCTTCCTGGCTCCAAGCCTGTATCAGAGTACTGCTTGTTAAATCTGGAATCTCTCTCATTTCCTTTTCAGATGCCTCAATCAAGACCACGGCCGAGTCAAACAGCCTACCTCACAAGTTAGTCAGTTCAGGTGTGAAGTTGCGATACATCTCATGCATTTTATGGTGTCCTTAGTTTTAGAAGCATGCCATTATTTTAGCTTCTATATCAGTGCAGAGAACATGCATATTAACCATTCATCTTAAAAATGTTTCATCTGTTAAGCCCCTTTGTTGCACTGAGTACAGATATTGTTTCCTCAGTTTCCCTGTTTCCTGTTGCCCTTGTTTCCTGTCTTCAAATCCTTTCTCACTCAAGATTTGTGACGTTCTTCAGTTTTATTTGGAGATGTTCTTACTTGGTCAGTTACAGTCAATGGTTCTTATTGTAAAGCAATGACCAAACACATGGTAAGCATTCTATAATACACAAAAGGAATTTACTTTAGTTCCAGGGTTCTCAGCCTTTTTTTATGCCATGGACCCTTCCTATTAACTGAGGGGTCCATGGGGCTCAGCTCGGGAACCCCTGCTTTAGTTCGCCTGTAAGCTTGTATTAAATCAGAATCAGGTTTAATATCATATGTGGTGAAATTTGTTGTCTTTGCGGCAGCAGTACAATGCAATACATAATAATAGAGAAAAAATCTGTGAGTTACAGAAAATACATATTGCAGTAAGCATGTATATTAAATAGTTAAATTAAATAAGTAGTGCAAAAATAAAAATAAACAAGTAGTAAGGTAGTGTTCATGGGTTCAATGTCCATTCAGAAATCAGATGGCAGAGGGGAAGAAGCTGTTCCTGAATCATTGAGTGTGTGTCTTCAGGTTTCTGTACCTCCTTCCTGAGCAATGAGAATAGGGGATGACCTTGGTGGTGGGGGTCCTTAATGATGGACGCCGTCTTCCTGAGGCATCGCTCCTTGAAGATGACTTGGATACTATGGAGGCTAGTGCCCATGACGGAGCTGATTATATTTACAACTCTCTGCAGTTTACTTCGGTCCTATGCAGTAGCCCCACCACCATACCAGACGATGATGCAGCCAGTTAGAGTGCTCTCCATGGTACATCTGTAGAAATTTTCAAGTGTTTTTTGGAACATACCGAATCTTCTCAAACTCAAAGTTCAAAGTTTCAAAATGCATTTATTATCAAAGAATGTATAAATTACACAAACTTGAGTTTAGTTTGCAAAGCAAGGAACCCGAAAGTACCCAATTTAAAAATTAAGACCAACCCCCTCCCCCAGTGCCTACAGCGAAAGAGAAAAAAAAACACAAAACAAATCATATAAACAATAGGAGTGAGCAACCACAACAACATTCCAACCCAGACTGAGTCCTTAGATCCAAATCCCCGGAGCAGTCCGGAGTAGGCCCGAAGCCTCGGTATCAGTTCATCATATTAGCAGGGCAAATTGCCACAAAGTTCACAGACACAGAGCACAGCAGCCGGAGTCAGTCTCACAGCCTTAGCGTCACAGAGGGAGAAGCCCCCAGACTATCTGGGCTGGCATTTAAGTTGTCCAAACCTCGCACTAGGACCTGGGCCCTGCCACTGGCGAGTCGCCCTGGGCCTAGATTTCGCTGCCAAAGGAGCCATTCTCAACCTCTCCAAATCGGCTCGCCGCCCAGTGTGATCCAACCTCGTCCGACTCTCAATGCCCTGCCTTTCCAGTCTATGTGGGCCGGAAATCAGATTTCCAAACAGTGGATTGTACCTCACATTAGGACCCAGGCTTCGCAGCAGCGAGCCACTCCGGGCTTTGGAACACGTTGCCGATCAATTCACTTCAGACCTGGATTTCGCAGCCAAAGAAGCTATTCTCAGCCTCTCCAATTCTAGAACTCCTAATGAAATGTAGCCACTGTCGTTCCTTCTTTGTAGCTGCATTGATATGATGGGTGCAGGATAGATCCTCAGATATATTGACACCCAGGAATTGGAAATTGCTCACTCTTTCCACTTCTGATCCCTCTATGAGGACTGGTGGGTGTTCCCTTGTCTTACCCTTTCTGAATTCCACAATCAGTTCTTTGATCTTACTGTCATTAAGTGCAAGGTTGTTGCTATGAGGCCATTCAACTAGCTGATACATCTCATTCCTGTACGCCTTCTCGTCACTGTCTGTAGTATAAAATACTAATTTGCAAAATCTGAGTATTGTGGTATGTGAGTCTGTTTTTACTCTGATGTTCCCAGTTATTGGCATTGTGTGAGTTTTCATTCATCGAGGCGACTGGCTCATGTCTTTCCAAATGACCCTGCTAAACTCTGGAATTCATGGTGTTGGCAAGTGAATGTTCTCCACTACATGTTACACTGCATTATCTTCGGGGCTACAGGCTTACAGACTAAATAAGGCAAATTCCCTTTGTGTTTTACAGAACACTCACCAGTGTGCTTGGCTGTTCAGTGGTTCATAACAAGAGCTATTGGCTAAATCTGACCAAGTAAGTACAACTCTAAATAAAAACTGAAAAACACCGAAAATAAATCACCAAATCTGGCAACATCAACAACAAGAAAAACTGGGTTAATATTTCAGGTTAAAAACTCTTTTTCAGGTCTGTTTATGGTCTGAGCAACACACACAAAGTGCTGGAGGAACTCAGCATCTAAGGAGTGGACATGTTGGGTCGAGACCCTTCATAGAAAACATAAAACATAGAATAGTACAGCACAGTACAGGCCCTTCGGTCCACAATGTTGTGCCGACCCTCAAACCCTGCCTCCCATGTAAGCCTCCACCTTAAAATTCCTCCATATACCTGTCTAGTAGTCCCTTAAACTTCACGAGTGTATCTGCCTCCACCACTGACTCAGGCAGTGCATTCCACGCACCAACCGCTCTCTGAGTAAAAAACCTTCCTCTAATATCCCCCTTGAACTTCCCACCCCTTACCTTAAAGCCATGTCCTCTTGTATTGAGCAGTGGTGCCCTGGGGAAGAGGCACTGGCTATCCACTCTATCTATTCCTCTTATTATCTTGTACACCTCTATCATGTCTCCTCTCATCCTCCTTCTCTCCAAAGAGTAAAGCCCTAGCTCCCTTAATCTCTGATCATAATGCATACTCTCTAACCCAGGCAACATCCTGGTAAATCTCCTCTGTACCCTTTCCAATGCTTCCACATCCTTCCTATAGTGAGGTGATCAGAACTGGACACAGTACTCCAAGTGTGGCCTAACCAGAGTTTTATAGAGCTGCATCATTACATCGCGACTCTTAAACTCTGTCCCTCGATTTATGAAAGCTAACACCCCATAAGCTTTCTTAACTACCCAATCTATCTGTGAGGCAACTTTCAGGGATCTGTGGACGTGTACCCCCAGATCCCTCTGCTCCTCCACACTACCAAGTATCTTGCCATTTACTTTGTACTCTGCCTTGGAGTTTGTCCTTCCAAAGTGTACCACCTCACACTTCTCCGGGTTGAATTCCATCAGGTCTGAGTCTCAGCCCAAAATGTTGACTATTCCTCTCCACAGATTCTGCCTGACCTGTGCGTTGCTCAGGATTTGACCTGATCTGACCCACTATGACCTGATTCTGTGTGTTGCTCTGGATTTCCAGCATTTGCAAATCTCTTAATTGAGATACAGCGTGGAATCCGAGCCTACTCATGGGACAATTTCCAATGACCAATTAATTACCAACCGATACATCTCTAGACTGAGGGAGGAAACCCATGCGGTCCCAGGGAGAACGTACAAACTCCTCACAGGCAGTGACAGGAACTTAACCCGGGTTGGGTTGCCTGTGCTGTAAAGTTTTATGCTAACCACTACGCTTCTGTGCCACCCCTTGTGCTCTTATGCTTATGATTATGGTCTGATACTTTTTTGCACCATCTATTTATTTTGTAGTTTAAAGTAATTTTATGTCTTTGCCCCATGCCGCTGCTGCTATAAAACAACAAATAACACATGATATAAGTCACGCTAATAAATTGGATTCTGAAGTATTGATTCTATTTCTCTCTCCAAGGATGCCACATGACTTGCTGAACATTCCCAGCAGTTTTGTTTTCATTCCCAATGCCCAAGATCTGCAGTGTTTTATTTTATATTCAACATTATTGTTAGTTTTGTTTCTCTCTTTAAAGTTTTCCAAGAATTTCTGTTTTATTTCAGAGTTCTGGCATTTTTCAATCAAAATTCCAGATTTATAGCATGAGTTTTGTTTACAGCACGTTTTTGAGGATGTGACTAAACACATTGATGATGGTAGAGCAGTAAATGTAGTGTATATGGATTTCAGCAAGGCATTTGACAAGCTACCCCATGCAAGGCTTATTGAGAAAGTAAGGAGACATGGGATCCAAGGAGAAATAGCTTTGTGGATCCAGAACTGGCTTGCCCACAGAAGGAAAAGAGTGGTTGTAGACGGGTCATATTCTGCATGGAGGCCAGTGCCCAGTGGTGTGCCTCAGGGATCTGTCCTGAGACCCCTACTCTTCATGATTTTTATAAATGACCTGGGTGAAGAAGTGGAGGGACGGGTTAGTAAATTTGCTGATGACATAAATGTTGGGGGTGTTGTGGATAGTATGGAGGTTCTGTCAGAGGTTACAACGGGACATTGACAGGATGCACAAATGGGCTGAGAAGTGGCAGACGGAGTTCAACCCAGATAAGTGGATCTGAAAGCAGGATCTCCCAGTGTCCACACATTTTAATACCACGTCCCATTCCCATTCTGACATGTCTATCCACGGCCTCCTCTACTGTAAAGATGAAGCCACACTCATGTTGGAGGAACAACACCTTATATTCCGTCTGGGTAGCCTCCAACCTGATGGCATAAACATTGACTTCTCTAACTTCCGCTAATGCCCCAACTCCCCCTCGTACCCCATCCGTTATTTATTTATATACACACATTCTTTTTCTCTCTCTCCTTTTTCTCCCTCTGTCCCTGTCACTATACCCCTTACCCATCCTCTGGGTTCCCCCCCCCTTTTCTTTCTCCCTAGGCCTCCTGTCCCATGATCCTCTCATATCCCTTTTGCCAATCAACTGTTCAGCTCTTGGCTCCATCCCTCCCCCTCCTGTCTTCTCCTATCATTTTGGATCTCCCCCTGCTCCTCCCACTTTCAAACCTCTTAGTCCTGACGAAGGGTCTCGGCCCGAAACATCGACTGTACCTCTTCCTAGAGATGCTGCCTGGCCTGCTGCGTTCACCAACAACTTTGATGTATGTTGCTTGAATTTCCAGCATCTGCAGAATTCCTCAGGTTATGGATAACCCTAGGTAATTTCTCAGGTAAGGACATGTTCAGCACAGCCTTGTGGTCCGAAGGGCCTGTATTGTGCTGTAGGTTTTCTATGTTTCTAAGAGTCTTCAGGAGTTTTATGAAACGTCCTTTGCATTTTGAGATCTATATTACCATGAAAACAGGAAGCAGTGACTGTCATATCCTTACGAATTTAAACCCATCACTCCTACTGGGGCATAGGCCGCCAGCTGGAGTGCTGTGTCCTGTGCCCGTCTTCCAGGTTGTTCCTATTTACTTACTGCCAGTTATGTGGCTGGCGTTTAGGGCAGCAATGAAGGTCCTCCATCTCGGGTGGGATTCAGGGCTCCCTTTATCATGCTAGTAGCTCCATACGTGGGTCATGCAAGTCCCGGTTGGAGACTCAGGAATCCCATCGAGGTTGCGGTCCTCTTGGAGGAAGTTGTCCCAAGGTTCAACGATCCTTCCTCTCCCAGCGGTGAGGTCTTTGGACCTACTCTTACTCCGGGTTTCTACGGGATGGCGTTGCAAGCTCCGAGCCCAACCCTCCTCCTTTCATAGCTGGGCTAGGGACCATCAATGACAGAATTCTGCTTTTATTTAGTTTTATTATTTTAATGTAGAAAATCCCATACAAATATTTCATCATTGTAAAAACTTAATAGGTTCTTTCTTTGCCATCAGTTAATTTCTATTTAACTCAATGAAAACAGTAGATGCTAAAAATCTGAATTAAAAGCAAAAATTACTGGAAACATTCATCAGATAGCATTTTTGTGAAAGCTGAAATAGAGTTCCTTCCACACCGCAGCTCTACAGGCTCACATTGTGCCCTCCACCTCTGTCTCTGGCACTGCACTACCAGTTCCTTGTATTTGACTTTCTTACGCTCCAACACCTCCTCAATCCGGTCTTCCCCAGGAACTGTCAGTCCTACCTTGACCACCTGCTTCAAGGTTTTTGACAGAATGACCATGTCAGGCCTCAAGGATGATGACGTGAGGGTCAGAGGACTTTAATTACTTGCCAAGATTGACTTTCTGTTACCAGTCAGACGCCGTGGCAAATAAGCCTGATGCTGATCTGGCCCGAGGCTGTGTTTGGTGTCCAGCTTTAAAAAACGCTATAAGCTTTCTGGGTTGGCGGGGATGCTTGCTGCTGTTGGAAAGGAGACCTAGAAGAAAAAAAGAAATGGTATTAGAGATAAGTCTGCAGTAATACAAGAACTGGTCCAATACGTTCTGTTGCTGAGGGTGGATTAGGCTTGTGCAGGTTGATTCAAGAATCTAATAGTGGTAAGAAAGTAACTGCTCCAGAAACTGATGTTATGTGATTTCAGTCCTCTGTACCTCCTACAGCTAGAAGAGTGCATGAGCCAGATGCCGGGAGTCTTTGATGATAGATACTGCCTTCTTGAGGTAAAGCCTCATGTTGATGCCTTCAGTGGTGGGGAGGGCTGTGTCTGTGATGGATTGGGGTGTATTCACTGCAGCCCCTTGTGTTTCAATCTATTGCAAGGCCATGATGAGATTGATAGAATGGACATGCAGAGGATGTTTCCTGAAATATCTTTATTGTCATTGCATAGTACAATTTGTCATGCACCAATACAGCAAAAAAGAGTTTGCAACTCTTATACTCGATGCTATACAACAACAAATAAAATAAACATACAATAAATAAAATCAAGTAACCAGCCAGTACAAGCAATGTCCAGCAGTACAAAAGCACAACTCAGATGCATGACAGCCATAAAACCAGTATTAAAAGTAGCGATATAGCAAATTTATGGATGATACTTGATTGATTGGTTCAGAGCAATTATAGCTCTGGGGAAAAAGCTATTTTTCGGTCTGGAAGTGCGGGCATAGAAAGTCTTATAACGTCTGCCAGATGGAAGAAGTACAAACAGATGATTGCATGAGTGTGTATTGCCCTTACAGATGCTTGGAGCTTTCCTTAGGCAGCGTGATCTGTAGGTGTCCTCCAGGGCTGGGAGCTGTGGCCCGATGATCTTCTGTGCGCTAGAGACGACCCGCTGAAGTGCTTTCCTATCAGCTGCTGTACAACTGAGATACCACACAGTGGAAGAGCCTAGAACCGGAGGGCACGGCCTCAGACTACAAGGACGTCCCTTTAGGACAGAGGTAAGGAGGAATTTATGTAGCCACAGGGTAGTAAATCTGTGGAATTCATTGCCACAGGCAGCCGTGGAGGCTGAATCATTGGGGTATATTTAAAGCGGAGTTTGATAGGTTCTTGATTAGTAAGTGTGTCAAAGGTTATAGGAAGAAGGCAGGAGAATGTGGTTGAGAGAGAAAACTATGATCGAATGGTGGAGCATAAGGTCTAACTCTGCTCCCAAGCCTTGTGGCCTTACTGCTCTAGAGTGGAGCTTACCACTGAAGGATCTCGTTTGGAGGCAAGTGTGCTACCCTCAGGGTTGTAGCTGCAGTTTAACATCAGAACACTCTTGGAGCATTTAACCTCCATTACTTACCACATTCCATATTTTTTCTTATTTTTCAAATCTGTTCTATTTCAGAACCTATAGAATGCATTAATTTAAATCTATCATGGCATCCTAAAATGGTGGGATTCTCCCCTCCTCCTTCTTCTTTGCAAGAGGAGCATTTAACCTCCATTATTTTTCCTATTTTTCAGGTCTGTTCTACTTCAGAGCATGTAGCATGAATAATTTAGATCTACCATGGCATCTTAAAATGGTGTAATTCTCCTCCTCTCCTCTTTATTCTTTGCAATTTTCTTGTTGTCCAAGTTACTGTCCTTTTTCTCTTTTTCATTCACTTTTCCACCACCATTCTGCGAGTTAAGTTTTAGGTCAAACCCTCTGTCAAAACCTGCGTGGATTTGCCAATGAATGTTCCCTTACATGCACAATTCTCGAATGGAGGTTCTTGATAAACCAAAATGCAGCTCAGAAATCTTCTTCCAAGTTTTGCCATATGGATTGTGCCACACCAGATTTTTCTAAGGAAATTTATGGCATTTTTCTGCCAAATCCATGCAGCAAGTAAATAATCCCCAGACCAATTGCAATTTCCTGATTCATTTCCCTCCACTGAGGCTGCCTGACCTACTGAGTTTCTCCAGCATTTTTTTTACTTCGGACCCTAGCATCTGAAGTAAAGTCAAAGATTAGCTTTATTTGTCACACATGCATTGAAACATACAGTGCAATACGACATTTGCATCAAATCAAATCAGCGCACATTGTGCTGTGGGCAGCTTGCAAGTGTCGCCACACTTCCCACACCAAGAAGGCCTGCTCACAACACACTAACCCTAACCCGTTTGTCTTCAGAATGTGGGAGGAAACCGAGCACCCAGAGGAAACTCACGCGATTCATGGAAAGAACATGCAGACTTCTTATGGAGAGCAGAAGGCACAAAATCCCGATAAGTGACTGCTGTAAAGCAATTTTGCCAATCACTGTATTACTGCGCCACCCCATCATTTCTCCATCACTTGCACCGCATGGCATTTAAAATCCACTGAAATTATCTTCCTAGCTCTTCTTCCTGTTTCATGAAAGATAAGGAGATGTGATCTTCCTGGATTACACCAACTCCAAGCACTGTAAATTTACTAGAAACTTTTAGGAGGAGCTGGAGCCAAAGGCATTATCTTTGTTGTCATGCACTGAGTTTTAAATGCAGTATTTCTTCTTGCAGCGAGATGAACTACACAATATGCTGTAACGCAATCTTCTACTTTGATAAAAGAGGTTCCACAATTGTTCCATTTTAAACATGCTGTGTCTAATGTGCATAAATGTAGCAGATTAACACAATATGTTTGTGATGGCTTCAATCTGTAATCTTCAAAACATTTGCACGATAAAAAATAGCTCGTCAAAGAAAGAAAATATTTGTTCCAGATTCCATTGGGCCTCATTGTCAATGCTGATTTTCACTTGTTCTACCAGTATTTTTGTTTCTGATCTGGCCTATGCTAATAAAATATTAAATTACTTTTTGCAGAAATCACCAATAATGTAGAAACTACAAAAATGTTTGTATAATTTCAGCAAAGGTTGGATTGAGAAAGTGCATTTTGTTTGTATCCTAGGGTGGGGTAGTTCTTGTTTCTGCTTTTCTTGCTTGCCTCAGTAAGAAGAATTTTGCTAACTCTGTAAATGATTCTGTACACATTTTTATGCATTAATCGGGGCGGCACAAAGACTAGATAAAAATTAAGTTGTACAGTCCCACTTTTGTTCTGTGTACAGAACTGATTCTCCTCACATTCCTGCATACTTATCAGGGATATACCCTTAAGAGGACATACTCTCAGTGTCAAAAGTATTACTTTATTTGTAAAAGTTATGAACGTGTATAACACAGAACATGCATGTGTTTCTATTTTCAGTGCAGGTCTTGCCATTCTATTTATATTACAGTATATCAGCATGGTATCAGTTTTCCTGTTCTTCATTCCATAGGCAAACAATTTGAAGGCTTTTTAATATGGATTCCATGCAGTGGCAGGAGGGTCCCAAACTATGACCTTCTGTCACGCTTTAACTGTGGCTGCATCAAGCTTCAGTACAACCCTCAGGACAAGGTTCTTCGTGCAATGCACAGCCTGCACCAGCAGTCATGGAAATCTCATTGGACTAGATGACCTGCTGCATCTATAGATAGATAGATAGATATACATACTTTATTAATCCCGAGGGAAATTTGGTTTCGTTACAGCCGCACCAACCAAGAATAGAGTATAAATATATCAATACAAAAAACCCCAGCAGTCAAACACCAAAATGCAAACTATACCAGATGGAAAATAAGTCCAGGACCAGTCTATTGGCTCAGGGTGTCTGACCCTCCACGGGAGGAGCTGCAAGTTCAATGGCCAGAGGCAGGAACGACCTCCAGTGCCTCCAAGTGTTGTATCACGATGGAATGTGGCCGAAGTCAACAGTTAGAAGTTCAATATCCAGTCTGCAAACACATTCCTCGATCATAATATACTCCGGATTGCACCATCCATTGTTCGCCAGAACCGTAAGCAGCCAATTCCTTTACGCTTACCGCTCTCAGTGCACTTCTGGTCAGCTGAAATGGTATTACCCACCGAACTTCTCTTCTCCAAAAGACTCTGTTGCGTCGACCCAGTCCTCTTTCCTCGGCTTTGTGATACCCCTCTGTGTGTTTTCCTCTGGATTTCAGCAGGAATGTCCACCGCTCTGTTCACTAAGCCGGATGGTCTTTGCTGATCCGTGGATACACAATGCGACCTTGCTTCTGTCCTGCGTGTCGGGATGTAACCATTTCCAGCGCTAAAGAAAACCCAAATAAAACTCTCTCTACCAGCATATTAGAGAGGGTGCAGCTTCCAACGTGTTACCGTGAGAAAAAAAAATACAAAAAATAACGTAAATTAAAAAGTAAGAAGAAGAAAGTAAGAATAGATCGGAACGGCTGTACCAGGCTGCATGCACGACCGGCGCATGCGCACTTTTCAGATCTTCTTGCCAAACACACATTTTAGCAGTCAATGGACAACAGTGCCTCCCCCAAAATAGCTATCTCTAGGGCAGTATTAAGAGGCAATGACAGTTCGGCTGGTCTCTCTCTTGTTCCTCTCATGACAGAACATGCACAGAACACATCATCATTATCAAAAGTAGGTAAGAAAAGAAGATCAAGAATTGGTGCAAAACACACAAAATGCTGGAGGAACCCAGCAGGTCAAGCAGCATCTATGAGATAAATAAGCCGTTGACATTTTGGGATAAAGGGTCTTGATCTAAAACTTTAACTGTTTATTCCTCTCCAAAGATGCTGCCTGACCTGCTGAGTTCCTCGAGCATTTTGTACGTGTTACTGTAGATTTCCAGCATCTGCAGAATCTCTTGTGTTCAGAATAATTGGTGACCCATTTCATTGCTTAATGTGGATACAACATCATAACTGATTGACTCATATATGCAGGAGCTTGCAATTTATTAACATGAATCAGACCTATGCTCCACCCAAGATCCATGAAAGCCTTGTGCTAGTTAGGGATATTGTAGACTATTTAATATTTCAGTAATATTTGAGTAAAATGTAAATATATTGTTTGATTAAACATTCTTTGCTTGTTTAAATAATTCATTGTGTGTTACATGTAAAAGTACGTGAATGGCATACATTATTACAGCACCACATCATATCTGAGCACCTTACTAAAGAAAAAGTAAGTAGACATGTTTTCCCAGCTCCTGTGTTTTTTCTTTTGATGAGTTTTTGGAGTTACAAAACAAGATAGTAGTTATGAGGAAGTTTTAAAAAGAACCAGAGATGACTATTGAAGTGAAGCATGTGATTCTTCAGAAGTGGAAAGAGAAGTTCGAATTTTTTTAAAAAGGCAGAAAACAGACAAAATTAACAATTAACGTTTATGGCAACGGGTTCATTAACAGTGAGTGGTGGTGGTAATGGTGTTTGGCATCCATCTATCTTGAAAGACAATGGGTGATGATGATCATCATCACAAGCCTGGGTAGAAGGTATGGAGATCCTGAGACGTCCAGTCATCAAGATCCCCCTCTTGGCCTCACCAGTGTACTCCAAAGGAAAGCTTATGAAGCAGTACATTCGGCACCAACTTGGCTGCAGGAGCTGCCGAAGGATGTTCAACAGTTTCTAGCTGCCTTAGGAACTCCACTCCGGATTTGTTGCTTGGGTTTACTCCCATAGCCTTCGTCTCTACTGAGGCTGCCCACATAGCTGGGGATCTGGTCACGAATACCAGGGCATGTCCACACACCAGTGGGCCTGCGTGCTACGTGTGCGGAGGCCAGACCTCCTCCCTGTCATCTGCAGTTCAGCTTGAGTCCAAAAGGAGTTCAGTTTCCGTGTGTCACCTGCGAGGAGGCACTATATGAGGCTTGTTGTTGGAGAGGCTATGTACTGGCAGGGAGAGCCTTGCACATTCAGCACAGTGAGTATCAGGTGATAATAATAATAAGATTTTAAAAAGCAGAAATAGCTGGCTATATCGGAAAGACAGACAAGTACAATTGCATAACAGATAACTGGATGATCTATACTAAATAAATAGAGCAATAATTTGAAGCAAATAAAATAGCCAATGAAAAATTAGTGTCAGTTTTGCTGAGTACATTAGGTGGAAGAGCATACAGTTTGCCTAGAAGTTTAACTGCTCCAATTAAACTAGCCAAAATGAGCTTAGCTGATATCATGACTGTAACGCAGGAACAGTTAGAACCAAAACCATTGCTCACTGCAGAAGTGAAATCAAAAGGACGGAGAGTCCATTTCAGTTTACGTAGCAAAATTGAAGAAATTGTCCAAGCATTGTCAGCACAGTGATTGGCTTAATGTTGCATGAAGAGATCATTTACAAGAATGCATTTAAAAAATGCCTCGTAACTAAAGCACAACTCTCATTTAAAAGAGCAGTTGAAATTGTTGTATCATTGAAACAGCAGCCACAGATGTAATTGAGTTGCAGTCAGGAATGAAAGTGAGTGTGAACAAAATTGCAACATCTAAACAGAAACCTGCCTGACCAAACAAAATGTGTTACCATTGTGGCCGGGACTCACATACACCAGGTCAAGGTGAAAATTGCAGAAAGGAGTACATTGCAGTAGGACATGTACAAAGCATGTCAGGCAGGCAAAAATAAATGGACTGCACAGGGAAGAGAAAAAGATTAAGAAGTCAAATTACAGTTTCAAAAAGACCACTAATCTGCATGTTGTTGATGAAAAATCTTATAGTGATGAGAGTGACACAGGAGTGAATAGCCTTGAGATTTACAATGTGAAAACTAACAATAGACAAGCAAAACAGCTTACACCAGAAGTAATCAGCAAATTAATTAACATGGATTTGGACACTAGCTCAGCCATTTCAGCCATTCCACAAAATGAGTTTGAATGGCATATCAAAGATACTGAACCGAAGCCTGAAGCCTGTAGATAACTAACAGCTTATATTGGGGAAAGGATAACTTCTGTGATAATGACATTTGTAACAGTGAAAGAAAACAACCAACAAGAAATATTGGGCTTGAATGTGGTAAAAATAGGAGGACCAGCAACGTGGGGCCATGATTGGCTGAGGCAACTACAACTCTACAACTTGATTGGAGATCTATCCACCATTTGCATGCCACATCCCCTACAATAGAGTCAACTGAAAGCGAATTAAGAAAGTTACTAGATAAAGCCTCAATAGTTTTCAAGAATAGCTTTGGAAAACTCTTAACATATCAAAGGGAAAAGAGCATTAAATATGTAATGAGCTCTCCAGTCCTGTGTGGGGCACCAGAGAGCATTGGGCTCTGAGGACTTTGGAACACTTGGAGTTGGTTATTTGTTGTTTAACGTAAATCATTAATTGTTTGGAGCTCCTTGTGTTTTTCTCAAGTAACTCACTCCTTGTAATATGGTCTCATGTGTTTTCCGTTTGCATTTGTTGAGTTTATTTTGATAGGCTCAAGGATTCCATGTTACTTGTATCAGTTAAACGGACACCCAATTAGTGCTAGTTGCAGGGTTGCAGGATCCTAGTTTTGAGAATGTTACATCTCACAGTGTCGCTCAGCTGAGCTACCGATGTTCTGTTAGAATTATTACGAAAAACTCTGGTCACCATCCTTACATTGGAATATGTCTTTCCTCCGCACTTGGGTTTCGACATTGCCAGTGCATTTTATGACAAAATGAAAATACCACACCCAAGTTTTATAAAGCCTGTCCGGTTCCTCGTATCATCCATGATAAAGTAGACACTGAGTTAGGTTGCATAGAGAGAATTCTTTCCAAGGTTAAGTTGAGCCAATTGGCAATGTCAGTGTTTCCAGTAGACAAGTAGAATGGGTCTGTTAGGATCTGTGTTGATTTTGTCATCATCAACCCAGGACTGAAACTAGATCAATACCCTCTCCCAGGATAGGGGATATCTTGGCAAACCTTTCTGGAGGACAACACTTTAGCAAAGTGGACTTACCTGAGGCCTACCTACAGATGGAGGTGGAAGAAGAGTCCATGGTGTTTCTCACTATGAACACTCACAAAGGGCTTTATTGCTATAATAGGCTTATTTTTGGGGTAACATCTGCATCTTCACTCTGGCAGAAAGCTATGGACCAGGTGCTGCAAGGCTGCCCAGGCACTCAGCATTAACATTTATTGTTACCAGTGAAGATAACAAGGGACATCTCCAAAAGCTCAAAACAGTGTTAAAAATATTAGAAGATTACAGTGTCAGAAAACAATGCAGCAAGTGTGAATTCTTTAAACCAAGTATCACTTACTGTGGTCACACCATTGCCACACAAATTTACACAAGTTTGCTGAGAGAATTCAAGCAGTGGTGGATGCTGCAAGCCAAAGGATGTGTCACAGTTGTGGTCCTTTTTAGGATTTGTCGATTACTATAACAGGTTCCTGCCAAACCTGGCTACTGTGCTCCACCCCTTGAACATATTACTACAGATTGTGAAGAGATGGCAATGGACAAAGCAGTGTGAAGTGGCTTTGCAAAAGATAAAGGAAATGGTGATAGCAGACATTATATTCACATGTTATGAACCACATCATCCAGGGAAGCTTCGCTTTATGATATTGGAGTAGTCATGTCACATGTTATGAGTAACGGAAGTGAATTCCCATTAGCCTTTGCATCAGGTTACCTTACTGCTACAGAGGAAAATTACACACAAATTGACGAAGAGGCCTTGAATTTGATTTGGGGTGTAAAATGTCCAACCAGTACTTATATGGGAGAGAGTTTACCTTCATTACTGATCATCAACCTCTGGTGTCTGTTTTCTATCCACAGAAGGGTGTTCCACTAACAGCAGCTGCATGAATGCAGAGACGGGCTCTGTTTCTTGGAGGACACAATTACAAATCAAATTCAAAAGGACAAATAATCATGGAAATGCTGATGGATTGTCCCATCCACACTTGGAAAAAGAAGTACCTAAACAATTTACAAAACAGGACACTCACCTTGACGTATTCTCTCTAATGTAAATCAAAAGTCTCCCGCATTGTCTCAAAGCTTTGTCTGGTGGCCTGGGATAAATCAGCAGATCGAGCAGTTTGCCATGCACTACTTGGGATGCCAATACGTCCAGAAGGTACCAAAAGCAGCACCTCTCCCTCCCTGGGAATGGTCTGCATTGCTGTGGCAGAGAATTCATTTGCATCTTGCCATTCATAGCACAAATTTCTTGGTAATAGTGGATGTAGCTACAAAGTGGCCAGAAGTGTTCCCAATAACCTCCACTCCAACCTCAGAAACTATTGATGTGTTGAGAAACCTCTTCTCAAGGACTGGTGTCCCTTAGTCAGTGACAATGGACCACAGTTTAACGTGGAACAGTTTCAGTCATTCCTGAAAATGAATGGCATAAGACATATTACATTTACACCGTACCACCCAGCTACAAATGACTTGGCGGAAAGTTTTGTCCAGAGTCTAAAGAATATGCATCAAACAATGTTAGCAGGACACACTACACTGACACTGAAATCAGGAGCTCATTAAATTCCTCCTTGCATATCGCAATGTAGCACACTCCACAACTAACAACTCACCAGCTACGCTGTTCCTGGGTCGTCCCTTCCACTCACACTTGGATCTCTTCAAACCCAATGTCGGAAAGAGTCTGCAAGACAAACAGCTGAGGCAAATTGAGGGCTCCTCGAACAAAGAGGTTTGATGTTTCACTCCTAGACAAGCAACCCTGGTGAGGGACTACAGAGATGATCAAAAGTGGGTACTTGGAAATATTAAGGACAGATCTGGGCCACTCACCTGCACAGTGGAGATTGTGTCTAATGTCATTTTGAGATGACACATTATCAGTTGAGGAGAGCAGAGTCAACTGTTAAAGAAAGGGTCAAAGCTGTCAGAGCCACTTCCTGCAATTCCAGAGTCAATTCCTACAACCATCATGGAGAAGGCCCCGGAACCTGAGATTGTTTCATAGCCACAAGTCTCACCTGCCAAGCAGAGTGAACTACCCATCCCCCGCCACTTGGAAGTTTTCATGTTTTATTATTTTACAACATTGAATCAGGGTGGATTTAATTTTTTTTTTGACACTAACCAACAGAAAAGACTCTTTCGTATCAAAGTGAAAACAAATTTCTACAAATTGGTCTAACTTTACCACAATTATTTAACACAGAATAATTGATTGCATAATTACTCACCCCTTTTAAATCAGTATGTAGTAGATGCACTTTTCGCAGTAATTACAGCCTTGAGTCTGTGGCCGTGCTCTCTATCAGCTTTGCACATTTGGGCACTGCAATTTTTCCCCATTCTTCTTTTCAAAACTGCGGTCCGGACTCTGACCTAGCCACTCCAGGACATTAACTCTGTTGTTTTTAAGCCATTCCTGTGTAGCTTTGGCTTTATACTTGGGGTCCTTGTCTTGCTGAAAAACAGATCTTCTCCCAAGCTGCAGTTCTCTTGCAGACTGCATCAGGTTTTCCTCCAGGATTGCTGCATTCATTTTACCCTTTACCTTCACACGTGCTTAGGGCCTGCTGCTGTGAAGCATCTCCACAGCATGATACAGCCATCACCATGCTTCATGGTGGATATGGTGTGTTATTGATGATGCACAGTGTCAGGTTTATGCCAAACATAGCGTTTAGTTTGATGGCCAAAAGGCTCAATTTTGTTTTCATCAGACCATAGAACCTTCTTCCAGCTGACTTCAGAGTCTCCCATAAGCCTCTGGCAAACACTAACCAAGATTTTTTTTCATCAGTGGCTTTCTATTTGTCACTCTCCCATAAAGCTACGACTGGTGAAACACCTGGTAATAGTTGCAGTCTTTCCCATCTCAGCCACTCCTCCAGCATTGCCATAGGTCTCTTGGTGGCCTCCCTCACTCACCTCCTTCTTGCACAGTCACTCAGTTTTTGAGGAAGTCTGTTCTAAGCAGATCTACAGCTGTGCCATACCCTTTCCATTGCTTGATGATTGACTTAACAATACTCCATGGGATATTCAGTGATTTGGAAATTTTCTTGTATCCATCTCCTGACTTGAGCTTTTCAATAACCCTTTTGCAGAGTTGCTTGGAATGTTCTTTTGTCTTCATGGTGTAGTTTTTGCCAGGATACTGACTCACCAGCAGTTGGACTTTCCAGATACAGGTGTATTTTTACTACAATCAATGGAAACACTTTGGCTGCTTTCAGTTCTCCAAAAACAGATC
Organism: Mobula hypostoma; assembly: GCF_963921235.1. NCBI lineage: Eukaryota > Metazoa > Chordata > Chondrichthyes > Myliobatiformes > Myliobatidae > Mobula > Mobula hypostoma. The sequence goes on from NC_086098.1 coordinate 174,956,655, forward strand.
TCCATTTAACTAATTATGTGACTTCTAAAACCAACTGGCTGCACCAATAATGATTTGGTGTGCCATATTAAAGGGCGAGAATCCTTAGACAATCAATTATTTTGTTTTTTTATTTGCAGTTAATTTAGATCACTTTATAGAGATCAGTTTTCACTTTGACATGAAAATCTTTTTCCTGTTGATCAGTGTCAAAAAAAGCCAGATTAAATCCGCTGTGATTCAATGTTATAAAACAATAAAACATGAAAATTTCCAAGGTGGGATGATTACTTTTTATTGGCACTACACACAACACTGTGCAAAAAGACTTAGGCACCCTAGATATCTTATATAGTTTCAGTTGGTATGGCCTCCACAATGCCCTGATCTCAACATCATTAAGGTTGTCTGGGATTACCTGGAGAATCAGTAGCAAGTGAGATAGCCAAAGTCTGAAAAAGAACTATGGCAAGTTCTCCAAGATGATTGGAACAACCTACCAGCCAATTTTCTTACAAAACTGCATGACAGTGTACCTAAACAAATTAATGCAGTTTTAAAGGCAAAGGGTAACACACCAAATATTGATTTGATTTAGTTTTTTACTGTTTACTGAATTGAATTGAATTGAATCGACTTTATTTCTTACATCCTTCACATACATGAGTAAAAATCTTTATGTTACGTCTCCATCTAAATGTACCATGTGCAATCATTGTAATTTATAATAATTTATAATAAATAGAACAGTCAATGTAATATAGCATACACTCAAATCAGCGTGAGTTTATCAGTCTAATGGCCTCGTGGAAGAAGCTGTCCCGGAGCCTGTTGGTTCTGGCTTTTATGTTGTGGTACCGTTTCCCAGATGGTAGCAGCTGAAACAGTCTGTGGTTGGGGTGATTCAAGTCACCAAACATCCTTCAGGCTATTTTTACACACCTGTCTTTGTAAATGTCCTGACTAGTTCACATCTACAGATGCGCTGGGCTGTCTGCACCACCCTCTGCAGAGTCCTGCGATTAAGGGAGGTACAGTTCCCATACCAGGCAGTGATGCCGCCAGTCAGGATGCTCTCAATTGTGCCCCTGTAGAAAGTTCTTAAGATTTGGGGGCCCATACCAAACTTCCTCAACTGTCTGAGGTGAAAGAGGCACTTTTGTGCCTTTTTCACCACACAGCTGGTGTGTACAGACCACGTGAGGTCCTCAGTGATGTGGATGCCGAGGAACTTGAAGCTTTTTCCCTCTCAACCCCAGATCCATTGATGTCAATAAGGGTTAGCCCATCTCCATTCCTCCTGTAATCCACAACCAGCTCCTTTGTTTTTGCGACATTGAGGGAGGGGTTGTTTTCTTGACACCACTGTGTCAGAGAGATGACTTCTTCCTTGTAGACCACTTCTTAATAGTAATTTTTTTGATGCTTAGAAACTTTTCATTTCATTATTTTTGAAAGCATCTTTGGTTTGCAGAATTTTTTACACGTGCCTAAGACTTCTACACAGCATGCTGTATATTTGATGACTGGAGAGCAATACATGACATATTTGAGTTGAGATGCATTCTATATTGAATCTTGATTCTCCTGTTTAATGGAAGGAAGCAATCAAAGCAAACATGAGATTTACAGCCTCAATGCTGCTCAGAAAGTCAGTAGGAAATGTGGCAACTCCGAGCCACAGAATTTTATTTCATATTCCGTATCATATCATGGTACAGAATCTGCACTGCAGCGGGCAGCAAGGCTCTTCAAGGGTAGTCAAAACTACCTAACTCATCTCCGGTACCAGCCTACCCACCATCAAGGACATCTACACAGAAAGGTACTGGAAATGTGCTAGTAACATCATTAAGGATCCCACCCACCCACCCTGCTCAAGGACTGTTTGTTCCTCCTATCAGGAAAGAGGCTACAAACATCCACGCCTGGATCACTGGACTCAAAAACAGCTACATCCCAAGCAGGAAGGCTCCACCCACTAAATCACCTCTCCCACTCCCCCAACCACCACCACTTTATCATTCCTTGTCATAGTCACCTTATGTATAGACACTGCTGTACCTAGCGTCACTTTGTGGACATACAAACGTGTATAGCTATAGCTTATGTATTTATCTGTGTGGTGAGGTGGAGATACGTCATTACCAAAGGAGGTATAAGGCTCTGCTTCCCTCCACTAGCCTGCAGGTCACCCTTGGGCAAGCTGTCGCACCTGCTTAGCCCCCCCTCCCCCTGGATCAAGGTAATGTGAAGCCATGGGAGTAGGTGGTGGATGATCGTATGAGCAGCGGGTGCAGATCACAAGTCCTGGTTATGTGACCACTGATGCCAGACAGACAATCTCTGAACAGTATTGATAATGGCTGGGGTAACCTGTCTTGTAAAGACACTGCCCAGAAGGAAATGGCAAACCACTTCAGTCAAAAAATTTGCCAAAGGCAATAATGGTCAAAGACCATAATCACCTACATCATATGACACAGCACATAATGATGGTGATGTATTTATATTTATTGTGACTTTTTTACGATTGTGTTGTTTATTTTATTGTGTTTTTTTCTGTCCTTTATACTTGTATACTGGAAATGACGTGAAGCAATCTTGAATCTTGAATCTTCAGATGACTGAAAGCAGGAGAATCCTGAGCAGTTGTTGAGCAGACAAGGGTCAGTTCACTTCTTCGAAGGAAGCAAGTCTCCAAGAAACACTGACTTCCAGTTGAATGCTACCTCTCCTCATATGCTATTCAGGTTATAGCAGAAGAAGAATTTGTGCTCAGAAATCTGGTTCTTCACAACTACGAGAAATTCTGCAAATGCTGGAAATGATGGTGACATATATGTACTTTGATAATACAATTTACTTTGAACTTTGAAATCCAAAGCAACACACACAAAACGCTAGAGGAACTCAACAGATCAGGCAGCATCTATGGAAATGAACAAGCAGTCAATGTTTTGGATAGAGACCCTACTTCAGGACTCAGGAGAATTTTTTTTAGATTATGAGGACACTCAGTTCTCATTTATTGTCATTTAGAAATGCATGCATTAAAAAATGATACAATGTTCCTCCAGTATGATATTACAGAAACATAGGACAGACCAAGACTAAAACTGACAAAAACCACATAATAATAACATATAGTTACAACAGTGTAAAGCAATACCGTAATTTGATAAGAGCAGACCACGGGCACGGTAAAAAAAAATCTCAAAGTTGCGATAGCCCCAACATCTCATGCAGATGGTGGAAGGGAGAAACTCTCCCTGCCATGAGCCTACAGCGCTGCAGACTTGCTGATGCAGCATCCTGGAAGCACCCGACCGCAGCCGACTCTGAGTCCGTTCGAAAACTTCAAACCTCCAACCAGCCCTCCGACACCGAGCACCGAGCACCATCTCTGCCGAGCACTTCGACCCTGCCCCGGCCGCTGAGCAACAAGCAAAGCCGAGGATTCGGGGCCTTCCCCTCTGGAGATTTCGGATCACACAGTAGCAGTGACAGCGAAACAGGCATTTTAGAAGTTTCACCAGATGTTCCTCCGTGCTCCCATGTCTGCCTCCATCAAATCAGAATTGTGCACGACACCCTACTTGACAAATAACAGATATTCATCACCGGAGTGGCCGCGCGCGCTGTGTCGCGTCGCCATCTTCTCCTCTCCTTTTACAGAGATACCCGACAAATATCTGGACACATGCAATAAGTGACATGAGCATGGCAGTGAAATTGTATACAAAATGAAACTTATGTATTGGAACGTAACTGAGCACACGGTAGCATATTGATTAACACATCCATATCCGTAGGCAGCCGTCTATCCCGGGGACCATGGGTTTGCACCTTTGGTGGACTGTGTCCTCTCCAGGGTGCAAGCCTGGGTGGGGAGATTTGAAGAACCGCCTGTTGCCCATGCAGTGGTTTCCCCCTCTCAACATCACTGATGTAGTCCAGGGGAAGGGCAAGTGCCGATACAGCTTGGTACCAGTGTCATTGCAGAGATGGCCAAAGTGACCCCGACTCTGGATCTCTTCCTTGGGGTTTACTTCCGAAGCCTTTCCCATGAGTGGCTATGGCCGTAAGGCAGCGGAGGTTTAAAATCAGAGTTTTCCTTCTCCTAGGCGGGCTACTGTCCAAGGCTGATGAGCCCCACCTGCCCAAAGCAGCTGGATTTGAGGAGCCAGTGGTCCCCCTTTGCCCCTTCTCTTGTCAGTAGAAACAGTTCCGCCGGGCCTAGTAGCTAAGCCACACGTGAAGGCCAAGAGTTGGACTTGGATGTCAGAGGCTGTTAGAGTCGCATCCATTTGGAGCACTTTATAGGTAGTGGGAGCTTATCCCCACTACCACCCCCGGCTATGATAACCTTAATAACCACAACACTTTACAGTACAGGTGACCTGAGTTCAATTCCCGCCGCTGCCTGTAAGGAGTTTGTACATTCTCCCCGTGACCACATGGGTTTCTTCCAGGTGCTCTGGTTTCCTTTCACAGTCCAAAGACACACCAGTTGGTAGGTTATTTGGTCATTGTAAATTGTCCTGTGACTAGGCCAGGATTAAATCAGGGGGTTGCTGGGTGACACGGCTTGAAGAGCCAGAAGGGTCTATTTCACACTGTATCTCAATAAAATTTTTAAAAATGATCTGGAATATTTGCTGTTACGGTTAAAAATCACATAAATTAAATTGAGCTCAGTGAGTCCTGTTCTGCTACTTGCCTGATTTGAAAATTACACTACTTCTGAAAGTTTGCAATTTTTACGTGGGTGCGTCATTTAGTGCAAGTGAGTGGTAGAAAAAAAAGAAATGTCCATGCCAGCTGGTGTGCAGCCAGATGTTGAACAAAAAAGGCAGTGTGATCTTTTCAGTGGAAGCAACCACATGCTTTTTGAAAAAATAGGATCTAATCAGTAAGACATGTTTGAGTGCTTAGTACTGTGGGCGCTGTAATATGGTATTTAAAGTGGCATTATGCTGTTTACTATTTCCAGCCAAGGCATTGGTCAGACTGCACTTGGAACATTGTTAGCAGGTCTGGGTCCCTTACTTCAGAAGGAATGCGCTGGCATTGCAGAGAGTCCAGCGAAGGTTCAAGAGAATTATCCAGGGAATGAAAGAGTTAACATATCAGGAGCGTTTGATGGCACTGGGCCTGGAGTTCAGAAGAATGGGGGTGGTGGGGGTGAATCTCATTGAAATCTATCAAATATTGAAAGGCTTAGATAGGGTGGACGTGAAGAAGATGTTTCTTATGGTGGATGAGTCTTGGACCAAAAGGCACAGCCTCAGAATAGAGGAATTTATTTTTGCAACAGGGTGGTGAACTTGTGGAATTCATTGTCACAGAAGGCTGTGAAGGCCAAATCATTGGGTATAGTTAAAGCGGAGGTTGATAGGTTCTTGGTTAGTAAGGGTGTCAAAGCTTAAAGGGAGAAGGCAGGAGAATGGGGTTGAGAGGGAAAAGAAATCAGCCATGATGGAATGGCAGAGCAGACTTGATGGAACAAGTGGTCTAATTCTGCTCCCACGTCTCTAGTCAATGTGTTACAATGTCCTCGGGACAAGTCAATTATAGAATCAGACTGGGTTTCCTGTCCAGCCACGTCATCTTGCAGGAAGGAGCACTCCCGAGTTTCAGCTGGCTCAGTATCATAACAAACTATTGTTTTCGCTCAGTCTTAATTCCAGGGAGGAGCTGCAAAGTCCTTGCTCTAAGGTGATTAAAGAATAGGATGGTATTCCCACTCCTGCACATCATGGATGAAGCAAATTTTATGTCTTTATGTATATGTCAACCCCAGCTCAGTTGATGGTAGGGTACAGGAACCTTGGGTCCCACATCACCAGGTTCAGGTTCAGGAACAGTTATTACCCCTCAGTCATCATAAATTCACTCGTTTCAATGCTGAACTGATTCCACAATCTATAGACTCACTCTCAAGGTCAGAATCAGATCAAAATCAGATTCTCAGTATTATTTATTTATTTTTATATATTATTTGCAAAGTTTGTCTTTTGAATATTGGTTGTCAGTCGATGTGTCGTTTTTTTCATTGATTCTATTGTATTTCTCTGTTTTACTGTGAATGCCTGCAACAAAATGAATCTCAAGGTTAGTATAAGGTGACATATACATACTTTGATAATAAATTTACTTCCAACTTCCTTCAGGACTGACAAAGGGTCTCAGCCCAAAACATCGACTACTTCCTGCAATTGATGCTGCCTGACTTGCTGAGTTCCTTTCGCATTTTGTGTGTGTTACTGTTTTGTTATTGTTTTACCTTACTCTACCTCAATGTACTGCGTAATGAATTGATCTGTATGAACAATATGAGCTGTATCTTGGTTCATGTGACAATAATAAGCCTATTCCAGTTTCAAATCCAATTCGAACATAAACATCTTTTCCCCACCCTAAGCCTATACTTTCTTGTTTTTAATACCCTAACCATGAGAAAAAGATTCTATCAGGTTCCAATTCATTTATTTATCACACGTACATTGAAACATACAGTGAAATGCATTGTTTGTGTTAACAACCAACACACCAAAGGGTGTGTTGGGTTGCAACCCTCAAGTGCTGCCTTGGAATAGAGGAATGGAGACGGGCTAACCCCTATTGACATCAATGGATCTGGGGTTGAGAGGGTAAACAGCTTCAAATTCTTCGGCATCCACATCACTGAGGACCTCGCATGGTCTGTACACGCCAGCTGTGTGGTGAAAGAGGCACAACAGCGCCTCCTTCACCTCAGACAGTTGAGGAAGTTTAGTATGGGCCCCCAAATCCTAAGAACTTTCTACAGAGGCACAATTGAGAGCATCCTAACTGGTTGCATCATTGCCTGGTATGGGAATTGTGCCTCCCTTAATCACATGACTCTGCAGAGAGTGGTGCGGACAGCCCAGTGCATCTGTAGTTGTGAACTTCCCATGATTCAGGACATTTACAAGGACAGGTGTGTAAAAAGGGCCCGTAGGATCATTGGGCACCCGAGTCATCCCAACCACGATCTATTCCAGCTGCTACCATCTGGGAAACAGTACCACAGCATAAAAGCCAGGACCAACAGGCTCCAGGACAGCTTTTTCCACCAGGCCATCAGACTGATGGACTCACGCTGATTTGAGTGTACTCTATATTACATTGACTGTTCTATTAAATATAAATTATTATAAATTACTATGATTGCACATTGCACATTTAGATGGAGACGTAACAAAGATTTTTACTCATGTATGTGAAGGAGTGTCGGCATGTGGCACAGTGGTTAAGGCGTTCGTCTAGTGACCTGAAGGCCGCTAGTTCGAGCCTTGGCTGAGACAGTGCGTTGTGTCCTTGAGCAAGGCACTTAACCACACATTGCTCTGTGACAACACCGATGCCAAGCTGTATGGGTCCTAATACCCTTCCCTTGGACAACATCGGTGGCATGGAGAGGGGAGATTTGCAGCATGGGCAACTGCCGGTCTTCCATACAACTTTGCCCAGGCCTGTGCCCTGGAAACCTTCCAAGGTGCAAATCCATGGTCTCATGAAACTAACAGTTGCCTATGAAAGATATGTGAAGGATGTAAGAAATAAAGTCAATTCAACATTCTGATGCCAACAAAGCATGCCCAGATTGTTTGGCAGAATAACACAGAATACAACAAACAACAAAACAAATCACGTCCCTTCCAAACGCAAATACACCTACACAAGCACGCACATACACAGACCCCTCACCCTACGACAGGCCATCTTCTGGCTCCAGCTTCCAGTGGACTTGCAGATTCGCAGATATTTAACCTTTGACTTCCCCAGTGGATTCAAAGAGATTCACAAACTCGGGGTTCTTGCCATCAAGCCTCATCATCTTCTGCACTTCCAATTGACCTTTGTGCTTCGATCTGGACTTACAATTTATAACTGTATATACCGTTGTCAGATCACCCATCATCCTCCCTCACTCCAGAGAAAACAAAAACAGCCGATCCAACCTCCTCGCAAAACTAAAGACATCCAATCACAGCAAGATGAAAAACAATGGGTGGAGTCTGTGCAGGCTCTGAGACTGAACCTCATGTAAGGCAATCAAGTCCAGGATGTAATAAAGGAAATCTGTGGATGTTGGGCTGTCCCAGCGTGGAGGATCCCGGGATTGAATGTCCATGCAAGCAGGAAACTGGTGAGTTGGCGCACTTGGAGTTCAGAATTGCATCATTGTCTAGTCAGGGGGTCAATACAAAGATCCTCAAAGTTGATCAGAAGTCCAGATGTTGAAGCCCAATGGCCCAATGGCCAAAGCCTGGAGAATGGGAGGCTGGAAACTGGACCCTTGAGGCCTGTCCTCGAGTTGGAGGACTGTCTATGTGCATGAGTGGGTGAGTGAATGGAAAAGGGCCTTATTTTGCTGTTGTTGTTTTGTTGCTTGTTGTTCCATTTCGTTCTGTCGAGCATCGTGGGCACATTATGTTGGCACCGGAATGAGTGCGACACTTGCAGACTGTCCCCAGCATATCCGTAGGTGTGTCGATTGTTAACGCAAATGACAAATTTCACTGTACGTTTCCACTCAAAGTTCAAGGTAAGTCTATTATCAAAGTCCATATATGTCAACAAATTCAACCCTGAGATTCATTTTCTTGCGGGCAATCACAGTAAATGCAAGAAACACCATAGAATTAATGAAAGATCACACCCAACAGTACAGACAAACAACCAATGTGCAAAAGACAACAAACTAAATTAAAAAAAAGAAATTAATAATAGAACACCTGGCTCAGAGAGAAACAGAGGGGTTGCTTGTGGCAATACAAGACCAGGTGGTTAACACAAAAAATATCAAAAATACATAATAAAACACCAACAAATTCAAGACGATAAATGCAGAAAATACCAAGAGAAACCAGAAACAATCCAACACATGACAGGATCCTGCAACAGTTTAACTCAATCTGATTACCAACACAGGCACAGTCAAGTGGCAAACATCATTCACCAAAATCTTCCTTTAAAGTACAAACTCATAAAAGACACCGTACCTTACTATAAATACAAGCCTGATACAGTTGTAGAGTCAGAGTCCTACAAATTGTATTATGAGCGATCCATTATTATAGATAGGACAATCTATAATAACCATCCGGATATAATAATACAGGATAAACAAGCAAGAATGACTTACTTAATAGATATAACCATTCCAAACACACATAACATACAGAGATCAATATGTGAAAAACACCAGAAATAAGCTGAATTAAAAGAGGAAACTAAAGACTTTGGAATATGAACAGGATATACATTGTCCCGATACTAATATCCACAACTGGTGTCATCCCCTAGTCACTACACAATAGTATTAAACAATTAGGCCACACAGCAGTATTTATGTAAATCTTCAGAAAGCCACAGTACTAAAGACCACCAGAACAGTCAGAAGGTTTCTAGCAATTGAGAAATGAATGTACTTGGCTATGCCCATACCTCAGGCTTTACCAGTTTGAGTTGAGAAAAAGTAAAAATAATAGTAATAAATAAGCAAGAACATGAGATGAAGAGTCCTTGAAAGTGAGTCCACAGGTTATGGGAACAGTTCAATGATGGGGCAAGTGAAGTTGTGTGAAGTTATCCCTCTGGTTCAAGAGTCTGATGGTTTAGAGGTAATAACTGTTCCTGATTCTAGTGGTGTGAGTCCTGAAGCCCCTGTACTTCCTGATGGCAGCAGTGAGAAGAGAGCATGATCTAGGTGGTGGGGGTACTTGACGATGGATGCTGCTTTCTTGCGACAGCTCTCCATGTAAATGTGTTTAATGGTTGGAAGGCCCTAACCTGTGATGGACTGGGCCGAATCCACTACCTTTTACAGGCTTCTTTGTTAAAGGGCATTGGTGTTTCCATACCACAGTGATGCAGTCAGTCTCTATTCTCTCCACCACACATCTATAGGTATTCGTCAAAGTTTTAGACGACATACCGAATCGACACTAACTTGTAAGTTGAGGCACTTCCATATTTTCATCATAATGGCACCTACATGATACAGATACTCAAAAACAATAATAGGAACTTAAAGTTGCTGACCCTCTCCACTGATCTCCCAATGAGGACTGGTACAAGAACCTCTGGTTTCCTCCTCCTGAAGCCAATAATCAGCTCCTTGGTCTTGCTGACGTTGTGTGAGAGATTGTTACGCTACCACTCAGCCAGATTTTCAGTCTCCCTCCTATATGCTGAATCATCACCACCTTTGATTTGGCCTACCATGGTGGTGTCATCAGCAAACTTGAATAAGGCATTGAAACTGTGCTTAGCCTCACAGTCATAAGACTGAAGCAAGTAGAGTGGGGGCTGAGCACACTGCCTTATGGTGCACCTGTGCTGATGAAGCCTGCAAGTGAGGAAATTAAAGATCCAGTTGTACAGGAAGTTATTGAGGCTGAGGTGTTGGAGCTTATTGGTTAGTTTTGAGGGGATGATAGTATTGAATGCCAAGCTGTAGAAAATGAAGAGCATTCTGATGTATGCACCTTTGCTGTTCGGATGTTCCAGGGCTGAGTGAAGAGCCAATGAAGTGGCATCAGCTATTGACCTGTTGTGACAACAGGCAAATTAGAGCAGATCCAAGTTGTTTCTCAAGCAGGAGTTGATATGTTTCATCACCAACCTCTCAATGCATTTCATTACAGTGGATGTAAGTGTTACTGGATGATAGTCATTGGAGCAGGTTATCATGTTCTTCACAGACACAAAATACTCTGCAGATGCTCGGGTCAAAGCAACACTTACAACACGCTGGAGGAACTCAGCAGGTCGGGCAGCATCCGTGGAAACGATCAGTCAATGTTTCGGGCCGGAACCCTTCGTCAGGACTGAAAAGGGAAGGGGCAGAGGCCCAATAAAGAAGGTGGGGGGAGGGTGGGAAGGAGAAGGCTGGTAGGTTCCAGGTGAAAAACCAGTAAGGGGAAAGATAAAGGGGCGGGGGAGGGGATAGGCAGGAAAGGTGAAGAAGGAATAGGGGAAGCACAATAGGTCCCACTTCAACTTTGCTTCACATTCCCATTCGGATATGTCCATACATGGCCTCCTCTACTGCCATGATGAGGCTAAAGTCAGGTTGGAGGAGCAACACCTCGTATGCCGTCTGGGTAGTCTCCAGCCCCTTGGCATGAACATTGAATTCTTCAACTTCTGGTAATTCCCTCCCCCTCCCTTCCCCCATCCCAGTTTCACTCTGCCCCCTCCCCCAGCTGCCATTACCTCCCTCATGGTTCCGCCTCCTTCTACTACCCATTGTGTTTTCCCCTATTCCTTCTTCACCTTTCCTGCCTACCCCCTCCCTGCTTCCCCTCCCCCACCCCTTTATCTTTCCTCTTACTGGTTTTTCACCTGGAACCTACCAGCCTTCTCCTTCCCACCCTCCCCCCACCTTCTTTATAGGACCTCTGCCCCTTCCCTCTTCAGTCCTGACGAAGGGTTCCAGCCCGAGATGTCAACTGATTACTTCCACGGATGCTGCCCGACCTGCTGAGTTCCTCCAGCGTGTTGTGAGTATATTATGTTCTTCAGGCACTGGTATAGTTGAAGCCTGCTTGAAGTAGGTGGGTACCTCAGACTGCCGAAGAGAGAGGTTAAAGAAATCGGTGGACACTCCAGTCAGTTGATCAGCACAGGTCTTTAGTACTCCAGCCAGGTACCCCGTGCTTTCTGTGGTTTCATCATCCTGAAGGATGTTCTCATGTTGGCCTCAGAGACTGAAATCACAGGGTCATTGGGGCTGTGGGGGTTTGTGAGGATGCTTCCAAGTATTGGTGGTCAAAGTGACCATGACAGGCATTGAGTTCATTTGGGAGTGAAGCCCTGTTGTCACCTAGTATGTCACTGTCACTTGGTTTCACTTTGTAGGTTTCCATGTAGTTGTGATCAATAAATCTGAATCTGAATCTGAGTTAACACACTTCCTTTTTTTTCTAATCATGCCTTCAGTTGGAGTTATGGTATGTGACCATGCATATAGTGGTACTAATGTGTCAGAAATTACCATCACTGGTGGAGTATAAATTGACCATTGGCAGTAATATAATTTCAGATTAATAATTTTCATTTTTATTTGGACAGGGTGCTTTAGCCTTGTGGACTGCTGCTAACCAAACTACTGTGGTAGATTGAGAGTTAATTCATTACGTGCTGTGTCATATGATGTTGGTGACCAAGGTCTGTCCATGACCATGACTGTTCTTGGCAAATTTTTCTACAGAGTGGTTTGCCATTGCCTTCTTCTGGGCAGTGACTTTACAAGATGGATGACCCCAGTCATTATCACTACTCTTCAGAGATTGTCTGCCTGGCGTCAGTGGTCACATAACCAGGACTTGTGATATGCAACAACTGCTCATACAACCATCCACCAGCTGCTCTCATGTCTTCACATGACCCTGATCAGGGGTTTTGTGGGGGGTGGGGCTAAGCAGGTGCTACTCCTTGCCCAAGGGTGATCAGCAGGCTAGTGGAGGGAAGGAGAATTTACACTTCTTTTGGTAGAGGCGTATCTTCACCCCGCCAGCCATGGATTGAGAGTTAAACACACAAAATGCTGGAGGAACTCAGTATGTCAGGCAGAATCTATAGAAAGGAATAAACAGAACATTTTGAGCTGAGATCCTTTATCAGGACTGGTCAATTCCATCTTGTTCAGCCCTTTTCCTCTACCACCTAACCCCTCTCAGTTTCTTACTTCATAACCAGCTCCCCCACCCACCTACCTTCCCCTCACTTCGTCTCACCTATCACCTTCCAGCTTGTACTCCTCCCTCTTCCCCCATCTCCTTATTCTGACTTTTGCCCCCTTCCTTTCCAGTTGATGGTTTATTCCTTTCCATAGATGCTGCCTGACCTGCTGAGTTCCTCCAGCATTTTGTGTTTGCTACTCTGGATTTCCAGCATCAGCAGAATCTTTTCTGTTACTAGATTGAGAAAGGGGCAGAGACGAATTTGGTCTTCAGTGAGAGCAGAGTGCAAAACAGGTCCATGAAGATTTCCCTGATGATATACTGAGTGTGGTAGACATGCATTCTTCACCACACAGAGAATTCAGGGCAAAGCCAAGAGCTGGATTGCAGTAAGAGGAGGAAATGGTTGTGGGGAGGAATGTTTCCGATTTACCTGCTGTTGAGTCAGCTGTGTGAAACATACTGCTAGGGAGTTTGTACATAAATAAATCTCATATGTTCCATTGCTTTGGGATTTCTCAAACAGCAGCATCTTGTTTCATACCTTAACCCTGTTCTTCCAATCACTCTGGTGAGCCTGGATGTACACTATTATGCAGAACTGATAAAATAATTAACCAGATGACATTCAAATTTACTTTATTTTATTTTTATTTAGAGATAGAGCATGGAACAGGCCCTCCTGGCTCAACCGCATGCCACTCAGCAACCTACCTCTTGCCTCATCACAAGATAGTTTACAATCAACAATTAACTTACTAACCCTGAGCCCTGATAAAGGTTTTCGGCCTGAAACGATGACTGTACTCTTTTCCATAGCTGTTGAGTTCGTCCAGCATTTTGTGTGTATTAATTTGATTTCCAGCACCTGCAGATTTTCTCTTGCTTGTAACCTACTAACCCGTACATCTTTGGAATATGGGAGGAAACCGGAGCACCAGTGGGGAACCCACATGGTTCACGGGCAGAATGTACTAACTCCTTACCAGAACTGAACTCTGAAGTCCGGATCGCCATGGGCTGTAATGGTGTTGCAGTAAACCCTACATTACTGAGGAAGGGTCTTGGCCCAAAAAGTTAACTGTTTATTCATTTCCATAGATGCTGCCTGACCTGCTGAGTTCCTCCAGCATCTTGTGTGTGTTGCTCTGGATTTCCAGCATCTGCAGAATCTCTTGTGTTTATGATCTGCCTTCTTAAGGCTGATTTATACTTGTGCGTATGGGCTATGCCTTAGCTTACACCGTAGCCTACGCAAGTGGCCTACGCCATTGTGAGCATTTATACTTGTGCGTTGGTGTGTCTGCGTCGCTCTGCAATTCACCGCCAAAACGCTAGTTGGCGGTGCGGTTTCTATGCCACTGTGTTGAGTTTCTTCCTGTACTTCAAAAAATGGCAATTGATACTGAGCACATCATGTTGTAGTTGGAGCTAATAAATGTTGAACAAGAATTTCTTCTCTCTCAATTCTGAAATGGCAGAGAAGAAGAAGCAACCGGAAATGCGTAGGAGGAAATGCAATGCTACCAAGTGGACCAATCACAGTTGTTGCGGTCTGCATCGCCGTGACGCATAGTTACATTTTGGGAGAGGTGCGCGTTAGGCTACAGCGTAGAGTTTGGCATAGAGTACAGTGTAGGGTACGCAGCTACGCCGTACCTAAGGTGTACATTTGACACAGAAGTATAAGTTGGGCTTTAACCTTCCTATCAACATGTTTGGCAACTTTGAAAGACCCTTAGATCCCTCTTTTCCTTCATACTGCTGAGAATCCTCTGATTTATCCTGTATTCTACCTTCAAGTTCGACCTTCCAGAGTGTATCACTTTATACATTTCTGGATTGAACTCCATCTGACCTGTAACCAAGTTCTCTTGTGACTTACAGTACTGTGTAAAAGTCAAGCACACATATATATTTAGCCAATGTGGAGCAGAGAGCAATTTTGTAAATCTGGTGGGAGCAAAGGATGTTAAGGCTGATTTATACTTCTGGGTCAAATGGACGCCGTAACCTACGCAAGTGGCCTACGCGCCTTGTGAGCATTTATACTTGTGCGTTGGTGTGTCTGCGTCACTCTGCAATTCGGGCATGTCGCGCATGCGCACGCAGCTACCCGTGCAAGGCTTCATGGTCATGGAAGTCTTTCTCGGGGTAAACAAGTTTAAAGCGAGCGTCTTTTATCGTGAAAGCGAAATGTGTCCTCCATAATTTCGGAGGTCTGTAAAGCTTTATGGAAAGCATTGCAGCCAGAGTTCCTTCCCTGCCCTTCAATCGCCCAATGGGAAGCTATTGCAGTGTAGGAGGAAATGTGAAGCTACCAGGCGGACCAATCACAGTTGTTGTGGTCTACGTTGCCGTGACATGTAGTTACATTTTGGGAGAGGTGTGCATCAGGCTATGGTGTAGGGATCCACGTAGGCTCTGCATAGGGTTCGCGGCTACGCCATAACTACGGCGTCAATTTGACGCATAAGTATAAATCAGCCTTTAGGAATGGCAAAGGTGGAGCTTCGCAGGAGGGGTGTGGGACAGGTGGCAGCGAAGGAGTGCCAGCGGCAAGGGGGTGACGCGGGTGCAGACACACTCATCCCTAAGACACCAGGCAAGGTCACTTGAGTCCAAACATTACAGAGTGTTTTTCTAGTGCTTCCCACTCCCACCCCTCTCCCTGCCCTTTTTTCCAATCATGGTTCCCTTCTCCCTGCTCCCCTCCCACTCTCAGTCCACAACAGAGACCCACATCAGAATCAGGGTTATCATCACTCATATATGTCATGAAATTTGTTTTTTTGTGGCAACAGTACAGTACAATACATAAAATTACTACAGTACTGTGCAAAAGTCTTAGGCTATGTCTACACTACGCCAGATAATTTTGAAAACGAAGCTTTTTCTCTTCGTTTTGACCTTCCGTCCACACTGAAATGGCGTTTTCATCCCCCGAAAACGGAGATTTTCAGAAACGGTCTCCAGAGTGAATAAATCTGAAAACGCCTAATATCCGTTGCAGTGTGTACAGGGTAACCGGAGTTTCTTAAAACCGCTGTCATGACGTGCTGGAACAGATGGCGGCAGCGCGACATTTCATTGTTTTCTTATTATTATAATTACTACTTTATTGTCGCCAAACAATTGATACTAGAGCGTACAATCATCACAGCAATATTTGATTCTGCGCTTCGCAGAACCTAACAATTTCAGAACAGACAGCAACGAGACTGAAGCCAGATGAGTTGGAAATGTACTCACCAAATACTTTGACCCAGAGCTTACTGAATAAATAAGTATACTCACTTTGCCCTGTTTTCTGTTCTTGCTTGTATGAAGGTGGTTTACCTATTTATGCAAGTACTTCTCTGACAATAGATGTGTAACAGCCTAATGTAACATTGTATGGAAATACAAGATAACACTGATGCAGACATGTTTTATACATTTAACAAGGTACTTTATTTATGCAACAGTTAGTCAGTTTTTCAATGTTCGTCATCAGCCGGGTCATACTGTCCGTGAACTCCCTGTCGGTTGCCTCCATACGCTCCAGTATTTGTTTTTTTTTTTAGTTTTAAGTCCTCCTGCGCGAGAGCCAAGAGCAATTTCTTTTAAATTTTTCTACTCTGTAACTGGACAAACGCGCACCAAGTATACCGTTTCCTCTTTGCTTGTTTTCTGTGTGTCCTGCACATGCCCAGTAGGAGGAGATTCGCCCAAATATCCATCTAATGTGGACAGAGATATTTTGAAAAACGCTTAGTGTGGACGCCTGTCATTTTTACTCGAAACCGGAGTTTTCAAAATTATCTGGCGTAGTGGGGACGTAGTCTTCGGTAGTCCAGCTATATACTGTATAAGTGCCTAAGACTTCTGCACAGTACTGTACCTCCTATAACAGGGTCCAGGTGGACAAGATCAGGCTGCCTTCAGTACGACTCTGTCCAGCACAGTAACTGTCAGCTGAGCCTGCAGGATGCCTGGCAAGGACACAGTTGCTGACTGACCGGCCAGCAGGGTCATTAATGAATAACAGAAATGATTGAGGGCTGGCATTTTGCCCAATCAGCTCCAGATAATGTTGCATGCTAAAATGCTAATGTGCAATCTGGATCCCACTGCACAAGCAGAGGGAAGTTATCCGGTGTAACACACAAAATGCTGGAGGAACTCAGGTCAGGCAGCATCCACGGAGAGGAATAACAGTCGACGTTCCGGGCTGTGACCCTTCTTCAGGACTGTGATGCCTTCATCTGCAAGCTGCTTTATCTTAGCAGGTCAAATTATGAGACTTTAAAGATCTGCTTTGACAGGCTGCATCTATTATCCTTATTTATGGAGACAGATTGTAGACTGTGTAGTGAGCTAACAGTACTTCTTAAGGAGGAAGCGCTGGGTGTGGATGTCAAGTTTCAGAATCCAGTTTAATATCACTGGCATATGAAATAATTTGGAAAATGTGTAGCTTGGGTGGTTTCTTAAAAATGCAAACAACAGGAATTCTGCAGATGCTGGAAATTCAAGCAACACACATCAAAGTTGCTGGTGAACGCAGCAGGCCAGGCAGCATCTCTAGGAAGAGGTACAGTCGACGCTTCAGGCCGAGACCCCTCGTCAGGACTAACCGGTCGACCGGCGCCACCTTTGCTTGAGTTGTTCTCCGATCTTGGCAAATTGCTTGGAAACGTTTCATCACCATGCGAGGAGTCATTGTCAGTTGATTGTGATGTGTCCTCTGAATTTTTGGCTTTGATATACTTTTTCAATCAGCTAATAGGACTTTAATTTGGAAACTCATTTGGGAGGTGGGGAGGAAATCTCGTCACTGATTGGCTGTGTGACGAGCTTTGTGCATTCTGGTCTGGAATTTTGCCTGCTTCGGCTCCTAAATAGGATTGAGGTCTATGTGTGGGGACTTCAGCAATTACATCAGCTAAACTGGGAGAAAACTATGCTCAAGGATCCATGAACATCAACTAGCTGTGGTGTGACCAACTCTTCCTGGTCTCCACCCATCGAGAGGGGCACAAATTTGAATGGGCACCAGGGAAAGTCACGGTATGCAAATGAATTCCTAGAAGTGTAGTTTTCCATGAAAATTCTGTAAACAAACACATAGGATTCAATGCTACCTAGGAGACAATGCAGGCAAAGTTCCAGACCACAATGCACGAGGTTTGCCATACAACCAATCAGCGATGAGATTGTTCCCCACATTACAACTAGGTTTCTGAAATGACGTCCAGTCAGCTGATTGGAAAATATGTAAAGGCCAAGCTTTCAGAGGACACACACAATCAACACAGGTGTCTTCTTGCATGGTGATGAAACACTTGAAAGTAAATTGCCAAGAGAGAACAACTCAATGCGACCATCATAAGCATATGGCATGAAGTTTCTTGTTTTGCGGCAGCAGTACATTGCAATAAACTAACAATAAAAAACTGTAAATTACAATAAGAAATATCTATGAATAAATTAAATAAGTCACGCAAATAAAGAACAAAAAAAAGGAAAAACATAGTGAGGTAGTGTCCATTCAGAAATTTGATAGCTGAGGGGAAGAAGCTGTTCCTAAAACATTGAGCCTGTGTCTTCAGCATTTAAAGTTAATGCTGGATTGTTAGCATGATCCAAACAACCCAAACCGGGGGGTGGGGGGGGGTGCATTTTGCTTAAAAGCAGAGGTCCTTCTCTTTGAGGTTGTTCTGATGAGATTGAATGTCGTTGCCAATCACATTGCTTTGTTTGAAACAAGATGAAGGATTTGGCGATCTGATAAGGTGCACTTTACTGCAAATTTACCTCAAGTTAAATTGCGAGAAGCATTTGCAAGAGAAAAATGCACCATTTACTACAGATTAGAAACTCATTTTATCAGAATATGAATGCCTTGTGATTTAGTGGGATGGGATGGATGGTTAAGCAGTCATTAGTGAGTCTATTGTAATGCAACAAGATACTGGAATCCAGAGCAAAAAAGACAAGATGCTGGAGGAACTCAGTGGTTCAAACAGCCTCAGTGGAGGGAAATAGTCAATTTATTTACAGTGAACTGGGTGGCTCAGAATGCCATGGGATCTGCAAATCCACAAGCTGGAGGCCTGTCCTGGGGTCAGAAGACTGTGTATGTGTGGGGGTAGAAGGGTGAGAGGAAGGAATGGGGCTTGTTTCACTGTCGTTTCTTTTTTGCTTGGTAAATTCTGCGTTCTGTGTGTTCTGCCAAGCATTGCGAGCAATGTTGGTGTCAGAGTATATAGCTACACTTGTGGGTTGCCCCCAGCATATCCTTGGGTGTGTTGCTTGTTAACTCAAATGACATATTTCACTGTACGATTCGATATGCACGTGACAAATTAGTCTGAGTCCGAACCTGGATCTGCAGTCCATCAAGAGTGGGCTGAAGCCCACGGAACAGTTAGGTAACAACCACCATCAGTTATCCTTTGCAGGATGGATTACTGTGGAAACCACGGTAGCATAGTGGTTTGCGCAACACTATTAGAGCTCAGGGCATTCTACAGCTCAGAGTTCAATTTTGGTGACATTCTGTAAGGAGCGTCTTTACATCCACCCTGTGGAATGTGTGGGTTTTCCCCAGGTGCTCCGGATTTCATACACAAATCCAAAGGTGTACCGGGTTGGTTAATTGGTCATTGTAAACTGTCCTGTGATCAGGTTAGGGTTAATCGGGATTGTGAGGTTATTGGCTCCGCAGAAGGGCCTACTCCGCGCTGTATTGCTAAATAAAATATATGTTACTTTTGGGTGGAGTCAAGAGATTCTGCAGATTTTGGAAATCCAGCGCAACACCTAGAAAATGCAGGAGGAAATCAAATGGTCAGGCAGCATCTATGAAAATGAATAAACAGTTGTCGTTTTGAGCTGAGACCCTTTGTGTTTGTTACTTTTGGCTGGATGTGTCTTCAGTTGTGATACACTTGGCATTAATTGCATCTGCCAGTGGTGGAGTGATTCATGTCAAAGGCATGAAATGGAAAGATACAATGATCTTGAAAAGTTGCAGCCCTGTCAAATTTACAAGATAGATTGAAGCCAGGGAAAGAGTTGAAACAACAAAAATTAAATTAGGATTAATTGGATCTGCTCTGGCACCCGTGTTCTGGTCTAGGACACTGATAATGTTTGTCTATATCTAACGTAACACAGTAAAGCAGAACTGTTGAGCATCCATTATGTCTTCACCACTTCATATAAAACTGCAGGTCAATGGCTGAGTAAGAAGGTAGTATCCCCCAATCAATGATCCTTTTCCCTCCCTGTATTTCTTGGTCCAATACCTTAAGACGGCCTATTTTCACCTCTGTAACACAAGAGGTTTGGCAGATGCTGAAGTTCTTAAGACATACTCACAAAATCCTGGAAGAAATCAGCAAGTCAGACAGCATCAATGGAGGGGAATAAACAGTCGAGACTCTTCATCAGGACTGGAAACAAAGGGGGCAGAAGTTAGAATGAGAAAGTGGGTAGAGGGGAAGGAGCACAAGGTATATAACATCTCCTTACTCAGCTAACCTCTCGCTGGAGCCAGCATCAATGCTTTTGGACGTGTCTATATGCCGTTTGCCCGACGCCGGCCCCCTAGGCCTGAGTCAACGTAGTAGTAGTAGTATACTAAAGCACTCCTGGCCACCTTTCCAAATCCACACAATTCTGTTGGTTGCATTCTTAATTCACATCAAATCCAGGTCAGCTGTTTTCACCTCGTTAGGTCAGTTTAAACTTAACTTTAACTTTAAAAAATCTCATTCTTGTTTCCGTTCTTTCCCTGGCCAGAAAAAAAGCACCCTGTTAGCCTGACAGCATTACAATTTTACAAGGTATCTGCATCTGTCCATCTCACGCCTCTTGTCATCAATCACTCTGCCACTGACAGCAAATCGCTCAGATGCCTTCAGCTCTGGAATTCTTTCTCGCAAGCTTCCCCCTTTTCCTTTGACATCTCGAGAAAGATCTTTTATTTCCCTGATGTGGACAGAGCTCAGGAACTAGCCGTCACTCTATGGACTCTGTCTATACTTCTTACTGCCTCAGTAAAGCAGCCGGCATAATCAGCAAACCCACCCACCCTAGACATTCACAACACGCTGGAGGAACTCAGCAGGTCGGGCAGCATCCGTGGAAAAGATCGGTCGATGTTTCGGACCGGAACCCTTCGTCAGGACACAGGACACAGGACACAGGTCCTGACGAAGGGTTCCGGCCCGAAACGTCGACCGATCTTTTCCACGGATGCTGCCCGACCTGCTGAGTTCCTCCAGCGTGTTGTGAGTGTTGCTTTGACCCCAGCATCTGCAGATTATTTTGTGTTTACCACCCTAGACATTCTCTCTTCTCCGCTCACCCATGGGATAGAAAATACAAAAGCCTGAAAGCATCTATCTCCAGGCTTAAGAGCAGCTTCTATGCCACTGCTGTCAGACCTTTGAATGGACCTCTTGTATGATAAAATGGACTCTTGGCCTCACAGTCTCCCTCGTTATGATTTTGAATTTTATCATTTACCTATACTACACTTTTTCAGTAGCTTCTGATAAGAGGTATAGATAGAGTGGCCAGCTAGTAACATTTTCCCCAGGTAGAAATGGCTAATATTAGGGGCATAATTTGAAGGTGATTGGAGGAAAGTATAGGGGGGATGTCAGAGGTATGTTTTTTTCTACATACGAGTGGTGGGTGCGTGGAACACCCTGCTAGTGGTGGTGGCCGAGGCAGGTACATTAGGAACATTTGAGAGGCTTCAGTCAGCACATAGACAAAAGAAAGATGCAGGGCTACATGAGAGGGAAGGATTGGATTGATCTTAGAATAGGTTAAAGGGTTGGCACAACCTCATGGGCTGAAGGGCCTGTACTGTGCTGTGCTATGTTCTTTTACAATTCATTCAATTGATATTGTTTTACCTTATTTCAGCTCAATACACTGTGTAATGATCTGACCTGTATGAACAGTATGCAAGGCAAGCTTTTCAATGTTATCTTGGTACATGTGACAATAATAAAGCAGTACCAGTACCATTTTCCTCATTTAGTTTGTCTGCCAATTGTATTCTTTTCAACATTGGTTGTTTGTCAGTCTTTGTTTGCTCATGTATAGTATTTCATAGATTCATTGTTCCTGTAAATGCCTGTAAGAAAATGAATCTCAAGTGAGTACATGGCAATAAAGTGCATACATATTGTGATAAGTTTTACCTCTGGGTGCTATCTTAATCCGTGTGCCTGTGATGCTGCAGCAAGCAAATTTTTCACTGTACCTGAACCTCACTGTACTTGTGCACATGAGGGTGGAACAGTAGTGTAGTGGTTAGCACAACGCTTCACAGTACCAGTGAATCGGGTTCAGATCCCCCCTCTGTCTGTCAGGAGTTTGTACATTCTCCCGGTGACCCCGCGGGTTCTCTCTGGCTGTTGAGGTTTCCTTCCACAGTCCAAAGATGTACCGGTATCAGAATCAGAATCAAGTTTAATACTTAAGGCAAGCATTAAAAAGGGCCACTTTTCAACATAATTGTATAAGGGCTAAGAGAGTTGTAAAAGAGCACCTGAAGGCTTTGTGTGTCAATGCAAGGAGCATTCGTAATAAGGTGGATGAATTGAAAGTGCAGATTGTTATTAATGATTATGATATAGTTGGGATCAGAGAGACATGGCTCCAGGGTGACCAGGGATGGGAGCTCAACGTTCAGGGATATTCAATATTCAGGAGGGATAGACATGAAGGAAGGGGAGGTGGGGTGGCGTTGCTGGTTAAAGAAGAGATTAATGCAATAGAAAGGAAGGACATAAGCCGGGAAGATGTGGAATCGATATGGGTAGAGCTGCATAACACTAAGGGGCAGAAGATGCTGGTGGGAGTTGTGTACAGGCCACCTAACAGTAGTAGTGAGGTCGGAGATGGTATTAAACAGGAAATTAGAAATGTGTGCAATAAAGGAACAGCAGTTATAATGGGTGACTTCAATCTACATGTAGATTGGGTGAACCAAATTGGTAAAGGTGCTGAGGAAGAGGATTTCTTGGAATGTATGCGGGATGGTTTTTTGAACCAACATGTCGAGGAACCAACTAGAGAGCAGGCTATTCTGGACTGGGTTTTGAGCAATGAGGAAGGGTTAATTAGCAATCTTGTCATGAGAGGCCCCTTGGGTAAGAGTGACCATAATATGGTGGAATTCTTCATTAAGATGGAGAGTGACATAGTTAATTCAGAAACAAAGGTTCTGAACTTAAAGAGGGGTAACTTTGAAGGTATGAGATGTGAATTAGCTAAGATAGACTGGCAAATGACACTTAAAGGATTGACGGTGGATATGCAATGGCAAGCATTTAAAGGTTGCATGGATGAACTACCAACAATTGTTCATCCCAGTTTGGCAAAAGAATAAATCAAGGAAGGTAGTGCACCCGTGGCTCACAAGAGAAATTAGGGATAGTATCAATTCCAAAGAAGAAGCATACAAATTAGCCAGAGAAAGTGGCTCACCTGAGGACTGGGAGAAATTCAGAGTTCAGCAGAGGAGGACAAAGGGCTTAATTAGGAAGGGGAAAAAAGATTATGAGAGAAAACTGGCAGGGAACATAAAAACTGACTGTAAAAGCTTTTATAGATATGTAAAAAGGAAAAGACTGGTAAAGACAAATGTAGGTCCCCTACAGACAGAAACAGGTGAATTGATTATGGGGAGCAAGGACATGGCAGACCAATTGAATAATTACTTTGGTTCTGTCTTCACTAAGGAGGACATAAATAATCTTCCAGAAATAGTAGGGGACAGAGGGTCCAGTGAGATGGAGGAACTGAGCGAAATACTTGTTAGTAGGGAAGTGGTGTTAGGTAAATTGAAGGGATTGAAGGCAGATAAATCCCCAGGGCCAGATGGTCTGCATCCTAGAGTGCTTAAGGAAGTAGCCCAAGAAATAGTGGATGCATTAGTGATAATTTTTCAAAACTCGTTAGATTCTGGACTAGTTCCTGAGGATTGGAGGGTGGCTAATGTAACCCCACTTTTTAAAAAAGGAGGGAGAGAGAAACTGGGGAATTATAGACCGGTTAGCCTAACGTCGGTGGTGGGGAAACTGCTGGAGTCAGTTATCAAAGATGTGATAACAGTACATTTGGAAAGCGGTGAAGTCATCGGACAAAGTCAGCATGGATTTGTGAAAGGAAAATCATGTCTGATGAATCTCATAGAATTTTTTGAGGATGTAACCAGTAGAGTGGATAGGGGAGAACCAGTGGATGTGGTATATTTGGATTTTCAAAAGGCTTTTGACAAGGTCCCACACAGGAGATTAGTGTGCAAACTTAAAGCACACGGTATTGGGGGTAAGGTATTGATGTGGATGGAGAATTGGTTAGCAGACAGGAAGCAAAGAGTGGGAATAAACGGGACCTTTTCAGAATGGCAGGCGGTGACTAGTGGGGTACCGCAAGGCTCAGTGCTGGGACCCCAGTTGTTTACAATATATATTAATGACTTGGATGAGGGAATTAAATGCAGCATCTCCAAGTTTGCGGATGACACGAAGCTGGGTGGCAGTGTTAGCTGTGAGGAGGATGCTAAGAGGATGCAGAGTGACTTGGATAGGTTGGGTGAGTGGGCAAATTCATGGCAGGTGCAATTTAATGTGGATAAATGTGAAGTTATCCACTTTGGTGGCAAAAATAGGAAAACAGATTATTATCTGAATGGCGGCCGATTAGGAAAAGGGGAGGTGCAACGAGACCTGGATGTCATTATACACCAGTCATTGAAAGTGGGCATGCAGGTACAGCAGGCGGTGAAAAAGGCGAATGGTATGCTGGCATTTATAGCGAGAGGATTCGAGTACAGGAGCAGGGAAGTACTACTGCAGTTGTACAAGGCCTTGGTGAGACCACACCTGGAGTATTGTGTGCAGTTTTGGTCCCCCAATCTGAGGAAAGACATCCTTACCATAGACGGAGTACAAAGAAGGTTCACCAGATTGATTCCTGGGATGGCAGGACTTTCATATGAAGAAAGACTGGATGAACTGGGCTTGTACTCGTTGGAATTTAGAAGATTGAGGGGGAATCTGATTGAAACGTATAAAATCCTAAAGGGATTGGACAGGCTAGATGCAGGAAGATTGTTCCCGATGTTGGGGAAGTCCAGAACAAGTGGTCACAGTTTGAGGATAAAGGGGAAGCCTTTTAGGACTGAGATTAGGAAAAACTTCTTCACACAGGGAGTGGTGAATCTGTGGAATTCTCTGCCACAGGAAACAGTTGAGGCCAGTTCATTGGCTATATTTAAGAGGGAGTTAGATATGGCCCTTGTGGCTACGGGGATCAGGGGGTATGGAGGGAAGGCTGGGGCGGGGTTCTGAGTTGGATGATCAGCCATGATCATAATAAATGGCAGTGCAGGCTCGAAGGGCCGAATGGCCTACTCCTGCACCTATTTTCTATGTTTCTATAATAATAGAGAAAAAAACGCGGATTATGGTAAGTAATATATATAGTATACACATATATACATATATGTTGTATAGACTGTCCTGTTTTATTTGTACATACTATTTATTATAAATTACTATAAATTGCATATTTCACATTTAGATGGAGACATAACGTAAAGAATTTTACTCATGTATATGAAGGGTGTAAGTAATAAATTCAATTCAATATATTTATATAAATACATATGTATAATATATAATGTGTTGGCACATGGCCAAGTGGTTAAGGCGTTTGTCTAGTGATCTGAAGGTCATTAGTTCGAGCCTTGGCTGAGGCAGCGTGTGTGTCCTTGAGCAAGGCACTTAACCATACATTGCTCTGCGACGACATCGGTGCCAAGCTGTATGTGTCCTAATGCCCTCCCCTTGGACAACATCGGTGGCATGGAGAGGGGAGACTTGCAGCATGGGCAACTGCTGGTCTTCCATACAACCTTGCCCAGGCCTGCACCCTGGAAACCTTCCAAGGCGCAAATCCTGACGAAGGGTCTCGGCCCGAAACGTTGACTGTACCTCTTCCTAGAGATGCTGCCTGGCCTGCTGCGTTCACCAGCAACTTTGATGTGTGTTGCTTAAATTTCCAGCATCTGCAGAATTCCTTGTGAAGGCGCAAATCCATGGTCTCATGAGACCAACGGATGCCTATATATGTATAATATATCTATTACAGTAATTACAGTAAATATATATATATATAAAATAGTTAAATTAAATAAGTAGTGCAAAAGAAAGTAGTGAGGGAGTGTCCATGGGTTCAATGTCCATTCAGAAATCAGGTGGCAGAGCGGAAGAAGCTGTTCTTAATTCGTTTTGAGTGTATGCCTCAGGCTCCTGTACCTCCTTCCTGATGGTAGCAATGAGAACAACGCATGACCTGGGTGACGGAGGTCCTTAATAATGGACGCTGCCTTTTTGAGGCATCGCTCCTTGAAAATGTTTTGGATATAACGGAGGCTGGTGCCGATGATGGGGATGGCTAAGTTTACAACTAACTGCAGCTTATTTCATCATATGAGATGGTGATGGAGCCAGTTGAAATGTTCTAAATAAGAAAATAGATGGATAAATCAGCAGGCAAACATGTCCTAATTTCTGCTACGGTGTTTATATATTTCACAGGACCTGTGGACCTGTTACAGGTTGGAGCAACACCTCGTTTCCTGAAGTCTTCCCTGCCAGTAGAGGGGAGCAGTGAATGGGCTGATCGTGCGTGGCTGGATTTCTGCTAGCTTGCTCTTTGTGTCTCTTCCATTCCCTCAGTAGTTACTCCCGCCCCCCTTCACCGGAGAGCGGCAGCTCGGATTTCACATCCGCGACGTTATTCAGAGGCTGGGTGGAGGTTTTCACTCAGCGCCGCCAACAACTCGCTGTTTGCGCTCGACATGTAATAAAAATGGCTGAGAGGTAAGAAATTACATTTAAAATTGATATTGCAATTTAAAAAAACTTTACCCGTCATGTAAGTTTGTGAATTGGACCCCCAGCAAAACTTGACTGGGAACGTACATTTTGCTTTAAAGAAACGAGAGTCGAAATAAACACTCACTCTCCGAAAACTTAAAAGGTTGATTTTAAGTTGTTCTAAAGGGAAATCGCCGCCGGCGTTGTTCGATTTACAGTGGATTGAAGTTTAATGTATAGAAAACCGTGAGGGTAGATACTTTTTCTTTCCACGACCAATTTTAACATTTTAAAAACACTTCATGCATTTATAGTTTTGGTTGATAGTCCTGTTGTTTCGGGATTAAAGTTGCTCCAAATATATCCATTCTGTCCTGGGAATTGCAAATTTCAGCTTTTTTTGTTACACTTTTCTTTTGTTTCATCGCTAGTAATAGAACTCTTGCTCAGCCCCCGAGTTTCCTTTGCAATATGTTACACACAGTTAAATCTTGTCCAGTCCAAATAATTTTCGATTAAAATCTATGAAAGGTCGATCTGCTTGGTGCGGGATGTTTATCATGATAAACAAAAAGAACGCTTTCTGATTGAAATCAAAACATTTTTTTTTGATTTCTGATTGTTTTCCGTACGCATTTCGGGAAAGCAAATTGAGTTGTCTTATCGGGAGATTCGTCTCCCAAGGCTTGAAAGCCAGTAACGTGTTGTGAACCGCCTGTCTCCGAAGCGAAACCTGCTTTATCGATGTTCGATTAGAATAGCTTTTGATCTATCGTGGCCTGCGCCGGATTGACACGGTCTGGATTTTAACCTATTTTCTGATATGGGAAACCATTTAATAAAAACTACTGAAGTAAAATAATGTACTATGAGTAATTCAGGATGATTCAAAAAATACCTGGTATGACTGGTGTGTTTCTACATACCAGTGATTGGCGGATCACTGTTCAATTGCAGGCAATCAAACTTGCACAAACCTGCCCAACAATATTGAACTGATGATGTTACAAATGTATTTTGTTAACAAGGTTCAGAATAGTCGAAACCAGAGTAGCCTGGTTTAATCCTTGGTTTCTACAGCATGTGTTACACGGGCAGTCTGTGATCTTTCTAATGGGTCCAAAGTCGGAGCAGACAATTGTTGAGTAAGGCTGTGTCCTTAACCTCAATATTTGTCATTCAAGACTGTTTAATACCATTTCCTGTTAAGGAGAACTAAATAATTGTTACCCCGGATCTGATGCAGCACCAAAAAAACGCAAAAGATAAAGAGCACAATAATAATTAAAAGGATAAATGTAAATACATAGCTTGTATAAATTGAGTGTCCGTCAGTTGACTGACAGGAAATATTAAAGTAGTGGTGGTGGGGTGGGTTAGTGGGTGGAGGTGTTGATCAGCCTCACTGCTTGGGGAAAGTAACTGTTTTTGAGTCTGGTGGTCTTGGCGTGGATGCTACATTGCCTCCTCACTGATGGGAGTGGGGCAAACAGTAATCCCATTGCATCTTATCTGTGCCAAGCTTCCTACAGAAGCGGGAAACTTCACTGTGTGTATCTTTACACATGATGTATTTATGTATGGTTGAATGATAATTAAACTTGAAATTCAAGTTTAATCATCATTCAACCACACATGAATACCCATGAACACAGCCGAACGAAACAGGGTTCCTCTGGAGCCAAGGTGCAAAACACAGTACCAACAGTCATACACAGCACAAGATAGCAGTAAACATACAGTCACACAAAAACCCCAAGTCCCTGAGTATCATGTCTTGTAGGTTGATGGTTCATGGATGTTGTTGGCAAGAACAAGCCCGCAACAGTCTGCAGATGAACGCAATCCAGCCGTCTTCCACCGAGCGAACGCTGGAAGGCGGCACTGACAGGAGGGGCCATTTGGCAAAAGGTGACCGTACAGGCGTACGGCATGCACTCTACAGCCAAAGCCACACAGCTCCTCCGCTGTTGGTCTTGCCAGTAAACCAGTGAGCCAGACTTGTAGTATTCTACATTACCAATGTCGGACATGGTCTTTTGATCACAAGAAAAATATCCAATACAATCACTCGCTGTTAGACCTTTCTGTGGCAGGCAATTGCACAGTCTGCACCAAGTCCAACTCTTCCATCTCCTCCACTGCAGCACTTTAAAGTTTTTAATACTCAGTAGTGTCTTGTGATCATAAAAGAGACATTTACAAAAGACAATAATACCTTTGGTCATTACCAGAGTAGTGAATCTGTGGAATTCATTGCCACAGATGGCTGTGGAGGCCAAATCATTGGATATATTTAAAGTAGAGGTTGACAGGTTCTTGATTTATAAGGTGTTCAAAAGTTATGGGGAGAAGGTAGGAGAATGGGGTCGAAAGCAATAATTAACCAGCTGTGATTGAATAGTGAAGCAAATTTGATGGGCCAAATGGCCTAATTCTACTTCTGTGTCTTATGGTAGTCAGGCAAGGCTTGCTTCAGTGTATCAGAGACTCCAGAGATCCTGCAGATGCTAGAAATAGAACATAGGCGTAGAATATAGAACAGTACAACACAATACAGACCCTTGGCCCACAATGTTGTGCCAATCTTTAACTGACTCCAAGGTCAATCTACACCTTCCCTCCCACATAGCCCTCCACTTTCCTTTCATCCATGTGCCCATCTAAGAAACTTTTCGATCTCCCTCATGTATTAAGGATTGATGGGCCAGATGGCCTGTTCCTGTTCCTGCTCCTGCTCCTATTTCTTATGTTCTTATGTATTTGCCTCTACCACCACCCTTGGCATAATCTTTACTTAAGTGTTATGTTTTGTAACTTCAAAATATTAAACTAATTCAAAGGAATGTGCGTGCATTTGAAATGTGAGTCTAACTTCGTGTTTACTTTAAGCGAGGTGTTAGGGCATTTTTGGGGTTAGCACATTTAGCAAATACAGGTTTGCCCTGCCATCCGAAGGTAGAGCGCTTTTATGAAACGGTTCGTAAGCCGTAATGTCGCAAAGAAAAGAAGCAATTACCATTTATTTATATGGGAAAATTTTGTGAGCGTTCGCAGACCCAAAAGTAACCTACCAAATCATGCCAAATAACACATAAAACCTAAAATAACAGTAACGTATAATAAAAGCAGGAATGATATGATAAATACAGAGCCTACATAAAGTAGAAATACTTCTCCACATTCATTGCTGGCACTGTACACTGAAGCAAAAATCTCACGCAAGCGCTCTCGGCAGAAAATCTCACGCAAGCGCTGTTGGCAAATACACTCCCTCCAGTAACCTTTAGGCTATGAAGCTGCCAAATCATACCAAATAACACGTAAAAATACACAGCCTATATAAAGTAGAAATAATGTATGTACAGTGTAGTATCACTTACCGGAATGGGGACAGCGCCGAGCACACTGATGATGGTGTGTTAGACTGAGTCGTCGCAGGCTGGGGTGGTGCAGTGGCCCCCACCCTCCAGGCCGCCGACAGATACATTGCTGCAAAGCACGCGGAGGTCCAGCGGTAGCCAGAAGGCACACAGCACATCTTTAAGAAAAAAGCCAAAATAAACATGCTAATTAATTACGTGCCGCCGGACACATAATTGTTGGCCCAGATCAGTGCCAATTGCTGATTGCATCGCCTCTGATCTGGGCCGACATTTATGTGTTGGGCGGCACCTAATTAATTAGCATGTTTATTTTGGCTTTTTTCTTAAAGATGTGCTGTGTGCCTCCCGGCTACTGCTGCATTCTCCGCGAATCGGTATCTGTCCGTGGCCCGGGGGTTGGGGTGGTAGGACACTGGGGTGTCATCTCATTGTCATCTGTTTCCATTAGAGCAGGCAGCTCATCTTCTCCTATGACTGCCTGCCTCGATGTCGAAAGTCGAGGTTCATCATCTGATGTGGATGGCTTGCTTGACTGCTGAGCCTCGCGCATTTTTCTATTCTACAGTTCTTTGTAAGCACTCAAACCATCCTGCAAATATCCCCTAAACCTACATACCCTTTCAAAATTAAAGTCATACTTTATCATTGCAGCGAAAATCTCATGCAGTTGCTTCACGTTCATTTCACTACTGCATTCGGTTTCGATTGTTATCCTTTCCTCTTCCAATTGCATCGTTCTTGATCTATCACTTCTTGGTCATGGGATGCCAAAACCTCTTCAACATCATCTTCGTCAGCTTCCCCAAGCCAAACTCACGTTGTCCTTACTTCGTTCACCACGATCAAAACGCTTAATTATGCCTAGTTTTACGCTAAGTGTAACACCCTTACGAGCTCTTTCAGGCTTTTCCAATACCTTAGTACTCATCTTGCAAACGGCTGCTCACAGGCACGTGTTAAAGCAATGCCATTCTGAATCCAGGGGAGAGCGGCTGCTCGGGGCACGCGCGCAGCCTTTTATCGCGCGCTGAGTTTTTTCGTAACAGTGAAAACACCTTCTGTTAGCAAAAACAGGATACTAATGTAGGTCTTTCGTAACGGTGAGGTTTCGTAAAGCGAATGTTCGAAAAGCGGGGGACACTTGTAACTTCAACAACCAACTTCAGCCCCCCCCCCGCCAGTCTTCAGATCTGAATATGGACTGTAGATTAAATTTAAAATGCAGCTCTGAACAATGGGTTCCTTTGAGTCGTGAACCACAGTTAATTTATTTGTCTGTGGTGTGCGAAGAGGGAAGTGTGAAGGTTGTGTGTAGTTCAAAGGAAGCATTGTGGATGCTTTGTAAATATGGAATTGTCCTTTGATCTTTGGAATGTAAAGTATTGTATAGTGTTGGGTCAAGCAGGCCTCCACCTCCTAGAAGGTCTTAATATGATGCCTGCTGTGTCTCATTTTGTCAAATAAAGAGACTACTTCATATCTACCAGCTACTTCTCTCCGGTGACTTTGACACAAGGCCTGCACGTATCACGTGATGATGTATGCAGTTCATAGTGAATTATATAAACAGCAAAGCATGCTTCATTAAACAATATATTTACAAGATCACTGAAATATTAAATGTTAGCTTCACAATGCAATCCAGTGAGCTGTTGAACTCTGGAGTGAACAAACTTGCACTTGTCTTTGCTCAATGTGCACCTCTTCTCTCCGTCATAAAACAGAGGTCATGAATTTGAAACTTAGTTGAAAATGCTCTGTTCCCTCATGTGAGGAAGGTGAGACAATTATGTGTCCTGATGAAGAGTCACGGTCTGAAACGTCAACTGTTTACTTTTTTCCATAGATGCTACATGGCCTGCTGAGTTCCTCCAGCATTTTGTGTGTGTTGCTTATATTACTTCTATTGTTGCTGAGGTTGAACTCAGTTGACCTACACAGATCAGAGATGGTTGAATGCTAGCAATCCTTTCAAATGTTTAAAGTAAATTTATTATCAAAGTACATCCATGCCGCCATATACAACCCTGAGATTTATTGTCTTGTGGGCATACTCAGCAAATCTACAGAATAGGAACTGTATTAGTAATGTTGGGACTTAAAAAAATGGGGAACTTTTCTGATCTCTTGAGAGTACCCGAAGACATATGTTGGTGATGAAAATCACCATAACTTGCTGTGCGTTAGCACAGACTTTGGCACCCTGAGGAGAATTAAGGTATTTGAATATCAAGACCAGAAAAACTCTAACCCTCTGTCTCTGAGACTTGGAATACTTAGAAAAGGCACTACAGAGCATTGGAGTGACATCATTTCAAACAATCCACCAAATTTATTGGGAGGATAGGGGTTTTCCCTGCCGATGTCCCCACACTGGTGTCGAATTATACTTGCGTATTTCCACGTTATTCACTCCGCTGACACTAGGCACCTGAACTTCATCACAAGATAGACATCGGACTAGAGTCGGGGGTGTTCTGAAAGTCTCACTGAGAAAATATGACATCTCTTTGGGTTGTGGGGATCCTTGGCCAACAACCACTCAAAGTGGAGAAGGAACATTCAGGATGATGTGGCGAGTCTCGAGTCTATCTTGGGACCATACTGAATTCCAGTATAAATAGCAGAAGAAGCACTTCCAGTTTTCCATCTGTCTGTGATGTCCAGGACCACCTGTCCCACATTTTCTTCACTAGCCAGCTCATTAGAAGAACTAGAGTGGTGGCGTGTATTTCTTGACTCGGGTACAGTCAGAGGTAATGACAAAGAAGAGTATATTTTAGTATGTACTTCCTTGTGCACTCATTATCACTCCTGTCATGTACAGTGCTGGGGAGTCTCACAAGGACTAAAACTTTTATTGTCCCATGTAGTCCTTGCTTGTCAAGTCTCCCTCTTGACAAGAAGAGGACTGACCTGTAATCTCCCAAAGAAACAAATGGATTAGATAATTACAGTGTATGTGGCTCACATCATCATGTTTTCAGATGCCTTCAGTGAGTGTCTTCCTTGTTGGCTGTGTCCCTTCCTCTCAGTCTGGTAACAAGGGAATCCATTCTGGAGGTTGGGTAGGAACAACTGTTAAAGCTTTCTGATCAGTCATGGGACTGGACTGAATTCTTAACTTAGTGTGATCGTTGTGATGATCCATTTTAGATGGCATTCTGTGGCACCAAGTTTGCGTCCCAGTTGTGTTGTATTTCATGCCTCTTGTCCCTGACCCTGATCTGTCAAGCACCATGTGGTGGTTTTCTGTGCATCAGCCTCCCGACATTAAACCAAGTCACGCTCAGGTGTTCTTCATTCAGGGAATCCACACCAACATTCCAGATCAGCCTACTTGAAGTACTTGAAGACCACCAATACACAACCCCTTAGGACAGGAATTCCCAACCTGGGGTCCACAGACCCCTCTGTTAATAGTAGGGGTCCATAGCATGAAAAAAGGTTGGGAATCCCTGCCTTAGGGGAACATCATACTGAACTTGAGTGATTGCTATACTACTACAGTGTGAAGCCAACACAACATTGTTTTACTGAGGGAGTGCTACACTGCTGGAGGTGCAGCCTTTTATGTGAAGCCTTAACCCAAGCCATTCTCGGGTAGATGAGAGACATCCCACTGTAGAACTTTGAGGAGGAGCAGATGGGATTCCTCTGTTTTCCTGACCAATATATTCTTCTCAGCCAACATCATTGTGTTATATATTACATTGCTATTTGAGGAACTTTGCAAATTGGTTGCCGTGTTAAAACCAGCTGTATTTTAGAACACTGCATTCATCTGAAATGGTTCTGAGAGATCGTGGGATCATGCAAAGTACTTTCGGGAAAAATATTTCCTTCTCTGAGACCAAAACAGACTGCATTTTATCTCCTGGTGTCTACCCATTTCAATGCGACTTCCTATTCCCATTCTGACATATCTGCCTTGCTGAGGCCAAACAAAAGTTGGAGGGGCAACACTTCCCATTCTGTCTTCATAGCCGCCAAAGAAATATTGCTTTCTCTAATTTCTGGTAATTTTGGAGCCCTCCCTCCTTCTCTCTTTATCCATTCCTTATTCCAGTTACCCTTTCATCAATCCATCACCTCACTCTGGTTCCCCTCCTCCTCCTCTTTTTCCATGGTCCACTCTCCTATTAGATTCCTTCTTTAGGGCTGTGCCTTCTCCACCTATCAACTTCTTACTTCATCCTCTCTTCCCCCACCCATCTTCCTATGTCCTCACCTGGTTTCACTTGTCACCTGCCAGCATGTACTCATTCCCCTTCCCCACCTTCTCATTCTGGTTTATTACCCCTTCCTCTTCAGTCCTGATGAAGAATCTCAGCCCAGGTACATGTGCTGAGAATAATCCAATATCAATTTTAGGCACTTTTTTACATAAATATGTTTCCTCGTTTGAGATAATTTTCTGTTATTCTCTTATTGTGTGCCAAGAACTAACTCTCCTATCCTGACACCAAGATGTTGTTTGAGCTGAACAAGCACGAGTGTGAAAAATGAGTACGTAAAGGACTGTTGAGATCCTGGCGTGGGCTGAGTTAACTAATTGTAAAAGTTCTCACAGCCTCTCAGGCCAGAGAATCAAAAGCAAAAGAAAAATTCTTTCAAAATCCAGAGCCCTCTTTCTTGCAGGGAAATAGACAGTCAACGTTTTGGGCTGAGATTGTTCTTCAGGATATGAGCCCTGATGAAGGGTCTCTGCCCGAAACAGCGACTGTTTATTCATTTCCATAGATGCTGCTTGACCTGCTGAGTTCCTCCAGCATTTTGTGTGTGTTGCTTTGGATTTCCAACATCTGCAGAATCTCTTGTGCCACCATTCTGGTTCTTTTCCTCACCCTGGAGGCTACAGGAAACAGTTATGAGAGGGAGCCATTATTGGCACAAATCAATCTCCTTCCTATGTGTAAAATTCAAATCATAGGATTCTCCTTCCTTCTCCCTGTAACATTTGAGGCCCTTACTAATCAAGAGCATAACAACCTTCACTTTAAATATACCCAATGACTTGGCCTCCACAGCTGCCTGTGGCAATGAATTCCACAGATTCACCACCCCCGGCTGAAAAATCTCCTCCTCCTCCCTGATCCAACGGGATACTCTTCTATTCTGAGGCTGTACCCTCTGGTCCTAGACTCCCCAACTTTTGGAAACATTCTCTCGACGTCCATTCTTTCTAGGCCAGGGATTTCCAACTATTATGCCATGGAGCCTGACCGTTAACTGAGGGGTGTGTGGACCCCAAGTTGGGAACCCCTGTGTTCTATGCCGTTCAATATTCAATGGTTTCAATGAGATACCCCGTCATTCTTCAAAACTCCAGTGAGTACAGGCCTGGAGCCATCAAACACAACTAGTGCTAACTAGTTTAGAACTAGAAATCCTTTTCATGTCTTTCACCTTGGACAAAATGTTCATTATGTTGCCCAGAGCATTGATATCCAAAGCTGCACACAATATTCCAACTAATTTAACAGATTGTGCTTTCTCTGTCCTAGTGAGTTCCTCTGCAGCCAATGAATTCTTTTGAAGTTGAGTCATTGCTAAGTGTGCAAATATCCCAGTCAATTTGTACAGAGCTCAGTCCTAAGTAAGGGAATTTAAATTGACTATGTCCTGTTTTGAGAGATTTGTTGGCTTGTTCGAAGAAGAGATCCCCAGCCTTTTAGCAAGTGCTTCGGGTGCTCTCGTCCACTTGAATAAGCATTGGTGATCTTTATTCAGTGGGTCAATGGTTCCATTTAATATCAGAGAATGTGTACAACATACAACCTGAAATTTTTACTCTTCACAGACATCCACGAAACAGAAGAAAAGGCCAAAGAATGATAGAAAAACATTAGAACCTCATAGCCCCCTCCCATGCACAAGCAGCAACAAAGCATCAACTCGTCACCCCTCTCCCCTCTCCCCATTAGAAAGCATCACTTCCACCACCCACGATGCAAGCAACACCAAATCCCCCAAAGAGACCATGATCTAGTCCACGGGTCCCCAAACTTTCTCGCACCGCAGACTGGTCTAATATTGACAATATTCTTGCGGATCGGCTGACCGGGGTGTTCAAGTTCAACAGTGCGTGACAGGGAATAAGGAAAGGTGCAGCTGACTCATATCGTTTCATATCGCCAAATCATATCGTTTCCTCGCACATGCTTTGCGGCCCGGTGGTTGGGGACCGCTGATCTAGTCCATGAAAAACCACTGTTTATCCCAACAGTTCGAAATCTCGCAGGCTCTCTCTCTCACTAACAATGGAGAGAGGTACCACTCCTTCCACAGCCCAACAGCTCACTGTTTCGATGTTACAGTCTGCAGTGTCACTTTATTTCGAGTCCCCTCCCCCCCACTTGAGAATTGGCGGCAAACTCTCACCATTAAGGGGAGGGAGAGAGAGAGATATAACACTCGAGTGCAGAGGCCTCCAAAAGCCGCTGTCTCAATCAACACACACAAAATGCTGGAGGAACTCAGCAGGCCAGGCAGCATCTATGGGAAAAAAAGTATAGTCGACGTTTCAGGCCAAGAACCGCTGAATCAATGTTCTGATCTCCCACGATGCTTGAGGCAGCGACACCAGCAAGGAATCCAGGTCGTCCACAGGGCCACACCCCAAAGGTGCACGTCTCCCAGGCTGTTCCTGGAGATTTCAAAAGTACTAGGCCGCTCTGAGAGCGAGAACCAACTGCTGTGAAAAACAGTTCTGGGTGCAGCTGTAGATAACGGACTCTGACAGGATCCCAGCCAGGAGAAGAATTTAAAATGTTTTTCCAGATGAACTCGGAGAAGTCGCACTCTGGCACCGACTTTAGCTCCTCCCAATGAAGATGTGTCTTAAATTCATGTTATCATGTTATAATTCATTATTCATGTCACCCCTGAAAGGTGACGACTCTGAGGTGACGTTATCCCTTTGCTCCAGTCTAGGTTGGAGTCTTTAAGGGCAGATTATGAGTGAGGCACCATCCATTACCTGCCCAATGTTTCCTGTTCAGGTACATGCCCATAAGGTGAAGTCTTCTGGGTGTGGTATCAAAGGGCTGTTTTTGTCCAAGTAACGATTTTGGTTTCTAGCAGCGTGATTCATTATTGTAGTCATGATGTAATCTAACCATCAATTTTGAAACAAAATACTGTCTGCTTAGTACTGCAAAATAATTTTTTTTTACTCATTGGATTCTGTGCCTTTTGAAGCTTGGCTGAATAAGTTAAGTTGACTTTTCGAGAACACATTCACACAATTGATGCTGACTTGCACTTTGCTCTCATTCTGTTATTGGATTGTGGGAATTGCTGCTAGGTTCCACTCGCCACCCTTGTGCTCAGTTCATGTCTGCTTTGTTGGGATAGTCATTGCTTGATTGGACAGGATGAAAATCGTAGGACCTACTGGCCACGTGGGTAAATGGGGAAATCAGAGTTATACATTATGGACGCTGAGCTTATTCCTTTGGCCAATATTTTTGATGGACTGTAGATCAAGGTCTCTTTTGGGACTTTTGCTGCTCCTTGCGTGGTGAGGGGGGGTCACTGCTTTTGCTGTGCAAGTAAGGGGAGGGTTAATGCTTGTGCATGGGAGGGGGGAGAGGGGGGCTTTGGGGTTCTGACGTTCCTGTCATTCACTCTTTCGGGTTTCTTGTTTCATGGATGTCTGTGAAGAGTAAGTATTTCAGGTTGTGTACTGTATACATTCTCTGGTATTAAATTGAACCATTTAAACCCTCTGAACCTTTCCTATTTACATGTGAAAAAAGAGGGATCTTGACCTGAAATGTTGACTGTTTATTCCTTTCCATAAATCAGGGGTTCCCAACCTTTTTTTTCCTGCCATGGACCCCTAATGTTAACCAAGGGGTCAGTAGACCCCAGGTTGGGAATCCCTGCCGTAGATGCTGTGTGACCTGCTGAGTTCCTCCTCTGGGTGTGACATTAAGGAAGCCATGGTAACATTTTGAACAGATATTTCTCAGTATCCTGACCAGTATTTAACATGCAGTTATGTGCTATAACGATCACCTTACTGGACATGTATCCAGGAGCCTGCTTTACTGTCATTTGGGTTTTGTCATGCAAACTGGGGAAAATTTCAATTCAATTAAGTGTAATGAAAATACTTGTAGCTAACCATGCAACTGCCAGATGGTGGTTTAAAAAAAGCATTGGATCCACAAGAATCCTTGGGGAATGAAATCTGTCACTTTTACCAAGTGAGGCCAATAATACACTTTGTGGCCATTTTATTAGGTACAAGAGTGGAACCCTGTGTGGTCTTCTGCTGCTGTAGCCCATCCACTTCGAGTTCCAATGTGTTGTATGTTCAGAGATGCTCTTCTGCACATCATTATGGTAATGTGGTTATTTGAGTTGCTGTTGCTTTTCTGTCAGTTTGAACCAGTCTGACCTCTCATTAACAAGGAGTTTTCATCCACAGAACTGTTACTCGTTGGATGTTTTTCATTTTTCACACCATTCTGTCTAACCTGGAGACTGCAGAGGTTCCCAACACTTTTTTTAATGCCATGGACCCCAACCATTAACTGAGGGATCTGTGGACCCCAGATTGGGAACCCCTGTGTATAGACTGTGCGTGGAGGAGGTTCCAGGAGATGAGTTTCTGAGATACCCAAGCCACCTTGTTTAGCACCAACAATTATTCCACGGTCAAAGTCACTTGGATCACATTTCTATCCCAATCTGATGTTTGGTCTGATCAACAAGTGAATCTCTTGAACATGTCTGCATGCTTTTATGCATTGAGTTGCTGCCACACGATTGACTGATTAGACAATTGCATTAATGAGCAGGTGTAGCCAATAAAGTGGATACTGAGTGCATGATTACAGACTTGCCAATCTGAGTTAGCGAGCCACTTGCTTCAAAAGAATTCAGGATTGACAATACATACTGGCCTTGCAGTGCTAGTCTCCTGTCATAGAAACCCTACAGCACAATACAGGCCCTTCAGCCCACAAAGCTGTGCCGAACATATCCCTACCTTAGAACTACCTAGGTTTACCCATAGCCCTCTATTTTTCTAAGCTCCATGTACCTGTCCAGGAGTCTCTTAAAAGACCCTATCGTTTCCGCCTCCACCATTGCTGCTGGCAGCCCATTCCACGCAGTCATGAATAAATTCAGTCAGATAATCTGATTTTTCATTGCTGTTTTGAGTCTTGCTGTTTGCAAACGTTGGCTGCTCTTCCTTCTCGATTATGTAAACATATTCTTCAAAATTCCTTATTTTACTAAGGTTCTCCTCCATATACTGAGGTCACAGAAAGGCTTTGCATAAATAAAACTCCATTGTTGGCAGAATCTCAGTTGGAGATGAGAGGGTGTACAGGAGCAAGATATGCCAACTAGAGGAGGGGTGTCACAGCAACAACCTTGCACTCAACGTCTGGAAGACCACAGAGCTAATTTTGGACTTCAGAAAGAGTAGGATGAGGGATCACAAACCAATCCTCATGGAGGAAGTGAGCAATTTCAGGTTCCTGAATGTCAAGATCTCTGAGGATCTAATCTGGTCCCAACATATTGATGCAACTATAAATAAGGCAAGACAGCAGCTATACTTGAAATTACTCACTCTTTCCACTTCTGATCCCTTTCTGAGGACTGGTGTGTGTTCCGTCATCTTACCCTTTCTGAAGGTACAAAACAGTGGTTATGATGTTGGACAAATCCCAGGGATCTAGACTGAAGGTTTGTTGACATGAGTTAAAAATCCCCCTCTGATTTAATAAGGAAAACAAGTTCAGTGAACTCCATAAATTGATATCATGTTGTAACTGAAGTGTTTTTTTTTACTGACTTTTTTTTACTAGTCGGAAAAGGAGGGGGGAATTGTGAGCAACCTAGAGTGTACCATTATAAGCACATGTAATGGTAGCTCCCGGAACCAACACAATATTGTAAACTTGGAAGACAATAGGAAAAAAAACAGCAATGAGAATAATGTTTTCCTGTGGGTGGTGAACTGTTCAACTCGAAAGCAGGAACTAAATATAGAATAATGGATACCTGCTAGTGAGCTAAAATTATGTTGCCAAATGGAGGGTTTCAGGTAACAGCTTGTATAGTAAGGGAGTCGCTCAAGCAAATGTCACCCGAATCTTAAACCAGCACAGAGCAACACACACAAAATGCTACAGGAACTCAACAGGCCAGGCAGCATCTATGGAAAAAAGTACAGTGGAAATTTTGGGCTGAGCTGTTCTCCTTCACATTGATAGTCCTCTTGACGTAGCAAGACTATTTGATTAGTAGTCTCATCCAGAAGTTGTTCTCTTTTTAGGAGTAATTAAGTTTTGATGTGATTAATTTTAAGGTAATGCACACAAAATGCTGGAGGAACTCAGCAGGTCAGGAAGCATCTATGGTTTTGTGAGAAGTTGAAATCTTTTGCAGATAGGACTACGATGATGGGCAGTTTTTCAGGAATTGGAAGTGTTAGCTGCTGATTGGGCTAGTTCCAAATCAGAAGAAGTCTCCAAGAGTATCAGACTCAGGTTTAATATCACTGGCATATGTTGTGAAATTTGTTGCATAGTAAAAACTGAATTACAGTATGAAATGTAAGAGTGTGTGTGTATATGTGTATATACATATTGCATATAAGTATAAAATTAAATAAGTAGTGAAAAAGAGGGAAGAAGAAATGATGAGATAGTGTCATGGGTTCAGTGTCCATTCAGACTGTATGACAGAGGGGAAGAAGCTGCTTCTGAATTGTTGCGTGTGTCCCTTCAGGATTTTGTAC
Organism: Mobula hypostoma; assembly: GCF_963921235.1. Taxonomy (NCBI): domain Eukaryota; kingdom Metazoa; phylum Chordata; class Chondrichthyes; order Myliobatiformes; family Myliobatidae; genus Mobula; species Mobula hypostoma. The sequence goes on from NC_086098.1 coordinate 174,997,414, forward strand.
CTCCTCCCTGTTGCTAACAATGAGAAAAGGGCATGTCCTGGGTGATGGGATTCCTTATTGATGGATGCTGCCTTTTAAAGACATCACTCCTTGAAGATGTCCTGGATGCTGGGGAGGCTAGTGTCCACGATGGAGTTTACAACTTTCTGCAGCTTTTTTTGATTCTGTTCAGTGGACCTCCACCCCTCAGCCCCGTACCAGATGACAATATAGCCAGTTAGAATGCTCTCTATAGTACAAACTTCCTGTAGTAATTTGTCAGTGGCTTTGGTGACATACCAAATCTCAAACTCCTAATGAAATATAGATGCTTTTGTGCCTACTTTAGCTGTGTTGATATGTTGGGCTCAGGGTAGATCCTCAGAGATGTTGACACCCAGGTACAGTACTTGAAATTACTCACTGTATCCACTTCTGATCCCTTTCTGAGGACTAGTGTGTGTTCCCTCACCTTACCCCTTCTGAAGGTACAAAACAGTGGTTATGATGTTGGACAAGTCCCAGGGATCTGGACTGAAGGTTTATTGGCACGTTAAAAATCCCCCTCTGATTTAATGAGGTAAACAAGTTCAGTTAACTCTATAAATTGATATTATGGGGAAGTTGTAACTGAAGTGTTTTTTTACTGAACAACTGAATCTCTAGTCATCTATTTGGTTCCTATGGCTGTGAGTCCAAACCTTGGTTCTCCCTGAGCTGTAGCTCCAGCAGAACAGAAGGAGCCAGCATTGATGCAAGGAGATGTTCTATAGATGCTAACTAGACACATTGCAGTTTTGGACAAAGAGGGATAACAAATCAGCCACGATCCATTGGTACAGCAGACTAGATGGGCTCAATGGCCTAATTTTGCTCCCATCTCTTCTGCTCTAAAAGTAGCTTAAGACTGTCGTACAGCCTGTTGCTGGGAGTCATATATAGTGGAGATCAGAATCAGGTTTAATATTGCTGGCATATGTCATGAAATTCGTTGTTATGCAGCAGCAGTACAATGCAATACATAAAAAAATACTGTAAGTTACCATAAGAAATACATATATCAATAAACCTACATAAGTAATGCAAAAAAAAAAGTGAGCTAATGTTCATGAGTTGCTTCATTGTCCATTCAGAATTCTAATAGGGAAGAGGTTGTTCCTAAAAGGATTAGTGATGGGAACAGACCGATCACAAATAAAGTTTAAACCAGAATGTTTGCCTGCCCATAGTATAATGCTCTGGGTTTGCCCTGTCACTGCTAGCTTTGAGGATAGAACTTTACAGCACGTTCACATGGGAGATGATAGTTGAAGTGTCATTCTGGTCAGACTTTGCACAAAGTTCACAGCTCACGTAGCCACCTGAAAATACCATAAGCTTTGCTTTACATTTCCCTTTGCCTCTGTCTGAGCCTGTCAATGGTTTGGGCAGCACAGTAACCTAGTGCTTTGCACAGCGCTTTACAATACTGGCAACCTGGGTTCAATTCCTGCGGTTGTCTGTAAGGAGTTTGTTCATTCTTCTTGTGACCATGTGATTAGGCAAGGGTTAAATTGGGGGTTGCTGGGCAGCGCGGTTCAAAGAGCCGGTAGGACCTATTCCACGCTGTTTGCAATAAATAAATAAGTAAGTAAATTTACTTTGACCCAGCACAGCGAGATCCTTGAGGAACTCCTAAGTTGAAAGGCTTCTGCTTTCTGTTCCTAAAGTTTCTGTTGGTTAGGGGCGCCCACGGATATTGCATCCTAGCGGTCTAGATAGGGCAGCACAATATTGCATCCTAGCTGTCTAGATAGGGCAGCAAGCCGTTACCCATGTAGCAAGCTCCCTCTCTCCACACATCTGATGAATGTAGAGACCGATAGAGTTTGGCACCAGCAGCGCCACAGGAGTTGCCAGTCCGTGTTGAACTCAGTGTAAAACTGTTGTAGAGACTCCAGCTCCAGGTTTTTCTCAAAGTCTTCCCCATTATTTGGGAATAGCTGCAAGGCTGCAGAGATTTGGGATCAGAGTTTTCCTTCTCCTAGATGAGCTGACAAGCCCCATTTGCCCCGTGACTGGCTTGGAGGCACCAGTAACCCGCCTTTGCCCCTTCTTCTGTCAGTAGAAATGGTTTTGCCGCAATTAGTAGCTAAGCCACACATGAAGGCCAGGCGCTGGACTTGGTTGTCGGAGGCTAATTGAGATGCACGCTATTGGGAGCATTTAATAGGTAATGGGAGGTTGCATTGCATACTGTTCTATTTCAGAGAAGAGCTTCACCACCCCTGGCTATAACAACCTAAAGGAACCACTTTCTGCTCCACATTTGAACAACTAAATTCCAACACATTTCAATGCATGTGGGTGTCCTTTTTGTCTATATAGTTGGCAACAATCAGTTGAAATGTGGGCTGGTCAAGGTTAGCGAGTTTTGTGTACAAATCCTCCTTGAGTTGCTGTTTATTTTGTACACAAAGCTCCAAATTCCTTCAGCTGGATGTCAGTTCACTTGGCACTTCTTTCAGCTGTTGCTGTTTACAGCTATTTCTGAATTTATGCAAAATTTTGAAGCTTTGTTCAAAGTGAATTTGTGTTTTATTTATCTGACAGGAAGTGCGAGTTAGATACAACTTTGTCGTCTTGATCAGCCAAGGCAGTTGACTGGACTTGCTGATGGGTTGGCTGGTGTCAGTATACTGATTATTGTTGTTCTGCCGGGATCTGTACTTGGGATCTCTGCTGTTATGTATATAAATGACCTGGATGAAAATGCAGATGAGTGGGTTGGTAAGTTTGCAGATGCTTGGAAGATTGGTGGTGTTGTGCATTGTGTAGAATACTGGCAAAGAATACAACATGATATTGATATGGGTAGAGAAATGGCAGATGGAGTTTAATTCAGCCAGATTTGAAGTGTTGCACCTTGGTAGGTCAAATGCAAAGCAACAGAAAATTGTTAAGGCAAGATCCTTAACGGTGAGCAGAGACATCTTGGGGTCCAAGTTTATAGCTCCCTGAAAGTGGCTGCACAAATTGATAGAGTGGTTAAGAAGAGATGTGGCAAGCTTGCCTTTGTTATTAGGACACGACTCACCCAGCCAACACACTTTTTGTCCCTCTTCCCTCCAGGAGAAGGCTCAGGAGTTTGAAGTTTCGTACAGCCAGATTTGGGAACAGCTTCTTTCCAACTGTGATAAGACTACTGAATGGATCCTGACCCGAGTCTGGGCTGTACCCTCCAAATTTCCGAACCTTTTGCACTACCTTACTTTCCCTTTTCTATTTAGATTAAATTAGGTTATGAGGACACTCAGTCCTCATTTATTGTCATTTAGAAATGCATGCATTAAAAAGTGATACAATGTTCCTCCGGTATGATATCACAAAAACGCAAGACAGACCAAGACTAAAACTGACAAAAACCACATTATTATGACATATAGTTACAACAGTGCAAAGCAATACCATAATTTGATAAGAGTAGACGTTGGGCACGGTAAAAAAAAATCCCGATAGCCCCAACATCTCACGCAGAGGGTAGAAGGAAGAAACTCTCCTGCCATGAGCTTCCAGCGCTGCAAACTTGCTGATGCAGCATCCTGGAAGTACCCGACCACAGTCTGACTCTGAGCCTGTCCAAAAACTTCGAGCCTCCAACCAGCTGTCTGTGACACCGAGCACCATCTCTGCCGAGTGCTTCGACCCCGGCCCTGGCCGCCAAGCAACAGGCAAAGCCGAAGATTCGGGGCCTTTCCCTTCGGAGAAATTTTCTATTTATGATTTATAGTTTAAATTTTCACTATTTACTATCGATTTGAACTCCAGAGAGCACGAAGCGCAGTATCAAATATCGCAGTGATGATTGTACGCGCTAGTATCAATTGTTTGGCGACAATAAAATAAAGTTATTTGAGGCATTGAGGCCAAAAGTCAGGAAGTTATGGGTTATAAAACTCTGGTTGGGGCGTATCTGGTGCATTGCATACAGTTCTGGTTGCCTCATATTTTGGAGAAGAGGTTTATTAGGAATCTGACTGGATTAGAGGGCATGTCTATCACGCGAGGTAGGATAAATTTGGGTTGTTTTCTCTGGAGTGAGGGAAGATCTGATTGGGGTTTACAGGTTTCCCCCCGCATTCCGAAGGTAGAGTGTCCCTATGAAACCGTTCGTAAGCTGGAATATCGTAAAGCGAAGAAGCAATTACCATTTATTTATATGGGAAAAATTTGTGAGCATTCGCAGACCCAAAAAATAACCTATCCAATCATGTCAAATAACAGATAAAACCTAAAATAACAGTAACATATAGTAAAAGCAGGAATGATATGATAAATACACAGCCTATATAAAGCAGAAATACTTTTCTACAATCATTGCCGCACTGTTCTCCGTAGCGAAAATCTCACGCAAGCGCTCTCGGCAGAAACACGGCGCAAGCGCTCTCGGCAAAAACACTCTCTCCAGTAACCTTTAAGCGATGAAGCTGCCAAATCATACCAAATAACACATAAAAATACACAGCCTATATAAAGTAGAAATAATGTATGTACAGTGTAGTATCACTTACCGGAATTGAGAAGACCGTGCCAAGCACACTGATGATGGTGTGTTAGGCTGAGTCGTCAGAGGTTGGGGTGGTGCAGTGGACCCCAACCTCCAGGCCGCGGACCGATACCGATCCACGAAGAATTCAGCGGTAGCCGGGACGCACCCAGCACATCTTTCAGAAAAAGCCGAAATAAACAAGCTAATTAATTAGGTGCCGTCCGGCACGTAAATGTCAGCCCAGATCAAAGGTGACACAATCAGCAATCGCCTCTGATCTGGGCCGACATTTATGTGCCGGGTGGCACCTAATTAATTAGCTTACACACATCAAAGTTGCTGGTGAACGCAGCAAGCCAGGCAGCATCTATAGGAAGAGGCGCAGTCGACGTTTCAGGCCGAGACCCTGACGAAGGGTCCTGACGAAGGGTCTCGGCCTGAAACGTCGACTGCGCCTCTTCCTATAGATGCTGCCTGGCCTGCTGCGTTCACCAGCAACTTTGATGTGTGTTGCTTGAATTTCCAGCATCTGCAGAATTCCTGTTGTTTGCGTTTAAATTAATTAGCTTGTTTATTTTGGCTTTTTTTCTTAAAGATGTGCTGGGTGCGTCCCGGCTACCGCTGCATTCTCCGCGGCAATGTATTGGTCCACGGCCCGGGGGTTGGGGTGGTGGGACACTGGGTGTCGGGACACCGGGATGTCATCTCATCATCGTCTGTTTCCATCAGGGCAGGCAGGTCATCTCCTATGTCTGCCTGCCTTGATGTCAAAGGTTGAGGTTCGTCATCTGCTGTGGCTGATGTGGAACGCTTGAAAAATGACAGTATGCTTGACTGCTTAGCCTCGTGTATTTTTCTATCATACAGTTCTTTGTAAGCACTCAAACCATCTTGCAAATATGCCCTAAACCGACGTACCCTTTCAAAATTAAAGTCGTACTTTTCTGCAATCATTGTTGTCAATTGCAGCGAAAATCTCACGCATTTGCTTCATGTTCAGTTCGTGGATGACTTCACTTTTGGTCCGTTCGCTACTGCATTCAGTTTCGATTGTTATCCTTTCCTCTTCCAATTGCATCAGCTCTTCATCTATCACTTCTTGGTCATGGGATGCCAAAACCTCTTCAACATCATCTTCATCAACTTCCACAAGCCAAACTCACTTTGTTCTTAGTTCGTTCACCACAATCAAAACGCTTAATTATGTCTAGTTTTACGCGAAGTGTAACACTCTTACGAGCTCTTTTAGGCCTTTCCGATACCTTAGAACTCATCTTGCTAACGGCTGCTCACAGGCACGTGATTAAGCAATGCCAGCTAGAATGCAGTTCTGGGGGAGGAGCTTGGCTGCTCGGGGCGCACGCTGCCTTTTTTCGTAACAGTGAAAACACCTTCTGTTAGCGAAAACAGGTAACTAATATAGGTCTTTTGTAACAGCGAGGTTTTGTAAAGCAAATGTTCGAAAAGCGGGGGACACCTGTACAAAATTATCAGAGGCATAGATAGAGTAGACAGACAGTATCTGTTTCCCAGAGTTGAAATGTCCAATACCAGAGGGCATGTATTTAAAGTGAGGGGGTAATTTCAAAGGAGATGCGAAGGGCAAGTTTTTTTACACAGACTGGTGGGAGCCTGGTGCGCACTGCCTGGGGTGGTGGTTGAGGCAGAAACATTAGGGATTTTTAACAGGCGTTTAGATGGGTACATGAATGTGAGGACAACGGAAGGATATGGACATTGTGTAGGCAGAAGAGATTAGTTTATTTGGCTATTTGATTAATTTATTTGGTTCAGCACAGCATTGTGGGCCTGTTCATGTGCTGTACTGTTCTGTTTTATATTCTGTGGAGAAGATATTTAGTTGTTCTCAAAGGCATGTGGAGGTTTTATTTTCCTTTAGCCAACTTTCCCAAGTGAAAAGCCACGTAAAGTGTTCTAGCCTTTTCCAACGTAATGCGTTAACAGAGTGCTGCAGTGACCTTTGACATGGCAGAATACCCCTAGGTGCTTCACTTGGATCAAGAGGAGAGGAAAGTGCAGGCACTGGGCTCTTGGAGATGAGGCTGAAATGATTATCAGAAAGTGCTATGAGCGATGGGAGATGGTAGAAGGTGCTTTTTTGTGGAAACTGATAGGGGAGGTGGAGAGGAACACTTTTTGTGTTTGGGAATGCAGGACCTGGAGCACAGTCCAGAAGGTTAGAGCCTGGGAGATCATAAAGAATGATTGAGTCATGCGGCATGCAAATTGACCCTTTGGCCCTTCTCATTCTGATGCCCATTTCAGCTGGTTCCATTTTCCGGCTTTTGGCGTATAACCTTTTAAACCTTGGCACAGCAGCATAGCTGTAAGATCAGGGTTCAATTCCTGCTGCTGTCAGTAAGGAGTTTGCACGTTCTCCACGTGACTGTTTTGGTTTCCTCCGGGTGCTCCAGTTTCCTCCCACAGTCCAAAGACATGCAAGTTAGAATTGGTAAATTAAGGGCATGCTATGTTAGCACTGGAAGAGTGCTGACACGAGGAGGCTGTCCCCAAACTTTTGTTATGCAAATACCTGTCCTTTTAAAAGCTGTAATTGTACCTGCCTCAACTACTTCCTCTGGCAGGTCATTCCACAGATACCAACCTTTGTGTAAAATGAAAAGGTGCTCAAGTTCCTCTTGTATCTTTCCCCTTTCAGCCGTAATCTACGGCCTCTATTTATTTATGTATTTAGAGATACAGTGCGGAACTAGCCCTTCCCGCTCAACGAGCCACACTGCCCAGCAACCCACCTATTTAACCCTAGCCTAATCACAAGACAATTTGCAGCAACCAATTAACCTACCAATCATTATGTCTTTGGAGTGTGGGTGGAAAACTGGAGCACCCGGAAGCAACCCACACAGTGACGGGGAGGGTGCGTGCAAACTCCTGACCGTATTGAACTCCAGACTCAGTCACTGTGTGCTGTAGTGGCGTCGAGCTAACTGCTACGCCAGCTTCTTGATTCTCCAACCCTGGGAAGAAGATACAAAGGGTGGCAGAAAGGTAAGCTATCTTTAACAAAACGCCAGCTGGTACAGGTTTAATTGTTAACATTAAGTGATGCGTATTAACCTTTTTTGATAAGTCAAGGTTCTGAGGGGATATCAGACAAAGGTAATGGTGGAGCCATGTCACCAGTCAGCCATGGTTCTGCTGAATGACACCTTGAGGGGCTTTCCACTTCTTGTCTTTGGACATTAGCCAAGCTGTAGTGGAAGGAACGTAAAGCCAGAAAGACATGGGAGCAGAATTAGGCTATTCAGCCCATTGAGTCATCTCTGCATTCCATCATGGCTGATTTATTCTCTCTCATCTCATCCTCCTTCCTTCTCCCTGTAACATTTGAGGCCCTTACTAATCAAGAACATAACAACCTTCACTTTAAATATACCCATTGACTTGGCCTCCACAGCTGCCTGTGGCAAAGAATTCCACAGATTCACCACCCTCTGGCTGAAGAAGTTTCTCCTTATCTCCGTTCTAAAGGGGCATTCTTCTATTCTGAGGCAGTCCCCCCCCCCCCCACCGGCCCCTGGTCCTAGACTTCCCCATCATTGGAAACATCCTCTTTCCATCCACTCTATATAGGCCTTTCAATATTCGTTAGGTTTCAATGAGATCCCTCCTCATTCTTTGAACCTCCAGGGAATATAAGCCCAAAGCCACCAAAGAACTCATTATACTGCTCCCCAGTTCAGTAACTGCTTCCAGTACCTGGCAATAACCCTTTCATTCCCAGGATATTTCTTATGAACCTCCTCTGGACTCTCCAATGCCAGCACATCTTTCCTTGGATAAGGGGCAAGCGAGGACTTGACTGAAAATACTTTTGCATAAGAAGGCTCCTTGGGAAATGTTTTGAATAAAGATGGAGGAATTGAGGACTCACTCTCCTGCGTACTGCCTCGAGAATTGAATGTGTGGGGTGCTGTGAAACAGATGTGCTTCGGAGGAATCTAGCTCTTTACCATTACAAATAGTATCTGCTGGAGATTATTCTGCTTCAAAGACAGGGAGAGCATTTCTGCTGATAGTTTAATGAGGAGTCTCTGGGAGGATTGCCAGTGCCTTAGCCACTGTAACCCAGCAACATAGCCAGGCAATAGAAATAGTTACTGAACCGGGGAGCAGTTTGGAATGAGAGCCTGCATTAAGACGTTGGACTGCCAGGCTGGGAGACTGCTGATTAGAATAACTCGGATGCCTTTAATTTCTATCCCCCCATCCAAAGCTTTGTAGTCTGAGAATTGAGCTCCCGTCATTTTTCATTCAGAGGGTGTGTTAAGCAATGTAAGGCGTGTGTATGTGCGCGCATGTGAGAGTGTGTGTGTTGTATATGTGTGTGTAAAATTATAACAATTGGATAGCGCAAACACGAGGAAATCTGCAGATGATGGAATTTCAAGAAACACACGTAAAAATTACTGGTGAACGCAGCAGGCCAGGCAGCATCTATAGGAAGAGATACAGTCAACGTTTCGGGCTGGGACCCTTCATCAGGGTCTCGGCCCAAAACGTCGACTGTACCTCTTCCTATAGATGCTGCCTGGCCTGCTGCGTTCACCAGCAATTTTTAACAATTGGATAGGTTCAGACTGGATTTCTGTGCCCTCCAGCATCAGAGCTACTGGCACTGTTCTGTCTCCTCCAGCATTTGTGGGCTACAAGCACCATTCGAGCTGGATTTGAAATGACCGCAGGAGTGAATGAAGATAAATAGGGTGAAAGGATGTTCGGAGGTCATGTGCATCTGATGCCACTCCTCTGGGAAACCACCTGCGATAATTTAGCAGTGCCACACATTGATTCTGAAAGATGATTGCAAGCTTCCCACTTCCGCCTGTCTCTTGTCATTTTCCAGTGTGGAATGCCTCAGTCTGTCAGATTTGAAACGTGGTTTGGTTACAGTAGCACATGTGAACCTCAAGGCCAGCTGTTGCAATAGATCCAAAATAATCTTTGCAACTGGCCCAGGCCCATGTTGCTTTGAAAACTGGCACTGATTATTCTATGAAAAGTTATTTTCTAACATTTGATGTAGAGAATTTGATGTATTTTCCCATGCTCTTCTTGCATATTGGTGTTTATTTAATCCCCTATGAAGCGAGAAAATAGACCCTGTCTGACCTGCTGAGTTCCTCCAGCATTTTGTGTGTGTTACTCTGGAATTCCAGTCTCTATAGAACCTAGTGTGTTTATGATCTGCCGAATCTCCTGTGGTTTTAGCTCTGACTTCCTTTGTTCTGCTCGAGGGACTATTTTCTGCTGTATCTTTATTTACACTTCAATCCATTTGCTCCCCTGATATCTGAAACGATACATTTCATGTCACTTGTCAGGAGGAAGGTCAATTTTATCTGCCACATACATGAAAAGTTTGCTGTGCTGGGTTGGTCACAGTGCGACAAGCAACGGGGAGCAACAGCATTCAACGATTATAAAGAATTATATAAAAAATAAAGTTAGAGGGTAAAGTGCACATGGAATGCATAATCCAGTCGTCAGACACTCGTGAGTGAGGCCTCTCATCTCAGGTTTGACCATGGATTTTACGTCCTAGCTGTCTAGATAGGGCAGTACAATATGGAGAACAAGCTGCTGCCCATCTAGCAAGCTCCCTCTCTCCATCAGCTGATGAATCCAAAGGAACGGCAGAGACAGATGCATTTTGGTACCAGCAGCATCGCAGGAGTTGCCAGTCAGCATTGAACTCAACATAGGACTGCCTTCGGGACTCCAGCTCTGGATTTTTCCTCAGGGTTTATTTTGGAGACTTTCACCATGAGTGGATATAATGCAAGGCAGCGGACGTTTGAGTTCAGAATTTTTCTTCTCCCAGCTGAGTTGCCAACCATGGCTGACAGGCCCCATCTGCCCGAAGTGACTGCTTTTAAGGTGCCTTTAACCTACCTTTGCCCCTTTTGTCAGTAGATACTGTATGCCAGTCTTAGTAAATAAGCCACATTTTGAAGGCCAGGAGCTGGACTTGGTTGTCAGAGGCTATTTGAAGTGCACACCATTGGGAGGATCTAGCAGATAGTGGGAGGTTATCCCCACTATCACGTCTGACTATGACAACCTTAAGGAACCAAACACTAGAGACTATGATTGAGCTAAAAACAAACACAGGGCAAGTTGCCAAAACATCACCTCAAGCTCCTGTGATAGGTCAGCACAACGTTGTGGGTCAAATGGCCTCTACCGTGCTGTACTGTTCATGAAAATAAAACTGATTCTGAAGGAGTGGGGCTGCCTCATCTCGCTTCTAGCATTGGTGATGGCTTTTCTGACGAAGCAGTTTTCTTGACACATAGTGTGAACCTTGCTCTAAGTTTATGTAAAATATCAGCAATGGTTCCCCAGCTTGTTAAATTTTTATTTTAATTATTTTATTTAGAGGTACAGTGCAGAACAGGAGACACAGCACCCAGCAACCCACCTGTTTAACCCTAGCCTAATCACAAAAAAATTTACAATAACTAACTAACCTACTGACTGCAATGTCTTTGGAATGTGGAATGAAACCTGAGTACCCGGAGGAAACCCATGCATTTATAGACAACTTATTTATAGACGCATTTATAAACGTAGACAACTCCTTACAGACGATGTGAGGATTGAACGCCGAACTCCGACGCCCCAAGCTGTAATAGCGTCGTGCTAACCGCCAAGTTACTGTGGCACCGTGGTGTAAACTGGTTCTGAGAAGACCACCTGGTTTAGTGCTGCGTCAATAGCTGGGAGTTAACATCGGCCTCTTGGCTTCAGCAGCCCTGCGTTCGGGGTGTGCTTGCTGGTGTGGGAGCCATTTATTAACCTCTGCAGGGGAAGAGCCTGAGTGCAGATGTTCAGCAGGCTGACACCACCCAGCTGTTCAGATCCGTAGGGCGAGAAGCTTAGATTGGAAAGGAGAGAGAAGCAGACAGAAAGAGATATTGTTTAAAGGAATGCTGAACCGTGTTGGAGGTTATAACTGAAATAATTTCCAGTGACATTTCCTCTTTGTTTCCTTCCTCCTCCCTAACCCATCGACTCTTTCTTTAATTGCTTGGGACTTGTGTGATTGCAACCAGGCCGCGTTTATCACTCTTCCTTGCTTCTCCAGAGAAAGTTGTTGCTTCCCTTTGGTTCTTTCAAATTAGCATGGGGTTGGGTCAGAAATCCAGTAATTTATTTATTTACTTAATTAGTGATAGGCCCTTCTGGCCCCCCCCCCCAACAAAGTTGATTAACCCTAACCTAATTACTGGACATTATACAATGACCAATTAACTGACTGTGGGAGGAACCCAGAGGACCCAGGGAAAACCCACGCATTCCGCAGAGAAGATGTGCAGAGTCCTTACAGAATGGGGCTGGAATTGAACTCAGAACTCTGGAATGCCCCGAGCTGCAGTAGTGTCATGTTCACAGCTCTGATACCGTTGACCCAGTGATGATAACGGAGTAACCACTGGATCTGTATGTGACTGGGTGGGGGGGGGGCGCAATAGGCACAGTGCTGTGGAGACGCTGGTGTTGAGGTTGCCCTGTCATTATCGCTACAGTCCAGATTTGAACGCAAGAAAGTGCCTTTTTATCTTTTCTTCTTTAAACTGTTACAGTTGAAGTTTATTCTTGGAGGATTCAGATTAGCTTTAGTTATCACATGTGCATCGGAATACACGGTGAAATTTACTGTCTGCGTCACAGCCACAGTCTAAAGATTGTGCAAGGGGCAGCCCGTAAGTGACTTCCAGCGCCAACATAGCATGCCAACAGCTCAGCATCTTTTTGGAATGTGGGAGGAAGGAGAGTAGCCAGAGGAAACCCACCTAGCCAAGGGGGGGGGATACAAAATCATTACAGCATTCGAAAGCGATACTCTACAGCGCTGTCCGTGAAATCCTCTTCCTTCCAGCTCCCCACCCTTCCCACCCACACTTCCACCCCATCACATTTCCACTAGTCCATCTTGCCCTCACTCACCGCTGTAGATAACTGAACTAAAGGGCAAGCAGAAGGAAGTACTTCAATACCTCAGTGTGTCTACTGGTTCCATCTGGTTTCACTCAGTCACTGGAAGCCTGAGGTGACTGTTGTTGAAATTCATAGTCTGACCTGGAACTAACAAATGAGATAATTGAAAGGAAGTGTCCTTTTTTTTAAAAAGACGGAGAGGTTGTGGTGCACTAGAAACAATAAAGATCTTTATTGGGGTTGTTGGATTATATTGCAGTTGTGGTAATTGTTATCTTGCTGCGTTCAAAGTGAACTCCACATGGTTCTGTACCATCAGATTCGTCTGGGATCTGCGTGGTTCTGGACACGCAGATTCTCCTAGGATCTACATGGTTTTGTACATAACTATAGCACAGAAAGGAGTCCTTCAGCCCATACTGTATGTCCCTCCCTACCCCTCCCATTCATGTACTTACCGAATTTCTATTAAATGCTGAAATCGAACCTGCATCCACCACTTCTGCTGTCAGCTCGTTCCACTCTCTGGGTGAATTGCCCTTCAACCTTCACCTGTGACCTCCAGTTTAGGTTTCAATATGCCATTTGGTTATCAAATCTTTAGCCATGAGAAACAGGTTCTCCCTGTTTATTGCATTGATCCCTGTACAATTTTAGACCATGAGATGTAGGAGTAGAATTAGGCCACCAAGTCTGCTCTGCCATTTTATCATGTCTGATCCATTTCCCCCCAGCCCCAATCTCTTGTCTTCTCCCCGTATCCCATCATGCTCTGATTGATCAAGAACCTATCAAACTCTGCTTTAAATATACCCAGAACTTGGCCTCCATAGCTACCCATGGCAAAGAATTCCACAGATTCACCACTCTGGCTAAAGAAATTCCTCCTTATCTCCACTGTAAATGGAGGCCCCTCTATTCTGAGGCTGTGTCCTCTGGTTTTGGGCTCTCCCATTTTGAACATTTATCACATCCCAATTCTACACTAATCCAATTTTTCTTATTCTTTTCAACATTCCCATCACCTTAATAGGCATTCAGGCAGAACTTGCAGAGGATTGTAGACACAACCAGCTTCCTCATGGGCACAAGCTTCTCCACTATTGAGAACATATTTTTAAATGGCTATGCCTCAAAAAGTTGGCATCTGTCGTTAAAGACCTTCACCATTCTGAGCATTACTACCATCAGGGAGCTGGTACAGGAGCCTGAAGGTGCACACTCGAAGTTTTAGGGACAGCTTTTTTTCTCCTCCTCCATCCAATTTCTGAGCATTCCATGAGCACTCCCCAACTATTTTTCTCTCTTTTTGCACTCTGTAGAGTCATAGAAAAGTGCAGCACAGCAACAGGCTCTTCGGCCCATCAAGTCTGTGTTGAGCCATTTAAACTGCCTATTCCCATTGACCTGCACCAGGACCATAGCCCCCCACACCCCTACCATCCATTTACCTATCCAAGCTTCTCTTAAATGTTGAAATTGAGCTCACATGCACCACTTGTTCTGGCAGTTCATTCCACACTCTCATGACCCTCTGAGTGAAGTTTCCCCTCATGTTCCCCTTAAAATAATTTTCTCATTTGGAGAGCAGGCCACCATTGCTTCCTCTCTATCAGACTGTTCATTTGCACAAGCCGCAGACCACAACTGAATTTGCTGTTAATAGTTGGTCTGCTGATTGACAATCAAGTGATGGCTGTAATACAGGGCCCCACAGGCAGTGGTGCCAGGGCCGGTCACTTTGGTGATCAGTGGAGATAGTTAGTTTTAGACAGATCATGGACCGGCATGTGTTTATCTGGAGCAGGGATTCTTAACCTATTTATGCCATGGACAATTATCCAAGGGGTTCATGGACCCCAGGTTGGGAACCCCTGATCTGAAGAAAGATTGAAGATTATTTGTCACATGTACATCGAAACATTGAAGCGTGCAGGGGAATGTATCATTTGCATCAGTCTGAAAATATACTTGAGGCAGCATGCAAGTGTCGCCATGTTTTCAGCGGCAACATAGCATACCCACAAATTATGTATGTCTTTTGGAATATAGGAGGAAACCAGAGCACCTGGAGGTAACCATGGGAATGCAGAGAGAACATCCAAACTCCTTTCAGGCAGGTGCTGGAATTGAACCCCTATCTTACAGCTGTCCTTATAAGCATTATGCTAACTGTGCCATCCTTCTGACTATCTTGCATATTATGCAATGCCCACTAAGCCCTTGGGAATTCTAATCAACCACTTAATGAAGCCAAGAATTCATTTTTAAAATCCAAAAATCTCTGTAAATTCCATCAACAACTTGTGCATTTTTTGGCATGCAGTCTGAACTATCTGGATTTGATTATTTTTGTTATTAACCCCCTCCCAAAGTTATAGGCTCCTTGGTGCCAGTTGTTCCCTTGTGACTGAACCCAAATTGATCTTCTCTGAGCCCAGGGTTTTGACTGTGAATGTGGGTGAAATGCTGTGGATGTTGCAGATGAACTTGACTCAGACCACCTGCGGGTAATTTATAACTGGGTCATCGGTCGATCATCTGACCCATTCCATGTTGATGAAGAGCAGCTGTAATTCCCAATCCACTGACTAAATGGAACCAGACTAAGAGAAGGAAATGCACACGGTTTATCTACTGAGGATCTTCTCCCAAAATTTCCCACATCTTTTGGAGAGACGTTTGAGGAAATTCTGCTCCAGTTTTAAAACACTTGGCACTTTTTTTTATTCTGCTTGTTTCTGCATTAGCCAGCCATGAATAACTCCTCATTTGATGTGTATTATAGCCAAGCTTTCAAATAAAAGCAATTTGATAGCTGCTTGAAAAGAGTATTTGGGATGTTTTATGGAAATTTCGAATACTCCAGTTCATCTGACTAATCTACATGCGGTAGATTACTGCTAACGATTCCTTTCAGCATGAAAGCGTATTAGAATGAATTATTAGATGAATCCAAAAACTTTTTTTCATATAAGCATCATGTCATATAATCAGTCGGGCAGATGGGGCCTGTCAGCCGTGGTTGGCAGCTCATCTAGGAGAAGGAAAACTAATCTCAAATCTTTGCTGCCTTGCGGCTGTACCCACTGATGGGGAAGGCTTCGGGAGTAAACACCGAGGGAAGGAGAAATCTGGAGCTGGGGTCCCTAAGGCAGACCTACGTTAAGTTCAACGTTGACTGGCGACTCCTACACCACCACTGGTGCCAAACTGTATCGGCCTCTGCCGATCCTTTGGATTCATCAGCTGCGTGGAGAGGGGGAGCTTGCTGCTTGGATGACAGCTTGCTCTCCATACCATACTGCCCTGGCTAGCATACGGGCTTGTTTATCGACCGTGTAGGTAGCGGGATGCACCGTCCTTGGTCAGTCCTGACCAATGGAGGCCTCACATGTGATCAGAAGTTTTAGAAGGATTCAGCCCTGGATGGGGTCACTGAGTTGGGTAAGCTCCTGAACAATGCAGAGATATAAGCTTGAATCTCGTGACAACAGGTGGGGAGGTTTAAGTTCAAGTAATTAAATACAGAGCCGGTTGGTGTAAAAATAAATAATCTAATATTTTTAATGGCAGCCATGAAACTGTCAGACTGTGGCTTAAAAACCCATCTGCTTCACTAGTGGCTTTCAGGGAAGAAAATCTGTCCCATCGTGGCCTGAGTGACCCTGGATCCATGAGTGTGGTTGACTCTTTGCTGAGGGGTAAACTGCAAATGTCAGCACTGCTGTCGCTCTCCAAGGCCAGCAATGATTCGCTTTGTACGTTGAAGCATACAGTGAAATGCGCTGTTTGCGTTAAATCAAGTCAGTGAGGATTGTGCTGGGCAGCCCGCAAGTGTCGCAACATTTCTGGCCAGCATAGCATGCCTGCAGCTCAGTAATGCTAACCCGTATGTCTTTGGAATATGGGAGGGGAGGATCTGTTGGAATTTTTTTGGCCCCTCCCCCCCCATGGACATGATGTGTACTCCTGCCAGTTAAACGTGAGCTGCATGTTCTTTTGTCCCTTGGATCTGACGATTGTGGGTTAAACCCTACCCCAGGGACCTGTGAGGAACGTTGAGTTCGAGTCCTTTGAGCAGCAATGTCAGAGGAGCAGCCTTTCAGTTGAGACATTAAACAGAGGCTCCTATTGCCCTGACACCAAAAGAGTCCTGTTATTTACCCCACAATTAGTTTAGTTTGTGTTTGTTATCATATTCGCGTTCGAGCAGTGTTTCTTTTGGGCGGGAAAATCGGAGCTCCACAGACACGAGAATTTAATGGCTAACCTTAACCATCCTTGGTGGTTGAGGTAAACCACCCCTGTGAACTACTGCAGCCTTTCCGGTGAAGATAATCCCGTTGTGTACGAGAGGGAGTTCCAAAATTTGGGCACATTGACAGTGAAGGAACAGCAATGTATTTCCAAGCTGGGATGGGGTGCCTCTTCGGGGTAGAGATTTAAGCGTATGGGAGGTGCTGTTGGAGTGTCATAGACAATTAACAGCAATGCTTAGACAATTGGGCTTTGTTCCAGGGAAGATGGGACCTGTTCCGACGGGACGGTCTGCACCTGAACTGGAGGAGGACTAACATCCTTGCAGGTAGATTGCTAGTTCTGCTCCGGGGGGGGGGGGGGTTGCAGGGGGAGGGGAACCAGAGTGTTAGGCCAGATAGTGAGGTGGAGGAGGATAAAGGTCATGTGAGGACTGCATGTATAGACAGTAGTCAAAGGTTTCTACATGATAGAAATGTTCTCAGGTGCATCTATTTCAATGCAAGGAGCATTGTATGTAAGGCAGATGAGTTTAGGGTGTGGATTGACATGTGGGATTATGACATTATTGCTATTAGTGAGACTTGGTTGCAGGAGGGGCAGGACTGGCAGCTTAATGTTCCAGGCTTCCGTTGTTTCAGATGTGATAGGGGGGAGGGATGAAAGGGGGAGGAGTGGCATTGCTAGTCAGGGAAAATATCACAGCTATGTGTAGACAGGACAGCCCGGAGGGCTTGTCTACAGAGGCCATATGGGTGGAGCTGAGGAACGGGAAAGGGGTAACCACACTAATAGGATTGTATTATAGACCACCCAATAGTCAGAGAGAATTGGAGGAACAAGTCTGTAGAGAGATAGCAAACTGATGTAAGAAACAGGAAGTTGTAATAGTAGGGGATTTTAATTTTACATATATTGACTGGGACTACCACCCTGTGAAAGGGTTAGATGACGTGGAGTTTGTCAAATGTGTTCAGGAAAGTTTTCTAAATCAATATTTAGAGGTACTAATGAGAAGGAATACAATATTTGATCTCCTATTAGGGAACCACACAGGTCAGGTGACAGAAGTATGTGTAGGTGAACATTTTGGGTCCAGTGACCATAATGTCATTAGTTTCAAGTTAATTATGGATAAGGATAGGTCTGGTCCTTGAGTTAAGGTTCTAAATTAGAGAAGGGCTAATTTTGAGGAAATAAGAAAGGATCTAGAAAGAGTGGGTTGGGATAAGTTGTTTTCTGGCAAGGATGTGGAAGGCATTTAAAGGCGAAATTTTGAGAGTGCAGAGTTTGCATGTTCCTGCCAGAATTAAATGCAAAGTTAACAGGCATAGGGAACCCTGGTTTTCAAAGGATATTGGCGATCTGGTTAAGAAAAAGAGAGAGGTGTATAGCAGGTATAGGCAACAAAGAACAAATGAGGTGCTTGAAGAGTATAGAAAATGTAAGAAAATGCTAAAGAAGGAAATCAGGAAGGCAAAAAAAAAAGACATGAGGTTGCTTTGGCAGATAATGTGAAGGTAAACCCGAAGGGTTTCTACAAGTATATTAAGAGTAAAAGGATAGTAAGGGACAAAATTGGTCCCCTAGAAGATCAAAGTGGTCATCTATCTGTGGAGCCTCACGAGATGGGGGAGATCTTAAACAGTTTTTTTGAATCAGTATTTACTCAGGAAACTGGTATAGCATATATGGAAGGAAGGGAAGCAAGCAGTAGTGTCATGGAACATATAGAGATTAAAGAGGAGTAGGTGCTTGCTGCCTTACAGCGAATAAAGGGCCTGACATGATATTTCCTTGGACCTTGAGAGAGACTAGTGTAGAAATTGCAGGGGCCCTGGCAGAAATATTTAAAATGTCCTTAGCCACGTGTGCGGTGCTAGAGAATTGGAGGGTAGCTCATGTTGTTCCGTTGTTTAAAAAAGGCTCCAAAAGTAAACCAGGTAATTACAGGCCAGTAAGCCTGACATCAGTAGTAGGTAAATCATTAGAAAGTGTTCTGAGAGATCGGGTATACAAGTATTCGGACAGCCAAGGTCTGATTAAGGATAGTCAGCATGGCTTTGTGCGTGGTAGATTGCGTTTAACGAATCTTGTAGAATTTTTTGAGGAGGTTACCAAGAAAGTAGAGGAAGAAAAGGCTGTAGATGTTTGTCTACGTGAACTTTAGTAAGGCCTTTGACAAGGTCCCACATGGGAGGTTAGTGTAGAAGGTTCAGATACTAGATATCTGTGGAGAGGTTGTAAACTGGATTTGAAATTGGCTGTGTGGGAGAAGACAGAGAGTGGTAGTGGATGATTGCTTATCAGACTGGAGGCCTGTGACCAGTGTGTGCCTCAAGGATCTGTGCTGGGACCATTGTTGTTTGTTGTCTATATCAATGATCTAGATAATAATGTGGTAAATTGGATCAGCAAGTTTGCTGATGACACTAAGATTGGAGGCGTTGTAGACAGCGAGGAAGGCTTTCAAATCTGCAGAGGGATCTGGACCAACTGGAAAAGTAGGCCAGAAAATGGCAGATGGAATTTAATGCAGACAAGTGTGAGGTATTGCAGTTTGAAAGGGCAATTCAAGGTAGGACATACACAGTAAATGACAGGGCACTGAGGAGTACGGAGGAACAAAGACATCTGGGAGTTCAGATACATAATTCCCTGCAAGTGGTGTCACAGATAGACAGGGTTGTCAAGAAGGCTTTTGGCATCCTGGCATTCATAAATCAAAGTATTGAGTATAGGAGTTGGGATGTTATGGGGAGGTTGTATAAGATATTGGTAAGGCCAAATTTGGAGTATTGTGTGCAGTTCTGGTCACCTAACTATCGGAAGGATATCAGTAAGATTGAAAGAGTGCAGAGAAGATTTACTAGGATGTTGCCGGGTCTTCAGGAGTTGAGATACAGGGAAAGATTGAACAGGTTAGGACTTTATTCGTTGGAGCGTAGAAAAATGAAGGGAAATTTGATAGAGGTTTACAAAATTATGAAGGGTATAGACAGAGTAAATGCGAGTAGGCTCTTTCTACTTAGATTAGGAGAGATAAATACAAGAGGACATGGTTTTAAGATGAAAGGGGAAAGGTTTTGGGGGAACATCAGGGGGAACTTCTTCACTCAGAGTGGTGGGAGTGTGGAATGAGCTGCCATCTGACGTGGTAAATGCGGGCTCTCGCTTAAGTTTTAAGAAATTGGATAGGTACATGGATGGGAGAGTTCTGGAGAGTTATGGACGATGCAGGTCAATGGGACTAGCGGAATAATGTTTCGGCACAGACTAGAAGGGCCGAATGGCCTGTTTTCTGTGCTGTAGTGTTCTATGGCTCTATGCATTTTCTAGGTGGTACACGCTGCAGACAAGGGGTAGAGAGATTGAATACTTTGTGTAGTAGTTTGGCTGTTGACCAACTGGTCTGTGGCATTTTTGATGTTGGATCAGTTTATTTATCACACTTAGTAGGCCGTCTCTTGATTGGGGTTGATGATGGATGTTGGGATCCTAGATGTCTACGCAAGCCGGGACAGTATGGTGTGGAAGCATGGCAAGCTATTGCCCATGCAGCTGATGAACCCAAGGAATAGCAGGGACTAATGCAATTTGGCAGCAGTGGCATCACAGGAGTTGCCAGTCAGTGTTGAGCTCAACGTAGGCCTTCCTTAGGGACTCCAGCCCCAGATTTTTCCTCGGGGTTTACTTCCGAAGCCTTCCCCATGAGTGGGTACAGGCACAAGGCAGCGGAGGTTTGAGATCAGTTTTCCTTCTCCTGGACGAGATGCCAACCAGGGCTGATGAGCCCCATCTGCTCGAAGCGACTGGTTTTAATGCGCCAGTAACCCGCCTTTACCCCGTTTCCTGTCAGTAGAAACAGTTCTGCCATGCTTTGTGGCTAAGCCACACTTGAAGGCCAGGAGCTGGACTTGGTTGTCAGAAGCTATTTGAGATGCACGCCATTGGAGCATTTAACAGGTAGTGGAAGCTTATCCCCACGACACCCTTGGCCATGACAACTTCAAGGAACCTTTTCACACGTGCATCGAAATGTGTTATTTACATTAACAACCAACACAATGTAAGGATGTGCTGGGGGCAGCCCACAAGTGTTGGCACGCATTCTGGCACCAATCTGGCGTGCCCACAAGGTTCAGTGAAACAACACAGGCGCAAAACAAGCCCCTTTTCTTACCCACACAGACAGACAGGCCTCTATCCCCAGGACAGGCCATCTCTGGTTGTTGGACCTCTAGTCCTTGGGCCTGACTCTTCGACTCACAAACATCACACCTCTGACCTCCAGGTATGCTAACCCAGGGGCTTCGACCTCTGGATTCACGTGGACCTCCGACCAGCGGGACTCACCAAGCTGGGAAGTCATTGGCCCTCGTCTTCGGAGTCCACTGACCTGGAGGCTCATTGGCACTAATCCTCAGGCTCCAGTCATTGACCACAGTAAAATGTGTTGTTTTACGCCTGAGGATCGTGCTGGGACAGCTCGCAATTGTCGCCAGGCTGGCAGTGCCAAGAAACCTGCCCACAACTGATTAACCCTAACCTATACATATTTGGACATTGGGGGGAAACTGGAGCACACAGAGGAGACCCACCTGGTCACAGGGAGAACATACAAACTCCTTATAGGCAATGGCAGGAATCCAGTGATCTCCAGCGCTGTAAGGTGATTATGTTTACTGCTATATTACTGTGCCACCCTTTCTTTTTAAGTTGGAACCTTTCTGGCATTTCCTTTCCTCTGACCATTAAAGTCAATGCACTTTGAAAACAACTTTGGATGAGCTGAACTCCCAAGGTGAACGATAGGAAGAAAGAGCAATGGGGGGGTGGGGAGGGAAGGTTGTTCGATATTTTGGGGAGATGATCAAAACATTATTTAAAAAATAACAATCTAACTATAGAGGAGCGAAGTTATAAATTAATGTTTCTTACTCCTTCATTTTGAAGGGGTGAGTTAAAACACACAAAGATAACCACAGGAAACTAACTAAATAGATGAGAAACCAGTCTGAGCCCCAAGTGTGTAGATTTAAAAAGACCCTTCTTCCTTCCTGTCATTAGTAAGTCAAGCGATGACTGCGTGGGGCTCTGATGTTTGGATAAAAATTATGCATAATTATTCCATGTCTTTAGGTCCTACAAATGGAAGATTATTATTTTAAAGTACACATCTAAGAGCCTGTATTTGTTTAAATTGAAAGGAAGTGGAATCTAATTTTAGAATTTTATTCTTGTTTTTAATTTATTGCATTTGTATGTTCATTATTCTCAGTGACAGAGAGTGGAAGTGGGCCATTCAGCCCATCAAGGAATCTGTGCTGAGTTGGGAGCTGGCCCCTGCAGGCTGGTTCTCCCATTGGTGCTGTTCTTAAGTGTTCGTTTCTTGGAAGGCAAGTCAGGTTGCCTTCATCTGTGGCTGACCCAGTGTGAGATGATGAACTGCTGCACATTTGGTTTTACAGAAATGTGGCTCCAGGACAACATCCCATGCACCATCAATCTTCAGGGCATTTCACTATTCACTTCCACACTAGGGGCAACTTGCAGGGATTAGTTAACCTACCTGCAGGGAGATGTCCTGCTTTTATTCTGACCAATAAAGCAGCCAGCATAACGACAAACTCACACTCCTTGGGCATTCTCTCTTCTCCCCTCTCTCGTCCGGCAGAAGACACAAAAGCCTGAAAGCCTGTACCATTAGGCTCAGGACAACTTCTATCTCGGTGTTATCAGGCTCTTGAACAGGCCTCTTGTACGATAAGATAGGCTGTTGGTCTCACTATCTTCCTTGTTATGGTTTTGCACTTTATCACTTACCTGCACTGCATTTTTTCGGTAGCTTTGACACTTTATTCTGCATTGTTATTGTGAAAGATTTGAAAGATTAGTTTGATTTGTCACATGTATATCAAACCATCAAAACATACAGTGGAATGTGTGGTTTGCGTAAATGCCCAACACAGTCCAAGAATGTGCTTGGGGTGGCCCCACTTCCGATGCCAACATGGCATGCCCTCATCTTCCTAACCCTAACACTAGCCTTTGGAGCATGGGTGGAAAGCGGAGCACCCGGAGGAAGCCCACATGGTCATGGGGAAGAAGGTAAGACCCCTTTAAGACAATGGCAGAATTGAACCCAGGTCATTGGCGCAGTAATAGCGTTATGGTACCGTGCCACCCTTCCCGTACCTTATTTTAGCTCAGAGACTGTATAAGATACAGAGTATATTTATTATCAGAGTATGTATGCAGTATACAACCCTGAGAGTCAACTTCCCATAGACCAGTGGTCCCCAACCACTGCAAAGCATGTGCTACCGGGCCGCAAGGAAACGATATGATTTGGCGATATGAAACGATATGAGTCATCTGCACCTTTCCTCATTCCCTGTCACACACTGTTGAACTTGAACATAGGGTTGCCAACTGTCCAGTATTAGCCAGGACATCCCGTATGTTGGGCTAAATTGGTTTGTCCCGTATTTCCCCAGCTAAGGTAGAGCGTTCCTATGCAACCATTCATAAGCGGAAATGGCGTAAAGCGAAGAAGCAATTACCATTAATTTATATGGGAAAAATTTTTGAGCATTCCCAGACCCAAAAAATAACCTACCAAATCATACCAAATAACACATAAAACCTAAAATAACACTGACATATAGTAAAAGCAGGAATGATATGATAAATACACAGCCTATATAAAGTAGAAATAATGTATGTACAGTGTAGTTTCACTTAGCAGAATCGGGAAGATTAAGCCAAAACCGATTTGTAGAAAAAAAAAACAGGCACGTACACGCATGTGCATGTCATGTACGCGCACGTCACGCATGCGCACACAGGTGCCCGCGCAAGTCTTCATGGTCATGGTAGTCTTTCCTGGGGTAAGCACAAGTCTCCCGGGATTTGACTGCTACTTTTGTCCCTTATTTGGGAGTGAGAAAGTTGGCAACCCTACTCGAACACCCACCTTCCAAAAAAAAAGGGTGAGGACACCCTGCCGTAGACAGCCACAAAACAAAGAAGCACCATGGAATCCACTTAGAGAAATATCAAACCTCCAATGCGCAGGGGGAACAAAAAGGCAAAAATAAAAAGAGCCAAAAACCCAGGATAAAAAACACCAAATCACAAAGGTGTCGAAAGAGTACAGGCGCATTCGGTTCAGTTCAGTCCAGCTCCACTCTCTGCAGGCTGCAGTGCCAGTCCACACAAAATCACACAACACAGCATCAAGGAAAAGATGCAACCAGAAGCCAGAAACTCATCATAAGGTGAATGACAGAGTCCAATCCACAAACCGTTTCGATTAACCATGTATCTTGGTACGTGTGACAATACTAAATCAGTATTAGTACCAGAGGTAGATGTGTAGCCAGGGCTTGGGGTTTGAGTGGTATGCATGTTAGTTTGTTGTAATACCTGACCTTATAGCACTGTGATTTATTCAGCACAACTGTGTTTTTCTCATAGTTTTAATGCTTCAAAGTTAATGAATAGGGAAATTTAAAGTGTGTTCTCATAATTTGACTCTCCACAGTACCCGAAGGCCAAGCTTTCTTGTGGGGGGTACATCTTTTTCAAAATCACCCTCATTCTGCCTTGAAATTCCTGAGAAGTTCTCTGGATCTCCCATTGTAACTTTGACAGGAATCCAGTGGTCTCCCTGGGGAAAGCAAAAGGAAAATATTTTAATCCGGTTCAAGCTGGAGGGAGCTGATAGACTTCAAGTATTCAACAAAATAGCAGAATTTAATCAGTTAGTTATGGAGAAAGAATTTGCTGTGGCAGGGTGAGAGGGATCAAAAGGGTATCATAAAATCTGGAGTCTTTCATGAGAGAAATTGGGAAGTATTTCTTCACACTGAGGGTAGCACCAAAGTGTAACATCAAATTTTGTGAACCAGGGGGTGGTGAATCTGTGGAATTCCTTGCCATAGATAGCTGTGGAGGTCAAGTCATTGAGTACATTTAAAGCAGAAGTCTTCTCATTGCTACCATCAGGGTGGAGGTACAGAAGCTTGAAGCCACATACTCAAAATGATTCAGGAACAGCTTCTTCCCCTCTGCCAACCAATTTCTGAGTGGACATTGAACCCATAACCACCACCTTTTTTGCACTACTTAAACTATCAAATTATTATTATCAATGGACTGAATGGACTAAATCTGCTCCTGTGTCTTATGGTATTTGGAAAAATGCTCAAAAATTTTCCTGAAAATGCACTGCTTATCCAAGTTTTTTTTTGTTAGGTGAGTTAGATGGAGAACAAAAGCAGGCTGCAAACAAGACACTGGAGGAACTTGGTGGTCTCAGTCCAGAGAAAGGATTTCAATCGAAAATGTTGATTGTTCATTTCCTCACAACAGACGATGGCTAATCCACTGAGTTCCTCCTCCAGTTTGTATTTGATTTTGCTCTGGATTCCAGCATCTGTAATCTCTTGTGTCTGCAGAGGCAGTAAAAGGTCTTGTAATACTGAGCAGCATTGATTAGAAGAACTAGTTTGAAGGCTTTCTATTCCCAAGAGAGTTTTTAGTGGATTGACTAACCATGAATGGATTAACTGGTTAATTATTCTGGCCTCCCTCATCTCTTCTTTTCTCCTCACCAGCCTGTCATCTCTGGTTTCCCTCCTCTTTCCCTTTCTCCCATGGCTCATTCTCCCCTCCTATCAGATTCCTCCTCCTTCAGCCCTTCATCTCTTCCACCTATCAGCTGCCAGCTTGTCACTTCATTCCCATCCTTCCCCCTCACCTGTCTTCACCTATCACCTTCCAGCTTGTACAACTTCCCCTCTGCCCCGCCGCCTTATTCTGGCTTTTTCCCCTTTCCTTTCTAATCCTGATGAAGGATCTCAGGCAAAAATGGCGACTCTTTATTCCTCTCCATAGATGCTGCCCGACCTGCTGAGTTCCTCCAGCATTTTGTGTGTGGATTTCTGGCATCTGCAGAATCTCTTGTGTACCTGATCAGTTATATTTTTATTTGCAGTGTTGTTTAAATAAGATTTTTCGTGTTACCCTTTCCTTTTATAGCACCAGAATAGCTGTGTTCAAAATGGCAAGAGGATTTCTCATAGCTATTGATTCAAGAGTTATTTTAATCACTGTTCTCAGTTGAGCCAAATCACCCATAATTTGAAGTGGAATAATTGCTGTATTTAACATAAATATCCAACAAGCCTGGCTGGTCTGCCATCAAAAAGAAGGGGAGAGGGGTGAGAGAGCTTTTTCAGATAAAAAGCAATCCACTTTGGAAACTAAATACAATTTAATAGGTTTTTTTCTATAAAACGAAATGTTCCCCCAAAACTTCTGAATGAATCTTTTTTTTCTAGTTCATAGGAAATTTCTTTCCTTTCTGACAATGTCTGACTCTGTGGCTCAGATTTAGTTGTGTTATTGGGGTTGTGGGGGTGATTTTGGGAGATAGGAATCAGGTTAGGGTTTAGAGACTGGTGATGGGGAGTTCAAGGTATGGGCAAGTAAGTGAAGAGTCTGTGCATGAGTTCAAGTCCAGGTCAAAGCGCACCACAGTCCCAGAAATCTGTCAGCTGGCACTAGGGAGACCAGTGATCTCCAGATTGGAGACTGGTCCTGAGTTGAAAATCTGTACAGGCGCTAAGTCCCAGGTCTGAGAAGGAGTCGCGAAGACTGGTGACGGGGTTAGAAGTCCGCGTGAATCTGGAAGTTGAGGTCGGTGCAAGTCCAGAAGTGAAGGCCTCAACGTCACTTCAAGCGAAATCTGGAGGGCAAAGCCGGAAGTCGAAGCCCGGAGCACGGCAAGTGCAGAGGTAGAATCCTGAAGGTTAAAGGTCAAAAGTAGAGGCCGAAAGGAGTAACAAGACCCCAGATCATCGGGGTTGGAGGTTTGTGTGAGCCCAGCTGCTGAGGCCTGACGGTCAAGCCCATGAACAGTGTCTTTGGGGTGAAGTCTGAGAATCTGAGGATTAAGACTAGGGGCCTTGAGACAGCCTGTCCTGGGGTTGCAGGCCTGTCTGGGAGGAATGGGAAAGAGGATTGTTTTGCTGCTGATGATGTTGTTTTGTGGAACATTAGTGAGCACTTGCAGGCTGCCCCCCAGCACATTCACGAGTGTACTGGTTGTTAATGCAAACAACACATTTCACTGTATGTTATCATGTGCAGAAAATAAATCTGAATCTGAATTCTCTCTTAAAACACAAGTGTGAGCCTGTTGCAATCATACTTCCTCCCTTCATTCTTGCTCCCCTCCCAACCCTTAAGCAAACTATTTTGTGGTAATTGTCACTCAGTAGAGGTTTGTTTACAGAATACATATTTTTACATTACATAGACTCCACTAGCCACTTCAACTCAACTGCTTCATGTCTATGTTTATGCATCCCTTGAGCCTCCTGCCCTGTGCTTAATCCCTCTCTTTTCTTTCCCTCTTGTGTATGCATCTCAAACTTGGTCCTTTGTGCTTGTGTTAGAGTGGAGGCAGCCTGCCCTGGGCATGGAAGCCTGTCTGGATTTGCGGGTGGGAGGAATGGGAAGCTGTGTGTTGCCTGGGGCAGTATTTTTTCCGCTACGAGGACAATCTGGAGAGAGGCTGGGTTGTGCTCTCCTGATGAAAGTATACCATAATGTGAGGGGCATATGTCATGTAGAAAGTGAGGAACATTTCCCTTTGCTGTAACACTGTCCATGGTCGGAGGTGGAAGGCAAGGGGGTAGAATACTTATAAAGAGGTTTTGAAGATGTTTTTCCCACCCAGAAGGGGTTTGAATCCTACAATCAGCTTCACGGGGTGGTGGAAGTTGTTCTTACAACACAGCACTGTAGCATTATGGTTAGCACAACACACAACAGCGACCTGGATTCAATTCTGGCTGTTGCTTGAAAGGAATTTGTATGCTTTCCCCGTGACCATGTGGGTTTCCTCCAGGTGCTCTGGTTTCTTCCTACAGTCCAAAAACGTACTGGTTGGTCAGTTAA
This sequence comes from Mobula hypostoma, assembly GCF_963921235.1. NCBI lineage: Eukaryota > Metazoa > Chordata > Chondrichthyes > Myliobatiformes > Myliobatidae > Mobula > Mobula hypostoma. The sequence goes on from NC_086098.1 coordinate 175,025,141, forward strand.
TTGGTCATTGTAAATTGTCCTGTGATTAGGCTCGGGTTAAAATCGGAGGATTGCTGGGTGGCGCAGCTCGAGGGGTTGTGAGGGCCTACTCCACACAGCATCCAAATAAGTAAATAGATAATTGATAAAAAAGCACAAACATTTAAGACATGCTTCAGAATCCAAATCAAGTTTATCACTGCCTTATGAGCTTTGTTGTTTTGTGGCACTAGTACATTGTAAGGGCATAACATTTCTATAAATTACATAATGGTGAAAAAAAATGAATAATGAGGCAGTGTTCATGGGTTCAAAGTTCAAAGTAAATCTTATTTGCAAAGTACATGCATGTCACCATGTACAAACCTGAGATTCATTGTCGTACACGGATCTTCAATAGATCACTGGAGCTGTGTGAAGTCCCTCATTGCTTCAAGCGCTCCATTATCATTCCAGTCCCTAAGAACCCCACTATCAAGGGACTAAATGACTACAGGCCTGTTGCCTTGACATCTGTGGTCATGAAGTCCTTTGAGAGACTAGCGTTGGCTCACCTGAAGGCCCCCTGCTGGACCCCCTGCAGTTTGCTTATCGGGCAAATACTACAACACCTCGACAACCCAGGAACTTCTGCGAGGGTCCTGTTTGTTGACTTCAGCTCAACATTCAACACCATTGTCCCAGAAATCCTCCGCTCCAAACTCACCCAGCTCTCTGTCGCCCCCGCCATCTGTTAGTGGATCACAAGCTTCCTGACTGACAGGGTGCAGCAAGTGAGGCTGGGGAGCATCATTTCTAGCACCCGGACAATCAGTACTGGAACCCCCCAGGAATGTGTGCTCTCCCCACTGCTCTTCTCCCTTTACACTAATGACTGCACCTCACAGGATCCATCTGTTAAACTCCTGAAGTTTGCAGACGACACAACTGTCTTTGGCCTTATCCGAGACGGTGATGAGTCTGCATACAGACGGGTGGTGGAATGGCTGGCCCTCAGGTGTGGTCAGAACAATCTGGAGCTAAATACGCTCAAGACTGTGGAGATGACAGTGGACTTCAGGAGGAGCCCCCCCAATACTCCCCCCACTCACTGTACTCAACAGTATTGTGTCTGCTGTGGAGGCCTTAAGGTTTCTGGGTGTCACAATCTCCCAGGACCAGAAGTGGACACCCATCATGGACACTCTTATCAAAAAGGCTCGGCAGAGGTTGTATTTCCTATGTCGACTAAGGAAGTACAACCTGCCTCAGGAGCTGCTGATTCAATTCTATTCAGGAATAATCCAGTCTGTTCTCTGTTCGTCCATCACTATCTGGTTTGGATCAGCTACCAAACAAGACAAGAATAGACTCCAAAGAACTGTCAGGGCTGCGGAAAGGATTATTGGTGTGAAGCTGCCCTCGATCCAGGATTTATATGCATCTAAAGTCAGGAAGCGAGCAAGCAGTATCATTGTAAACCCATCACACCCTGGACATCACCTGTTCCAACTCCTTCCTTCTGGTAGGTGCTTTAGATCACTGTATGCCAGGACAAATAGGTAGAAGAACAGTTTCTTTCTGTATGCCATCAGTCTTATGAACACTTGAATTTTAGTCTATTATAAACCAAGTCCACCTGTACATACACAGGTTTACTTCATTATATATAGTTCATGATCAGTTGCACTATTGTTTTGTTTGCTTTTTGATTCTGTACAGCGAGAGCTCAGGGAAACCGGCATCAAATTCCCTGTATGTGTCCACGTACTTGGCGATAATAAAGGATTCTGATTCTGATAATAACCGTAACAGAAATCAATGAAAGACCACCCAACTAGGGCATTCATGAAACGTTCAGAGTTCTGTTGACTGAGTGAAAGAAATATTACTGAATTAGTGAATCTTCCTGCTCCTGCGCCTCCCCAATAGGAGTATTGAGAAGAGGGCGTGTCTGAGATCCTTATTGATGGATGCCACTAGAGATACTGCCTCTTGGAGATGTCTTGGATGGGGGGCGGGGGGGGGAAGCGTTGTGTCCCAGATGGAGCTGGTTGAGTCTACAACCTTATGTTGCCTCTTGTGATTCTGTGCGAGGTTGTGATTTAAACGGTCAGAATGCTCTGTACCGCACAACTATGAAATTTAGAAGGTTATTTGGCTACAGGCCAAAACTAGAGACTATATTAATAATACATACGTACACATAAGAGATTCTGCAAATGCTGGAAATCTGGAGCAACACACACAAAATGCTGGAGGAACTCAAAAGTCCAGGCAACATTCAACATTTCAGGCCTTTTAAAAAATATTTTACCCCCTGCCTCCAGGACTGCCTTTATGGTTTTAAAGAGCTCTGTGAGGTCTCTGTTGCCTGTTCTCAAGGGAAACGAGCCCCATCTTGCTCACTGGTTTTGGGTAATGGCTGTGTGCTGAAGTGACAGTCTGACTTCACAGCAGCTGCCAAGTTGGTAGGTTTGAACAAGAATTGCTGTCGAATGGAATTTGCGCATGTCTTTATCCCTTGGCAATGGTTTTTGATCGGTGCCTCAGTCATTGCAGTGAAGAACTTGGTATAGCATAAACACGAGAGATTCTGCATATGCTGGATGTCTTAGCAACACGCATAAAGTGCTGGAGGAACTCAGCAGGTCAGGCAGCATCTGTGGAGGGAAATAACCAGTTGAGGGCTGAGAACCTTCTTCAAGACTGGCAAGGAAGGGGGAAGGAGCCAGAATAAGGTGGTAGGGAGAGGGGAAGAAGTCCAAACTAGAGACCAGGCGAAGGAGCAGGCAATGTTTTGGGCCAAGTCCTGATTAAAATAAGTTTAATACTTAGAACTTTTTCAACTCGAACAGGTTCTCATCTGAATGTGTCTGAAATATGAGAATTGGTTCCTTCATCAAACCCTCATACCATACATTTTAGAAGAGCAGTTGAGGTAAATTGGTTTATTACTGTAACATTTATCAAGATACAGTGGGAGCACTTGTCTTGCCTACTGTTCATATTGGTCAGGGGCTCCCAATCTTTTTTCTGTAGGGGTCCGTACACCGCAGGTTGGAAACCCCAGCTTTAGATCAATTAATTACAATGTATTGAGGTAGTACAAGGTAAAACAATAACAGTATAGGTTGAAGTGTTAAAGACAGTACAGAGTACAGCATTGGAGCAAAGATAATTGGTTCAAAAGTTTGAGTTCAAGAGCTGTGAGGGAATGTTACAGCTATGCAAGTCCTTAGTTGGACCCCACTTTGAGTACCGTGTGCAATTCTCGTCAGATCACTACAGGAAGGATGTGGATACCATGAAGAGAGTGCAGAGGAGATTCACAAGGATATTGCCTGTATTGGAGAGCATGCCTTATGAGAATATGTTGAGTGAACTTGGCCTTTTCTCCTTGGAGCGACAGAGGATGAGAGGTGACCTGATAGAGGTGTATAAGATGATGAGAGGCATTGATTGTGTGGATAGTCAGAGGCTTTTTTCCAGGGCTGAAATGGCTAGCACAAGAGGGCACTGTCGTAAGGTGCTTGGAAGTAGGTACAGAGGGGATGTCAGGGGTAAGTTTTTCACAGAGAGTGTTGGGTGCGTGCAATGCAATGACGATGGTGGTAGAGGCTGATACAATAGGGTCTTTTAAGAGAGTCATAGGTAAGTAAATGGAGCTTAGAAAAATAGAAGGCTTTGCAGTAGGATAATTCTAGTTGATTTCTAGAGTAGGCTACGTGGTCGGCACAACATTGTGGGCCAAACGGCCTGTAATGTGCTGTAGATTTCTATGTTCTAAGAGCTAGACATCCTGCCAGAAGTTGCTGGATGTTTGCACTCTCTGCTTTTCTTCTCCACCTCGCAGAGTGTCCTCCATCTTCAGGCTGCATTGGTTTGACAGGTAGATCGCAGCTTCGGTTCAGTGTTGTTCTCACTTGGGACCATCCATGGCGGAGCTACCTGTGGGAGGGAAGGGGTGGGGGGGGTAACTGTCAATGTTTAGGGTCATTGACTGCAAAACAGCCGGCAATTCCTTTCCTCCCACAGTTGCCACTTGACCTCATGGGTTCTTCCAGTAGAGTGTCACCCCAGATTCCAGCATCTGCTGTAGTTTAAATCGCTACACGTAGGCGCGGTTGTTGAACAGTGACGTAGATGGATGCAGAGAGCAACAAGGTATCTGGGTGAGTACAGGAAAATAGCAACAGGGATGAAAGACCAATCTGAAATTAATGACTGGCAGACAGGAGTGAGGGACTGGGTGGGTGGTCTACCCCTGACTTCATGCCTTCCTAAGTGATCTCAACTGCAAGTTGCCTCACTGATCTGGTTTATTGCCATAAGCCGATAGCATAGCAGTTAGTGTAACACCATAACAGTTACAGCATGAATAATTCCACTGCCATTGTCCGTAAGGAGTTTGTACATTCTCCCCGTGACCATGTCGGTTTCCTCTGGGTGCTCCGGTTTGCTCCCATATTCCAAAGAGGTACGAGATAATAGGTTAATTGGTCAACTGGGTGCAATTGGGTGGTACGGGCTCATTGGGCTGGGAGAAGCTATTACCGCATAAAATCTCTAAATGAAATTTTTGCTCAACTCATTTTCTGGCTTGTGCATTAAGCACTTTGTGACCACCTCTATCAATGTAAATTGAGCTGAGGTTCAGGGAGCTCCATGGCTCACAGGGGACTGCTTTCTTCTCTGGTTAAGAGACTATGGGTTCAGGTTTCTCTCCAGAGGACGTACACACTTAGGGTGAACAACACTGAAGTTTTGTCGTGGATGGTCCCAGGCCTGGCTGCAAGAGGAAGAGGGTTGGACATGGGGCTAGCACGCCCATCCTGTAAAATCCCAGAGCTACAGAAACATGGCAACAGAAGCTCCAAAGACCTCATCCCTAGGAGAGGAAGGATACACCAAGAAGATGGGCTGCACCTGAGGACAACTTGAAAGACTGGCTTAGACAGAGGACTCAAGCAAGCTACAGTATTGTTGGTGGCCTGTGCTCTGGTAGGGATGAATGGATTAGCACAAACACACAAGCTGCTTGATCTGCTGAGTTTCTCCAGCCAATACTTAAAAGGCTTGATCCATAGGTTTGGGGAATGGGATGATCTCAAACTGGCCGCAGAAGTGACTGAAGTTTGTCTTTCTAAGTGACATCGAAATGGGTTATTGGCAACAATCCCTCTAATGTGTTTTTACAGCTGCGCAGATGAACCGTTGCTCTGAGCAGGAAATCTTCACACGGTCTGAAAACTGCACTGCACTTTAAATGTTTTTTTTCACAATATGCATACTATGAATAGGATAAAAATTGAAAAATCACATACTATTGCTTTTATTTATTAATCGAAGGGTGTAATGAAATACAGTACAACAAAGGAAAATGTTCATGTTTTGTAACCTTGTTCTAGCTGCATGGCAACAATGGCTATGTGCAAGGAAGCATTTCAGTTAGTGTGTGGCCACAAAGTTTAGAGGGAGCAGGTGGTGATGGTTAGTGAGGTGTGGAGTTTGCCTGACTTATTGCTTCCAGTGATGATATAGTCAAGCCCCAATCCCTCTGCTGGAAAGTACACTGCAGGACGGTACAGCCCTCATTGTTGAGCAGTCCACCAAATTCACCCATCATGAGAAATGGGTGAGGTGAAGTTATTTCACGGGAAAAAAAAACAGAGCATGAGAGAGAGGAGAAATGCAATTCTCTATCTATTCCAGGGAATGTGGCACAGATCTTTTCCACACAGTGACTGCTATAGTGACCACGTTGTCTGAATTTAATCAAGCCATATTTTACTGTGCTGACAGCTGTGTGAAATGGATGCTTTTGTGCTGCCTGTAATTGGAGCTGCCGAGACAGCTGTACAGTGGATGGACTCATGAATGTGTAACCTCAGTAATCAGTCTGCATTGTACATACCGTTGCCTGAATCTCTGTCCTGCACCCATATTTTTCTGACGTTATTACATCAAACTAAACCAGAAAAGAGCAGGGGTTCCAAACTTTTTCCATGCCATGGACCAATACCATGAAGCAAGCACTCTACGGACTCCAGTTTGGGAAACCCTGGCTTAATGGAATAGGCGTGCATCTACGCATCAATTACTTAACTTGATCTGCTCATATTTGCAGGGAGGGAAGATGTTTTCCTTTCGTGTTTTGGTCCTCAGTAGGGTGGTATGGTAGTGTAGTGGTTGGCACTATTGTTTTACAGCATTGGCTGTTAGGCTGGGGCTCGATTTCCCGCCACTGCCTGTAAGGAGTTGTACGCTGTCCCCATGAACGTAAGGGTTTCCTCTGGGTGCTGTTGTTTCATCCCACATTCCAAAGATGTATGGGTTAGGATTAGTGTGTTGTTGGCGCCCAGTTCAATCCTTTCTGATTTGTCGCACACAGTACATGAAGCTATCTTATCTTATTTGAAAAAAACAAAATGCTGGAGCAACTCAGCAGGTCAGGCAGCATCTATTTGAGGAATGAATAGTAGATGTTTCGGGCTGAGGCCTGACGTCAACTATTTATTCCACTCCATCGATGCTGCCTGACATGCTGAATTCCTCCAGCATTTTGGGTTTGTTGCTCCAAATTTCCAGCATCTTCAGAATCTCTTGTTTAAGATTTGCTTATCTTATTAATCTTATTATTTTAAAGTCCTGCTCCAGCAGAAGGGGAGGAGATTCTGGGCCAAGTAGGATGAATCAGTGGGCCAGGGCTTTGTGTATTCTTTGTAATGAGCTGAATAGATTTCCCTGTTGGATTTCACTTTTTGCTACTTCAGTCTCCTTCCTTCCTGAATCGTCATGGGTGAGGTTTGGCTGTGCTTAAGATTCAAAAGGCATTTTTCCTTCCTCTTTTGTTTAATGCTCCCCCTAGTGTTTGCCGGTCGCATTTTGTCCCCTTGACTCCACTGCAATCTTTCAAGTCCAGGTGTATGCCCTAGATAGAGTGGATATGGAGAGGATATTACCGATAGTGGGGGTATCTACGGCCAGGGGGCACAGACTCAGAATAGAAGGACATCCATTTAAAAGAGGGACGAGGAATTTCTTTAGCCATCTGGTGGTGAATCTGTGGAATTCATTGCCGCAGACAGCTATGAAAGCCAAATCATTGCGTATATTTAAGGCGGAGGTTGATAGGTTCTTGATTAATCAGGGTGTCGAAGGTTTGGGGGAGAAGGCTGGAGAGGGATAATAAATCAGCTATTGATGGAATGGTGGAGCAGACTTGATGAGCTGATTGGCCTAATTCTGCTCTTGTCTTATGGTTTTATTTGGTTCACGTTTGCAGGGGTACTTGTTAGACTGAAAAGCAGCCAAATCCAATTTTCTAATCATCTCACACATTTTTAAGGCAATCATATTAATTCTGTTTTAAAGTAACAGGTGTGTTTAGTTTCAACCCCAAATTATTGCAGGTCATCTCAGCTTCATTGTGGTTTCTCAGGGATTATATCTCATATAGTGCCTGATGGAAGTAGGACAAACAATCCATGAGCAGGGTGGGTGTGATTCTTCATAATGTTACTGACATTTTTCCGACTCCTTTCTGTATACATGTCCTTGATGGCGGGTAGGCTGACAGCCCAAGGTGCTGGAATTACTCACTGGAAGCTGTATATAAAGTCAATAGCTTATTGTCCATCTGTTAGGCTCAGTTTTTAAATGTATGTGGTAGTCCATGCCTATTAACCTCCTCAGTACAGCAATTCCTTGCAGGCAACTGAAAACGATTGTGACTTAATCTGAATCACAAGAGGAATCCTGGTGGGAGAGAATGTTTTTTTTAAAAAAAAAACCTCATTCATGTAGTTCTTTGAAAGGATACTTAAAAATTTACTACTTGCAATTTTAGGGATGAGCAGGGTGGATAGGATCCTTCATGAAATTTCTACCCTTTTCCAGTGCCTTTCTGTATATGTGCCCTTGATGACGGATAGGCTGATGGTGGTCATATATTGAGCAGTTTTAACCGCCTGTTGTAGAGCCCTCCTGTCCACTGGAGTGCAGTTTCCATACCACACAGTGATGTAAAATGTTAGGATGCTCTCAACTGTGCATCTGTGGAAAATCATGAGTCTGTCATAATCCAGCTTTCTTCAGCCTCCTGGTTGGATTTGATCTCTTGCCCAATATATGAAAGGATATTATGCTAACCCACTGATGAACCCAGTCTCAAATTCTCATTAGATTCTCGTCTCCACGTTCTTTGTGCACAAAGGATAGTGTTAAACTATCTTCCGGTTTACTGTTTTGCGTAAATGCACAAGAAAAGCTTGAGCCTGGCTCAAAAACTCAGTCTGGTATGGAAACACCAATAACCTTGAACAGAAAATTCTACAAAAAGTAGTGGATATGGCCTATTTCATTATGGGTAATGCCCTCCCCACCACTGTGCACTTCTACGGGAAAGCATCATCAATCATCAGGGACCACCCACCACCCACCACCTGGGACATTCTCTCTCCTTGCTGCTGCCCTCAGGAAGAAGGTACAGGGGTCTCAGGGCTCTCACTACCAGGTTCAAAAGCAGTCACTTCCCCTCAAACATCAGGGTCTTGAACCAAAGAGGATAACTTCACTCACATGCCCATCATTGAAATGTTCCCACAATCTATGGACTCACTTTCAAGGACTCTTTATCTCATGTTCTCAATATTTATTGCTTATTTATTATTATTATTATTTCCTTTTTGTTTCTTTTACAGTTCGTTGTCTTTTGCACACAGATTGAATGCTCAAGTTGACGTGGTCTTTCATTGGTCTGTTATGGTTATTATTCTGTGGATTTATAAGAGTATGCCCACAAAAAAATCTCAGCGGTGTATCTGTTGACATGTATGTACTTTGAGAATACATTTACTTTGAACTTTGAGCAATGGCAAGAGAAAGGTGGAAGAGAAAAGCATAGTCCTGCTCTTGCAGGGAATGTCCATCTCATGAATTGGCTTTGCAATGAGGTCATGTCCAAGCAAGTGAGATATTCTGCCAGTTCTAAAACACTGACAATTCAGAAAGTACAAAGTGATCCTCAAGCTACAACAGCTGATAGCTTTGTTGTCCCAGATGATTAGAAGCCCAGGAGATGCTTAAGGTAAATGCTAAGACCATTGTTGGGTGTGTCTAAAGCAAGAGGGCAGAAGTGTGCAAAGTGGGAGGTTCTGAAGAGGTCTGGTTTATGATAAAAGTTGGGAACCCTTGCTCCACAGGAATCAAGAACATGCTGCCTGATGAAGTGGAGGCAGGTTCGCTCACAAGTACCCAAATCAGTCCTTGAATCTCCAAGGCAGAGAAGGATATGGACCAAATGGTGTAAATGGGAATAGTACTGGTAAATTTTGGTGGCGGGATGGAGATATAGCTCTATCAAAGGAGGTGTAAGGAGCTCCTTTGCTCCGCTAGCTTGCAGGTCACCTTGGGGCAAGCAGTAGCAACTGCCTAGACCAGTGGTCCCCAACCACCGGGCCGTGAGCATGTGCTACTGGGCCACGTGGAAACGATATGATTTGGCGATATGAAATGATATGAGTCAGCTGCACCTTTTCTCATTCCCTGTCACGCACTGCTGAACTTGAACTCCCCCCCCCCCCCCAGGTCAGCCGGTCTGCAAGAATATCGTCAATATTAAACCGGTCTGTGGTGCGGAAAAGGTTGGGGACCCCTGGCTTAGACCTCCACCCCACCCCCTCCCTCGCCACCCCGATCAGGGTCACGTGAATCCATGGGAGCAGGTGATGGATGGTTGTATGAGTAGCTGGTGCATATCATAAGTCGTGGTTGTGCGACCAGTGACACCAAGGAGACAATCTCTGAAGAGTATTGATAATGGCTGGGGTCACCCGTCTTGTAAAGACACTGCCCAGAAAATGGCAACGGCAAGCCGCTTCTGTAGAAAACTTTGCCAATAACAATCATGGTGATGGAAAGACTATGATCACCCACATCGTACGACACGGCACATAATGAATGAACGAACTGGTAAATATGAAAAAATCTGCAGATGCTGGAAATCATGGTAACATACACAAAGTGGGAGAAACTCAGCAGGCCTGGCAGCATCAATGGAAAGAAGTAAATAGTCGCTGTTTCAGGTTGAGACTCTTCATCGGGACTGGAAAGAAAGGGGGAAGAACCCAGAATAAGAAGTTTGGAGTGAGGGAAAGAGTACAAACTGGAAGGAGATGAGTGAAGCTAGGTGAAAGGGAAGGTAAGTGGGTGGGTGGTGAAATGAAGTGAGAAGCTGGGAAGTAAAGGCTGAAGAAAAAGGAGTCTGATATGAGCAGAGAGTTGAACATGGGAGAAAGGGAAGGAGGAAGGTGATAGTAGGTGAGGAGCGAAGGGGATAAGAGGGGAGCAAGAATAGGGGATAGAAAAGGAGAGAAGGGAGACGAGTGAGAAATTTTCAGAAATTGGAGAAATCGATGTTCATACCTCAGGTTTGCAATTCCTGCTGCTTTTGCAACTGCCTCTGGGACTGGTTAGGTATCGAACGGGATACAAGTATGTGAGCTCCATTATGGATCAGATTGGTTGGGCTTGGGCTGGGCTTTAATAATATATCTTGCAGCTCTCTGTTATAGAATGGCAAGCCCTGGACAACCTGCAGAGACCAGCAAGCAGCACAGCTTTTACTCATCGTTTGTTGATTATTTTAACCAACGCACCTTTGCATCCTATGTGGTATTTACCTAGAAAAACACGCCATTCTGTCCGACAGCTCAATGCTGGTGTTTGTGCTCCACAAGAGCCAATTTTGTTTTCTCCCCCCCATTTGTCTTTCAAGGTGTGCATTCAATTAATTTATTCACTGTTGTTTTACATTGTTCTTGGATTACACTTAATTAGGCATAATTTAAAATAGATTTGGGCTTCCCTGTGAGCTCATGTGAGTGACAGTTCTGTGGGTGAAAATGCCTTGTTAAGAGGTCAGAGGAGAATGGTCAATCTGGTTCAAGCTGACATGAACTCAAATAACCATGTGTTACAACAGTGGTGTACAACAGAGCATCTCTGATGGCAAGGGAAAAGCAAACTAGTAGAATGACTTTCCTGATAAACTTTCAGTGGTTTTTGAGTATCAAAAACAGCTGATCTCCTGGGATTTTCACACACAAGAGTTTATAGGGAATAGTGTGGAAAAACAAAAAAAAAAAATCCGGTGAGTGGCATTTCGGTAGGTAAAAATGCCTTGTTAGTGAGAAAGGTCAGAGGAGAATGGCCAGCGTGGTTTCAGCTGACAGGAGGGCGATGGTAAATCAAGCGACCAGGCATTACAACAGTGGTGTGCAGGAGAGCATCTCTGAAAACACAACACGCTGAAACTTGAAGTGGATGGGTGACAGCAGCAGGAGATGTTGGTGGATCTATTTTATGGAAGTTGAGGATGCACCTTGAGTGAATGTAGCTACTGGGGAGACTGATGGTTCTGCAGAGTGTGCAGTAACTCTGGTAAAGACATATTGGAGGCTGGAGTCACTGATTTCTTCAATATTTTCAGTATATTATAGAGAGGGAAATAGTGAAAAATGGAAAAGAATTTAATAAGTAAGAAGCAGACTGCAATTATGAGGAACACACCTCTTGTCTCAGCATAACAGATCATTTTGTTTTCGTCAAAACTTTTCAAAAGCATTTGCTTTCATCATCCCCGGTAAATTCTGTCATTATCTCTGTAAGAATTAAGGAAATGTACACTTGCATTGAGGGAATTTGTGCTTCAGAATCAGGTTTATTATCGCTGGCGTATGTCATGAATTTAGTTGCTGTGTGGCAGCGGTACAATACAATGCATAAAATTATTCAGTTACAGTAAGAAATATATTTTAAAAAAGTGCAAAAAGAGAGCAAAACGGTGTTCATGGATTCATGCACCAATCAGAAATCTGATGGCGGAGGGGAAGAACCTGGTCCTAAAATGCTGAGTGAGAGCCTTTAGGCTCTGGTATACCTCCTCCCTGATGGTAATAACGAGAAGAGGGCATGTCTCGGGTAGTGTAGGTCATTAATGATGGAAGCCGCTGCCTTTGTTTAGTTATGAATGTGATGTACAAATTACATTGTTTTGGAAGGTTGGTATTTTAGTAATTCCCCTCAAGCAGTAAATCAGAAACACAATGGAAAAAGCCTCAGAGAATGTGGTATTTTTCGAGTCATGTCCAGATAGGCAGTAAAATGTCCTTCACTCTAAGGATTGACTGTTCATACTGGAAACAGTTCCCTCAGTAAGAACAGTTCTCTGTTAACAAATCTCTTTTGAGTCTGGAGCATATGTTGATGAGCTGTTTGTGTGTGTGTGGACTGAGATCAAATCAGACTGTATCCACGTCAGATCTATGTACCTGCATTTCCTTGTAACAATCATTGGAAGTTTGTCAGGAAAGTGATTATCACTGGTTTGTTTTTCCTTCACCCTTGCCCTCAGAGGTGCTCTTCTCTGCACCATTGTTATAACGCCTGGTTATGAGTTCCTGTCAGCTTGAACTGGCCATTCTCTTCCGACTTCTGTCATTAACAAGGCGTTTCTGCCCACAGAACTACCGCTCTCTGGACGTTACAGAGCAGCGTAATTTCATCTAAGTTCAGCAACGCCAGGGCAGACAAGTGATTAAATTTGAGTTTGAGTGTCATAAACTCTGAACATTAGACCATCAGCAACACTGTTGATGGTCTCTATCAGTGTATTTGTGGGATGCGATGTTCATCTCCCAGATCAACTGAAAAAGGAGCTGAGCTGTGGCAACGAAGGAACAGATCTTGACTGATCTCACTGAGATAGCAGCACCCTTGAGGTCTTGAAGACATCACCAGAATGAGTGAGGAATTTTTTCTGTGGAGATGTATCCCCACAATTATTGGAGAGAATCATTGAAGGTTAGCTAGGATCTGGCCAGAAAGGACATTCAGCAGTGGGAAGAGTGAGAGAAAACTCAAGGAGATAGGAAGCCAGTACACTGGTTGATTTAGACTGTAAGAAGCAGGGGCAGAGTTAGGCCATTCAGTCATTTCTGCTCCGCCATTTGATTGTGGCTGATTTACTATCCCCTCAACCCCATTCTCCTGCCTTCTACCCGTAACCTTTGATGCCCCTTACTAATCAAGAACCATCAGCCTCTGCATGAAACATACCCAAACGGTCTTCGGGCCTCCACGGACGTCTGTGGCAACGATTTCCACAGATTTGACACCCTCTGGCTAAAGAAATTCCTTCTCATCTCTGTTCTAAAGAGACGTCCTATTCTGAAGCAGTGCCTTCCAGTCCTAGACTCTCCCATTTGTCGGCAAGGAGCAAGGCCAGGGCTGGGAAAGTGAGAGGCAGCTGAATGGATGATTGTAGATTGGTAGTATAGGTCGACCTTCTTTAATCCGACTACCTGTAATCTGGTTCCTTCGATAATCTGCACTGATTTCAAATTTTCCGCGCAACTGTAATTTCAAATTTTCCAGGCTACCGTACTAATCTGCGCATTGTTTTGGTTGCGCTAGATTGGTTCACGTGTTGGCGTGCTCTTGTAAGCACAGACAGGCGATTTCCTGCATTTATTAATATCATTTGCGTGAGGCACACCCACCCGTCTCACCTGCCAGTGGCCGGCCAGCACTCCGTTATCTTCTGCCTACGACCTCAGATCAGACATGGTCACCCGCTGAATTTAAGCATATTACTAAGCAGAGGAAAAGAAACTAACCAGGATGCTCTCAGTAACTGCGAGTGAAGAGGGAAGAGCCCAGTGCCGAATCCCCGGGCGGGGGTGGGGTTAACTGCAAGTCTGTGTCTTTGCTATTGCTTAGCTCATGCTGGTAGTGGGTGCGCTTTAGTTTTTGCCGGTTGGGAGGGGGGATTGTTGCTCGCTACCACTTTACGCGCGGGAAGGAGGGGAGCGGGTGGGGGAACTTAGGGGTTCTAACATTTAACTGTCGTTCATTCTTTGGGGCACTCCTCTGTTTTCGTAGATGGTTGTGAAGAAAAAGCATTTCAGGATGTATATTGTATACATTTCTCTTACATTAAATGAATCTTTGAATCCTTTGGTATTTTAAAGGTATGATCAGGCGGTTAGCTATTGCTTAATGTGATCCTTCTGTAAATCCGGTACTCCTCAGGTCCAATGGTGCCGGATTAGTGAAGGTCGAACTGTAGTTCGATGGTTGGTTGCTTGAGCTGAGGATCGAGGTACAGTTTGCCAATATACTTAATTTTCTTCTGGTCCAAGTTGCTTTTGCCTCCAAAAATAGCTAGAAACTGAAGAATCTGCACATTTTGCCACAGTAAACTAAGTATTGGTAGCTGTTCAACATTTTAACTTTCTCAAAGGACTTAATTCTGGAATATGTTATAAGAAAGTGATCTGTGGTTTACTACCACAGTCTTGTATGATGTTAAATTTGTGGTTTTAGGGCAACAGTATGGTGTGAAGCCGTAAAGTTGCTGTAAATTACTGATTAAATAGAGCAAAAAAAAAGGAATAATGAGTTAGTGTTCCCGGACTGTTCAGAAATCGTATGACAGAGGGAAGAAGCTGTCTCTGAATCGTTGAGTGTGGGTCTTCAGGCTCCTGGTAGAAACGAGAAGAGGACATGCCCTAGATGGTGGAGGTCTTTAGTGCTTGTTGAGGCACAGCCCGTGGGGGCTCCGTCGCAGGGGGATTGTGCCCATAGTGGAGCTGGCTGAGTCTAACAACTCTCTGCAGCACATTGGAATCCTGTGCGTTGTAGCCTCCATAGCAGATGGTGATGCACCAGATCTCAAACTCCAAATAAAGCAGAGGTGCAGGCGTGCCTTCTTCATGGTTTGGTTTAGAAAGTCATTGTAACTTAATCTCTCCACAGTTTCAAGGACATCAGTTCCTTCGAATTGATCTTTATATTTGAGGATTTGCAGGAATTTTATTTTTGCAAGTCTTTTATTCTAAACGTGGAGACCTACAGCTTGTAATTTTAGTTGCTTTTGGTTCAGTTTTCTGTCAGTATAAACTGGACAAGTGGATTATAGTATTTGTCTGACTGACAACTCAAGAATTTCCAAAGCACGGTTAGTTATCCAAAGGGAAATCATAAATCTCTAGTTTAAAGAAGGTACAAGAATAGGAATTACGTAAGTCAGCCAACAAACAAAATTAAGGAAGGGCTTCACTATTTTGGATCGAACTTCCTTCTGTAGGATTTCTTAGCCACAGCAATCTTGTGTTGGAAAATGCTGTAGGTACAATATAAAATCTGGCATCGGAGCTCAGGCAGATCTGTTTTATTCTCAATTCTTTTTCCCTTGCATGGCATCAAGAATTAAATTTTCCAAATCAATTCTCTTCACAACTGCTGTTGGCTGCTTACATTGTTACTGGAAAGTTGTTTTGCAGAGAGCATTAGAAACTTCAAAATAATTGGCACTTTTTGAAAGGCTCAAAAATATGCATGATATACATATTTTCTTGCCCGGTTGATAATCTGTTAGATTAATAAATATCTGCTGGTTTTATTGTTATATTTAAGCTTGGGTGTGTGTTTAATTTTAGAGTGGCAACAATTCTCTACAGAACAGCTATCTCTGTACTCTGTACCAGTGTTCCGTCTCGTGGACCAACTATTGCACTGAGCAAGAAATCTTTACACGGCCTGAAAACTCTGTGGCTCTTTAAGTGCTTTGTTTTGTCATATGCATACTATGAATATTGAAAATGAAAATTGAAAAACCACATGCTTGTGATTCTATTTACTAATTGAAAGGTATAATGAAATGTTGTACAACAAAGAAAATCTTTCTTGTTTTTCTCGTTAGCTGTGTGGCAATGAAGTCTATGTGCGCAGGAGCATTTTGGTTACTGCATGGTTGCGTACCTGCGCAGCTTAGAGGGAACAGTGCCCTGAAGGATCAGTGAATATAAACTTTTCACGGGAATGAATACCATCCTCATTTGTGACTTAATCTTTGTCCTGTGTGCGTTTCCTTCCTTTTCCTGCTTGCACTTAATTTTATAAAAATAAAGCCCACTTATGTTATTACATGTATATGGAAACATTGAAACTGACAGTAAAATCCATTATGTACATCAACAACCAATGCAGGTCAAAGATGTGCTGGGGGCACCCCCCAATGTGTTGACATGGTACCAGTGCCAACACGGCATGCCCACAACTTACTAACCCCCAACTCGTACATCTTTGGAATCTGGAAGGAAATCGGAATATTTGGAGAAACCCATGAGGTCACGGGGAGAATGTACAAACTCCTTCCAGACAGCGGTGGAACTGAACCTGGTTCACTGGTGCTGTCAGAGCATTTTGCTAACTGCTGCCGTGCTGCCTGTCTGCTGATCCTCATCAGCATCAATGGGCTGCAGCTTGTGCTAATTGTACGTCATTCTCTTGACTGGCTCCCAAACGGGAAGAAATGGTGATGTGCTCTGGTCAAGTACAGCTGCTTACCCCGCCCCCCCCCAGCCTTCTCATATTTCAGTAAGGAGGCCACTTGTTTTAAAAAAAAGTTGGCATTTCTACTGCTACCCATCGCTGTGCCTTTATTCCTTTGTCAGAGAGCAGTCTGTACTGGAGCATGTTCGATCTCTTTGATGCCAAACATCCCAACGGGGGTGACAAGCAGCTGCCTGGTATCGAGCTTTGAGCCCTCGCCCTTCCAGTGAAAACAGAGGGCTTTCTGGAGGGGTTGTTACTGAAGTGGGGATTACACACGAAGAATCAGATCAGATCATTAAAGTGCTCGTGCTAAATAATTCGGTGAGTTTCTCTTTTTTAAAAGCCTGTATGGTAAGTATACTGCAGTAAATGTACATTGTCGAAGTGCAGTTTTGTACACTGCAATTCTATAAACATTGCATAGTGGAGTTTCCCATGAAGTAATCTATAGCAACTGTCACAAGTGTGCTGATTTACTTGGTGCAACTTTGGGCAACACAGCAGCAGTTCAGTTGCTTTACAGCACCGCTGATCACCGATCATGTTGGATTCTTGCCACTGCCTATAATGAGTCCGTACACTCTCCCCGTGACCGTGTGGGTTTACTCCGGGTGCCCTGACTCCCTCCTGCATTCCTAAGTATGACGGGTTGGGAATAGTAAGTTGTGGATATGCAGTCTTGCTCCATCGAGCTGTGCAAAGCTAAAAGAGACTTACCCAAAAAGACTACTGGATGTCAAAGCTGCAAGAGGTTGTTCAACTAAGTACTGAGTAAAGGGGGATAAATACTTTTGAACTGCTGACATTCCAGTTTTTGAATTTTTAGTTTTTTATGCTTTACAATTTTTCTTGGGTTGTTTTGGGCTCTACTGTGAAAAACAGAGCATGTGATTGACAAGTAAAAATTCAAGCAACACACATTAAAGTTGCTGGTGAATGCAGCAGGCCAGGCGGCACCTCTAGGAAGAGGTACAGTCGACATTTCAGGCCGAGACCCTTCGTCAGGACTAACTGAAGGAAGAGCTAGTAAGAAATAAAAACTCAGTTGGATTGGTCAAAATTTCTGTTTGTAATACTCTTTTATGTTAACAATGGGTTGTGGGCTGAATACTTTTACAAGGCACTATATGTATCTAATGCTAGGAATGGTCAGTGTACACACCGAGTTGTAAGGAGAGACTGGATAGGCTGGGATTGTTTTCACAGGAGCAAAGGCAGCTCAAGGGTGACCTTGTAGTGGCTTATAAAATCATGAGGAGCATCAATAAAGTGGTCACAATCTTTTTGGGAGAATGTCCAGTCTTTCATCTTCTTCCTGACACATGGTCTCGTGGTGTTCAATATTTTCCTAAATTCTTCTCACTTTGACCGATTATGAGCCAGGTTCCCAGCAGATGGTGGTGCGGGCTTCTTAAGACCATGTGATATAGGAGCAGAAGTAGGCCATTCAGCCCATCAAGTCTGCTCAGCCATTCAATCATGGCTGATCCAATTCTTCCAGTCAACCCAACTCCCCTGCCATTCCCCCCATACTGTTTGATGCCCTGGCACATCAAGAACCTGTCTACCTCTGCCTTAAATACACCCAATGGCTTGGCCTCCACAGCTGCTCGTGGCAACAAATTCCACAGACTTACCACCCTTTGACTAAAGTAATTTCTCCGCATTGCAGTTCTAAATGGACATCCTTCAATCCTGAAGTTGTATCCTTTTGTCCTAGAATCCCCTACCATGGGAAATAACTTTGCCATATCTAATCTGTTCAAGCCTTTTAACATTCAGAATGTTTCTATGAGATCCCCCCTCATTCTCCTGAACTCCAGGGAATATAGCCCAAGAGCTGCCAGATGTTCCTTATATGGTAACCCTTTCATTCCTGGAATCATTCTTGTGAATCTTCTCTGAACCCTCTCCAATGTCAGTATATCTTTTCTAAAATAAGGAGCCCAAAATTGTACACAATACTCCAAGTGTGGTCTCATGAGTGCCTTATAGAGCCTTAACATCACATCCCTGCTGTTATATTCTATTCCTATAGAAATGAATGCCAACATTGCATTCACCTTCTTCACAACCAACTCAACCTGGTGGTTAACCTTTAGGGTCCATTTGCATCTCTGCGTTTTGAATTCTCTCTCCATCTAAATAAAAATCTGCCTGTTTATTTCTTCCACCAAAGTGCATGACCATATACTTTCCAACATTGTATTTCATTTGTTACTTCTTTGCCCATTCTTCTAAACCAGCGGTCCCCAACCACCGGGCTGCGGACCTGTACCAGGCCGCAAGGCAAGCGCTACCGGGCCGCGAGGAAACAATATGATTTGGTGATATGAGTCAGCTGCACCCTTCCTCATTCCCTGTCATGCGCACTGTTGAGCTTGAATGCATGCGAGGTCATTACCCGCGCGTCGTCCATGTCAGCGCGGGAAGGAGACTAACTCCTCGAGTTTGCAAATGATGGCGGGCTGAAAATTATGTTTGCCATAACATCGCTGCCGGCATTCTGGATCAAAGTCAAGGGCGAATATCCTGAGATAGCCACGGAAGCACTGAAAACATTGCTTCCATTTCCAACTTATCTCTGGATGAATGTAACAAAAACTAGATTGCGGAATAGACTGGACATAAGGAACCCATTCGAGTATCGCTGTCTCCCATCACCCCTCGATGGGGCCGTCTTGTTGCAGGTAAACAAGCCCAGGGCTCCCACTGATTCAGTGATATTGGTGCGTTGCAATGATTTTATATGTTCATACGGGGAAAATATGCGCTGTGTGTTTAATATCCAAACGTTACTTAAAATGTTATGATGCTACTGACTTACTTATATAACCATATAACAATTACAGCACGGAAACAGGCCATCTCTGCCCTTCTAGTCCGTGCCGAACGCTACCCTCACCAAGACCCACCGACCTGCACTCACCCCATAACCCCCCATTCCTTTCCTGTCTATATACCTATCCAATTTAACTTTAAATGATAATATCGAATCTGCTTCTGCCACTTCTACTGGGAGTTCGTTCAACATGTATTTCAAGCTCCCCTGTCCTCCCCTGATAATTGACTTATCGCTATATTCATGCGAGGAAAATATGGGCTGTGTGTTTCATATTAAATTCGTTAGATAAACCCTTTTAGAAACGAAATTGAGTGTATTAATCACTTATTACCGATATTCCGGTCGTGATTAACAGCGCCCCCCTCCCGAACAGAATCGCCAAAAACAATTTGTAGCAAAAGACGGCACGTGCACGCATACGCAAGTCACACATACACACTGGTGCCCGCGCAAGGCTTCATGGTCATTGTAGTCTTTTTGGGGTAAACACAACGTATTGACTGGTACTGTACTCTTGTCCGTTGGCAACCATACCCCTCCCCCCCCCCCCCCCACCACCTGGTCGGCCGATCCACAAGAATATTGTCAATATGAAACTGGTCCGCACTGCAAAAAAGGTTGGGGACCCCTGCTCTAAACTACCTAAGTTTCTTTGCAGGCTCTCTGTTTCCTCAACACTACCCACACCTCCACCTATCTTTGTATCAATGGCAAATTTAGCCACAAATCCATTAATACCATAGTCCAAATGCACATCTTTGAACCATTTCTTCTGCCCGTGACAGTACTCAGTTTTGAGAGTGTGGTCCAATGACAGTGGCCTGACAGCATAGTCAGGTGAATGTAATAGGGCTCTGTGATGGGTATGTAAACCTTGGAGAGGACACAGGCACTTCTGATCCTGTCTTTTCGGTGAATTTGGAAAATTTGAAGACCAAAGACACAGGAGCAGAACTAGGCCATTTGGCCATTGGGTTGGCTGAGAGACGAAGCCAGGAGATCGACACTGACACGCTTTCAAAGTAATGAAGTTCCAAATTCGAGAAAGATGAGTTCGATCCTTCATTATGAAACCAGCAAAGATGAACAATCTTGTAGTGATTTTTTAAAAAAATACTAACAAAACTAAATTAGTGAAATAGCATTCAAATTAGTGAAGTAATGATAGCAGTCAAACTAACGTATTTAAGTGAACTAGTGATCTGGGTAACATTCCAATAGCTTCCCAATTAGCGGTCCCAATTAGTGTAGCTAAGCAGTCGAACTCAACCTTACCGTAACTAGGGATGCTAAACTAGAATTCTAACAGCGATATCAGAATTGACATTCAATATGTATTTCAGTGAAGTTACGATCTTGTTAGCATTCCAATAATGTCCTAATTAGCGGTCAACAAAAAAGAAATCACTCTGTGGCTTACCCCCTCTCAACCAGACTAACCTAAACAACTAACTAACCGCAAGCGTGAATACGTAAGTATACTCATTTGCTTCTACCCCACCCCAACCTATGTGACAGATTATCATAATAAATGCACCACAAAATACAATACAGGCAGAAAATAGATCATGGTTCCTATGCTCTGTGTGTGTGTGTATAATATATATGTATATATGTGTGTATGTATGTATATGTATGTGTGTGTGTATATATACATCTATCTATCTATCTCAAGGAGGGGTCATTAAGATGTCTTGTCTTGTCTTGTCATGTCCTAAATGAAAGGCAGCTTAGTTTCACCATTCCCAAAAGCCTGATTGGACTCATCTCAAATTGGCAAAGCAGCAAGCACTGTGAACTTCAGTCAAAAAATAGAATGGGAGTAGTTTATTGGTGACATGACACAGAGGTCATGGTGCAACAATGGCTGTGAAGGGGAGCTGGTTGGGTGGTTTCAGTCATCTGGGTGACCCCACTACTGGCCTCTCTTCCTCTAGCTGAGGCTGTTCGGTTAGATATTCTTTGTTGTATCTCTGGAATGTTTTTACAATGCTTGCTGCGTGGTACTGGAAAGGAAAGGTGTACTTGTTGCAATGCCAAGAACTTGCTATGGCTCCTAGTCTTGCAGTCTGTCAAAACACAATCGCATCTGCATTGGAACCACCTTGTTTCTGAGTTCCATTTTAATCTTGTTTCCAGTACCGCGCAGTTGTTAGTAAAGCTTCTTACTTTTCCAAGGCCTGTGTCAGGACATCTCATGTGGTCATCTAAGCAGTCACGTGCCCTGCCCAATGAAATTCTTTCCGTGCCCACAGGCCAAGGGTACTCTTTCCTCCACAAAACAGATCCCTCAATGCTGCCACTTCCTTGATGTGCATTAAGGAGGCTTCCTGCCGATGCTCAGAGTCGCTAACTCCAATGAAGATTCCCTAAACACTTTCAACACTGGGCCATCTGTGGAGAGGATTTTGCACGGACTTGTTAACCTGTCGGGTGAAATCTATTTGCATCAATTCAGGGTGATTGGGTATTTGGACGTTTTGAACTGCTGAGGCTGCCATATGCCTGGATTTCACTGACAGGAAGTTGATGGTATGTTTCAGAGCGCCCTTTAGCCAGTGAGCTAAATTTGAAATATGATACTGTGGCAACAGGAAATGCAGTCCCTGATTGCACAGCAAGCTCCCACAAGCAGCAATGTGCTAACGATCAGATAATTTGCTTTCCATTAAGCCGTAAGATATAGGAGCAAATCTGGGCCACTCAGCCCATTGAGTCTACTCTGCCATTCCATCATGGCTGATTTATTATTCCTCTCAACCCCATTCCTCGGCCTTCTCCCCTTAACTTTTGATGTCTTTCCTAATCAAGAGCCTATCAACATCCACTTTAAATATACCCAATGACCTGGCCTCTACAGCCATTATAAATTCATTACAAGGGACACCCTTCTATTCTGTGGCTGTGTGGCCTGGCTCTGGACTCCCTTACTATAGGAAACATCCACTCCATCTAAGCCTTTCAATATTCGAAAGGTTAATGGGTTACATTGCATTGGTTGAGGTTTAATTCCCTTGCCATAGTTCAAAGTTCAAAGTAATTTTGTCAAAGTACATGTATGTCATCATATACAACCCTGAGATTCATTTAAATCTGTAGAAAAATAACCATAACAGATTCAGTGAAAGATTGCTCAATCTGGATGTTCAAATAGAGTGCAGAAGACAGTAAACTGTGACAAATATGAAAAGAAATAAATAAACAATAAATATTGAGAACATGAGATTAAGAGTCTTTGAAAGTGAGTCCATTAGTTGTGGGAACAGTTCAATGTAGTTCCAGGAAATCTCTTCAGTTCAACACACACAAAATGCTGGAGGAACTCAGCTGATCAGGCAACAGCTTTAGAAAAGAGTAAACAGTCGGAGTTTCTTGCCAAGACCCTTCTTCAGGACTGAGAGCCAAGGGTTGTCTGTTGTGTACAGTGCTACTGATGCGGCCTTCTCTACATTGGTGAGACCTTTTGTAAATTGGGGGACTGCTTTGTTGAGCAGCACCGCACCATCCGCCAGAAGTAGAACTTCCTGGTGGCCAAACATTTTAGTTCTGATTCCTATACCATTCCAGCGTGTCATTCATGGCCTCTTCTTGTACCAAGGTGAGGCCACCTCAAGCATCCACTAGGGATGCAGGGATTTTACCCTGATGTATTTTACGGTTCTGTGTCAGTAAATCTTGTCCCACTGCCTGCTTTAATTAACCACCATCAATTCAATGTAGAAACAAACACATGTGGGTCTCCATTAAGCAGGCTTACAAAATACCCTGCTGCTTCTACGAATCTTTTGGCAGTCGATTTGACTTCATTTTAATGTTTTGTGTACTTAAGCCAAGATCATTCTCAGTTCAAATAGCTGGGAAGTATGCTCTCCATCTCGGCTTCATTGAGATGAGAGGCTCCTATGGTGATGCCTGATGGGTGGAATCGCCTGACTGTGTACCAAGAGCATTCCAAGTGCTCTCTTTTATTGCATCTCCCATCTATGAATGGGAGGGACAGATGTCCAATATTCCCTTAACTATTTCCACTCCTGTGGTCACTTCACCCATTTCCTTCGGTTGGATGCTGGAAGTAGATAGGATTAGACTGATAACCTCTGTGCAGTTAGATTTGCTTAGGAACAGAGGGACAACTGAAACAGTCTTGTGCCCAACAGCCCTTAGGAACTCTTCCTCCTTTCCGTGAATAAATCGGGTTTAGTGCTTGACTTCAAGTCCATGGAGAAACTTGAAGGTGTTTGAAACCCTTAACAGGAGGAAGTAGAATGGTTTATTTTCGCCTCAGGAGCATGGATAAGAGTTGAGTGAGACAAAATGTTTTGGGGCAGGAGGAACGAGTCCTGATGACCCTTCAGTTTGGGAATTGATGAGACCACAGTTTGTGGCTTAGTGTTCAGGGTCCTGTCATTAGTAAGTATGGAGTTCGAAGCCTAGTATTCAACAATGAGCGTGTAGTGGGTTCTGCGCCGCGGATTGCGAATCGAGGCTGAAGGGTCAAATCGGAAATCCGGAGGTTGAGCCTGTTGGCCGGAGGTTTGTCTGTTGGGCAAGTCTGCATGTGGAGGGTTAGTTTACTTGTTGGTTGAAAGCTGCTGCCATCGTGCCAGTCATCGATTGGCCCGTTTGAAGTCTGCAGCAGCTCTTTCCCATCGGTTGCCTTGTGTGCCACAGCACTGGTGTCTGGTTTCAGGGACCTCAGCGGTATCAGAATAGCACGTATGGGAGACTCGGTCTCTTTCCTTATGTCTCTGGGGGCGCTTCATACTGAGGTCACAACCAGTGTTGAAGAACCATTGGGGGAGTATGCTCCAGACTTAGAAAGCCCGTGCACGCTCTTAGCTAAGTATCTGTCTGTTGAATATTTAGTTCTGTAGTTTGTGTAACTTGGAGGGGGTGGGACTTAAAGATGTTTTGTCGAATCTTTTACTGTTTGTGGATAAATGACTAATGTGGTTATTTGTAATCAGTGTCTTCCATGTCACTCACCAAACCTGTGAACCTGTTTGCATGTTACAAGGCCCAAGTCCGCTGTAGGCTGGAAGTCTGCTCAGGGGTTAAGGCCTGTGTAGGTGTGTGTGGGTGGGAGGGAAGAATGGGATATATTTTGTTGTTGTGGTGCAGAGCATTGTGGACATGCTACGTTAGCGCTGGAATGTGTGGCGGCACTTGCGGGCTGTCCCCAGCGCACACTGCACTGTTGGTTAATGCACGCGGCACGTTTCACTGTATGTTTCAACGCCAGTACGGCTATTATCAAAGTAGGTATGCAGTATACAACCCTGAGATTCGTCTTCCCCACAGACAGCCGGTAAACAAAGAAACACCATGGAACCCGTTCAAAGAAAACATCAAACACCGAACATGCAAAAAGAATCGGGCACATATCAAAAAATGGGGGAATAGCATGCAGAATATTAAACATCAAACTGTAGCATCTTGAACCAACCTAGAAATGTTCAGTTTAAGTCCAGTTCAATTCAGTTTACCGCTGTGTTGTCTGTTGACTGCGGAGCCAGTCCACTTCAATCAAAATTGCACTAAGTAGCAGTAAAAAAAAGGGACCAGAAGCACACAGCGTGAATTGCTGAGCCCTCTAAAAACGAGTCCAATCCACAAACCGTGCTGATCAAACCTTGACCAAGACCCCAGACTCCTGCACCAGAGAGGGAGACCAGTGTACACATGACAAATAAAATTGAATCATGGGCATGTGACAGATGTAAAATTGATGTCCAAAAGGTGGCAAATTCTAATTCTTGTCATAGCTTTGCTTGTCACCTGAGGGTCTCGGAGTGAGTGGTGATGCACTGTGTAGAAGTGTGTGGCGAGTGACACTGTGAAGTTGTAAGACACAGATTCACGCTGTGGTTCCAAAGACAGTCGATGGATGGAGCAGGCACTGGTTGTTTCTGCTTGGTTAGCAGGCTGCTCAGCCGTTTGCTACCCCTACAGACTTGTGATGGCAACTGTTTAAAAGTGCGAGTACAGGAGCTGAGAAGCCAGCCATCTGATCAAGTGTATGTTTGTATTCTGTGTTCCCTCCGTCCACTCCACTGTCACCCTGCTGGTCATTTTGGTCTGTACTCTTTCTAGCAGCTCACGTACCATTTATAAAGAGTACTTTATGGATTCTGTGTTGTGAATGATTCGTCGCTCAAAGTTCCATGTCCCAGTTTTCTCCCGTGTTCGAATGTTTTTTCTCTCTTAGCTGTTTCCATTGTTCTTTTTTAATTTGGTTGAACTCGTCCTCCTTATCAGTGTGGGAACGGCCCACCATTTCCACCCTGACTCTCACATTATATTCAGAATAGTCCAAAAGGCTCCAAAGGCATCTTCCACCAATTTAAGGTCCACTTATATGTTTTCTACATGCCTTGTTCATTCTCATATCCACGAGGTGCAATGAAATTCCTGGTTCACCAAGAGTAAATAATGTACGTGGTAGTAATGAACCCTGCTGGGTAATGCTTTATGCCTTTTGATTTTGCTGTTTTATGCCTTTTAATTGCATATTTTGCTATCACTAATATCTTTTATCTACAAACTGTTTCCCTGGTCTGTTCTTCCATTTAGAATCTTTATGTCCTTTTGTTCAAAATGTCAAAGACCAACCTGTCCTTAAGAAATGACACTGCTAGCGCCCTGTCTATCACTGGCACGCTTTCTTCTGCTGGAGCATGTGCTCTTTTCTCTCCCCTTTGCTGGTGGCGTGCTCTTTCTCTCTCTTGCTCTCTCTGCCTCTCCCGCTGGTGCACGCTCTGTCTCCCACAGACACATGGGCCTTTTGTGATTTGATAAGGGTTTCAGAACTACTGAACTATTTTTGGAAGTAAAATCTATTACAAGGTGTCCACAGTAATACCAGTATCAGTTCAGCGGCATTAATAGTCTGGGCTGTCTGTTAACGTGATTAACTTGCGGAGTAACGTGTGAGGCTAATGAAAGGTTGCTGCATTTGTAATGAAAATGTTTGATCCTTTATAGAAGTAGCCTTCTCAAGTTGTATAATGTGTTCTGTTGAGTGAATGTATTTTGAAAGCATTGTGGAAAGGATGAAAGATTGAAATGGAATTGGGATCCTGCCAGACATCGATCGAGTGTATTCACGGGACAGGTCTGAGTAATTCAAGTTTCCAACCCCCCACCCACTACCACTACCACCACCACCACCACACTGTCGTGTCCATGAAGAGAATTCAAGTTCACAGGGTCTGAGTCAGCTTGTCAGCAGGAAGGAGGCTGGCCTCACTGTTTCGTTCGGGCTTCTATAAACCTTCATGTTTTTCCACAGGTTTGGAGTCCAACACGAAACCTGACAATCACATAAAGGAGGAAAAGTTTCTATGACCTGTAAATGCGATAAAGGCCAAATGAGGCCATTTGAAAGCCATAATAACT
Source organism: Mobula hypostoma (assembly GCF_963921235.1). Lineage (NCBI taxonomy): Eukaryota > Metazoa > Chordata > Chondrichthyes > Myliobatiformes > Myliobatidae > Mobula > Mobula hypostoma. Next base: position 175,051,746 of record NC_086098.1, read on the forward strand.
CCCATCTGTGGAGCATATTGACAATCGACCTCTGACCCTTGTCTCCCTTACCCATCCTGGCAGCAAATCACACAGGCTTGTTACATTTCCTAAAAGTGTTTTCTCAGCTGAAAACACCTCAGCTGGCCGATCACTTACTTGCAGGTGACAGGTGCTCTGGAAAGATTCAATTGGTTCAGAATAATGCATACACACCTTCTTTCTTCCATTCCCCATTCTGGCTGCCCTCTTACCCCTTCTCCACCCCTTCCTGTCCATCACCTCCCTTCGGTGCCCCTTCTTTCTCCCATGGTCCGCTCTACTCTCCAATCAGATTCCTCCTCCTTCAGTCCTTTACCTTTTCCACCTATCATATCCCAGTTTCTTACTTCATCTCTCTCCCTCACCCACTAATGAACGTAGCACAGTGCAGGCTTTTCAGCCCAGGCGTTGTGCTGATCCTTTAACCTACTCCAAGGTCAATCTAACCCTTCCCTCCCGCATAGCCCTCCATTTTTTGTTTCATCCACGTGCCTAAAAGACTCGTAAATAAGTTTAATGTTTCTGTCTCTATCACCTCTCTTAGCAGTGCGTTCTACGCACCCACCTCTGACATCCTCTTGTTCTTTCCTCCAATCACCTTAAAAATGAGGGCCCCTCGTATTAGCCACTTCCACCCTGGGAAAGAAGTGCTGGCTATTCACTCTGTGTGCCTCTTATCATCGTATAAACCTGATATCCCAATTCCTGTACTCAATATCTCAGCGATAACTATTGAGAAACAATTGAAGACACCATCTGTCTTGCACAGGTAGTGCTTACAAGAGAGATGAAATTAAAATGGAGGTTATGAGTACTGTGTGAAAGTATTAAAGGGCTTGACTCTGGGCGTTGTGCATTGTACAGTCACAGAGAACTCCTGGTTCCAGGAGATGTTGAGATGAACATAAGGAATAGCGGTGGGGATTGGTGGATGCTCTGACCTGACTGAACAACTGTTTTCTGCCTGATTCCCACCTCTCTTGTTCTCTAACTTCTTGTATTGGAGCGTTTATTAGTCTCAAACACTAACTGTTTGAATGTTGATAGTTTATAGGGTAGAAAATGCAAATGATTCATTGTTTTCTGATGAATTACCTTTCTTCACACATCATCCCCAGTGGCTGGCCCCTTATCCGTCAGACATAGGAGCACAATCAGGCCATTTGGCCCATCGAGTCTGCTCTGCCATTCCATCACAGCTGATTTATTTTCCCTCTCAACCTCATTCTCCTGCCTTCTCCCTGTAACCTCTGATACCTTTACTAATCAGGAACCTATCAACCTCCCTTTTAAATATACCCAATGACTTGGCCTCCACAGCTCCACAGCCATCTATGGCAACGAATTCCACAGATTCACCGCCTTCCGGCTAAGGAAATTTCTCCTCTCCTCATTTCTAAAGGGACATCCATCTACCAGCACCATCATAAATGTCTGTTTATCATTGAACCATGAAAAAGGCAGTTAATTCTCCAGATTTACCTGATGGCAAAAAAGAGAATTCTGTTCCCATCCACCAAGAGCTCACCACTTTAGTCCCATGTTGCACCCAGCCCAACAGACTGAACACAGTGGTGCAGCTAATTTGTGATCGTCTACGGCTGTACTTGTGCTAGATGAGGAACTGCTGCAGGCTTGTTCTTGCAGACACTTGGCTCCAAGACAACATCCTTGCACCAGTAATCTACAGGTCATGAAACTCATGAGCTTGGGCTATATTTAAAAAATTTTTTTAACTGTATACCTGTATGCTATTATAATTCTATGTGCTGTGCACGCCAGTTGGTTCTGTGTTTTGCACCTTTGCCCTCCAGAGGAACGCTGACTTGTTTGGCTGTCTTCATGTGTATGGCTGAGTGACCATTGAATTTCAACTTGTGTGAACAAGTTAACCTTCAGATCTAAATGCCTCATGTTTCAATTGAAACCATCCCAATCTCTGAACTCTTATTTTTGACTTTTGATGTGAAGGCTTAATAGTGAGAGGAGAAGTGAAGTGACAAAAACAGTCAATTGAAGGAAGTTGAAAGAGCTTGCTTATGTCAACATAGCTTTGGCATTTAACAGGATACATTAGCCTTGAGCAAGGCTGAACACCATTGTATCCTTACTTGTGTATTTACCAGTAGTTATGTAAGATAGTAAAGGTCTGAGAACTTCAAATAAGACTTGTAACTCTCTGAGCACTCTACGGGTGAAGGCTCTGCTGAACACGTATGTTTAAGGGCCATACGTTTCTCATTGTTTCATCTGTTCACATCCAAAAAAGGCATCCTTGCAGTAGTATTGTGTCTTCAGGTTGGGTTGATTAGGGGTGATCAAGAGATCACAGATGCTGGAATCTGGAAGAATATACCAGATGCTGGAGGAACTCAGCATGCCAGGCAGTGTCAAAGTTCAAAGCACATTTATTATCAAAGTAGGTATATACATCTTCGAGATTCATTTCCTTACAGGCAGCCACGAAGGAAAGAAACCCAATAGAACCAATTAAAAACAAAAGAAGGCAATGTGCAGAGAGGGAAAAAAAACCTAAACGTGGAAGCAATAAAAGCAAGCAAACAGCATTCAGAGCTGAAGTTCACAACGCCAGGCATCACTGCAGCCAATCCAGAAGTCCACTCGTAGCAAGCCATGGGGAGATGATCAAATCCTGTGGAGCAGTGATCGGAACCAAACCATCCCTTGCATCTGGAGGAAAGTGAACAGTTGATGCTTTGGGTTGCGGTCTTTCATCGTCTCGACTGAAAGCTAAAGTGGGAGAGTGGTAGGTGGGTCTAGTTAGGGGTATAAGAGGGAGAGAAGGAGAATGATGTCAGAAGCTGGAACATGATAGGTAGAAGTAGGTAGGTCTGAAGATGATGGAATCATGATGGGAGAAGAAGGCAGAGCATGGAATAAAGGGAGAGGGGTGGAGAGCATAACCAGAGGGAGGAGTGTGTGGGTTATGGGCAGACGCAGAGAGTGGAGGAAGGGAAAGGATTAAGGTGATGGGTACTTGGTGGATGAAGAGGAGAGAGAGAAAAAGGACAAAGGGGATATAGTTGCCGGAGGTTTGAGAATTCAGTGTTCATACTGCCCGGTTGTGGACTGGCTTGGTATTCCATGAAGTGCGGTTCCAATAATTCAAGGGTTCCCAACCAAGGATCCACAGACCCCTTGCTTAATGGTATCGATCCACGGCATAAAAAAAGTCTGGGAACCCCTGCTCTAATAGGATGGACATTCATTGATGTTTTCCATTTCAGACAACTATAGGGGGCTTTGTGATTAATAATGATGTGACTATTGGCTAAATGTAGCAGCAGACTGATCCCATACCAATCACATCAGGCCTGGGGAGACTGTAATAAGTTTTATAGGCCATTTGTAGTTCTTTGTCAATCATAGTTCCAGTCCATCACAAGCCAAGCCTTCTCCATGATTAAGTACGTTTACAAGGAGCACTGCCACAAAAAGTAGCATCCATCATCAAAGACATCCACCATCTAGGCCATGCTCTCTTCTTGCTACTAGAGGCAGGAGATGGAGAAGCATTGGGTCCCACACCACCAGATTCAGGAACAGTTTATTACCCTACAGCCATCAGGCACCTGAACTGGTGTGGATAACTTCAGTCATCACTACTCTGAACTGATTCTACGACCTGCAGGCTCACTTTCAAGGACTCTTTACAACTCATGTCCTCAATATAATTTTTATTAGCTTAGTTCATCTTTTGCACATAGATTGTTTATCAGTCTTTGTTAAAATATAGCTTAGCATACATTCTATCATCTTCTATAGTATTTGTAGAAAATGAATCTCGGTAGTATATTACCATATTACGTACTTTGATAATAAATTTACTTTGAACATTGCATGGATGTTAAGTCTTGGAAAAAAAATTTAAATAAGCATGTATTTTTGAAAAATAATAATAATTCACCCATCTTTCTTCTGTGCTATCTTGGCTGATGACCAGCCGGACCCTGGGTGCCAGGGTCCCAGGGCAAGGGTGATGGAGAGCCAGTTGCTGAATGCCCCAGCAGCAGTTCCTTTGGATGGAGTTGCTGCCCAAGTCCAAACTGAGAGCCAGTTGTTAATTAGACCTGTGCTTTGAAATGTGAAGTTTTAGATGATAGGTCTTCAAAGGCCAGTGCCACCCTGTCTTGGGTAGTTCAAAGATCAAAGTAAATTTATTTAAGTATATATTCACTATATACTATGCTGAGATTCACTTTTGGAGGCATTCACAGTAGACCAAAGAAACACAATAGAATCAATGAAAAACTACACACCAAGACCTGACAAGCAATCACTGTGCAGAAGATGCGATCTGGGCAAGTACAAATAATAATAAATACGTAATCGATAGCACTGAGAACATGAGTTGTAGAGGCCTTGAGAGTGAGTCTGTTGCCTGTGGAATCGGTTCGGAGATGGTCTATACAATGCTGAATTCGGAGAGCTGGTGCTCAATTCCTCTCTGTGATTAAGGTTAAAGAAATGGTTACAACGACGAGCCAAGGGTACTTGGAACATGATTGCCTGTTGGCTATACAAGAAAACAACTGTATGTGAATTACGTTTTAAGAGAAGCCTTCTGGCCTACTGTCAGTTCAGCCTCTTCACCCCCTCTCTCTCTCCCCCCCCCCCCGCAGAAAAAGAAGCTTTACATTGAAAGTGAATGATCCTCAGAGTGGGTCTGTAATGAGACAGGGTTTCGGTCCTGATGAAGGGTCTCGGCCTAAACCGTCGACTGTATACTCATTTCCATAGGTGCTGCCTGGCCTGCTGAGTTCCTCCAGCATTTTGTGTGTGTTGCTCTGGATTTCTAGCATCTGCGGACTTTTTTCATGTTGATGATTTGCTGCTCAAATCTCTTAGAAGGATGCCTGCCCTGAAAAGATTTAAATCTTCTCTTCGACAAGAGTTCAGTGAAGCCCCCTCTCACTGCTGCTCCCGCTGTGATCTCTGCTGCCCTCCAACTCTCCTACTGCGTGCTCACCCAGAGCCGCTACCACAGCCATGTATCCTTCCTGGGATCTTGCCTTTGCTGCTTCTTTTCCTCTCCCACTCACCTGGCTTCACCATTCACCTTCTAGCTATCCTCATTCCCCTCCTTTTTATTCTGGCGTCTTCTCCCTTCCTCCTTAGTCCTGAAGAAGAGTCAGCCTGAAATGTCAACTCTACACTCATTTCTATAGCTGCTGTCTGACCTGCTGAGTTCCTCCAGCATTTTTCATGTGTTCCTTTGGAATTCCAGTATCTGTAGTCTTTCTTGTGTTCAGGATTTTTAAAAGCTGGCCAATAAAATCAAACCGCCATAAAACGCATTGTACAAGGTGCAGGTTGTAATTGCTGCTTGGATAGAGGAGCAGGTTGTGGTATCACCAAGAGGATAGCACATGTACAATAAAAGGGTACAAGCAAACATGAATGCATTTTTACACAATAAGCTCCAGGATACCAATTGCAATCTTCAGTGGTGATAACAGATGATGCACAATTTGATTAGCCATCTGGAGCTGAGAACTTGATACCAAAATCATGGCATTCTACTTAAAAGTGGGAATAAATTGTTTCTGGGATGTGAACGTGGGATTTGAGGCAACTGTCATCATATTGATCGAGTCGCAGAGCCAGATTGATTATCAAAGTTCAACGTAAATTTATTATCCAAGTTCATGCATGTCACCATATACAATCCTGAGTTTCATTTTCTTATATGGGCATACTCAACAAATCTCCAGAATAATAATTATATCAGAATCAATGGAAGACTGCTCAATTAAGACTTTCAACCAGAGTGCAAAAGATATCAAACTATGTGAATACAAAAGCAAAAAGCAATAATAATAATAATAATAAATAAGCAATAAATATCGAGAATATGAGATGAAGAGTCCTTGAAAGTGAGTCCATAGGTTCTGGGAGCATTGCAGGAGGAAGTTGAGTAAAGTTACCTGCTCTGGTTCAAGAGCCTGATGGTTGAGGGGTAGTAACTGTCCCGAAGATCCTGTACCTTCTTCCTGATGGCAACAGTGAGAAGAGAGCATGTCCTAACATTGACTTAAGACCATAAGATAAAGGAGCAGAAGTTGGCCATTTGGCCCATCGAGTCTGCTCCGCCATTTTATCATGAGCTGATCCTTTCTCCCATTCAGTCCCTCTCCCCTGCCTTCTCACCATAACCCTTGATGCCCTGGCTACTCAGATACCTATCAATCTCTGCCTTAAATACACCCAGTAACTAGACCTCCACTGCCGCCCGTGGCAACAAATTCCATAGAATCACCACCCTCTGGCTAAAAAAATTTCTTCGCATCTCTGTTCTAAATGGGCGCCCTTCAATTCTTAAGTCATGCCCTCTCGTACTAGATTCCCCCACCATGGGAAACAATTTTGCCACATCCGCTCTGTCCATGCCTTTCAATATTTGAAATGTTTCTATGAGGACCCCCCCTCATTCTTCTAAACTCCAAGGAATACAGTCCAAGAACGGACAAATGTTCCTCATATGTTAACCCTCTCATTTCCGGAATCATTCTAGTGAATCTTCTCTGAACCCTCTTCAACATCAGCACATCCTTTCTTAAATAAGGAGACCAAAACTGCCCACAGTACTCCAAGTGAGGTCTTACCAGTGTCTTATGGAGCCTCAACATCACATCCCTGCTCCTTTACTCTATTCCTCTAGAAATGAATGCCAACATTGCATTCGCCTTCTTCACCACCGACTCAACCTGGAGATTCACCTTAAGGGTATCCTGCATGAGGACTCCCAAGTCCCACTGCATCTCAGAACTTTAGATTCTCTCCCCCTTTAAATAATAGTCTGCCCATTTATTTCTTTTGCCAAAGTGCATAACCATACACTTTCCAACATTGTATTTCATTTGCCACTTCTCTGCCCATTCTCCCAATCTATCAAAGTCTCTCTGCAGACTCTCTGTTTCCTCAGCACTACCGGCCCCTCCACCTATCTTTGTATCATCAGCAAACTTAGCCACAAAGCCATCTATTCCATAATCCAAATCGTTGATGTACAACGTAAAAAGAAGTGGCCCCAACACGGACCCTGTGGAACACCACTGGTAACCAGCAGCCAACCAGAATAGGATCCCTTTATAACCCACTCTCTGTTTCTTGCCAATCAGCCAGCGCTCTATCCACATATATAACTTTCCCTTAATTCCATGGACTCTTATCTTGTTAAGCAGCCTCATGTGTGGCACCATGTCAAAGGCCTTCTGAAAATTACTTGAAACTCGTTGCTTTGCAGCTGCAGTACAGAGCAGAGACATAAATTACCTGGACTTCTGGACTTCCTGTCAGATCACTGGCAGGTGGTAAGAGTGGGCTCCCTTACTTCTGACCCTCAACACAGGAGCCCCTCAGGGCTGAGTTCTAAGCCCCCTCCTTTTCTCTGTATATACCCATCACTGTGTCGCCACCCACGTCTCCAATCTGCTAATCAAATTTGCTGACGACACTACACTGATTGGCCTAATCTCAAACAACAACAAGGTGGCCTACAGAGAAGTCATCATCCTGACACAGTGGTGTCAAGAAAACAACCTCTCCCTCAATGTTGCAAAAACAAAGGAGCTGGTTGTGAACTACAAGAGGAATTGGGACAGGCTAACCCCTATTGAAATCAATGGATCTGGGGTTGAGAGGGTGAACAGCTTTAAGTTCCTTGGCATAAACATCACCAAGGAGCTCACGTGGTCTCTATATGATGACCATGTGGTGAAAAAAGCACAACAATGCCTCTTTTGCCTCAGACGGTTGAAGAAGTTCGGTATGGGCCCCCAAATCCTAAGAACTTTCTACAGGGCACAAGTGAGAGCATCCTGACTGACTACATCACTGCCTGGTAAGGGAACTGTATTTCTCTCAATCGCAGGATTCTGCAGAGAGTGGTGCGGACAGCCCGGTGCATCTGTAGTTGTGAACTTTCTGCTATTCAGGACATTTACAAAGACAGGTGTGTAAAAAGGGCCTGAAGGATCATTGGAGACTCCAGTCACCCCAGCCACAAATTGTTCCAGCTGCTACCATCTGGGAAATGGTACCGCAGCATAAACGCCAGGACCAACAGGCTCCCGGACAGCTTCTTCCACCAGGCCATCAGACTGCTTAATTCATGCTGTTACAATTGTATTTCTGTTGTACATAAGATTTATTATATATTACTATAAATTGCACATTGCTCATTTAGACAGAGACATAACGTAAAGATCTTTACTCATGTATATGAAGGATGTAAGTAATAAAGTCAATTCAATTTAATGCTATAAATTACAAATCTTAAATAAATAGTGCAGAATAAAGGATTAGCGTGATAATGTTCATGAACCATTTAGAAATGTATTGGCAGAGAGGATGAAGCTGTTCCTGAATCACTGAGTGAGAGTCCTCAGGCTCCTGTACCATCTCCTCAATGGTGGTAATGAGAAGCGGGCATGTTCTGGATGGTGAGGACCCTTAGTAATTCATTCTGCCTTCTTGAGGCATCACCTCTTGAAGACTTCCAACTCATATTCTCAGAATTATTTTTTATTTGCACAGTTTGTATTTTGCACATTGGTCCTTTTCCAGGCTTTGCTTATGTATAGCTTTTTGTAAATTTTATTGTATGTTTTCTGTAAACATCTGCAAGTAAATGAATCTCAAGGCAATATATAGTAACACTGACGAACTTTGGAAATGAATTTGCTTTGAACTTTGTCATCAGCAGGAGGGAGGGAGGGTTGTGTCCATGATGGAGCTGTTGATGCATTTCTAATGATGTCTGTCGTGCTTTTCAAGAATTGTGTTCTCCCTGCATTGAAGCTACATTTGCTGTCTCTTCCTTGTCACGTTGAGAAGATTAAACAGTTTCTTCTGGTTGAATTGTCTCCCTCCGTCCACTTTAGATCAAAAGCCTGACCATATAGCAAGCATGAGCTTGTATGGAATCAGCCTTTGGCTCAATACAGCAGAAAGCAGAAATCGGTAGTGGGACTGTGAAGAGGACTGAATTAGAGAAGTGAGGAGGCGTCAGATGGTTGGTGGAGAGGGATGAGATCGTGAAGAGATTTGAAACTAACATGTGCCCTGACAAAATAGATGTGGAGAGGATGTTTCCTCTCATGGCAAAATTTAGGACTCTGCATCCTTGTTTAAAATGAGGATTGCCCCTTCTAAGACAGGCAATTGAACACTTGTAACATGGAGAAGACATGAAGACTTTGGAACTAAGGAAAAGTAAATGGGGAGGTCTTGGGGATGTTGTGCTTGACTTCCTCCTGCTTGAGTTTCATGTGTTCAAGAGTGGGGGTTTGCTGTGTTTTATCATTTAGGGATACAGCATGGCAACAGACCCAACAATACCACGGCATCCAATTACACCTATAGCCGGCTGGTGGCGTAGTGGCATCAGTGCCGGACTTCGGAGCTCCCAAGTTCGAATCCAGCCGGCTCCCTTGCACACTTTCCATCCATGCTGGGTTGAGCGTCGAGCTAGCAACTCGGCCTCATAAGAAAGCCTGCTAAAAAAAAAACGCCGTCGTGACAGCTTCCCGATGACTCCTCTCAGAGTTAAAGGGCTTTCTTCTTCTTCAATTACACCTATATGACCAATTGACCTACTATATGACCCGTTCGTCATTGGAATGTAGAAGGAAACAGGAGCACCCGGAGGAAATCCACACGATCGTGTAGAGAATGTACAAACTCTTTACAGACAGTGGTGGGAATCCAAACAACAGGAATTCTGCAGATGCTGGAAATTCAAGCAACACACATAAAAGTTGCTGGTGAACGCAGCAGGCCAGGCAGCATCTCTAGGAAGAGGTGCAGTTGACGTTTCAGGCCGAGACCCTTCGTCAGTGGGAATCCAACCCGGGTCTCTGCCATGGCGTTATCCAAAATTGAGATTAAGTGCGAAATATAATGCATTATACATATAAACTTGCCTTAAAAAGGTATTTCGGTATGTAACTCTATAAGTAAGTTTCCAGTGTTTTTAAAGACAGAGACTGCGCCAAATTCTCCTATCCCGATCACATTTGTCTCCTTGACTTTCTCATTTTTTGGAAGGCGTGCACTTCAAGAAAAGGTTTGATACAAGTTTTAGCAATTTCCATGTGTCTGCCTAGCTATGTGCAGCCTGCCTTGTCAATCTCAAATTGGCAAGAGGTTTACAAGTTGGGCCAAACTTCAGAACCGACAAGATTCCCTCTGACTGGCCCAGACTGTCTGCTCTCATTCCTTCAAGCACACACTATTTGTCATCAGAACAGGACAATTCAGGTTGCAGACAACAGGAATTCTGCAGATGCTGGAAATTCAAGCAACACACATAAAAGTTGCTGGTGAACGCAGCAGGCCAGGCAGCATCTCTAGGAAGAGGTGCAGTCGACGTTTCAGGCCGAAACCCTTTGTCAGGACTAGAGCAGGCCAGGCAGCATCTCTAGGAAGAGGTGCAGTCGATGTTTCAGGCCACATTCAGGTTGCAGGCGGTCTTTCTGACCCATTTTGTTTTTGAGGGTGATTGAGGAAGTAGAGAGGTAGAGATACTAAGCAGCCTGTGTGACCGTGTGGTAAGCAGAATGAGCCTTTTCTATTGTTTTTGTCTGTCGTACTGTTATTAAGTCTCTCCTTCTGTCATGTACAGTTTTCCCTACAGAAGCGGGCAGGGCCGTGAAGTAGTTGAAAAGGAGTATAAAGTGTCAGGTGAATAAACAGCCTGCCCTGACTGATAATGCTGTTGTGGTTTAGAGATAGAGTACTGTGGCCAGTATATTCCATCTGATGTCATATTGTGAGGCTTGTTTGTGAAGAGCAGCTGGTAATGGAAGAGTGGAAAGGCTAAATAGCCTCATTTATATTATATACAAATCACGTTTAGATAGCCTTTGAACATGGCTAAAGTACATTGAAGAGTAGAACCCGAATTACTGGATTTTGGTCTGGTCACAATCGAAGGGATTCTGCTGCACTCTCTTCCCCCAAACTACAATCATGGATTGTATTTGGTGCAAAAGACACCATTCAGCCCATCAAGTTTGTGCAAGATCTTTGTAGAGCAGTCTATTTATTTTTCCCAGTCAAAAGCTAGGAATCCTTTGATGAGTAATTCACCTCCTAACTCCCTAAAGCCAGCCCATAAACTGCAAGCCTCAAGTCCAGAGTGTGAAGGAACACTTTCCACTTACCTGGGTGAACGCATCTTCAACAGCGCTCAGGATGCTCGACATCAGAGCGGACAGGGATTCCCAACCTGGGTCCTTGGACCCCCATGCCTAATGGTATCGGACAATGGCATTAAAAAGGTTGGGAACCCCTGGTACAGAACATAGCAGACTGCTTCATGGGTCCCCACTGCAATTCGTTCATTTACTCTGCTGACGCACAGTAATAGCCGTGTGCACTATCTGCAGGGTGCAGCAGGAACTCTTCATGACTTAGAAAGCACCTTCCCAACATGTCCTGCTGACCAGTGGAAGTCATAAAGGCCGCAAAAGCATAGGGAACATGGCCGGTTGGAAGTTGCCCTCCAAGCCTCACCATCCTGATCCCAATGTATCGTTGTTCTACCTTGAGAGTAGCGTAGTAGTCAGTACAACACTGTACAGTACCAATGACCCAGGTTCAATTCCCACCGCTACCTTTAGGGAGTTTGTATGTTCTCCCCGAGGCCACATGGGTTTCCTCCAGATGCTTCAGTTTCCTCCCACAGTACGGTTGGTAGGTTAACTGGTAGGTTGATAGGTTAACTGGTAGGTTGGTAGTTAACTGGTCATGGTAAATTGTACCATGATTTAGGCTAGGTTTAAATCAGGGGTTGCTGGGCTACGTGGCTCAAAGGGCTATCCCATAAATAAATACGCAATCTTCTCAGGGAAAACTAGGGATGGAACTGCTGGCTCAGCCTGCGAAGCTCACACCATTGAATATATGGGAAAAATGGTCTTAAAAATAATTCTCTCAGCTTGGGGCGTTGGAATTTGGAGTTTAATTCTGGTGACCTCTAAAATTTTGTATATCCTCTCTCTGAGTGTGTGTTGTTTCCTCCCACAGTGCAAAGTCGTACCGGTTAGTAGGTTAATTGGTGATTGTAAATTGTCCCATGATTAGGCTAGAGTTAATCGAGGTTGTGGGATTGCTGGGGCGGCATGGCTCGAAGGGCCAGAAGGGCTGACTCCGCACTGTAGTAGTAGTAAGCAGCCCTCGATCCCAGGGGACCATGGTTTGGCCCTCTGGTGGACTGTGTCCTCTCCAGGGCACAAGCCTGGGCAGGAAGATTTGAAGAACCGGCTGTTGCCCATGCAACAGGTTCTCCCTCTCCACATCACTGATGTAGTCTAAGGGAAGGGCAAGTGCCTATACAGCTTGGCACCAATGTCGTCGCACAGGTTGCCAGAGTGAAGTTGTAAACGTCAAACTGTCTTAGGGACCCCCAGCTCCCGATTTCTTCCTCAGGGTTTACTCCTGAAGCCTCTCCCATGGGTGGGTATGGCTGCAAGGCAGAAGAGGTTTAAAATCAGAGTTTTCCTTCTCCTCGGCAGGCTGCCGCTCAAGGCTGACAAGCCCCACCTGCCCGAAGCAACTGGTTTTGAGGCGCCAGTGGTCCACCATTGTCCCCCCTTCTCTTGTCAGTAGAAATAGTTCTGCCTGGCCTAGTAGCTAAGCCACACGTGAAGGCCAAGAGTAGGACTTGGTTGTCAGAGGCTGTGAGGGACGCATACCATTTGGAGTACTTTTTAGGTAGTGCAAGCTTATCCCCACTACTACCACCAGCCATGACAACCTTGGGAACCACTAGATAAATAAATAAATGAATGAAACTCAATCAGAATAAAATGAGAAAATAAAAAAAAATGCTGGAAATACTCAGCAAGTTGGGCAACATCAGAAGGAGCATTATCCTGTCAGGTTGGTGATAATACAAGGTGATCAACCTGACCTGCTGAATTTTATGATATTTTTAGTTTTATTTTATTTCATATTTGCAGCATTTTCTATTGGCTGTGTTTCACAGAAGGAGTTGTGGTTTGTGCCTGCAGGTCTGTTATTAATTCCCCAGTCCTATTATGTGAACTTTGCTGTCCAGGACTAATATTCGGATGCGAGTCAGGTGGCAGAGAGGAGTACTGGGGTGGGGTTGAAATGGGAGCCCTGAGACACCAGGTGAAGGTGATTTTATTCCAAACAACTGGTTTATTGATCAGATTGTCTCTCTGGTGCTTCCTGCTCTCTCCCCTCTCTCTTCCCCTTTTCCCAACCATGATTCCCCTCTCCCTGCACTTTTCCCACCCATATCAGAATCAGGTTTATCATCACTCACATATGTCATGAAATTTGATTTTATTTTTTGTAGTAGTACAGTACAATACATAGTACTACAGTACTGTGCAAAACTCTTAGGCATCCTAGCTCTCTATATATATGCACAGTAGTGTATATATACTTTAATAATAAATTTACTTTGTACTTCAGACCACAGCGATGGAATTGCTTCATATTTTATAAGCTATTTTTTTCTGCAGTATGTCCTGGAATTGGACAAAGTAATTGTGACCACAGACTCTGGAAACCAAGTTACTGATAGATTATCTTTATTTATCTTCTGTGATGCATAAGGAAATTCCTTGCAGTAATGAAATCCAGTAGGGGAGAGTGAGTGCTCTGGAGAAGGAGAAACAAAATTATGATCTGGTATTGCGTCTGTGATGTACTTGTACCCCAGCGTTACTTTGTAAAAGGAAAGTCATGAACTAGGCAATATTTGGTTACAATTTTCCATGGAACTGATTATGTTTGCGTTCATTACCAATGAAATGCTGGATTTTATCCATTTCCCTGGGTCTGGAATGCCACCAGATCAAAATATTGTCTGTTTCTGATTTTTGAGGGATATTTTCCATTGATGTGGGCTTGGGGGGTGCTGGGAAAGGCCAAATCATTACCTCTAAATTGCAATGTTCACCTGGGCTGAGGTGTGAAGTAGAACGTGATGGGGCTGAGGGACCATTGGTATGATAAAATGGGCCCTGTTGGCTGTCTGGAAACCCACTGTCCTTCCAGCTAAGCATGAATGAGTATTGCCTCTCTTGCCTGGTACTGAGAGGTGCGGTCCGCTAAAGTACAGCCTGTGGGGAAAACCTAGCAATCCCTGACTTGTTTGTGCAGAAACTGCAGAAGGACTTGGGCAACATATTAAGTCATAACCAAACAATTCTAATGTGTTCCACCAGCAATGTATTTCTCATGTTATGCTCTTTCTTAGGATTTACGATACTGAACTGTGTATGCTTTTTTCATGGAATAAAGTATATATTTCTAAATAGCAAGGTGGTTGCATTGAGGTTGGATCTAGGATTGGATTTTAGTTTTGAGGCATGTCTAGACCTTTTGCTCTTGAATGTTTATATGTGCTGTGCTAACACACAACTTTTACAAACTTATGCAGTGAGTCCTGTGAAATATCATGGTGTAACAGTGATACTGGCCACAATTCATCAAGCTAATCTAACCTCTAGTACTTGGTTTTGTTGCCTGGATGAAATTTGAAGATCAGCAAATTTTAAAAAAAATTGGTGACAGAGGTTATAATTTCTTGGAAATGTATCAGAAGTGGGGGAATACAGAAATTCAATCTGCTGTCTGAATTTATCATTTTCTTTGGTTTAGACGGTGAATAATTGTTTTTGTGAACGTTCTTCCCTCTTTGGGGATATTTGTTTCATTGCAGTGATTTTCTGTTGTCTGGCTTTGAGAGTGCAATATAATAAAGACATTTTTTACTTTGCTCAATCAGACATATTATCTAAAATTTGTGTACATTTATAGTTGAATGTCAAGAGAGTTCAATAAAGGTATTTGTCATTGTGATTAAGTTTATTTAAAAATAACCCCCCTAAAGATTAAAACAGCTCAACTGTAAATAAATAGCAAATGCTTTACTTTTCCCCTTTTTGGGACTTCAGTTTTAGCAAACTGCTATTCTTGGATATAAAATACACTTTGGGTCAAAAATAGGAGTTCCATGTGTAAAGGCAAGTCCTTTGCAGAGAACCTTTGCTCTGTCTGCCACAAAAGCAGGATTGTCCATTTCAACTGGATGGCCCATTCCCATTTTGACATGTCTGTCCATGACCACCTCTACTTCCAAAATGAGGCCAAACTCAGGTTGACAAAGCAATATCTCATATTTTGGGCAACACACATCAAAGTGCTGGTGAACGCAGCAGGCCAGGCAGCATCTCTAGGAAGAGGTACAGTCGATGTTTCAGGCCGAGACCCTTTGTCAGGGCAGAGAGAGCAGGGGGCAGAGAGAGCGGCGGGGGGGGGGGCAGAGAGAGGACAGGGAAGGGAGCAGAAGCCAGATTAAGGTGATGGGGGAAGGAAGAGTACAAGCAGGCAGGTGGTAGGTGAGTCCAGGTGAGGGGAATTAGGTAAAATGTGGGGAGATGATAGGTGGAAGAGGAAAAGAAGTGAAGAAGGAATCTAAGAGGAGTAGCAATGAACCCTGGAAGAAAGAGAAGTAGAGGTAGATGGTGGTCAGGTGAGGAGAAGGGGAGAAGTTGCGAGGTTAAAGAAATCATACCATCAGGGTGGAGGCCATCCGGACAACTAGCTCTTCTTTCTGTTAGTCCTGATGAAAGGTCTCGGCCTGAAACGTCGACTGTACCTCTTCCTAGAGATGCTGTCTGGCCTGCTGCATTCACCAGCAACTTTGATGTGTGTTGCTTGAATTTCCAGCATCTGCAGAATTCCTTGTGTTTGCTTTTTTAAAATCTCATATTTTGTCCGGATGGCCTCCACCCTGATGGCATGATTTCTTTAACCTCGCAACTTCTCCCCTTCCCCTCACCTGACCACCATCTACCTCTACTTCTCTTTCTTCCAGGGTTCGTTGCCACTCCTCTTTAGATTCCTTCTTCACTTCTTTTCCTCTTTCACCTATCATCTCCCCACATTTTACCTAATTCCCCTCACCTGGACTCACCTACCACCTGCCTGCTTGTACTCTTCCTTCCCCCATCACCTTAAGAGAATCATGGTCTGATCAGGGACAGTCAGCATGGCTTTGTGAAGGGCAGATTGTGTCTAACAAGTCTGATAGAGTTCTTTGAGTAGGTGACCAGGCATATAGATGAGGGTAGTGCAGTGGATGTGATCTATATGGATTTTAGTAAGGCATTTGACAAGGTTCCACATGGTAGGCTTGTTCAGAAAGTTAGAAGGCATGGGATCCAGGGAAGTTTGGCCAGGTGGATTCAGAATTGGCTTGCCTGCAGAAGGCAGAGGGTCGTGGTGGAGGGAGTACATTCAGGTTGGAGGATTGTGACTAATGGTGTCCCACAAGGATCTGTTCTGGGACCTCTACTTTTCGTGATTTTTATTAACGACCTGGATGTGGGGATAGAAGGGTGGGTTGGCAAGTTTGCAGACGACACAAAGGTTGGTGGTGTTGTAGATAGTGTAGAGGATTGTCAAAGATTGCAGAGAGACATTGATAGGATGCAGAAGTGGGCTGAGAAGTGGCAGATGGAGTTCAACCCAGAGAAGTGTGAGGTGGTACACTTTGGAAGGACAAACTCCAAGGCAGAGTACAAAGTAAATGGCAGGATACTTGGTAGTGTGGAGGAGCAGAGGGATCTGGGGGTACATGTCCACAGATCCCTGAAAGTTGCCTCACAGATAGATTGGGTAGTTAAGAAAGTTTATGGGGTGTTAGCTTTCATAAGTCGAGGGATAGAGTTTAAGAGTCGCAATGTAATGATGCAGCTCTATAAAACTCTGGTTAGGCCACACTTGGAGTACTGTGTCCAGTTCTGGTCGCCTCACCATAGGAAGGATGTGGAAGGATTGGAAAGGGTACAGAGGAGATTTACCAGGATGTTGCCTGGTTTAGAGAGTATGCATTATGATCAGAGATTAAGGGAGCTAGGGCTTTACTCTTTGGAGAGAAGGAGGATGAGAGGAGACATGATAGAGGTGTACTAGATAATAAGAGGAATAGATAGAATGGATTGCCAGCGCCTCTTCCCCAGGGCACCACTGCTCAATACAAGAGGACATGGCTTTAAGGTAAGGGGTGGGAAGTTCAAGGGGGATATTAGAGGAAGGTTTTTTACTCAGATAGTGGTTGGTGCGTGGAATGCACTGCCTGAGTCAGTGGTGGAGGCAGATTCACTAGTGATGTTTAAGAGACTACTAGACAGGTATATGGAGGAATCTAAGGTGGGGGCTTATATGGGAGATGGGGTTTGAGGGTCGGCACAACATTGTGGGCCAAAGGGCCTGTACTGTGCTGTACTATTCTATGTCTCTTTGTCTATGTCTATGTTAATCTGGCTTCTGCTCCCTCCCCTTTCCTCTCTCTGCCCCCCCTTTCCTCTCTCTGCCCCCCCCGCTCTCTCTGCCCCCCGCTCTCTCTGCCCCCCCGCTCTCTCTGCCCCCGCTCTCTCTCTCTCTGACCCCCTCTGCCCTCTCTCACCCCCTGCCCCTCTCCCTCAAGCCGTGCCACCCAGCAGTCCTTGAATTTAATCCTAGCCTAATCACAGGACAATTTACAATGACCAATTAACCTATCAACCGGTATATCTTTGGACTGTGGGAGGAAACTGGAACACCCGGAGGAAACCCACGTGGTCACAGGGAGAACGTACCAGCTCCTTGCACACAGCGGCAGGAATTGAACTTGGGTCGCAGGTACTATAGAGTGTCATGCATAACCATGCCACCAGTACTGTGTGTATCTTTATTCATTACGCTATTGGGAATGTTTGCACTGGAGAGAGTGCAGAAGAGATTCACCAAGATGTAGGCTGAATTGGAGGTGTTTAGTTACAGGGAGAGAACACATAGGCTGGGCTTGTTTTTACTAGATCAAAGGAGACTGAAGCAAGGCCTGATAGAAGTAAACAAGATTATAAGTGGTATAGATAGGATAGATAGTCCAAATCTCTCTTTCTCATGATAGAGGTATCAAAAACAAGAAAGCATAGATTTAAAATGAGAGGAAGAAGTATTAAAAGAAAATCTCAGTATTTTATTTACACAGTGGTTGATAATTATGCTGGAATCAAATAAAATTATTAATTTCAAAACCAAGAGAAAATCTGCAGATGCTGGAAATCCAAGCAACACATAAAAAGCTGGATTAACTCAGCAGGTCAAGCAGCATCTATAGAAGAGTACAGTCGACACTTCGGACCAAGATCCTTCAGCAGTTCCTGCAGCATTTTGTGTGACAATTACTCATTTAAGCATTTTTTAAGATGTAGCTTAACTAGGCAAGGGTGTAAAAAGATTCTGCGTGAATGAGTGAAATGAATTCCTGTAAGTGGGTGAAAAGGTCAGCATTGATTCTAGAGGGGTGTGGAGTCTGTTTGTGCTGTAGGACCCTGAGGTTATGGCTCTTGCCTTCTGAGATACTTGTAATATTAATAACGTGAATATGGATTATGTAGTTCAGGTCTGGGTGCTTTCATTTCCGGTTTTCAACTGAATCTTAGTTTCAGAGGAATCATTTTGTGTTTGTACTCGCCTTTCCTGCATTCAGTTGGAACAACTGTTTTTTGACAAATACTGAGCTGTGATGGAGATAGCCCTTGGGGGCTAGGGGGTTGACTCTCTAATCGAGTGTTAACATGCTTCAGCATTCCTAGTGGAAAAGAACTCGTCTTGGCTGTGTCATGTTTAAGCGATTTGGAAATCTAACATACTGGTAGTAACTTGCCTGCTTCTGACATTACACTGCTTATTGGGTTCACGTATCGTCTTGAAGCTAATTGAGTAAAAAACATAATTTTCTGTATTGATGATTTATATATTTACAGAGAAACATGTCACTAATACACTGCAGGAAATACCTGAATAAGTTGATCTAAATAACTAGCCTGTTAAATTGGTAACTCCCACTTGATCACACAGTCATCATAGAGTTGATTAAATATTATAGCCGGGGTCATTTCTTAACCTTTTCCACTGTTCTTCTGTGTTTCTCTCTGTCCTGCCACGGCACCGATGTCTCTGAAGTGATCGCCGCGCTTTCTTGCCTTCACTTCTGGCATTTGTCTCTCCCATCTGCTCTCTCATTCATATCCAGGCCTGGTGAAGGGTCTCAGCCCGAAACGTCAACTGTTTGTTCCTTTCCATAGATGCTGCTTGACCTGCTGAGTTCCTCTAGCATTTTGTTTGTGTTACTCTGGACTTCCAGCATCCAAAGAGTCTCTTTTGTTTCTGTTCTCTCAGTCTGACGGATGACCTGTATTTAAAAACATGACAAGTTGGGTTGTGTTGTTCTCTGATCTTGGCAATTTACTTGCAAGTATTTCATCATCAGTGCACTTTTGATTGTGGTGTGTCCTCCAAGTGCTTGGCCTTTATTGATCAGCTGATTGGACGTCATTTCGGAAACTCAGTTGTGATGTGGGGAGGATTGGTTGTGAAGTGACCTTCATGTGTTGTCTTTAATTTTGGCCGCATCCGCTCATTAATAAGATCGAGGTCTACATGTTTGTATACAGAATTGTTCATGTAAAACCATGATTCTACGAATTGCCTTGCCGCATGTTTGCTTGCGCCATGACACTCACTGATGCCCAGCCGAATCTGTGCCCCTCTCGGTCTTCATGAGTAGAGACTAGGGAGAGTTGGTCACGGAACTTTACAGCTTCAGATCCGTCATTTTTCAAGCCAACTGGAATGTGTTTGTGCTCTGTGAAACTAGATTATTTTCAAGGGTACTCTTGGGTAAATGAAAGTGTAATATTAGAAGGTTGTGTGGTTTGATAGTGGGTACATGAGATTGGAGGAAGAAAGCCTTGATTATTTGTTGATGCTTGTAATTACTTCCTCATTCAACATGTCGTCTGTGTAAGAGGATATTGAACTGGTCTTGCAATTACAGTAATAATCCTGCAAATATTTGATAAAATTCAAAGTAAAATTAGTATCAAGTTACCTTTTTGTCAACATATGGTACCTTGAGATTTGGTTTCTTGCAGGCTTTCACAGTTGAACAGAGAAATTCAAAGTTCAAAGGTTTCAAAGGTATATTTGATGTCAGAAAGGTATACAATATACATCCTGAAATTCTTTTTCTTCGCAACCATCCATGAAAACCGAGGAGTGCCCCAAAGAATGAATAACAGTTAAATGTTAGAACCTCAAAGCCCCCCAGCTCCCCCCCCACACATTAGCAGCAGCAAAGCAATGATCCCCCCTCTCCACCAGCAAAAACAGCATCTGCATCCTCCACCGAGCACTCAAGTGTGCAGCAAAGCATCAATAAAGACACAGACTTGCAGTACTCCAAAGAGTACTCGTTCACCTGGTAATTTGACATACCACAGGCTGGCTCTCTCCCTCTCCCTCTCCCTCATAAGGGAAAAAGAGATGTCTCCATTTCACAGTGACAGGGCAGACATAACAAACAACTCACTGATTTACAATGTTAAAAGTCCGTCGTGTCGCTTTTTCTGAGGTCTGTGCCCAAAGAGCTCTGGTCTCTGGGCACACAGCCAGAGATCTTCCGACTCCCACGACACACTGATTTCCTGCAGAGGTACTAACATCGAGTCCGCCCACCTCCAGAGCCACGAAATCCTGAAACTCCGAAGGCGAGCTAGTCTTTTAGGCCATGTCCTTGGTGTATCAAATAACGGCCGGTCGTGAGACCCTGAGAGCGGGTCCCATTCCCACAAAGAATCGAAGGCAGTACATTTTATTATCAAAGTATGTATGCTTAAAGCAACCTTGAGATTTGTCTCCTTACAGGCAGGCATGAGACAAAAAACCCTAAAAGAACCCATTAAAAACTAAAGAAGACAGTCCAACACATAGTGTGCAGAAAGAGAGAGATAAAACAAATCGTCCAAGCAGCATTGAGAACTGAAGTTCAGAACGCCAGCATCACTGCAGCTGATTCAGAAGTCCACTAGTAGCAGGCCTTGGTCTCAGTTCAGCAGAGAGTTGAGCAAACCCCGCGGAGCAGTGAGCCGAACTGGCCTGTCTCTTACCTCCAACCCCAAACACCCTGACCATTTCTATTTGGACCGGCGCTTAAAATGACCAAACCTCGGATCATCGAAAAAGTACATACAGTACAAACAAAAACCAATGTGCAAAGAAGACGAACTCTGCACATTTTTAAAGAAGTTAATAATACTGAGGCTGTGAGTTGCAGAGTGCTTGAAAGTGAGTCCATAGGTTGGATAGTATTGGAAAGTAAATGTTAACGTATATTCTGCTTCAAGATTCAGGTTTATTTATCACGTGTACATCAAAGCATATGGTGAAATACATCATTTGCACTTACAATCTTAACTTAAGCTTCTTTAAGTAGTTCACACTTCAAAGATCAAATGAAATGTATTAAAGTACATGTATGTCACCATATACAACCCTGAGATTCATTTTCTTGAGGGCATACTCAATAAATCTGTAATAGAGTAATAACCATAACAGAATCAGTGGAAGACTGCACCAACTTGGGTGTTCATCCAGTCTGCAAAAGACACCAAATGTGCAAATGCAAAAAGAAAAATGTAATAATAATAATGAATAGGCAAGTAATAAGTATCGAGAATATGAGTCCTTGAAAGTGGAATGCAATTTATAATTCTGGTTACCATATTAGAGGAACTAGGGATCTGAAAAGTTATTGGAAACATTTATGAGGTTAGTACCAGAAATGCAAAATTGTACCGGACAGGGAAGAGTCATTAAGCTTGGGGGAAAGACGTCATATTGAAGCAGTCTTCTGAGTCTTTAAAGCTGGAAAGAATATACTTACACTTGGAAAGAGCAAAATCTAGAAGTTATTATGAGAAGATTACTAAGAAATGGTGGGTGCAAGAAATGAACACCAGCCAAGGGTGGTGGTAGAGGCAGATACATTAGGGGTATTTAAGAAAGTCTTAGGTAGGTACATAGATGATAAAAAAGTGGAAGGTTATGTGAGAGGGAAGAGTTTGATTAATAATAGAATAGGTTAAAAGGTTGGCACAATATCATGGGCTGCAGGGCCTTACTGTGCTGTAATATTCTACGTAAATTAAATGGGGATTGGGGAAGGATTTTCATACCAAGAGACTGGTGAGAATGTAGAATGTCACTATATATCAAGGGTTCCCCTGATTATACCATATTTACTCCAGGTTGGGAACCCCTGCTGTGGAGTATATTTGTGGCAAATGTTATGGCGATGCATTGCAGGAGGAATTTAATGAGTTTGTAAAAGAGAACAGTTACTCTGTTGGGTTTTGGATTGAGACTCTAGTGGAACAGAAATACTAGCTGAGAGCATTAAGACTGAATATCTGTGCACTCTGAATACCTGGTAATGACGTACCTGTACATGAGGTTCCAGTTTGCAACACATCAGTGCTAATAATGTTTAGAACTCAGTCCTGGAGAAGAAGACTTCCGTGAATAAGGGAATCCTTTGGCAAGGAGAATTAAGCCACATTGGTATGGGTCATGAAGCTTTTATGATCCAAAAGTTCTTCAAAAGTCAAAAAAGAGGCCTAAATTGTCCATTTTATTAAATGTTACAAGAACAAAGAAGAACAAGAAGGAAAGGCGCCGAGAGAGCAAAGACCAGACTAAAAAGTAGTCGTGATCTTCTCAGACTAGAGATGACAAAATTCCATTGATACCAGTTAACCAATAGAATTCAAGTAGTGTGACACCTGCTACTGGAAACAAAAAGAAGTTTCTAGAAGAAAAAACAAGCAACTATACTGTAATTACTGGAAAATTCACTGAACAATTACATTTATATGGGTGATTTTATAAAAATACAAACAGGCTTAGGAAAGTTAAACTACAAGAAAAACGAGCCTGGAACATCTCTGTGACACAAAAGATCACGGAGAAGTGAAGTGAAAAGGTCTAATTACAATCAGATTTCATTTTGTAAATTATGCTTGTCAAGCAGATAGGATTATTACTAACACATACAAAATGCTGGAGGAACTCAGCAGGTTGGGCAGCATCTATTGAAATGAATAAGCAGTTTGACATTTTGGGCCGAGAGCCTTCTTCAGGACTGAAAAGGAAGGAGGAAGATGCCAGAATAAAAAGGTCGGAGTGGGGAAGGAGGATGGCTGGTTGTTGAAAGGTGAAGCCAGATAGGTGGGAAAGGTTAAGAGCTGAAGAAGAGAGAATCTGATAGGAGAGGAGAGTGGACCTTTGGAGAAAGGGAAGGAGGAGGGGACCCAGGGGGAAGCAATTGGCAGGTGAAAAGAAGTGAAAGGCAAGAATGAGGAAAAGAAGAAGCGGAGAGGGAATTTTGTTTTACCCAAATGAGAAATCGATATTCATGCCATTAGGTTGGAGGCTACCCAGATGGAATATAAAGTGTTCATCCTCCACTCTGAGGGTAGCTCATCCTGGCACAAGAGGCCATAGACCTGCATGTCAGAATGGGAATCGGAATTAAAGTGTTTGGCCACTGGGAAGTTCCATCCGATAGAATTAGACAAGGGTGAAATTAATAAAGAATAATGCTGCATTGCTCATGTGATTTGAGAGAGGGGCCAGCACTGATGGATAGGCTTTTGATTTGTGATGCTGGAAAGCAGAGTGAGCATTTATCTTCTCGGGGAGGTTAATGGAACCAAACAGATTTTTCATTGGCTGACAGTGTTATCTAGTCAGTAGTTATGCTGCAAAAGTTGTTTGATGTGTGCAATTAGTGTCCGGGTTTAGGTTGTGGTGCACAATGCAGTTGAGTGGCTAGTTCCACTGAAATGCCCAGTGCATTACAACAAGTAAATACCATGTTTATGGGGCCTCTTGTGCACTTTCAGTGGTGTGAGTTTGCAAGGATAGTAGAGAGCCTCATGTGGTCTGTTATTCAAGGAGAGAAGAAATCAGACTCTAGAAATTACTAGTTTTGAGAGTTTGCCATCAATTTTAAACAAGCTGTCAGGAAATTTTATACAAGATGTGATTTATGTGCACATGGAAAGGTTGGCAGTTAGTGGGGAATTCCTTTTGGAAATTATTGGCACCGTTTTAGTAAGTCAATTGAATCAGTGACTGGGATGATATATCTCTGAGTTTCCAGAAGGGATTTGATGGTGTACCACACAGGAAGTTGCTGGATAAAATAAGTTCAGACGGCGTTGTTGAATGTGATTATATCATGGTGGAAAGGTAATTCTTTGAAATTTTGTAGGCAGAGTGCCGTTACCAGATTAACTTGATTAAGATTGACCTTTACCCAAAGCTCCAGTCGGGATTGTCACAATTCATAGCTTTTATGACCAGGCCGGGATTTAGGAGACGGTGTGATAGCACAATGCCAGCGACTTAGGGTCAGTTTCTGCCACTGTCTGTAAGTTTGTCCATTCTTCCCATGACCATGTGGGTTTCCACTCCGGGTGTTCCAGTTTCCTCCCACATAACCTACGTGTGGGTTAGTAGGTTAATTGGTCACATGGGTGTAATTGGGTGGCACAAGATCGCTGGGCCGGGTCCCTCAATAAAAATATAGAGCTGACATCTGATATCCTTTCAGTGTTGACAGAAGCAGACTTGTGCATCTGGGGTTGGTAAACTTTTTCCATTCATACTATGCTGGGGTAGCGGTAAGGAGTTAACAGTTCAAGCAAGGGACGAGAGCACTGAGAGTCACGCATATCACAGATCCCACAAGCAGCCTGCATCGGGTATGGAGGAAGCCAGTAAGATTTTGGTTTGCATTGCTCATATTGTTGAGCTCAGAGTGAAGAATTCTGATTGCACATAATATTAGCATTTGGAACTCATGTAGCGTTGTTTCTGTTTCTAGATGATTTCAGGGTTGGAGGATGAGCGTGGGTCTGTGTGGCTACATTATGGGTGTAGCCCTTGTCCATTGATAGGCAGAGCAACTTGCCCTTTAGTTCAATGTTCCTTCATTGCCTTTGTTCTCATTGCAGAAGCCTGAGGCTTCACACACAGGTTCAGGAGCTGCTTCTGTTCCTCAGCCAACAGGTTCTTGAACCAACATGCACAACATTCACCCTACCTCAGCTATGGAACACTATGGATCATAAGACATTGGAGCAGAAATAGAACGTTCATCCTGTCACATCTGCTTTGGCATTCCATCATGGCTAATTTAATCATTCTCTCATGGCCACCTCTTTTGATAATTTAAACCCGTTTCTAATTATGTTGTTTTTGCATTAATGTCCTGGTTTGTACAGTGCTCTACTTCACTGTCTTGTATAATTTATGCTTTGTGTGTTGTGACTGTACATGCCTGTACTACAGGGGTAAAAAAGTTTTCATTGAATCCTTAGCTCACTGTAGTCGTGCACATGACAATAAAACTCAATGTGAGCTCATGAATTTCCTTGTACTTCTACTGCCTAAATGATGACCTCACAAATCGCACCTTTCCTTCTGTCCTCTAAATCTTCGTTTACGCTTTTCTCCTTGTTTGCAACCTGCTTTTTTGATCCTCCTCTGGTCTCTCTGTTTCCTCTTTGCTCATGTCACTCTTACAGTTCTAGCTTCCTGTACTGTTACAGCCAAGCAGTGAGATGTCATCCATATGGATTTTGATCTCTTTGAGCAGTCTTAGGATCAAGCCCGGCTCTTTTTCTACTACCTGCTGTCCTTGACATTATTCATCAGCATAGGAGTTGCAATACCTTGAGTGTCTTAAGACCATAAAATATAGGAGCAGAATTAGGCCGCTTAACCCTTCATGTATGCGCTGTCACTCTTCTATGCTGAGGCTGTGCCCTCTGGTCCTAGACTCCCCAACTATAGGAAACGTCCTCTCCACATCCAGTCTATCTAGGACTTTTAATATTCCCTCTCAACTTCACTCATGGTCACCTCAATTATTAGTACAGACACTATCTAAGGTAATTAGAGATCTTATTTCCCAATGGAATCAAATTACCTTGCCTGGCATCTCAGGGCTGGGTGTGTCTGCACCTGCGGCACCTACACTCCCACCCTTGGCACTCCCACCCGCACCCTTCCCGCAGCTCTCCACCTTTGCCATTACCAACATCCTTTGCTTCTGCCTGAATAACGATCTCGCTCTTTGCTCCACATTGTATATGTATGTGCCTAAGACTTCTGCACGGTACTGTTGTTTCAATGTTTTGATGTGGATATGAGCAATAAAGCTAAGATCTTTAATCTCTCTTTACTTTGCACTTCTAGCTCAGATTGGGTGGAGATTATCGAGCCTAGGACACGAGAACATATGTACGTTAACCTGGTGACGGGTGAGTGTGGCTGGGATCCCCCACAGCACGTGCGTGTCAGGCAATCTAGTGAGAACCAGTGGTGGGAGCTCTTCGATCAAAACAACAACCGGTTCTATTACTACAATGCCCTCACTAAGCAGACGGTCTGGCATCGGCCGCAGAACTGTGACGTCGTCCCTTTGGCGCGGCTCCAGGCGATGAAGCGGAATTCCCAGTCAGACAGCCGGAGCCAGGCGCCCGGGGAAGGTGCTCAGACCCGAAGTAATTACAGCATCGATGGTCGTGCGTTTTCAGCCCAGCTGCTGGGGATTCAGGGTATGGAGAAAGGAAGCGAGGCTGCTGGTATCACACAAGATCAACAGGATTCAACAAACAGGAAGGAATGTGGAAGGTAGGTGGTGATATTTCTTTTCTTACCTCTGCCTTGTAAGCTAAGCAATCAAGCCCAACAACGAGGGATCCTTTACACAGTATAACACAAAGTTCCATGGTTTTATCAAGCTTTGTTCATACGGAATTTGTAGGATTATGAGCAGTTTTGGGCTTTATATCTGAGAAGGGATATGGTAGCATTGGAGACTGTCCAGAGGAGGTTCACAAGAATGAAAGAGTTAATGTATGAGGAGCATTTCATGGCACTAAGCCTGTACTCTCAGGAGTTTAGAAGAATGAGGGGGAGATCTCATTAAGACCTATCAAATATTGAAATGTCTGGATAGAGTGGGTGTGGAGAGAATGTTTCCAATAGTGGGAGAGTCTAGGACCAGAGGGCACTGCTTTGGAATAAAAGACTATCCCTTTAGAAGAGAGATGAGGAATAATTTTAGCCTGAGGATGATGAATCTGTGGAATTCATGCCACAGACAGCTATGGAGGCCAAGGTTTGGGGTATATTTAAAATGGAGGTTGGTAGATTTGTCAAAGTGTCAAACGTTATGGGGAGAAGGCAGGGTGATGGGGTTAAGAGGGATAACCAGTCATACATGATTGAATGGCGGGCAAGACTTGATAGGCTCGATACCCTAAATTTGCTCCTATGTTTTGTGGTTTTGTAGTCAAGTGTCTTTGGTAGCTGGTTAGTGTATTTTTTTCCCCAGTGTGAAAATATCAATTACTGGAGGGCCTAGGTTTAAGATGGGATAGGAAAAGTTTAAAGGAGATGTGCAGGGCAAGTTTTTAAAAATACAGAATAGTCGATGTCTGCATCACCCTGCCAGGGGAGGAGATGAAGCAGCCATGACAGCAGCACTTTTAGAGGCATTTAGACGAATCCATGAACCGGCAGAGAATTGAGGGACTTTGAAGATGTGCAGGCAGATGGGATTAGTTAGGATTACCGTCACCCATGGCACAAGCGTGACGGGCTGAAGGGCACGTTCCTGTGATTTACGGCTCTAAATGGAGGGTACCACCACAGTCCAGCCTGTCAGCACCGAGTGCAATGAAAAGCAAATTTAGAACATATTCACCTGAAGAATGGTCACGGTCAAGCAAAACTTCACGCTGAACCGTACACGCAGACATCAAGACCAGCTAGATTTTAAATGTAGAGGGAGCCCTCAGGACAAGGAAGTTATCTGCAGATCCTAGAACGTAAGCAGCTGAGATGTCCTTGAACCCCGAGTTGGCAGAGTTTGGAGATCTTGAGGGGGTTGTCGAGCTGCCGGTAAGGTAAATTACAGGGAGAAGTGAGACTATTGTTCCACTTAGAAACAGGTGAGTACCATAAAATTGGGATGTTGCTTAGTAAACGCTGCTGTGTTGGGAGTTCTGATCTGAGCAGTGAGGTTTCGAATGAGCTTTGGCTTGCATCACCGGGAAAATCGAGTATTCAAGCGACCAGTTTTTTCTAATGACTGATCACAGCTATGTTCATTTACACACCTTTTAGATGTTTGAAAGCAGTCACAGGAATTGTTTATTTGTGGCCAATGAAGAGTTTACATTTTAGCTGCTCATCCCGTCCAAAGGTTAAGTAGAGAGTGCTACCACAGTCTAAACTGTGACTACTGGGTATCGGAAAGGTTCAGTGAAAGGCAGGCTTCCAACACTTTTACACCAAAGAATGGTCACCATTCGGATTGGAGCTTAAGGTCAGATAATGCAGACAGAAGTCCTGTACGAAGGGTGTGGATTTAGGTTATTTCTCAGTCATGGCTTGTGAAAGCTGAAAAGTCATTTTATAAAAAAGATGTGGACTATTCTAACTTATATTTATTTTTCTGAATTGATTTTAACTGAATTTAAATGTGAAGTTCTCAGTGCTGCATTCCTGTTTGCCATTTACCTGGGGCTGAAGTTGCAGTCTTTTTGCTTTCAGTAGTCGTACTTCTATTAAAAGAGTCACATTCTCACAAGCTGGATGTCTAAGGTTTTCAGAGATTGATACAGTTTTTGTTCAGTAGGAATGTTTTGCATATGAACGCAGCTGCATGCTGTTTTTATCCTGGAGCTGTAAACTTGTCCAAGTGAAGTCTTGGGGCATCTACTCCTTTCCAAACTTCCTGGGCGCTGTGCCACTTTCTTGACATTGACCCACCTAAGTTGTTGAACAAAGCAATTCTGTCTCATCCGGATCTCTAGTGGTGCTGTGGATTGATTAGTCACTGGGAAATGGTAACAACCCAGTGATTTTTCTCTCTGCCTGACTCATCCATTTGTATCTCTTGCTCGCTCTCTCTGTCTCTGTGTGCTTCTCTGTCTGTCTCTCTCTCTGTCTCTCTCCTTCTCTCTCTCCTCTCTCTCTCTCCTCTCCTTCTCTCTCACCTCTTTATTGTGATTCAGAATACTGTTGCTGATAATCTGCAGTTCATCAAGTGATGTGATTCCAAACAGTATTCCAAATAGTTGAAAGAAACAAGATTGATTATAAATTAGTGTTGTTTAATGATGGTGTGGCTTGTCATGCACGAATTTGGGGTACAATACTGTGATTAGAAGTTTGGGATTAGGTTGAAGAAGGTAATATAATGTAGATAAATCGACAGTGAAAGTTAATATCTGCATACACTTGTTATGAGACTAGGGAGTTCATCATGTGAAGGCATAGGGTCACTTTTAAACACTGTCTGGATTCTGAACTGAAGGAATAGCTGGAACAGTTCTTCCAACTACCTGTGGAAAGGGTCTGCTGTCGCTTCCATATTTGATCTTTCTTCCCCATCACCGTGTGTATCCATTCCTGCTGGACATCTGATGCGGAGACATGGGCTTCTTCGGGCTAAACACGGCACTCTTCAGCTTTACCGGAGAGTGCCCTTTGGGGTGGAGTACCAGAAACTCTGGAACCATTTGCATCCAGAGAAAAGATTAAGGCATCAAAAAATGGGGGAAGATAGAATTTTACGTGGGCTGGTACATTGGGATAGTATTGGTATTGGCTTATTTTTGTCACATGTAGCAAGATACAATAAAATGCTCATCTTGCATGCTGTTCATACAGGTCAAATTATTACACAGTGCCGAGCTGGAATAAGGTAAAACAATAACAGGTGCAGAATAAAGTGTCAGAACTATTGAACAAGTGTAAACTATAAAGTGCAAGATCGTGACGAGGTAGATTGTAAGGCAAGAGTCCATCTTATCATACAAGAGGGAGAGGGGAGAAGAGAGAACGTCCAGGGTAGGTGAGCCTTGTTTATGCTGGGAGTTTACTGAGGCAGAGAGAAATTCAGGCAGAGTGCATTGAGGGGAGGCTGGTTCTTGTGATGTGCTGAGCTGTGTTCACAACTTTGCAGTTTACTACAGTCACATGCAGTTAACCGGGGAGGTTTTCGGTTTAAAGCTGGTTATTTAAACTTGACGTGTTGTCTGATTTTGTCTGCTTAGGGTGTGTACAGTACAGTAGTGCATACAGTACTGTGCAAGGTTTTAGGCAAAGCTGCTTTCAAAAGTTAATGAAATGAAAAGTTTCTGGATATCAAAAAAAAAGTTATAAAGTGAAAAGGTAAATCAATATTTGGTGTGATCACCCTTTGCCTTTAAAACTGCTTCAATTCTCTTAGGTACACTGTTGTACAGTTTCGTAATAACATTAGCTGGTAGGTTGTTCTAAGCATCTTGGAGAACTTGCCACAGTTCTTCTGCAGACTTTGGGTGTCCTGGTTGCTTCTGTCTCTCCAGGTAAGGGCTATGGGTAACCCGAGGTAATTTCTAAAGTAAGTACCTGTTTGGCCCAGCATCGTGGGCCAAAGGGCCTGTATTGTGCTGTAGGTTTTCTATGTTTCTATGTAATCGTTAGCAGCCTTGATAATGTTAAGATCAGGGCTCTGTGGAGGTCATACCATCTGAAACCATATAATAAATCTAGTGCGCCTGAGACATTTTCATAGTATTGTACAAGCAGAAATTATTGCTGTTAATGATCACGTATCTCACAGTCCATGGATAATGGGAGTTTCACGTCGGAGTACAGGGCTGAAAGTAAATTTTGCAAATGGCGTCAAGAGAACTTAATGTTCCAGTAAAGTCATTTAACATGTGCACTTACTGGGACACCCTAACTATCCGTGATGAACTGCTTTGCCAGTTGCAGTTGAAGTGTTGCAGTTTCATTCAACCTCCGAAGTGTCTGCAAGACTAGGAAGGATGAAGGAGAAATCCAATTCAATGCACATGATTGGCATATTAGAATTGCATAGAACATACACTCAGTGGCTCCTTTATAGTTACTTCCTGTACCTAATAAAGTGGCCACTGAATGCATGTTCATGGTCATCTGCTGTAGCCCATCCACTTCAAGGTTCAATGTGCTGTGCATTCAGAGATGCTGTTCTGCACACCGCTGCTGTAATGTGGTTATTTGAGTTACCATCACCCTCCTGTCAGCTTGAACCAGTCTGGCCATTCTCCTCTGACCTCTATCATTAACAAGGCGTTTTCGCTCTCAGAACTGCCACTCACTGGGTGTTTTTTGCATTATTCTCTGTCAAATCTAGAGACCGCTGTGCATGAAAATTACAGGGGATCAGCAGTTACTGAGCTGCTCAAACCACCCTGTCTGGCACCAAATATCATCCCGTGGTCACAGTCACTTAGATCACATTTCTTCCCCATTCTGATGTTTGATCTGAACAGCAACTGAACCTCTTGACCATGTCTGCATACTTTTGTACATTAAATTACTGCCACTTGATTGGCTGATTAGATATTTGCATTAACGAGCAGGTAATAAAGTGGCCAATGAGTGCAAAACAGTACAGGCCTTTGGGCCTACAATCACTGAAGACAAGTAGAAGACCACTGTACTTTTGCCGAACCTCAGAGGAAAAACCTCAAAGCCAAAGCTGCCAGTGATTTCCCTTAATCTCAAAGGATGTGCCTCTCAAAGCAATAATAACTTTAAGGTGATTCAAGGAAAGTATAGGGAGGGGAAGGTGTCAGCGGTGCCTTTTTATATAAAGATCGGTGAACGTACTGGCAGGGGTGATATTTTGAGGCAGATACATTAAGGGCATTTCAGAGACTCTTAGATAGGCACAGGGATGAAAGAAAAATGGACAGCTACTCAGGAGGGAAGGGTTAGCCATCATGGAATAGGTTAAAGGATCAGCAGAACGTTGTGGGCCGAAGGGCCGGTGCTTTACTATGGTGTTCGACCTTGAGATGACAAGTGTCAATGGACGAGTTGACGGCACTAGCCAGAGTCAGAGAACACTTCGGGAGTGCAGTGTGATGTGTTTTACTGGAACGGGGCTGCACGAGGACATACCCGATCAAATCTTTTCCATGGACAGCTTCCAGACCGTTCCGGCTGACCGGAAGTGCACTGAGAGCGGTAAGCGTAAAGGAGTTGGGTGCTTACTGTTCTGGTTAACAACGGATGGTGCAATCCGGGTCATATTACGATCGAGGAACGTGTTTGTAGACCGGATATTGAACTTTTTACTGTTGGACTTCAGCCATATTACACCGAGATACAATACTGGGCGTCACGGGAGGTTGTTCCTGCCTGTGGCCATCGAACTTGCAGCTCCTCCCATGGAGGGTCAGACACCCTGAGCCAATAGACGGGTCCTGGACTTATTTTCCATCTGGCATAGTTTGCATTTTATTGTTTGATTGTCTGTGGTTTTTGTATTGCTATATTTATGCTCTATTCTTGGTTGGTGCGGCTGTAACGAAACCCAATTTCCCTTGGGATCAATAAAGTATATCTATCTATCTGTCTGTCTATCTATTGCAGTTTCAGGAACAATCTCAGTCAGCCCCATATGATGTGCTTGGCTTATTAAGTGGCCCTGGTATGAGAGCAGAGTGGAAGTTGTGGCTTTTAGTCATACTGCACCTCCCTCCCACACTTTCTTGTTTGCTCAGGGCATTGAAAGAGTTTGCAGCAGTTAATTACTGCTCTGGTAGGCTGACACATGGGATCTTATCAATGTAGTTTAGGTATTAGTTATCTTCAACATAGGCATTGGACTTGAAGCTGAATTCTGGGCAGTCTAAAAGAACCTCGCTCAGTTCCTCACAGAGGCTTGTCTTGAGGTTAAGGTGGCTTTTGATTTGTCAGAGTTTCGATAACAGCACAGTGCTGTTCCACCTGTGCGACTGTTGGCCTCTGGTTCAGAAGGGGTTTTATTATTCAGAAGCTGTTATATTATGATATGGGCACCTTTTGTGGCTACTGCCCATTTCCGGCTTGCTCTCGAGAAGGAAGGGTCCGCTCTGTGTGATTGTGAAGGTTGTGCTACAGTGTTATGAAAATAAGACTCGTTTGGCCAAAGGCAGTTAGGTGTTCACCACATCACTGTCAGTCTCAAGAGTAATGCACACAAAATGCAGGAGGAACTCAGCAGGTCAAACAGCTTCTCAGGAGAAATAAACAGTCAACATTTCGGGCGGAGGCTTCCATTTTCCACATTCCCCAATCACCTGCCAACTTGTATTCCTCCCCACCCCCACCCCCGCTTTCTTGTTCTGGATCCTTCCCCTTCCTTTCCAGTCCCAATGAAGGGTCTCAGCTCGAAATGTCGCCTGTTTTTTTTCTTCTCCATAGCTGCTGTCCAACCTGCTGAGTTCCTCCTGCATTTTGTGTGTGTTGCTCTGGATTTCCAGCATCTGCAGAATCTCCTGTCAGGCTCAGTCAAGCTGGGTTTAGGACAGAATATGTAATTGTTGTGGATGCTCTCTCCAAAGGGCGTCAATGAATCAGATGAACTTTCATGACAACCTAGTGATTTCTGAGACTGGCCTTTTATCTCAGATAATTTAATTAACTGACCTTAAATTCCCCAGCTGCCACAGGGCAACTTGAACTTCTGTTTCGGGATCATCATCATGCAAGCTTATGGATTATGAGTCCAGTAACTGCATGATACACATCTGTGTGCTCTCCGTGTAACGAGAGATCTCTTTCTCTGCCATTATTTATGAGGCAGTTGCAGATCCCCTGAGGATGAAATCAATTCCATTTCAGTATTTCCAGCAGACAACTTGAATGAGCACAGGGTACTTAGTGTGTACCGAGGAATTGACTGTCACATTGATAAGTCACCTGCCATTTGTCTTTTAATATGTTGTGTCTGGAGCTGTGGCTCAGAGTATTTGAATATGATAAGTCAGCTCTTTAATCCAAATAGTCTTTTACATTCTAGTTGTCTCTGAGTAGGTTTATCATAACCAACTACATTATAGTTCATCATTTTGATTCTGGGTATCCTCCAACCTGATGGCATGAACATCGATTTCTTTAACTTTGTAGTGCAGCAGGATAGTATGACGCTATTGCTGTTCAGGGCATTTCGGGGCTCAGAATTCCGATCCAGCGCCACCTGTAAGGAGTTTTTATGTTCTCCCTGTGAACCATGTAGGTTTCCTCCGGGAGCTCCTCTTTCCTCTTGCGGTTTAATGTCGTACTGATTAGAAGGTAACAGGTATCCCCCGCTTTTCGAAAGTTCGCTTTACACCACTTGCTTTTACAAAAGACCTACATGTTTTCGTTAACCGAAAGAAATCTGAAGATGATTTTCACTTTTAAGAAAAAAGGCGAAAGCGAAAATAGCGTTGAGTGTTTGTTTTGCAGCGAACCGTTATAGAGGCAGCGCTCACTCCGAGCAGCGAGAGTGGCGCCGCCAAACTCCTTCCCCGGGAACTACACTCAGCATCAAGTCACCATAGTTTTGAACTGTATGTGTGAGCATCTGTGCTTTATCTCGATTTATTTTGTGCATCCGTTAGCAAGATGTGTCCTAAGGTATCAGAAAAACCTAACAGAGCTCGTAAGGGTATTACGCTTAGCGTAAAACTGGATGTAATTAAGGTTTCGATCGTGGTGAATGAAATAAAGACATTATGCGTGCGTTGAACTTGCCTGCGTCCACCGTTCGTACTATTTACACGCAGAGAGAAAGAATCTTGAAAGCTGCCAATGTTACCATTGGTTCTGCTGGTAGCAAAGTGGTCTCTTTTAGTCAACATCCAGTAACCACCATCATCATCACCACCACCTCTCAACCTTACAGTGTGCTCGCTCTCTTCTCAATTCTGGTAAGTGAAACTACACCGTACATGCATTATTTCTACTTTATGTAGGCTGTGTATTTATCATATCATTCCTACTTTTACTATATGTTAGTGTTATTTTAGGTTTTATGTGTTATTTGGTATGATTTGGTAGGTTATTTTTTGGGTCTGGGAACGCTCAAAAAATTTTTCCCATATAATTTAATGATAATTGCTTCTTTGCTTTACGCCATTTCGGCTTACGAAAGTTTTCATAGGAACGCTCTGCTTTTGGATAGCGGGGGACACTTGTAATTGGTAATTGTAAATTGTTCTGTGGTTTGGCCAGTGTTAGATAAGTGGGTTACTGAGTGCCGTGGCTCATTGGGCCGGAAAAGCCTGTTCCGCTCTGTATTTCTAAATAAAATAATAATATCTCTCCCCATCCCCTTTAATTCCCCACTCTGGCTCCCATCGTCCCTCTTCTCCCCACCTGCCTATCATCTCCCTCCTCATGCCCGGTGGCCCTCTTCCTTCCCTTTCTCCCATGCTTTACTTTCATCAGGTTCCTTCTCCACCTCCTTAATTTTTCCATCTATCACCTCCCCGCATCACTATCCCCACCCCTCCCAGCTGGCTTCACCTATCACCTTACAGCTTGTGCCCCTTCTCCTCTCCCCACCTTCTTATTCTGGGTTCTTTCCCCTTCCTTTCCAGTCCTGATGAAGGGCCTGAAACAGTGACTGTTTGTTCCTCTCCACAGATGTTGCCTGATGCACTGAGTTCCTCCAGCATTTTGTATGTGTTGCTCTAGACTGGGGGTCCCAAGCTGGGGTCCACGGACCCTTTGGATAATGGTAAGGGTCCATGGCATAAAAAAGCTTGGGAACTCTTGCTCTACATTATGGCTCACTTCTTATTGGGTTGGGACCCATTTTTTAGACAAGCATATGAAATTGGCTTTTGCAATGCAGAAGACTTCATGGTTCGAGTGACTTTTACCATTGCACTTTTGGCTTCAACTCACAGAATTTGATTTAACACAGAATATGAAGCCTGCTGTAACTCTTGTTTTGAGATCAAAACTGGAACATTTTTAGAACTCTTGAAGATCCAAAAATTGGCAGTGCTTTGTATCACAGTCAGATGCATGATTCATTGGTTAGACGGATAAAATCTTTGCTCTGTGATATAATTGCATCTGGTATTATCTCTGAGCCCTGGCTCTCACCTTCTGTATAACGTTATATTGCCAATCATACAGATCCACTTACTGGTGCTGCTAACTTATTGTTTTTAGTTCTTCATCTTTGGGGAGCATAAGACACCCAAATTGGGCCATTCAGCCCATCAAGTTTGTTCCGGCATTTCATCATGGCTGATTTATGTTCCATCTGAACCCCATTCTGGAAAATAGGAACATTTATGTCTTGCACTGTGCTGCTGCCACAAAACAACAAATTTCACAACATATGTCAGTGATAATAAAGTTGATTCTGATGTTACAACTGTACAAGGCCTTGGCAAGGCCAAATGAGCAATGAGCAACGGATATTGTTGCAAAGATGGTGGTGAGCTGCCTTTGGAACTGCAGTCAGTGGATTCAAGGTATTCCTTCTGTTCAGGAATTCAGGGATTTGGATCTAGTGATAATGAAGAGGCGACAGTGTATTTCCACATCAAGTGGAAGTATTTCTGTTGTCTCCTGCCCCTGTTCTCCTTGGTGAAACAGGTTTTGGGTTTGGAAGGTGCTTGAATATAAAAGGAGAGAAGATTAGCTTTATTTGTCACAGGCATGTTGAAGCATATAGGCAACTGTTATTTGCACCAACAACAACAGTGCACGGATGTGCTTAGGTCAGACTGAAATTGTTGCTGTGCTTCCAGTGCCACTGTAGCATGCCCACAACACACTAATCCTAACCGGTATGTCTTTGGACTGTGGGAGGAAACCACAGCACCTGGAGGAAATCCACACCGTTAACATACAAACTCCTTACAGACAGTGATGGGAGTTTGAACCCGGGCACTAGCATAGTAAAGCGTTACACTAACTGGTTCACCACTGTGCCACCTTCACAGTGCCGTTGGATTAATCAGGGCAAGTAAGTGTGACATGTGTTGCTGATGGGTGAATACTCAGCCACTGGGCAGCAGTGCTGGAGGGAACAGATGCTTTGGGTCGTGGATGGGGTGCCAGTCAAGTGAGCTACTTTGTCCCTGGTGATGTAACTTTGCTGATTCTTACTGATTCTGTTCTCATAATTTGCATGTTTTGCATAATTTTTATTGATTGGAGTATATTTCAAGAAGAAGTAGAACCCCAGTTATATTTGCTGTTTAAATTTGTATTCTCACCTCCATGAATTCTTACAAAACGTTGTTTCAAAGCATTGATTGTGCTGGCTTAGCAAAATTGTTATCCAGTTCAAATCCAAACAAGCCCCAATCAGACCTGGCTACTCTATGACCTAGAGTTGTCTGTGTGCTCAGATCAGTGGAGTCAGAGAGTAATACAGTACAGAAACAAGCCCTTCTGACATACTCACCCCTGCCAACCAAGATGCTCATCTAAGCTAGTCCTATTTACCTCCATTTGGCCCATGTCCCTCCAATCCATGCACCTAGAGGTCTTGTCCTGGGCCCAGCACAAAAGTGCAATTACAAAGAAAGCACAGCAGCGCCTCTTCTTCCTTAGAACTTTGTGGAGATTCGGCACGACATCTAAAATTTCCTATAGATGTGTGATGGAGACTGTTTTTTATCACGGCCCTATTTGAAAACACCAATGCCCTTGAACAGAAAATTCTGCAAAAAGTTGTGGATACAGTACTGTCCATCATTGTAAACACCTCCCTGCCATTGAGCACATCTACATGGAATGTTGTTGCAGGAAAGCAGTATCCATCATCAGAGACCCCCACCATCCAGGTCATGCTCTCTTCTCACTGCTGCCATCAGGAAGAAGCTCCAGGAGCCTCAGGACCTACACTACCGGGTTCAGGAACAGTTATTACTCCTCAACCATTAGGCTCCTGAACCAGAGGGTATAACTTCATTCAGCTTCACTTAACTTCACTTGCCCCATCATTGAAATGTTCCCTCAGCCTATGGACTCACTTTCAAGGAGTCTTCATCTCATGCTTCTTGGTATTTGTTGCTTATTTGTTTATTTATTTATTATTTCTTTTGTATTTGCACAGTTTGTTGTCTTTTGCACACTGGTTGTTTGTCCGTCCTGTTGGGTGCGGTCTTTCATTGATTCTATTATGTTTCTTGGATTTACTGAGTGTGCCCGCAAGAAAACGAATCTCAGGGTTGTATATGGTGACATATCTGTACTTTGATAATAAACCTACTTTGAACTCTGAGCAAAATGACTTAATTATATTTGCCTCCAGCACTTCCTCTAGCAGCTCACCCCAATTACATACCACCCTCTGTGTGAAGACCTTTCACCTTAGGTCTCTTAAATCTTTCTCCTCTCGCATTAAACTTCTGCCATTTAGTTTTTGATTTCCTTTTCCTGAGAAAAAAAGATGTTTTTAATTTTCTTTTTATTTTATCAGAAGTTATGAACATCAGTGTACTGTAGCTTTTGATCAGTATAGTGGATAAAAACACTTATGTTGTGCAGTGTACTCTTCCACGTGGGGACCATGGCCTCACATGGTGACAAAAGACTGTAAGTAGTAATTCTGAGGCCTCCGTTGGTCTGGGTCAACTATGGATATTGCACCCTAGCTGTCTAGATGTGCAAAGTGGGGGAGCACAATATAGAGAGCAAGCTGTTGCCCGTGTAGCAAGTTCCCCCCATCCACGCAGCTAATGAACCCAAAGGAATGGAAGAGACCGATACATTTTGGTGCCAGCAATGTCGCAGGAGTTGCCAGTCAGCATTGAACTCAATGTAGGACTGCCTTAGGAACTCCAGCTCCAGATTTTCCTCAGGGTTTGCTCCCAAAGCCTTCCCCGTGAGTGGTTATAACCGCAAGGCATTGGAGTTTTGAGATCAGAGTTTATCTTCACCTAGGTGAGCCCCATCTGCCTGAAACGACTGGTTTTAAGGTGCCACTGATCCTCCCTTGCCCCTTAGCTAAGCCACATGTGAAGGCCAGGAGCTGGACTTGGATGTCAGAGGCTATTTGAGGCGCACGCCATTGGGAGCATTTAGTAGTGGGACCTTATCCCCACTACCTCTCCTTGCTATAACAATCTTAAGATAGAAATTATAGCTTGACAATCAGTATTCTTCTTGTGAATCTGGATGAGCATTGCTTGATGTAATACAGAGACAGATTTTCTTTTCAGCAGGGAACACTGGCTTGTGCACAAAGTTTATTACCTATTTTGTGTGACGATGCAGTTCTTACACTGTGCAAAGGGTTACAGCAAATGTGATCTGTTAGCTGTGCTGCTTCTCCTGTGAATCCCATGATAGCTATAAGTAATGGATAACCAGTCATGAAATTTTAATGATGACTGTTTGCAGCATTGATTTCTTGTCTAGGCACAAGTGTCCTTTCTGGTTAATAGAATTGCCTGCTGCTGGGTGGTCCCCTGATCAGGTCATCAACTTCCTTATGTCATGCCATGTGCTGTTCTTTTATCCGCTCGCCCCCTCAGCACAGTCACCAGACACAGCTCAGCTTTGTTCTCATTCTTTGTGAAGGATCATCTGAAAAAATGTGCATAACAATTCCAGTCATGACGTTACAGAGTGACTTTCAAGAATGCTGTCTGTACACTCCTCCCGCACGAGCTACTTGAGTCGTACAGCAAGGAGAAAAGACCCTTTGGCCCAGCTTGATACTTGCTATGATGCTGTCTACCTACATATTGAAAAACTGCACATAATCTTTTTCAGTTTATCTTTGTTGACTGGTGCAATGTCAAATGCCTCTTTTCTGCGAATGGTTTTCCTGAATCCAATGAAGGATTCAGTCCTGATTAATAGTTTGCATGTGAGCCAGATCTGGGCAAAAGGGACTTAGATGGCCAACTTGGTTGGTATGGATCAGTTGGGTCACTTCTGTATTATAATCTGAGGACCATTACCCAACAAGGATGAATTATAATAGGTTGCCTGTCCTGAAACTTAATTTGGGTTTTAAAGCTACCTTGCTCCGCGTGTTTGGCATCTGTTGTATGAGATGTTTACTCAGCAGGTGTTTCTGAGCTGTCTCGCACCCAGCTGAGTACCTCATGGTAAGCTGTATGTGTGCAAAGATCGCAGTGGGAATAAAATACCTTAAAGTAAGAATGATTAGCTTTATCTGTCACAGGTATGTAAAGCATATAGTGAAATGCGTCATTTGTGTCAAGGCAATTCAGTAACAATTGTGCTGGGCAGCCTGCGATCATTGCCATGCGTCTGGTGCCAACATAACATGCCCACAAAGTCTTTCAGAGCTACACACACAAAATGCCGGAGGAACTCAGCAGGCCAGGCGGCATCTACTTTCAGAGTTCTCTTGGGTTGAATTTTTTCTCTTTCAGTCAGTTCTATTCCTTAAATCATGTTGTTCAACCTCCACTATGTAAGCCATTCAGTCCCTTTCCCAAGATTGTTGAAATCCCAGTCAGCTAATAGTATATCTGCTCAGTAAGCTCAGCCATTCCACATCTTTCTTCTGCATGCTTTGTAGCACACTCCCATTTCCTTCCACACATTGGCCATCCCTTGCTTCTTGCATTTTCCTTCAGTTCCTTTGTGCTGTGGCTCTACCCTACTTGGGCGCTGAGGCTGCATCATCTGTCTCAGCTTACTGTACAGAGGAAGTGCCTCTTCTCTTCCATAACCTCTCCCTACCTTTCATTAATGTACGTAAAATTCGTAAAGTTCCCTATATACCTCATCCTCAGTTTAGTTTATCCTTAGTCTCCATAAAGAAAACTTGGAGATAATGTAATCTAAGGATGACTCTATTACTTCTGAATTTTGATCTGCCTTGCTGTAGAGGTAATTAGAATCTGATAGAGTGATGGAATACTACAGCACAGAAACAAACACTGGCTCATCTAGTCCATGCCGAACTCTGTATTCTGCCAGCTCCATCAACTTGCACTTTCGCCATAGCCCTCCATACCCGTACCATCCATGTACCTATGCAAACTTCACCTAAATATTGTAATTGAACACACATCCACCACTTCCGGCATCACCCTTTGAGTGAAGAAATTCCCCCTCGTGTTCCCCTGAAACATTTCACCTTTCATCCATAACCTATGATCTTTAGTTCTAGTCTTCACCCAACCTCAGTGGAAAAAGATTGCTTGCATATACCCTCCCCTCATATATTTGTGTACCTCTCACAATTCTCCCCTTGTTCTCCAATGCTCCAAAGAAAAAAAAGGTCCTCAGGTCATCTGTTGTTTATCGTCGCATTGTGTTTCCAAATGCAGATGTGCAGTGAAGAGGATTGAAAGATGGTTGAATGTTTTTCCCTCTGCAAGTAACTGGTGGCAGTCTCCAGATCATGAGATCAGAAGTTCTTGGAAACACCCCAATCTTAAGTATTTTGTTAGAATCCCTTCACAGCTAATTCCCTTCAAAGTTTGACATTTTAGATTAGCTTTGAGATTGGAATGGAGATCAGTACCACCCAACAGATGGTGATTTTCAGAAACGATTTGTGCGGATGTGTTTGCTGTAGACTTTTTCCATTGAAAGCTAGGAACTGCTTCAAAAAGCTATGTGCCAGATCTGAAAAGGAAAGTTCAAAAAAAAGTTCAAAGTAAATTTATTATCAAAGTACATATACAGCATGTCACCATATACAACTTGAGATTTGTTTTCTTGCGGGCATGCTCAATAAATTCAAGAAACATAATTGAATCATGTGCAGATACTATAAGCAATAAATATCGAGAACATGAGATGCCGAGTCCTTGAAAGTGGATCCATAGGTTGTGGGAACAGTTCAGTAGCGTGGTGATTGAAGTTGAGTGAAGTTGTCCCCACTAGTCCAACAGCCTGGTGGTTGAGGATTGAACAACACTGAGCTAATTTATTTACTTGTTGTAGCACCGAAGGACAGCATATAGCCCAGTTGCATTCATGTAGATTGAGAGTTTTCAGGCATATTGCCTGTTCTTTCTCCATGGTTCTCTCAAGCTTCCATATTTCTGCAGTTCATACAGCATAGAAGGAAGCCATTTAGCCCATCAAATCTTTTCTGGCTCACAGAATAATCTTCTCTCCCTGCTAATTTTTCCTGTTTCCTTTTCTTCACACATTCCCAATAATTCCACAACACACAAAGTGCTGGATGAACTTATAAAATCAGGCAGTATCAATGGAAAGGAATCAGCAATCGATGTTTCAGGCCAAGACCCTTCAATAGCCTGCAAGTTCGACTGTTTATTTCCATCCTTGCATGCTGCCTGAGTTTCTCCGGCACTTTGTGTTGCTACGTTAACAGAAACTTGCAGTTTTAAAAGTAACCAACCAATCCGCAAGTCCTTGGGATGTGGAAAGAAAACAGAGCACCCTGGGAAAAACCCCAATGGTCACAGAGAATGTGTCTACTCCACAGAGATAACTCCAAAGGTCAGGGTTGAACCTGGGCTCCTGTGGTTATGAAATAGCAGCCTCATAGGAGGGAACCTACCAGGATTTGCCTTCACTTAATTTACTTAAGCTCATCACCCCTACTGGGGCATAAGCCACTGGCAGCAGCTCATCTACTCTGGACCAGTCATTCAAGTTGTCCCCAGGTGTAGACCATCTTTGAAGATCCTTCCTCTCCTTGGGATAAGATCTTTGGTTCTGTTGCCATTGTCGTTTCTGTAGATCTTATGTTTTTTTTTTGGGATGGAGTTGCTAAACCCGTGCCCAACCCTCCTCCTTTCACAGCTGGGCTTGACACTGTCCATGGTGGAGTTAATCTTCACTAAAGGCAAGGATTAGTTAGGGAGAGCCAGTGTTTCGTTGTTCACGGAATATCCTGTCCCACAAATTGGATTGAATTTTTTTGAGGTGCTAGCTAAGGATATTGATGAGGGGACTACAGTAGATGTTGTCTACACGGAGAACGTAGAACATAGAACAGTACAGCACAGCAACAGGCCCTTTGAGCACAACATTGTGCCAGACTATGTAATCTCTTCTGCCTCCCTCCATTCTCAGCACCATCGCTTGAGTAAGGTCTTTGACAAACTTGCACATTGATAGGCTGGTCCAGAATGTTAGAGCTCATGGTGTCCATAGCAGGATGCATAAATTTAATATAAAATTGTATGTATGTCACCATATTCAACCCTGAAATTTGTTTTCTTGTGGACATTCACAGTAAACAAAATCAGTGAAAAATCACGCACAACATAGATGGACAACCAGTCAGTGTGCAAAAGCAAATAAACCGTACAAATACAAAAAAAACCCAATAATTATACATAAGTAAAAAATATTGAGAACATAAGATGAAGAGTCCTTGAAAGTGAGTCCATTGGTTGTGGGAAGAGTTCTGTGATGTTGCAAGTGGAGTGAAGTTAGCCCCTCTGGTTCAGGAACCTAATGGTCGAGGGGTAGTAACGGTCCCTGAACCTGCTGGTGTGAGTCCTGAGGCTCCTTTACTTCCTCATGGCAGCAGCAGGAAGAGAGCACGACCTGGGTGATTATCAGTGACCAGTCGTGTATTGCAGGGATCCGTACCCTGCAGTATTATTGGTGTGCAAATGGTAGGAAAGATTTTTTAAAAGTCACAACATGATACAGATTAGTTGGAAATTTGGCAGAGCTATAGCAAATGAAATCTGCCATAATCCTCTTCTCCATATGTGTTGTTCCCTCTACAAATAGATTCAAATTTCGGGGTTGGATTTCACATAAAGTATTACGAGGAGCTGCATTTCGGGAAGGCAGACAGATATGTTGTGCACAGTAAATGAAAGGGTCTTGTAGAGTATTCATGATCTTGGATTTGATTTAGAATTGGGGTTTTTTTTGTACTTGAAGTTTAGATTTTCTATGATTGTATTTTTCTATAATCACTTGTAATTGTTTAGTGAATTTTTCAGCAAGTATGGTATAGTTGATTTTGTGTTTTTCTAGAAGCTTTCCAGTTTTTCTGCAGCAGGTGTCACGCCATTTAAACTTGGTTCTTTTATAGGTTAGTGGCTATCACTGG
This sequence comes from Mobula hypostoma, assembly GCF_963921235.1. Lineage (NCBI taxonomy): Eukaryota > Metazoa > Chordata > Chondrichthyes > Myliobatiformes > Myliobatidae > Mobula > Mobula hypostoma. The sequence goes on from NC_086098.1 coordinate 175,095,553, forward strand.
AATTTTGTTTTTCTCTAGTCTGAGTATGAGGCGATCATAATTTCTTTGTTCTCTCAAATTGCATTCTTTGTTCTTCATTCTTGTAACCCTTTATGTAATGACTATAAACAACAAGTTTTATGGCTCATTCTTGACTTCCAACGAACTTCTGGACCACAAAAGCACCAAGTTTCAACAACGAATCAAAAGGGACTTTGGATCATGCGTCCATTGATTTTTGAAATTGGTGGGTACAGCGGGATGTGGTAATGAAGGTAATGGGTAATGGGTACAGCAGGATGTGGTAATGGGTAATGGGTACAGCGGGATGTGGTAATGATTTTTGAAATTGGTGGGTACAGCGGGATGTGGTAATGGGTAATGGGTACAGCAGGATGTGGTAATGAAGGTAATGGGTAATGGGTACAGCGGGATGTGGTAATGAAGGTAATGGGTAATGGGTACAGCGGGATGTGGTAATGAAGGTAATGGGTACAGCGGGATGTGGTAATGGGTAATGGGTACAGCGGGATGTGGTAATGGGTAATGGGTACAGTGGGATGTGGTAATGATTTTTGAAATTGGTGGGTACAGCGGGATGTGGTAATGAAGGTAATGGGTAATGGGTACAGCAGGATGTGGTAATGGGTAATGGGTACAGCGGGATGTGGTAATGGGTAATGGGTACAGCGGGATGTGGTAATGAAGGTAATGGGTAATGGGTACAGCGGGATGTGGTAATGAAGGTAATGGGTAATGGGTACAGCGGGATGTGGTAATGAAGGTAATGGGTAATGGGTACAGCGGGATGTGGTAATGGGTAATGGGTACAGCGGGATGTGGTAATGGGTAATGGGTACAGCGGGATGTGGTAATGATTTTTGAAATTGGTGGGTACAGCGGGATGTGGTAATGAAGGTAATGGGTAATGGGTACAGCAGGATGTGGTAATGGGTAATGGGTAATGGGTACAGCGGGATGTGGTAATGGGTAATGGGTACAGCGGGATGTGGTAATGAAGGTAATGGGTAATGGGTACAGCGGGATGTGGTAATGAAGGTAATAGGTAATGGGTACAGCGGGATGTGGTAATGAAGGTAATGGGTAATGGGTAATGGGTACAGCGGGATGTGGTAATGAAGGTAATGGGTAATGGGTACAGCGGGATGTGGTAATGAAGGTAATGGGTAATGGGTACAGCGGGATGTGGTAATGGGTAATGGGTACAGCGGGATGTGGTAATGGGTAATGGGTACAGCGGGATGTGGTAATGGGTAATGGGTACAGCGGGATGTGGTAATGATTTTTGAAATTGGTGGGTACAGCGGGATGTGGTAATGAAGGTAATGGGTAATGGGTACAGCAGGATGTGGTAATGGGTAATGGGTACAGCGGGATGTGGTAATGGGTAATGGGTACAGCGGGATGTGGTAATGAAGGTAATGGGTAATGGGTACAGCGGGATGTGGTAATGAAGGTAATGGGTAATGGGTACAGCGGGATGTGGTAATGAAGGTAATGGGTAATGGGTACAGCGGGATGTGGTAATGGGTAATGGGTACAGCGGGATGTGGTAATGAAGGTAATGGGTAATGGGTACAGCGGGATGTGGTAATGGGTAATGGGTACAGCGGGATGTGGTAATGAAGGTAATGGGTACAGCAGGATGTGGTAATGATTTTTGAAATTGGTGGGTACAGCGGGATGTGGTAATGAAGGTAATGGGTAATGGGTACAGCAGGATGTGGTAATGATTTTTGAAATTGGTGGGTACAGCGGGATGTGGTAATGATTTTTGAAATTGGTGGGTACAGCGGGATGTGGTAATGGGTAATGGGTACAGTGGGATATGGTAATGATTTTTGAAATTGGTGGGTACAGCGGGATGTGGTAATGATTTTTGAAATTGGTGGGTACAGCGGGATGTAGTAATGGGTAATGGGTACAGTGGGATATGGTAATGATTTTTGAAATTGGTGGGTACAGCGGGATGTGGTAATGATTTTTGAAATTGGTGGGTACAGCGGGATGTGGTAATGGGTAATGGGTACAGTGGGATATGGTAATGATTTTTGAAATTGGTGGGTACAGCGGGATGTGGTAATGATTTTTGAAATTGGTGAGTACAGCGGGATGTGGTAATGAAGAAGGCCGATGGTAGTCTGTCTCTACATAAAGTGAAAGGTTTTCCTTACTGACTCCCGAGCTATAGCTTTCGCCAATCACTTTAAATCTATGTTGATTGGTTCTGGAACTTTCTGTTCATCTTAATCTAGCGTTTCACATTGATTAAACTTCCAACTACAGTTCCTAGTTCTGCTTCACTTTAGCAAATGTTGTAGCGGTTATTCTCATATTTCTGAGTATTTTGTTTAATTAGCAGATTTTAATCATTTGTTCATTTGAGAAAACAGCATCTCGGACAGCACACTAGATGCTGTGGAATGCCTGCCTGTCGTGGAGGAACTTGATGCACTGCCGACTGCCGAAGAGCTGAGTAAAGCCATCAACAGCCTGCCCACTGGGAAGGCACCAGGATTGGATGGCATTCCACCAGAGGCCATCAAATGCGCAAAGGGCGTCCTGCTAAACCACCTGCACGAACTACTGTGCCACTACTGGATAGAGGGAGCAGTGCCGCAAGACATGAGAGACTGCAACATTGTCACCCTATATAAGAACAAAGGGGACAGAAGCGACTGTAACAACTACAGGGGAATCTCCTTGCTGAGCATCGTTGGGAAGGTCTTCGCCCGTGTGGTCCTGCAGAAAATAGCCGAAAGGGTATATCCCGAGTCTCAGTGCGGTTTCAGGTCAGAACGCTCCACAATCAACATGATCTTCTCCCTGTGACAGCTACAAGAGAAATGCAGAGAGCAAAGACAACCACTCTACGTCGCTTTCATTGACCTTACGAAGGCCTTCCATCTTGCGAGCAGAGACGGCCTGTTCAAAATCCTCGCCAGGATTGGTTGTCCCCCGAGGCTCCTCAGGATAGTTCAGTCATTCCACACAGTAATGAAGGGCGTCATTCAGTTCGACGGCTCTTCTTCGGAGGCCTTCAACATCCGTAGCGGTGTGAAGCAGGGCTGTGTGCTTGCCCCCACCCTGTTTGGCGTCTTCTTTGCAGTCATGCTGAAGCACACCTTTGGAACATCAACTGATGGTGTCTACCTCCACACCAGATCAAATGGGAGGCTGTTCAGTCTGTCCCGGCTGAGGGCGAAAACCAAGGTTCGTGAAGTACTCATCAGGGACATGTTGTTTGCAGACGTTGCGGCACTGGCAACGCACTCTGAAGAGCAACTGCAGCACCTGATGGACAGCTTCTCAAGAGCCTGCCAGGATTTCGGCATGACCATCAGCCTGAAGAAGACCAACGTGTTGGGCCAAGGCATTGAGCACCCCCCGCCCCCCCCCCCCAGCCGTCACCATCAACAACTACGAGCTGGAGGTAGTCCACAAGTTTACATACCTTGGCTCCACCATCACGGACAGCCTCTCCCTAGACCCGGAGATCAACAGATGGATTGGACGAGCAGCCTCAACATTCGCCAGGCTGACAAAGAGAGTCTGGGAGAACAGAAAGCTAACAATGCACACCAAAGTTTCAGTCTACAGGGCCTGCGTCCTCAGCACACTGCTTTACGGCAGCGAGACCTGGAGCCTCTACTACAAACAAGAACGGCGTCTCAACGCCTTCCAGCTTCCACCTTCGCAGCCTGAGACGCATCCTGGACATCATGTGGACCGATCGAGTCACCAACAATGAGGTCCTGGCCCGTACCCAGTTACCCAGCCTCTTCACCCTGCTCCAACAATGCCGTCTCCGCTGGCAGGGCCACATACACCGCATGTCAGACTGGAGGATCCTGAAAGACCTGCTGTACGGAGAACTGGCCTCTGGCAAGAGAGCACAAGGGCAGCCCCATCTTCGTTTCAAAGACGTTTGCAAGAGAGACATGAAGTCACTGAAAATGAACGTCGAGAGGTGGGAAGACATCGCAAGCGATTGCTCTCACTGGAGGCTGGAACTACGCAGTGGTCTAAAAAGAGGTGGAGAAGCTGAGGCTTGCTGCTGAAGAAAAGCGCACTCGTCGGAAAAACAGCACCAAGACAACACTGGAGGACAGTGCAGTCGATGCAGCGGAGATTGTCACTCCCGTGTGGGCCTCTAAAGCCACAACAGATGCTGCTCTAACACAGACTGAAGCAAGACTTTCCATGGTCTTACGTGACTGACGGATGCCACCTAATCATTTGTTCATTTGTTATGCAAACAATCTCCAGGTTACGAACGCACAGCTTATTGGACACCCAAAATACCACTGAGCTCCTACAATGTTATTAAAATTCAAAAGTCCAATGTACTGTACATCAGTGCATAAACGCAGGATATTCTGCAGATGCTGGAAATTTTGAGCAACACACAAAAAAGACAACAAAATTCACGACATTTGCCAGTGATGTTAAACTTGATTCTTCTTTCTGAAAATGCTGGAGGAACTCAGCAAGTCAGGCAGCATCTATGGAGGGGAGTGAGCAGTCGATGTTTGGGTGGAGGCTGTTCATCATGGCTGGAAAGGAAGGGGGAGGATAGAAGTCAGAATAAGAAGGTGAAGGGAAGAAGTACAAGCTAGCAGGTGATAGAAGAAACCACCAGAAGAATAGTGGATGGGTTGGGGAGGGGGAATGAAGTAAGAAGCTGGGAGGGGGTAGGTGGAAGAGGGAAGAGACTGAAGAAGGAATCTCATTAGAGGGAGCAGTAAACCATGGAAGAAAGGGAAGGAGGAGGGGCACCAGAGGGGGGTGATGGGCAGGTGAGGAGAAGAGAAGGGTCAAGAGAGGAAATGGAATAGGGAATGGAAAAAAAGAGAAGGGGAAGGGGGAGATATTACCAAAGTTAGAGAAATTAATGTTCATTCCATCAGATTGGACACTTTCCAGATGAAATATGAGGTGTTGCCCCTCCTCTATGCACATGTATGCATTCTTTCTATGAACCAAACCACAGAATCCATTTCCTCTCCATCCACATTTAGTAATGCTTTCTTATCAGTCTTGTGCGCTGTCTATTTAATCCAGTACAGTGTTGTTGTGGTGCATCAGAATCAGATTTAATATCACTAGCATATGCTGTGAAATTTGTTGTCTTTGCAGCAGCAGTACATTGCAATACATAATGATAAAAAATCAGAAACTGTGAATGACAGTAAGTATATGTATATATATTAAATGTTGAATTAAATAAGTACTGCAAAATAAAAATAAAGAAATATTGAGGTATTGTTCAAGGGTTCAATGTCCATTCAGAAATCGGATGACAGAGGGGAAGAAGCTGTTCCTGAATCATTGAGTGTGTGCCTTTGGGCTCCTGTACCTCCTTCCTGATGGTAACAATCAGAACCGGGCATGACCAAGGTGAAGGGGGGTCCTTAATGATGGACATCGCCTTTTTGAGGCATCGCTCCTTGAAGATGATTTTTGTGTTGTTTTTTAAATGTGTACAAAATTGGTCTAATGTTGATTTTTCATAATGGAAGCCAGTGAAGCCCTGTAACTAAAAAATGACACTGTGATCCCACAGTGGGGAACATAATCAAGTTATGTTATTGTTCTGGGCTAACTTCAGGCACCACAAAGAGAACTGTGTGCTGTCGAAACAGACCCTTCAGCCCATTATCTCTCTGCCAACCCACTTTGGTGTTTATTTCCCTCTGAAAAACTGCACTGATAGTTATATTGGGCCTTGGTGCGAGCACTATTTTGCAGAGCATGTATCTTGTGTTGTTGTCCCGTGTACACAAGTTATTGGGATGGTGGTAACATTTAATTCGCACTGTGTATTACTACTTACTGTCTGTGGGTTGTGTTGTGTTTTCCACTTTGATGCGGCGGGGCAGTGAGCTTTTCCCCCTTCGCCTTGCTTGGCCCACATCCTTCCAAATCTTTAAATGCTTCAATAAAATCCACATCGAAAGTGTTGAATGTTTGCACAGTTGTTAAACATTACCTTTTGCAGTTGGGCTGAATTGGATCTCCTGCTTCTGAACAAAAGCTGTCTCTGTGCAGGCCCCTGTGCGTGCACACACATGTACAGTAAACCTGTAGATATCAAATTCAGAAGTCTTGCTCAGGGGCCTGTAGAATAATAAAGCTATATCAGTGTGGTGGGGGCAAATCCTTTCCCCGTGAAGCATTCCTTTGAGTACGCTGAGTAGATTGGTATCTCATGTTGTTTTTCTGGAACGGTTATGGGAGGGGAAGGAGTTCAAGAGGTTCTGTGGTAGACAGGAAATGAATTTGGAGAGCTTTTCAATGAATCACCATCTTGTGTAGTCTCCTGATAATCCAGAGATGCCTTCTGCCCTCGTGTGTCTTGTTGACTCACCTCATCTTTTATCAAACTTGAGGGATTGCTGAAGTCTGATTCATTATTAAAACCAAACACGTCGCTTCCAGCTGATGAATCTTTGTCCGCTTCCCACACCCACAAGAAATGTCCATAATTGGTCGTCTTCCCAGCATTCCTTTCTTCTGTGGGGTGGGGAGCGCGGGTGCTCTGTGTAATAAAACAAGTGAGCTGCCTGGTTACCGCTTCAGAGGATGTTGCCACAAGGTAAAATTAGCAGGGGGTGGTGGGTGATATCTGTCTGTTAACATTTGCCTAGCGCAGGTGTGCAAATGAGACAGATTGCCTCAGTGAATTGCAGTATTGCAGGAGATGGACGTGTGAAGCTCTTAACGACATCCCAGTGAGTTCTGAACTCCTGCTTCAGAATTTCCTCTTGCTATACTTATCTAAGCAAGCAGTGAATTGTAGCCATCACGTAAGGAGGCAAGTCAAATTTTGGAGGGTGCCCTATTGTTGTGTTAATAGGAGGAAATATTAGGGCCTTGGTATGATCAAAGATCCCACCCGCCCCATCCAGTGTCAGACGGAAAACTGATGCTTAAAGGCAAGAAGGGTCAGGATGCGAAGTAGTTTCTTCTCTTAGGCCATTGGGCTTCTGAGCTCCCTGCCGCGTCGCATTCGAAGTGGCACCGGATAATTTCTACTGTACCTTACAAAATTTAATTTATGCACTTTGTTTATCTATGTGTAATTCATTTAAGATTTACTACTTACTTTCCTAAATTATTGTGTGTTATGTGTACTACTGTGCTTTACACCCTGTTTCAGGGAAACATTATCTCGTTTGGAGATACACATGTATATAGTTAAGTGACAATAGACTTAACTAGAGTGATACTGCACAGAAACAGGTCCCTCTGTCCCATTCATCCATGCTGATGAAGGTGCCCTCCTGAACTAGTCCCAATTCCCTATGTTTGGCCTATTTCTCTCCAAACCTTTCCTATTCATATATTTGTCTAAATGCCTTTTAAATGCTGTAATTGTTCCTGCTTCTGTCAGCTCATTCCATATATACACCGACCCCTCTGTTTGAAGTACATCCAGTCCCCAATTTACAACAGGGTTCTTTTCCTGAGAGCCATTTACAACCCAAGTTCTTTGGAATTCAGAAATGAGTGTGTGGGTGTGTTTGTAAAATAGAGGGTCACAGAAACAAGAGTGAGCAGCCTTGGGAAGAGCGTCCGCTCAGCACACCCGGCTCTGTTTGGCTTGAACCTGTCCCTATTGTTGTGGCTCTGGTGGAAGGCACAGAAGTCATGTGGAAGTCCCCATCCCATTTGTAGAAGATACCTGCAGCCTCACAACAGCTCCCAAATCCATCACCGTCCATTCCACTGGTCGCCAAACACTGTTATTACATGGAACATTGAACAGTACAGAACATGACCTTTCGCCCATAATGTTGTGCCAACCTTTTAACCTACTCTAACTCTTCCCTCCCACACAGCCCTTTGTGTTTTCTTCCATCCCTGTGCCTATCTAAGTGTCTCTTACATGTCTGTAATGTATCTGCCTCTACCACCACCCCTGGCAGCACGTTCCACCCATCCAATACTCTGTGTGTATCTCTGACATCCCCCTATAATTTCATCCGGTCATTGTAAAATTATACCCCCTTGCATGAACAGGATATAAATAAATTGGGTATTTGTAACCCAAGGGAGATCCTGTACAAATATCTCTGGCTAACATTTGCTACACCTGCCACCAAGATGGTTTATTAGAATATAGAACACAGAACAGTACAGTACATGAACAGGCTCTTCAACACACAAAGTTATGCCAAATCAATTAAATTAGTAATCAAATATAGCCATGGTTTTCCAATTGCTCATAAATCTTATCCTTCTCCCAGTAACTTCCCTACCACTGTTGTGATGCTCATCAGTCTATAGTTTCCAGGATTATCCCTAGTTCCCTTCTTGAATAATGGAACAACATTAGCCAGTCGCCATTCCTCCAGGACCTTGCCTGTGGCTAGAGAGGTAACGAAGATGTTGGTTGAGGGCCCCATCAATCTCTTCTTGCCTTTCTCAGTAACCTGAGATATATCCCATTGAGCCCTGGGGACTTATCCACCTTAACACTGTTTAAGACACCCAACACTGCCTCCTCCTTTACCTTGAAATACCCTGGTATATCAATGTGCTCAGCACTGATCTCCCTATCCTCCACGTCTTCTCCTTGGTAAATGCTGATGTAAAGTACTCATTAAGGATCTCGCCCACATCCTCCATATCCAAGCAAATGCCCCCCTTTTTATCCTTGTAGTCCCACCCTCTCCCTAGTTAGTCTCTTGCTCCAGGTATATGTATAGAATGCCTCGAAATTCCCTTTAATCCGACTTGCTAAGGACTTTTCATGACCCCTTCTTGCTTTTCCAATTCCCTTTCTGAGTTCTTTTCTGGTTTATTTATAATCTCAAGGGATTATTTTGATTGTAACTTCCCAAGCTTTACATACTTTTCCTTTTTCTTCTTGACTAAATTCCTCATCCCTCTCTACATCCAAGTTTCTCTTACCTTGTCATCCTTGTCCTTCCTTCTGACTGGAACGTACCTGTGCAGTACTCTGTACAGTTGGTCTTTAAAGACTCTCCACGTGCCAGATGTACACTTGCCCAAAATCAGCTGTTTCCAATTAATTCTCCCCAGTTCCTGCCTAATATACTCGTAATTTGCCCTGCTCCAGTTCAATGCTCTCCCACAAGGTCCATACTTATCCTTATCTACAGCTATCTTAAAACTTAGGGAATTGTGGTCGCTGTTCCCTAACTGCTCACCCACTGAGAGGCCGGTCACTTGCTCAGGCTTATAACCCACCACCAGCTCCAGTTAAACTATTGTGTAAAGATATTTGTAATGTTTAGATGATATAACCCAGGGGTAGGCAACCTTAAGCACAAATGATTTTCTAGCATGCGTTATTCATTAATTTGAGGCAAAACATAACTAGATGTATTTAAATGGATAATTCCCATATTTCAAGTTTTTTATGGCATTTTTTCTGGCCCGTCCGCTCATTAGTATGCGATCCGGCCACAGAGGCGAAAAGGTCGTCAACCCCTGATATAACCTGTCCATTCCCCAGTTATCTTTCCACTTTTGTACCTTTCTGCACTGTCATCCCATGGATTCCAGTGGCAGTGTTGAGGACTTGCTGTTTGGAGTTTGTTCCTAGTTCACACCAGACTGTGCTGATATTGTTTTATCAAAGTTCACGCATCTCTTAATAACCACAAAGTTCATTCATCTCTTAATGCCTAAGTCATGCCTAAGCAAGTTGTTAGTCAGCTGACTACATAACCAAAGCAGCATTACACTGACACTGTTACTCAGTGTAGATGCCTTCTCACATTTTCAGATGAGTCTTGGTTCTACTGAGTTAATTGCATCAGTCTTGCACAACTGACCTTTCAAACACAAGGCTATAATATCAGATTTGGATCTGATTACTGTGCTGGTTACTATAGATTTTGTGATGGCAAGGAAGTTCTCACAAAGTAAAATGTTAGTATAGAAACGAAATTAAATTTTATTTCTTTTGGAAAGCATTTGTCTGAAAAGCCAATTAGAGAATCCCAATTGAGGAGTGATGCCAGTTTAATGCTAGAATAAACTATTTTAACATTGTACCATTTGTACAAACTTCAGTAACTCACTATTCCCATGTGTTCATGTTGTTCAGTCCGGGTCGTAGAATCTGACTTCAAGATTCAACTTTATCTATCACATGTACATCGAAACGTAGAGCAAAATGCGCCATTTACGTTGGATGTTTAGTGTCCCTGTTGCTACCTTTTGAACGCGGAGTGGAGACTTTGTCACTGGCCTGTCCTGTAACTCTCCCTGTCTCTGAACTCTAACCTGGTCCCTAATTCCCCTCTCTGTCCCCAAAGCTATCCCTTTGAACCAAAATAAACATTTTTTAAAAAGCAACTAAAACTGAGCTACAACCTCATTGGAGGTCAGAGCTCAGCGCCGTCTTTGAACACTTGACTAATGTACAAGTCACATGTACTTGCATATGGAGTAAAAGCGTAGATTGTCTCCCACATTATCTCAGATAATTTATCCATACGCTCGTTACAAAAAGGCATAACAGCAACTATATTTCACTAGGAGTGTGAGGAGAATTGGTATGTTCCCAAAGGCTCGTGTAAATTTCTACAAATGTACCATGGAGAACATTTTGACTGGTTGCATCACCGTCTGGTATGGAGGGGCCACTACACAGGATCGAAATAAGCTGCAGAAAGTTGTAAACTCAGCCTACTCCCATTATGGACACAAGCCCTCTCAGCATCAAGGACACCTTCAAAAGGGAATGCCTCAAAGGTGGCATCCATCATTAATGACTTCCATCACCCAGGACATGAACTCTTCTCATTTCTACTATCAAGGAGGAGGTACAGGAGCCTGAAGGGACACACTCAACGTTTCAGAAACAGATCTTTTCTCTCCGCCATCTGATTTCTGATTAGACACTGAACCCAAGAACACCTCCACATTGTTAATTTTTTGCACTACTTAATTTCTTTTTTAATATATACTTACTGTAATTTATAGTTGTTATTAATGTATCGCATTATACTGCTGACGTCAAACAGCAAATTTCACAACATATGCTGGTGATATTAAACCTGATTCTGATTGATTTCTGTATTGGAGGTGCAACATGAAGTTTTTTGTTTATCCATTTAAAAAGTGTGCGCCGAAGGTCAGATAAATGTTAAATATTCTTTTCCTGTTTAAGATAACAAGCATCCCTTACCAGGCTGATCAACCTCTGGCTCAGTTTCCTTTTTTTGACGATTCTCATAGTCAAGCAGCACTGGAACTTTTGTCCCATTGTGCCAGTGCCAACCATCAAATACCTGTTATTCTACGGCCATTTACCAGCTCTTGGGCTATAGAATTCAACCTTGGTGTTTCCAGTGCTTGGCAAGATCTTGTTGAACATTGAACATTCCAGCCTCTATCACCCCTTCAGTCTGTGTGTTCTGGATTCCAGCTGCCCTTTGGGAACAGGAAAAAAGAATTCCTCTTCAGATTTCCTCAAAACGTTTTCCCCCGTACTCTAAAGCTAAAATTAGAAAAAGCAAGTGAACTTTTTCAAAATGCCAGAGAAAAAGGAGAGTATGTGTTCAGATTCATTTACTTATCACTTGTATATTGAAACGTATAGCAAAATGCATCGTTTATGTTAATAACCAAGATGCCCACAATATTCAGCAGAAGAAACACCTTTCCACTCAGTCAATCACTCACTCACACACACAAACGGGCACACACATCCACCCACAGAATCACACACTCACAAGGCACACGGGCACCTTCTCTCTCTTGCCCATGCCCGCAAATGCCCACCCACTCACACCCCCACACCCACCCACTCACACACAGAGCTCTCCAGTCCCAGGACTGGCCTCTTCTGGGTGTCCCTGGCCCAGATTCAGAGAGATTAGACCTTCAACACTGACCCTGGGACTTTGACCACCAGGCTTCCACTGCTGGATTCCCCGACTTTCGTCCTTAATCTCCAAGATTTAGCTTCAGCTGAAGACCCCAGGACTCACTAATCATCAAATATGAATTCAGGACTTGGAACTTTGGACTCTCACTGACTGCCGACCCTTGAAGGGGGTGATCATCAGTCTTCGTGCCTCCTGCCCACATGCACCTCCGACCTTAGGACTCGTTGATTTGGGCGTTACCAGCCTCGTCCATGGGGTCCATTGACCATGGAGGCAAAGTACAAGTGTGAGAAGGTAGATAAAAATACAACATGGCTTAGATATTTGGTGTAAGGTATGTGTAGAGACCAATTTCCTTTTAGTCCAGATAATGCCTCAGAAAGCCAACCAGTGAGCTTTACTTTTTATGACGGTAGTTAGTATCATAGAAAAGTACAGTACAGAAACAGGCTGTTTGGCCCATCTAGTCTATGCCAAACCATTTAAACTGCTTGCTCCCAATGACCTGCATTGGGACCATGGCCCTCCACACCCTTACCATCCGCATATCTATGTAAACTTCGCTCAAGGTTGTCAAATTCAATATACTATACATAGACTCATTTATTTATTTATTCTTCTAGATTATGTATTGCATTGAACTGCTGCTGTTAAGTTAACACATTTCATGACACATGCAGGTGATAATAAACCTGATTCTGATTCTGAAATTGAATGACATTGTGTGTCATAATTTAAACAATAGAGCCCTACTGGAGAGAGTAGCTGGTTGGCTTTTTCTGCCCATGTCATGATCCTGTGCTTCAGTCCTGTCAAAGTACTTTGGTTAATTTAATCTTAATTGCAATTCCAGATTAACAATTTAACCATCTGGAAACTGACTTCAGCTGGTCAGAGCGCACATTTCTGATTTAAATGAGAAAAGCACAAATAATACACAGCGAGTTTTATTGTTGACTTTTGATTTTGTGATTAATGAAGGGAGTTGGTGAGCATATGGTGTGCAGAGAGTAATTACAGGGCCGTATAAATAAGAACCGGTAGGCAAGAGAAAATGAGTGTGGAAACAAAGCTACCCAGTAAAAAAAAATCGTGATGCCATCTATGATAAAAAGCTTGCACTTAGACTAATACTTAGCTCAAATTTAGCCTTTTCTTTCCCACTGCTTTTCTTCCTACCCCACTGGAGCCGTTGATTCTTGGCGGAATTAGTATTAAATGGCAAACCTTTTGTACCTTATCCAAGCAGCCAGACTTCATATGAGATCCTGGGCTCTTGAACCTTGGCCGGCACCCGGACTTGGCATTTCACATTTCCTTGCAGCAAATCAGTCATTGTTTTCAGATTTATCTTTTAAACAGTAATTAGTAGCATCGATTGACCCAGTGATTCAGCATCGCTCTTCTATTCTTATCCTTTAGCTCCCTTCCTGCTGTGTATTTAATATTTCAATAATATTGAAGGAATCCTGTGTGTGTGTGTGTGTGTGTGTGTGTGTGTGTGTGTGTGTGTGTGTGTGTGTTTATATTGATTAAGTATTCTTGTTGGTTTAAATAATTCATTACGGGTTGTAGGTAAAATACGTTAGTTGCAACATCATCTTGGAGGTTGAAATGGAGGAGGAGAAGATGGCGGCGCGACGCAGCTTGCGCGGCCACTCCGGTGAATGATATCTGTAATCTGTCAATAGGATGCCGTGCACAATTCTGATTTGATGGAGACAGACGTGAGAGAATGGAGGAACATCTGGAGAAACTTCTGAGATGCCTTTTTCGCTGCCGCTGTTACTGTGTGATCCAGAATCTCCGGAGGGGAAGGTCCAGAGTCCTCGGCTTTGCTTGTTGCCTGGCGGCCGGGGCAGGGTCAAAGCGCTCGGCAGAGATGGTGTTCGGTGTCAGAGGGCTGGTCGGAGGCTCTAAGTTTTCGGACGGACTCAGAATCGGCTGGGGTCAGGTGCTTCCAATGCATCGACAGTTGTCGGTTCCTGGAGGTTTATGGCAGAGAGAGTTTCTACCTTTTGCCACCTGCTATGGGGGACTATCGGAAGTCGATCGGAACTTTGAGACTTTTTTTTACCGTTCCCATGGCCTGTTCTTTATCAAATTATGGTATTGCTTTGCACTGCTGTAACTATATGTTATAATTATGTGGTCTTGTCAGTGTTAGTCTTTGGTTTGTCCTGTTTTTTTGTGATATCATTCTGGAGGAACATTGGATCATTTTTTAATGCATGCATTTCTAAATGTCAATAAACAAGGACTGAGTGTCCTCATAATCTAATCTAATCGAATAATCTAATCTTGCTACCACATGATACATGAATGCCTTGCTTAACGTAAACTCAAAAGTAACACCTGTAGTTTTGGACTTCCCACCTCTTCAATTGAATTAATTTAATGTTTTGAAGTTACAAAACATATCACTTCCTTCTCCTTCTGTTTTCAAAGTTCAAAGTAAATTTATTATCAAAGTATGTATGTATGCCCAAATACTACCCTGTGATTCAGTTTCTTGCAGGCATTCACAGAATAAAGAAATAAAATAGAATCAGCGAAAAACTATAGAGTTCAAAGTACTTTTATTATCAAAGTACGTATACATTATACAACAAAGAGATTCGTCTCCTTACAGACAGGCACAAAACAAAAGAACCTATTAAAAAAGCGAAGACCGTCAAACACGAAAAATGCAGAGAGAGAGGGAAAAAAACCCAAGTCATATTGCACAAGTAACAAAAGCAAGCAAACAGCACCCATGACTTGAAGCCAGGTACCACTGCAGCTGGGGGAGGCCACTGCCTCAGTTCAGTACAGTGCTGAGAAAAGGTCGCAGAGCAGTGAACAGAACTGGCCCGACCATCGCCTCTGGTCCTGACACCTTACCTTTTCAAATAACACTGAGAACATGAGTTTTAGCATCTTTGAAAGTGAGTGCTAAGGTTTGATGATTAGTTCAGTGTTGTGGTGAGTGAAGTTATCCACACTGGTTCAGGAGCCTGATGAGTGAAGGGTAATAACTGTTCCTGAGCCTGTTGGTGTGGCACCTAAGGCTCCTGTACCTCCTTGGTGATGGAAGCAGTGAGAAGAGAGCATGGTCTGGATGGTTAGGGTCCTTGATAAAGGATGCTCTTTGTAGATGTGCTCAATGATGGGAAGGGCTTTACCTGTGATGGACTGTGTCCACTACTTTTTGTAGGCTTTTCTGTTCTTGGGAATGGTGTTTTTGTACCAGGCTGTGAAGCAAACTATCAAGATATTCTCCACTGTGCATTTATAGAAATTTGTCAGAGTTCTAGATGAGAGGCTGAATCTGTACAAACTTCTAAGAAGGTAGAGGTGTTTCTGTGCTTTCTTTGAGATGGCCATTACATACACCTTGGCTTGAGTAACCATCTCTTGCAAACAGACACCATTGTGGAAACTATAATTACGACTTTTGTTGCATGTAAAAATGATCTTCAAAGTTCAAAGTAAATTTAAAGTAAATGTATGTCATCATATACAACTGAGATTCATTTTCACGGGGGCAATCTCAGTAAGAACCATAATAGAATCAATGAAAGACCACACTCAACAGGATGAACAAACAACCAATGTGCAAAAGACAACAAACTCCGCAAATAAAAAGGAAAAAATAATAAATAAGCAATAAGTATTGAGAACATGAGATAAAGGGTCCTTCAAAATGAGCCTCTAGATTGTGGGAACAGTTCCATGATGGGGCTGAAGGTGAGTGAAGTTATCCCTCTAGTTCAACAGTCTGGTGGCTAAGGGATAAAAATAACTGTTCCTGAATTTAGTGGTGTGAGTCCTGAAGCTCTTGTACCTTCCTCCTGCTGGCGACAATGAGAAGAAGGTATAACCTGGGTGGTGGGGGTCCCAGATGATGGATGCTGCTCTCCCCTGACGGCGCTCTGTGTGGATGTGCTCAATGGTGAGGAGGGCTTTACCCGTGAAGGACTGGACCATATAAAGCACTGCACAGTGGAGGCAGGAGTATTTAATGTCTGGTTCCGGATTGCATTACATGCTGTAAGGCTAAGAAATTTGCTTTACCTATCACTGGAAGAAATTGCTGGGGCATAGGGCATTGACAAGTCAGTGGGGACTGAGGCATCGTCAGGCTTCCTTGGTAAAGATTAGGCAGAAGATGAAGCCCAAGTGTCTATGTTCAGCCTTGCTGAGATACTAAAAGCATTATAATAAAGCTTCACTCAAACTGAAGTGCATTTAAACTTCAGAACGTTTTTACAATCTCTAGCACAATCACAGGCAAAAGTCTCCCCTCTATCAAGGACACTTTCAAAAGGTGATGCCTCAAGAAGGTGGCCTTCATCACTGAGGACCCTCACCATCCAGGACATGCCCTCTTCTCATTACTACCATCAGGGAAGAGGTCTAGGAGCTTGAAGACCTACACTGAATGTTTTAGGAATAGCTTCTTCTTCTCCATCATCAGATTTCTGAACAGTCCATGAATACCTCTGCAATTTCTCTTTCACACGATTCATTTGTTTTTATTATAGGAATTATTTTACGTCTTGCAATGTGCTGCTGCCACAAAATGACAAATTTCACAACGGGCGTCAGTAACAATAAATCTGATTCTGAATGAGGCAATAACTTGAAATGGTTTGGATGTTATATTTTATATCGTGTAAAGAGAATCAAAATCAGGTTTACTGTCACTGCCATACGTTGTGAAATTTGTCGTTTTGTGGCTGCAGTACAGTGCAATACATAATAAACTAAATTACAGTAATATATAATATATAGATACAAAAAGACAGCAAAAAAAAAGGAGGTAATGCTCATTCAGAAATCTGATGGCAGAGAGGGAGAAGCTGTTGCTGAAATGTTAAGCGTGTGTCTTCAGGCTTCTGATTGTAGCAATGAGAAGAGGGCATGTCCTGGGTGATGGGGTGCTGTTTTTTTTTTGAGGCATTGCCTTTTGAAAGTGTCTTCGACTGTGTTAAAGATAATCGATGTAATAGAGTTAAAATTCACCTTCTGCTGCCTATGTTAAGAGCATACCACAGTGACATATGCACATTGAACTCTGCTTTTGAAGCTGAGTTCCACCGGCAACTGAATAAAAAGCAGAGTTCATTGAGGAACCATTACTTTATTGTACATGTAACAGAAGAAGAATTTGTAACCCGGTGACTTTTACCCTCTCTTTCAAATCTGTTCTCAAAACGCCCAGCTTGGGACAGCAGTGGAATAGAGACTAGCTTTTATTTTGTCAGTGAGTGAGCACCTCCTCCTGAGGGTGTTGGATTCGGATTTGGTCATTGATATCCTGTAATTACAAGATTTTCCTTGATATCCTTGCTGACGAAAGCATGAATCTGTTGGACACAGGACTCATTTTTAAGTGGGAATTTGAAGGACATCATAATTTAGGATTTGAATGATTTTTTGGGGGTCATTGAAAGGGATCTTTGCAGAAGATTTAATTTTATTGCATGTTTCTGTTTTAGAAATCAGAACTAGAGGTTCAGAATTTGGG
Source organism: Mobula hypostoma (assembly GCF_963921235.1). Classification (NCBI taxonomy): domain Eukaryota; kingdom Metazoa; phylum Chordata; class Chondrichthyes; order Myliobatiformes; family Myliobatidae; genus Mobula; species Mobula hypostoma. Next base: position 175,112,938 of record NC_086098.1, read on the forward strand.
CATAGATTGATGACGTACTCCTATTGATCCATCTGGGTTCCATCACTAGACATATTATCTAAGCATCGATTACAACTGCAGTATTTAAACTAAACGGGATATAATCATTACAACTTGCCTTTCATATTTCTCTAATTTTGCGTATACAGTGTAGCTGAAATAACACGCTGTTAATTCTGCAGCAGGGATTCTCTGAGTTCATTTTAGCGAAATAGCAAGGGATAGACCTTTCCGGCCCTTCAAGCTGGGTCGCCCCGTCGACCTCCAACAAACCCGCTTAACCCTAACCTTATCACGGGAGATTTACAATGATTGACTAACCTCTTTGGACAGTGGGAAGAAACGAGAGGACCTGGAAAAAGCCCATTCCACAGGGAGGACATACAAAGACTCCTAACAGAATGGTTCAGGAATTAAACTCCGTAGCACCCTGAGTTGCAATAGCATTGCGCTAACTGCTACGCTGCCGTGGCGCACAATGTAACTGTTTCCCTTGCATATTTTGGATAGTCTATGACATGGCAAAAGTATAAGAGGATTTTTAACTCTAATCTCATTGTGAAAATACAAATTGGATTTGCTCAACTGGCTTGCAGCCCTACAGAGTTTTCTCAATGCTTAATGGCAGGAAATGGCCCAGTTAACACAAAGAACATGATTAATTGAACCTTGTGGATAGTGACTTGTAGATAGGACCTTGATGTTTTAAAAAAACAAAGCCTGGTAGCTACGTTTATATATAGAGTTGACAGTTTAACTAAATTGAAATCATTTGAAATTAATTTTTACAGACATTCCCAAGTGTGCACAGTGTACACCCGATTGACCACTTTATTAACTACACCTGCACACCTTGTTATGGCAATTATCTAATCAACCCTTCAATGACATGCAGACATGGTGAAGAGATTCAGTTGTTCAGACCAAACATCAGAAAGAGGGGGAAAAAAAGAAATCTAAATGACTTTTACTGGTGCCAGAAGGGGGTGGTTTGAGTATCACAGAAACTGCTGATCTGCTGGGATTTTCACGTATACAGTCTCTAGAGATTACGGAGAATGGTGTGAGAAACAAAAACATCCAGTGAGTGGCAATTCTGTGGGCGATAAAGCCTTGATAAATAGAAAGGTCAGAGGAGAATGGCCAGATTGGTTCAAGCTGGCAGGAAGGTGACAATAGATCGTATAACCATGCGTTACAACAGTGGTGTGCAGAAGAGCATCTATAAACGCACAACGCGTTGAACCTTGAAGTTAATGAGCTACAGAGGCAGAAGGCACCACAGTAGCTTAGCAGTTAGTGTGATACTGTTACAGCTCAGAGTGTTCCAAAGTTCGGAGTTCAATTCTGCTGCCGTTCTGTAAGGAGTCTCTGTACGGCCTCCCTATGGAATGCGTGGGTTTCCTCCCACAGTCGAAGGACGTTATCAGATAGGTTAATTGGGTGTTGTAAATTGTCCCGTGATAGGGTTAGGGTTAATCAGGGTTGTGGGTTTGCAGGGGTAGGCTGAAAGGACCTTATCCACACTATCAATAAATAAGTAAGGAAATAAAGACTGCACTGGGTTCCACTCCTGTACCTAATAAAGCGCCCACTGAGTGTATACACACACATTTAGTTTCTCTGCTGTATGGAATAGTTCAGCTAAGAAGGAAAATAGTTCCATTAAGCCCTGAAAAGTGGAGGAGGAGGAGGTTGGTTGATGAGACTAAAGAAATTGTTGGAAATGTGGTTAGAGGAGAAAAGTCTGCACAATATGCGTGTTCCTGTGTGTGTGTGTGTGTGTGTGTGTGTGTATAGTAAACAGTGTAGATTTGATAACACAGGATTACAGTACTGTAACATTTAGAGAGTCCTCATAAAAATTGTTAATTGGATAAAAACTTGCATATAAACTGAACACACAACATGATTAGCAACACACATCAAAGTTGCTGGTGAACGCAGCAGGCCAGGCAGCATCTATAGGAAGAGGTACAGTCGACGTTTCAGGCCGAGACCCTTCGTCAGGACTAACTGAAGGAAGAGTGAGTAAGGGATTTGAAAGCTGGAGGGGGAGGGGGAGATGCAAAATGATAGGAGAAGACAGGAGGGGGAGGGATAGAGCCGAGAGCTGGACAGGTGATAGGCAAAAGAGGATACGAGAGGATCATGGGACAGGAGGTCCGGGAAGAAAGACGGGGGGGGGGGGTGACCCAGAGGATGGGCAAGAGGTATATTCAGAGGGACAGAGGGAGAAAAAGGAGAGTGAGAGAAAGAATGTGTGCATAAAAATGAGTAACAGATGGGGTACGAGGGGGAGGTGGGGCCTAGCGGAAGTTAGAGAAGTCAATGTTCATGCCATCAGGTTGGAGGCTACCCAGACGGAATATAAGGTGTTGTTCCTCCAACCTGAGTGTGGCTTCATCTTTACAGTAGAGGAGGCCGTGGATAGACATGTCAGAATGGGAATGGGATGTGGAATTAAAATGTGTGGCCACTGGGAGATCCTGCTTTCTCTGGCGGACAGAGCATAGATGTTCAGCAAAGCAGTCTCCCAGTCTGCGTCGGGTCTCACCAATATATAAAAGGTCACATCGGGAGCACCGGACGCAGTATATCACCCCAGTCGACTCACAGGTGAAGTGATGCCTCACCTGGAAGGACTGTTTGGGGCCCTGAATGGTGGTAAGGGAGGAAGTGTAAGGGCATGTGTAGCACTTGTTCCGCTTACGCGGATAAGTGCCAGGAGGGAGATCAGTGGGGAGGGATGGGGGGGACGAATGGAGAAGGGAGTTGTGTAGGGAGCGATCCCTGCGGAATGCAGAGAGAGGGGGGAGGGAAAGATGTGCTTAGTGGTGGGATCCCGTTGGAGGTGGCGGAAGTTACGGAGAATAATATGTTGGACCCGGAGGCTGGTGGGGTGGTAGGTGAGGACCAGGGGAACCCTATTCCTAGTGGGGTGGTGGGAGGATGGAGTGAGAGCAGATGTACGTGAAATGGGGGAGATGCGTTTAAGAGCAGAGTTGATAGTGGACAAAGGGAAGCCCCTTTCTTTAAAAAATGAAGACATCTCCCTCGTCCTAGAATGAAAAGCCTCATCCTGAGAGCAGATGCGGCAGAGACGGAGGAATTGCGAGAAGGGGATGGCGTTTTTGCAAGAGACAGGGTGAGAAGAGGAATAGTCCAGATAGCTGTGAGAGTCAGTTGGCTTATAGTAGACATCAGTGGATAAGCTGTCTCCAGAGACAGAGACAGAAAGATCTAGAAAGGGGAGGGAGGTGTCGGAAATGGACCAGGTAAACTTGAGGGCAGGGTGAAAGTTGGAGGCAAAGTTAATAAAGTCAACGAGTTATGCATGCGTGCAGGAAGCAGCGCCAATGCAGTCGTCGATGTAGCGAAGGAAAAGTGGGGGACAGATACCAGAATAGGCACGGAACATAGATTGTTCCACAAACCCACCAAAAAGGCAGGCATAGCTAGGACCCATACGGGTGCCCATAGCTACACCTTTAGTTTGGAGGAAATGGGAGGAGCAAAAGGAGAAATTATTAAGAGTAAGGACTAATTCCGCTAGACGGAGCAGAGTGGTGGTAGAGGGGAACTGATTAGGTCTGGAATCCAAAAAGAAGCGTAGAGCTTTGAGACCTTCCTGATGGGGGATGGAAGTATATAAGGACTGGACATCCATGGTGAAAATAAAGTGGTGGGGGCCAGGGAACTTAAAATCATCGAAAAGTTTAAGAGCGTGAGAAGTGTCACGAACATAGGTCGGAAGGGATTGAACAAGGGGTGATAAAACAGTGTCGAGGTATGCAGAAACGAGTTCGGTGGGGCAGGAGCAAGCTGAGACAATAGGTCGGCCAGGACAGGCAGGTTTGTGGATCTTGGGTAGGAGGTAGAAACGGGAAGTGCGAGGTGTGGGAACTATAAGGTTGGTAGCAGTGGATGGGAGATCCCCTGAGCGGATAAAGTCGTTGATAGTGTGGGAGACAATGGCCTGGTGCTCCTTAGTGGGGTCACGATCGAGGGGTAAATAAGAGGAGGTATCCGCGAGTTGTCGCTGTGCCTCGGCAAGGTAGAGGTCAGTACGCTAGACTACAACAGCACCCCCTTTATCAGCGGGTTTAATAATAATGTTAGGATTAGTGCGGAGGGAGTGGAGAGCAGAGCGTTCCGAAGGAGTGAGGTTGGAATGGGGACAAGGTGCAGTGAAGTCGAGACGGTTGATGTCCCGTCGGCAGTTGGCAATAAAGAGATCCAGAGCAGGCAGAAGACCAGAGCGGGGTGTCCATGAAGAAGAGGAGGGTTGAAGACGGGAGAAGGGGTCATCGGTGGGGGTGGAAGAGTCCTTGCCGAAGAAGTAGGCTCGGAGACGGAGACGGCGGAAGAAAAGTTCCGCATCGTGGCGAACACGGAACTCGCTGAGGTGTGGGCGAAGGGGGACAAACGTGAGGCCCTTACTGAGAACAGAACGTTCTGCCTCCGACAGTTGAAGGTCGGAGGGGATGGTAAAGACCCGGCACGGATGAGAGCTGGGATCAGAGGGGGGAGGGTTGGGGTGAGAGAAAGATGGAGCCTCAACATGATTATTTGAACTGTAATCACACATAGTTTGTGCAAAAACAGTTTACACATTTAATCCACTAAACTAGTGATTTCATCAGCTCGTCATGGGAGAAGGCAATCCTACGTGGTTGGGATCAAAGTTGAATGAATTATTTTTGGTATGAGTCAATTGCACAAGAAAAATCAAGTCAAGTCAAGTCACTTTTTATTGTCATTTTGACCATAACTGCTGGTACAGTATACAGTAAAAACGAGACAACGTTTTTCAGGACCATGGTGCTACATGAACAATACAAAAACTACACTGAACTACGTAAAACAACACAAAACTACACTAGACTACAGACCTACCAGGACTGCATAAAGTGCCCAAAACAGTGCAGGCATTACAATAAATAATAAACAAGACAACAGGCACTGTAGAGGGCAGTAGGTTGGTGTCAGTCCAGGCTCTGAGTATTGAGGAGTCTGATGATTTGGGGGAAGAAACTGTTACATAGTCTGGTTGTGAGAGCCTGAATGCTTTAGTGCCTTTTGCCAGAAGGCAGGAGGGAGAAGAGTTTGTATGAGGGGTGTGTGGGGTCCTTCATAATGCTGTTTGCTTTACGGATACAGCGTGTGGTGTAAATATCTCTAATGCAACAAAAAAAGACTCATGTCAAAGTGAAAACAGATATAAATTAATTACAAATATAAAACACAATTATTGCATAATTATTCACCCCACCCCACCCCTTTAATACAACACACCAAATCATTACTGTTGCAGCCAATTGGTTTTAGAAGTCATATAATTAGTTAAATGGAGATCTGTTTTTGGAGATGTGTGTGCAGTCAAGGTGTTTCAATGGAAACACTGTGCTCTCCTGAAGTCAACAACCATCTTTTTTGTTTTGTTCACATTCAGAGACAGGTTGTTGGCTCTGCACCAGTCCGTTAGCCGCTGCACCTCCTCTCTGTATGCTGACTCATCGTTCTTGCTGATGAGACCCACCACAGTCGTGTCATCAGAGAACTTGATGATGTGGTTCGAGCTGTGTGTTGCAGCATAGTCGTGGGTCAGCAGACAAATAATTGCTGAAAACCAATAATGAATGGTATTTATCCCATTGTTGACTGGACACTGATGGGATATTTCATTGATTTGACACAGTTGATAATTCCTCCTTTGGGAGGTCTTGTAAAGGATAAGACCATAAGAGCAGAATTAGGCCAAATCTGCTCCACCATTAAATGGCTGATCCATTTCCCCCTCAACTCCAATCTCCATGCCCTGACTAATCAAGAACCATTCAACCTCTGCCTTGAATGTACCCAGTGACTTGGTCTCCACGGCTGCTTATGATAAGGAATTGCACAGATTCACCACTCTCTGGCTAAAGAAATTGCTCCTCATCTCCATTCAAAATGAACATCCTTCTGTTCTGAGGCTGTGTCCCCTGGTCTTAGACTCCACCACCACAGGATACATCCTCTTCACATCCAGTGATGTGAGATGAGAGATTACCTTGGCCAACTCTTCCTCGCCAAATTAAAGCTGCTGGAAAATAAACCAAGAGCATTGCTTATCTCTTTTGATGAATGTCAAACTTGGCTCTGTGTTCACCCACATAATACTAGTGACTATTCTAGAGAAGTATTTTGGAATCTACCAAGGGCATGAAATCTGCTAACAGGAACTTTATGAAACATTGACGACGTTTAAGGGGAATCTGAATATTGGGGAATTCCTTGCAATTTAGGCATTGGCTAACTCGTACCTCTTTCCAGAGTTGTAATGCTGACTTGGGCAGCAAGATCATAAGGTATAGGAGCAGAATTAGGCCATTTGGCCTATCGAATCTGCTCTGCCATTCAATCATGGCTGATTTTTTTCTTAAAGCACTTCCTCAAAGTAAATTTATTATCAAAATACATATATACACACAAAGTACCCTATACTACCCTGAGATTCATTTTCTTGCAGGCATTCAAAGTAGAACAATGAAATACAACAAATCAACGAAAACTGCACACAAAGACTTGACAATTAATGTACAAGAGATGAACTTTACAAATAAAAAAAAAGTAAATGAATAATATTGAGAACGAGTTATAGTGTCTTTGAAAGTGAGTCTATAAGCCTTACCCTTCTTTACCTTAGACTTGTTACTTTGATATTAGTGAGGTAAACCAATAGATGATTGTCAGAAATAAACTTGATAATTACTTGCACAATAATTACAAATTAAATATTCATCTGTTTAGATTCTTTTGGGGGTGGTCAATTCTCTGACTTTTTTTTACATGACCAGTGTCTGAAACAGACTATGGTAATCCTTAAAATAAATGTCCACAAGGCCTTTGACAAATTTCAATTGTTTTTGTGCTATGTGGGTTGGTTTAAGTAGATTGAATCCCCTTTCATTGTTGTTTAACTTGTGATCAGGAGGATATTGTCACCATGTGGCTGTTTCTTGGTCGTCTTTCATCTGATTTTTAGTGTAATGATGCAAAGGTGTCCACTGGCCATTTGTGAATTATGCTTCCCCCTTTTAAAAGCCACCCATAGTTGAGTTACGCTGTTCGAACTACACAATCACTTTCCGTGCTATGGTTAAGGGCAGGTGTTTATTCGAACAAAGATGAAGTGATTACAGTCAATCTCATCCAATGTGGAGCCCGGCCCTTTGAGAACACAATGCACTGAAAGTCACAACATCAGAAGCAGGTGTTCGGCTCTAACCAGGATTCAAGGAAATAGAGTCAGAAAGCACCACAGCACAGATAAAGGCCCTTCTGCCCAATGATTCCAAGCCAACTTGTTTCTTTGCCTGGCCCCATCTATCCACACCTGCACCATAGCCCTCCATACTCCTCTCATCCGTGTCCCTGTCCAAATTATTTTGTTGCAATTGAAGCCACATCTTCTATCTCGATGGCTCTCTTGGTTTTGGCATCATCCATGACTTGGAAACTGGTATTTACATTTCTAAGTCAAGTGATAATGGGTCCAAGCCCAGTCCAGAACTTGAACAACAACTTAAGTGGAGTATCAGATAGGTTATGGGGAGAGTTCTACGCTGTCAGAGGTGTCATTTTTAAGCAAGGTCTTTGTAGACTCGGGTGAATGTAAATAATCCCAGGACGCTACTTTTAAGAAAAACGGGAATTTGTCCAGTCCCTTGGCGCAACAGTAATCCCTTATCTTGCGTCACTCAAAACAGCAGCTCTGGTCATTACCACACTGCAGCTTGTAGGAGTTGGCTGTGCGTTAATTGGTTGCCAAGTTTCCTAGTTTAAAACGATGACTGTATTCCATACGTCCCTTATTGGCTGTAGTGTGCTTTATGCTCCTAAGTGAAAGTTCCCCACCACAACTCAGGTTTCCCCTGGGATTTAGTAGATGTACAATTGTGAAAGCATTGCCTGCTTTCTCTTTCGTTTTCAGCAGGGAATGTTGGCTCCTAGATGCAAGTTAAAATTAATTAATTTATTTAGAGATACAGCAAAGTGGCAAGTCCTTCTGGCCCAACAAACCCGTGCTGCCCAATTACACACGTGACCAATTAACCTACTGAACTGTATATCTTTAGAATGTGGGTGGAAACTGGAGGAAACCCATGTCAGGTCTGGAAAGGAAGAGGGCAGGGGCCAGAATAAGAAGGTGGGAGGAGGGGAAGGAGTATAGGTTGGCAGGTGGCAGATGCTTCAATGCAGATACCTGGGAATTTTACTGGGCCCGGACCCAGAGGCCTGGAACTGAGCTGAAATCCATGTGGTACAGGATGGTGGCAGAGACACGTTCCCTGGAAGAACACATGGCTATGGTAGTGAACCTGGGTTAGCACATGGTTGAAGAGTCGGAGTGCAGCAACGTCAACTCTTTACTCTTCTCCATAGACGTGGTCTGACCTGCCCAGTTCCTCCTGTAATTTTGTGTGTGTTACTCTGGATGGCAGAGTGGAGATGCGTTTCTACCAAGCGAGGTGTAAGGCGGTTCCCCCCCCCCCCCCGCTAGCCTGCAGGTCTCCCTTGGGCAAGAGGCTTAGCCCCTCCCCTCCGCCCCCCAATCCTTCTGATCGGGTCACATGAAGCCACGGGAGCCGGTGGTTAATGGTCGTATGAGCAGCTGGTCTATATCATGAGTCCTGGTTATGCTGATGAAAACGGCTGCGTCAGTAGATATGTGTGATGACACAGTGTAAGACAAAGACTGCTTGCTGGCAGCTCATAAATTCAGAGTCTGAAATGATAGCGAACACAAGCTATATGATTATATATTCCAAAATCTGAAACCCTTCCAGCCACAGACATCTCGGATAAAGGGTACTCAACCTCTCTTGTCACTGGTTATTGCAGTTGTGTACTCAGTGGCCACTGAGTGCATGGTCATGGTCTTCTGCTGCTGTAGCCCATCCACTTCGAGGTTCAGTGTGTTGTATGTTCAGAGATGTTCTGCACTCACTGTCGTAATGTGTGGCTATTTGAGTTACTGTTGTCTTTCTGTCAGGTTGATCCAGTCTGGCCATTCTCCTCTGACCTTTCTCATTACCCACACAATTGCTGCTAGCTGGATGTTCTTTTTTGTTTTATCGCACCATTCTCTGTAAGCCCTGGAGACTGCTGTGCATGAAAATCCCAGGAGATCAGCCATTTCTGAGATACTGAAACCATCCTTTCTGGCACCAAGGATCAGTCCACTGTCAAAGCCACTTAGATAACATTTCTTCCCCATTCTGATGTTTGATCTGAATAACAACCTAACCTTTTGACCATGTCTGCATGCTTTTATGCATAGAGTTAATGACACACGATTGATTGGATATTTGCATTAACGAGCAGGTGTACTTAATAAAGTGGCCACTGAGTGTAATATTCTGGACTCCAGAGCTAATTTTGGAATTTAAATGACTGAGGCAAATGGAAGTAATGGCTCACAATTGGAAGGGGTGCCTGAATCTCCTTGTATTCAATATTTACTTTCCCTGATGACACAGTTTCTCCAATGATAGAACCAAAAAGATTGTCACTAGGAAAGTCTGAATGATCTGGGACCTACTTTCAGAAATAGGATGAAGAGCTGGAGGTCTTTACAATACTGAAGGGTTTGTGAGGAAATTGTTTGATAAAATGCTCTCCCCTGTGCTGGCAGCCCAAACTCTTGGCCATAAGTAGAAGTTACCAGCAGATTCAGTAGAAAAGTGAAGTGTTTCCCCTCTACAGAAGTAGTGGTTGAGGTGAGGAGATGTGAGACATAGATGCTGACAATGCATGAGGTAGGCTGATGTGTTTTTGCTTTTGTAGACTCTTACAGTTTCAATTAAAGCTAAGGCTTTTCTCAGTGGAGAGAAAGAAGATGAGAGGTGACTTGATAGAGATGTACAAGATGATAAGAGGTATAGATGGAGTGGACAGCCAGAGACTTTATCCCAGGGTAGAAATGGCTAATCCAAGTGTGCATAACTTATTGGGGAGATGTCAGAAGTAAGTTTTTTTTACACAGTGGTGAGTGTTATGTTTTGTTTCGTAACTTCAAAACATTAAATTAGTTCAAAGGAAAACAAGAGATGGGAAATATGAGTCTTAGTTTGTTCTTTACTTTTAAGTGAGGCGCATGTGTCATGTGGTACCGTGATGATGTATGCAATTCACATATTTATACATATAACCCATCATGAATTATCTAAACAAACAAGAATGCTTAATCAAGCAATATATGTACAAGATCACTCAAATATTACTGAAATATGAAATACACAACAGTGGGTGCCTGGAACGCAGTGCCTGAGATGCTGGTAGAGGCAGATCCATTCAGGACATTTATAGATTCTTAGATTGGCACATGGATGAAAAATGGGCTGTGTGAGCGCGAAGGATTTCAGGGATTCCCAACTTTTTTTATGCTGTGGACTAAAACCATTAAGTAAAGGATCCATGGTCCCCAGGTTGGGGAACCCTGGATTAAGATTGATCTTGGAGTCAGTTAAAAGGTGGGCACAAACATGACGGGGCCTGTACTCAGCTGTAATGTTCTATGTTTTTTTCAGCTTGATTAGTTTTTTTGTCAAGTTGCACAAATTGCAGCGTGTGCTCACGTATTAACACAGATCTATCAAGTTTAAATATTGATATCTACTCCAGCTGCATATTTTCTGTAATAAGTGAAATAAGCTGAGATGGAACACAGTATTTCACTTCACGTTTATGAGGTGAGGGCCTCCGTCGGTCAGAGTTGACCATAGGTATTGCATCCTAGCTGTCTAGATTCGCAAGCCTGGGCAGTACGATATGGAGAGCAAGCTGTTGTCCATGTAGCATGCTCCCTCTCTCCACGTATCTGATGAACTCACAGAGACTGGTACAGGAGTTGCCAGTCAGTGTTGAACTCAATGTAGGACTGCCTTAGGGACATTTATAATACCTATAAAAGAAAGCAATATTTCTCTTCATGTTTATAATTCCTGTAAAAGAACTGCAGTGAAATGGGAAATAAAGTGAAAATGAGAAAAGCTACAGGTGCTATGTGAGCCAAAGAAATTCTGGTTAGCCCATTACAGGAAGGACATGGAGGCTCTGGAGAGGGTGCAGAAGACTTTCAACAGTATGTTGCCTGGATTAGAGGGCATTAGCTAGGACAATCTTGGGTTATTTTCTCTGAAGTATAAATGACTGAGGAGCAACATGATAGAAGTATATAACATTTTTGGGGACATAAATATGGTAGTCTTTTTTTCCTTCCCTCAAAGTGTGAATATCAAATACTTGATGGCACAGTTTAAAGTCAGAGGAGGTAAGTTTAAAGGAGATTTATAAGACAAATTTTTAAATTGAGGTGCCTGCAATATATTGCCAGGGAAAATGGTGGAAGCAGATCCAACAATTAAGAGGCATTTTGACAGACACGTATACAGCCAGGGAATGGAGGGGGCTCAACTATGTGCAGTTAGATGGGATAGGCTTTGAATGGCATCATGGTCGGCATGGAGATTGCAGGCTGAAGGGCCTGTGCCTGTACTGTTTTATATTTGGCTTAAAATGCAGTTCATGCAGCACCTGTGAAAAGAGAAACAGTTACTATTTCGAGTTATGCTATTCTGACAAAGTCTCAGACTTGGAATGTTACCCCCTTTTTTTATTTCCACAGCCGCTGCCGGACTTGCTGAGTGTCCATCGTTTACTAGTTTCTGTTTTGGGAGTAAATGGAACTGGAGTGATCCCTGAGCAAACTTGCAATAATCCTCCATTTCTCTAACCAACCTCTAACTGAAATGACCATTTCCTTCAGTGATGAATGTAGGCAAGAAACAACAGTAGTATGAGCTTTACCTGTGACTTTGTCACCAATAGAAATCGCAGGTATTTTCGTATCACAATAATCGTTACAACTATCTCATCACTACTTCAGAATTATGGTAGTTAGAGCCTCCCCCACTAAGCAACAGCAGCCTTCACACTGATAATGTCTTTAAAACATACACAGTATAAATATATAATCTTGCTATTTAATGTATTAATAAAAGTACATGTATCATTAGTTTTTGTAATATTTTGATAACAGTATTTCAGTATTATTGGTTTCTTTTGTAATCTTATTTTATTTGATATATTTAAATACATTATTCTGACAAGGGGTCTGTAGGCTTCACTTGACTGCCAAAGAGGTCCATGGCATAAAAAAAGACTAAGAACCCCCGGTCTTTTGTCTAATTTTGGAAATAAATGTTTATAAAGAGTATATTTAGCTCTTTTTGACCCCTACTTCAGCTAGGTATCAGGATGGCAAACTCTTATCTTCATTTCAGCCTTCAGTTTCCTCAGAGTTATACAGACAAATAGCAGTTCAAATTTTCAATCATGGCCACGCTGCTGACCCTTTATAGAATGAGGCCATTCAGCTCCTCTTGTGCTGGCTTTTTGGGGTTGAGTAATTAGATTCTCCATGTTTTCCTAAGACCTTATAAATCATACTGTCATTAGGTATTTAATCAGTATCTTTTGATTATTGTTCAGTCTCCATCAAATAGACTTACAGGCACAAAATCCAATGAGTAACATCTCCTGCTCAAGAGGCCAATCATTTCTATGCCAGTATTGTTGAATCTGCTTCCTGCCTACTGAAATTATATTTTAAAAAAAGCTGGATTGCACTCCTAACTTGATTGAGATTTGTGATATGAGGATTAATGGGCCATCTGTTAATCTGCACTTCGGGGGGACAGTGACAGGTGAACTCAGCAAATCTGATGATCTATTGGAACTGGAACCAATGCTTGAATGAAGCAGACTAAAGTGATTACACTGTAACCCCCCCCCCCCCCGCATGTGGTACTTTGCCCAAAGACATGGTTCAATTTGTTTTCAGTGCTCTCATGGACAACAGCGCTGCTGACAAGTATTTCAAAATTCAGAGTACATTTATTATCAAAGTACGTATAAGTCACCGTATACCACCCTGAGCTTCCTTTTCTTACAGGTATTCACAGTAGAGCAAAAAAATACAACAGAATCAATGAAAAACTGCACACAAAGATTGACAAACCACCAGTGTGCAAAAGAAGATAAACTGTGTAAAAAAAATAATAATAGTACTGAGAATATCAGTTGTAGAGTCCTTGAAAGTGAGTCCATTGGTTGTGGAATCAGCGCAGTGTTGGGGTGAGTGAAGTTATCCACACCGATTCAGGAGCCTGATGGTTGAAGGGTAATAACTGTTCCTGAACTTGGTGGTGTGGGACCCAAAGCTTCTGTACCTCCTGCTCGATGACAGCGGCAGAAGTGAACATGGCTTGTCTGGGGGATGTTGTTTTCTTGTAGGAGCTCTCTTGTGGATGCTTCCTTGGGGTATTTGACAGATGGGTGCATTACACCTAAGAGCAGATCCTGTCCTTTGCTTGGCATTTACCAATGTTCCTCAGATGCAGTGCTTCCATCACCACAAAGTGCAGTGGGAGACGAATTGAATCTCAGGTCTTTCAAGTACCTAATCTTTGAAATCTAACATTGTGCTGAGTCCATTCCCAATGACATGCTCTCCCAGTGCTTCAAAGTATAATTTTCAGGGGAATGATCTTCAGATTCTCTTCCATTAAGATCTGACTTCCAAACTCTGATCAGCTCTTTTGTTGATTAAATGTCCACCCAGCTCAGCTCCGTTGTGTGGGATTTTCTCCCTAAGCTTCCTAAACTTATTTCATTTATAATGTGAATTTTTAAAAAATATTTTCTCTGGCACAGTCTCCAAATCTTTTTTGGACATTTTATTAACATTAGCTTGAAAGCATGTATCACCAGGCTCAAGGACAATTTCTATCCTGCACACTAGAATGGTTCCATTGTAAGGTAAGTTGGACTCTTGACCTTACAATCTACCTTGTTATGGCGTTGCCCATTATTGTCTGCCTGCATTGCACTTTCTCTGAAACTGGAGTACTTTTATTTGGAGATACAACACTCTAAAAGGCCCTTCTGGCCCAATGAGCCACCATGTGATTAATTTCTCTTTGGAGTGTGACCATAAGAAATAAGAGTTGAATTAGGCCATTTGGCCCATCGAATCTGCTCCACCGTTTCATCATGGCTGATCCATTTCCCTCTCGGCCCCAATCTCCTGCCTTCTCCCCGTATCCCTTCATACCCTGACTAATCAAGTATCTATCAACCTCTACCTTGAATATATCCAATGACTTGGCCTCCACAGCTGCCTGTGGCAAAGAATTCCACAGATTCACCATGCTCTGGCTAAAGAAATTCCTCCTTGTCTCCATTCTAAATAGACGTCCCTCTGTTCTAAGGCTGTGACCTCTGATCTTAAACTCCCCCACAGTAGGAAACATCCTCTGCACTGAGAGGAAACGAGAGAACTCGGAGGAAACACACGCAATCACAGGGAGAACGAACATACAGGCTCCTTACAGGCAGCGACGGGAATTGAACCTGGGTCACTGGCGCTGTAATAATGTCACAGTCACTGCTACACTATCGTGCTGCCTGTTATTCAGCATTTTGTTACTGGTTTTCCCTTGTACGGCTTCAATACCCTGTTATAATGAATTGATCTGTATGGATGCGATACAAAGCAGTACAGGTGGCAGTAATAAACCAACTCACTAATAAGGTTGCAATCCTGTCAGCCTTCATTTATTCAGGCCTAGTGGCCTTTTCTTTTCCTTAATTTGCATACTTGTATGTATAAATTTGGAAAGAGAATACAGTGGATGAAGGGAAGAACTTGGCATAAGTTTTGAGAGTGAAATAGTTAACATTTTGAGTCAGACGTGGTGGTGCAGCTTTAAATCTGCAGTGGAAGAAAGGAGGTCTGTGTTATTGTGGAAGGTGGGAGAGTTTACACGGCCGAAGGGAAGATGGTGTAAAGCAGAAATGTGTGGTCATGGACCAAGCAAAGAAGCAAGTACGAGAGGACGTGCTTGTAAGTGAGAGAGGGTAGATTCAAAGGAGATATGTAGGGCAGGTTTGTTGACACGGAGAGCAGTGGGTGCCTGGAATGTGCTACCTAGAAGGAGACATTCATCTTTAAGGACCCCCACCACTCAGGACATGTCCTCTTCTCGTTGCTGCCATCAGGAAGGAGGTACAGGAGCCTGAAGGTGCACACTCAATGATTCAGGAACAGCTTCTTCTCCTTTGTCACCTGATTCCTAAATCAACATTGAACCCATGAACTCTACCACACTTTAAAAAATTATTTGTGTTTTGCACTATTTTTAATTTAACTATATATTTTTTAAAATAAAATATGTAGTTAGATTGGCTGGTTGAGTGGTGCCACAACAACACCCTTGCACTCAACATCAGTGAGATCAAGGAATCCATTGTGAAATTCAGGAATGGAGAAGTCAGGAAACACAAACTAGTCCTTGTCGAGTGGTACGCAGCTTCTGTTCCTGGGTGTCAACGTCTCAGAGAATCTGTCCTGGGCCCAGCCTAGTAATGCAATCATCAAGACGACACACCATCAGCTAGAGGTCATTAGCAGTTGGAGAAGACTTGGTATGTCACCAAAGACTAGCAGATTCCTACAGATGCACTTTGCAGAGCATTCTGTCAGGTTGCATCACAGTTGGGTATGGAGGCTGCAATGCACAGGTTCTAAAAAGAGGCTGCAGAGGGCTATAGACTCAGACAGCTCCATCATTTGCATAAGCCTCCCTGCCATCAAAGACATCTTCAAAAGCTGATGCCCCAAGAAGGCAGCACCCATCATTAATAACCGTCACTATCTGGGCATGCCCTCATCTCATTACTCCTATCGAGGAGGTACAGGAGTCTTCAACATTTTAGGAATAGCTTCTTCCTCTCTGCCATCAGCTTTCTAAAGGGTCCATGAACACTACCTCACTATTCCTCTTTTGCCCTTTATTTGTTATATTTCTTACTGTAACTTATTAAAACTAGAATTGAAAGGCTTATCATGTGAGGAGATTTTGATGGCTCTGGGCCTGTATTCACTGGATTCAGAGGAATGAGGGTGGATGTCATTGAAACCTATCGAAAGGCCTCAACAGAGTGGACGTGGAGAGCATTTTTCCCAGTCTAAGACCAGAGAGCACAGGCTCAGAATAGAGGGACGTCCGTTTGGAACAGAGATGTGGAGGAATTTTGTTAGAGAGTGGTGAATCTTTAGAATTAGTTGCCACAGGCAGTTATGGAGAGCAAGTCATTGGGCCTAAGGCAGAAGGTGATAGATTCTTGATTAGTCAGGGCATCAAGGGACACGGAGAGAAGGCAGGAGATTGGGGCTGAGAGGGAAAATGGATCAACCATGATGAAATGGTGGAGCAGACTCAATGGACCAAATGACCTAATTCTGCTCCTATACCCTATGGTCTTATCGTAATGTTTTTTCATGTCCTGCACTATGTTGAAAACATGTACAACACAGAGCATTTACCTGCTACAAAACAGCAGATTTCACAACACCAGTCAGTGATGATGAGACAGGTTCTGATTCTAGTCAATTAGTTGGGGAAACCACCTTCTCTTTCCAATGACTTAAAAACGATAACTTGTTTTTGGCCATTGATTGCTGACTGCTGACATTGAGCAAACAGGAAATTAGTTAATTTGATCTATTTCAAGATTTTTTTAGGAAAAGAAAATTATTTTGGTTGAGATTTTCTTGAAGATGAGGCTGGGAGGGCCTGCATCTTTAAGGTGGTGATACCTCATCTGTGGCCTTGTGGACTCAGCGGTGATGAAAAGCTTCTGTTAATTATGGAAAGTGATGCCAGTCCCAGCACACATCTATTACAGGGACTATATCTCCATGGCAACGACGTGTTGGTAGCAGGTAGCTGGTTTCGCCTGGAGCTTCACCAACATCCTATTTCTTTGAAGGTTGTCTGCTTTTCTTTTTGATGTTTTTCTCTGCGCTTATTATTCACACCCAGCAATGTATGTTTTCCACCCTGCTCTCTCTGGACTTCCATTGGACTCTGTTGGACTTTCTTGGGGACGTCACTCACCCACTCTGAAGTGCGCTCACACAAAGATGATGTATTTCTGTCCCTGTTTCAAAGAGCCTTATGGCTGGACTTTGACCTTGAGCTCATCACTCTCTTTGGGACTTCTGTTTTTTTTTATCCAATGTCACTTTTTTCTTCGTTTCCTAATGGTGAGTTCCTTCCCTGCACTGAAGTGTGTATATGTGTGTGAGACAGACAGAGACCAATACCTGCTTCTATAGGAGAGAAAAATATAGAATCAGAATCCGGTTTATTATCACCGGCATGTGACATGAAATTTGTTAGCTTATCAGCAGCAGTTCAATGCAATACATAACATAGAAGAAAGAAAGAAATAAAAGAATAAATAAGTAAATCAATTACAGTGTACGTCTGTTGAATAGATTAAAAATCGTGCAAAAAACAGAAATACTGTATGTTTAAAAAAAAGTGAGGTAGTGTCCAAAAGTTCAATGTCCATTTAGGAATCGGATGGCAGAGGGGAAGAAGCTGTTCCTGAATTGCTGAGGGTGTGCCTTCAGGCTCCTGTACCTCCAGCCTGATGGTAACAGTGAGAAAAGGGCATGCCCTGGGTGCTGGAGGTCCTTAATAATAGACACTGCCTTTCTGAGACACTGCTTCCTGAAGATGTCCTGGGTACTTTGTAGGCTAGTGCCCAAGATGGAGCTGACTAAATTTACAACCGTCTGCAGCTTATTTCAGTTCTGTGCGGTAGCCCCCCACCCCACCATACCAGAGAGTGATGCAGCCTGTCAGAATGCTCTCCACGGTACATCTATAGAAGTTTTTGAGTGTATTTTTGAGTTTTTGACATACCAAATCTCTTCAAACTCCGAATGAAGTATAGCTGCTGTCTTGCCTTCTTTATAACTGCATCAATATGTTGGGACCAGGTTAGATCCTCAGAGATCTTGACACTCAGGAACTTGAACCTGCTCACTCTCTCCACTTCTGATCCCTTTATGAGGATTGGTATGTGTTCCTTCATCTTGCACTTCCTGAAATCCACAATCAGCTCTTTCATCTTACTGACCTTGAGTGCCAGGTTGTTGCTGTGGCATCACTCCACTAGTTGGCATATCTCACTCCTGTACGCCCTCACATCACCACCTGAGATTCTACCAACAATGGTCATATCATCAGCAAATTTATAGATGGTATTTGAGCTACGCCTAGCCACATAGTCATGAATATAGAGAGACTAGAGCAGTGGGCTAAGCACACACCCCTGAGGTGCACCAGTGTTGATCGTCAACGAGGAGGATAGGTTATCACCAATCTGCACAGATTGTTGTCTTCTGGTTAGGAAGTTGAGAATCCAATTGCGGAGGGAAATACAGAGGTCCAGGTTCTGCAACTTCTCAATCAGGACTGTGGGAATGATGGTATTAAGTGCTGAGCTAGAGTCGATGAACAGCATCCTGACATAGGTGTTTGTGTTATCTAGGTGGTCTAAAGGCATTGAGATACAGACAAGTGCCAAATAACCAAGAAAGAGACTTGCATTTGTATAGCACCTGTTTTTCACAAGCTCGTGGTTTTCCATAGTCCTCTCAGGTAATGCAGTGAGTTTGAAGTGTCAAAATTTAGGAAACTATTTGAGCAAAGTTACTGCCTGTTACACTGCTGGCTGTTAGGGCAGCAATGACGGTCCTCCCTCTCTGTCTGGGTATACTGTACTGTCGCGACCCCTGATTTAATCCCAGTATAATTTACTGGTGACCTATTAACCTACCAACTGGTACGCCTTTGGACTGTGAGAGGAAACAGGAGCACCCAGAGGAAACCCACGTGGACATGGGGAGAACATATCCTCACAGGCAGCTGTGGGAATTGAACCCTGGTCTCCCACACTGTAAACCATTATGCTAACTACTAGGCTGCCATGCCATTCCTGATTCTTCATTGCTGTTTCTTTAATTTTTGACTAGTCAGGGTTGTTAGCCCTGAGCTGAACCCCTGAACCTGGAGCACCGGTGGACCACTCTTTAGTCTGGCCTCTACCCTTTGACCTGTTTGACCTGGGTAGCCCTACCAAGAGCCAAAGCTTAAGGCCCAGACTCCAGCCAACATAGCTGTCCGGGTCATTGAGACACGCAAGCCTCCAAACCCTGTGACAATGCCCCTTGGAGGTATTTGACCGAAAGAAATGAGATAATAAATTGTTCCAGTGAATTTGATGGATTCAGATTTAGATTTATTTATCACATGTACATTGAGGCAGACAGCAAAATGTGTTGTTTGTGTTAACAGCCAAGGATGTGCTGGGGGCAGCCCACAAGTGTGACCCACACCCTTCTGGCACCAACCTAGCAGGCCCACCATGTTCAGCAGAACACGACATGACAGAACAAACCAAGCAACAACAGCAAAACCGGCCCTATTCCTCCCTCCCATTCACATACACGGTTCTCTAACCCCAGGAGAGGTGGTTTTGGCCTCTGGCCTCCAGTGGATTCGTGGATTTGCATTGGATAGATATTGAGTTGGAGAGGGTGATGGTTCCTCTGTCCTTCAAAATTTGGCATATCCCCTTTGAAGCACATCATTTTTTATTGATGCACCATAGAAAGCGTGCTACTTGGAGATGCATCACAGCTTGGCATGGCAACTGTTCTATATGTGACTGCAAGGAACCTCAGCTCATCATGGAAACCAGCCTCCTCTCCATAAAATCTGTCCACATTTCTTACTGCTTCACTGGAGTAGTCACATAATTGAGGACCCCACTCAGCCTGGATATTCTGTCTTTGCACCCACCTCTCATCAAGTAGAAGACAAAGTACATACCATCAGGCATTTGAACAGCACCCTAACACAAGTTCAAGCTTATTGACTTTCAACCGTGCACAAGTATACTGCCAAACAAAGCAACATTCCTCTGTACCACAATGCAGCACAGAATACATATAATTCACACGCACAAAGGAATTGAGACCTGGATGGTGACAGGGAGTTCATTCGTCTCATGGTCTTGGGGGAAGAAGCTGTTTCTCATCCGAACGATTCTTGGCCTAACGCTATGGTACCTCCTGCCTGATGGTAGGGGTTCAAAGAGATTGTTGGACAGAAGATCCAATGCTAAGGGCCTTGTGTACGCAGTGCTCCTAATAAATATCTGAAAGAGACCCCGATGATGCTCTCAGCAGTCCTTACAATCCTTTGTAGGGATTTGCAGTCAGGTGCCTTTTAATTCCTGTACCAGACGCACATGCAGTGATAGTCACACAATATACCTTGTTGTGGGCTGCACCTTACTGTGCATCTGCACTGCACTTTCCCTGCAGTAGTAGTAGTGGCTGTCTGATTTGTCTGATGATGACAGAAGAGCTGTGTGGGAGAGTTTTTAAATGTGGCAAAGCCATTTCACTGGGGCATTTTTTCTCTCTCTCTCTCTCTCTCAGCTGCAGAAGCCGGGGTCCAGTGGTACGGAGCAGCGTCACAAACTGGCATCTTCCTTGGTTTTGATGGATGACCATAATGTTGTCTGTGTCTTGTCATGCACTTCACTCTCAACGGAGTGTTGCAGAACTGCCATCCTGGAACTGACGCTGTACTCTGCATTCTGCTACTGCTTTCCCTTGTGCTACTTCAGTGCACTGCTGTAATGAAAGAGTTTGTATGGGTGGCGTATGAAACAGAATGTTTCACTATACCTGTTACATATGGCAATAATAAACCGATTTACCAAAAGTATTCAGGGTAACATTTAAATCTGCCCGATGGAATGGTTCTGTTGCTGTTTCATTTGAAGGGTGACATCTCTGACTGTCTACTCTCTCAGCATTGTAGTGTACTGTCCATATTGTAGGATTTTGTACTTGTGCTTCTGGAGTGGTGGGATGAACTTCGAAAGGACGAGGGTTTGCTACAAACGGAGCCATAGCTGACGGCGACCAAATGATCGATCTGCTCCCAGGTTCACTGCCAGTCTCAGTTTGCTGGGTTCCTCAGAAAATTTAACTGTTTTTATGCCATGGACCAATACGATTAAGCAAGGGGTCCGTGGGCACCAGGTTAGGATCCCCTGATTTAAAGAGACGCACCAAGAAGGTTGTGAGCAAGCATCAACTTTATTTGCTGTATACATTTGCATGTACAGTTGATTCTGGTTAATTGGGCCATCGGTTAATTGGGGCAACCACTTATTTCGGACGACTCTTAAATAATAAAAACTAATCGAGAAACTAGCTGGGATTCTCTTAGCTTATTTGGGACACTTGGCTGCCTCACTGGGGCAGGAGACTGTTGCTGAACTAGCGTCAGTCACGTGCATTTCTGTTCCCATTAGACATAATGCCATGCTCAGAGCAAACAATTTTTATATAGCATTAGTTGCATGTGCCTGTGTTCAAAAATCAGTGATTTTTGTTACTGATAGTTGGAGATAAATAAGCAGCAAGACAATTCAGAACTGTTTCGCTCACTGTGGTTTCAAGCATTCAGGCTTGGAGATGCCAGAAACGGCCAGGAGTGAAAATGAAACAATTTCAACAAGTTAGGAACTATGAAGAAAGCATCACCAATCATCTTGAATGTTACTCTGAAAATGAAGATTTGGAGGATGCAATCATCAGGATTGTATGAGGGCAATCCATTATCTGCACTAGGTGACTGCGTTGATTTTGTTAATTTTCAGTCAAAAGAACACAGCAGCATACACTGAAAATTTTTCTGTCATTAACTATTAAGAATTAATACAGTTTTATAATACTGTAATAGTATTAACAATGTTCTAATTTGTTTTGTATTTTATTTAAATACATAACTTGTTATTCAGTTAAACCATAGTTTGTCTTTTTTTAATACCTTTTTAGCTACTTTCATGAGACTTTGGCTAATTGGGGCAGAGTGTGCTGGTCCTGATGTGTCCCAATTAACTGGAATCCACTGTATTTGGAATTTGCTGTGGTGTTCTAGTGAGGGTACAGAATGTAGGAAATAAGAAAAGCATTCAACGATTATGAAGAATAGGAGCTATATAAAAAATAAAGTTCAAGGTTAAAGTTAGCATATGGAACAAAATGTGCATAAATAGCAGCCTTAAACAGCTCTTGAGGTCAGTGTTGCACAGCTCCTTACCAGTTTATGAACGCCCAGTTTATGTACGATCCCACATGTACAAAGGAGTCTTTGCAAGACCAGTGGAATGGGTTTGCCAACTGTTGTAAGGCTGAAGGCAACTGTTCTTGACGCCAGCTGGAATTTTGCCACAAGAAGAATGCACTCTAACTAAATAGACACAAAATGTCCTATCTTGAGGCAGACTCTCCAGCAGCCATGTTCTTTATGAAACTATCAATAGCATTTAACATGCTTTCTGCAGAAATATCTTGTCAAAGAGTATCTTTCATTAGGGCTAAGTTTAGTATCATCATTGTTGTTATTGTCCCCTCATTATAGGAAGGGTGTGCAAGCTTTAGAGAGGGTGCAGAGATTTACCAGGATTCTGCCTGGATTAGACGTCGTATCGTCTGAGGAAAGGTCTAGTGAGCTAGGGCTTTTCCCTTTGAAATGAAGGAGGATGAGAGTTGACTTGATACAGGCGTATAAAATGATAAGCGGCATAGATAGAATGGACAGCCAGCCACTTTTTCCCAGGGCGGAAATAGCTAATACGAAGAGGCATAATTTTAAACAAGAGAAATCTGCAGATGCTGGAAGTCCAAGCAACAGACTCAAAATGTTGGAGTAACTCAGCAGGCCTGGCAGCATCTATGGAAAAAGGTGCAGTTGACGTTTCGGACTGAGACCCTTCGGAACTAATTTTAAGGTGAATGGATGAAAATATAGAGGTACATCATAGGTAGATTTTCTATACAGGGATGAGCAGGTGGAAAACCCTGCCGGAGTGGTGGTAGAAGCAGATACGTTAGGGACATTTAAGAGACAGTAGACGAGAGGCATAGAGGCATCCTGTTCTGAGGTTGTAAGCCTATTCGTGTAGGTGGCTATGTGGGTGCGATAAGGGACTTGCTGTGCTGCTATCTTGTTTTACTTTGTTCTTGTGGTTGTTTTTGTTGTTCTGCTGAACATTATGGTCATGTTATGTTGGCACCCCAGTGTGTGGTGTGGCGACACTCGCTGGCTGCCCCCCGCTAATCCTTGGTTAACGCAAACGATGCGATTCATTATATTTCAATGCACATGTGATCAATAAATCTGAATTTGAGACTGTTAGATAGGCGCATGCTGTTGTGTATTTAATATTTCAGTAGTATTTGAGTAATATTGTAAATATATTGTTTGACTAAGCATTCTTGTTCAATTTAAGGATTTATTACAAGGGATATGTGTAAATACGTGAATTCTATACATCATTACACTACCACGAGATACAGGCGTGCCTTGCTTAAAGTAAACGTGGATTTAGACTCACATTTCGGACTCGCATGTCTTCCTTTGAATTAGTTTAATGTTTTGACATTACAAAACATAACGCTTGGTTGGTAGAAAAATGGAGGGAGGGAAGGGTTAGATCGGTCATGGAGTAGATTGAAGGTCAGCACAACACCCTGGGCCGAAGGGCAAATACTGTTCTAGGTTCTGTTATTAAGAATAACTAAACGTGATTTAAAATGCTTCTCCAGACCATCAGCTGCTGTGGCGCTTCCTGCCTCCGGTGGCATCTTCTGCCATGGGGGGAGTGAGTTTACGGCCGGAAGCTGTTCGTGTTGTGAATGGTTCGCAAGAACAGAACCTTGCAGTAACCTGGGGAACACTTGTAACCAAAGTACACACCGCACAGCACCTGGAACAAAAGTTGCTGAGAAATATCAAGGGTTAAATGTCGCTTACTAACATTTTAAAAGTGATAAGCTGTAATAATTGTTAATTTTGCAGCAGGGATTCTCAGAGCTTATTTTTTTAATTTTAATGATACAGTGCAGAGTAGGCCTTTCTGGCCTTTCGATCCGTGTTGACCCAGCAACCCCCCGACAAGCCCAATTAGCGCTAACCTAATCACGGGACAATTTACAACGACCAGTTAACCTATCCAGTGTGTCTTTAGACTGTGAGAGGAAACCAAAAGACCCGGGCAAAACCCATGCATTCCACAGGGAGGATGTACGGAGATTCCTTACAGAACTGCGCTGTAATTGAACTCTGAACTCTGAAATGCCCCGAGCTGTAATAGGATCACGCTAATCGCTCCACTCCGCTGCCATGGTGCCCATAGTTTATATGTTAAAACTCTGGAAGAGTGAAGCAAGGCGAATCAAAGGCCAGCATGGAAAATACTTCAGATGCGACAAGGGGGATCTGAAAAAGCATTTCCAAAATTTTGTGGTCTTTAGAGTAACAGAGCTGAAGGATGGTTGCAGTGAGGTATGTAGTGACAAATGCAGGAGTCCAGTGCCAGGGTGGGGCAGAATATTTGCATGGCCTAAATATAAACCTCTGAACTTGGAACTGCATTGTAAATCGCTGAGGGGACAAATTTACCAGCTCAGCCCCCTTTTTTTTTTGTTGCTCTAACCACTGTTCAGAAGGGTTTAGCTTTGGTTCCATCAGTCCTGTATGCTTTGTACAGTGGATCAGATTAAACCACTCAGCTTTTAAGCCAAATATGTGGACTAATAATAGAGCAGGCACAAGTTTCTATCCCGCTGCAAATATCTGAGTGTTTGAATCCTGCTTCAGAAGTGAATAATCTGGACATGAGGAACTGCTTTATTAATAACTGTAACCACGAATGTGTCAGAATATTTCTTTATCCTGTGTGATTTTATGTTACTGGTAAATTGGTTTATTCTTGACACGTGCCAAGGTACAATGAAATGCATACTGTTCATACAGATCAATTCATTTTAACAGTGACTTTGGGTAGTTCGGGGTGAAGTACAATGGAATGCAGAATGAAGGGTTACAGAGAAAATGCAATGCAGGTAGACAGTAAGATTGCAAGGTCATGACGAGATAGACTGTAAGGTCAGGGGACCATTCAATAGTCTTATAACAGTGGGATAGAAGCTGTCCTTGAGCCTGGAGGTACGTGCTTTCAGGCTTCTGTATCTTCTACCTGATGAGAGGGGAGAGAAGAGAGCTGGACAATTGACATCAGAGCTGTGTAAAAAGATCTACCTTTTAATCAGGGTGGCCATTGAGATTTAAAAGGCAGAGCTTCGTGGCAGTTTCTCCAAGTTGAGGAGTGACCATTCAAGAAGAGGGATTCATTAGAAGAGGCCAATAAAAATAATTCAAGTGTAAGTCGGGGGAAGGTGAGAGAATGGGGCTGAGAGGAAAAATGGATCAGCCATGATGAAATGGCAGAGCAGACTCGATGGGCCAAATGGCCTAATTCTGCTCCTATGTCTTATGGTCTTAAGAGAGACTGTCTAGGGTAGGAGGGATTTTTGGTTGCATTGGCTGCTTTGCTGAGGCAGCAAGAAGTGTAGACTGAGTCGACTCTTTGTCCTACCCTATTTAACTGGCTCTTACAGGGCAGAAGGCACTGCGACATCCTCTGCAGAAAAAAGAGGTCTCACCCAATGGATCCTGAAAGTTATGAAGCAGGATGGCCATGGAGAAAGTTTTCTCCGTACAAGATATTTCATATAAATTTCAAGAATCACTTTATTCAGTATTAGGAATTTGCTGTGTGGTGTTGTTCGGGGCATGACTTGCAGCAAAAGACAGCTTTCAACAATTATAAAGAATGAAAAATCTATAAAAATAAAGTCAAGGGTTAAAGTATGGATATGGAGTAAAATAGGCATGTATTTACAGTGCAGTGATGGGGGTAACAGTTAGGGCAAGTGGGGGGGCAAATTGGTATGGTAGAGTATGTGAGCCGATCGTAGAGAAATCTAATTTCCTCCGATAATCCTTTCACCCAGAGATGATCAGACTGTGAAAATTGTGGATGTATATATTACAGAGAATAGAACTTGAACATTCTCCCTCCTCAATTTGGTCGCATGGTTTGTTTCTCAGCCCTGTTCTAATTACTCTTCCAAGGCAGTCGTACAATCTGCCATGAATCACCTGATCCCCACCACCTCCTCTCAGGGGCAACTGGGCATGACTGATAAATACCAGCGATGATGTTCGAATCGAGAATTGAACAAATGAGGGCGAGGAGCCCGAAATGTTGACTGTTCACTCTTTTCCGTAAACACTGCCTGACCTGCTGAGTTCCTCCAGCATTTTGTGTGTGTTACTCTGGATTTCCAGCATCTGCAGAACGTCTTGTGTTTGTAAGGAGATTCAAACTTGTTTATTGTCATTTGTCAGTGTACAAGTGTAATGAAGGATCAAATGATTACACAATAAGCACAAAACACAATAAAAATACAATAAATATAAATACGTAAGATTCGCCTATATAGACAGACTCTATGTACGTAAAGTTGACGCTAGGTGGCTAAGTGATGTGGTATAACAGAAAATATAGGCAAGTGTGGAGCCGTGGTTTGCTGTGCTTTTAAAGCATTCACTCAGCTCCTTGATCTGGACTGAGTTGTAGGGTGGAAGGTGGAGGTCGTGGTGGGGGTGAGTACCATTGAAACTGTGCCGGGGGGAGACTGGCAGGTGGAACGAGGGCAGCCAGATGCCCTTGTGTTCTTTCTTTACCACCGCAAATGCTGTAGCTTCCTCCGGCTAAGCGCACTGCCCCGAAGCGTCATCAGAGTTGGCAGCTGTCCTCTGGTACCCAGGGAGCTGCGTTGTAATTCTCGCCTGTGGCACAGGGAGAGGGGGGACGTGTGCAGTGAGCTTAACCCTTGCCTTGCTGAATGAGCAATGCCGTCAGCCCAAGAAAAAACCTTGACCAGCCTCATCCATTTCAAAGAAAAGGCTGAACTGTGCAACGAATACAACTCAGCTTGGTTCCTGTCAATCATGGGTCCTTCAAAAACCAGAAGCCTTGCCCGAGGTAGCAGCTCAGTCGTTCCATCATTCTCCATCGCAGCGATTTTAATAATGAAGTCTCGTTACTATGGGGAGACACGTGTTAACCTGGGTTGCTTGGTATTCTGTATGTTAACCTGGGGTGCTTGGTATTCTGCAAGTGTTTACACAGGTGTCACACTGCACTGCACATGGGAGCTTTTTTTCTCTATCTCCTCTATTCCACAGCTTTCTCCTCGCTCACTCTCGACCCCCTTCACCCCCTCTCTCTCCCCCTCTCCCCCTTTCTCCCCCTCTCCCCCTCACCTCCCCCTCTCCCCCTCACCTCTCCCCTCCCTCCCCCTCCCCTCTCTCCCTCCCTCTCTCCCTCCCTCTCTCCCTCCCTCTCCCCCTCCCTCTCCCCCTCCCTCTCCCCCTCCCTCTCCCTCTCCCCCTCCCCCTCCCCCTCCCCCTCCCCCTCCCTCTCCCTCTCCTCCCTCCTCCCCTCACACCCCTCTTCCCCTCCCCCTCTCCCCCTCTCCCCCTCCCCCTCTCCCCCCTCCCCCTCTCCCCCCTCCCCCTCTCCCCCTCTCCCCCCCTCTCTCTTCCCCCCCATAATTTCTTTTGTAAATAATGTGCTGAAATCCTGTCCTTCAGGAGAATCCAGGTGGACAGAGGGAAACAGCTCCTCCCAATGCCAGGATTTGTGTTAATGAACAACAGCACCTGGAGCTGAGCAAACACTGGCTTCACCTCCGGCTCCCTGGTGCTGTTGTGTGCTGTACACAGCAGGTGCACTTACAACTGTCTGTGAGCCAATACGTGCACAGCCAAGTAACCTATCCCAGCTAATCTAGCTCTGATGTTTCAACGTCTCTTCGTTTGCATTGGGAAAAGAAGACTGTGAGGTTTACAGCTTTTCCTTAAACGAAAGCCTAGCTCATTCACATGGTGAATTGTATCCCATCTTCCACTCCCTCCCCATAAACAGCGACTGTTGAATGGAGTTGGGACCATTCCCAGGTTTCCCAGAGATGGCAGCAGCTGCACAGCAGGTGAAGTTGACATGCTGAGTTTTTTTTAAACTAGTTGTGGACTTTGTCCCATTACACCCTCTCTCCAATCTCTAATACTGAACAAGTACGAACGAGTTAACGCAAGCTGGCTTCCAATCACAAAGGTATAAAAGCCAAGTGCTGGAGAATGGGGTTAGTACAGATAGTCATGGTGATGCGATGGACTGAATGGCCTGTGACAGTGCTGAATGACACTATAACTCAATAATTTATCCCTCTCTGTCCTTTTTAGTAAACAATTTTTCCTCCTTGTCAATAAACTGCTTTACAATTTTTTCTCCGTCATTCATTTACTAAAGCACAAAAATAGTTAAAATTTATAAAGGGAATAAGTCATTGGACAAAATGGAAATCAATCCTTGCAATGAAGTGAAATCACCTTCCATTGTATCATACTTGAAGTTCTCCGCATGACTGAAATACACCTTCACTTGTCTAAGAAGTTTCAAGTGTCATTCACCCTCAGGAATAGAACATTAACTTCTATTTCTTGCTGTTCACAGCTGGGAGCCTCCTTCTGTGGCCACAACCAGCAGGGCCGGTTAATATATGGTGACCACTTGTATCCAGATCCCAGGACAATGACCAAAATAGGTGCTCTGAACCCACCACAGGAGCTGAGGAATTTGGGTTCACCGACGAATGCCATGAAACTTTGCACATAGAGCATTACTGGACAGTAAAGACCTTTCAGCCCACAATTTTGTGCACACATTTTGAACATACTCTAATTTCAATCTAACCTTTCCGTCCCATATGACCCTCTGTTGTTCTGTCATCCATCTAGCAATGTAAGAGCTTCTTAAATATTCCTAATTTATCTGTCTCTACCACCACCCCCAGCAGAGTGTTCCACACACCACTCTGTGTAAAATTTTTTTTAAAAATGCTACCTCTGACATGCCCTCCTATATTTTCCTTCAATCACCTTAAAATTATGCCCTCTCTCATATTAGCCATTTCAACTGTGGGAAAAAGTCTCTGGCTGTCCACTCCATCTATCATCTTGTACACCTCTATTAAATCACCTTTCATCCTCTTTCACTCTAAAGAGAAAGGCCTTAGCTTGCTCAACCTATCCTCGTAAGACCTGCTCTCTAGTCCAGATGGCATCCTGGACAATCTCCTCTGCACCGTCTCTAAATCTTCCATATCCTTCCTATAATGAGGTGACTGGAACTGAACCCAACATTCTAGATATGGTCTAACCAGGGTTTTATAGAGCCACAACATTACCTCACGCCTCTGAACTCAATCCCCACCCCAATGAAAGCCAAAACACCATACGCTTTCTTATCAACTTGTAGAACAACTTTGAGGGATCTATGGCCGTGAACCCCAAGATCCCTTCTTTCCTCCACAAGGCTAAATATTCTGTCAGTAATCCTTGAAATGTGATCACTTCATACTTTCCCAGGTTGAACTCCATCTACCATTGAAATGATCAGGTTGTCTTGTAAACAGGCAGAATCTCTTGTCTTTTGGAATAAAAACAGGAGCTGCTGGAGTTCAAAGAACATATGTGTCACCATATACAACCCTGAAATTTGTTTTCTTGTAGGAATACTCAATAAATCAAAAACTTAATAACCATAACAGAATCAATGAAAGACAGCACCAACTTGGGCTTTCAACCAGTGTTCAAAATGCAACAAATTGTGCAAATACATACGTACATACGCAAGCAAGTAGTAAATATCAAGAACGTGAGATGAAGAGTCCTTGAAAGTGGGTCCATTGGTTGTCGGAACAGTTCAATGATGGGGTGAGTGAAGTTATCCCCTTTTGATTCAAGACCCTGATGGTTGAGGGGTAATAACTGCTCCTGAACTGGCGGTACAAGTCCTGAGGCTCCTGTACCTTCTTCCTGATGGCAGCAGTGAGAAGAGAGCCATGCCCTGGGTGGTGGGGTCCCTGATGATGGACGCTGCTTTCCTGCGACAGCGCTTCATGTAGATGTGCTCGATGGTGGGGAAGTCTTTACCTGTGATGGACTGGGCCATGTCCACTACTTTTTGTAGGATTTTGCTGACTTTTATCAGAACTGAAAAAGTGAAGGAAGAAAGTAAATCCGAGTTGCAGAGGAGGTTGGGACAATGGGAACCAGTGGATTCTGGTTAATTGGGCCATCGGTTAATGGGGCAGCTGTTTACTTAGGTCAATTCTTGAAGAACAAAAACTATCAAGAAAATAGCCAGCTTTGTTTGGGTCACTGTGCCACTTGGGGCAGAAGACTTGCCAAACAGTTTCTAACTAGCGGTAGTTGTGCACTTGCTCATCCATTCAACACACTACACCATGCTTAGAGTGAACAGTTTTTAAATAGTGTCAGTGACCTGTGTTGTGTTCAAAAAGCAGTGGTTTTTATTACTTCTAGTTGGCGTGAAATAAGCAGTAAGACAATTCAGAACTGTTTTGCTGACTGCAGTTTCAAGCATTCTGGCTTGGAGATGCCAGAAATGGCCGGTGAGCGAACATAAAACAATTTCACTACTTCAGGAAGTTAGGAACAACAAAGAACTTGAAGGTGTCAACAATCATCTTGGATGTTACTATGAAAATTTGGAGGAAGCAATCATTGAAAGCATTGTATGAAGACAGTCTGTTGTCTGCATTAGGTGTCTGCACTGATTTTGTACATTTACAATCAACCAGTGTATGGCAGCATACACTCGATGTATTCCCCCATTGATAATTATTAGGATCTAATACACAGTTTTATAGTACCTTAGTAGTTTTGGTAGTGTTCTAATTTGTTCTATATTTCATTTAAGTAGAGACTGTGTTACTCAGTTAAATGGTAATATCTTTTTTTCATAACTTTTTAAACTATTTCCACGAAACTTCGGCTAATTGCAGCAGTTGTATATTTGGGCCAAAATGGACTGGTCCTGATGTGTCCAAATTAACTGGAATCTGGCACGGGACTCAGGTTTTCCATGTTTTCACCTTCCCTGGCAATATAGAAGGAAGCATCCTGTCTATGTTCTTATCAATTTTCCCTGGAACCCTCACCTTGAGTATTGTGACAAGAGATGTGCTGGCATTGGAGAGGGTTCAGAGGAGGTTCACAAGGATGATTCCAGGAATGAAGGGGTTATCATACAAAGAATGTTTGATGGTTCTGGACCTGTACTGGCTGGAATTTAGAAGGATGAGGGGGGATGTCATTGAAACATTTTGAATGTTGAAAGGCCCAGACAGAGTAGATGTGGAAAGGATGTTTCCCATGGTGGGGGAGGCTTGAACAAGAGGGCACAGCCTCAGGATAGAGGACTGTCCATTTAAGAGATACAGAAAAGTTTCTTTAGCCAGAGGGTGGAATTTGTGGAACTTGTTACCACAGGCAGCTATGGAGGCCAGGTCATTGGGTGTATTGAAGATGGAGATTGATAGATTCTTGATTGACCACGGCATCAAAGGTTACGGGGAGATGGTCAGGCAGTGGGGCTGAGGAGTGTGGGGAAAGGATCAGCCATGATTGGATGGCAGAGGAGACTCAATGGGCCCAATGGCCTAATTCTGCTCCTATGTCTTATGGCCTTATGTTATTGAGTTGTGCGAGGAAACCAGAGGAATCCCACATAGTCACTGGTTCTTTGGAACAGTGGAAGTGCATGCAACCTCAAGTGCTTCGTTGCCCACCGAGCTAGCCTACAGCACCTCTAAGTTCAAGGGCAATTCGCGATGACCAACAAGATGGACATCTATCCCATGAATGAATTTGTAAGCAAAAATGGGCCTGTGTGTAACTGGGGAAGAAAGAGACACTAATACAGCAAGATTAGCAATAAACTGACAACCATACCAGAACTTAGTTCATTCTTTTCAGATTTTGCGTGCAAACTATAATATCCAGCTGTTTGTACTCATCACTGACTACCCCATGTGAACGTTATAAATAACACTGGCCACAAGCCCACTTTAAATATCAGGAGCATCGTGGGCAAATATAACTTTGTCGCCCTTTGTGTCCCTTCTGTATCCCAAGTCAGTTGAGTATTAATGGTGGATGTGCTGAGTAAGCAGTCTTCTATCACGTCTTCTGTGTGTGACTGGCATCCCTCAGTATGTGTTAGATATGGGTACTTGGGATGGGGAGTTGATGACTGAAGAGTTACTGTTGTGTTTAAAAACGCAAACTCGAGGAAATCTGCAGATGCTGGAAATTCAAGCAACACACACAAAATGCTGGTGGAACGCAGCAGGTCAGGCAGCACTTTGTGTGAGTTACTGTTGTGTTGTTCCTTTTAATATGCATTACTATATAACCAGGTAATTGCTTTACTGTTCCAAATTACAGAGTCAGTCTTGGCATTTGATACCATAAGACACAGGAGCGCAGTTCAGGCCTGGCCTTGCCCTTCAGTGCTGCCCTCCTGTGTTTGAGTGGTGAAATGACAGGCTGGATTGTATGCGTCTGTACACTGCCGGGAGACAGTGCTATCGATTACTGGACATTGTTGTTCAGGGTCTTGTACTATATATGTTTTTTTCTGAGTGAATATGCTTTTTTGCTCGATATTTTGAATTATGTTACTCGCTACTTTTGAATACTTGTTTGCTATTTTGAACGTTTTCCACCTTGGCCCCAGAGGAATGCTGTCTCATTCAGCTGTATCTATGATTTGAATGATTTGATTTTGAGCAGCATTAGGCTATTTGGCCCATCTAGTCTGTTCCGTCACTCAATCATGGATGATTTATTTTCTTTCTTGACCCCATTCTCTTGTCTTCTTCCCTTAACTTTTGACACCCTTACTAATTAGGAGCCTATCAACCTCTGCTTTAAACATCTTTTTTATTGAGATACTGAGTGGAATAGGTCTTTCTAGGCCTTCGAGCTGTACTCCTCAGAACTCTAGCTTAATCATGGGACAATTTACAAAGACCAATTAACCTACCAACTGGCATGTCTTTGGGCTGTGGGAGGAAACCAGAGCATCCGGAGGAAACTCGTGCAGTCTCAGGGAGAACATACAGATTCCTTATGGGCAGTAGTGAGAATTGAACCTCGGTCGCCTGTATTGTAAAGCATTGTGCTCACCACTACAATACCCAATGAGTTGGCCTCCATGGCCGTCTGTGGCAATGAATTCCACAGCTTCACCACCTCTGTACGAAGAAATTCCTGCTCATCTCTGTTCTAAAGGGATGTCCTCCTATTCTGAGGTTGTGCCCTCTGGTCATTGTAAGCTTAAATTTCTGTTAATGAGTTTGAGCTCTGAAATATCCCAGAATTTAGAGTTCGAATGCTTTGCTGGACTGTTTTTGCTTCTCATTAGGTTGAAGTTATCAACACAATTCTGATAGCAATGCTATGAAGCCGTCCACACACAAGGGGCTCAGCAAGTCAGGCAAAACCTATAGAGGGGAGTAAGCAGCTGATATTTGGGCCGAGACCCTTCGTCAAGCCTGTAAAGGCAGGGGGTAGAGCTAGTTACTCTCACACTCCTCTTCTCACCTGCCCATCCCCTCCCTCTGCTGCCCCTCCTCTTTCCTTTTCTTCAATGGTCCTCTCTCCTCTCATTCTTTGTTCGTCCATGACCTTCCAAGTGTCTCCTCCCAGCTTCTTTCTTCATCTCCCCCCCCCCGCAGCACCATCTTACCGTCCCCCTCACTTGGCTTCACTTATCACTTGCCAGCCTGTGCTCCTCCCTCTTCCCCAACCTTATTCAGGCTTCTTTCCCCACCTCGCCCCCCCCCCTTCTTTTCCAGTCCTGAGGAAGGATCTCGGCCTGAAGCGTCAAGTGCTTATTCCCTTCCATAGATGCTGCCTGACTTGCTAAATTCCTCTGGCATTTTGTATGTGTTACTCTGTATTTCCAGCATCTCCAGTGTTCATATTAAATAATCCAGCTTGGGGCAAATATTTAGGCTGCTGTAGGATTACTTCTTAGTATTAGGATCACAGAAAAGTACAGCACGGAAACAAGCCCTTTGGCCCATTTAGTCCATGCCGAAAACCATTTAAACTGCCTACTCCCATTGACCTGCACTGGGACCATAGCCCTCCACACCCCTACCATCCATGTACCTATCCAAGCTTCTCTTAAACACTGAAATTGAGCTCACATGCACCATTTGTGCTAGCAGCTCATTCCACACTCTCAAGACCATCTGGGCGGAAAAATGTTCCCCTCATGTTTCCCTTAAACTTTTCTCCCTTAACCCATGGCCTCTGGTTGTAATCCCACTCAACCTCAGTGCCTGCTTGCATTTATCCTGTCTATACCGCTCATAATTTTGTTTACCTCAAATCTCCCCTCTACATTGTAAGGAGTAATGTCTTCTATTCAACCTTTCCTTATAACTCGGCTCCTCCAGACCCAGCAACATTTTTGTAGGTTTTCTCTGTACTCTTTCAAACTTATTTACACCTTTTCTGTAGGTAGGTGACCAAAACTGCATACAGTACTCCAAATTAGGCCTCACCAATGTCTTATACAATTCTGCAGTTTTTCCCGTGTTAATTTTTTTCAGCAATGCTCTGCAGTCTATTTGCATTTGTTCCTTTCCTTTCCCATGACTGTTTCCTCATGGTTGAAATGGTGGTTAATATTTAGCCAAACAATGAGATATGATACTTTTCACTGACAGTGTCAACTTCAATGATAACACAAACTATATGTGGGGCATCGTACTAGCGGTATTCTGGCTTTTCTGCCGTAACTTAAGTGGAGAAAACTGTCAGCCGAGTTTAACATTATGTTCAGTAATCCTTTTGAAACAATTTTCCTGCAGGACAAACCTGCCCTTCTGATCCTCTCTCTCTGTGCTTCAGGGCAGGATTAAGGTGCTGGGGTATTATTACATTTGTGACCCTTCTTCACTGATCCTTCACCCTTCACCCTCTTTGCTGACCTCCGCTTATGTATGTATAAATAAACTTTGAAAGCACTTGCGCTAACTATAAGCACACCAGTTCAGTCAGTGGGATAAGCTTGATGGAGCGCCATCATCTGTGAGCTGCAAAGCATTTCAGCCGATTATGATACTGGAGTGAGGGATTCGCATTGTCTCCCTACCATTGTATATGCGTACAAGGAGCGCAGTTGCAGGAAAGCGTGATTCCCCTGGATTAAAGACCCTCACCGTCCTGGCCATGCTGTCTCTTCTCACTGCTGTCATCAGGAAGGAGGTACAGGAGTCTCAAGTCCCACACCATCGGTTCAGGAACAGTTATCACCCCTCAACCATCAGACTCTTGAACCAGAGGGGATAACTTCACTCACTGAACTTATTCCACAACCAACGGACTCATTTTCAAGGACTCTGCAACTTGTGTTCTTGATATTTATTGCTTTTTTTCCCCATTTTTTTTTGTATTTGCGTAATTGGTTATCTTTTGCACGTTGATCTTTTATCCAACTCTGTATGAAGATTTTCACTGATTCTATTGTGTTTCTTTGTATTTACTGTAAATGCCCCAAAAAAAGTGAATCTCAAGGGTAGTATATGGTGAGGTATATGAACTTTAATAATAAATTTACTTCTAACTGTGAAAACGTGCTATAATTTGGCTGTGGGACAATATAACAGACCTTCTGAGTGCATCTGGCTCAGATTTCAGCAAGAATTTCCACACCTTCTGATGCCCCAGCTGGTTAAGCTGTGGAGTAGCTAAACTCTAGAGACCAAGAGGGTTTCAAGTTCAATCCCTGATCTGCACCAGTTTAGTTAATGTCTGCTGAAGCTTTGTGGTAATTGACCTTGTGATAATCAGAGCGAAATATTGCAGGTGCCAGACAACTGAAACTGGAAGACAGGAGGTTCATAGGACATAGAACAGTAAGGCACAGGGATAAGCCCCTCAGCCCACGTGGTGTCTGTGCCAAACACAATACCAAAACGCACAATAGTAATGTGCCGGTTACATAACACTTTACAGTGCCAGCGACTGGGGTACAGTTCCCCGCCACTGCGTGGAAGGCGTTTGTATGTTGTCCCCATGAGCGCGTGCTTTTCCTTTAGGTGCTCCGGTTTCCTCCCCGGTTCGGAAGACTTACGGGTTAGTAAGTTGTGGGCATGCTACATCAGACTGACAATAATGCTGCATGTTAATGTATGTTTCAGTGTACATGTGAGACATAAAACATCTTTAAAACCTTTAAATGATTCAGTCTTAAAATCTTTAAATTTAATTGCATTTCTTCCACCTGCATCCATATTTTCCCCCACCCATTCTCTGCATATTCTATCTAAAAGCCTCTCAAATGCCACTATCATCTGCTTCCTCCGCTGCTCCTGGTGGGCTGTTCTGGGCACTGATTGCACCTTATGTAAATAAAACTTACCTCACACGTTCCCTTTTAACATTCTCAACTGAAATACATGTCCTCCTGGAGAATTGCTCAGTAAGTCAGCCAGCATCAGTGGGGAGAGAAACATTGCTGACACTGGTGTCTGGAGACGAGATGTGGGTCATGATGCAGCGTTTCAGCCTGAACCATTGGGAGTTCATTCTCTCCATACCCTTCCCATCCACCTTCCCTACAGTTCTCCTTGCATTGACGTGTATGCAGCTCAGAGCAGTTCAGTAAAGTTGAGTAAAGTTATTCCCCGGTTCAAAAACCTGATGGTTGATGGGTATTAACTGTTCCTGAACCTGGTGGTGCGGGTCCAAGGCTCCTCCTATACTTTTTTCCTGATGGCAGCAGTGAGAAGAGAGCATGTCCTGGTGGTGGGGGTCCCTGATGTTGGACGCTGTTTTCCTGTGACAGCGTTTCATGTAGATGTGATCAATGCATGCTTTACCCATGATGAACTGGGCTGTATCCTCTACTTTTCGTTGGATTTTCCATTCAAGGGCATTGGTGTGTCCATACCAGGTTGTGATGCAGCCAGTCAATATACTCTCCACCACACATCTACAGAAGTTTGTCAAAGTTTTAGATGTCATGCTGAATGAATCTCTGCAGATTTGCAAGGAAGTAGAGACACTGCCATGCTTTCTTTGTAATGGCACTTATGTGCTGGGCCCAAGGCAGATCCTCTGAAATTATAACACTGAGGAATTTAATGTTCCTGACCCTCTCCACCTCTGATCCCCCAGTGAGGACTGGCCCATGCACCTCCTCCTGAAGTCAATAATCAGCTCCTTGGTCTTGCTGGCATTGTTGTGAATTTATTGTTTGTGGAAACAAGGAATGGTGATGATTTTACCAGAGGACAGTGATAAGCCTGTGGGAGGAGGCGAATCATAACACACAATAGAAGTGAAATTCAGGATGTATATTGTTTACATTTCTCTGACGTTAAATGCATCTGTTGAAACCTACTTCACCTCTTTACCTCCTGCCAGTTAGAGAATTCTTCTATCCATGCTAGTATACCATGGGCTCTTGTTGTGTTTAGCATCCTTCTGAAAATCCAAATAAGCAACATCCGCTGACTCCTTTGTCTAGCCTGCCTGTAATTTCCTCAAAGAATTCAAATAGGTTTGACAGACAAGGATTCCCCTTATGGAAACCCTGCTGACTTTGGCCTATTTTATCATGTGCCTCCAAGTACCTCAAAACCTCATCCTTAATAAAGGACTATTATTAATAAAAGGCTATAAACTACATTATCAACCACTACAATTAAGTTAACTGGAAAAATCTCTAGAAATGTCTCTTTCCTCCAAGTGTAAGTCCCCTCGCATTTCTAGTAAGTTTGTCTCACCACATGATAATGGTTGCTCTTTGACCTCACCACTTGATCTCCGTCTAGTTCTTGATGAGTTCTTAATTGGATCTGGGCTCCTTGTAGGTGTTCTGATCTATTAAACACTTCCCATAATGGCGCATCTTTATCCCTCAAGCTTCCTCATCTTCATCTATTAAAGAGTCGAGATTGTTTAATGTCATTCCCAGTACACAAGTGTAAAGTAGAGCAGAATAATTCTTATTCTGGATCCGGTGCAGACAACAAAGCATAATAAGATAAAGAACACAATAATAAGAAAAACGCAATAAATATAAATACATAAGATAGCTTTTATACAAGGATTGATTGTATGTAGATAAAGTGGTGCTAGGTACAGGAGTGTCTGCGCACAAAGTAACAGGAAATGATAAAGTAATGGTGGTAGAGATGTTGATCAGCCTCACTGCTTGGAGAAAACATCTGTTTTTGAGCCTGATGGTACTGGCATGGATGCTCCCTGACAGGAGTGGGACAAACAGTCCGTGAGCAGAGTCGGTGGGATCCTTCATGATGTTATTGACCATGTTACGGCACCTTTCTGTATACACGTCCTTGATGGCGGGTAGGCTGACAGCCCAAGGTGCTGGAATTACTCACTGGAAACTGTATATAACGTCAGTAGCTTGTTATCCATCTGTTAGTCTCAGTTTTTAAATGTATATGGTAGTCCATGCCTATTAACCTCCTCAGTACAGCAATTCCTTGCAGGTGACTGAAAACAATTGTGACTTAATCTGAATCACAAGAGGAATCCTGGTGGGAGAGAATGTTTAAAAAAAGCTCATTCATGTAAATTAGTTCTTTAAAAGGATATTTAAAAATTTATTGCTTACAATTTTGGGGATGAGCTAAATCTGTGTTTTGGCATTTTGTATGATTTGAGCAATAACCCAATAGCAATTGGGATGGTGATACAATTTACCACCAGCATGCAGAAGTGAATGCAGCTTTGTAATAGAAGTTCATGTTCAGTTTATTGTCATTCAACCATACACACATAGGCCATTAAACGAAACAATGTTCCTCCCGATCAAGGTGCACAACACAGTACATATAAATTGAACACAACACAAAGTCATGTTACCACAAGTATATTAATAAATAATAAGGTGCATTTATCACACAAGTTAAAAAGTAAACAGTGTAATACTCCTGGCGTTTCACTTGTGATGAGACCTGGGTGGTGGCAGGGAGTTCATCAGTCTCATGGCCTGGGGGAAGAAGCTATTTCCCATCCCAACAGTCCTTGTCCTAATGCTACAGTATCTCCTGGCTGATGTTAAGGGGTCAAAGAGATTGTTGGACGGATGGGAGGGATCATTGACAATGCTAAGGGCCCTAAGTACCCAGCACTCCTGATAATTATCTCTGGTAGGTGGAAGAGAGGCCCCAGTAATCCTTTCAGCAGTGCTTGCATTTGTTTGTAGGGACTTGTAATTCCCATACCAGATGGAGGTGCAGCTGGTCAGGACACTTGATGGTGCTCCTGTAAAATGTGGTTGAAAGACTGGGGGCCCCCACTTGCCTCAATGTCCTCAGAAAGTGGAGACACTGCTGTGCTTCCTTGACCAAAGAGATGGCGTTGAGGGACCAGGTGAGATCATCTGTTACGTGCGTTCCCAGAAACTGGATGCTCCTAACAGTCTGCACGGAGGAGCCATTTAAGTACAGTGAGGAGTGGTCAACCCGCATCTTCCTAAAGTTCACGATCATCTCTTTGCTGTTGACCATGTTGAGCCTCAAGTTATTGTGCTTACTCCATTCTACCAACCAGTCTATCTCCTCTCTGTATGCCAGCACTAAACCAGAAGATACTGTGATTGCACAGCAGATGCTCGTTTTAAAGTTATTTGTATTTTAGATGAGAGGTAATACAAACCGAGAATAACACTCTCAAAATGCTGGAGGGACTCAGCAGGTCAGGCAGCATCTGTGCAGATGATAGTTCAGGCTGACACCCTTCATCAGGCCCAAAATGTCAACTGCTTATTCCTCCCCATAGATGCTACCTGACCTGCTGAGTTCCTCCAGCATTTTGAGTGTGTCACTCTGAACTTCCAGCATCAGCAGAACCTCTTCTGTTTATAATACAAGCCCAAGCCTGACAAGCTGGTAAATAATCCTATGGCAGTATTCCAAAGAAGAGTAGAGATGTTCCCTTGGTCAGTGCGTTTCCCTCAGCCAGCAAGCTGTTTTCCATTCACCCCATTTCTGTTTATGGGAGCTTACTGAGTACCAACCGATTGCAGTTTTTTCCCATTACAATGGCACTTACCCCTATCTGAAACTGCTACAAATTTATCAGCTGTAAAGTACCCAGGGTGCAGAACTAATGCAGGTTTGTGTTTTATTTGCTCTGTGTGAAATGCATCCTGTGGATGTAAACGGATTAGATATTTCTTCAGCCCTTTACCTTTTCCAACTTCTCACTTCATTCCCCCCCTCCCCTACTCACCTTCCCCCCCCTCCCCCACTCACCTTCCCTCCTCATCTCACTTCACCAATCACCTTCTAGTAAATTGGGGGGGGGGTGCATTTTATCAAGTACCTACACTCCATCTGCCAGAAGTGGAACTTCCCGGTGGCCAAACATTTTAATTCCCATTCCCGTTCCAACATGTCAGTCCATGGCTTCCTCTAGTGCCAAGATAAGGCCACCCTCGGGGTGGAGGAGCAACACTGGGTTCCATCTGGGTAGCCTCCAACCTGAGGGCATGAATAGCTATATCTCCTGGTTAAAAAAATCCCTCGACACTCCCCTCTTCTATTCCCCACTCTGGCCTCTTATTTCTTCTCACCTGCCTATTACCACCTCCTGGACCCCTCCCTCCTGTTTTCCTATGGTCCACCCTCCTCACCTATCAGATTCTTTCCTCTCCAGCCCCCTACCTTCCCCACCCACCTCCCAGCTATCACCTTCCTGCTCGCCTTTTTCCCCTCCCCACCCATTTTTGTCCTCTGGCGTCTTCCCTCTTCCTTTTCAGTCCTGATGAAGGGTTTTGGCCCAAAATATCAACTGTTTCTTCC
Organism: Mobula hypostoma; assembly: GCF_963921235.1. Classification (NCBI taxonomy): domain Eukaryota; kingdom Metazoa; phylum Chordata; class Chondrichthyes; order Myliobatiformes; family Myliobatidae; genus Mobula; species Mobula hypostoma. The sequence goes on from NC_086098.1 coordinate 175,153,574, forward strand.
TCTCCATACGTGCTTCGTAACCTGCTGAGTTCCTTCAGCGTATGGTATGGGTTACTTGGGATTAATATGGGTAGCCCCATTTCTATGATTCTACAAAGTGATCAGAGTAGTCATGATAAGATCAGGGAAATGAACAACAGAGAGGTTATACAGAACTGAGCATTAGAAACCTCGCTTTAAATTACATCCAGGCACAGCACTGTCGCAGGAAAGCAGCTTTCATCATCGGGGACCCCCACCATCCAGGCCTGGCTTCTTGCAGCTGCTATCAAAAAGGAGGTACAGGAGCCTCAGGACCCACACCACCAGGTTTAGGAACAGTTATTACCCTACAACCATCAGGCTCCTGAACCAGTGTGGATAACTTCAGTCACTCCACCACTGAACTGATTCCACAACCTATGGGCTCACTTTCAATATTTATTTATTTATTATTTTGTGGTTTGTTTTCTTTTTTTTTGTATTTTCACAATTTGTTGTCTTTTGCACATTGGTTGTTTGTCTCTGCAGTTTTTCAATTTGATGTTTCTTTGCATCTACTATGGATGCCCTCAAGAAAATGAATCTCAGGGTATAGTATAGTGACATGTATCTACTTTGATAATAAATTTACTTTGAACTTTGAAACAGTAATACTCGGATGCACATTCGGCAGCTTCAGTTGGACGCTCTCTGTACCAGGAGCATGGACCAAGGAATAAACTCTCACTTCAGTTATGCTCTGAATTGAAGTGCCCAGCATACCTCATCGGATGCTTAAAGCCACTTTATAAAACCGTGGTTGGCTTTTCTCTGGATATTTTTTGAAAAAAAATTTACTTCATATCAGTGGAGGAAAAAATTGCTATCGGAAACTGGGCAACTATCCCTTGAAAGTTCAAATGATTTTAAAGCTGAAATTACCAAACTATTATTAATACGGATAATTTCAAAGAATTGCAGTTCTTTGCTAGCAAACTGCCTTTTCCAAAAGCTCCCTTCTGGAAAGCAGTACAGGTTATTAAAACAAAACGGTAACACAATCTCAAAAGTTTCTTCCCCCAAGCAGTTAATCTGATCAACCATTCTAGTTCGTGCCCCACCCCCCTCGGTCATTGCACTGTAAATACTTTAAACCACTTTTTATATTGCTGTTTATGTCGTACATGCTGGTATATCAGAATTAGGTTTTAATATCACCAGTATATGTTGTGACATTTGTTGTCTTTGTGGCAGCAGTACAATGCAATACATAATAAAGACAAACACGTGAATTACTCTATATATAAATGCAAAGATAAAATTTTTTTAAAAAGTAGTGAAGTAGTATTTGAGTGTTCAGTGTCCATTCAGAAATGGGATGGCAGGGAGCAGAAACTGTTCCTTAGTTGCTCAGTGTGTGCCTTCAGGCTCCTGTACCTCCTACCTGATGGTAGCAATGAGAAGAAGGTGATGGAGGGTCCTTTGTGATGGATGCCACCTTTTTGAGGCATTGCTCCTTGAAGATGACTTGGGTACTACGGAGGCTAGTGCCCATGAGGAGCTGACTAATTTGTCAACTCTGCAGTTTATTTTGATCCTGTGCAGTAGCCCAGCCCCTCCATACCAGACAACAATGCAGCCAGTCAGAATGCTCTTCATTGGTACATCTGTAGAAATTTGCAAATGTCTTTGGTGACAAACCAAATCTCCTCAAACTTCTAAAAGAAAAATATAGCCGCTGCCATGCCTCCTTTGTAACTGCATCGGTCTGTCGAGTCCAGGATAGATCCTCAGATATTGACACCGAGGAACATGGAATTGCTCACTCTCTCCACTTCTGATCCCTTCACAACGACTAGTGTGTGTTCTCTTGTCCTACCTTTTCTGAAGTCCACAATCAGTTTTTTGGTCTTAATGACATTGAGTGCAAGGTTGTTGCTGTGACACCACTCAACCAGCTGATTTATCTCGCTCCTGTACGCCCTCTCATCACCATCTGAGATTCTGCCAACAGTCAGCAAATTTATAGATGGCATTTGAGCTATGCCTAGCTACACAGTCATGGGAGTAGAGCTGTGGGCTAAGCACACACCCCTGAGGTGATTATATATTTATGAACACTTCTATATAATTCTGTATAATGTATAATTGCTGAATGTTGTTCTTGTAGCACCAACACTCCACAGCAATCTCTTAATAGATTTAAATGTATCTGGTGAATAAAGTTGATCCTTCAGCTTGTTCCCCTCTGCTGGGCTTTTTGGAGAGGCCGGGGATCAGTGAAAAGCACTAAGGGGAAGCCGATCAGCAAAATTGTACAGTAGTTGCAGAGACAGCAAACTTGTCAGCTCAGCAGCCCTAATAATCCTTCATCTCTGTCGCAAATCATTTCTGTGTTTGCTGTCTGCTGGGTTTAATTTCCACATCGAGGGTATGAGAAAATAAGACCTGCTGTGCGCTCTCCTGGTGCCAGTGTGGTGTGTTCATCCTCTGTGCAGCTGCAAACGAGGCCCAAAACACCCTGTCCATTGACAGCCTTGCATTAAAGTGCTGGTTGTATTCTTGTGGTGTGGGTTTAAAAAAAACTGCGAGGGAGGGAACAGCAAACACGGATCTGATTTGGACGGGCTGTCAGCTCGTGTTTGTGTTCTGGTGGTTTGTGTCTTTGCACATTGGACTTGCTTCTCTTTTGTCTTATTAAGTGAAAACCTCACCTCAAAAAAATAATGTGGATACGAGCGGCTGGCTGATAGTTGTGTTGTGGAGACTGCAGAGTTTGCTAATCTTGTGTGCTGAGAGCTGAATAGATAGTTCACCTTGGATTACAAAAGGAATTTTGATGCATATCACAGATTGCGTCCTTCAGGGCTGTTTGGAGAGAAGTCTCCCTCACAAGGTTTGAAATTGCAGATGTCGGCAGGAGGATTTTGCAACAAATTTTCACCTCCCTGGGCTGGGTGAGTATATGACTCCAGCGGCTGGGGGAACACAGTGTTCGGCAGAAGTCAGTGAGGGGCAATGTCTCAGCAGAGATGTTTCAAGAATTTTAAAACCCCCGTGAAGCATTTTTCACATAATTCAGTAGGGTTGCTTTAGAACTGGAATTGTATTTTTGTGGGAATGATAGTGAATAGTTGTGTTTGTTTGATAATGGGATAAAATATCCTTCTCCTTCCTTGGAATTGTATTTTTATCACCAGCTGCCAGGTCCGATGTGTTTAGACTTGTGATTGCATGTGAAATAGGTATCCAGTACTGTTCTCTTCTGCTACTTCTATTTCAACCTGTGGCCTCTTCAGTCCTTGAAAATCATACAAACTACACCACAGAAACTGTCCCTTCAGCCCATCTAGTCCATGCCGAACTTTTTATTTTGCCTCGTCCCATCGACCTGCACCTGCACCATAGTCCTTCCTGCGTCTCCCTTCCATGTACTTATGCAAACTTCTCTTAAACGTTGCAATCGAGCCCACACCTGCCACTTCCACTGGCAGCTTGTTCCACACTCACACCACACTGAATGAAGAAGTTCCCCCTCAGGTTCCCCTTAAATATTTGGCCTATATTTTCAATCCTCCAATCTATTCACTGTCCTCCCTACCCCTGGAAGGTTGCATTAAGTCCAGGTCCCTGATCATGGGCAGAGCCCTAACTACAGATCTGACTGCCGATCTGCTGCCTCACTTTCCCTCCACCCTGATACTGGTGGTCATCTGTAGAAAGGGCACAGTTTGAAAACCTTTGGTAACTCAGTTTCCCTTTCCTTGGATGCTGCCCGGATTCCTGAATGTTTCCAGAATTTTCTACTTTTCCTTGTTGACACCTTTATTTATTTTTGCCCTATAGTTGTTGAGGCTACATTTAAACTACCTGTACGGTATCATTCTCTTTAGCCCATTTCCTTTGTTACTCTTTCCACTCCCTCCACCACCTTCTTCTGGCTTCTGCCCCGTTCCTTTCCAGTCCAGATGAAGGGTCTCGACCCGAAACATGGGCTGTTTATTCATTTCCGTTGATGCTGCCTGACCTGCTGAGTTCCTCCAGCATTTTATGTGTGTGTTTCTCTGGATTTCCAGCATCCCACATCTTCCCCTCCAGTCCTTTGTTTGAGGTCCTGTCATCGAGAATTCCCAAATCCGACTCCAGCAAAATAATTGGATTTGGCACCAATACAGAAACTCTTGCTCCCGGCCACGTTGTAATAATGCAGGTCTCCTTTTTTGCAGGAAGTGTTGGAGCATTTTGTCTGCATTGCTCCAGATTTCCAGCATCTGTAGAACCTCTTGAGTTTATCAACAAAAACAGTAACTTATTTCTGCGTTTTGCCATTTAACATAGCAAAACAAAAATGGTCTTTCAAAGGAAGATTATCAAACAAGGCAAATACAGAAGTAAAGTTCAAAGTAAATTTATTAACAAAGGACATGTATGTCATCATATACAATGCTGAGATTCATTTTCTTGTGGGCATACTCAATAAATCTGTTAAACATTAGGATACCAGGAAAAAGCAGTTTTTAGGAGTGTTTCACATGATCGTGGAATGGAACATAGAACAACATAGAACATAGAAATCTACAGCACATTACAGGCCCTTCAGCCCACAATGTTGTATCGACCATGTAGCCTACTCTAGAAGCTGCCTAAAATTTCCCTAGCGCATATTTTTCTAAGTTCCATGTACCTATCTAAGAGGCTCTATAAAAAAACCTATTATATCTGCCTCCACCACTGCTGGCAATGCATTCCATGCAGGTACCACTCTCTTTGTGAAAAACTTACCCCTGATATCCCCTCAGTACCTATTTCCGAGCACCTTAAAACTATGCCCCCTCATGTTAGCCATTTCAGCCCTGGGAAAAAGCCTTTGGCCATCCACACGATCAATGACCATAATAACTTTATACACCTCTTTTAGGGCTTATTTAGGAATGCAAAGCTTGATGTCCAGCAGCTGAAGATATGGGCACCAAAAGGGGAGCAATTGAAAGTGGTGCTGTGCAGGATGTTGAGATACATACACTCAGTGGCCACTTTATTAGGCACACCTGTACACCTCATTTTTAATGCAAATTGCTAGTCAGCCAATCATGTGGCAGTAAAAAAGTAACTCATTGCAAAGATGTATGCAGACATGGTCAAGAGGCTCAGTTGTTCATACCAAACATCAGAATGGGGAAGAAATGTGATCTAAGTGACTCTGACCATGGAATGATTGTTGGTGCCAGATGAGGTGGTTTGTGTATTTCAGGAACTGCTGATCTTCTGGGATTTTCACGCATAACAGTCTGTTGAGTTTATCAAGAATGGTATGAGGAAACAAAAACATCCAGTGAGCAGCAATTCTGTGGGCGAAAATGCCTTGTTAATAAGAGAGGTCAGAGGAGAATAGTCAGACTGGTTCAAGCTGACAGGAAGGTGACAGTAACCCAAATAACCACATGTTACAACAGTGGTGGGCAGATGAGCATCTCTGAATGCCCATCACATTGAATCTTGAAGTGGATGGGTTACAGCAGCAGAAGGCCATGAACATAAACTCAATGACCATTGCCTTAGGTACAGGAGAGAGCTAGTAAATTAGCCGCTGAGTGTATGTGTCTGTGGATAAAGAGCGCATAGGGTTAGATGGTCTGAGTTTTGCATCTGTCTCCTCTGGGAACGCTCAGTTTGCATGCAAGGCTGATGATCGCCCAACTAATTAAGGAAATCGTTCTTGGAAAGTTGTCCTTTCAATTGGCATCATGGTTGTGGGCCAGAACTGCAGTAGATTTGTTTAAATTAAGGAGCAAACTAACTGACTGCCAAAATAAATAATTTTTTTGTGCAGAATCAGAAGCTGCTTGAAATTGGAACTGTTTCTGTCTGAACAATCAGTTCCGCCCCCGCCCCCCCCGCCACCACCAAGAAGAGTGAAATTAACTGGCAAAGCCAAACAGTTCTGCTTGATCATGGCTTAAAATCCATTTAATTTAATCAAAAGGATAAGCACAGAGAGATTCTGCAGATGTTGGAAATCTAGAGATAACACACACAATGTATTGGAGGAACTCAGCAGCATCAATGGAGAGGAATGAACAGTGAACGTTTTGGGCCGAGACCCTTTATTGGGACTGGAAAGGAAGGGGGAAGAACCAGAAGAAGGTGGTGGGGGGAGGGGAAGGAGTGCGAGTTGGCAGGTGATAAGTGAAAACAGGTGAGGGAGACAAAATGAGAAGCTGGGAGGTGATAGGTGGAAGAGGAAAAGAGCTGAAGAAGGAGGAATCTGATAGGACAGGAAAGTAGATAATGGGAGAAAAGGAAGGAGGTGGGGCAGCAGAGGGTGGTGATGGGAAGAGAAGGGGTAAGATGGAAGCCAGAACGGGGAAAGGAAAAAGAGAGAGGAGGGAGGAGGAGAAATTACTGGAAGTTAGAAAAATCAATATTCGTGTCTTCAGTTTGGAAGCTACCCAGATAGAATATGAGGTATTGCTCTTCCAACCTGAGTGTGGCCTCATTGTGAAATTAGAGGTGGTCATGGAGTGAAATGTTGGAGTGGAATTAGAGAGTAGAACCAAAATGGGGGCTGCCAGGAAAACCCGCGTTTTGTGGTGGATGAAAGAAAAGGGGAAAAAAGCTCATTTATAAACCCGTCTGCAATGCTTAAGAGATATTTCATATGGAGTTCAGAGATATTTTAATCCATTCAAGAGCTTTCGGAATTACTGGGGAGGACAGGACTTTTGAAGTCACTTTATCTCACTACTTAACAATAGATAGAAGTCCAGAGGATTATTCAGATACAATTTAGGTTTATCACGTCAACCAAACACCAAATTTGGGATTATTTTTGCTTCAGCACTACGTGTGAATATGTCGTAGGATTGGCCTGTCATCTGAGGAATAGATGACCTTCTTTCCCCCTAACTGCATAGGTGGTTGCTAGTTTGAACCTCGCATATTTAATGATTCATGAATGGACAATGATTATGGACATGTTTCTTTCTGGTTTGATTAGTTGTTACGTTACGTGAGTAGGTAATCTTGTGCCAGCACAGAGTGCCATCCACATTAACCACTATTTACCCAAAACCATTTCCCCTCTCTCCTCCCAGGCAGGAATCCAATGGTTTTGTAGTTGATAGCAGCATGACTTTTCTCCGAGGAGGAAAAAAAAGTCTATTATCCCTGTGTGCCTTGGGAAAGGGGTAACCTTTGATGCCTTATTAATCAAGAACCTATCAACCTCAGCTTTAAATATACCCAGTGACTTGGCCTCCATAGTCGTCTGTGGCAAAGAATTCCACAAATTCAACCCCCTCTGACTAAAGGAGCTCCTCCTCGTCTGATCTATAGGGGTGTCACTGTGTACTGAGGCTGTGCTCTTTTCCCACTAATGGAAATATTCTCTTCATGTACACTCTATCTAGACCTTTCAATATTGAATAGGCTTCAGTGAGACCCCTCTCCCCACCTCATTCGTCTAAACTCCAGCAAGTACAGGCCCAGAGCCATCGAAAGCTCAACCCTGGGATCATTCTCGTGAACCTCCTCTGGACCCTCTCCAATGCCAGTACATCCCTTCTTGGACGTGGGGCCCAAAACTGCTCACAGTACTCCGAATGGGGTCTGACCAGTGCCTTATAAAGTCTCAGAATTACCTTACCTTTTTACTCTTGTCCTCTCGAAATGATTGTTAACAGTGCATTTCCTTTCCTCACCACACACTCAACCTGCAAGTTAACCTTTAGAAAATCTGGTGCTAGAATTCAAAAGCTAAATTCATAGTTTTATGATCCTATAAAGCCACAACATTGTCTGCAGAGTCAGTCCAGATCATGCTGACAGCTTTGAGCGGGTTGACTTTGTGGATTTTGAGGTAATGGGTTAATGTATCAAGATGAGGGTTCTGCCCTGTTTGTGGATGCTCTTGATTTGAAAGTGGTGTTGTGCTTTGTGGAAAAGGGTGGGATTAAACTGGCTTATTGTGCCCTTCCTACACAGCCTGCTAACAGTTGTTGTTGAGACGTGGAGAAGAATGATCATTTGGGCCAAGTGCTGTGAACCCATGGGACTATAATTCCAACAAGAGGCTGTTGCCGGGAAGAGTTTATTGATCCTTGTCGAATAAATGGGGGCTTTTATTCCACACTCCATCAGAGATTAACTATTGCCTGAAGGTTTCTTGTAATTTAAGAACAGTGATAATTCATTCCTAATTCCACAGCTGTTTTTCTTTATTTCTTCAAAACAGTTGGTCAGATATATCCTCTGGTCGTTTTAACTGTGAGCATTATTTTTTTTTGGTTGGATTGTGTTTTCTATTCTCCTTCCCTTCACGGATTCTTCCCATAAGACATACGAGCAGAATTATGCCATTTGGTGCTTGGTGTCTGCTCTGCCATTCAATCATGGCTGATTTATAGCAGAATTAGGCCATTTGGTCCATCACATCTTCTTGGTATTCCACTATGGCTGATCTATTATCACTCTTGACACCCGCTCTCCTGCCTTCTCCCCATGACCTCTGACTGCCTGACAAAAGTCTATCAACCTCTTCAAAGACTTGACCTCCACAGCCACCTGTGGCAATGGATTCCACAGATTCACCTTCTCTGGCTAAAGCATTACCTTCTCATTTCTCTTCTAAAGGGACGTTCTTCTATTCTGAGACTGTGCCCACTTCCACCACCTGCCCAGTCCTCAGCATTCACGTGGATGATGTCACCTTGCTCTCCATCTCTGTTGGATGAAATTACAAATAAAGCACTTCCTCACAGCCTGCACCCAAGCAGTAGATTTAAAAGTACTGTCATTAGAGCAGTACACCGCAGTACAAGCCCCTTGGTCCAATATTGTACCACCCTTTTAACCAAGATCAATCTAACCCAGCCCTCTATTTTTCTGTCTTCCATTGCCTATCTATGTTTCATAAACGCGCCTAATGTATCTGCCTCTACCACTACCACTACCCCTGGCAGCATGTCCCATGCAGTCACCACTCTCTGTGTTTAAAATAAAAAGTTACTTCTGATATCCGCCCCCCCCCCCGACACCCCATACTTTCCTCCAGTCATATTAAAATTTTGCCCCCTTGTATTAGCCATTTCCACTCTGGGGCAAAGTCTGTAGATACTCACTCCATCTGTGCTTCTTATCATTTGTACCCCTCCATCAAGTTACCTCTTATCCTCCTTCATTCCAGAGAGAAAGCCCTAGTTTGTTCAATCTATCCTCATAAGACATGCTCTCTAATCCAGGCAGCATCCTGGTAAATCTCCTCTGCACCTTCTCTAAAGCTTCCACATCCAGGGCCGGCTGGTGGAACAACAACATCGGCGGTGGACCTGGGAGCGGAGGTTCCCGGGTTTGAAACTAGTTGGGTCCGCTCCCGAGTACGCTTTCCATCCGTGCTGGGTTGAGTGTCGAGATCTCAACTCGACCTCGTAAAACAAAGGGAAAATACTGTGAAAATGTCTGTGTGAGGAGTGTCACACAGTCTCTCTCTCTCTCCATGCCTGGTAAAAGCCATGAAAAAGACATTATCACGGACATGCACACTCACAGGCTCACACGCACACAGGCCAAGAAAAAAAACTACCACGTCCTTGAATAATGAGGCGACCAGAACTGAACACAATATTCCAGGTAGTTGTGGTCTGAAATGTTCTTAAACAATAACAATGGAAAATCACTGGGCAGTGCAACTGGGAGAGAGGTTGAGCTGCACAATAGTCTAACAATAGTCTGGTCTAACCAGGATTTTACAGAGTTGCAACATTACCTCACAACCCTTGAACTCAATCCCCCAACTAATGAAGGGCAACAAATCATACACCTTCTTAACCACCCTATCAACTTGCAACTTATTATTCCTTAAAACACTCCCACCCCCCCGTATATATAAAGTCTCTATTTCCTTTGTCATATTACAAGGTAAACTAAAATATGAACTGGGTATTAACAAAGAACAGTATTTAGTTTCGGGTTAATCAGATTTGTCGGGGGTTGCTGAAGCAGCGTGGCTCGAAGGGTCATAAGGGCCTACTCTGTGCTGGTTTGGAAAATAAATATTTTACTGTCGTAGTTCTGCTTTTTGGTTTAAAAAATGCAACTTTCAAAATGTAATTTTTTTTCCCTCATCGACCACTAACCAAAAGCTTTTGTTTGTAGGCGTGAAATAGCTGTTCATTTTTGAAAATGCGTCGAAGGATGGAGAATTATTTTGTAATTGTAGTAATTAAGGCAATTACTTAAAATAATGAAGGCAGTGGACAATTTTGAGTGTGCAGGTATCATTTACTGATATGGCATAATTTAGTTACTGAAACCAAGGGTTAGTTTGCCAAATGTTGCTTTTAGTAATAGAATATGTACTATTTTGCCAAAGGTGATAATTAAAGAGCAGCTTTGTCACATGTACATCAAAACATACAGTGAAGTGTGAATCAAAAAACAGCCCTGATCGTAACTGAATATAAATTTCAAGCTTTTAGAATCATTATAGCCAAGTCAAGTCAAATTTATTTATACAGCACATTTAAAAACAACCCGCGTTGACCAAAGTGCTGTACAGATTATAGATACATTCCTTACACAATTAGGATATAGGGCAATTTGGATAATTAAGTTAGTGTTTCTTGAGATTCATTTTCTTGCAGGCATTCGCAAGAGAATAAAGAAGTACAACAGAATCCATGAAAAACCATACATGACAAAGGCAGGGTACCTGAAAATGAGTCTAGAGCAGGGGTTCCTAATCCGGGGTCCATAGACTCCTTGCTTAATGGTATTGGTCCGTGGCATAAAAAAAATGTTGGGAGCCCCTGGTCTACAGACTGTGGAGTCAGTTCCACACAAGACGAGTGAAGCTGCCATGCCAATCCAGAAGCCCACTGTCTACAGGGCAACAGATGTTCCTGAATTTGGTGGTGTTGGGACCCAAGACAGCTGCCCCATGGTAGTAGTGAAAGAGAGGGTGACAGGTCACACGCAGGCAGATGGATGGGCGAAGATCGGGGATTTTGGCAGGCTCAGAGTAGTGGGGCTGAACTCCAGCTTCTTTTCCACTCTTGGGTCTTAATACTTTAACCTGGCTTGACTCTTTAGTCGGTGATGGTCGACCTTTGTGTGCCTCAAAGTACCGTACCTGCATTCCTGAGAGCCAAGTTCGCTGAATCTTTCAAGAAATCGTAAAATTGCTAGTTCGTTTAGACGGAGCTCTGTGGGCAGTTTTCATGGTCTGGTTTGTTCTCTTAGTTTTGCCTTCGTATGTGAAAGAGGAATACAATAAAACACCAAAGTAGCGTTATTTCTTCATCTGATTTGCACTTATCTCACAAAAAGTAATGAAAATGGCTCAGTCTGTCATGGATAAAGCACCCCCCACCATTGAGTACATCTACATGGAGTGCTGTCGCAGGAAAGCAGCCTCCATCATCAGAGATCTCCTACTACCCAGGTCATGCTGCCTTCTCGTTGCTGCCATCAGGAAGAAGGTACAGGAGCCTCAGGACCAACACCACCAGGTTCAGGAACAGTTATTACTCTTCAACCATCAGGCTCCTGAACAAAAGGGGTTAACTTCACTTACCCCATCAATGAACTGTTCCCACAGACTATGGACTCACTTTCAAGGCCTCTTCATCTCATGTTCTCAATATTTATTGCTTATTTATTTATTATTATTACTTCCTCCTTTTTGTATTTGCACAGTTTGTTGTCTTCTGCACTCTGATTAAACACCCTAGTTGGGTGGTCTTTCATTGATTCTGTTATATACGTTCTATAGATTATTGAGTATGCCCACAAAAAAATGCATCTCGGGGTTGTATATGGTGACATATATGTACTTTGATAAACTTACTTTGAACTTGGATTTGTGGTTCCAGGAAGACATTTTCATAAACTTTAATTACTCAGTTCAAGTGGAGCTGGCAGGATTGCAGCCTCCCTGTGAAGGAGCCGGAATGGGTGGATCAGAAAACAACACTGCTGTTAAATGCAGAGTTTATGTGTGTGAGGGTTTTGTCCACTTAGGGCACACAGAGACATGAAAGCGTTTAGTATTCTAAACAGTTTGAATTTACGGGCAAAAGGAAGTGGATGCATTTGGGATGAGATATTTAACCAATTTAAAAACTTGGCAGCCTGTGGAAAGATCTGTTTAATTCTGCTTGTCTGAGATGTGTATGAAATAGATGAAAGAAGATATAAAGCAATTAGCTTTATTTGTCACATGCACGTTGAAACATTGTGAAGTGTGTAATTTGCGTCAAATCAAATCGGCAAGGATTGTGCTGGGGCAGTCTGCAAGTCCCCATCCTTCCAGTGCCAACCTAGTTTGTGCCCTCAACTCATTAATTAACCCTAATCTGTACATCTTTTGGAATGTGGGAGGAAATCGTAACACCCGGAGGAAACCCACGAGGTCACGGGGAGAATGTGCAGACTCCCTACAGACAGGGCAAGAATCAAACCCCAATCAGTGGTCACTGATAGCTGTAGGGTATTCATTTTGGTAGTTTTCCCAATCAACTCTTGTGCTATGAAATGGGAAGTATGTGGTGCTTGATCAAACTTAGAACCGCACAGATTGTCTGGGAGAAGCCTGGAGCCCAAAGCAGAAAATGGAACCCCGAGCTGGTGGTCGAGGGCCACACAGCAGAACACAGAACGTCTTACCTCGTGTGCTTCACTGCATTAGGTAACTGCAAGATGTTGTCAATGTGATTGATGGTTAATGCATTTAAAGAATTTAATATATTTAAATGGAAAAGTAGCCATATCTTTACAGTCAAGCTCTTGGTCCGTCAAAGCATAAAACACTTATGGGAGAGGAGACGGACAGAATGGGAACAGGGGACTGTTTCCTGATTGGTGTGCTGTGATAATTCTTATAGTCAATTGTTCCCTATTTGGGATGCACAGTTCTCTCTCATGTTAATGATGTGGTTGGAGGAGTTGTTACCAAAAATAGCACTGTATTTGGAAGGCATAGTCATCGGTGAGGATGGAACTGGAGCTTATGCAGGAGCGTTGATCAACCCAGTGCGTATAGTTAATGCAAATAGAATTCCATATGGAGCTAAGTGAGATCATTGTCTTCACATCCGAGAATGTCAAATCAGAACATCAGAGATGGAGGAGGAGAGGGAATCGGGTGTGAATGAATCACTAAAACCTTGTGTAAGTACAGAAACAAACATTGATCAGAAAAACTAATTAAAGAGTTTTTTATTTCAAGTGTGTTGGTGGTTGGAATTGAATAGTGAGTCTTCTCCAAGTTACAGCAGGCTTCTGATTATCTGAAATGTTTTTAACTCGTGCTGTTTGCTAGACTGAAACACTGCCATGAACTGAGACCACAAAATGGCAGGAGGTGACCGTGTCCATTCTGTTAGTCTCTGAAATATTGTTTTTACGTATGGCCTGTACATAAACACTGGTAACCTGCGGAAGGCCTCAGAAACAGTACTGAGGCACATATATATAACTAGGGTGCCCAAGACTTGGATAGTACTGTAGTAATTCTGTGTTTTGCACTGCACTGCTCCCACAAAAAGAAATCAAATTTCATGACATATGTGAGTGATGATAAACCTGATTCTAATATGGGTCTCTATTGTGGACTGAGAGTGGGAAGGGGCAGGGAGAGGGGAATCATCATTGCGAGAAGCGGGAGGGGAGGGAGCGGAAAGCACCAGAAAGGTATTTGGTAATGATCAATGAACCGATTGTTTAGAATCAAATGACCTTGCCTGGTGTCACAGGGTTGGGTGTGTCTGCATTTGTGCTACCCCCTGCCCCTGGCACTCCTCCTCTGCCACCTGTCCCACACCGCTGCCGTGACACTCTACCCTTGCCATCCCAACATCCTTTGCTCCCGCCAGATTTACAAACTCGCTTTTCACTTCATGCTGACAAATACAGTACTGTGCTAAAGTCTTGGGCACCCTAGCTCTATATATGTGTCTCAAACTTTTGTACTGTACTGTACGTACTTTGGTGCTAAATTTACTTTGAACTTCGAAATCGGCATCATGGTCAGCACAGGTGGTGTTCTCAAGAGACCGAAATTCTGAAAAGTTCTGTATTCTTTATCAGTGGTTGAGAGTTCATCCAAAAAAAAAGTGTTTGAAATGATAAATCGATTTCACAGGGTTAATACAAATAAACTATCTCCAGTGCAATATTGTTACTTCAGTTTAAGAGTTAAACCATTGAGAAGGGACTGTTCCAATAGGTCCACATTCCGATACTAAGTGTACACAGGAAGACAGACCTTTCTGTTCCTTTTGGCCCTGTTCCACTGCATGCTTTACTTTCTCTCTGCTGGCTTTCTGGTTAGAAGTCTGCTCGTTTTTGTACGGAGTTTCAGCTGGAAGAGCTGGGAAGTTAAGGTTTGAATCGATGCTGCGTTTACCTTGTTCTGGAAAGTAAGAAATTAAGACAGTAACTGAATTGACATTGATTGGCTGGGTGAAGATATTGTAAAAATTATGTGTATTTGCATATCCCTGTGCTTAACCTCAGAACATCTCCAGGTGTTTAACAGCCAAACTTGTGCACAGCGAGTTCTCATAAATGGCAATATGAAAGTCAACTTCTGGTCTTAGCCCAAAACGTCGACTGTTTAGGCTTTTCCCTCGACGTGTGGCTTTGGATTTCCAGCATCTGCAGACTTTCTCATGTTTGTGAACACTTAGTTCTTAGTTCTTCAGCATTTTGTCCAGGTGTGCACCTCCGACAGTGAAGCATTCCTTTGTGGATGGATTTTCCGTGAGTATTAACGACTGCCTTGGAATTTGTGGATGGATTTTCCATGAGTATTAACGACTGCCATTAGAATTATTTTATTATTTTGTGCCGTTCCTGCACCCCAGGACAAACAGGTGACCTTATTGTCCTGCCCTTATCCATCTGTTTTCAGAGCCAAGGCTAAAGCACAAGCTAATTTAAGGTTGCAGCTTTCCTCAGCATCTTACTAACGAAATTCCATCACTTCCTCTTGTCTATAAATAGCAGTGCTGATGATCACTCCATGGGGCCAAGGACATTCTTCTGAAATTATGGGCATAGGTACAAAGCCATAAATGCAGCTTTAACATGGACAGGGTTTCGTACTTTGTACAGTGTCAACCTTTGCACCCTGAAGGCTTGTCGACCAGCTTCTCTCTGGTTCATCCAATGCTTAAATTTTGAAAATGGACAACATCAGAATCAGCTTTATCATTACTGACCTGTTTCATAGAACTAACTGTACAGGCCCTTCAGCACAAGATTGTGCCAACCTTTACAACCCCAAGCTCAATCTAAGCCTTCTGTCCCACAGAGCTCTCCATTTTTCTATCATCCATGTGCCCACCTAAGTGTTTCTTAAAAATGCCCCTAATGTGGCCGTCTCTACCACTACCCCGGCCTGCACTGTTCTATGTTCTATGTTAATACACCGTTCATATTTTTTTTACTTTGTACACAGTATTGAAATAAGTATGTTCTTAGCCAGTAAATAGAGATCTTCAAATTTTATGTGTATGTGTGTGTGTGTGCGCGTATTAGTTCAAGAGCCGTGAGGTAATGTTGCAACGCTATGAAATCCTGGTTAGACCTCACATAGAATATTGTGCATCTCAACCTCCCTACCAGCTGCACTGCCCAGTGATTTTTCCATCACTGCTGTTTAAGAACATTTCAAACCACAGCTACCTGGAATATTGTGCTTAGTTCTGGTCACTGCATTATAGGAAGGGTTTGGAAATGTTGGAGAGAGTGCAGAGGAGGTTTACCAGGATGCTGCCTCGATTAGACAGCATGTCTTATGAGGATAGGTTGAGCGAGCTAGGGCTTTTCTCTGTGGAGAGAAGGACGAAGAAAGGTGACTTGATAGAGGTGTACAAGGTAACAGGAGGCACAAATTGAGTGGATAGCCAGAGGTGTTTTCCCACAGTCGAAATGGCTAATACGAGAGGGCATAATTTTAAGGTGATTGGAGGAATGTTGTGGGGGGGATGTCAGAGTGAAGTTCTTTACACAGAGAGGGGTGAGTTAGTGGAACATGCTGCTGGGGTGGTGGTAGAGGTAGATGTTTCGGGGGCTTTAAGAGACTCTAGGATCGGCACATGGATGATAGAAAAATGGAGGGTTGTGTAGGAAGGATGGTCTAGTTTATTTTGAAGTAGGTTAAAAGGCAGGCACAACATTGTGGGCTGAAGGGCCTGCCCTGTGCTGTAATGTTCTAGTGACACAATAAACCTACCACAATTATAACTTGCATTTTCATGTGCACTTCACCTTGACAGAGTCTGCAGGGGTCACATAGTGAGATATGTGCTTCCTGTGTGGTGCTTCTGGGCCTGAATTCCATGAAACACTTGTACACTCAGTATATCATAGTAATGATGTACATCAATGTTAATTATTCCAGTTTTTATTGCTATTTTTAATGCCGGAATGAGGAACATGTAATGCTAAAATTATCTCCTCTTCCTCAGGACAAATCCCACCTGGCAGCCTGCCCCAGGCACAAAGGCATCGATGCTGGTAAAAGTAGACAGTGGAACGAGTTCGGTCTCCTCACACGGCTCAGTAACCCAGCAACAGAACATAACATCAGCCACTGCGGAGAAGCCCCACTCGGCCAGAACCTCAAGCCAGGCCCAAGCGCAACAGGCTGCCTGCTTCCCACTCGGGGGGAAGGCCCCCACCGCCCTCGAGTCCAAGCCATCCCTTCACCTAAAGAAGACCGAGAATGGGGGCTTCTGTCTGGTGTTGACGAACGGCCCTCAGCACCAGACCCCCCAGAAGGCCCAATCCGGGCAAGCGCAGCCTCTATCTCCAAAGTGTGCCTCTGCAGCTCCCATTTATGATGAGCCTCCAATTGAGTCGCCGATCTACGACGAGCCGCCAATGGAGGTAGAGCCGGAGGGGGCTCCTCGCGGTAAAGCGGCAGCCCAGAAGACCGCTAGCCAGGCGTCACAAAAGGGGCCGACGAAGCTGCTTCAGAACTCTGCCTTTCAGCCACAGGGTATCAATAAACACACAAGGAAGCCGTCCAACACGGAATACAGTCCAGTCGGCAGAGAATACATTAAACAGATGGTAAACATTGACCCAGCTTCAAAGCAGACCCCTTCCCCGAATGGGACGTGCAACAGCTCTATAACTCACTCAGGACCCTTGGTGGCCAAGGACCACAACAAGCAACAGTGGAAGATCTTGGACGCAAACTCGTTGAAAGGCAATGAGCTACACAGTCGCCAGAGCAGCATGCAGTCACAGGAGTACCCAACGTCTGTGATCAGCCACCAGGACTCGGGCTACTCGACAGGCCCTTCTCCCAGCCTGAGGCGGAGGAAGGGCAGGAGGACCGCGGCAGGCCAGGCCAGGCCCGGGTCCCTGGGCAGCAGCAGTGAGCTCAACGTCCTGAACGAGAAGCTGATGGCAGAGATGCGCGCAGTGGTGGGCCGGGCCGCGGAGGTCAGGGGCAGCCAGGCAAGCCTGAACGCGGACATCGCCGAGAGTTGTATTCTGGCAGACATTCATAAGATTCGCCTGCAGTCTGAAGGCCGCCACCTCAGGCAGTACGCTAACCTCGGCTCAAAGGACAACATTGCAGCCAGCAACAGGTCCTTGCATAAATTGAACTCTGAGATAAGAGCCTCAGTTGATAGTGAACTGTCAACGCGGCAGGAAGTTGTCCGTCAGAAAAGAACATTTGAAAAGGTGGATTTTTCCAGCAATTCATTGGAAAGAAGCATAACCAGTCAGATTAGTCTTTCGTTACCAAGCCCTGTTCGGAACACACCACAGGTAAGAGGCGCCTCTTTTTAACTTGTGTGCTTGAGCTTAATAGTTGGAAGCTGGATACTTGGTGCACAATTGGAATGTAATTTCCAAAAGACCATAAGATGTAGAAACAAAATTAGGCTGTTTGGCCCATGAGTCTGCTCTGCCATTTCATCATGGCTGATGAAATTTCCCTTTCAACCCCAGTCTCCTGCTTTCTCCCCGTATCCCAATCAAAAATCTATCAACCTCTGCCTTAAATATTCCCAGTGACCTGGCCACCACAGCTGCCTGTGGCAACGAATTCCACAGATTCACCACTCTCCGGCCAAAGAAATTACTCCTCATCTCCATTTTAAATGGATGTACCTCTATTCTGAGGCTGTGTCCTCTGGTCTTAGACTCCCCCACCATAGAAAACATCCTCTCCCATTCTGCTCTATCGAGGCCTTTCAACGTTCGATCGGTTTCGATGAGATCTCCCCTCATTCTTGTTGACTTCCCAGTGAGTACAGGCCCTGAGTTTTTCAACACAGAAATAAACCCTTCTGGCCAACCAAGCCCCATCCGAGCTAATCCCTTTGCCAATTTTTGGCCCATAACCTTCTAAACCTTTGCAATCCATTTACCAGTCCAACCACCTTTAAAAAGTTGTTATTTTACCTGGCTGAGTCACTTCCTCTGGCAGCTGATTCCGTACGACACTGGAGCAGAATTAGGCCACTTCACCCATCCATTTGCTCTGCTGTATGATCATGGCTGATTTGTTTTCCCTCTCAACCACAGTTCACACATATACCACCCTCTGTGTAAAACAAAATGTCCCTCCCTTCTCACTTTAAGCCTATGCCCTCTAGTTCTTGATTCCCCAGCCCTGGGGTTTGTGAGAGTACTCAGCAGTTTGCAGTGACACTTTTCAGATGAGATATTGAAACCACACTGACACGCTCAGAAGCCACAAAAGCTACTTTAAAATAACATCTTAAATGGTATGGTTTTGAGTTGTCAGCTGGTTAATACCATCCTCTCCCTCAATTGACGGTGCAAAATCCAATTACCCTGTCTTTATAACAGGGCTTTCTGTAGTCATAGAGAATTACAGCACAGAAACAGGCCCTTCAACCCATCTAGTCCATGGCAAAAACCATTAAACTGTCTACTCCCAACAGACTGCACTGGGACCATAGCCCCCTGTATCTCTGTTATCCATGTACCTATCCAAACTTCTAGAGCCTGCATGGACAACTTGCGCTGATAGCTCATTACACACTCTCACGACCCTCTTGAGTGAAGAGGTTTCCCCTCATTGTCCCCTTAAACTTCTCACCTTCCATCCTTGAGCCATGACCTCTTGGTGTAATCCTACCCAACCTCAATGGAAAAAGCCTGCTTGCATTTACCTTATCAATACCCCTCATAGTTTTGTATATCAAATCATCTCTCAGTCTTCTACATTCTGAAGAATACAATCTTAACCTATTCAGTCTTTCTTTATAACTCAGGTTCATCCTTATAAATTTTCTTTACACTCTTTCCACCTTGTTTACATCTTTTCTGTAGGTAGGTGACCAAAACTGCACACAATACTCCAAATTAGGACTCAGCAATGTCTTGTACAACTTCAACATACCATCCCATTTTCTGTACTTAATACATTTGTTTAAGAAGGCCAATGTGCCAAAAGCTTTCTTTATGACCCTATCTACATGTGATGCCACTTTCAATGAATTACAAACTTGTATTCCCAGATCCTTTTCTTCTACCACACTCCTCAACACCCTACTGTTCGCTGTGTAAGGTGTACCCTGGTTGGTCCTGCTGACAACAAAACCATAGCACTTATCTGCATTAAATTCCATCTGCCATTTTCAGCCCATTTTTCCAGCTGGTGCTGATCCCTCTGTAAGCCATGATAGCCTTCCTCACTGTCCACTGCACCCCCAATTTTGGTGTCATCCACAAATTTGCTGATCCAGTGAACCACATTATCATCCAGATCATTGATATAGATGACAAACAACAAAGGACCCAGCATCAATCCCTGTGGCACTGCACTAGTCACAGGCCTCCAGTCAGAGAGGCAACCCTCAACTACTCTGGCTTCTGGCACAAGCCAATGTCTCGTGCTGAATGCTGAGTGACTGAACCTTCTTGAGCAGCCTCCCATGCGAGACCTTGTCAAATGCCTTGCTAAAGTCCATGTAGACAACATCCACTGCCTTGCCTTCATCCACTTTCCTGGTAACTTCTTCAATAAACGCAACAAGATTGGTCAGACTTGATCTACCACACACAAAGCTATTCTGACTATCCTTAATCAGTCCATGTCTATCCAAATGATTACATATTTGGTCCCTTAGAATACCTTCCAATAACTTTCCCACAACTGATGTCAGATTCACCAGCCTATAATTTCTTGGTTTCCATCTGGAGCTTTTTTTTAAAAACAGTGGAACCACATCGGCTATTCTCCAACACTCTGGTACCTCTCCTGTCGCCAAGGATGTTTTAAATATCTCTGCTAGGGCCCGACAATTTCTGCACTTGCCACCCGTAGGGTCCAAGGGAACACCTTTTCAGGCCCTGGGGATTTATCCACCCTGATTTGCTTCATGGTAGCAAACACCCCCTCGTCTGTAATCTATACAGGGTCCATGAAGTTGATTCCAGTTTGCCTCATTTCTATAGATTCTATCTGTCTCCCAAGTAAATGCGTTATCTCCCCTATATAAGATCTCCCCTATTTGTTTTGGCTCCACACATGGATTACCATTCTGACCTTCCAGAGGACCAGTTTTATCCCTAACAATCATTTGCTCTTAACATACCTGTAGAGTCCTTTAAGTTTTTCCTTCACCTTGTCTGCTAGAGAAACTTCATGCTTTCTTCTGGCCTTCCTGATTTCTTTCTTCCTCTTGCATTTCTTACACTCCATAATGACCTTATTTGTTCCTAGCTGCCTTTACTTGCTGTGCGCCTCTTTTTTTTCTCTTAACCTGGGCCTCAATATCTCTTGAAAACCAAGGTTCCCCACACTAGTTATCCTTACCTTTTATTCTGACAGGCACATACAAGCTTTATACTCATTTCATTTTTGAAGGCCTCCCACTTTCCAACTACACCTTTACCAGAAAGCAGCCAAGCTTGCTGAATCGTTTCTGATGCCAGCAAAATTGGCCACCGACTAGACCTATCTCTTTGTGTACTTACTTTGAAGCTAATGGCATTGTGGTCACTGGATGCAAAGTGTTCCCCTACACAAGCTTTTGTCATCTGCCCTTTTGGCAGATCCAGTATCGCACGTTCTCTCATTGAGACTTCTACATATTGATAAAGGAAACTTTCCTGAACACATTTGACAAACTCGATCCTTTCTAGCCATAGAACCATAGAAAATCTACAGCACAATACAGGCCCTTCGGCCCACAAAGCTGAGCCGAACATGTCCTTACCTTAGCAATTACCTAGGGTTACCCATAGCCCTCTATTTTTCTAAGCTCCATGTACCTATCCAGGAGTCTCTTAAAAGACCCTATCGTATCCACCTCCACCACCGCCGCTGGCAGCCCATTCCACGCACTCACCACTCTCTGCGTTTAAAAAAAAAACCTACCCCTGACATCTCTTCTGTACCTATTTCCCGGCACCTTAAAACTGTGCCCACTCGTGCTAGCCATTTCAGCCCTGGGAAAAAGCCTCTGACTATCAACACGATCAATGCCTCTCATCATCTTCTACACCTCTGGTAGTTCACCTTTCATCCTCTGTCGCTCCAAGGAGAAAAGGCTGAGTTCGCTCAACTTATTCTCATAAAGCATACTCGCCAATCCAGACAACGTAAATCTCCTCTGCACCCTTTCTATGGTTTCTAGCCCTAGTGTGAGATTCCCAGTTAATATATATAAAGTTAAAATCACTGCAATAACAACCTTGTGTTTCTTGCAACAGTCTGCGATCTCTTTATAAATTTATTCCTCCAAATAGCCAGGACTTTTGGGTGGTTTGTAATATAGCCCCACTAATATGGTCATGCGTTTCTTACTTCTCAGTTCCACCCTTAACACCTCACTAATCGAGGTCTTGAATCTGTCCTGATGGAGCTCTTCTGTGACGTTTTCCCGGACTAGTTATGCTACCCCTCCGGCTTTGTCATGTCTAAAATAACAGAACCCCAGAATATTGAGCTGCTAGTACTGCCTCTCTTGCAACCAAGTCTCACTAATGGATATTTAGTGAGAAATATTCCACTGATATTCATTTACCTATTTATTTATTCACTTATTATTTCTTTTTCTCTTTTTAGAATTTATTATGTTCTAGTTATCAGAGTTATTGAATGTCATCATCATCATCATCATTATGTGCCATGTCACATAATAATGGGTGATCATGATCTACCTATGACTATGATTGTTTTTGGCAAACTTTTCTGCAAAAATGGTTTGCCATTGTCACCTTCTGGGGAGTGTCTTTACAAGACAAGTAACCCCAGCCATTATCAATACTCCTCAGAGTTTGTCTCTCTGGTGTCAGTGGTTGCATAACCAGGACTTGTGATTTGCACCAACTGCTCATACGACCACCTGCTCCCATGGCTTTTCGTGACACTGATCGGGGAGGGTGGGGCTAAGCAGGTGCAACACCTTGTTCAAGGGTGACCTGCAGGCTAGCAGAGGGGAGGGATTGCATTGCACCTCCTTTGGTAGGGACACATCTCCACTCCACCACTCAAGTATGAGTATGCCCTCAGGAAAATTAATCTCACGGTTGTACATGGTCACACTTATGTACTTAGTTAATAAATTTACTTTAAATTTTGAACCTCCTTCTGCCCAGTAGGCAGCAATGTTTTTGGAAGATTGGACTAGCTTTATTTATCACTTGTATATCAAAACATACGGTGAAATGTGATTTGTTTGCATCATTGACCAACACAATCTGAGGATGTGCTGGGGACAGTCTGCAAGCATTGTCACGCTTTCAACACCAAGATTCAGTAACAACCCCACAAGTCACTAATCCTTGCTAACCCATCCTTCTCTGGAACTCTTAGTAACTCTCTGGGTCTTGCTGCACCATTCTCTCGACAATGTGCAGTGTTGGGAGATTGCTTGGCACTTGGTTTGCAGCCTGTTTCCCAAACTATTCCGGATCCTGATCTGGTCTACTTGTGTCGGGCTTTCATTACTTATACTGAGGTATTTTCTTGTCCTCTTTGGTCCATACTAGCTCACAGGAAAGTAATCCCATGAATCTTGTTCCTTCTGTAATATGGTCTGTAACATACATGTGATCAACTCTGACAGTTCTTCCACTTAGCTACACCGAGGAAAGATTTTTAGGAACTAATTAACCACCTGCTGCATACGTGGGATGTGTGAGAAACCTTACAGCACCGAGTATGAAACGTATATTCCACAGAGCCTGCACCCAAGATTGGGATTCAAACTAAATCTTTGGGCAACACTGTTCCACAGTTACAGTGACTTGCCTAAGCAGCCAGTTTACACAAGTTAATCTAAGCATTAAATACTCACAATCAAAGTAAATATCAAAGTGCGTACATGTCGCCTTGAGATTCATTTTCTTGCAAGCATTAACAAGTAAATAAGGAAATACAGTAACATTTATGAAATCTGTACACAAACAAATACTGACAAATGACCAAGGTGCAAAAGAAGACAGATTTTAGTTATTTAGTGATACAGCACAGAGTAGGCCTTCCGGCCCTTCGAGCCACACCACCTCAGCAATCTCGACAAACACTATTAACCCTGACCTAATCAATGACCAGTTAACCTACCTGGGGAGTCTTTGACTGTGGGAGGAAACCGGAGCACCTGGAGAAAACTCACACATTCCACGAGAAGCACGTACAGAGACTGCGTACAAAATGGCACAGGAATTGAACTCGAATTCGGGAATGCCCTGAGCTGTTGTAACGTCGTGCTAACCACTATGCTTACTGTGGTGCAATTTTTATTGTGGAGATAAAAAATTTGTATAATCCTGTGAACATGAGTTGTGGAGTCCTTGAAAGTCAGTGTAAACTGTGGAGTCAATTTGGAGTTGAGTCGGAGTCAGTGAAGTTATCCATCGTGGTTCAGAACCCTGATGGTTGCAGGATATTAATTGTTCCTGAACCTGCTGGTGTGGAACCAGCAGCTTCACAAACAGTCATTACCCTAAATGTTAGGATGAATTGCTCTGTGGCTGAGCTACCTGCCAGCATTACGCAGACTTGTGACACTGGCGAATAGTTCAACCATAGAACTTGTCATCCTGGCCAGACTCGAGATCAACTTTACCTAATGCTCTGGGACTTGGGTGGAGAGAGAACAGTGACTGGGTACTGCAAGTAATCAGCTCTATTTCATTCATCCCTGCCCCTCACTTCCCAAGAGATTTGAAGCTATTTGTAAAAGCCCTAAAAAAAAGCACAAAGTGAGATTCAAAAGCCAGGATGTAAAGAATTTTTGAGCATGCACGGGTCACTAAGACAGTACTTATAAAAATAAACTTCGGTGGTCTTCACCCCAGTAGTTCTTCCTTCAGAGGGTTTCCAATTGTGGGGAAATGTCCTTAAGGCATTTAAGTGAGGGGCCAGCAAGGCATGAGAACCAGAGAAATCAATGCTTTCCCAGCTGTTTGAATAGGCTAGCATCTCAGGGGGATTCTTCGGCAATTAATGGGTGAGCAGTTAGAGTAAATTCCTGAGAAAAATTCGTTGTAAATTTTAAAAACTGTATATCTCTGTCATAATTATGTTTCAGCAGCAACACGAACTGAATTAAACATGAAGGAAATGCAGCTTAATGTTTTTTTCTCTCTGTGCCCAATTTGTGGTATCTTAATTGCAATGCTTTTGATCTTAGCGACTGATTTTGTATCTCCTGGGGGGGGGGGTTGGGGAAGGAGAAAGAGAACCTGAACTCATGGTATTAGTGTTCAAGAGAAAGCTGTGGTAAAGAGTTCTGGCACAGCAAGGGTTTGTATCGTGCCAACTGTCAAAAAAAAGTCTGTAAATTTTCAAGGGGAATTGGCTGGCATTTTAAAGAAACTGAAGAGAATGAATGGAGAAGTGGGATTTTGATCAGGAACTTGTTGAACCAGGTGTAGATTTCAGTGCGAGATCATTCTCAGATTCTGAGAGGTTTATCTCCAAGGCTCGAAAATGAGGGGAACCAGAATATTTTTGATTCATTGAACATTTGGCTCTCCATTTTTCTCCAGCCACTTGAGAATCTCTCTCAAGTGACCGTTGTATAGGTGTAAGGCTTAATAATATTGGCAGGATATTGGACAAATAGGAGTGAGGTGGCAACGGTGGGGTCCACTGCCTTGCCCAGTGCACTGTTCCCTCCACTGCCTGTAAGAAGTTTGTAATTTCTCCGTGACCACATGGGTTTCCCCCACGTGCTCTGGTTTCCTCGCACAGTCCAAAGACTACCGGTTGGCAGGTTAATTGGTCATTATAAACTGTCCCGTGACTAGGCCAGGATTAAATTGAGGATTGCTGGTGGCACAGCTCAAAGGGCCGGAAAGTGCTGTATCTCAATAAATATCAACACATGCTCTTTGTTCTGAGAAAAGCGGATGCTGATTAGGAAAGGAATTCAGATCAGATGTCAAAGTTCAAAGTAAATTTATTATCAAAGTGTGTGTGTGTGTGTGTGTATATATATATATATATATCACCATATATAACCCTGAGATTCATTTTCTTGCAGGCAACCACAGTAACTACAAGGAATTCAGTAGAATCAATGAAAGACCGCACCCAACAAGTTGACCTTTGGTGCACACCAAGGTCATTTAGAGAGTCCTTCCTGGTACCGTGGCTGGGTGGAATTAACTTGAACGTCAGTCAAAGCTAACGTATTTGTAGTCTAAAACAGCCCGGGTCACCATTGTAAGAACGTTAGAATCCCTAGGTTATCAGAGCTGTACGACACAGAAGCAGGCTCTTCAGCCCATTTCTGTCACCTTGAGATTTACAAGTTTCTGCATTGACAGGTGTTGAGAACGAAGGTGTAAGGGACTGATCATTTCGAATGGAATGCGAGCTGTTACTCTGCTTGGTCCCATTGATCTGCACACAGACCATAGACCTCCATACCCCTCCCATCCGTGTACTTATCCAAAACTTCTCTTAAATGTTGTAATCAAACCGGCATCCACCACTTCCGCCGGTAGTTTGTTCCATACACTCGTATTACCCTCTGAGTGAAGAAATTCCCTCTACTATGCTGCTGTTTAACAAGATTATGGCTGCTCCTGTAGCTCAAGCTGCGTTCTGCACCATTCCCATATCCCTCGGACACGCTCCTGTTTTAGCCTTGAACATGTTGAGCACCCATAAATTTGCAAGGTGGAGAAATCCCAAGATTTGCAACCCTCCTGAGAAAAGAAGCCTTTTCCCATTCCATCGTAAATGCCCAGCCCCTTGAGGCCCCACGCAGTGAATCATTTGGACCTCCTACCTGCAGAGGGCGCTCTCTCTCTCTCTCTTTGCTCCAGGGTTCTCTTTCTACTCCGTTGTCCTTGCTTTGTGAGTACGTAACACTCATCCGTTCAGAATCTTGCAAATCTCAAGGTGCCGGAGAGAAGTGTGACTCCTCGGTTATCTGAACTGTAGTGAGCACAAGATATGGGAGTAAACTCCGTAACTCAGTATTAAGTTCTCAGCCAACAAACCCTGGAAACAGGTTATCTAGTCCTTAGCATATTATAATGTGTGGGAGCTTGCTGGCATTTTACTGGGCAAGGGTATTGAGGTCCAGAGCTGAGATTGGGTAATTAACTGTCCCTCCATTCCGGCTGTGAATCAAAGTCTTGCTCATCGACTGAATGGAATAAGCAGCCTGCGTAATGAAGTCTTGTTAATAAGACCATAAAACTATAAAACTATAAAGCATAGGAGTGGAATTAGGCCATTCAGCCCATCAAGTCTGCCACTCAACCATGGCTGATTTTATTTTCCCTTTCAACCCCATTCTCCTGCCTTCTCCCCATAATCTTTCACATCTTTATGATCAAGAGCCTCTCAACCTCCACTTTATATACACCTGATGACTCGACCTCCAAAGCCATCTGTGGCAATGAATTCCGTAGGTTTACCACCTTCTGCTCTCTGTTGTAAATGCTGATGCATGCAATTATGTTCCACATTACAAGCAAAAGTAGAGTTAAATTATTTTTATCCCTCACTTCTAGGTCCAGAACGTGGGTGGCAATCGTAAACTGAACTCAGGTGGACAGACTATCAATGTGGGCTATCATTTTCCGTACACCACCTTGCGCAAGCCCCTTCCGGAGAAGAGTATGGAAGACTGGGCGGCCAAGCATCTGAACATGCACACCCGGGGCATCTTTAGGCGCCGGCTGTCCATTGCCAACATGTTGTCCTGGGTTGGAGGCTCCATCAAGAAGCCCATGCTGGTCACCAGCGATCGGATCATCAAGAAAGACGCCTGTGAGCTCTTCAAGCTTGTGCAGATGTACATGGGTGACAGGCAGACACGGATGGAGAGGCTTCCAATTGCCCTCATGATCGTCACCAAGTGCTGGACCATGCAGGGCATTCGAGATGAACTTTACATCCAGCTCTGCAGGCAGACCACAGACAATCTCTGCTACCAAAGCTTAGCCTCCGGCTGGGAACTCATGGCCATCTGTTTGGCCTTCTTCTCTCCTTCGCCCAAGTTTCAGTCCTACCTGGAAGGGTACATCTATCGGCACACTGACCCTACAAATGATGTGAAAAGTACGTCAACTTCTATTCATAAATTATCTTTCTTTGATAGACGATAATGTGAGTTGAGCCTTCCTTGTGGTTATAAAGTGGGTGTGATATGGTGTAAAGTGGGTGATTGTTCCTCATTTAGCACTTTTAAGATCTCTACTGCCCATCCACTGCCACTTAGGGCAGCAATGAAGGTCTTCCATCTCTGGCACACAAATATTGTCGCACACAGATGTAGAAGGATTCTTCATTGCTGTTTCCGTAACAATTTTACCACTCGGTGTTGTTAGCCCTGAGCTGAGCCCTTGAACCTGGAGGACCAGTGGACCACTCTTTCTCTGGCCTCTACCCTTTGACCTGTTTGGCATGGGTGACCCTACCGACAGCCAAAACATAAAGCCCTGACTCCAGCCAATTAGCTCTCCAGGTCACTGAGGCACACAAGCCTTCAAACCCAACAACAAAGTTGTCCTCTTGGAGGAGTTTTAAGAATCAAAAGCATTATTTTTGCATGTTGTCATATGTCTGTAATTTTCAACCCCTGGGTTATTTTTGGAGTTCAAGAATGAATGAGAAACTTCGATTCTTTACAGTCATTTATTTTAAAGTTTAAACAAAGGTACAGAGCATTTGAAACTTAAGTGAGGAGCTGAGGAGCAAAGCAGAGATTGAATAGATTCAAAGGACGGCTGATGATTTGGAAAAATCTATCACCTTTGTAATCCAAATAACAGAAATTCCTTAGATACAAAATCCAATCAAAAGTTTATGTAATTAAACAATTATAGCATGTGTAATTGGCTAGTACTTAGCCAATTATAAAATGAAAAGGTGTACGGCCTTCTGCCAGTAAGTGGGGACGAACCACCACATACTGTGAAAAGCATGAGTTGCTTAAAAATACAAATTGTGTCAGTAAAAAAAAAACTGTACTTTAGTCTTAATATTATATAAAAAGTATAAAAAACAACTCATTCTAACAATACTAAACTTTTGAGTTTCAGATCTATTCATCCCTCCCTCCACTTCTCATTTTTCTTATATTGTCCTCCAAGGACACAGACGTCTCTTTACTGTGCAGTAGGAGCCATGAAGGATTCAGATTTATTTATCACATGGAAGTACACCATGAACTGAATCATTTAAATTAACAACACACCTAAGGATGTAAACACAAAATATTCTGCAGAAGCTGGGGTCAAAGCAACACTCACAACACGCTGGAGGAACTCAGCAGGTCGGGCAGCATCTGTGGAAATGATCACTTAACGTTTCGGGCTGGAACCCTTCGTCAGGACTGTAGAGGGAAGGGGCAGAGGCCCTATAAAGAAGGTGGGGGGAGGGTGGGAAGGAGAAGGCTGGTAGGTTCCAGGTGAAAAACCAGTAAGGGGAAAGATAAAGGGGTGGGGGAGGGGAGGCAGGGAGGGGGTAGGCAGGAAAGGTGAAGAAGGAATAGGGGAAAACACAATGGGTAGTAGAAGGAGGCAGAACCATGAGGAAGGTGATAGACAGCTGGAGGAGGGCGCAGAGTGAAACTGGGATGGGGGAAGGGAGGGGGAGGGAATTACCGGAAGTTGGAGAATTCAATGTTCATACCAAGGGGCTGGAGACATCCCAGACGGTATATGAGGTGTTGCTCCTCCAACCTGAGTTTAGCCTCATCATGGCAGTAGAGGAGGCTATGTATGGACATATCCGAATGGGAATGTGAGGCAGAGTTGAAGGGGGTGGCAACCAGGAGATCCTGTCTGTTGTGGTGGATGGAGCGGAGGTGCTCGACGAAGCGGTCCCCCAATCTGCGTCAGGTTTCACTGATGTAGAGGAGGCCGCAAAGGATGTGCTGTGGGCAGCTCGCAAGTGTCGTTGCACATTCTGGCGCCAACATATCTTGCCACAATGTTCAGAACAACACAGTACACAACAAGCAACCAAACAATAATAGTATAACAAGCCCCTCTCCTACCTCATTCCCACCTACCCACCCGCATGATCAGCCCTCCAGATTAGGACAAGTCTCCAGTCTCCGGGCTTTGGCCATCGGGCTTTGACTTCTGGACTTCAGATTGACCTTTGGGCTTCATCACGCCCTGCTGAAGCCTCATAATACTGTTTGTTAAGGATCTCAGAAGCCTGATCCCTCCCACGTCCTCACGTCCATGTTTCTGCAGAAGTTACTGGAAGGGCATTGGTGATGATGGAACCTGGCTGATTCTCCCTTCAGCAATAAGAGTGCTCGGGGCATTTATAATTGCCATAACCCACCTACTGGAAAGAAAGGAGGGAAGAAGGTGGGGGAGGGGAGGAGTACAAGCTGGCAGGTGATTGGTGAAACCAGGTGAGGGGAAGGTCGGTGTGTGTGGGAGGAAGAAGGAGGAATCTGACAGGAGAGGAGAGTGGACCATGGGAGAAAGGGAAGGAAGAGCACCAGAAGGAGGTGATTAAGAGAGGGGTTAAGAGGGGAGCCAGAATGGGGAAACAGACCCAGCATAGGCTTTAAGAGTGACCCTAAATCAGGGTAGAAATGCCATTCAGCCCCTCTCTGGCACCACCAACAGAGGTGCTATTTTTCAAATGACCCATTAAGTTGCATTCCTTCTACCCTCTTGGTGAATGAAGGACTATTTCATGACATGATTGTAGCCCACATTGTCCACACTAATTGTCAAGTACTTATTCACACTAATTCTACACCAATCCTTATTTCATTCCCCATTCTCTCATTCACCTCAGCTTCCCCAAATGTTAACACTCATCTACACATTCTAGCACCATTTACACTGGTGTCTTGGTCAATATACATTCCACAGCCAACGATGCTGAAAGCAGATTATCTGGTCATTTAACATGTTGCATTTTGTGGGAGTTTGCATTGTGCAACTTATCTGTTGCACTTTCTACATTAAAAGAAAACTATAAGACATAAGAGCTATTTGGCCCATTGAGTCTGCTGCAGCATTTGATCAAGGCTGATTTCAGAATCAGAATCAGATTCATTATCACCGGTATGTGACATGAAATTTGTTAATTTAGCAAACTCAATTCCATTCTCCTGCCTTCCACCATCTGCAGAATCTCTTGTGTTTAGGACTACTCCATATTATTCTTTCTACTGTATTTGTACACCCTCTCACAATCGATCAAAGTCTTCAATGTCTTGTCTCATTTCACCAACCTTCTACTCGCCACACTGTGTGAAGCCCTGGTCATGTCTTGTTCAGGCATGATGACTTTACCTGGCTTTGCCTTGACACTCGTACTTAAAACCATTACCCTTGCTTCACAGCCCTCCAAGTCCTTTAGTACAACTCTTCCTGCTCCACTTCACTCACACCATATCCCTTCCTCATATCCAGAAGTGTCTTCAACCTGGGCATTTCGCTAAAGAACATAGACAATAGAACATTACAGCTCAGTGCAGGGCAACGATGTTGTGCCGAACTCTTAACCTACTCTATGATCAATCTAGCCCTTCCTTCCCCTGTAGCCCTCCATTTTTCTATCATCCATGCGCCTCTCTTTAAAGCCCTCCATTGGTCAGCTGACTTTGGATTTCAGCACGGACTAGAAGGGCTGAGATGGCCTGTTTCCGTGCAGTAATTGTTATATATAGTTATTGAATCTTAGCTGTCTACGTGATCCACGAGCCAGAATGCATGTCAGGCCAGTACGGTGTGGAGAGCAAGTTGTTTACTTGCAGTAGGCTCGCCCACTCCGTGCAGCTGACGAATTCAAAGGAACGGCAGAGACTGATATAGTTTGGCACCAGCGGCGTCGAAAGAGTTGAACTCGATGTAATACTGCCTTAGGTACTCCAGCTACACATTTTTCCTGAAGCCTTCCCTATGCGTGGTACAACTGCAAGTTTGAGATCAGAGTTTTCTTCCTCCTCCATGAGCTGTCAAGCATAGCTGATGAGCCCCATCTGCCCCGAAGCAACTGTTGTTAAGGTGCCAGTAACCGGCCTTTGCCCCTTCTCCTGTCAGTAGAAATAGTTCCGCTAGGCTTTGTAGCTAAGCCACACGTGAAGGCCAGGAGCTGGACCTGGTTGTCAGAGGTTATTTGAGGTGCACGCCATTGGGAGCATTTAATAGGTAGTGGGAGCTTATCCCAACTACCTCCACCACCACCCCCCCCCCCACCCCCAGCTATGACAACCTTAAGGAACCACGTGCCTATCTTAAGAGTTTCTGAAATGCCCCTCATGCAGGGGTTCCAACCTAGGGTCTACAGACCCCTTGGTTAATGGAAGGGGTGGATAGTATATGAAATTTGGGACCCCTGCCCTAATGCATCTGCCTCTATGTTTGCCTTCTTCAAACTTAACCCCGATTACCATCCGTGTCTCTTCACACCCTTCTACCTGCCTCTCTACCTTCAGCATGCAACTTCCCAGAAACCTTTCACACTATTTTTATTTGATAATATTTATCAAAACCGCATTGATGTTTTTGGTTTTGGGAAGACTTTAGAAGTGTTTTCCAGCAGATTTTGTGTTGCTCCAGGCTTCAGCAACTGCGGTCTCTCTTTAAAAATAAAGATATGAATGATTAGCTTTATTTGTCATCTGTATCAAAACTGACAGTGAAATGCATCGTTTGCGATGCGTGGTGGTAACCTGTAAGTGTTGCCACGCTTCCTGTGCCAACATAGCATGCCCACAACTCTCTTACTCTAACATTTACGTCTTTGAAATGTGAGAGGCCACCAGAGCAACTGGGGGAACTCCACTCGGTCATGAGGAGAACGTACACACTCCTTACGGACGGCGTTGGGAATGGAACCCCAATCAGTGATAGCTGGTGGCTGTAGAGTATTCACTTTGGTCAGTTTCTGTATCAATTCTGTGCTAGGAAATGGGAAGTATGTGGTGTATGATTTAAGTTAGGACCATGCAGATAGTCTAGAAGAGGCCTGGAGGTCCACAGCAGAAAACGGAACCTGGGCCTGTGGTTGGGGTCCACACAGCAGAATACAGAACAACTTGCCTCACTGTAATAGGTAACCGCAAGATAATGTGACAATGTGATTGGGAACAAATGCATTTAAAGAATTTAATATATTTAAATGGAAAAGTAACCACTGTGCCTTGATGCCTTATTTGAAATATGAGTTTGTGATATTGATCTGAATTGACTTTAATGTTGTGCTTTATATATTTTTTTAAATTCCAGTTACCCAACGTATCAACGAACTACTGGAAATGAAAAATAAGAAGTTCTCAAAGTCCAGGAAAAAGAGGAAACAGAATATTGAGGAGGAGGAAGGTAGATTTTGAGTAGGCTTTGTGCATACCATTCCTTTTATTCATTCATAGGATGTGTGCATCGTTGCCATGCTCAACATTCCCTTTAATATTTCTTACAACCATCGCTGTTGAGCAGGAAATTTTTACACAGCCTGAAAACTGCACGGCACCTTAAATGTTTTTTTTTGTAACCTGTATTTGATGAATATTTAGAATAAAAATGTTTTAATTTATTCATTGAAGGGTATAATGAAATACAGTGCAAGAAAGAAAACCTTTCATGTTTCACAAACTTTCTCATCTTGTCACTATTCTAGCTGCGCAGCAACAGAGGCTATGTGCACAGAATCATTTTAGTTACTGCGCGGCTGCACGCCTGCACAGCTTACTAGAAGGAACAGTGGTCACTGTATGCCTTGATTGTCCATCCCCCTGTAGTCTGAGTCATCTTTTATATTATTTATTCATTGTGATCCAGCGATTCCAGCACTTTGAGCCGCACCACCCACCCAGCAATCCCCCGATTTAATCCAAGCCTAATTGTCACCAGACCAGTTACAATGACCAACTATTCTGCCATCTTTGAACTGTGGTAGGTGACCGGAGCACCCAGAGGAAACCCACGCGATCACAGGGAGAACATACAAACTCCTTACAGGCAGCAGCGGGACTTGAACCCGGGTCCATAGTACTGCTAACCACTACGCTACTGTGCCGCTCTCTTAGATTGAATTACTGCGCTCTGTAGAGGTTGAAGCAATGGCCAGAGGCAGAGAGAGATGATAGGAATGAGCCCCTCAGCTCAAGAATGTGATGACCATCAAGTACCCTTATCCTGCCCAAACCACTTTATTTTCTCTATGTTCCCATTTACCTTCCCCTAGATACTACCTCTCATTTATACAACAGAAACAATTTACAGAGGCCTTTTAACCAAGCAACCACACATTTTTGGATCTAACTAGTTCCACTGGAGGTGAGAGGTAGTAACTCTACTAGTTTTGTTACAGAGTCAAGGTATGATTACTGAGGTGTCGATTCAAATTAAGGATAGTTGATAACAGCTTGACTGTTTCATTGGTTATCGAAATTTACTTGGTCCCACAGGGTACCTTTACATGGATGTTAGACGTATTGTTAGTCTTAAGACCATAAGACATACAGTACTCTGCAAAAGTCTAATCCTCTCTCCTTCTCGCTCACCCCTCTCTCTCTCTCACCCCCCCTCTCTCTCTCTCTCCCCCCATCTCTCTCTCTCACCCTCTCTCTCTCACCCTCTCTCTCTCTCGCCCCTCTCTCTCTCTCGCCCCCCCTCTCTTGCCCCCCCTCTCTCGCCTCCTCCCTCTCTCACCCCCTCCCCCTCTCACCCCCTCCCCTCTCTCTCGTCCCCTCCCTCTCTCACCCCCTCCCCCTCTTGCCCCCTCCCCCTCTCTCACCCTCTCCCTCTCACCCCTCTCCCACCCCCTCTCTCGCCCTCTCACCCCCTCCCCTCTCTCTCGTCCCCTCCCTCTCTCACCCCCTCCCCCTCTCGCCCCCTCCCCCTCTCTCACCCTCTCCCTCTCACCCCTCTCCCCCTCCCACCCCCTCTCTCGCCCTCTCACCCCCTCCCCTCTCTCGTCCCCTCCCTCTCTCGCCCCCTCCCTCTCTCGCCCTCTCCCTCTCACCCCCCACCCCCTCCCCCTCTCACCCCCTCCCCCTCTCACCCCCTCCCCCTCCCCTCTCACCCCTCTCGCTCCCTCTCTCCCTCTCTCCTTCTCTCCCTCTCCCCCTCTCACCCCTCCCCCTCTCCCCCTCTCCCCCTCTCCCCCTCTCCCCCTCTCCCCCTCTCCCCCTCTCCCCCTCTCCCCTCTCCCCCTCTCCCCCCCTCCCCTCTCCCCTCTCCCCTCTCCCCTCTTCCCTCTCTCCCTCTCACTCCTCTCTCTTGCCCTCTCACCCCCTCCCCCTCTCACCCCTCCCACCCCTCCCCCTCTCACCCCTCTCACCCTCTCACTCCTCTCACTCCTCTCACCCCCTCTCCCTCCCTCTCTCCCTCTCTCCCTCTCACCCCTCTCCCCTCTCCCCTCTCCCCTCTCACCCTCTCACCCTCTCCCCCTCTCACCCTCTCCCTCTCACCCCTCTCGCCCTCTCCCCCTCTCTCTCGCCCTCTCACCCCCTCCCCCTCTCACCCCCTCCCCCTCTCACCCCTCCCCCTCTCACTTCTCTCACTCCTCTCACCCCTCTCACCCTCTCACCCCTCTCACCCTTCTCCCCTCTCTCCCCTCTCTCGCCTCCCCCTCTCTCGCCCCCTCCCTCTCGCCCTCTCCCTCTCACCCCTCTCCCCCTCTCCCTCTCACTCTCTCTCTCGCCCTCTCACCCCTCTCCCCTCCCTCTCCCCCTCCCTCTCGACCCCTCCCTCTCTCACCCCCTCCCTCTCTCGCCCTGTCCCTCTCTCGACCCCTCCCTCTCACCTCTCTCGCCCTCTCCCTCTCTCTCACCCTCTCACCCTCTCACTCCTCCGCCTCTCACCCCTCTCCCTCTCACCCCTCTCACCCCTCTCTCCCCTCTCTCCCCTCTCTCCCCTCTCTCCCCTCTCTCCCCTCTCTCCCCTCTCTCCTTCTCACCCTCTCCCTCTCGCCCTCTCCCTCTCACCCCTCTCCCCCTCTCCCTCTCACTCTCTCTCTCGCCCTCTCACCCCTCTCCCCTCCCTCTCCCCCTCCCTCTCGACCCCTCCCTCTCTCACCCCCTCCCTCTCTCACCCCCTCCCTCTCTCGCCCTGTCCCTCTCTCAACCCCTCCCTCTCACCTCTCTCGCCCTCTCCCTCTCTCTCGCCCTCTCACCCTCTCACCCTCTCACTCCTCCGCCTCTCACCCCTCTCCCTCTCACCCCTCTCTTCCCTCTCTCCCTCTCACCCTCTCCCTCTCACCCTCTCTCTCTCACCTCCTCTCCCTCTCTCACCCTCTCTCAACCCCTCTCTCTCACCCCCTCTCTCTCATCCCCCACTCTCTCACCCCACCTCTCTCACCCCCACTCCCCCTCCACCTCTCTCACCCCCTCTCCCCCTCCACCTCTCCCCCACCTCTCACTCCCCTCTCTCTCCCCTCCTCTTCTCCCATGTCTTGTGATCTGTACAAGATTTTCAGTTTTCTGCTAAAAATGCATCTTAATCAACTGTTGTTTTTCTTCTCTTTCCTTCAGATCTACTTATCAGCACGTATGCAAAATATTGTTATCGTAAGCTTCAGAAGGTTGCTGTGACCGGAGGAAAAAAGGTACAAATTGTGTATCTGTGTGTGTGTGTGCGCGCGCACGCACATGCACATGCACGCACATGCATCATCCAGGTGGATACCTGTTGCACCCCTTCTCAACACCTGTTGTCTTCTATATCTGTTGGGTGTACAGGTTTCCCCTGCCATCCGAAGGCAGAGCGTTCCTATGAAACGGTTCGTAAGCCGGAATGTCGTAAAGTGAAGAAGCAATTACCATTTATTTACATGGGGAAAGTTTGTGAGCGTTCGCAGTCCCAAAAAGTAACCTACCAAATCATGCCAAATAACACATAAAACCTAAAATAACAGTAACATATAGTAAAAGCAGGAATGATATGATAAATACACAGCCCATATAAAGTAGAAAAACTTTTCTACGATCATTGCCGCACTGTTCTCCATAGCGAAAATCTCACGCAAGCGCTCTCGGCAGAAACACGGCGCAAGCGCTCTCAGCAGAAACACTCTCTCCAGTAACCTTTAAGCGATGACGCTGCCAAATCATACCAAATAACGCATAAAAATACACAGCCTATAAAAAGTAGAAATAATGTATGCACAGTGTAGTATCACATACCGGAATGGGGAAGATAGCGAACACACTGATGATGGTGAGTCGTCGGAGGATGGGGTGGTGCAGTGGTCCCCAACCTCCTGGCCGCCGACCGATACCGATCTGCGAAGCATGCAGTGGTGCAGTGGTGGCCCGGATGCACCCAGCACATCTATAAGAAAAAAGCCAAAATAAACAAGCTAATTAATTAGGTGCCGCCCGGCACATAAATGTCAGCCCAGATCAGAGGCGACGCAATCGGCAATCGCCTCTGATCTGGGCCGACATTTACGTGCTGGGCAGTACCTAATGAATTAGCTTGTTTATTTTGGCTTTTTTCTTAAAGATGTGTTGGGTGCGTCCTGACTACTGCTGCATTCTCCGCAGCAGTGTATTGGTCCGCGGCCCGGAGGTTAGGGTGGTGGGACACTGGGGTGTCATCTCGTCGTCGTCTGTTTCCATCAGGGCAGGCAGGTCATCTTCATGTCTGCCTGCCTCGATGTCGAAGGTCGAGGTTCGTCGTCTGCTGTGGCTGATGTGGAAGGCTTGAAGAACGACAGTATGCTTGACTGCTTAGTCTCGCGCATTTTTCTATCTTACAGTTCTTTGTAAGCACTCAAACCATCCTGCAGATATGCCCTAAACCTATGTACCCTTTCAAAATTGAAGTCGTACTCTTCTGCAATAATTGCAGTGAAAATCTTACGTAGTTGTTTCACGTTCAGTTCCTGGACGACTTCACTTTCGGTCTGTTCGCTACTGCATTCGGTTTCGATTGTTATCCTTTCCTCTTCCAATTGCATCAGCTCTTCATCTATCAGTTCTTGGTCATGGGATGCTAAAACCTCTTCAACATCATCTTCGTCATCTTCCACAAGCCAAACTCACTTTGTCCTTACTTCGTTCACCACGATGGAAACGATTATGTCTAGTTTTACGTTAAGTGTAACACCCTTACGAGCTCCTTTAGGCTTTTCCGATACCTTAGAACTCATCTTGCTAACGGCTGCTCACAGGCACGTGTTTAAGCAATGCCGGCTAGAATGCAGTTCTGGGGGAGGAGCTTGGCTGCTTTGTAACAGTGAAAACACCTTCTGTTAGCGAAAACAGGTAACTAATGTAGGTCTTTCGTAACAGCGAGGTTTCGAAAAGCGGGGGACACCTGTATTGGTTTGATCCCTGCAGCGTCACTTTTCCTGATCATTACCTCGTCACTATCTCAGGCTTATATGTCTGACGTTACTGTGTACACATTGGTTATCATTCCTCTTGGCATAAGGACCCTGTACTTCAAGGTCAGTTTCCACCTGGTTACCTTTAATGTGCAAAAATCTTACAGACTTCATATCTTCAGTCTCATGCTCCCTCATGATCCCCGCTAAAGACAGATGTGTTCCAGTCTGCTCTTCTTGCTACTACTAACAGGCAGGTGGTACAGGAGCCTTGGGTTCCACACCAGCAGGTTCAGGAGCAGTTATTAGCGTACAACCATCAGGCTCCTGAACAGCATGGACAACTTCACTCACCTCAGTGCTGAAAAGACTCCACAGCCTATAGACTCACTTTCAAGGTCTCTACAGCTCATGTTCTCAGTATTATTTACTTACTTTTTAAAATTAATTCTACCGTTTGTCCTCTTCTGATTGTTTGTCAGTCTTTATGTATCGTTTTTCATAAATTCTACTGTATTTCATTATTTTCATGTAAATGCCCACAAAGAAATGAATCTCAAGGTAGTATATGGTGATGTATGCATACTTTGATAATAAATTTACTTTGAACGTTGAATCTCACATTGTGATTACACTGCGTGAAACATCTCACCCCATAGTGTAACCATTCCTTGCAAGGACCCTGCAATACTGCGCAGGTCCTGGCATATCAAATTGACAGGGAATGAGGCAAGAGATTTAGAGTAGTTCTGGAGCACTGTGGCATAGAAACAGACCCTTTGGCCCATCTGGTCTGTTCCGAACCGTTAATCTGCTTAGTCCCATCGACCTGCACCCGGACCATAACCCTCCATACCCCTCCTATCCAAGTACTTATCCAAACTTCTCTTAAATGTTGAAATCGAACCTGCATTCACCACTTCCGCTGGCAGCTTGTTGCACACCCCCATCACAGTCTCAGTGAGGGAGTTTCTCCTCATGCGCCCCTTAAGCATTTCACCTTTCACCCTTAACCCATGACCTCTAGTTCTAGTCTTGCCCGTGCTCAGTGGAAATAAGTTTTCTTGAGCAGCAGGGGTGTTCTGATGTGTGATACTGCTTGGGGTGGAGTGGAGGTGTTATCCATGAACAGAAAGGCTTATTGACTTAATAAAGGCTTATTGGAGTTCTTTATTGACTGGACTGAAAGGATTTTTTCTCAACTGACAGGGCCTAAGGAAACCAACCATTGAGGAAATCCATCATGCAAAAAACGCCATCCTCACCCCTTCCATGTTTGGCAGCTCCCTGGAAGAGATTATGGAAAGACAACGCGAGCGCTATCCGGAGAAGAAGCTGCCCTGGGTTCAAACCCATCTGTCCAATAAAGTTTTGGGATTGGGTGGTGCGCAGATTGAAGGTATCTTCAGGTAAGTCTGTGCTTGGGTGGCCCCATTATGTCATGGAATCCCTCCCCCCACCACTAAAAGGATCTAAATGAAAATGGGCCACTGATTTATTGGAAGACTTTTGCAAATTTTCATCCTTTGCAGGTAAAGGTCATAAAGCTACACTTGTGTCTTTGGCTGTAGAAAGGCAACAAAGAAGACACATGATGTCAAGTTGTTGCTTATCCAAAGCAGATGTTTGTACACGTTGTGTTTATTCATTTAGAGATATGGCGAGGAATATGCCCTTCCGGCCCTTTGAGTGCCCTGCAATCCCCAACAACTGATTTAACCCTAGCCTAATCATGGGACAATTTATAATAACTGTTTAACCTACCCAGTATGTCTTTGGACTCTGGGAGGAAACTGGAGCATCTGGGGAAAACCCAAGCATTCCATAGGGAAGACTCCCTCCTTACAGATGACACTGGAATCGAACTGCAAAACTCCGGAGTGCCCCGAGCTGTAATAGTGTTACGCTAACCACTAAGCTACCGTGGTGCCCAAAGTCAAAGATGACAAAATCTGGAATATTGAGAACAAAATAAAACCTCAGTAACACCCACTTCCATAAGACAATAAGATATAGGGGCAGAATTAGGCCATTTTGGCCAGTCCAGACCACTCCACCATTTCATCATGACTGATCCATTTTTCCTCTAAGCCCCAAACTCTTGCCTTCTCCCCATATCCCTTCATGCCTTGACCAAATAAGAATCTATTAACCTCTGATTTAAAGACTTGGTCTCCATAGTTGCCTGTGGCAAAGAATTCTACAGATTCACCACTCTGGCTAAAAAAAATTCCTCCTCATCTCATTCTGAAAGGACACCCCTCTATTTTGAGGCTGTGTCCCCTGGTCCTAGACCCTCCCACCATAGGAAACATCCTCTCCACATCCACTCTGTCAACGTCTTTCATTATTCAATAGGTTTCAATGATGTCACCTCTCATTCTTCTGAAATCCAGCAAATACAAGCCCAGAAGCATCATATGCTCTTCATATAACAAGCCGTTCAAATCTGGAATCATTTTCATGAACCTCCTTTGAACCCTCTCCAATGTTAGCACATCTCTCTTCAGATAAGGGGCCCAAACCTGCTCACAATACTCCCAAGTGAGACCTCACCAGTGCTTTCTAAAGTCTCAACATTGCATCCTTGTTTTTATATTCTAGTCCTCTTGAAATGATTGCTAACATTGCATCTGCCTTCCCCACCACAGACTCAACCTGCAAGTTAATCTTTAGGGAATCCTGCATGATGATTCCCAAGTCCCTTTGCAACTCAGTTTTTGGTATAATTTTCTCCATTTAGAAAATAGTCAACCCTTTCATTTCTTCCACCAAAGTGCAGGACCATAAACTTCCCGGGACTATATTTCATCTGCCATTTCTTTGCCAATTCTTCTAATTTTTCTAAGTCCTTCTGTAACCTCTCCACTTCCTCAAAGCTACTTGCCCCTCCACCTATTTCAACCAAAGATTGA
The DNA here is from genome assembly GCF_963921235.1 of Mobula hypostoma. NCBI lineage: Eukaryota > Metazoa > Chordata > Chondrichthyes > Myliobatiformes > Myliobatidae > Mobula > Mobula hypostoma. The sequence goes on from NC_086098.1 coordinate 175,194,179, forward strand.
CTGAGAGACCCAGAACTAAAACTTTCTTTCACAGAAATGTAATTCTCATCCCCTCCTATCCTAACGTCCAAGCCTGATAGGGATTCTGGGTTTTCAGTGGTGTGTTTAAGGTGGTCACTTTTGGATTAGGATTTTTGAGTTGGTTGTAATGTCTCACAATCAGGTCTATTGTCTCTGGCAGATGTCACGAAATTTGTTTTGTGGTAGCTATATTGTACAAGACAAAGAAAAGATTACTATAAGTTACAACAAAAAACAAATAAATAGTGTGGAAGAGGAATAGTGAGGAAGTGTTCATGGACCATTCAGAAAGCTGATGGCGGAGTGGAAGGCACTGTTCCTAAAACTTTCAGTCTGGCTCTTCAGGCTCCTGTACCTCATGGGTAATGGTAGTAATGAGAAAATGGAATGTCCCGGATGGTGAGGGACATCACGGATTGACGCACTGCCTTTTGAAGATGCCCGTGATGGTGGGGAAGCTTGTGTCCACAATGGATCCGGCTAAGTCTACGACCCTCTGCGGCCTCTTTCGATCGTGCGCACTGGAGCCTCCACACCAGGCGGTGGGGCAACAAGTAAGAATGCTCTCCAGGCTCCATCTGTAGACATTTGCTGGAGTCTTTGGTGATGTGCCTTATCTCCTCAGAGTCCGAATGAAGTGTAGCTGCTGTCATGCCTTTTTTGTGATTTGAGTATTATCTTCACCAGGTGAAAATGACTGTGTGATGACAAGTTTTAGTGGGATATTGGATGGCTGTTCAAACCTGCCCCAGCATTCAGTAAGATCATTGAACAGTCAATAAATTGACCAGCATTGGTGAGGAACTCAATAAGTAGACCAGCATCGGTGAGAGGGAAAAGGCATTCTCAATATTTGTGTTGAAACCCTGCATCAGGTCAATTCTTCCACGCCCCCCCAACAGATGCTACTCAATCCCCTGAATCCCTCCAGCAAAATATTACTGTGAATACCAGCATTTGCAATCTCTTTTGTGTTCAGTAAAGTCATGGCTTTCCTATCCAATCCCCATCCCTAGGGTCCAAAGTTCTATCATCTAATCTTTGAATGTATTTTATGTTTGAGCAACTCCTCGTCAGAATTGCAAACACTTAAAACCCTTGGAGTGAAAGGAATTTTCCTTTACCACAATCCCGTGCTCCAAGACCACAGACCAGCTGGAACACAATCTCTGGACATCTATCAGTCGGCTCCTCTGCAACTGTAATAGAGGAGAGAGATTTGGGGTGATTTTACCCTCAATACCAAGACTTGAAGGGTAATTGTAATCTCCTATGCACCTGCCAGCAGTGCCCCAGCTGACCTGAGAACAGAACAAAGAGGAGGAAATGCTGGAACTAATTGGAGCAGAAATCACAAAGATGCAGCAAAGCACAAGAGAATGGAGGTAATTGGAAAGATCTTTAAAAAGCTAGTACAAGCTTAATACAAACAAGAAAATCTGCAGATGCTGGAAATCCGAGCAACACACGTAAAATACTGGAGGAACTCAGCAGGTCAGGCAGCATCTATGGAGGGAAATGAACAATCGATGTTTTGGGCCGACGCCTTTCATCAGGACTGGAAAGGAAGGGGGGGAAGAAGCAAGAAGCTGGTAGGCAGGTGATGGGTAAAACCAGGTGAGGGCGAAGGTAGGTAGGGGATGGATGAACTATGAAGCTGGAAGAGTTGAAGAAAGAATCTAATTGGAGAGGACAGTAGACTTTGGGAGAAAGGGGAGGAGGAGGGGAACCAGAGGAATGTGATGGGCAGGTGAAGAGAAGAGGAGGGTGAAAGGGGATCCATAATGGGGAATGGAGGAGGGAGAAGTTACCCGAGGTTGGAGAAATCGAGGTCCATGCCATGAAGTTGAAGGCTACCCAGACAAGAGTCTGAGGTATTGCTCCTCCAACTTGACTTTGGTCTCATAATGGCAGTCAAGCAAATCATAACTGGGACTGGTCTCTTCAGCGCAGTGCTCAGTTACTTGAAATTCCTCCTACTGTTTATTTTTCTTGGGAAGAGAATGGCCTGCACCCTCGACTTCCTTTATGAGTGCAATGAAATTTCCAGTCAGAATGTCTAATATTAGCTGTTGGTGACCCGGGACAGGAAGCCAGCAAATGGTTTGAACGGCCCAATAACAGCCACTGTCAATAAGCACAGAGCTGGGAGTGGTGTTGCAGTGCTTAGTAAACCACGCACTGTACTTCAAATCAACTTATGTGTGGTAATGCTTGCGGTGTTGGCAAGCTTCGATCGGTAAAGACACTCGGCTATCTCTCTTCAGCAGTTACAATGCAGTGCTGTCAAAACTGATGTCCTTATCTCCTGTAGGAGCTGCAGAATTTTCTTGTGCCTCCACCATGGCTTGTGGGAAACACTCTTATCCACTCCCAATCAACGCAGCGCTGTATGGTTCTCATTGCAAGCGAACCCCATCAGTCCCCATCCCCATACCAAACCTCCTGCCTCAGAGTACAATAAATCTCCAACAATTCACAATCTGATCATTTGGAAATCCCATGGTAAAACCTTATGGTTTTATATCCAAGCTTGCTGGCTTTCCTTTTGCTCACTATTCCCTTGAGCTCTGTGGGCGCACAACCGTGCAGTAACTGAAGTGCTCCCATGCACACGGTCTTTGTTGCCACACAGCCGGAATTTTCTTTTATATTATGTTAATCTAAAATGCTGCACAGTTTTCAGGCCATGTAAAAAATTCCTTCTCAGAGCAATGGTTGGTGGCACAGCTGTAAAAGAAAAATTAGAGGGAACTTTTACTCTCTTATATTATACTTCTGACATTAACTCTGTTGGTATATAGTATCTCCCTGACATTGACCCCGTGCGGCCTGTATGACATTGACACTGTATGGTCATTGACTGTATGACATTGACTTTTATTACATAGATATCTATGACAGTGACTCAATTATTATATTTTGTATCTCTATGACATTAACTCTATTCAATGCCTCGGTATTCATATTTTCCCTCTTGTTTATAAATCCATCATGCACAACGTACCCCTTCGCACCCCACACTCTAATTTCTATAGCCTCCAAAGTTTCCATGCTGCTCCCTGACCTCTCAATCCTCCGAGTGTCTCCTCCATTGGCGGCCATGTCAACTGCTGCCAGGGCTGTACAGTTTGGAACCCCCTCACGAAGCACCTTCCACCATTTCCTTTTGTTGTCCGTTAATGGAGTTCAAGGGCTGACCTGTTTGAAAATGCTGCTGCCAGGTGACATTGTTTCAAATCCTACACTGAAGGCTCTGTTATCAGTGCAGGTTGCTGTTAAACTCCTGGCTGAGAGTGAATCAGTCTCCACGGGATAGTAGGCTCTGTAATGTATTGGGTTATTACTGTCATACGTACCAATATGCGTGGGTAGCGGGGTGGAGAAATGTCTTTATCAAAGGAGGTGTAAGGTGCTCCTTCCCCCCAGGTCACCCTTGGGCAAGGTGTAACACCTGCTTAGCCCCCCCCCCCGAATCAGGGTCATGTGAACCCACAAGAGCAGGTGATGGACGGTCGTATGAGCAGTTGGTGCATATCACAAGTCCTGGTTATGTGACCACTGACACCAGGCAGACAATCTCTGAAGAGTATTGATAATGGCTAGGGTCACCCGTCTTGTAAAGACACCGCCCAGAAGAAGGCAATGGCAAACCACTTCTGTAGAAAAAAATTGCCAAGAACAATCATGGTCATTGATAGAGAAAAGAATCAGATGAAAGGCAAATGGAAGACAGTGATCTCTCAATTCATATAACACAGCAGATAATGATAATGCCGACTGATATGCAGCGAAAAGCTTGTCTTGCATACTGTTCATACGGATCAAATCATTACACAGTGTACTGTGGTAGAATAAGGTAAAACAATAACAATGCACAAAAAAGTGTAAAAGCTACTGAGAAAGTCCATTGTAGGTAAACAATGAAATGCAATATCATAACGAGGTAAATTGTGAGGTCAGGAGTCCATTTTGTTGTGTGAGATGTCCATTTATAGTTCAAGAGTCTCATTACAGCGAGGCGGAAGCTGCTCTTAAGGCTGCTGGTACGTGCTTTCAATTTTACATTGTGGAGAATAGCCTTAATTGTTTTTCTTAGTTCTTTGCACAGAGCTCGAATGTTTAATCTCTTACTATGTGGAACATTATTTCAGCACATAAAATTAAAGTGTACTCTCTCTCTCTTTGCAGAGTGCCTGGAGATATTGATGAAGTAAATGCACTCAAACTACAGGTTGATCAGTGGAGAATCCCAGACAATCTTGCTGACCCCCATATACCAGGTAAGGGCTTGCGTGTTGTCTACTCAAAACATAATTCGGAACAGTCTCAAAGGGCTGAATGGCCTGCTCCTGTGCTTGTGTTTCCCATAATTCCATGGCTTGTAAATCTGGTAGACTTAAGAGATCCTGCAGATGCTGGTAAGAGCCATTATATTATAATACACATGGGCACGTGGCCAAGTGGTTAAGGCATTGGACTAGGGACCTGAAGGTTGTGAGTTCGAGCCCCAGCCAAGGCAATGTGTTGTGTCCTTGAGCAAGGTACATAATCACACATAATCACTCTGCAATGACACTGGTACTAAGCTGTATGGGTCCTAATGCCCTTCCCTTGGACAACATTGGTGTCGTGGAGAGGGGAGACTTGCAGCATGGGCAACTGCTGGTCTTCCATACAACTTTGCCCAGGCCTGCGCCCTGGAGAGTGAAGACTTTCCAGGCGCAGATCCATGGTCTCGCAAGACTAACGGATGCCTTAACTTAATAATGGCTCCGTCTGTCTAAGTGGACAATGGACCTAGGCGATGAATATGGAGACCCAGGGCTGCCCAGACATCAAGATCCCCCTCCCGGCCTTGAGGATGTGGTCCAAAGGAATGCGACGCAGTACATTTGACATCAACTTGGCTGCAGGAGCTGCTGGGAGGTGACATGATACATCACCCAACTGCCTTAGGGGCTCCACTCTGGATTTATGTAGGATTTACTCCTTAGCCTTCTCTTCTCCCAAAGATACCCACAAGGCAGTGGGATCCGTAACCCTGGATAGGGGCCCATACCAGGTACTGTCAGCCAGAGCCAGCTGAGCCCGGGAGGCAGGTTCGTCATGCCTTGTGGTTGTGACATATGCAGCCGCTACCCACTACCAGAGTTATTAACGCACACAAAATGCTGGAGGAACTCAGCAGGTCAGTCAGCATCTATGGAGGGAATTTTTGTATTTTATTTAGAGATACAGTGTGAAACTGACCCTTCTGGCGTTTTGGGCTGCGCCGCCCCGCATTCCCCTGATTTAATCCGAGCCTAATCGCAGGACAATTACCCCGATTTAATCCGAGCCTAATCGCAGGACAATTACCCCGATTTAATCCGAGCCTAATCGCAGGACAATTACCCCTGATTTAATCCGAGCCTAATCGCAGGACAATTACCCCTGATTTAATCCGAGCCTAATCGCAGGACAATTATCCCTGATTTAATCCGAGCCTAATCGCAGGACAATTACCCCTGATTTAATCCGAGCCTAATCGCAGGACAATTACCCCTGATTTAATCTGCGCCTAATCGCAGGACAATTACCCCTGATTTAATCTGCGCCTAATCGCAGGACAATTACCCCGATTTAATCCGAGCCTAATCGCAGGACAATTACCCCTGATTTAATCCGAGCCTAATCGCAGGACAATTACCCCTGATTTAATCTGCGCCTAATCGCAGGACAATTACCCCTGATTTAATCCGAGCCTAATCGCAGGATGATTTACAATGACCAATTAACCTACCATCCGGTCCATCTGTGGATGGTGGGAGGAAACCGAGGCAACCAGAAGAAACCCACACGGTCACAGGGAGAACGTACAAACTCCTTACAGACAGCGACAGGAATTGAACTCAGGTCACCTGTACTGTCAAGTATTGTGCCTAACCACTACGCTACCGTGCGAGCAGTCGACATCTTGGGGTTGGGACCCTTCATCAGGACTGGAAACATCAACTATTCATTTCCCTTGACAGATGCTGCCTGACCTGCTTGTGTGTGTTAGTTTGGTAGAGCCATTGCAAGCTGCTGTCTGTAGCTCTTCTCATTACTCTAGTTATAACCATTCTACTCTTTTTTTTAGTCTTAAGTTCTAGGCCTCTAAGATTTACTAATAATGTTATTTTACCTGCACTGCACTTTCTCTGTAACCATTAACACTTTATTCTCTGCGCTCTTTCATGCTCTGTTTTCCATAAGCTTGAAAGAGTACAGAGAAAATCTCCAAGGATGTTGCCAGGACCGGAGGACCTGAGTTAGAGGGGAAGTCGGATAGATTCCCTGGAGTGTAGGAGAATGAGGGCCATTGTTCTAGGGGTAGAATATATGCAGGCTTTCTCTCTCACCCCCCCCCCCCGAAGTTGGGTGAGACTAGAACTACGTGTCGGGTGAAAGGTGAAATACTTATTGGGAGCTTGAGAGGAAACTTCTTGACCCTTTGGGTGGTGCAAGTGTGGAATGAGCTGCCGGTGGAAGTGGTGGGATGCAGAGTTTAAGAAAGGTTTGGATAAGTACACGGATGAGAGACGTATGGAGGGCTTTGGTCCAGGTGCAGGCAGAGCCATAGACTAGTTGGACTGAAGGGCCTGTTCCTTTGTTATTTTGCTCTATAACTCTGTTTTCTCTTGTACGACCTCAGTGCACTGTTGTAATGAATGGATCTGTATGGACGGTATGCAAGGCAAGTTTTTCAGTGTACCTTGGTATATGTGACAATAATAAACTAACTTACTCGAGGAACACTCAAATATTCCGATGGACGTTGTCTACACATCGCAGCAGTGTTGATGCTGAATATTCGATGCACAAGAGCCCTCTCGTGGTGGGTATAGATACTGCATGGTATAGTTAAACTGTATGATTAAACTTCCTGATCAATCAAGTCGTCACTTTTTATTGTCATTTCGACCATAACTGCTGGTACAGTATGCAGTAAAAAAGAGACAACATTTTTCAGGACCATGGTGCTACATGAAACAATACAAAAACTACACTGAACTACGTAAAACAACACAAAAGCTACACTAGACTACAGACCTACCCAGGACTGCATAAAGTGCACAAAACAGTGCAGGCATTACAATAAATAATAAACAAGACAATAGGCACAGTAGAGGGCAGTAGGTTGGTGTCAGTCCAGGCTCTGGGTATTGAGGAGTCTGATGGCTTGGGGGAAGAAACTGTTACATAGTCTGGTCGTGAGAGCCCGAATGCTTCGGTGCCTTTTGCCAGATGGCAGGAGGGAGAAGAGTTTGAATGAGGGGTGTGTGGGGTCCTTCATAATGCTGTTTGTTTTATGGATGCAGCATGTGGTGTAAATGTCTGTAATGGCGGGAAGAGATCTTCTCAGCTGAGCTCACTATCCGCTGCAGGGTCTTGCGATCCGAGATGGTGCAATTTCCTTCCATTAGCTCTGATGTAATTCCCTGTGCCTCTCTCCACAAATACACCCTGAGCTGTTGAGTACTTCCAATATTTGATTTTCACACCTGGTTCCTGCCACTCCATTAGCAAATTGTTAAATGTTTTCATATCAGCTGTTCAAAGGTTGAATCTCATGCAGAGCAGGACAAGAGGTGAAAATGAATTCAGCGAGATCCGGTGGTTAGTTCACAGGGACAGAAGTATCTCTGATTATAACAACCTTATCAGTTCGCCTGTGTCGTTCAAGAAAGGGAACCTGCTGATTGTACATGTTTACCTTGTAAAAGTGCTTTACTTACAAATGCAGGTCCGAAGTTAGAGGCTCGATTTCTCTCAGTCTGAGATTCTGAATACAGGCTTGGAGGAGGTTTGTCCCAGGGTCGCTATGCTTCTGGAGTCAACATGACATGCCCACGACTTACTAATCCTAACCTGTGCGTCTTTGGAATGTGGGAGGAAACTGGAGCACCCTGAGGAAACCCACGTGGTCAGAGGAAGAACATATAAACTCCTGACAGGCAGCAGCGGGAATTGAACCCTGGTCTTACTGTAAAACTGTGAAGCTACTGTGCAACCCTCATTGGCAGCAGGCTAACCACTCCCAGTGTGGTGCTCCAGTTTCTTAGGAGGGGGAAGGAATTCCTTTCCGGCTTAACTGAGGGTCATATTGAGAGCGGAGACAGTGATAGGTCGTTCTAAGGTAAGGTAACTCACTCATCAAAGGCACCAGCTATTTCCCTCAGCAGTCATCATCATTAGGTGCCGTGCCCAGTTTGAGCTCTGACTGCCACGGCCCACACACTCCTGTTTCGAGTCAAGTGGATCAATTCATTGGTATTCCCTCAGCAGAGTGGCCCTAGAATAAACACAAGAGATTCTGCAGATGCTGGAAATCCAGAGCAACACCCAAAAATGCTGGAAGAACTTGGCAGGTCAGGCAGCATCTAAGGAGAGGAGTAAACGGTCGACATTTTGAGCTGCGACCTTCATCAAGACTCAGCTCAGAAAAAGCTGCAGAGGGTTGTAAGTTCAGCCAGCTCCATCGTGGGCACAAGCCTCCCAACCATTGAGGACGTCTTCTAAAATTAATGCCTCAAAAGGGCAACATCCATCATTAAGGACCCACGCCACCCAGTTCTCAGTATTACCATCAGAGCAGAGGTACAAGAGCCTGAAGATGCGCATTCAACATTTTAGAAACAGCTGCTTTCCCTCTGCCATCAGATTTCTGACCGGTCCATGAATCCATGAACACTAATTCACTATTTTTGCTCTTTTTTTACTATTTATTTGATGTTCTTGTTTATTTTGTAATTCAGAATCAGGTTTATTATCACCGTCATGTGCTGTGAAATTTGTTAACTTAGCAGCAGCAGTTCAATGCAATACATAATATAGAAGAAGAAAGTAATAATAATAAATGAATAAGTAAGTCAATTACAGTATATGCAAATTGAATAGATTAAAAATCGTGCAAAAAACAAATTTTATATATATATATATATATTTAAAAAGTGAGGTAGTGTTCATAGGTTCAATGTGCATTTAGGAATCGGATGGCAGATGGGAAGAAGCTGTCCCTGAATCGCTGAGTGTGTGCCTTCAGGCTTCTGTACTTCCTACCTGATGGTAACAGTGAATAAAGGGCATGCCCTGGGTGCTGGAGGTCCTTAATAATGGATGCTGCCTTTCTGAGACACTGCTCCTTGAAGATGTCCTGGGTGCTTTGTAGGCTCGTACCCAAGATAGAGCCGACTAGATTTACAACCTTCTGCAGCTTCTTACGGTCCTGTGCAGCAGCCCCTCCATACCAGACAGTGATGCAGCCTGTCAGAATGCTCTCCACGGTACATCTATAAAAGTTTTTGAGTGTATTTGTTGACATACCAAATCTCTTCAAACTCCTAGTGAAGAATATTTTGTGTATTGCACTTCACTGCTGCCACCAAACAAAAAATTTTGCGATATACGTCAGCATAGTGGTGTAGTGGTTAGCACAACACTTCAACCTGGGTTCAATTCCCACCGCTGCCTGCAAGGAGTTTGTATGTTCTCCCTGTGACCACATAGGTTTCTTCCGGGTGCTCCAGTTCCTCCCACACTCCAAAGACGTACCAGTTGCTAGGTTAGTTGGTCATTGTAAATTGTCCTGTGATTAGGCTAGGGTTAAATCGGGGGTTGCAGGGCTGTAAGGGCCTATTCCACAGCATATCTCAATAAATAATAAACCTGATTCTGATCCTGAAGGACCTCTGCCTGAAACGCAAACTGTTGATTCCTCCCCATAGATGCTGCCTGACCTGCTGAGTTCCTCCAGAACTTTGTGTGTATGTGTGGCACTCAACTACCCTTTCCCATCTTAATCACCGTAAGACCATAAGATATAGGAGCAGAAGTAGGCCATTCAGCCTATCGAGTCTTGTCCACCATTTAATCATGGGCTGATGCAATTCTTCCAGTCATTCCCCATTCCCCAGCCTTCTCCCCATACCCTTTGATGCCATGGCTAATCAAGAAACTATCCATCTCTGCCTTAAGTGCACCCAATGACTTGGCCTCCACAGCCGCTCGTGGTGACAAATTCCACAGATTTACCACCCTCTGACTAAAGTAATTTCTCCACATCTGTTCTAAATGGACGTCCTTCAATCCTGAAGACGTGCCCTCTTGACCTAGGATCCCCTACCATGGGAAATAACTTTGCTATATCTAATCTGTTCAGGCCTTTTAACATTCAGAATGTTTCTATAAGATCCCCCCTCATTCTCCTGAACATCAGGGAATACAGTCCAAGAGTTGCCGAATGTTTCTCATACAGTAACCTTCTCATTCCTGGAATCATTCTCGTGAATCTTCTCTGAACCCTTTCCAATGTCAGTATATCCTTTCTAAAATAAGGAGCCCAAAACTGCACATAATACTCCAAGTGTGGTCTCACAAGTGCCTTATTGAGCCTCAACATCACATCCCTGCTCTTATATTCTGTACCTCTCAAAATGAATGCCAACATTGCATTCACCTTCACCACCAACTCAACCTAGAGGTTAACCTTTAGGGTATTTTGCACAAGGACTTCCAAGTCCCTTTGCGTCTCTGCATTTTGAATTCTCTCCCCATCTAATCAGTGATGTCGCAGCAAAGCGTGCGTGTGTGTGCCTCTGGGCTATCCTTTCCCATCCTAATCAGTGATCTTGCAGCAAGGCGTTTGTATACACCGGCACATCTGCAGAAAAGTAGAGAGAACAGTCAAGTCAAATTTGTCAGCATATACTTTAACATTGAGTTTAGGGATGAAATTAAAGTGGAGGGTTTTGAGGGAGGGAAAAGTTAGTTCCCAAACTTTTTTATGCCCTGGACGGATGCCATTAAGCCAAGCGGTCCATGGACCCCAGGTTGGGAATCTGTGTGTTAGATTGATCTTGGAATTGGTTAAAAGGCTGGCGGCACAATATCGTGGGCCAAAGGGCCTGCCCTGTGCTGTAATGGTTCCTGTCTGTGTGTAAGTATGGCGAGGTAGAGGTACAATGAAAGACTTGCTGGGAGCAGCATCACAGGCACGTAGATACTGACAACACACAGGACACACAGGCAGTTATGAAAATGATGATGCAGAACAAGACTTAAGTGCAAAAAAAACCCCCACGATCAGAGACAAGTCCATCGTAATACTTCATAGTGTTCCGTTGTCATGAGGGGAGGCGCTGTGGGAATGAGCTTCCTGTTTCCTCCCTCCCATCCAGTACCCATTTCTTATGAAAAGACTTTTTAGGATCAAAATAGTTTTGGTACTCTATCTTCCCCGTCCCAAAGATGTGCGCGTGGTTAGGTGAATTGGCTGCTGTATGTTACTGCGGTGTGCAATTGACTGGTAGGATCTGGGCAGAATTGACAGGAATACAGGGGAAAGATTGGATTACCTAGTGTAGGATTAGTCTAAATC